>NW_028274816.1:5000000-6250000 GCF_037043125.1 Eumetopias jubatus | reverse complement strand
GATTTCCATGGGAGAATATTCTATTTAAAGAACTCCTGTCCCAGCATAATACAAAAAATCACTTATGAAGATGCAAGAGACGTGGAAAGCTCTCAATTATGTTTACACAAGCACAACATCAGAGTCTCCCTTCCCTGTTCCCTAAGGGGGTGGGGAGAAGAGTACTCAGTTGTAAGGAAAGAAAGACATACAGTAAGTATTCATGTAGTCAGAGGAGTGGGAAGATTGAAGCTCCTCCAAAGGGGATGTACACATACACTTCCTGAGCCCAAGAGTGTGCTGTAAGGTCAGACAGGCATTGGCAGAAAGGAGGGAGGGAAGGAAGGCCAAAGCAGAAAAACAGTTTCTATGCCCCCTATTTTTGACCTCAAACACAGACATCAAATTCTTCTCTTGGCATGTTTTAAAATGGAGTATCTTTAAAACAAGGAATATTTAAAGGGCACATTAAATTTTATTTTTAAAACTTCTCATAGACTAAAAATAAGTAAACTACTCTCAATTGACAAAAGGTGCCAATGCAACATAATAAGTACCTTCATCTTTCATTTACAGGCAGCCAGATTCATAGTCCTTGAAGTCCCTTGAATTTAAAAATGGAAATGACAACATAAATTTATAATGTATATGATTTTATGATTAAATTCCAAGATAGAAATGAAAAAAATTTTAATGTCATTTTAAAAATTGCTAACTCCTGAGTTGGGATGTTTAAGGATATTTCACAGAAAGAAACTAGTTTCATAATTGTGTGCATCAATGAGATGGGGTCAATTCAGCTTTATTCTTAACAGTGAGAAGAACAAGGTTGCCACAAAATCAAATCTCTTCCCAGATATCCTCCATAGAGGGCAGGAAGTCTTCTGTTTTATTCACTGATATATCCCTGATCCCCACATCAAATACCTGTCACATAGTGGGTGGTCAACACACATTAGTTGAATGAATAAATAAATACAGAAAATATAAATTTGGTGCATGCTGTGTTTGTGAAGCTGGGTCAATTGTGTATATTGTTATTGGGGTAGATAAATTGTCTTTGTTTTAAATTTGGGCATGAGGACTTTCAATGGGATATATCTACCAAAATCAAACAAAGATGTTATTGCCTGAACTTTTGTGCAGCAACAGAAGAAAAACCACTAGGTGGGTGCCTAGTCAACCTCAAGATGAGTCTGGAGCAAGCCTGAGGCAGTGGATGTCATTGCACCTGGGGTTCTAATTTTGGCATTCCTTCTACCTGGGCACCCAGGCAGGAGAAGAGCAGTAGCACTCATGGATTGGATAGCACGTGCCAGGTTCAGGCTAATCATGTGGATTATCTCATTCCATCCTTAAAATCAGCCCTTAGGGTAGATGCTTATTTTATTCCTACTCGTTTGATGAGAAAACTAAACACAGAGAGTTTTATAGCTCATCAAAGGGCTCTTGCCTACTAGGCATGGGCATGAGGTTTTAGGCTTTGCATTCTGATTTTAGAGCCAACACAAGTACCACTGTGTTGCATGGACTGTCTCAGGGAGCTTACCCTACCCGGGCCCCAATTTGTAAAATGTAGGCAGCTAACTTGATAAAAATTAAGGTTCAACATTTAAGGTTCAAGACACTCCATGGTGAGGGGTGGGCAAAATGGGTGAAGGGAGTCAAAAGGTACGAACTTCCAGTTATAAAATAAATAAGTCCTGGGGATGTAATGTATAGCATTGGTGACTATAGTTAATAATATTGTATTGTGTATTGGAAAGTTGCTAAGAGAGAATATCTTAAAAGTTCTCATCACAAGAAAAAAATTTATAACCATATTTGGTGATGGATGTTAACTAAACTCATTCTGGTGATCATTTCTCAATATGTGACAAATATTGAATAATTATGTTGTATACCTAAAGCTAATATAGTGTTATGTGTCAGTTACATCTCAATTAAAAAACAAGACTCCCCAGGTTAAAGATCCAAAATTCTGATATTTATTTATCTAAAAAGGCCATAGAAGTTTCACTGCAGTAATACCCTGTCATCTTGGTATTGTTGGTGCATAATTATTAGGATCAATTTCATAGTAAGTGAGGATGGACTATTCATGAAATTTTATAATATAGTAACAAAACCATAGATAAATTTCAGTACATCTATAGTTACTTAAAAACAGTTACACTGTACAGTATGTTACTACAACAACCGGAGGAAATAGTAATTCAACTGGGCTCTTCTTCTAGATCATCAAACACTAAGATTTAATAGATATTTTCATTAAATTTATTCTAACTTTTGTTGCCACTTACTTGCCAAAGTTTTCTTTCTAATTGCTTTATGTTTCCTAACTAGCATTTACACTGTTTTGGTAAGGACCTCAACCAATACTGGGCAGTGGTGTGAAATTAAATGAAATAATTAAATTAAATGGACTAGGGTGCACCTCGTTGGCTCAGTCCATACAGCATGTGACTCTCAATCTTGGGGTTGTGAGTTCTAGCCCCACATTATGCCTAGAGATTACTTAAAAATATATATATCTTAAAAAAAGATTCCCTCATTAGTAACTGTATATTGAAATATACTTTATCATGGTTTCCTTTCAATCCAGTATTTTAAAATTGAAAATATTACCTATGTTATATAACAATAAAAATCTTATTTGTTGAGAATATGCACAGATCAAAGTTTACAAGCTTAAAAAGTAAATAGCAGTAATTGTCGTATTTTCCCAACAATAAAACACATTTTGGTAAGGTTTCACATTTTAAAAACTCAAAAGAGCTTTATGAGTTTACAAAATAATACTGTATTTTTCTCAAGATATTAACATATTCTTGTACTGCAGTTGGATAGGATGTAATTTACTTTGTGATTTAGCATTTGCTACTTTAAAGAATACTTCTTTTAATATTTTCACTTTAATATTCTGAAAATAGCATAATTACATCTACCAGAGGTTAATTTTTAAAACTTGACATGAATGGTTTTGTTTGAAATACACAACTTTGGTCATGTCATGTATCTAATCTGTTTTTGTAATAAATTAGGGTTTAATTCATAGTGATTTTCTATGAATCAACAAATAATTAAACAACTAATGGTTCCACAAGAGGATAAAAAGTATCAAATCTGTTGGTTCTGAAGGTGAAGCAAGGTTTTGTTCTGGTACAGTGTATCACTGAGATCCCAGGAGGAAACAGAATTAAACTCAAATAGTTCAAATGGAAAGATTTTTAATGAAGGGACAACCTACAGAGGTGTTGGCAGGGTCAGGGGAATCAACATGGGATGCTAAGAACCCGGGGATTGGCAAATCCCCCATCCTCAGGCAGAAGATACAAGGGAAGAAGAACGCTCCTGGCATGAGAGCTCAAGACCCAAGAGAGGAGGAAGGGTCACTGAGTAGGAGCTACAATCCTGAAAAGGGGAAGCTACCACCAGAGATTTTTCAGGGTCATTTTTCATACTACCTGCACTGATGCAGGGAGAGGGCAGGAAGAAATATTCCAACTCTTCTCTCCCCTTCTCTCTGATCCTCTGCTTATACCTTCCATTGGCCAAAACAGAAGCCAATTAGAAGGAGTCAGCTTCTAGGGGCAAGAACAGGAAGAAGAAGGCAGAGCAGTAGGAGAGCACAGAACTAGGGAGCCCAATCACGTATCACTGAGGTCTGACGCAAAGGAGCAAAACTAAGCATGCTCCTCTGACTTAATTTCTAAGAAAGCTACCAGAAAATATCATTTTGGGCAAATAATTTTTAAAAATACAAAAACTCTAAACAAATAATCAGATTAAAAGTGGGGAGAGGACCTGAATGCACATTTTTCCAAAGAAGACATACAGAATGCCAACAGACACAAGAACCACTCATCATCAGGGAAATGCAAATTAAAACCACAATGAACTATCACCTCACACCTGTCGGGATGGCTAGTACCAAAAAGATAAGAAATAACAAGTGTTGGTGAGGATGTAGAGCAAAAGGAATCCTTCTGCACTGTTGGTGGGAATGTAAATTGGTGCAGCCATTGTGGAGAACAGTATGGAGGTTTCTCAAAAACTTAAAAATAGAAATACCATATGATCCAGTAATTCCACTACTGGGTATATACCCAAAGAAAATGAATACACTAATTCAAAAAGATATAGGCACCCCTATGTTTATTGCAGCATTATTTATAAGAGCCAAGATATGGCAACCTCAGTGTCCATCAATAGATGAATGGAGAAATAAAATGTAATACACACACATATGTATACACATATATATGTACTCCATTACATACAAACACACACACACACACATACATACATAGGTATGGACTATTACTCAGCCATAAAAAAGAATGAGATCTTGCCATTTGCAACAACATGGATGGACCCAGACAGTATTATGCTAAGTGAAATAATCAGAGAAAGACAAATATCGTATGATTTCACTTATATGTGGTATCTGAAAAACAAATGAACAAACAAACAAAAAACAGGAACAGACCCATAAATACAGAGAACAAACTGGTGGTTGCTAGAGGGGAGAAAGGTGGGAAAAATAGGTGAAGGGGAGTGGGAAGTGCGGCTTTGAGTTATGGAATGCATAAATCATGGGGATAAAAGGTACAGAACAGAAAATATAATCAATGGTACCGTAAAAGTGTTGTATGGTGACAGATGGTAGGCTACACTTGGGTTGAGCACAGCATAATGTAGAGACTTGTCGAATCATTATATTATACATATGACACTAATGTGACATTGTGTGTCAGCTACACTTCAATTTTAAAAAATAAAAAACAAAAACTCCTTTTTCTTCTGCATTTCCCCCCTTCAAGTTCTATTTAAATTCTTCCTTTTGTTTACCTCCTGGTAACACAGAAGTCTGTGGTTCAGAGTCCTCCAGTTAAAAAGACCTTTCTCTAAGACCCCATCCTGAGAGCACTCTGAGCTACAGGAAGTCTACACTCCTGTCAGTGAATGCAAAATCCAGGAAATTTCCCTAAGATCCCTATTAAGGTTGGTGATAACTTTTTCCAAATGTTAACCCAGCCACCCACCAATGATGACAACACTCACCATTTCTTTGACAAACGTCAAATGCATGTGAATTACATACATGAGATACCTGTTTGAATGTTTTCTAATCTATTAATTTCATGTGTGTGTGTAATTTTTGCATGTCTTCTGATTAACAGGATAAATGTAAACAAATACAGAGAATAATCAAAGCTACCACATGAGAACACAGATAGTCCCACTATTAAGAAGCCTTTTGAGTATATCCGGAAGTCTTAAATGGAGTTTCTCCAGGTACTCATGAAACAAGGTCCTGGAGGGCAGGAAGCATATGTGATTCATCTTTGCAGTAGCCACAGGTCCTAAAACAGTGTCTCGTGCATTGCAGGCACTCAATAAATGTTTGCTGAATTGGCCAAACCTTGGTTTGTCCCCATAATCAACTACCCCAAAAGCACACAGATAATTACTTCTTGGAAAAATTCCAACTACTGTTTGATGTTACTTATGTGACTTTTCTCTCAAGAGCAGCTCTGTGGGATTACACTATTTTTTTTCCCTTTGACCTTAATGGCATGTACTTGAACAACAGCTTCATATAAAATTCTTACCAGCACATACCACAGCAGATCCAGGTATTGTTTTAAAAACGGTGGTAGTATCTCTCAATTTAGAAGACACATAGTCTCTCCCTCAGAATAGAGGCTAGAAAATGCATAGTTTGGTATTAACATACATAAAAGCTAAATATATTGTGAATGTATTCTTTGATTTTTTAAGATCCAAGTTTTTTTAAAAGGAATTAAAACGTTACCACAAAACTGTTCTTCATTAAAAAGTAATCCTGCATTTAATAAGTGTCCAATTTTAAAGTTTATTTTGTAATGCAACTTTTAAAACTTAAACAGCAAAAATGCGGCATTTAAAATGAGTCTGAGTCGGCAAAAAAAATAAGGACATACCAGGAAGACAGGTTTGGGTGAAATTTAAAATCTTATTTCATACTCGGTACAACTTAGAATCATTTTTATATTTTATATAGTATAGATCCGAGCTTTAATTTGAAATGACCCTGACCCTTGAAATCCTAAACTTAACACGTCAGAACAAACTAGTCATTCTCTTCTGCTTTATGGGCAAATCAACTAAATACTAGTGAATTATACTGTTTGGGCCTTTGAACCACAGGACTAAGAGATAAAATGCTGTTTGATGTATATAAATACTAGAGAATACATTTTGATTTAATAAAAGGACGAGTTCATTGTACATCCAATGACAAAATATTTCCCCTTTCCTGAAAATGCTCCCTTATTCTAAAAATAGGGGATTCCTTTTTTCCAAGTGTGTGGGGTGAATGGGATCAAGATAGCCATTATATTCATGTCTCAAAATGCACTGTGGTGGGAAATTCAGAATGCAGTGAAGGGTAATAAACCTTTTACTTCATCGAAACAGAAGGCTGAATTTAAAGCAGCGGGTAAAGGATATAACAGCAACAGTATACATTCATTATTTGCAATCTTGTAGTTGCCTAAATCTCTACAATACATTACTTTAAAAGCTTCAGATCAACGGTCTTATAATAGTTTACCAATATTTCAACACCTGAAGAGTCTTAACAGGTTAAAACCCATAGTCTTAAATTTCAAATATGACCTAACTCAATCTTTTTATTTTTTGGATGTTCTCTCTCAAATTTCCATTTGTTTTTATTAATCGATAAATGATGAAGAATTTTAGGTGTCTATCCACGAAGAAATGAAATTTTTATCTTTTTAGGAGCCTAAAAAATGAATAGAAAAAAGTCAGTTCCAACATAATGTTATCAAAATAACCTTTTAGAATAGAATGTTACGATTACTTAATTATTTACACTTATCTGGCTCTACCATTCAAAGTGCATCCAGGCTTCAAAGCTAACCCTTAAGTAACGCCATGGTTGACAGCGTCTAATTTCATTGTTTAGCTGACGTCTTGAAGATCCAAAAGGACCAAGACAAACACATCTATTGTTTTGCCTACCGTATCAGTCTTCATCACTGTTGTTTTTGGGTGAAATACATTGCAGCTGACCCTTGGTGAGAGACTAAAATAGACATGTGTTGTTTCTGCCTGCCCAGCATCCCTTCTGCAATTTTCCTTTGGAGAACCCCCCTAGTCTAGACAGTGTGCAGCTAACACCAAATGCCTTTTCGGAGGAAGACACCTGAATCAAAGTTTACTCAGGAGAACAGTCCCTTCTCTATGTTCAGAAAGGGGCAAGCGACTCAGACTGCCCCTATAAGAAGAGCCCTGAGACTTGAGAAATCATCTCTCTTTCTTGCTAGGACTAAGTTGGTAGTAGCATCTAAGGAGCTATCATTAGGAAATGACTTATCTGAAAATGAAGCCAAAACCAGAAAACAGATCTTGATAACCTTGACTGGCAGATCCAGCCATGTTGCCACTGGCAAGACGCACTCGTAGGCTTTTTGCATTAACCAGATAAAGTCCTTTATACTTAAGCCAGTTTGAATCTGCTTCCTCATTTGCAGCTAAAAGAATCCTGGGTCTAAAATGAGACAACGCTAAAAATAAACACGACTGCTTTTGAGATTTCTAATGGATTTTCCACCCTATACATATTATCTCATGTAATCACCACAACTCAGGAAAGTAAATACCTATTAACATTAAATTAATATTCATTATTTTTTGAACACATACTATGTGGAAAAGGGATGGAGAATGCTAGAAGAGTGATCAGTCTGAAATCTGGTGACCACAGAAGTCTCACTTACATGGGAAAAAAAGCGGAGGTTATGTATCTCAAGTCATTCAATAGATAGTCATCAAATGGAAGATAAACAGCATATAGCAAAGCCAGGGTGCAATTGTTGCACTAATCCCTCAATGATCAATTAGGAGGCTCTTGAAACAGCCCAGGCCAGACAAATGAATGCCCAATAGGTAGCCCTATGAGAATGGTTCAAACAATAGGACAGAGATGGAGTCAAACTAGATGTCGGGGGCGGGGGGGGGGGGGGGGTCCCAAGTGGGTGCAGCTGTTGTCACTGGAACAGGAGAAGAAGAAAGGGGCAGAGTTTGGGAGGCAAGGAAGGAGACAAGGTGTGGGTCAATTAAATATGCCTGTAGGGTACATAAGCTACAAGGTCCAGCAGGCCCTCAGGAAGACAGGCCTGGGCTGCAGAGAGGCGGAGAGAGGAAATGCAAGATGGGGCATCACTGGCATATAGATGGCAGTTCAGGCTGGGGCACTGCCCTGCTACAGCCTCGCCATGAAGAGAAGAGGAACAAGGAGCTGGCCACAGACCCCCTCCAGGTAATCTCAGTCCGGCTTGTGAGCTCCATGAAAACAGGCTTTCCCGAACAGGGCTGGTCCTCAGGAAAGATCTGTGAAATGACTGAGTGTAGAGTATACCGTAGGTTCTGCGTGCGTGCTTCTCCAGGGACCCTCCGCCGCCGCAGCCGCCAGCTATCCTGGGTGGCCGCTATACTGGATGCAGTCTCATTACTCAGCCCTCACCTCTTAAATTAGTTCATGTTCTCACATTAGGTGTAATCGCTGGTGGCAACGCTTTCTGGGGATGTCTCAAAAAGATTGGAGTTGAAAAAAATATTTTTGTGTCATTTTAATTTAAAGTAAAATTGTTGCCTGTTTCCCTACCCTTTCCCTTTCTCCTGGCAAGCCCAGTGACCCTGGCAGGCCTCCAAACAGAGGCGGGTGTCGGAGATGGGGTTCCCCCCAGGTAATTCTTTAGACAGCTAGCAAAGTCTCAAAGAAACAAAGGGAGGTTGAGAAGCTGAAAGGCGCGGTTACTGGCGATTCCGAGACAGGCTTCCCCGCGTGGGGGAGCGCGTACCCTAGGGGCGGCAGACCCCACTGGTGGCAAACCCTGATGTTGAAAGGAAGTGCAGTCAGTCTGCGCCCCCAGATCTTGCCAGATCGCCGGGCTTGTGCCGGGCCGCCTCCTGCCGCACGTCCGCTCTGGCTCCGCTGCACAAGCAGGTTCAAGGTCGCCCGGGGGTGACCGCAGCGCTAGTTGCCCCGCTGGCCAGCATCCCCACCCGCCTCTGCCTGGGGTCCGGAGCCGGCGCTTCTGCTCTGGACGCGACCGAGAGGTCCGCTCGTCCTTCTGCTTCCGCCGGGTTAACTGCCTGCGTTCAGCCTTCAGGTCTCCGCCTGCCGGCTCCTCGGGCTGGAACGAACCCTTCCCCCTTACCCTCTCCGCAGCTCCCTTTTGCCTGCCACTTAACAAAACTGTATTTTTGCTTCCCCGTTTGTGATTACGTGTGTGTGTAAAGTTCTGAGTCAATGCGTGAGGCAAAAATTCTTGTAGGGTCAAAATTAGTCTTGAAAAATTGCCCATAAATCACAAGACTTGACGTCTACACGCAGCGCTTGATGTGCAGGTACACGTGGATAAAACAAGCAGTAAAGGGGCACAGTACATAAAAAATACTCATGCAATGTTAACTTGTAAGTGCAAAAGAGAAAATGCGATCAGGTAAATGAGACTGCGTGCGGCGCCACTGTACTTGTCACTGCCTAGTGTGCTGGACTGTAAGAGGCACGAAGGCAGGCCTCGTCTGCTTCGGCTCACCACGGCATCCTCAGCGCCCGGCCCAGTGCCTGGCACTTCGTACACGTTCAATGATCTATCCCGAATAAAAGAACGAAGGAAGGAATGCACACTCGCTGGGACTCCACGGCCCACAGACAAGGGGGTTTGAGAGGCGGGCGAGGGCGGCTGGGCGAACTCCATCGCCGTGGCCGCAAGCTGGGGAGGCGGCGCTGAGACTCGCCCGGAGTCCAGCAAGCGGGCTCCGGACCGCGGCACCTGCACCTCCCCCCGAGGCCACCGAGCACGCCCCGCCCCGTCCCGCCCCGCCGCGCACGCACGCGCCCTGCAGCCCGGCCGCCCGGCCAGCTCGCTCGCCCAAGCTCACCCGCGCGCCGGCTGCCCCTAGCGCCTGCGCCCGCTGGGGGGCGCTCCCCTCCCACCCCGCGCGCCCACACACGGGCTCCTCACGCGCCCCTGATTCTATTCCCGACCCTGGGCGCGCGCGCCGCCTCCTACCTGCGGGCTGGCGATTGGAGGCGGGTGGAAGGGCTGAGGGGGCTGAATAAGACGCTGGCATGAGGAGGGAGGCGAAAAAGCGAGCGGCCGCGGCGGACAGTCCGGGCACGGGCGCGCGCGCGCGCCCCCAGTCCTCGCTCCCTCAGTCGACTCCCGGCCAGAGCCCAACCCTGCTGCCGCGCGCCGCCCGCCTCGCCGCGCCTAATAACAACGGCGCCCGGGGTCAGGTGGCCGAGCGCGGACAGTGCCGCCATTGGCTCAGCGGGGAGCGCGGCGCGTCAGGATTGGTTGGGGGGCGGAGCCTAGGCCGGTGCGGGGGCGGAGCTGTGGAGGGAGGCGGGCTAGGAGGCGGCGGGGGCGGGGCCAGGCGGCGGTCCGCGCCTTTGTGCCCGGCGCGCGCTCTCCGCCGGCTCCGGCTGCTGCGCCGGCTGCATCAATAATTCAGAGCGGCGGCGACGGCGGCAGCGGCGGGTGCGAGGAGGAGGCGGCGGAAGCAGCGGGGACCGAGCGGCAGCGGCTATGCATCCAAGTACGGCTGGGCAGCCGCGGCACCCCTGAGGCCCGGGCGGGGCTCCGGGAGCATCGCGCGGGGGGCACGCTTGCCTGGGAGTGCAAGGAAGAGCAGTAGTGTCCGGAGCGGCGTCTGCGAAGCTTCGAACGGAGCCGAGGAGGGGGCTTCGGAGTGGGGCTGGGGCTGGGGCTGGGGCGGGGGGGGCGGCTGGCGCAAGCAGCCCCCGGGGTGGGGGGCGGGGTGGGCGCCGGCGTCGCGATGCTGGGCGTCGTGGAGCTGCTGCTGCTGGGGGCGGCGTGGCTGGCGGGCCCGGCCCGCGGGCAGAATGAGACGGAGCCCATCGTGCTGGAAGGCAAGTGCCTGGTGGTGTGCGACTCCAACCCCACGTCCGATCCCACGGGCACAGCTCTGGGCATCTCTGTACGCTCTGGCAGCGCCAAGGTGGCTTTCTCTGCCATCAGAAGCACCAACCACGAGCCGTCCGAGATGAGTAATCGCACTATGATCATCTACTTTGACCAGGTGAGTGCTCCATGCAGACTGGTTTGCGGGGCGGGGGAGAGGTGGAAGGTTGGTGTTCAGTACACTCCACGGCTCTGCAGAGGCTCGGGGACAGGAGTTCCGGACTGACTCTTGTCTACTCCCCTTCGTTCCTGTCTCTTTATAGGTACTAGTGAACATCGGGAACAACTTTGATTCAGAACGCAGCACTTTCATCGCCCCGCGCAAAGGGATCTACAGTTTTAACTTCCACGTGGTTAAAGTCTACAACAGACAGACCATTCAGGTCAGCCACCACCTCAGGGTCGGGCCCCGGCTCCGTAGGGGGCTATGAGCCGCAGGAGTGAGCGGGCCGTATTGGGGTGGGCGATAGAAGGGGCAGCAGCATGTGCCTGGGGTTGCTTGGTTGGACGAGTAGCGGGGCCTCACAGTTCTGTGGGTTCAACTGTTTCTTGCTTCTTTAGCCGTCTCTTGGAACCTAGTCCCCTTCCCACACAGAGTTTCCTGCCTTCACCTTCTGGGCCCCTCCAAAGAGGTTCTCCGCCTTTTCGACAGGACTGCAGGGATTTCCCATAGCGGTTACTGGTTAGCATCAGAGACAGTTCCCTCTTCCCAGCAGCTTTCTGCGACCCTCGCCTTCAGCACCACAGACAGTATCCCCATCCCCTGTCCCAGCTTGAAAGCTGGGTGCCTTCAGCACCAAGCTCAGGGGGGTTCCTGGCATCCCTCTGGGGACCGACTCTGGGTTTTTGAACCACAGCGCCTGAGCCCTGGCGGTTGAAGGGTGGAGAAAGAAGGGAGGGGGTGTAGTGCTACTCCCTTCCGGCTCCAGCCGCGCTCCAGCCCGCACGCACGGGCTTTCCAGGTTCCCGAAGGTGTCCAGCTTTCCTCTGGGCAGATACAGAAGGCAGAATGCACAGCTGGGAAGAGGGCGCTGGGCCGTTGGCTGCTGATGCCACGGCAAGGGCAAAAGCAGGCAGTGGTGGCACGGCTGGATCTGGGATAGGAATTGAGCTGGGTTTGGGGATGAAGCACAGAGTGCAGCACTGGTGAAATTTCTCATCAGCCAGAACCCTCGCCCAGCTTCTCCACTCTGTCTCCACAGTTCCAGGCAGCTAGGGCCAGGAGGAACCAGGGTTTTTGTTTGTTTGTTCTCCCAGAAACTCCAATTGCCTGAGTTCTCTTTGAAGGGGGGGGGGGGTAAAAGTATCAGGGCACCTGAACCGTCTACGGGTTCATTAAACTGGATAAAAGAGCGCAGTCGGGATTTGCTTGGCACGCTCAAAGAATGAAAGTTACTCTCTTTTGGGGGGCAGGCCCTTCCTGTCACCCAGTTTGGCTGTCTTTCGCCCCATTGGACCCTCAGCAGTAAGCAGCAAAGCTCCTTTTTCTACCCCCACCCCTTTCCACCATGTTCCCAGGCCTTTATGGCTGCTAGCCAAGTGCCAAAGGTTCGCGTCTTTACCGCCCCTTCGGTACCCGCCTAGGTTGCTCCTCTGAAGCAGGCCTTTCTCTTTCCCAGGTGAGCCTCATGTTAAACGGGTGGCCAGTGATTTCAGCCTTTGCTGGTGACCAGGACGTGACCCGGGAGGCCGCCAGCAATGGAGTTCTAATCCAGATGGAGAAAGGCGACCGAGCATACCTCAAGCTGGAGCGGGGGAACTTGATGGGGGGCTGGAAGTACTCGACCTTCTCCGGATTCCTGGTGTTTCCCCTCTGACTGGCTCATCGCCACCGGAATGGAGGCAGGGAGAGGGCGAAGGCAGGAGGAAGGCAGGAGGGGGAATGAGAAAGAGGCTGAAATTTAGAGGATGAGAAAGCGGCACGACTTGAAACTTCCTACATGTTACCCAGCTGTATCCGGGTAAAAGGTGCGCGCGGGTGGTCGGACTACTCTGTCCGTTTCCTCATTAGGAGAAGTAAATTCCGCTTAGCTCTGCGCACTCCCATTTCCAAAAATAAACTCGTCTCCCCCATTCCGGTTGAAGTAATCAAGAGAGAGAGACTGCCTTGTCATTGTTTCTACCCCCATGTTCCTATTCTCTACAATTTATACAAACGAAACTTTGTATTTCACTGTATAATGTGAAATATCTTCCTCCTCAGACCCCTCTGAATCTTTCCACCTGCTGAAATCTAATATGCCTCTCCCCTCTTTTTAGTTTGGAGAGGGAATAAGATTTTTGTTTTGTTTTGTTTTGAATGGGGGAGGTAGTTTTAATTTGGCAAGTATTGCTCTTAAAACACCGCTCAAGATTTAATTAGCTGAAGATACTTTGTGTCCTCCGCTGCTTGTTAGCAGAGAAGGGACTCACTTTAGGGGTGACTGGTTCAAAAATATATATAAATATATATCATTTGTATTCAAAGAACTCTTCCCAGTGGAAACTGGCTGTATTTCCGTATTTCTATGTCCTATTCGGAGTGATCGTGAAATCTAAGGCTGCTTGATGTCTTGATGCTTGTCAATGCCCTCGTGTTCTGTGGCTCCAGTAAATGCCAGGAGGTTCTTCCGGACGCTTCCCTGTCCTCTGTAACATACGTGTGAATAGCCGAGATTTAATTTTGCTTTAACCCAATAAGGTTGAAGTGGGACTTTTATTTTTCTGGAACAGCTTTCTAAACTCCGCATCTTTCCCAGCTGCGAGGTTTGGGGGCGGGCTGTGGAAGGGCGAGGCTCAGAGGCGCGGGAAGTCGACTTGGTGAAAACGCAACCCTTGGTGACAACGCAGCCCGAGAAAGGCCGGGGCTCGAGCGCAACCTTGCGAAGCCGGCCTGCGCTCCTTTTTGCGCCAGGTCTAGAGCCAGCCCCGCATTCGCCTGTGCTCCCTGCTTTGGCCGAAATCTTGTTAGGCCCGGCGCCACTACCGGCCTGGAAGCGAAGTTTGGATTTTCCAAAGTCCAAATGCATCAGGAAGAATCCCAATTGGAGGAGCCGGCACGACTCCCACGCCTCTGCCCCTGGATTTCCCCACCGTCCGCCCCACAGTTCCCGAAGCAGCGAATGTTTTATACCACCGCCTCTGAATCCCGAGTCCGCCCGCCGTATTACCCGGGCGCCCAGGACCTGTGATTGCGCTCAATGCAGGACTTTCACTCAAGAGGTTCGTCCAGGAGTTTTGATTGTATCGGAACATAATGTGAAAGCAAAACTGAAATAAACGACTTCGTTTTAAGTCTGGAAGTATGACCCAGTCGCTTCAGCAGCGGGGAGGTCGGGCGCCAGGAAGCGGGTGGCTGCCAAAGGCCTGGGGCAAGAGTTTGGGCCTGGATAAGCACCTCTGGCTTTGATCCTTTTAGAAGTTTTTTCCTAGCCGAGATTCAGGGGTGAATTTAATTGGCTCCTGGGGGGTGGAGAGAAGGGGTAATAATAGCACAATAAGCAATGTTTCTCGTAATTCCTGCGGCTCGTCTGATTGAAATTCACCGAGCACGCGGCCTTCCTTGAAACGCGGACCTGTTCTACCTCCGCGCTCAATCCAGGGGGCCCGCAGCCCTAACCTTGCTCTCCGAAGCCCCAGCGGTTTGGGGTCCCCAGGGGGATAGCTAGGGACTTCAGGAGTGAGGAGTGCTTCTCTCTATCTATCCCACAGTTCTCTCCCCATAGCCAGTTCCTAGGGAAGTGGGGATGAGGTGCAATCCTGAACCCTAGAGAGATTTAAAAAGAAAAGCTATTCTTTTTAAAAAGGGACACTTTAAAAAATGTTTTCTCCGCATTCTTCTGTTTGGGAGGGGGAGATCACGGAGAACTGGAGTCTTCGGCGGAACTAGCTCCATCCAACCGCTCTGTTCCTGAACAGCCAGTCCGCCAGCCATGCACCCACGGTGCACTAGGTACTCTCCTCTCCGCCTAGGTTGAGGGCTCATGGGCCCTGCCGGTTGGGTAGTCACGACCCAAGGAAGCAGAGCCCCTAACACGCCAGTCAGCTTGCTTGCTGTGGGTGGTTGGTCACCCCTCCTGGGGAGTGTACCACCAGCGTGTCTGTCTAGGCTTTGGGACCACCAGGCTGTGCTCCAGCTGGGTGACTTTGGCAAGTCCTCCTCTGGCCTCAGTTTGCCCAACTGTATAAAAACAAGGGGGAATTAAAAAATCTTCAAGAGTCCCTCCTGCTCTGAGATTCCAGCCATCCTCTGTTACTTGAACACGGGTTTGCAGTTCTTTGGCCTGGGTTTAATGAGTCCTGGCTGTCACCTGCAACTGATCTGGCTCCTGGGGGCAGTCTCCTGAATGCTAGGCCTGAGGCTGGGGTGGAGGCAAAGAGGAAGCTTGCCTATCCAGGAACTCAGGCTCACCTGGAGCCCCAGCTCTGAAGCCTGGAAGGTGAACCAGAAGGGAGCAAGTGGGCCCCAAGAGGGACAGAGAGGGGAAGTTATCCCTTGATTCTGTCCTGGTTCTAGCTGAGGGAGGGCCCCTGTCTTCCCAAAGGTCTGATTTTGGCATTAGAGATCCTTCTCAGACTGGCTCCAGCCACTGCTGATCCCTTCCCTCCGCCATTTGTTGAGCCCATCTCCCACTCCTGTCTTCATGTCTCTGCACCTGCTGTTTCTTTGCTTCAGTTGGAAGCACCCTTTCTTTCCTCTACTTTTCAAAATCCTGTCTTTCTGGGGATCTAAGCAGTTCAAGTAAGAACCTGCCTCCTCTGGGAAGCCTTTCTGTAGCTGCTTTTCCAAGGTTCACTGCCCCCTCCTCGCTCTCCCAGCAGGCCTTGTTTGGCACTGGTTGGCAAGAGAGATACCTGGGCCTGGGCCTGCCTCCTGCTCTGCAGTGGGTTCCAGGGGTTAGTGGTACCCACTCCAGCAAGCTCTCAGAAGTGCTAAGCAGGCAGTCCTGCCCCAGAAGCCCCAGGGGAAATGTGTTCTCCACCCTCCCCTAAACCACCCTTATCTTCAGGCCTGAGCCTCCCATCAGTCTGGGCGGAGATGTGGACAGCTCTCCCCAGGGACCTAGAGTTGGAGTTAGAGGCCTCACTGGGGCAGGGCACTTGTCAATTGGGCCACCTCCCTCACCTCTGGGATAGAGGTGGGGGTGATCATTACCTGTGCCAGAGGCAGGTGAGTCAACCTTCATCTGGAAATTGTGCTCCAGCTGAGAGGGAACCAGGTACTCCTAACTGGTGTGTTGGGGACTGAGAGGGATAGAGAAAAAAAGGCCAGCGGCTCAGTAGAGACTACATCCCTGCCCCCAACCAGAGGCTAGGGAGGGGGCCCATCCTAAAACCTCCACCTCACCGCGGTTCCCTTTAATGCTTAGAACCTTCTAGGCCCTTTCAGATCTGGGCCGTGCCTCCTGCTTTCATCTCATATAAACCTGATCAGAATAGAGCCTGTGGGGGTTCAAGGACCACCCACCCCCTCATTCAGCCTCCCTCTCAGAAGTCTTAAAGAATCCTCCCCTGCCCAGGTCATCTTGGTTACTTTCTCCTCTCCCGCCTCCTGGAAGCCTTCCTCACCCCGGAGAAGCAGTGATTACCCCTTCCTGGCCTCCCTCTTTGCAGCGTGGTCTTTCTTACCTCCCTCCCCCAGCCCCCAACCCCAGTTTCCTGCGGGCTGCAGCAGTGTTAGGGGTTTGGTGCGGGGTTGCGGGGGGGGGGGGGGGGAGGCGGGGACTCAGGAGGTTTCTAGGACCCAACAAGCCCAGACCTGACTTCCAGGCCCGGGTTTTCCGGGCGGCGCCGAGTGCCTGTGGGAGCCTCCGGGCCAGCGCGGGATCGCTGGCGAGAAGCCAGGGTCACTCGCGTGTGCTGTCTGGAGCCGCGCCGGCCTCCGCTAGGTCCTGCGCTGTCCCCCTAGCTCGCTCACACGCCCGCCACGGCTTCCACCGTCCCCAGAGCTGGGAGCGCGCCCCCGGAGCTGTGCTGGAGCGCTAATGCTCCAAACCCGGGTGGACCGGCTCCTAAAGAGAACATAATTACCCAGCTGGAGAGGGAACCTCATCCTACTCTTTAATTGTGCCTTGATGGGGGGGATGGGCGCGGAGCGAAGGGGCGGCACCCTCCCGCGGGTCCCAGGCGGGGTCCTGATGGCTCAGGCGGGGTCCTTGGCCCCTTCGGACCAAGCGGAGGATGAGACACCATGCGCTGCGGACGCGGCCTGCTACTCTGCCCCTGGCTTGTTGTGCGACCCAAGACTGCTCTCCTCGTCCCACCCTCCCCCACCCCCCGCCACTTCCCTGTCTGAACTTTTCCCTCAACTCCCAAGTGAGAGGGGTGGGCTAGATGTCTAGGGTTTGCTCCGAGACATCTTTTCGCATAAACGCGTGGGTGAGTCTAAGCCTTCCGCCTCCCCACAACCAGCCATATAACTCCAGGCGTGCCCTTGGTCCAGTCCTTGTCACCCCCACTGGCTTTCAAACAAAACTGAAACCTATTACCGACTCTGACTCTGCGGGAGGCCAGCAGTGCCCTGGAACTGGGAGGTCAAGCCTGGAGGGAAAGCGCAGGTACACCTCCCTTTGAGCCAATTAAATTCTGAGGAAAAGGTTTCCCAGGGGCGATTACAAAGGTATCTTGATCTCTTTGCACAAAGCTCCTCGTTGGAGATACATCCACACTCTCTGAGCCTCAGTTTGCTCGTATTTCAAATGGGGATAGTAATGCCTTCACAACAGAGTGGTTGAGAAGACTGTGCTAAAAGGTATGAAAATGCTCAGCCCTGCGCTAGCCCTACCCATAAGTAGGTGCTGAATAAATGGTAGCAACAGTAAGGAGCAGTGGACACCTTGGGCATCACCCTATCACAGAAGCAGGATATAGGGGAATATCTGTGTATTTATCAAATAAATGATAAAACTAAAACCAGATAGGAAGAAGGACACAGAGCAAGTGAATGGTAGAATTAGGATCCTACAGCCTTTGTTTTCCCTGCACACCTTTCTCCCCACCCCCTCTAGTCAATAACGAGAACAGACACCTGTATTCCCTAAGTGTCTTTCATTTCCATCCCTGTTGCTCATATATTTGCATTGGCCACTATGGATGAATATTCTCTGGTCGTATGTCTGAATGCTCTACCCATTAGGGATGAGCCCTGTTTCCATGTCTGTGTCCCTTTAGAGGGTGAGCCCCTCTAAGGTGGGTACCGCATCCTATTCATCTTGCTTGGCTCAGCGCCTCCCATGGTGCCTGGCACAGAACAGGTGTCTGTGATGGTGTCATGAATGAAACCAAACTGTGCCTGGTGTGATTGCAGGACATGGACCCAACCAGTGAAACTGCCCTTCAGGGGAACTTCCCAGATCCTTCAGTCCTCTATCTCCTCCTCAGTGGCAGGAATGCTGACATGGAAGTGCTTTCAGACCCTGTGCAGGCAGAAAAACCTTCCCAGGCACCTGTACTTGCTCTCACCTCTCCCATTTTACTCTGAGCTCAGCCTGCTCCCCAAGGAGTCCCAGCTTTGACCATGGAATAGCAGCAAGCAGGAACAGCAAGGAAGAGGCCAAGATTAGATGTATGGGTGGTGTTTGAATTTGTTGCTAGGTCTTCTGACTGGAAAAACACTTTTAACTGGGAACGTACTTCAGGCAGTAGTGAGGAGACACAGTGTAGCTGAAATCAGGAAGGAGAATTTCATGATTATAAAGAAAGGATTTCCGGTTGTGTAGTCACAGCCCAGAGCCTAGGGAAGTCTTTGTTCATCTTGCTAAATTCTGAAGAGGTCAGGGAAGAGGTGCAGGGGAGGGACCAGCGACTGAAGGGATTGACCCCTGCCTGACCCGAGCAGGCTCCTCTGACCTTCAAGGCTTCACTTGAGCTCCATCCACCTCATATGCACAGCTGTCTCTGACCCCCGGACCTCACTCTCTGCTGACCACCTGAACTCTCCTATTCAGATGACACCCTGACTACAACTCTGCTGGGCACTGAGCTCCATAAGGATAAGCCCTCATCTATTGTTCCCCACAGAGCACCTAGTGCCTGGCACAGTGTCAGGCCTTTATAAATGTTCCTTGAATGAATCGGTGAGTGAACACATGAATGGGTGGGCAGACAAAGGGAGGGATTGCTGGTTGCATCATGAGTGTATCTGCCTGATCCACCAGACTGTGAACTCTGCAAAGGTATTTACCTTGTTATTGGCTTAATTTACATCTTCAGTGCCTAACACAGTTCCTGGAGTAGGGTCAGCATGAAAAGTGTATCGAATGGATGGAAGGATGGATGAGGAATTATAGTACTCTGGCAATGAGATTCCTTGGACTGTGATTCTGAAGTGCAGGCTTGGCATGGTGCTCCTCTCTAAATCTCCACCATCACCCCAGACAGCCTCGTTTATTCTAGAATGGAATGGAATTGTACCTGTTGTCTGGAGTTGACCTTATAGCACAAGTCCTTGATGCTGTTGCCCTACTCCAGCCCAACACGCACCTTAGAGGGCAGGGATCATATTTTATTTTCCTTAAAGGGCAGGAATACCCTCCCTTTCTTCCAACACCTAATGATATGATTCAATATTGGTTGATTGGTTGTTTAACCCAGGATCAAGCCATGAAGTCTCTGGAAATGGGTGGAGTTGAAGCCCTTGATTATGGTGGTAAAGCCCAGAAGGTTTTTCAATGGTGCCAGAATAGTGGCAAGGTGTCGACAGTAGCCACACAGTGCCTTGCCAATGAGGAAGCTGGTATTTCCCCAGCAAACCCTGGTTTGTGGCTAGCCATGTGGTCTCTGGGTTTTTGTTCTAGCTGAAAGCAGGATGACCTCTGAAATCCCCTCACAGCTTTGGGTTCTGCTGCAGACCATGGAGGTGGAGTGGGCTCAGTTGGTTTCCTCTGAAGAAAATCAAGGATTCTGCAAATCCTCCTCCTTCCTCAGACCCAGTGTCCAGCTGGGAGTTCAGCCCAACAAAGAGTTCTCTAGAATGCTCTTCTAGCCAGCAGCAACCTGCTTACTCAGGTGAGGTTCCAAGAGCCTATTCTTCCATCATCAGAAATTACTGCCTACTTTCAGGGAAACTTTCAAAGAGGGAAGAGGGAATTACTAACAAAGGAGAGGCAACTGGGCATCTCATTCTCCTCATTTAAAAGGAAGCTGTGTGCTCTGCCCAGATCTGGTATTGGATAGACTCTCCTTTGTATTCCGAGAGACTCAAAAATAAACTCCCCAATGTGTACTTGTGCTGAGAAGTTCAGATGATTTTATAATGACTGAGTGGCTCCAAATACGCAGCTGATGTGGAGCCTGCTATTTTACTAACTCATCTTGATCAAAGTTGGTCAATTTAGGTCTCAGAAATGTTCCAAATTCTCTTTCTCTCTCTCCCTTTCTCTCTTTTTGAGGAGTTCATTTCAGGTAGATGGATTATTTACTTATTCTGAAGATGCCAAGGAAGAGGGCATGTTAGCAATACCAATTGAGCTGTGGGTGCGGGCTTACAGCTCATCCTTCACGTGGCATCTGAGTGTCTGGTGCTTTTCCTTCCTTCTCCTCTAGGCTCTTGGATGCTGGCCAAGTGGAACTTGCTTGGCAGGTTCACCCGCATGTGGGTCTAAATAATCTCCTGCATCAATCTGAGTGACAGTGGTGCTCCTTGAGGCTGTAAAGTTGGCAGCTGTTTTCTTCTATTGCCTAAATGTGTCCCTGTCTCTGTCATGAGAAGCTGGGGTCCAGACTGAGGGTAGAAGCAAGTCTGTTCCCCCAGGATTGAAACTAGATGACCTCTAGGATCCCATAACAGCTGGAAGCTTAAGAAATGCAAGATTCTTTGGATGGTAGTTGGGGTCTTTTGAGTTTCCAGCTTAAAACTATCCCCAAAATTCTACCTTCAAGGCTTAGCCAATAGGAAAACTATGTGGTGACTAGCTCTTGGAGCAGTGCTATGAATCTTCTTTCCCTCTTTATTCTCTCTCCCATCAGTAGCCTGAGTGAGCTTCTCGAGCATAAACCAAACCACACCACATGAATCCTCTGCTTGAAACCATCCAGTGTCTTCACAATGCACTGTGACTTCTTGTAGTGGCTTGCCAGAAATCCATGATCTGGTCCCTATTGACCCCTACAACATCATCTTCTGTTGTTTCCCTCTACTGCATTCCATTGTTAGTTCCTATAATATGCCAAGCTCTCTCCTCTGTCAGAACTTTTGTACATGTTGATCTTTTGGGGGCAAGGAATACTCTTCCATCCCCAAGCTTTGCATGGCTATCTCCTCTTTCATGTTTCAGCTGGCCATCCCTGATAACTCTAATACTGAGCTGCTTCCTCTCGTACCAGTTGAGCTTCATTACATCTCCCCAAAATGCTCATTTACCTGTATACGGTCTCTCCCTCCCTGGAACAGGAACCTAGTCTGTCTTTGGTGTTACCTTACCCTTAGAATTTGGAACAGAAGCTGGAATGGTAGGGGTTTGATTCATATACAAACAACTGAATGACAAATCAGCCATCCAATCATATTTCCCAGAGATCAGGGCTTCTGCTCCATCAGGGCAAAGCCATTTTCTCCTCGGTTAGAAGCTCAGGGGAGCCACTAAACATGTCACCTACCAGAAGTCATATCCATCCAGAGGGAAAGCACGCTGGAAGCCCTGAAGTCAATGGTGGGGGCTGGAAAATTGGTCTCTTATCATCCACAGGCCCAATGAGCGAGTCTTTTGCTTAATATCTGTTGTTAAAATTGCTTAATTCAGCTAGCCTTGCAGTTGAGCTAGGGAAAACTGAAGTGAACTTTTCCCACTGAAGTTATTCTGCAACAGATAAGCACAAACAAGAGAATGAGTAGTAAAGGACCTTGGTCTGGAGCAGGGGTGAAAAGCAGCTTGGATGCTGTTCCCAGAACTGTAACTCTGCTTGGAGCAAAGAAGGGCAATGAGGTAGGTGCTGAGGGAGGAGAGTGAGGGCTGGAGAATCATATGCACACAGAGAAGACAGCTTCTTAACTCACCCCAAGACGGGAGAAGGGAGCATAGGGGCAAAAATGGCAGCAATGTGAGTCCAGGGCTGTTGAAAAAAAGATATATGTGCTCAGCCTGCCGAATATCCACCACAGAAGTATCCAGGTAGCCTGGAGTTGCCAATCAAACATTTATGCAGCAATACTTAGCTCACAATCATTGCACACATGCACAGCACAGGCTGTTCTGGACAGGTCCTATACAGAAACCCAGGCAGGGGGCCTGCCTTGCCCATGGCCCAGCTGAAGGGAGTATAGTGCAGAGAAGGATAAGAAATTAGGGTGAAGGGCTTGGGTGTCTGTCTTGTTTGCTTTAGTTCTCTCCCTCCCACACCACTGTGGACTCCTCATGGACCAAGTAAATTTTCATGACCTTTGGGTTTCAGCCTCCTTTATAGGGTAGAGTGGGGCGTACTGGTTAAGGAAATAGCCTTTGAATAAAGCAGAGCTGGTTTCGAGGGCTGCCTTTGTCACTGGATTCATCAGTATTCTAGAAACTCAGCTCAAGCCACACTTAGCGCCACCTTCCCCAAATAATGTATTGGCTTCCATAACTTAAAAAAAAAAAAAAATTCAAGGATGATTGACTTCAGGTGTGGCTGGTCCAGGCAGCTTAAACAATGTCACCAGAGATCTGCCCCTTTTCACATCTGGATTCATTTCCAGGCCCCCAAATGGGACAATTTATCTCCAGCAGCTCCACAGGCCTACATCTATCTATCTGGTTTCCCCATCAGGAAGAGAGACCTTTTTCACCAGAACTCCAGAAAAAAAATCCAGAGCTGATGAATTTCAGACTGAATTAAGTCAGGTGCATTGTCAGAACCAGCCTCTTTAACCAGAGAAATAAAATGAGCTAATTGACCAGGTATGGAGCCAGGTTGGAGGTAGAGGTGGGGAAAGGCAGGCCTGTCCAGGGGCAGCTGGTACCAAAAAAGGTGGAAAGCATGTGGGTGAATAAAAACAGTAGATGTCTACCACCACAGCTGCTTCCTGGCTGTGTAATGGAGTAAGGGGCTTAATGTTTCTGAGCTTTGGTTTTCTCATCTGTTAAAATCACGTAAGCAATGATATTTAATTCTGTTAGGATTAAGGAGGTAATACCTATGAAAGATTTAATAGGGCAAAGAACATAGTAAGTGCAGAGTAAATAGTAGTTATTATTATTGCTCCCGAGACAATTTTTGTCCATGTACCCTGCCAATGTTATTTAATTATATCACAAATATATCTCTTTTTTTCCCCTGGAGAGAGCACAGTCCTTGTGGCCTAACAATGCTTATTGCATTCAGATCATCTGGGGATCTTGTTAAAACGCAGATTCTACAGTGTTGGCAAGGATGTGGAGAAAAAGAAACCCTTGTGCACTGTTGATGGGAATGCAGACTGGGGTAGTCACTCTGGAAAATAGTATGGAGGTTCCTCAAAAAGTTAAAAATAGAACTACATTACAATTAAGTAATTGCATTACTGAATATTTACCCAAAGAATGTAAAAACACTAATTCAAAAGGATACATGTACCCCTATGTTTATAGCAGCATTATTTACAGTAGCCAAGATATGGAAGCAGCCCAAGTGTCCATCAATTGATGAATGAATAAAGAAGATGTGGTATATATACACAGTGGAATATTATTCAGCCATAAGAAATGTAATCTTGCCATTCACAATGCGATGGATAGAGCTAGAGAGTATTATGCTAAGCAAAATAAGTCAGTCAGAGAAAGACAAATACCATATGATTTCACTCATATGTGGAATTTAAGAAACAAAACAAATGAGCAAAGGGGAAAAAGAAGAGAGAGAAACAAAGCAAGAAAGAGATTCTTAACAATAGAGAAAAAATAGATTGTTACCAGAGGGGATGGGGGTAGGGGATGAGTTAAATAGGTGATGGGGATTAAGGAGAGCACTTATTTCGATGAGCACTGGGTGATGTATGGAATTGTTGAATCACTGTATTGTATACCTGAAACTAATATAACACTGTGTGTTAACTAACTGGAATTAAAGTAAAAGTTAAAAAAATGCAATTTCTGATCCTACAAATCTGGGCTGGGGCTTAAGATTTTCAATTCTAATGAGCTTTTTTTTTTTTTAAGATTTTATTTATTTATTTGAGAGAGAGAGCATGAGAGGGGGGAGGGTCAGAGGGAGAAGCAGACTCCCTGCTGAGCAGGGAGCCCGATGTGGGCCTCGATCCTGGGACTCCGGGATCATGACCTGAGCTGAAGGCAGTCGCTTAACCAACTGAGCCACCCAGGCGCCCTCTAATAAGCTTTTTAGAATTGACTCTTTTTCAAGAATTTTCCAATTCTAATAGTCTTTGCAAAATTCCATGTGATGAATTCCAGACCACACTTGAGTAGCAAGGACCACGTATATCCCACAGTTATTCTCAAATACCAGTCAATAGATGTGTTGTATCAGAACCACCTGGGGGAGTTTTTGGGGGGGGGTTGGGAAGAGAATTTACTGGTGTCTCACATAACCTAATAGAGACATAAGTATGAGAGACAAAGTTTACTTCAGGCATAATTTGATTACTAGTACCTGATCACCTGGTCACCTGGTCTCTGTCTCCCTCTTTCTTGTGCTTAGTTCATTTCATTCCTCACATTCACATTATAGCTGCAGAAGCTCCAACCCTTTCATTGTTTCTGCTTCAAACTCTCCATCCCAGAAGTCTTTGCAAAATTCTCATGGTATTTTGGCTCTGAAGGGGTTCCATGCTAATCTCTAAATTGATTTCTATGGAAAGTCAATGCAGGCTCTGATTGGTCAGAACTAAATCTTATTTCCCCTGTGAAGTCAGAGTGCGGGTCTCTTCACTGAAGCATCTAGAATGAAGAGTGTGTGTTGTGTGTGTGTGCAGGAGGATTTCCAAAATAAAATTGAAAGCTAGCACAGAAAGTCAAGAGCCACCCAGCCTCAATTCCAACCCCAGGACTCTTATGTCCAACTTTTTGCATAGCTAATGGATATCTCAGGTATGACATGTTCAAATGGAGCATCTGATCTTTTCTCCCCATATCTACTCCTTTTAGTTTTTCTTTCTTTTTTTATTTTCATTTTTTCCTTTTTTATTGTTATGTTAATCACAATACATTACATCATTAGTTTTTGATGTAGTGTTCCATGATTCATTGTTTGTGCATAACACCCACTGCTCCAGGCAGAATGTGCCCTCTTTAATACCCATCACCAGGCTAACCCATCCCCCCACCCCCCTCCCCTCTAGAACCCTCAGTTTGTTTTTCAGAGTCCATCGTCTCTCATGGTTCGTCTCCCCCTCCGACTTACTCCCCTTCATTCTTCCCCTCCTGCTATCTTCTTCTTCTTCTTTTTTTCTTAACATATATAGCATTATTTGATCCAGAAGTACAGATCTGTGATTCAACAGTCTTGCACAATTCACAGTGCTCACCATAGCACATACCCTCCCCAATGTCTATCACCCAGCCACCCCATCCCTCCCACCCCCCACCACTCCAGCAACCCTCAGTTTGTTTCCAGAGATTAAGAATTCCTCATATCAGTGAGGTCATAGGATACATGTCTTTCTTTGATTGACTTATTTCACTCAGCATAACACCCTCCAGTTCCATCCATGTCGTTGCAAATGGCAAGATCTCATTCCTTTTGATGGCTGTATAATATTCCATTGTGTATATATACCACCTCTTCTTTATCCATTCATCTGTTGATGGACATCTTGGCTCTTTCCACAGTTTGGCTATTGTGGACATTGCTACTATAAACATTGGGGTGCACGTACCCCTTCGGGTCCCTACATTTGTATCTTTGGGGTAAATACCCATTAGTGCAATTGCTGGATCATATGGTAGCTCTATTTTCAACTGTTTGAGGAACCTCCATACTGTTTTCCAGAGTGGCTGCACCAGCTTGCATTCCCACCAACAGTGTAGGAGGATTCTGCTTTCTCCACATCCTCGCCAACATCTGTCATTTCCTGACTTGTTCATTTTAGCCATTCTGACGGGTGTGAGGTGGTATCTCATTGAGGTTTTGATTTGGATTTCCCTGATGCCGAGCGATGTGGAGCACTTTTTCATGTGTCTGTTGGCCATTTGGATGTCTTTGGAAAAATGTCTGTTCATGTCTTCTGCCCATTTCTTGATTGGATTATTTGTTCTTTGGGTGTTGAGTTTGATAAGTTCTTTACAGATTTTGGATATTAACCCTTTATCTGATATGTCACGTGCAAATATTTTCTCCATTCTGTTGGTTGTCTTTTGGTTTTGCACAGCCTTTCTTTTGCTGTGCAAAAGCTTTTTATCTTGATGAAGTCCCAATAGTTCATTTTTGCCCTGGCTTCCCTTGCCTTTGGCGATGTTTCTAGGAAGAAGTTGCTGCAGCTGAGGTCGAAGAGGTTGCTACCTGTGTTCTCCTTTAGGATTTGGATGGACTCCTGTCTCACATTTAGGTCTTTCAACCATTTGGAGTCTATTTTTGTGTGTGGTGTAAGGAAATGGTCCAGTTTCATTCTTCTGCATGTGGCTGTCCAATTTTCCCAACACCATTTGTTGAAGAGACTGTCTTTATTCCATTGGACATTCTTTCCTGATTTGTCAAAGATTAGTTGACCATAGAGTTGAGGGTCCATTTCTGGGCTCTCTATTCTGTTCCATTGATCTATGTGTCTGTTTTTGTGCCAGTACCATACTGTCTTGATGATGACAGCTTTGAAATGGAGCTGGAAGTCCGGAACTGTGATGCCGCCAGCTTTGCTTTGCTTTTTAAATATTCCTCTGGCTGTTCGGGGTCTCTTCTGGTTCCATACAAATTTTAGGATTATTTGTTCCATTTCTTTGAAAAAAAAAAAGTGGTTGGTATTTTGATGGGGATTGCATTGAATGTGTAGATTGCTCTAGGTAGCATTGACATCTTCACAATGTTTGTTCTTCCAATCCATGAGCATGGAATGTTTTTCCATTTCTTTGTGTCTTCCTCAATTTCTTTCATGAGGATTTTATAGTTTTCTGAGTACAGATCCTTTGCCTCCTTGGTTAAATTTATTCCTAGGTATCTTATCGTTTTGGGTACAATTGTAAATGGGATCGACTCCTTGATTTGTCTCTCTTCTGTCTTGTTGTTGGTGTATAGGAATGCCACTGATTTCTGTGCATTGATTTTATATCCTGCCACTTTACTGAATTCCTGTATGAGTTCTAGCAGTTTTGGGGTGGAGTCTTTTGGGTTTTCCACATACAGTATCATATCATCTGCAAACAGTGAGAGTTTGACTTCCTCTTTGCCGATTTGGATGCCTTTGATTTCTTTTTGTTGTCTGATTGCTGTGGCTAGGACTTCTAATACTATGTTGAATAGCAGTGGTGAGAGTGGATATCCCTGCCGCGTTCCTGACCTTAGGGAAAAGCTCTCAGCTTTTCCCCATTGAGAATGATATTCGCTGTAGGTTTTTCATAGATGGCTTTTATGATATTGAGCTATGTACCCTCTATCCCTATACTCTGAAGAGTTTTGATCAAGAAAGGATGCTGTACTTTGTCAAATGCTTTTTCTGCATCTGTTGAGAGGATCCTATGATTCTTGTTCTTTCTTTTGTTAATGTATTGTATCACGTTGATTGATTTGCGGATGTTGAACCAACCTTGCAGCCCAGGGATAAGTCCCACTTGGTCATGGTGAATAATCCTTTTAATGTACTGTTGGATCCTATTGGCTTGTAGTTTGGTGAGAGTTTTTGCATCCATGTTCATCAAGGATATTGGTCTGTAATTTTCCTTTTTGATGGGGTCTTTGTCTGGTTTTGGGATGAAGGGAATGGTGGCCTCATCGAATGAGTTTGGAAGTTTTCCTTCCTTTTCTATTTTTTGGAACAGTTTCAGAAGAATAGGTATTAAGTCTTCTTTAAATGTTTGGTAGAATTCCCCTGGGAAGCCATCTGGCCCGGAGCTTTTGTTTGTTGGGAGATTTTTGATGACTGCTTCAATTTCCTTAGTGGTTATAGGTCTGTTCAGGTTTTCTATTTCTTCCTGGTTCACTTTTGGTAGTTGATACTTCTCTAGGAATGCCCCCATTTCCTCCAGGTTATCTAATTTGCTGGCATAGAGTTGCTCATAATATGTTCTTATAATTGTTTGTATTTTTTTGGTGTTGGTTGTGATCTCTCCTCTTTCATTCATGATTTTGTTGATTTGGGTCATTTCTCTTTTCTTTTTGATAAGTCTGGCCAGGGGTTTCTTAATCTTGTTCATTCTTTCAAAGAACCAGCTCCTAGTTTCGTTGATCTGTTCTACTGTTCTTTTGGTTTCTAGTTCATTGATTTCTGCTCTGATCTTTATTATTTCTCTTCTCCTGCTGGGTTTAGGCTTTATTTGCTGTTGTTTCTCTAGCTCCTTTAGGTGTAGGGTTAGGTTGTGTATTTGAGACCTTTCTTGTTTCTTGAGAAAGGCTTGTATTGCTATATACTTTCCTCTCAGGACTGCCTTTGCTGTATCCCAAAGATTTTGAACAGTTGTGTTTTCATTTTCATTGGTTTCCATGAATTTTTTAAATTCTTCTTTAATTTCCTGGTTGACCCATTCATTTTTAGTAGGATGCTCTTTAGCCTCCATGTATTTGAGTTCTTTCCGACTTTCCTCTTGTGATTGCGTTCTAGTTTCAAAGCATTGTGGTCTGAAAATATGCAGGAAATAATCCCAATCTTTTGGTACCAGTTAAGACCTGATTTGTGACCTAGGATGTGATCAATTCTGCAGAATGTTCTATGGGCACTAGAGAACAATGTGTATTCCTTTGCTTTGGGATGGAATGTTCTGAATATGTCTGTGAAGTCCATTTGGTCCAATGTGTCATTTAAAGTCTTCATTTCCTTGTTAATCTTTTGCTTAGATGATCTGTCCATTTCAGTGAGGGGAGTGTTAAAGTCCCCCACTATTATTGTATTGTTGTCGATGTGTTTCTTTGCTTTTTTATTAATTGCCTTATATAATAGGCTGCTCCCATGTTAGGGGCATAGATATTTACAATTGTTAGATCTTCTTGTTGGATAGACCCATTAAGTAGGATATAGTGTCCTTCTTCATCTCTTATTACAGTCTTTGTTTTAAAATCTAATTTGTCTGATATAAGGATTGCCACCCCAGCTTTCTTTTGGTGTCCATTAGCATGGTAAATGGTTTTCCACCCCCTCACTTTCAATCTGGGGGTGTCTTGGGGTCTAAAATGAGGCTCTTGCAGACAGCATATGCATGGGTCTTGTTTTTTAATCCAATCTGATAGCCTGTGTCTTTTGATTGGGGCATTGAGCCCATTTACATTCAGGGTAACTATTGAAAGATATGAGTTTAGTGCCATTGTATTGCCTGTAAGGTGACTGTGACTGTATATTGTCTGTGTTCCTTTCTGGTCTATGCTGCTTTTAGGCTCTCTCTTTGCTTAGAGGACCCCTTTCGATATTTCTTGGAGGGCTGGTTTCGTGTTTGCAAATTCCTTTAGTTTTTGTTTGTCCTGGAAGCTTTTTATCTCTCCTTCTATTCTCAATGACAGCCTAGCTGGATATAGTATTCTTGGCTGCATATTTTTCTCGTTTAGTGCTCTGAAGATATCATGCCAGTCCTTTCTGGCCTGCCAGGTCTCTGTGGATAGGTCTGTTGCCAATGTAATGTTTCTACCATTGTAGGTTACATATCTCTTCTCCCGAGCTGCTTTCAGGATTTTCTCTGTGTCTCTGAGACTCGTAAGTTTTACTATTAGATGTCGGGGTGTTGACCTATTTTTATTGATTTTGAGAGGGGTTCTCTGTGCCTCCTGGATTTGGATGCCTGTTTCCTTCCCCACATTAGGGAAGTTCTCTGCTATAATTTGCTCCAATATACCTTCTGCCCCTCTCTCTCTTTCTTCTTCTCCTGGGATCCCAATTATTCTAATGTTGTTTCATCTTATCATATCGCTTATCTCTAATTCTGCCCTCGTGATCCTGTAGTTGTTTATCTCTGTTTTTCTCAGCCTCTTTAGTTTCCTTCATTTGGTCTTCTATATCGCTGATTCTCTCTTCTGCCTCATTTATCCTAGCAGTTAGTGCCCCCATTTTTAATTGCACCTCATTAATACCCTTTTTGATTTTGACTTGGTTAGATTTTAGTTCTTTTATTTCTCCAGAAAGGGTGTCTCTAATAACTTCCACGCTTTTTTCAAGCCCAGCTAGTATTTTTAAGTCATGATTCTGAACTCTAGGTTTGACATTGTACTAATGTCCGTATTGGGTAGGTCCCTGACAGTCAGTACTACCTCTTGTTCTTTTGGTTGGGGTGAATTTTTTCGTCTTGTCATTTTGTCCAGAGGAGAATAGATGAATGAGAGAACAAAATTCTAACAGGTTAACAACATCCCCAGCAAATATACTCTATACAAATCAGAAAAGACCTGAAACCAGGGGAAAAGAAAGGGAAAGAAAGAAAAAAAGAAGAGAAAAAAAAAAGAAAAAGGAAAAGATAAAAACAAACAAAACGGAACAAAAAAAAACAGAATATGATCAAATATGATCAGACTAGTGTATAGATCAGTGCCACACACTAGATTTTGGGCGTATTTTGGTCTGTTAGAAGAAAGTGCCTCCTAATATTTTAAAGGAAGAAAGACTTATACATGTACAAAATAAGGGTTGACACAGTGAAGGGATGGAAGATGACTGTAAAGATGAAAATTATAAAAGACTTTATAAAAAGAATCGATAAGTTGTTTGAAAAAAGAAAGAAGAAGATTAAAAAACAAAGACAAAAAGAAAAAAAGAAAAGGGAGAGAATGTGATCAGGCAGGAGACTAGAACAAAGCCATACACTAGTGATTTAGGGTATATTTTGATCTGTGAGAAGAAACTGTATCTCAAAATTTTAAGGAGAGAACAACTTATACATATATGCCAAAAATAAGGGTAACTACTATGAAGGAATAAAATATGACTTTAAAAAATGAAAAAAATTTTTTGAAAAAGGGATTGATAAGATGTTGGTTGAAAAAGGGAAAAAGAAAAATTAAAAAAAAAACAGTTAAAAAAATCAACTTTGAAAAACTAATGATCATGGTAAAAAAGCCATGAATTCTATGTGTAGTATTCCCCTAGCGCTGGAGTTCTCCCGTTCTCCTTGATCGGTAAACTTGGTCTTGGGTTGCTGGCTGTTCGTGCTGATCTTCTGGGGGAGGGGCCTTTTGCTGTGGTTCCCAAATGTCTTTGCCGGAGGCGGAATTGCCCCGCCCTTGTCAGTCCGGGCTAAGCAATCTGCTCGGGTTTGCTCTCTGGTGCTTTTGTTCTCTCCAAGCTCCCGGTACAGCTTTGGAGGACCACAGTGAAAATGGTGGCCTCCCACTCTCTGTCCAGAGGAGCTGAGAACTCGGGGCCCCGCTCCTCAGTGCGCCCCCAGAGAAAAGCAGTCACTTCCATCTCCCCGGTCTCCGGCAGCACTCCGTGCTCACCCGGCCTGTGACCGAGCGTTTCTATCTCTGGCACCCGACCCCGTGTGGAGTCTCCAAACCCAGCAGATCCCTGCGGTGTGCTCCCGCACCGCTCCTCCCGGGGGAGGAAGGGGAGTCTCCCCAGCTCTGCCGCTTGTTGGGTCCCTGCTGGAGGAGCAGTGGCCCGACTGGGCCGTGGATCATGGTTTATGGCAACCCCGAGCTGAGAGCCCGCGCCTCGGCTCCGTCTCTGCAGCCGGCTTCCCCGCTCTGATACCTGGGAGCTCTGCCGCACTCAGGCACCCCCGGTCTTTCTGTGAACCCGAGGGTCCCGAGACCACACTGTCCCGCGAGGGTTCCACCACCCCCCCCTTAGTCTCTCTAGTGATGTCCCTCAGCAGAGCCAAGTTCTAAAAGTTCTGATTTTGTGCTCTGCGGCTCTATCACTCGCCAGAAGCGGCCGACGGAGGCCCCCTACCCGGCTGTCTATGTTCCTGAATATCGCCTCGGATTCACTTCTCCGCACGTCCTACCTTCCAGTAAGTGGTCGCTTTTCTGTTCAGAGAGTTGTTGCTATTCTTCTCTTCGATCTCCTGTTGAGTTCGTAGGTGTTCAGAATGGTTTGATCCCTATCCAGCTGAATTCCTGAGACCAAACGAAACCCAGGTCTCCTACTCCTCCACCATCTTGCTCCTTCTCTCCTTTTAGTTTTTCTAATGCCAGTTAATGGCAACCCCAATCTTCTGATAGCCCAGACCAGAAAGCCTGGCTTCATCCTTTACTCCTCCTTCTCTCTTATACCCAACATTTAATTCATCAGCAAATCCTATCAGCTCTACCTTCAAAAAAATCCAGTAGTCATCTAACCCAGCCTAGGAGCGTCTTGTCCTTGGACAGTGGTAATTGCCTGGCTTGTACTCTTGCTGCCCTACATCTATTCTCCCCACAGCAGCCCCAGTACAATCCTGCTAAGATATGTCAGATCATGGTGCTCCTTTGCTAAAATTTCCAAATGGGTTCCCTGCTCATTTAGAATAAAATCTAAACTATTTATCAAGGCCTTTCAAGATGTGCCCCCACCCTACCCCACCCAACTACTTGCCTGACCTCATTACCATTCACCTGGAAGCTTGTTAAAGTGCACCTGCAATTCCTGCCCCAGATATTCTGATTTGGTGGCTCTGGGCTGGGTCTGAGGGTTCTGCATTATCACAAGTGCCATGTGTGATTTTGATGTGCAGCCCAGTTTGGCAAACAACTGCTCTCAACACCTAGTCCAGGCTGAGGTATGGAAAGAGTGAACAAACATCTGCTGAATTAGCATGTCATCCTCCCTTTGTGTGTGGTCTTCAGGCTGAAGCAGAAGTGATTGGGGAACAGGGTTACCTATAATTTCCTGTAATGAAATCTGATTATATATAGTTTGTTACTTCTATAATACTGAAGAGATCAGTTGAGAAGTGTAATTAGCATCAGCTTGCTTCGCAGGAGAAGGGGTGTCCTGCCTATGCTGGTGTTGGCAAATGTGTTTGCCTCTCTGCAGGATGCCTGGGAGGCTGTTTGGTGACCACATCCTTCACTTTCACTTAATGGTGACAGCCCATTGCAGCCCACGGTGTTTCTGCCTGGTGCCCGTGCTGATAATGAAGGCGGCTTCACCAGAGCCCTTGTACAATCTGTCCCTGCTGGAGAGCCTGCTTACCTGACTTGTGTCATTTTAATTTGGCCCTTCACACTGCCAAAGTCACCTTGCTTACTGTCCCTTTCTGCCTATTGCCATTCTTGGGCCTGACTATCTCCCGAGGTGTGAGCTCCCAGCTTCTTCCTTTTCTCACCTCTACCTTCCAGACTGTGCAGCCCCAGTCCTCTTGACCTGGTCTTGGGGGCCCCTACACCACCTTCCACCAGCTCCTACAGATGTCCCTGTGACAGGCTCAGAGTTTCCTGTTGCCCTATTTTTATTAGGATGTCAGATTCATTTCCAAGTATAAGAAAACCTGCATCAAAGGCCCAACTCCATAATCTTCTCATTGGAGCCTCAACCTGGAGTTCTGGGAAGTGTCTATGGGGACACTTTGGTTGTAAGAAACAGAAATTGGCTATTTTAAGCAGAGGAGGAATTTCTTAATATACCTTATGGCAGCAAAGCCTGGAGAAATAGGCTCAGGAAAAGGCAGGATGCAAGACAGCCCTGAGGGGAGGGTCTTGGGAGCAGGCAGAGACTTCAGGAGCCCACCTCCAAGATGCATCGGTGATAGTAATTTCCATTCTTGTGTCACCAGGCTCAACACTTAACATCCTGGAGAAAGGATTACCTCACAAGCTCACCCCTCATCTAGGGAAGCACTGTGCATCATGATTGTCCATCACACCAAGGATGTTGATAATGCAGCTGAGAGAGTTCCTCAGGATGAAGCATAACCGAGGTGTGGGCTCCAGAGCCAGGCTGCCTGTGTTCATATCCCAGCTCAGCCATGCTTCATGGTGTAGCTCTCAGCAAGTTATTTATTTATTTTGGTCTGGGCCTCCGTTTTCTCATCTGAAAAATGGGGGTAATAATAATATCTACTTCATAAGATTCTGGTGAGGCTTAATTGAATGAATATATGTAAAACACTTAAAATAGGGCCAGGCACACAGTAGATGATCAGCATTAGTTACCATTGGTAAAATCAAAAGGAGGGGGTGTGGCTGCATGGATGCTCGGAATGCTCTCTCCACAGGATTTTTGTACATCCCTCCTCAACCTCTAGCTCAGATTTTCTTGTGGTTTGTCACCCTCTCCCCCAGCATAGGTGGTGCCTGGTTAGGAGGAAAGAGACCTCGGGAACTTCCTGGCCCATAGGTCCCATGGACGCAGAGGGACAAGTCAGGACAAAATATTGGTCAGCAGCATAGGCTTTAGAGGCAACTTGACTTTGTTCAAATTCTGGCTCTGCTACAAACAGGTGTGTGACCTAGGTTAGTTGTAGAGTGTCTCTGTGCTATATAGAAAGTAGGAGAATAAAAGCCTACTTCTTTGGGAGGGTCCATCAACTCAAGCCAAAAATAGTTATTGGGCCCCTCCTAGGAGCCAAACACTGTTCCAAGTGCTGGGATTACAGCATGAACTAAATAGACACACCTCTGCCCTTGAGAAAATAGGCATACCTTATTCCAGCTATCATACAGAGTTGCATAATTCCAGAGTGATAGGACGATGGAAGAACCACCTGCATACAGAACTGTGAGCTATTAGGAGGTCTCATTTTGAGCTGAGATTTGAAGTGTGACTAGGAACGAGCTAGGCCAAGGTTGGGGGGTGGGACAGAGCATAACATTCCAGGCAAAAGAAACAGCATGTGCAAAAACCACGAAGTGTAAAACATCACAGTTCTGTGGAAACGTTGGGAGGACTGATAAAGGGCCAATTTTGCCCCAGGTCAGGGAGGAAAAGGGAGTCTGTCTGGCCTGGAAGGGGACAAGAGTGGAGGCAGGTGATCCAGTGACAGCCATTCAGGCTTAGGGGTAGAGATGGCTAGGACTATGGCAATGACAGTGAGGTTGGAGAACAAGTAGATGGATTTGGGAGATATTTGGGAGTTAAATCTTTATGATTAATAATGGATTAGGATACAGAGGTGAGGGAAAGAGGGTGTCAAGGGTGTTCTCTTTGATTTCTCCAAGATTTCTGGTTATGCTATAAGATGGCAGTGTTACCACTCCCAGAGAGGAGAGCTGGATCTGGGGGCAGGAGGGGGTGTGAGGTCAGTATGGGACATGTTGCATTTGAAGATCCTTTGAGACATCATACATCAGTGTCATATAACAGCTGGATATCTAGGTCTGGAGGCCGGAGGACAGGTCTGAGCCCAAGGAATAAACTTGGCCCTCACAGGCATTAAGCTAAGTCAGGAGCCCTGCGAAGAGATGATCTGGCTGAGGAGAGACCCGGAAACAATTTGGAGAAAGCTCTTAGAAAGTGTTGCCATGTTACAAAGATTTACTTTTATTTATTATTTTTTATTTTTTTTATTATGTTAACCCCCATACATTACATCATTAGTTTTGGATGTAGTGTTCCATGATTCATTGTTTGCGTATAACACCCAGTGCTCCATGCAGTACGTGCCCTCTTTAATACCCATCACCAGGCTAAACCATCCCCCCACCCCCCTCCCCTCTAGAACCCTCAGTTTGTTTCTCAGAGTCCATCGTCTCTCATGGCTCCTCTCCCCCTCCGACTTACTCCCCTTCATTCTTCCTCTCCTGCTATCTTCTTCTTTTTCTTTTTTCTTAACATACGTTGCGTTATTTGTTTCAGAAGTACAGATCGGTGATTCAACAGTCTTGCACAATTCACAGCGCTCACCGTAGCACATACCCTCCCCAATGTCTATCACCCAGCCACCCCATCCCTCCCACCCCCCACCATTCCAGCAACACTCAGTTCATGTTACAAAGATTTAAATGATTGTTGAGCACGTGTATGTGTGGACACGCGCACATGAGTACATGTGTATGCATACATGCATGTGCGTGTGTGTGCTTGTATAGCCAAATCTCTCCTCTTGGGGCTGCTGCTGTGATTGGCTTCTGGTAGGGTGACTTTTACCTCATATTTGCTCCTATTGTTACCTAATGAAGGCTAAGATCCAGAAGGGGCCACCCTATGGTGGGGAGAGGAAAAGGAATTGGTGAGGTATGAAGGTGGGCTTACGAAGGTCCTTTCACCTACACCCACCACACACACAACTCAGACCTGACAGTTTGAAGGAACTTAAATTCTTTCTTTCTAAAGGCTGCCCTGGAAGAATTATGAGCCCAACTTCCCCTGACAACGCCAGAGGGAGGATGATATTGGCAATGGCATAAAAGCAGAGGAGAGAGGGAAGGGCCAAAGAGGAGCATTTATCCTGAGCAGGGTCCTGAAGCACCAGACACCTGAGCAAGACGGAGAGAAACCAAGGGTTTTAAAAATAGAACTGCTACACTGCCTCAGGCAGGGAGACAACCCAGACTAAAGTCGACCTTCCTGATTCTAAGCAACTGATCCCCACTGAGGCAAAGAAGGCCCCTGAGCCCCAAAGAGGAGACTGAGGGCAGCCGGGCAAGAGGAGAGGGGCTGTAATTGGACTCTGGGCCTGAAGCTTTGTCCTGAAGTGGCCAATGTATTCTCTGCCTCTGAAGAGACAAGCAGGTCCATGGGGCACGTGGGGCCCTTAATGCAGACAGCAGTGTCTCCAGAGATGGCAAGGCAATTGGCAATAGGCAGGCTGTTTCTGGAAGAGACCAAAGCATCTGCATGCAAGCACAGGTTACTGTCTATAAAACCATTCTCAGAAGGTACAATTCCCCTTCGTCAAATGATGGCAGGGTTACAAAGTTAAGGATGACAGCACTGGTGCTCTGGGGAGGCTGAGGGACTGGGGAGGATGTAGGCATGGAGAAATGGGGCCAGTGCTTTGGTAGGGAGAGGTACCAAGCCCCATGGGAGCTTGGAGGAAGCAGAGGGCTTCAGAGAGAATATGACCGTTTTGTTTTTAGTAGACTTTTTTTTTAGAATAGTTTTAGACTGATAAAAAATTTAAGAAGATAGTACAGAGAATTCTCCCATACCCTCTTACCCAGTTTCCCTTAACAGATTAACATTAGTATGGTACATTTGTCACAATTAATGAACCAATATTAATATATTATTATTAACTAAAGTCCATGCTTCATTTAGATTTCCATAGTTCTTACCTGATTTTTTTTTTTTTTTTCTGTTCTGGGGTCCCATCCAGAATGATGCATTATATTCAGTTGTCATGTCTCCTTAGGCTCCTCTTGCTGTACCAGCTTCTCAGAACTTCTCTTGTTTTTGATGACTTTGACAGTTTTGAGGAGTACTGGTCAAGTGTTTTGTAGGATGCCCTTTTATCAGAATTTGTCTAATGTTTTTCTCACGATTAGAGTGGAGTTACGGGTTTTTAGGAGGAAGACCACAGAAGTAAGTGCCTTTTTCATCACATTTTATCAAGTGTACATCCCATCAGCCTGTTTTATCACACTGACACTGACCTTAGTCATCTTCTCCTCTCCAGACTGTATTCTGGATTTTTCAAAAGATTTGTTTATTTATTTATTTTAGAGAGAGAGGGAGAGCGCTCACAGTGGGGAGCAGGTAGAGGGAGAGGGAGTGAGAAAATCTCAAGCAGACTCCCTGCTGAGTGCGGAACCCAGCACGGGGGCTCGATCTCATGATACTGAGATCATCACCTGAGCCGAAATAAAGTTGGACTCTTAACTGACCGAGCCACCCAGGTGCCCCTCCAGACTGTATTCTTTGGAAGGAAGTCAATATGTACAGCCCGTGTTTAAAAAGTAGGGGGTTATTCTTCCTCTTCTTGAGAGCTGAGTATGTATCTACCTGAATTTTTTAGAATTCCTCTGTAAAAGAAATTTGTCTCTTCTCCTTCATTTACTTATTTATTCAATCATTTATTTATATCAGTATGGGCTCCTGGATATCTATAGTTTGGGTTACAATCTAATACTACTTCATTTTGTTGCCATATCATTGCAGCTTTGGCCATTAGAAGCTCTTTCAATTAGTTCCTGTCTCTTTGACATACCTTTTTAACTTCTTCACTTTTTTGGTACTATAAGAGGCTCAAGGTTCATCTTGGACATTTCCTGCTCCAGTCCTAGAATCAACCATTTCTTCAAGGAGCTCAGGTTCCTTTATTAGAATGGTATTAGAAACCAAGATCTGGGCACCAGGTGTGTTCATTGCTACTGGGGTGTCATTGTTTCTGGGCCTCTCAGCTGATATGTATACTAACCCATGCATATACACACATTTGTAACAATTTCTCCATGTAACCATTTGTATCTATATTAAATGAAAGGTGAGTTCATACTGCTGTCTCTAATCTGTTATCAGTCACATGGATCACTGTGGCCTTCTCCTCTTGTTTGTATGTAAATTCCCACACTAACAGTGATAAACTTGGCTCAGACCACCCAACATCCATATACTTAGTTGTTCGATTCTGGTATACATTTATAGTGGTTTCAGAATTATTAACCTAAGTAGCTGTATAGGAAAAAACTTTATCAAGTAGAGCACAGTTCTTATGTGAAGTTCTTCTTGCCTTTAGTTTTACAGACTCCATTCATTTCCAAGGTTACTTAGGTCAGCACCTTTTCTGCCTACTCTTCTCTGAGGTTGTTCCATACATTTGTAATATAGGTAGACTCTTTTGTCACAGTCTATAGTCCTTCCTGTAATCCCCCAGCCTCCTAATTTTTTAATTTGTATACATTAAAGTTCACTCTTTGTGCTGTAAACTCTTATGAGTTTTAACAAATGCATAATGTCATGTACTCACTATTAAAATATCATACAGAGTACTTTCACTGCTCTAAAATCTCCTATGCTTTATATATTCATCCATTCCCCTTACACTCCTCCAACTCCTGAGAAAACACTTTTTTTTACTGTCTTTATAGTTTCATCATTTACAGAATGTTTTATAATTGGAATTATACAGCATGCAGCCTTCTCAACTGGCTTCCTTCACTTAGCAATATGTACTTAAGGTTCCATGTCTTTTCATGCTTGACAGCTCATTTATTCTTATTGATGAATAATATTCTACTGTATGGATGTAGCAGTTTGTTTATTCATTCACCTATTGAAGGGCATCTTGGTTGCTTCTAGCTTTTGGCAATTATGAATAAAGATTCTATAAGCATTTGCATGTAGGTTTTTGTGTGGACATACATTTTAAAATATTTGAGTATATACCTAGGACGAGAATTGCTGGATCATGTGGTAAGATGATGTTTAGTCTTGTCAGAAACTACCAAGCTATCTTCCAAAGTGGCTGCACCATTTTGCATTTCCTTCAGCAATGAGAATTCCTGTGGCTCTGCATCATCACCAGCGTTTGGTATTGTTAATTTGTTGGAGTTTGGCCATTCTAATACTTGTGTGGTGGTTCCCAATTATTGTTTTAATATATAATTCAGTAATGGCAAATGATGTTGTGTATTTTTTTTAAGATTTTATTTATTTATTTGACAGAGAGTGAGACAGAGACAGGGCACAAGCAAGTGGGAGGAGGCAGAGGGGAAGGGAGAAGCAGGCTCCCCGCTGAGCAGGGAGCCCTATGCGGGACTCTATTGCAGGACCCTGGGACCATGACCTGAGCCGAAGGCAGACGCTTAACCGACTGAGCCACCCAGGCGCCCCTGATGTTGTGTATTTTTTTTTTTAATATGCTGGTTTTCCATTTGTATGTGTTCTTTAGTGAGGTATCTGTTCAGATCATTTGCCCATTTTAAAATTGGGTTATTTGCTGCATTATTGTTGCATTTTAAAGGTTCTTTTTATATTTTGGATACAAGTTCTTTATCAGATATGCATTTTGAAAATATTTTTTCCCAGTCCGTGGCCTGTCTTTTCATTCAGTTCACAGTGTCTTCTGAAGAGCATAAGTTTTAAATTTTAATAAAGTCTAACTTACCAATTTTTTCTTTCATAGTTTGTGCTTCAGGAGCTGTACTTAACTTACCACCAAATACATAGCCACCTAGAATTTCTTCCCATTGCTTTTTTTTAAAGAAATTTTACAGTCTTGCCCTTTATATTTAGATCAATGATCCATTTTGGGTTACTTTTTGGAAAACATGCAAGGTCTCTATCTAGATAATATATTTGCAGCTGGTTGTCCAATTGTTCCAGGACTATTTGTTGGAAAGATGATTCTTTGTTGACTTGGCTTTGCTCCTTTGTCAAAGATTGATTGATTATATTTGTGTGGGTCTACTTCTGGGCTCTTTTTTCTGTTCTATTAATCTATGTGTCCATTCTTTCACCAATACCACCTTGTCCTGATTATTTTAGCTGCAGGATTTTTGTAAATGTCCTTTATCAAATTGAACAAGTTCTCCTCTATTCCTAGTTGCTGAGAGTTTTTATTATGAATGGATGTTGGATTTTTTCAAATGCCTTTCCTGGATCAATTGATATGATCATATGATTTTTTCTTCTTTAACCTGTTGATGTGGTAGCTCAGAGAGAGGCTTGGGCATTCTAAAATTGAGAGGGATTATTTTAATTGATTTTTGAATGTTGAATCAGGCTTGCATACCTGGAATAAATGCCACTTGATTGTAGTCTATAGCTTTTTTTTAATATGTTGTTGGATTAGATTTGCTAATATTTTATTGAAGATTTTTGTATCTATGCTCATGAGAGATATTGGTTTGTGGTCTTTATTTCTTGTAATTTCTTTGTAGGGTTTTGGTATTAGGATAATCTGATCTCATGGAATGAGCTAGGAAATGTCTCCTCTGCTTTTATTTTCTAGAAGAGATTGTAGAGAATTGGTATTACTTTTTTTTTTCTCAAACTTTTGGTAGATTTCACCAGTGGAACTATCTGGGCCTGGTGCTTTTGGAACAGTTATGAATTATTTGTCAAATTTCTTTAGTAAATATAGTTATTAATTATTTATTAAATTTCTTTAGTAGATATAGATTATCTATTTAGATGATCTATTTCTCTTTATGTGAACTTTGATAGCTTGTGTCTTTCAAGTAGTTGGTCCATTTCATCCAAGGTATAGAATTTGTAGTCATACTTATTCCTTTATGATTCTCCTTAATGTCCATGGAATCAGTAATGATAGTTCCTTTTTGTTTCTATTAGTAATTTGTGTCTTCTCTCTTATTTCTTATTGAGCTTGACTAGAGATTTATTAATTTTATCCATCTTTTCAAAGAACCAGATTTTGGTTTTGTTGATTTAAAATTTTTTTTCTGTTTTATTTATTTCTAATCTAATTTTTATTATTTTTCTTCTGCCTTTTTCTGGGCTTAAATTTCTTTCTTTCTATAGTTTCCTAATGTGGAAGCTTAGATTATTGATTTTAGATCTTTCTTCTTTTCTAATACTTGCTATAATTTATTAAATTATGTTATACATTTCTCTCTAAATACTGTTTTTACTATATTTCACACATTTTGATAAGTTGTATTTTTACTTTCATTTAATTCAAAATATATTTGAATTTCTCCTGAGACTTCTTCTTTAACCCATGTGTTATTTAGAAGTGTGTTCTTTAATGTCCAAATATTTTTGGGATTTTTATTTTATTTTATTTTTTAAGATTTTATTTATTTATCTGATAGAGAGTTAGAGAGAGCACAAGTAGGCAGAGTGGCAGGCAGAGGGAGAGGGAGAAACAGGCTCTCTGCTGAGCAGGGAGCCTGATGTGGATCTCAATCCCAGGACCTGGGCTTATGACCTGAGCTGAAGGCAGCCACTTAACCAACTGAGCCACCCAGGTGCCCCTATTTTTGGAATTTTTAAATTATCTTTCTGTTATTGACTTATAGCTTAATTCTATTGTTGTCTGAGGACACATTTTGTTTGATTTCTTTTTTTATTGAAGTATAGTTGATACACAATGTTACATTAGTTTCAGGTGTACAATATAATGATTCAGTAAGTCTAGTTATTCATTCCATAACTGGAAGCCTGTACCTCTCACTCCCCTTTACTCATTTTGCCCATTCCTGCACCATCCTCCCCTCTGGTAACCACCAGTTTGTTTTCTGTATTTATGGATCTGTTTCTGCTTTTTGTTTATTTGTTTTATTTTTTAGGTTCCACTATAAGTGAAATTCTATGGTATTTGTCTTTCTCTGCCTGACTATTTCACTTAGCATAATATCTTTTAGATCCATCCATGCTGTTGTAAGTGGCAAGATCTCATCCTTTTTTGTGGCTTAGTAATATTCCTGTGTGTGTGTGTGTGTGTGTGTGTGTGTGTGTGTGTGTGTGTGTGACATCTTTATCCATTCTTCTATCAATAGACAATTAGGTGGCTTCCATTTCTTGGCTATTGTAAACAATGCTGCAATAAACATAGGGGTGCATATATCTTTCTGAACTAGTGTTTTCATTTTCTTTGTGAACTTTCTTTCATTTCATTTTCATTTTCTCTAATCCCAGTAGTGGAATTACTGGATCATATGGTATTTCTCTTTTCAATTTTTTGAGGAACACCCTATTTTGCTTGATTTCTATTTTGAAAGTTTGCTAAGGAGTGTTTTATGGCCAAGACTATGGTGTATTTTGGTGAATATTCCATGTGAACTTGAGAAGAATGTATAGTCTGTTGTTGGATGGAGTTCTACAAATGTCAATTAGATCAAGTTGCTTTATAGTGCTGTTTAGGTCAACTATATCCTAACTGAGTTTCTGCCTATGTGATATATCAATTACTGAAGAGCAGTGTCAAAGTCTCCACCTATTAGAGTGAATTTATCTATTTCTCTCCAGCGTTCTATCCACTTTTGCATCATGTATTTTGATGCTCTGTTGTTAGGTGCATTAAAGATCATGTCATTTTGGAAAAATTAACCCCTTATAATTACATAATTACCTTCTTTATCTCTGATAATTTTCCTTGTACTGGAATTTCCTTGTGCATTATCTTTTCTTTTGATGAGTGTTAGTGTGGCATATCTTTTTTTTTTTAAGATTTTATTTACTTATTTGACAGAGAGACACACAGCGAGAGAGGGAACACAGGCGAGGGGCAGTGGGAGAGGGAGAAGCAGGCTTCCTGCTGAGCAGGGAGCCTGATGCGGGGCTCGATCCCAGGACCCTGGGATATTGACCTGAGCCAAAGGCAGATGCTTAATGATTGAGTCACCCAGGCACCCCTGTGGCATATCTTTTTTAACCCATTTACTTTTAACCTATGTCTTTATATTTAGAGTGGGTTTTTTTTTAGACAAAATATAGTTGGATCTTGTTTTTTAATTCACTCTGATTTTCCTGTCTTTTAATTGGTATACTTACACCATTCACACTTAAAGGATTGATACCAATCTATTTTATGTGTAACTGTTTTCTATTCATTGTACTTGTTCCCCTCCCCCTTCTTCTCCTGCATTCTCTGGTTTTAATTGAGCATTTTATATGATTTTATTTTCTCATCTCTCTTTGCATATCAATTATACTTACGTAAAAAATTATAGTGGCTTCCTTAGAGTTTGAAATATACATTTACAACTGATCTAAGTCTACTTTCAAACAACACTATTACGACTTTTGACAACATGGGGCTTAGGGGTGCCGATCCCATGAACTGAAAATCTATATATAACTTTTGATTCCCCCCAAACTCAGCTACTAATAGCCTACTCTGGACTGAAAGCCTTACCAATAACATAGTCAATTAGCCCATATTCTGTTTGTTATGTGTGTTATCTACTGTATTCTTACAATTAACTAAGCTAGAAAAAAAGGAAATGTTATTAAGAAAATCGTAAGGAAGAGAAAATACTTTTATAATTCTGTATTTATTGAAAAAATCCACATAAAAGTGGACCTCTGCAGTTCAAAACCATGTTGTTCAGGGGTCAACTGTATACTACTTCACAGGTAGTACAGTTACCTTATGGCAGAATATTCCTAATTCTGCCCACAAATCACTTATAAAAGTGCTGTTATTGATTTCGTTTATCCACATCTATAAACATACACTACATTGTTAGTATTATTTGAAAAAAAATTATTAGGTCAACTAAGAATATGAAAAATAAAAGATTTTACCTTTATTCTTTCTCCAATGCTTTTCCTCTTATCATGTAGATCTGAGTTTTTAACCTATATTATTTTCCTGCTTCCTGAAGAACTTTTAACACTTTTTGCAGAGCAGATGTGCTGGTGTTGAATTTTCTGTTTTTGTTTGCCTGAGGAAGTCTTTTCCTCTTCCTCTTAGGGGATGATTTCACTGGATATAGAATTCTAAGTTGGTATATATTCCATTGTACCAACTTAGATTGGCAATGATGTGGATGGAACTGGAGGATATTATGCTGAGTGAAATAAGTCAATCAGAGAAAGACATGTATCATATGACCTCACTGATATGAGGAATTCTTAATCTCAGGAAACAAACTGAGGGTTGCTGGAGTGGTGGGGGGTGGGAGGGATGGGGTGGCTGGGTGATAGACATTGGGGAGGGTATGTGCTATGGTGAGCGCTGTGAATTGTGTAAGACTATTGAATCACAGACCTGTACCTCTGAAACAAATAGTACATTATATGTTTAAAAAAAAAAGAAGATAGCAGGAAGGGAAAAATGAAGGGAGGGAAATTGGAAGGGGATATGAACCATGAGAGACTATGGACTCTGAGAAACAAACTGAGGGTTCTAGCGGGGAGGGGGGTGGGGGGATGGGTTAACCTCATGATGGGTATTAAAGAGGGCACGTACTGACTGGAGCACTGGGTGTTATATGCAAACAATGAATCATGGAACACTACATCAAAAACTAATGATGTATGGTGATTAACATAACATAATAAAATAAAAAAATATAACAGAAAAAAAGAATTCTAAGCTGGTGAGACTTTTCTTTCAACACTTTAAATATTTTGCTCCACTCTTTTGTTGCTTACATGGTTTCTGATGAGAGGTCCACTGTAATTCTTTTCCTTGATTCTCAGTAGGTAAGATGTTTATTCTTGCCTGGTTTCTTTCAAGATTCTGTCTTTGGTTTTCTGAAGTTTGAATATGATATTCATAGGCATAGAGGGTTTTTTTTTTGGTATTTATCATGCTTGGTGTGCCTCTGAGCTTCCTGGATTGTACTTTGATACCATTAATTTTGGAAAGTTCTCAACCATTTTTACTTTAAGTATTTTTCTGCTCTATTCTCTTTTTCTGCACCTTCTAGTATTCCACTTACATGTATGTTAAACCCTTTTGAAAGTGTCCCACAGTTCTTGGATATTCTGTTATGGATTTTTTTTTTCATTCTTTTTTCTCTATATATTATAGTTTGGGAAATTTCTATTGATATGTCTTCAGGCTCACTAATTCTTTCCTTATCTGTGTCCAATCTACTGATGAGCCCCTCAAAGGCATTCTTCATTTGTTTCAGTGTCTTTTATTTCTAGCATCCCCTTTTGATTCTTTCTTAAAGTTTACATCTTTCTGTTTACATTACCCATTTGTTCTTGCATGTTTTTTTACCTTTTCTACTAGAGATCTTAACATATTGATTATTGCTATTTTAAATTTCCTATCTAAAAAAATAAGTTTCCTATCTGATAATTCCAAAATCTGTGTCACATCTGAGTCTGGTATGGATGCTTGCTTTGTCTCTTCAGCCTCTGTTTTTTCCTGCCTTTCATGATGTCTTGTAATTTTTTGGAAGCCAGACATGATATGTTAGGTATAAGAACTGAGGTAGATAGGCCTTTACAGTGAGGTTTTATATCAATCTATCTAGATGTTTAATGTTTGCATAGGTGTCATGGGCTTCAGATTCTTCTAGTGTCCTTGCTTTTGTCTTTCCTGTTGTCTATGGGTTTTCCTAAAATCTTCTTAAGTGGATTGGAGCCTTTGCAGCTCTTTCAGCTGTGATTCAGTATTATTACAATGGAGCCCTGTTACTGTGGTGTAAAGTGTGGGGGGAGGGTAATTCTATAATTTTATGATTCAATCTCAGTGTTTTAGTTTCCCTGGGCTGTGACCTTCACAAGAATTTCTTACCTTTCTTTTTCTCTCCCCCTCTTCAGGTAAGATAGGGAGTCTAGGGGGAGCTATAGTTGGGTAAGTGCCCTTTTGCCTTTGTGAGATAAGGCTCTGGTAAAATTCTTTTAACTGGAGAATAAGCCTTTGTATGGAGAATGCCCTGGGCATATTTAAAAATATTACTTTCTCCCTCTCTTTGCCAGATATATGAGGGATTTGTCTTGGCTGTTCACCATGGGACTCTGGTGGGGTTTCTGGAGCTAAAATCCATGAAAGTGTGAGGAAAAATATAAGACTGGCCTCCATGATTTTCTCACTCTCAAGCTAGTTCACACTCATCCTCCAGCAGTTTAATATAAATACATTATAATTTAGTATAAATGCAAAATTTGCATTTATATGTCATATTGGTTTAAGGCTCCAGTGGCTTCTGCTTCAAGTAAGCTGATTTTGGCTGTGTTTTTCTGTATTTGCCTGTCTCTTCACATTTCAAGACATCAGTTTGCCTGCAACCTCAATTCTCTAATGGATCCAAAAAATACATTGATTTTTCAGTTAGTTTAGCTTTTTTCTGGTTGTAAAGATGGCAATGATGTCATCTAAACTCTTTATATGTCAGAACTGAGACCAAAAGTCCAAGAAGTGACTTTCCAGATGGACCCTGAAGGATTATTTCCCCAATAGTTAAGGCGATTGGTTATATGCAACTGAGAACACATGGACCCATCCAGACATGTCTTCCTTGGACAATGCCTCTACCTTTCCTCCTTTTACTCTTAGGGAGTTATTACAGGGATTGCCTACAAAAGGAAGTCATGTCAGAATGGCCATTGGTTGTGTTTGGCCACCCAATCATCCATTCACTCTATCTGTTGTAACAGCCCTCATTTTTTTCGGTTAGAGATATATCCCTTCCCTACCCTTCCTCCAGCAGTAATCTGTGTGCTTTGGGTGAAGCCAACTCTTCTACTTCCTCCAGGTATGTGCCTTTTATCTAGCCAATCAGAGTCATAAGATTTCCTGGACACAGTGATTTGTTCCTGTGATCCCACTGGAGCCAACAAGATGTGAAAAGAAATATGTTGTGTAGCTATGAGAAGGTATTATGGGCTCAAAAGGGAGGAGCTTGATGACAATCACACTAACATAGAAGAAGATAGATGTGAGCAAACAGGAAAACCTTGTCTTAGTGATGTTGTTAAAGCTTTTGCTTCCAGCTGTGCCTGAAAATGCTTAGATTTATAGACTTTTCACTTACAGGATTCTTTCATTACATGATTTCTTTTTTATGCTTAAGCCATATGGGTTGGGTTTACTTTTATTGCCGACCAAAGTCCTAAGTGATATAAAAATGTATGGTCAATCAACTATATTAATACCAGAAAACAATGCCTTATCTAAAGAGATGACTTTTTCATGGAGGATTTCAGACCTCATAAGGGGATATATGATTCAAGTTCTGCCAAATACATGCTCACACTCAAGGTGACTATTCCTCATTATATGGTGCTGAAGTATGATTATTGGAATTCTTTTCATCTTTTTATTATCCACTCTTTACCCAAAGTTTACTGGGTCGTTGTCCCAGATCCTATTCATTCATGTATGGGATTTTGAGATGTCTGAGGTATTTCCTTGAAGTTGAGTCTGCCTCTCCCTGTCATTTTATAATCTCAGCCTCTTCACACAGATGCCGTTTAATGTGAGGTTAAGCTTACTCTTGCAGCTTTTACTTTGAGGGAGGCAACCAGAGCCATAATAAAATACCGTAGACTGGTGGCTTAACAGAAGAAATTTATTTCCTTATAGTTCTGGAGGCTGAAAATCTAAGATCAAGGTGTTGGCAGGTTTGGTGTTTCCTGAACCCTCTCCTTGGCTTGCAGATGATCACCTCGCTCTGCTTTCTGTGGTCTTCTCTGTGTTCATAATCTCTAGCATCTCTCCTCTCATAAGGACATTGCCCCTATTGGATTAGAGCCCCAACCTTATGACCTCATTTAGCCTTAATTACCTCTCTAAAGGCCTGTCTCCAGACATAATCACTTTGGGGGTTAGGGCTTTGATATATGAATTTTGAAGGGATACAGTTCAGTCCATGACACCACTTTTTAGCCAGTCTCAGCGATTTCTCTTCATTCTGGATGGAGTTAAATTGCTTTAGTCAAATGATGATCAGGATAGGTTCTACTGTTGAAAATGCTATTCAGCAAACAGGTTATGCATCTTGTCTTCCTGCACTGAGCCGGCAGGACTTCATCTCATGGCCTTGAGGGCAAATGGAAGTTAGACTGGCCTTCAACAGCACAGTTTGTCCCCACTGATCTTCTTCTCTCTCAAGCCCATCTACTCCTGTTCTCCTCTGACCATCTGATGTCCCCTGTCCAGGCCACCTGCTCCTAGAAAATGCCCCCATATTCTCAACTAATGCACACCTGCCACTTGAGCCTGCCCTTAGCTATCTCTCTCTGGGAAAAGTGATCCTGTAAACTAGTCCACGTGGAAAGGCTGTGTGATGGATAACTGCTTAAGGAACTATCTCTCCCAGGGGCTCAGATCAGAAGACAAATGAACAAAACCCCAGTGGCTGAGTTTAAGGCACTGCAGAGAGGCTGGTCCAGGATCCTTTCTGTTGTCCTCACTATACCAAGAAAGGTCACTTTTACAGATTCTGAAAGTGGTAGCCACTGGACAAGTGGAGACAGCTGAATAGAAGCCCACCAATAAAGATGCACATTTTAATCCAGACGTTGGCCCTGATGTGTTATAAAATCTTGGGCAAACCTTTTCCCTTTTTCCCAACCTCAACTTCACCTTCGCAGTGGAAAAAAAAATCTTGTCTGGTTCAACTCTCCTGGGACACCAAGAATGAATGCCATAACAGACAGAAAAGTGTTTCAGATAGAAAATGCCATAAAAGAAATTCAAGGTGTTATTATTTTAGGTGCAAAATCAGAACTTATAAAACCAGGCATAAAAATGTCCTGGTGGATATATTTTCATTCTGGAGAAAATTAATGGCTACATCTTGGGCTTGAATTTTCTCCAGAGTCAGTCCCAGAATGTTGGGATTGAAAGTGCCTTTAGTGATATTTAGTTCCACCTCTTCAGATGAAGAGTCTAAGACCCAGAAAGGGAAGGGACTTGTTCAGGGTCACACAGGAGGTTAGGGACTCATTTGGGACTGGGAGCCTGTAGTCGTGACACCTTTTCCTTGATTCTATTCTTACTTTTCATGGGCATAGCAGAGAGTGGCAGGGCTAAAACATATGAAGTGTCTCTAAACAGTACCTGAGGGTTGTAAGATCCATTTCAGCATCTGAGTGTTATCTGTCTCTGATGGAGATCTCTGACTTCCAGGCCCAGTGGGCTCTCAGATGAAATTCTTGCCACAATTGCTGACCTCAGCTCCTCAGCACTACAGACTGGCTTGACCCGGAAACTCTACTACAGGTCACATCTCCTCCACTGGGCTGGCTCCTGTACAGTGTGGCTTGGTGTGGTTTGAGTGCAGAAGTAATTGCAATATATTGAGGTTTGGTATTGTAATAAAAATAGGGGCCATTACAACTAGTATTTATGTCATTAGTATTTAGTGGTGGTGTGTTGCAGCTTTTTTAGTGCTCATAAAACTGTCGCTGCTTGCAGATATGTCACGGCGCTGATATAAATTTAAAGGGCTGGAAATCCATAAGTCATAAAAACTAGATAGTAAATAGCAACAGAACAGGGTGGACAAGAACTGTTGCATTAGGCATGCAAATGCTTATGGATTTGCATGTCTAGTGCTTGCATTAGCATAATGAGAAGCACATTTACATTACAGATGGACTTGATTAACTAGGCCCTTGTAAATAAAGTCCACTCAGCCTAAATAGAGAGTGTTCAGGCCCCAGAGAAGGGATGGTTATAGGAGCCAAAGGACAAGTAGAGTCATTTCTTGCTTCTCTTCTGGCATTGACCATTGAACAGAAGTCTTCAGAATCATTGATAATGCCCAAATGGGAAAGCACTTGGACTCATTTGATGTAATAATAACAGCTAATATGCATTGAGTGCTTGCTGTGTACTGGCCACTATTTAAATATTTTATACATATTAGCTCATTTAATCCTCACAATAGCCTTATTATTTTAATACCCATTTTGCAGATAGAGAAGCTGAGATATGGAGAGGATAAAGGAATTTATCAGAGTCCAACTATTAGTAAGTGGCAGAACCAGGATACAAACCCAGGCAGTCTAGCTCAAGGCCTGTGCTCTTAACCACTACACTAGCTGTCTTGTATCTTCTCAATTCATACAGGCATGCCGCTAACACTACCGGAGGATCTGCTACATACCAGACTCCAGGATACTGCTAAAGGTAACAATGATATGATAAAGGCTTGCTCTCTTCCTAAAAAGCTCCTGTTGTGTAGTTTGAGAAATTTAGAAGAAAGCAAAAATTCCCACATTGTACTCAGGAGTTCATAGAAGGACACTTAACTTCCAGGAAAGGTGGGTCAAAAAAGGCTTCTCAGAGGAGATACCTCTTAGACTGAGACTTAGGAGTCCAACAGATGAGGAATGGAGGATTAGAGAACTGGCTTAGGGAACTGCAAGCACAGTCATGGAAATGGGGTGTATTCTCAGACCCTAAGTCATTTCACACAAGAAAGTAGCGAATATATTAATGCAAGGCAGAAGAAGCAGGGACTGGTCATGAGAATTTGTGGGACATGGAGGGGCCAATCAAACATCTGGGATCTCTCCAAATAGAAACCTCTCTCCAGATTAGGCACTAGGATTTACATCTCAAATACCAACTCCCTATTTGGCTCCCCAGTTCATGATCTAAACCTTATTCCAAAGTCCTATGCCTTTTCCATCATGTCACAGATTCATATACTCACAGAGTGAATTAGGACATCATGGCCATTCAGATCAGCCTTTTCATGATACATGAATCCCACCATCAGCTCCTCATAACTGGTGTGTTGTTTAGTTTCTACCTGAAGATTTCCATCTGCAGTTGGGCAGCAGGGGTGTTAGAGCTGGCTCATTTTGGGGAGCCCAGTCGTGTGAGAGGTCCAAGGGAGTACCCAATATTTTGGAGTGTTCTCTATTAAAATTTATCTGTTCTATGAGTTCTTCTTGTGGTAACAACTCCTAAAAGTAAATATACTACTCATTCCAGGTACATTTGAATGGAAGCCTCCATAAATGATTTTTATGATGGCAGATAACTTGAGGAATTCCTGAGAGCTGAGAATGCTCTTTGAATCATTCTGGGAAATCAAGATAGGACACATTCTATTTTGCACCTCCAGATAACATGCAAAGTAGATTATTTTAGGCTTAGTCTTCCAGGGGGCCAGAAATACTGGTCATCTTCTCCATGACTTAGAATCTTTTATTTGTCTTGATGGTGGCTCTGGGACCTTCAATGAGCAGGCAGAAGTTGTCATCTTGAAGTAGGCAATAGGTCAATAGGTGCCCTGTGAGGATTCTGGTCCTGGGCTGTAGCCCTTAAGTGAAGGGCAGAAGGAAGGAATGTAGGAATAGTGAGACATAAGTGTTTTAGAAGCAACAAAACCTCAGGGAGAAATGTGGCAGAAATGTTCGAGGCAGAACTTTCTCACAGGAACAGTGGAAGCTATGCTGGAGATTCCATAGGATCATGATTCTCCCCTGTCCCTGACCCCTGCCCCTGACTACTGGTGAATTCTGGTTAAAGCCCCTCTGGGTTTCCTCTTTTTCTTCCAGTGAATCCAATCAGGATGACGTTTGCCATACTCTTGGCTGGTTCTGCTCTTGATCGGCCAGGAGTTCCTCAGACATTCCTTTTCATTGCTGGTGGAAAAGCTGGGTTTGGGGCCCAGAGCTCTAAGAAACAGAGTGCCCCTGACTACACTCTGACCAGCAGAGCCTGGTGTCCACTTCTGTGGGCTCTCAGGGCTGGCAAGTTTCTGAGAGCTGGACCTTCCCAGAGTTGGTGGGACACTGTCTCCTTTGACCTGCCTCTGTCCCCCATTCTGGGTCCTCAACACAGCTACAAAGCTGGGTCTGTGTAGTGTTGACTTTGAACTAGAACTAAGGGCTGAGGGCATAGTTTCCTAGGTTCTCTGTTTCTTCAAGTTGCTGGACATGTGGTCCAGTTCATGGATGTACAGTTTGTGACAGTGTAACCATGTGCCAAGTGACATTGTACCGGTGTATATATATATGTGAATATCTGTCTTTTCTTGGGTGTATATATATCATTACCTAGCTCTATGTGTACATTCATGTATTGTTCTGTGTGAGTGTATATGTGTGCATGTTTTATGTCTATTTCTCTCCCTGCAGATTTTTTTAGTGTGTATAGGTGTTTATGTCTATGAACATGTATATATGTGCACATATACAAACCTGTGTGTACAGGTGCATCTGTGAATATACACATCTGAAAATGCTAGGGAGTGTTAGACAGGTGCTTGAGACAAATCTAAGAGCTGACACTTTAATTTCTTCCCTGGAATTTTAGAGCCTCTAAGGACAAAATCCCCTATAGGAGGCAGCAGCCTGAGTTGCCAGCTGGGCTATAAATCCCTTTTATGTTGCCCAAGGCCATTGTCTGAGACACTGTCCCTGGCCTGGTAGTCTAAGAGATGTCAAGATCTGCAAGAAAATGTGGCAAGAGCTAAGAGGACTATATCCATAGGACAGGGAATCAGGTTTCCTCTCCTTGCACCTCCCCTCCTCACTCACCATGAAATAGAAACACAGGGGCAGGGGGGAAATAATGGTGATAGCAAACCCTCATTGAGTTAAATTTTACATATATGAACTCACTTGACTCATGATGGCTCTATGAGGATTATTAGTCACAATTTCCAGATGAAGACATAAAAGCGCAATGAGTTTAAGCAACTTGTCAGGATTAGATGTCAGGCAGCATGGCTCCAAATGTACAGAATGGCTATTATGCACTAAGTTCTGGGATGAACCACACAGAGCCGAGATTTCTTGTTTCCAGTGACCAGAGATCATTCCTGGACAAAAGGCAAACATAGAGATATTTTTTTTCTTTGCAATTCTTCCTTTCCTTCTTCATTTTTCTCTTTGCTCTGAAAATGTCCACACCTCATGCTTCAATAACCAGAGCTTCCCACTAATGTGCCATGCTAAAACTTGTCCTCCCAGAACTGTCTCACTTTCCAACTTCTTGACTTCATCAAGATTGCCTGTCTTGGCAGTCATACTCTCACTGACCTGCTCTCTGCTTTTCAAGGTGTTTCCATATTGAGCAAACAAATCAGTGCTAAGGTGATTATGGCTACTAATGAAATTAAATGTCTTACTTTCCCCAGACAGAATGCACTGAAATGCGCTGAATGTGCATTTCAAGTTCACAAAACCCAACGTCCTCTCTTAGGCTTACAGAGGGAAGGGTCTTATCCAAGGAACCAGCAGCTAGTAAGATGGTGTCTTGTCCTTGAATTCAATTCTTGTGGTTTCAAACCCAATACTTCTTCCACTTTACCAAATTCTGGGTTTACAGTTAATCCCAAGGAAATGTGACGACGGTGGGAACTGCAGGTATTGAGATTAGTCAATGGTGGAGATATTCTGGTTATACTATAGCTTTACTCATCTGTGACTAAAGCTGGTTTTCCAAAAGTGTTGGAATGGGAGCCCTCTTGAATGGATTCGACATGACAACTTACCTACATCTCTCCTGGGTACTTGTCTAAGATAATAAAAATCTCAACCTGATATGTGACCTCTTGCACAAATTCAAGGTGACTACAAGCATCAGTCACCTAAGTATCAACATTCTTTAAAGAATAAGATACAGGAAAGGAGGATAAGGAATAGTTTTTATTGTGATAGTCAGGCTAGATATTGGTGCAGAAACCCCTGTCTGGAAAAGTCCAGCCAGAGGGAGATAGGGAGAAATTAAAGAGCAGATAGGATTTAACTATTGTATATAGGATTTAACTATTGTATACAACTATTGTGGCAGTTCCCACCTGCTACTCTGAAGCTCCTCGGTAGCTATCCCTGTAATGTTTTAAATAAACATGGATGTCCAAATCACCTGGTTACAGTATCCTTGATTCATTTTCTGGGTGGAGCATCTTAAACTACAAGGCAGAAGTGGCAAGAATCTACAAATCTCAATCTTGTGGAGATGAAACTGGCGGCATCTTCCAATGGTGGGTTCTCTGCTTCTCCTGAACTAAGGACCTATGGTCTCTACCAGGATTTGAGGGAGTCAGGGATACTAGATGTCCCACTATACAATTGGCCTCAATTGGAGAGGGTTTTCTCCTTTCCAAGAAACTCATGAGCTGCTTAAAATGAGTTTCCAAATGTGTGTTGAGAGTGGATTTACATCTGGGTTGCTGCATATTAAATGCTGATTATTAAAAACATTTGCATGGTGCTTTAACAACGATAGATTATGTATCTGTTACCTAAGTCTCAGTGAAGGCTTTATTAATTCATTATTATTTTATCAACATACAATAAACTGTTCTATTAAATCTAAACTAGACAGATATTTGGGGAAGGATCATCTAAAAGGACCTCAGCCAAGACTATCCCCAGGGAAGGACTTAATGAAGTTTCAAACAGTTAATAACCCACAGTTCATAAATAAACCATGGGTATTTAAAGACGTGCAAAATACTAAAATAAGATGTTGAGACTCAACAAGGGAAGTATGAGAGAGCACCCTTAGAATTCCCCTCCTTGTAAGTCATAGATATAACCTCTACTTTTTTGACAATATTTATTGGGTGTCTGGGTGTATGTGTCTCTCCTGGGGATATTAGGATTAACTCTGCCCTTGGTCCCAAATTCACTAAGAAAATAGGTAGAAGCAGCATTGAACAATATTCTCTTTCTCTCAAATAATCTACTTTTGGCTTTAGAGAGTATTTTGGTCTGGGGTGCCTGGGTGGCTCAGTTGTTAAGCATTTGCCTTTGGCTCAGGTCATGATCCCAGGGTCCTGGGATCGAGCCCCGCATCAGGCTCCCCGCTCAGAGGGAAGCCTGCTTCTCCCTCTCCCACTTCCCCTGCTTGTGTTCCCTTTCTCTCTGTCAAATAAATAAATAAAAATCTTTAAAAAAATATTTTGGTCTGAGAGGTGAGAGATAAGAAAGAGATTCTGCCCTAATATAAGAGGTGATAATTCCTAGACAATCTTATATGGTAAATTGAAAGTCAAATCTCATGCCTTCATGCTCTGGAGAGAAGACCAGCTATACCTTTTTCAGGGCCCAGGGCAAAATGAAATGCAGGGCTCCATTTTCAAAAAATAATTAAGAATTTTAAGATGACAATAGCAGAACATTAACCCAAGCATAAGGGCCCTTCTAAGTGTGGAGCCCAGTGTGACTACATAGGTTGAATGACCATGAAGCTGGCTTTATGTGGATGGCTTCTTGATGAAGGTATAAGAAGTAAAGACTCCAAGTTATGGAAGTTTTGGTGTTCCACTGGAACGTGGGAAGTGCAGAGGTTTAGAGGGACCATTGTAAGGAGAACGAGGCTATAGGGGTAAGTTGGAGACAGATCATAATACGTTTAAGTGTTGGGGTAAAGGAGGCAGGAAGCTATGGAAAGTTTTAGAGTACAGCAGGATAACCTCAGAAGTTCAAGCTCACTGATGGTCAAAGGCCAAGGACTGACTCAGTTGGGAAAGTTTCCTTGCATTGCAGTGATCTATGCTTCCAAACTTACTTGTTTTGGAGGCACTGTTCAGAGCCAACACTTGGCTTTTGTTCCTCTCAGCTTATGGTTCTTTGGGTGGTGGACACTACAGTAGGACTTAGCCCTTCTTAAAGTGGGTTTCCCTGAAAGAAGAGCCTGAGACACAGAGTTGCGTGTAAGTAGTTTATTGTGGGGTGATCCAAGTAAGTAGAGTGAGGAAGCAGGGAGACAGAGAAGAAAAGCCAGTAAAAGAGGTATTACTGAGTGATTTACCCAGTGGGCAACTGGGGTTCAATTTCACTGGAGACCCTGTGAGGAATAGTGCAGAATGCACCATGGAATTGTCACTCTGACCAACAGGAAGGTGAAACATTTGTCCACGGATTCCCACACCGCATAGGATGAGGATGCCCTTTGGGGTTATCTAGGATGCACTTTGGGACTACACATGTTGGTGGCTGAGGACCTTCATGGCTTTAGATAACATTTGGGAATAGAAAGAAATAGATGCTGAAACACAGTTGAGGTAGGATGCTGGTTGTGTGCTCAGAGATGCCCACACAGCTGCATGAACTCAGGTGGGTCTAGGGCATGTAGCATGGAATACATAATACTTTTAACAGGTGCCTTAGGCCACTGAAAAGTGTCTGGAAGTCTTCATGGTCCCACGTACTCAGAACTCAGTCTCTGGGGACCCATGGATGAGTTTTGAGGGAGCAGTTGGTTGTTTTTTCCTATGCCAATTACACAGACAATGTGTCCTAGATTCTCTCCTCCCTTTGGATGCCTGGAATTCCACCTCTGATTTATCTGTAAGGGGATTACTTTCTACCAAAACCTTCAGTGGGAATGGCAGCATAGGAATGGGGTAGAAGGGAAACAGATGAGTTCGCCAATGACTAGCTCCGAGGACAAAACTCATGAACTATGGAGGGGGCAGACCTGGGTTTGAATTCTGGTCCCGTCACTTGTCAGCTGTGGAATTTGGGGTAAGTCACTTATTCATCTATGCAGCTATTAATTAAGTAGTTACTGAGCATTGACTCAGTTCTAGGCATGGAACAAGTCCACTTGGAGTTTCCAAGCTAGGGGAGGAAATAGACAATAAAAGATGGGAAAATAATGGATAAAAATGAATTGTTATAAGTCTATAAAGATAATCATGTGAAATGATAGAGTATGTTGGGGGTCAGGAAGGTGAATAAACTATGAAGATAGGGTAATAAGGCTGTTTCTTGATGGAATAAAAGGAGACAACCATGGGAAAAGCAGAGATGAGAGCTTTCCAGGGAGATAGAACAACAGGTGTCATGACCAGAGGTAATAAAGAGATTGTATATTTGCAGAACCAAGAGGAATCCAGGTTGATGAGGCCATAGTAAATGAGGGTAAGACAGTAATGAGATAAAATTACAGAGGGAATGAGAGGTTGGCTTATGTTGGGCATTGTAGCCCGAGGAAAAGACTTTAGGTTTTATATACAGATGAAGGGAAGCCATAGAGTATTTTAAGCACAGGAATGATGTAATCAAATTTTTGGTTTAGAAAAGATCACTCTTCACATAGTGAAGTAACTAATTTGGTGGAGAGCCAAGAGTAACATGGCGAGAGCAGTTAAGAGGATTTCATGGTATTTAAGAGATGATAATAGTAGTGAGGATAGAGGGAAGTGGGTAGAGTTGAGGAATATTTGGGAAGTAGAGTCAACCAGAATTGCTGATGGGTTGGATGTCAGGAAGAGACAGAAGTTTCAGTGATGATTCCCTGGAGAAACTATGGTGTCGTTTATTGAGGTGGGTAAAACAGATAAGAAAGTGTCTGAATATGCCTGTGGGAGATCAAACAGTTGGACATGTTGAGTTTGGGATGTCTATAAGGCCCGCAGGCTGAGATGGCAATTTGGTATTGGCTCTTTAGGTCTAGACTTTGGAGAAGGCACTTTGGAGACGAAACTTGAGAGTCATTGGCATAGAGATGCTTTTTGAAAGCTTTGGGAAAGATGTGATCTAAAAAGTAGGGAAAGAAGATCTATCTGCAGAGTTAGGCATTGCTCAAGAGTCACAAGTTCCTTCTCCCCTCTTTCATGCCTGCTTTCCTTCCATAATGGGAACTAGTGGGTGGCCCCCTGGTGGCTTACACAAAGGCAGGAGTGAGGGACCCAGCCTCCGAGTAATGGAACAGCACAGTCTTGGCTCAGCTCTAATTAAAAGCTAGTCTCATGTAAGCCTCTTATTTCTGAGCAACATGATGCACTGGGCTGTGCTGGAAGACTCATAAACAAGATGGACATGCACCTTTGACACTGAACTCATTCTCAAGGTACAAGCTGCACTGATTCAACTTTCTTTCAATGCTGTGAGGTGAAGAGGAGAGGCAGGCCCTGGTGTCAGGAATCCAAGTCCTATGCACAAAGTGACTGCAAGCCCATTTGAAGTTGCGAAGACAAAAGGCCTTGGTTGCTAGGAAGAAGGCAGTGGAGAGGCTCACATAGGCTGTTTGCCAGGATGTATTAAATACACATTGAAATATGAATCATTGGAGGCCTTTTAAAGACTGTCGCCTGACATATAGAAATCACATTTCTCTTCCAGGGGAAAATGGCAGCAGGCATCAATTGTTAGGGGAAGCCACATGAATGGCAGGCTTTGTGCAGTGCTTTGTGCCATGTGGAACATTTCTATTGCACAATGACAGTTTCTGCACAATGCCTGCAAACATACATGTGCAAAACCACACACACACATGCATGCATGCACTCACACACACACACACACTGGTTATTCAACTGTAGATATATTAAAGCCTCCTTTGAATTCTTATTAAGAGAGGGGATTTATTTACATGGCCTTAACTGCCTTTGTCTAGCTCTGCAAAGTGTTTCTAGAGCTGAAGAGTTTCAAGCAATCATGACATCAGCCTCCATCATAACATTCCTTTATGTTGGGTTAAGAAACCCAGTTCTGGTTTCAAAGAGACTTGAGTCCAAATTTGGACCTGCCACTGTGACTGTGAATGAGTTACTCCATTTTTCTAGACATTGTACATTTCCTTATACATACAATCAATATGATAACATACTATTAGAATGTACAGGATTATTGGAAGTAGAAAAATGTTTAATGCCCAGAGAGCACTTAGCACAGAGCCTGGGATCTGATAGGTCCTCTGTAAGTGCACTCTGTTACTTGTATCCCAGACCCTGACTTGCAGATGAGATAATGGAGTTCACTAAGGTTAATTGAATGACCAAAGGTCTGGCGTTAGAGACTGAATGTTTGTGTTCCTCCAACTAAATTCATATGTTGAAGCCCTAACATACCAAGTGATTGTATTTGGAGACAGGGCCTTTGGGTGTAAGATTAGATTAGATCATGAGGGTGGGGTCCTTCCTGATGGGATTGGTGGTTTTATAAGCAGAGGAAGAGAGCAAGGGCTCTCTTTCTCCCTCAATATGAGCACAGTATTGAAGAAAGTTCATGTGAGGACCGAGCAAGAAAGTGGTCATCTGCAAGCCAGGAAGAGAGTCCTCGCCACAAACTCAATCAGCCAGCACTTTGATCTTGGACTTTCCAGCATCCAGAACTGTGAGAAATCTCTATTGTCTAAGCCACCCTGTCTGTGGTATTTTGTTATGGTGGCCTAAGCAGATGAAGATGAGTAATAAATTTCAACTGGAACTCATATTCTGGCTCTAAATCTAGGTAGGAATCTCAGACAAGGTCTAGAAATGGGCTCAAAGCACCTGCATGCAGAAACGAAACGCAGTCAGGAAACAGGACTACGCTTTGCCTTATTCTGGTCTTTCTTAGTTTCCATGGGGTTCTATACAGTGAGACGTATGGTTTACTGACCCAATGTCAAAGTGCCCAGATTATCAAGCTTGGGTATGGCATTTTTACTCCTCAGTATTCATTCAATTCACAGTTATTTTTCCATTAATTTATCTTTTAGCACATTTTAAAAAGATTTATTTATTTATTTTTGAGAGAGAGAGAGGAGGGGCAGAGGGAGAGGGAGAGAATCTCAAGCAGATTCCCTGCTGAACGTGGAGCCTGACATGGGGCTTGATCTCACAACCCTGAGATCATGACTTGAGCCAAAATCAAGAGTCAGATGCTTAACTGACTGAGCCACCTCCTTTTAGCACATTTTTCAGTCAACTTTAAATCACTCAGCATTTATTGAGCACCAACTCTGTGGGGATCTTTGTAAAATAAGTGAAATGTAATCTCCTTGCAAACTCTGTGGTTAGATGGCTTTAGAAATCCTGCATGTTCAGGGCATGAGGCATTTCCTCTCTATCTGCCCTCCTTCCAAATCCTTGCACCATAAACACACCAGATTGCATCATGGGGGCAACTTGCTCCCTTCCTGGCATCTGGCTCCAGCCTGCAGCCTTTGGAGTGTGACCCTACGAGTGCCTGTCCTTCTTGCCCAGGCTCGCCCAGATCACTGTATTTGTTTCTTATTGCTGCTGTAACAAATTATCACAAACTCAGTGGCTTCAAACCACACAAATTTATTATTTTTCAGTTCTATAATTAGTTAAAGTATGACAAGGGTCTCACTGTGCTAAATTCAAGCTGTTGACAGGACTGTATTCCTTCCTCCGGTAAAGAATGTGCTGCCTTGCCTTTTCCAGCTCCGACAGGCCACTCACACGCCTTGGTTCATGGCCCCCTCCCCCATCTCCAAAGCCAGCAACATTGCATCTCTCTGACTCTTCTATAGTCACATCACCAGGAAGGTTCTCTACTTTTAAGAATTCATGTAACTAGATTGGTCCACCTGGATAAGGGGATAATCTCTTTTCAAGGTCCTTAAACTTAACCCCATCTGCAAAGTCCTTCTTGCCATGTAAGGTAACATATTCATGGGTACCAGGGTTAGGGCAGGGGCATCTTTGGGGGCACATTATTCTGCCTACCACATGCCTCAGCAGATCTCTGTGTAAGGCACGCACCACCTGATGGGTTCAGAGTATCTACCAGGCTCTGGCAGGCCTGCAGGAGGTTTTTATGTCCCCAGCTAAGAAGAGGAATAAGTGAAAGTTCAGGTTCAGCGCAATGGATGGAGGCTCTCCAGTCAATCAAATTATAGTTCAATCAGTTCATTTTAATCACTCCTCTGGAGAGAAGTAAAACTCTGCATTGAGGAATACACAGCAATTTTATTGATGACAAGTTTAATTGTTTCATTTTTCCTTACTGTCTCCAACACAGCTGACTTTTAATCAGTGGGAGCTGAAGTTCTAATGAAGTAAAGTCCACTTTTCCACAGTTCAAAACTAGCTGGAAATAATTGGGCTGAGACTCCCATCCAGACTCTGCAGAGCCGTTGGCATTTTCCTGAAAACCGGGCTTAATTGCTTTGCTGATGTTGTTAAGTAGTCCTGAGGGGCTGGAAGTAGTAATGCTGCCCACATATGCTGGGAAACAATACCCCAAAATGTCTTAAAAGGGTCCTCAAAGTCTGTCCAACTGGTAGCGAGGAAGAAAAAATGAATTGGAGTGTGTTTTCTGCAGGCAGGGGCCTGGGGGAGTGTGTGGGAGCTGTAATGTAGACTGCAGCAATTTGATAAAGATCAACAGCAACTGCCTTTTTCCTTCTTCTGAAAGCTAAGCAGGATTCCGAGTGTGTGTGTGCGTGTGTGAGTGTGTGCCCACATCTGGGTTTGTGCGGTGTGGTTTCAAGGAGAGATGGAGATTTCAGGAGTAGGTGGCTGCCTCTAGCCTCTGAAGGGGAGGGCTCATGATGGCAGACCTGGAGGATTCTAGTGGATATTGTCTCACCGCTGAGAAGCAGCAGGGAGATTGGCTGGTCTGGAGAAATTTTAGGATCACAGAGTCAAGGGCTGGAAGGGGCAGAGAGATTCCCTCCTTATCCCCGCCAAAGCCCCACTATTTTACTTTACTTGATGGGATGGTGGTGATGACAGCAGGAGCTGCTGGATTTTGTTTACTTCCTATGAGGACAGAGATTTGGGCTATACTCTCTTTTATTCCACATAAAAGCCAATAAATCAGGTGCTATTATTATCTCCTATATACAAATAAGGAAATTAAAACAAAGAGGTCGAAAAGTTTGCCCAAAGCCATAGAGTGGTAGGATTTGAACCCAGATTTGCAGGACATTAGAACCAATTCTCTTAGTCCTTATACCACATTTTCAGCCATGACAACAACATTAAAAATCAACAATTTTTATTGAATATTGAACATTACATGTTCCTGGCCTAGTATGAAGCACTTTTTGTATATTATCTCATTTAATCCCCAAAGCAACCCTAGGAAGCATGTTCCCACTTGGAGAGTAAGAATAAAGGAATTGACTACCAAACATTTAAAGAAGAATTAATACCTATTCTCCTGAAACTGTTCCAAAAAATAGAAATGGAAGGAAAACTTCCAAACTCATTTTATGAGGCCACCATTACCTTCATCCCAAAACCAGACAAAGACCCCATCAAAAAGGAGAATTACAGACCAATATCCTTGATGAACATGGATGCAAAAATTCTCACCAAAATACTAACCAATAAGATACAACAGTACATTAAAAGGATTATTCACCATGACCAAGTGGGATTTATCCCTGGGCTGCAAGGTTAGTTCAACATCTGCAAATCAATCAGTTTGATACAATACATTAACAAAAGAAAGAACAAGAATCATATGATCCTCTCAATAGATGCAGAAAAAGCATTTGACAAAGTACAGCATCCTTTCTTGATCAAAACTCTTCAGAGTATAGGGATAGAGGGCACATACCTCAATATCATAAAAGCCATCCATGAAAAACCTACAGCAAATATCATTCTCAATGAGGAAGAGCTGAGAGCCTTTCCCCTAAGGTCAGGAACGCGGCAGGGATGTCCACTCTCACCACTGCTATTCAACATAGTATTAGAGGTCCTAGCCACAGCAATCAGACACCAAAAAGAAATCAAAGGCATCCAAATCGGCAAAGAAGAAGGAACTCTCACTGCTTGCAGATGATATGATACTTTATGTGGAAAACCCAAAAGACCACCCCAAAACTGCTAGAACTCATACAGGAATTCAGTAAAGTGGCAGGATATAAAATCAATGCACAGAAATCAGTGGCATTCCTATACACCAACAACAAGACAGAAGAGAGACAAATTAAGGAGTCGATCCCATTTACAACTGCACCCCAAACCATAAGATACCTAGGAATAAATCTAACCAAAGAGGCAAAGGATATGTACTCAGAAAATTATAAAATACTCATGAAGAAAATTGAGGAAGACACAAAGAAATGGAAAAACGTTCCATGCTCATGGATTGGAAGAACAAATATTGTGAAGATGTCAATGCTACCTAGAGCAATCTACACATTCAATGCAATCCCCATCAAAATACCAACCACTCTTTTCAAAGAAATGGAACAAATAATCCTAAAATTTGTATGGAACCAGAAAAGACCCCGAATAGCCAGAGGAATCTTGAAAAAGAAAAGCAAAGCTGGCAGCATCACAATTCTGGACTTCCAGCTCTATTACAAAGCTGTCATCATCAAGACAGTATGGTACTAGCACAAAAACAGACACATAGATCAATGGAACAGAATAGAGAGCCCAGAAATAGGCCCTCAACTCTATGGTCAACTAATCTTTGACAAATCAGGAAAGAATGTCCAATGGAAAAAAAAACAGTCTCTTCAACAAATGGTGTTGGGAAAATTGGACAGCCACACGCAGAAGAATGAAACTGGACCATTTCCTTACACCACATACAAAAATAGACTCCAAATGGTTGAAAGACTTCAATGTGAGGCAGGAATCCATCAAAATCCTAGAGGAGAACACAGGCAGCAACCTCTTCGACCTCAGCCGCAGCAACTTCTTCCTAGAAACATTGCCAAAGGCAAGGGAAGCAAGGGCAAAAATGAACTATTGGGATTTCATCAAGATAAAAAGCTTTTGCACAGCAAAAGAAACAGTGCACAAAACCAAAAGACAACCGACAGAATGGGAGAAGATATGTGCAAATGACATATCAGATAATGGGCTAGTATCCAAAATCTATAAAGAACTTATCAAACTCAACAGCCAAAGAACAAATGATTCAATCAAGAAATGGGCAGAAGACATGAACAGACATTTTTCCAAAGAAAGCATCCAAATGGCCAACAGACACATGAAAAAGTGCTCAACATCGCTCAGCATCAGGGAAATCCAAATCAAAACCTCAGTGAGATACCACCTCACACCCGTCAGAATGGCTAAAATTAACAAGTCAGGAAACGACAGATGTTGGCGGGGATGTGGAGAAAGGGGAACCCTCCTACACTGTTGGTGGGAATGCAAGCTGGTGCAGCCACTCTGGAAAACAGTATGGAGGTTCCTCAAACAGTTGAAAATAGAGCTACCATACGATCCAGTAATTACACTACTGGGTATTTACCCCAAGGATACAAATGTAGGGATCTGAAGGGGTATGTGCACCCTGATGTTTATAGCAGCAATGTCCACAATAGCCAAACTGTGGAAAGAGCCAAGATGTCCATCGAGAGATGAATGGATAAAGAAGAGGTGGTATATATATATATATATATAATGGAATATTATGCAGCCATCAAAAGGAACGAGATCTTGCCATTTGCAACGACGTGGATGGAATTGGAGGGTGTTATGCTGAATGAAATAAGTCAGTCAGAGAAAGACATGTATCATATGACCTCACTGATATGAGGAATTCTTAATCTCAGGAAACAAACTGAGGTTTGCTGGACCGGTGGGAGGGTGGGAGGGATGGGGTGGCTGGGTGATAGACATTGGGGAGGGTATGTGCTATGGTGAGTGCTGTGACTTGTGCAAGACTGTTGAATCACAGATCTGTACCTCTGAAAAAAATAACGCACTATATATGTTAAGAAAAAAAAAAGAAGATAGCAGGAGGGGAAGAAAGAAGGAGGGTAAATCGGAGGGGGAGAGGAACCATGAGAGACGATGGAGTCTGAAAAACAAACTGAGGGTTCTAGAGGGGAGGGGGTGGGGGGATGGGTTAACCTTGTGATGGGTATTAAAGAGGGCACGTTCTGCGTGGAGCACTGGGTGTTATGCACAAACAATGAATCATGGAACACTACATCACAAACTAATGATGTAATGTATGGTGATTAACATAACAATAAAAATTTAAAGGAAGAAAACATTTAAAAAAAAAGAATAAGGGAATTGAGTTTTGGAGTGAAGGACACTATCAAAAGCCACTCAGATGGGACTCAGACTTAGGTCTGTCTGCTTTGAGAAGTTGTGTTTTTACAGACAGCACTCTGCTCGAGAAAGGGCTTAGGTACTGAATGGAGATGGTATTAATGTTCTCTCAATCCATCCAAACCATTAATTCTATGGTTCTGAATCTGGATGAGATGGGTCAGGACAGGGCATCTCTTTAAACATCTGAGGAAAGGTGGGGGGCGGGGGTGGAAAGTCCCATAGTCCTCACCTAACAACTGTGGTTTGAAAACCCAGGTTCAACTGCTACCTCTGATACTAGCCTTGGGAAAATAATTTAAGTTCAGTAAGCCTCCATCATACTGTCTGAAATTGTGAAGATTGTGAAGCTTTTGTGAAGATTAAATGAGATCATGTATTCTCTTATTCCAGAAATTTCTATTGAGCTTTCTACTCCATGCCAGGGAAGTGTTGCAGCACTAGAAATGCAACAAGGAACGAGGCCTGTAAAGTCCTTGCTCTAGAGGAACTTAGATTCTCATTGAGAAGTCAGATAATGAATAAATAAGCAAGTTAACAAATAAGAGAATTCTTGCTTGTGATAAATTCTACAAAGAGAAAAAAAATCTACAAAAAGTACTATAGCAGAGGAAACTCCTAAGAGCAGTGGGGAATATGGGTGGTCAGGAAAGGCCTCTGTAGAGAAGATACAAGACCTGGATGATTTACAGGAGTCAACCATGCCAGCATCTTGGGGAATAGCCTTTTAGGCAAAGGTGACAAAATATGCAAAGATCAGAGGCAGGAATAAGCTTAGTGAGTAGAAGAAGGAAAGAAGGCCAGCGTGGCTGGATAGCAATAAATGAGAGGGAAAGAGGTGGAATATGACGTTGAAAAATAAGGAATGAACAGAACATGCAGGACCTGAAGGAACAGGCTTTGGAATTTGGATTTAGTTCTAATCTCAGCTGGAATCCACGCTAGCGCTCCTAGCAGCAGAAAGGCAACCCTAGGAGTAGAAAGACAACCTCTGATTTACTTTTGTAAAAGGCATTTCAGTTGACCTAAAGAGGCAAGAGGAGGAGATCAGTTAGGAAGCTCCCATTGTAGGAAATCCTGTTGTAGGAAAACAAACAAGAGATTGTTATAATTATCATTCCAGAAAGGAGTTAGCACTTGGGGGGATACATGGTTAAATATATTGGTAGCAGGAGGAAAAAAAGTCCGGCCAGTCACATAAAATGTAAGACAAACATTCTGAGAGAGAGGTATTCATGAATCATTATGCTTTTTAATGAATTGAAAAGTGTGAAAAACAGAAAGAAAAGGAGCCCAGATGATAATGACAAAAACACGAGTGATTGATCAGCCAGTTTGTTTATGGCAATTATGACTGTGTGATTGCAGAGTCATTTCAACAATAAATAACCAAAAGGGCCCTTGAACGAGTGGATCTAGGAGATGGCAAATATCATCAGAACCTTGTCCTTAAATTCCCACTACCCTGGCAGGATCTCTGCATTTGCCAACACACTTTCCAAACCACACTGCTGATGTCTCGGAGTCAGAAAAAGCAGATACATAAACTTGGGAAGAAGGTTATGGGAGGTGTGAGTGTGTGTGTGTGTGTGTGTGTGTGTGTGTGTATGTGAGAGAGAGACAGAGACAGAGACAGAGAGACAGAGACAGAGACTACTTATCTTATCTCAAGTCATGGTGGTATTTTTATTTGAATTTTCTTTTTCTGATGCTGTTAGATAACAAAGGGTAAATTAAAATACAATAAAAATTACAGAGGGAACAAGTGAAAAGAAGAACAACATTCTCCTGGCATTTGTTTCAAGGCTGCAAAATGTAGAGTGTCTTGACAGCATCGAGAGATATTCTTCTCCTTTAAACTGGGTGTTGGAAATGTGCTTCATTTAAACAAGTCAATATCTTTAATTTCAGCCAGTTGCTCTGGATTTAGTGCCCGATTTCCAGGGAAATGTGGAAAGAGTCAAGCCTCATAATTTTCCGTAGTTTCCATGAAAAGAAAGCAGAAGACCAAGGTTGTCACAGTGGCTATTTTTAGAAATAATTTAACTTCTACTTCTTGGACTTCCTGTGACGTCATAGTGCATTGAAGGAAAAAAAGGTAAAGAAAGGGATAAGAAGTTCTGAGTGTGAGAGGTGTAATTATAAATATGGCTTGAAAAGACCTCACCAAAAAGGTGACATTTGAATAAAGACGTGCAGGAGCTGAGGTGATCCAGGTAGAAATCTGAGGGAAGAGGACTTCAGGCAAAGAGGGGAAAGGACAAGGTTATGGGAGGGTTCAGGGAATTAGGAGTCAGGTGTGGCTGGAGTAGAGGGAGGGAGGTACTAGTGGCTAGATCATGTGGGGCTTAGTGGTTCATTTCAAGAAATTTAGCTTTCATGCTGAGTGAGATGGGAAGCTCCCAGAGGGTTTGGAGCAGAAAGAGTGACATGATCTACTTTACATATTAACAAGATTTCTCTGATGCTCTGTTGAAAATTTCCCAAAGGGGAGCAAGCTGGAATCAGGGAGAGCAGAGGGAACATGGTAGGATAGATCAGGGTTTGAACCAGTGTGAGTGGTAAGAAGTGTAAGATCTGGTTGTTTTGTTGAAGTACAACCAACAAAATTTGCAGATGAGCTGGATGTGGATGTGGGAGCACTAGGCATGGGGAACCAGAGATCAGGAATCTAGTCGGGACATGTTTAGTTTGAAGTATCTTTTATATATACAAGGGGAGATGTAGCAGAAGTAGTTTGATGGGTCAGTCTAAAGCTCAGGATAGAGGTCCAGGCTGGAGATACAAATTTGGGAGTCGTCAACATTTAGATGAAAGTTATGAGACTGCATGAGCTCAGTAAAGGAGTGAGGATATACATTAAAGAACATTAAAACTGGGTAAAGGGGCCTCTAACTTTTGAATTTCATTGCCCTAATTATGGGAGAATTAAAGCAATTGAAGGAGATGAAGGAGTGATCAAAGGAACAAATAGCTGATCCAAACTCCTGTTTTGGATTTTCATTTCTGCAAGTGTTTCACTTTTTTCATGCACTAAGGCCAGGGATCAGTCCGTCCATCCATCCATCCATCCATCCATCCATCCATCCATCCATCCATCCATAATTTCCTCTTTCATGTGAAAAAACATTCAACATTTTGCAAAACTGGGATTCTCAAATGTGCGTTGTCTCTAGTTACTCACCTAGCAACCCAGCTTCCCTGGCCTCAGTCTCGCCATTAGTCAACTGAGAGGATTGCCTAAAATGTCAAGTTTTAGACATTGTCTAAGATCATGTCTATGCTGATGTTCTATGATTTTTAGGGCTCTCAGAAAATTTGAGGGTCCTTTTCTTACTTATCTAACATGGATCAAACTGGATAAATTTGCCAAGAATTGCTCTTTGTTTCTTACTACTTTATTGCTGGTTGTGCATGAAAGGGCACACATACAAAATAATATGAATCCTCTGACTCCACTGTCTCGAGGTTCCCAAGTCCATTTTCATCCAAATTCCTTGAGCTTCTCTCTCGCTCTGAGGATGACTTTGCTGTATTGAGGTGCTGACACGCAGATGTTGGAAGGTTTGCTGAACAGGCAGTTTGGGGAGCAGAATGTCACACTGTCCAGGGGCAGAGCACAGGCAGTTCTCATTGGGACCACTTGCTGATGGATGTTCGCCAGTTGGCTCATCTCTTCTTGTGATATTGTTATTTTAGAGACAAGAAAAGGCCAGCAGGTTTAAAAAATATGTATCTCAGAAGTCGTCTTTGTCATCAGTCAAGTTGCGACAGCCCTAATCCATATGCATGATAGAATACTAACTTGTCTCTAAGTCCAACCTCCTAGTGTCTCTTTGGGGCAATACAAACTGGTTCTTCCACAGATGTAGACCAAAGACCCTTATCCCTGCCCTGTCCCAAATATCTGACCACATTTGAGGCTTAGAACTTGGATTTGGGTTTTTTTCTTGGGATCTCCTTATCGTTCTGGGTTCACTCAGTAATGAGAATTATAGATCTTTACATGGACTGCTTTCTGCCCTTCAAGCCATTGCTAGTACAAATTATTAACATAGATGACCACACCCAACATCTGGCTATATCAATCTTAGCTTGGGTCACCTTGATGGCTCCAGTTATAGGTAATGTGTTTGAAGCTTTGGCATGGACCAGGGAAGGCATGCCTAAACATTGGCCATTGACTTCCAGACAGATACTGGGCCTCTGGCCATGAACATCTTTATTTATGATCTTCCTTTCAACGCTCTCAGGCAAAGCAGTTGTCATAATAGAGTAGATGAAATTTATTTTGGTCTTGGCAAACAATGCACCTCTTCCCCAGGCTTTCATCTTCTTCCTCCCTCTTTCTTTGACATTATTTGTCAAATGATCCAAAGGTAATTTTTTTACCTTTACATCACACTGGAGCTAAATTCTGCTGGATTATTAATGATTAAATGTCTTCTAGTCACCCACTTACACAGTCTGTAACAAACTATCCCAAAAAGGAGATTAATTCCATTACAATTTGAATAAGAAAATGACAAGAGAATGCCCCAGTCTATACAACTGAACAGTTGCTCCAAAAACCTCTCATATATCTGGAAAATTGTTGGTTTTATGAAAGGATTTGAATCTGTCCTTCAAAGGTCATTTAGCAGGTATTTATTGAGGCCCTGTGTGATATTAGCCTGGTGTGGGGGGCTGCAAAACCTCGTTAATTCTCAGAACCACATGGGGAACTTTGTAGAAATGTTTACCTCAGATTTCCTGAATCAGGGTTTTCACAAGTGGAGTCCAGAAACAGGCGTTTTTGGAAGGCTCTCCAGGTAATTCTGATGAAGCCAATCTGCAGAACTATTTTGGAGTCTCAGCTATGGAGGATGTAAGAAGAAGTGGCAGACTTCTTGCCCAAAGAGGGTTTATAATCTCACAGCATTCTGGGATTTACCTAGGATGCATTATCAAATAATGAAAGCCATTTATGGTTTAGGATGAATGAGTTCACTTCTCAGTGAGATAATGAAAGTGTTTTGTAAACTGTGAGTCAATATTAGAAACAGTTCAGAAGCAACTGAGGGTTCTAGAGGGGAGGGTGGGTGGGAGGATGGGTTAGCCTGATGATGGGTATTAAAGAGGGCACGTTCTGCATGGAGCACTGGGTGTTATACACAAACAATGAATCATGGAACACTACATCAAAAATGAATGATGTAATGTATTGTGATTAACATAACAATAAAAAAGAAAAAGAAACTGTTCAGAAGGGAAAGAAGACTCGGGAGGGTTTCATTAGAACATAGGTGAAGAATGAAACTGCCCATTAGACAGAAGTGGGTGATAAGTAGATAAACTTTAGATTATCCAGGAGCATGAGGAATTTAAATTCTGATCTCTATCTATCATCTCTCTCTCTCTCTCTCTCTCTCTCTCTATCTATCATCTATCTATTATCATCATCTCTATCATCTATCTATTGATTATTTTATGTCAATCTAATTTAATCATTTTGGCTTTGGTTATTAAGTTGGGTTTAATTTTATTACTAATGGCCTTTCTTACACACATGAGGTGAACAAAAAGCCAGGCATTCCGGGTTTGAGTCCTATCTGTTTTGACTGCTTTCTGGCTTTCAGTAAGTCTTCCTACTCCTCTAGATGTCAGTTTTCCTATCTGTGAAAGAGGAGATTCAATTTGGGCGCCTGGGTGGCTCAGTTGGTTAAGCGTCTGCCTTCAGCTCAGGTCATGATCCTGGATCGAGTCCCACATCGGACTTCCTGCTCAGCAGGGAGTCTGCTTCTCCCTCTGACCCTCTTCCCTCTCGTGCTTTCTATCTCTCATTCTCTCTCTCTGAAATAAATAAATAAAATCTTTAATAAAAAAAAGAGGAGATTCAATTTGATGACTTCTCAGATCACTTCCCACTCTAACATTCTATGAAAATATGAGTCCACTTTCCTGCATTAACAACAGTCTACTGGCCTTAGTGGAATCTTTCTTTCACACCAAAAGATACAGTAGGACCTTAAGTTCTCATCTTGAATATTAGCTCCCATTTATCAAGAATTGAGGTGGGAAAAATATGTGATAATTGACTGAATGTTAATTGAACACTGAACAATTTATGTAAGTTTATTCATTCTAAAAAGACTAAATGTTAGCTCTGAGCTCTTTTTATATCATCTGCATCTTTCTCTCAAGTGGATAGAGGGAGCAAAAATACTAGTATCTTGAGTAATTATAGTGAATGGATGTTATACTTAATTTGCAAGGTATTCTACTCATTATTTTTTTAAGATTTTATTTATTTACTTATTGGGGGGAGGGGCAAAGGGGGAGAGAGAGAGAGAGTCTTAAGCAGACTCCATGCGAGCATGGAGCCTGACATGGGATTCGATCTCATGACTCTGAGATCACAACCTGAGCTGAAACCAAGAGTGGGACTCTGAACCCACCCAGGCACCCCTACCCTATTCATTATTATCCATAGTAATGGAGACAGCAGTGTCATTTACAAATATGGGCTTATTAAGTGCCTATTATTGGGCAGGTCTTATGCTAATTCAAATCTATTTGTGTACACCAAATTGGAATGCTCTGGTAATTTTATTTGTTGCAATCTTGCTTTTGTCATTATGTCAAATAGACAAGTGGTAAGAATCAGCTGTGTTCCCTGAGCCACCCAGTCTAATGGCATTGAGTTAGTGGTGCTAATGAGGCTTCAAGATGGGTATTGAGTCATTTTCTTTAGTGTCTTTTGTGTGGGCCATACCCAGCAGCCCATTTATGCCTTTGGTCCAATACTCCCTACACTAGAAGGGATCCTTTTTGCCTGGCCAAATCCAGCTACTCCTTATCACTTAAAATCTGTACCCTTTAAAAAAGTTTCCATGGCTCATTTCATGCCCCTTGTCTCTGATCCAACTATATCTTCTGCTATTTACTGAGCATTTAGTGGATACCAAGCACTATGTGCTAAACACTCATCTCTATAATATTACCTTACCTCTGATGGAAACAATAGGATGTTCTTCACATTTTTCAGAAAAGAAAATTTAGAGACACTAATCCACTTGTCTGGGATCCCATAGCTGTTAGGGGGAGGAGACGAGATTGAAACTCAGTTCATTGTGGGTTTTGGCCCCTTCACTCTCCTGCCACCTCTTAATTGGGCCCCCATTTGCCCAATAACTTCATGCATCTAGAGCTTGTGTTGAGATTGACCCACAGAAGTTTGGCATATGTGAAAGTCACCGCTCATATTTGTCTGTCCTACAGCTCTGAGTTAGTGTTGGCCCAGTCCCTTTCTTAGTAGACACTGGCAGAGTTAAATGAAAGTGGTACATTTTGTTGTCGCCAGCTGGCTCCTGTCCTTGAGAACTGGGAGGGGAATGATTAGAAGTCTACTGAGACCCATGCCCTGCCTCTCTCCTACCAGCATTACTGGGGAGTTGGCCCCAGGCATCCATTGATAAGAAGCCTCAGAAACCAAAGCACCAGCTCCTGAACACAGAGAAATTAAAGACCTGCCCTTAATAGGAAGCAAATTATTGCTGTCTGTCTTTGTGTGCCATAAAGAGGGTGGGTGGGGAGAGGAGTGATCATTTCTTTGAGTATGAAATAAGACATCAGAGCTTACTGGAAATTATCTTTTTTTCCCTATAGAATTAATCTAATCATCTAAAGAAAATTTTACTTATTGGAGACCAATTATTCTAATGATTCAATAATGTCTCTTTTTCTCTTTTTTTTTCCAGATAAAAGAAAGACAACCCTATTATGGGAAGGAAATTACCTGCAGATATTAGAAGGCTGAGTACAGGTTCTTTGAGCCATGAGCTTTCTAGTAGATATTTATGATTTGATCCTATGCAAATTTGATCATTGGACAGGCCGCTTTAAAGATCACTGCTATCCCAGCAACTGCAAAAATGTTGAAGAATACTTTAAATATTTTGTGTTTCATGTTAAGTTATGGCTAATTTTTTGGAATCTGGAGAAGTTCAGTTTCCAGAAATCAGACACAATATTATAAGAACACAAGGGTATCATTTCCAGCACTATTTATATAAATTTAAGGATTCAACACAAAAGCAAATTAGAAACTGCCTCCTTAGAGTTTGCTTGATTGTGTTCACAAAGAAGCAACCACCTCAAACCTGCTAGGTTTTTGCTTGTTTTGTGTTTGCCATAGAAACAAATGCTACACCAATTGTGCATCAGCAGCTTGAAAAATGCACTGGCGCTTTATTTTGCATTCAAGACAAATGATGTCTCTTTTGTTTTGCATTTAAAATAGGAACGTTGCATCAATAACCCCAGCCTAACCTCACCCAGTACCTGCAAAGGGAGAGGGGAAGGCCAGCATAATTGAGTATGTGGCTTCACCTCTAAACAAGGCACAAGGGCAAATGTAGTTTTACCCTTGTGAGGAGTTTCTGGAAGGAGACAGTACTTTTTCCCTTTCAGCATAACTGCATTCCTTGGTTGAATTCTGTGGCTTCATGATGCGGGCCAACAATTTAAAAAGTGGACTTAAAGCCATGGTTACAGCAAAGAGTGCTGTCAGTAGCTACTGAGAATCTTGACCTGGTACAGTGAAGCTGAGGACGTTTTATCTGCATGGCATCTGGTCACACAGATCATCTCTTCGAACCTTGTGACAGCATTGTCTGCTAAGAAGAGAAATAGCTCAGTATCCCCTGCCAGCAAGTGAAGACCCTGGGACCCAGAGAGGGGAAGGGACTTGCTTGTAGTTAACACAGCCTGTGTTGAGTCATGTGTGGGGGGGTGCTGTCTGAATTAGTGCCAGGTCATGTTCCTAGAGCCTCCACACCTCCACTTGAATTTGCCTAGTACCTTTCCCTTTCCCTTTCTTTGCTTGCAGTGTGGTTTTCACTTGTCCTGTCAAACTCAATGACCCCAATCTCTAGAGTAGCCTAGGTGAAACCTGATAAATTGGGATCAACGGGTGCTGGTTGGGAGTTATGGTGGATAGATTCTGGCTTTGTGATCACGCAGAGCAACCGTAGCTCTGATATGTAACTTCTCTGATCTCGGCACTTTCATCATTGAAATGGAAATAATAATACATATCTTAGATGAAATAGAACAATATACATTAAGTATATAGTAGTCAACCAGTTCCATACTGTGATTCTCTTCAATGGCTTAATCCTAGGGGCTTGGATGAAGACAAAATTATAATCACGGTAAAGGCAACTTTTGGGGTGCTGTTGGATGCTCACATCCTATCTCATGGATGGCTGCTTCTTTCCACCTCAGCTGAGGCATAGAAACAGAATTTCACAATGGGGGAGACTGGTGGTGATCTTTGTTTAACCCAGCTTCATTTATGTATGGGCTCATTGAGGGTCAGAGATACGAAGGGAAACACAGAATATAAGAGAAGGGAGAAAGGGAAGGAGGCAGAGTAGAAATATGATGTATGGGACAAGGTCGAGAACCACAGGGCACAGAGCACAGCTTGGTTCTGCCCAGGGGCACTGGGATGAGGGGTGGGCAGTGCCTGTCTCTTCCAGGGCCATGAGTGCCTGGACAGTGCATGTCAATTGACACAAAGGGGCTACATGAACTGGCACAGCCCTGCACAGTACCCTTCTCAGAGTCAGAAAATTTGGGTTGGGGTCTAGGCTTTGCTGGGGTGAGTAATATCCCTTCTTTGGGACTCAGTTTTCTGTCTTGTAGAGTTTGGTTTCCTCATGGTTCACAGGGCTGATAGAGAACCAAATGGATTCTCTGGATAGAAAAGATGCATGGTACATTGTGAAATGCTCAAGCTGTCTACAGCCAGTCTTGGAGTCTCCTCTTTGTCTGGTCTTCATTCCATCTTGCTTAAAGCCTAACCAGGTTATGCTCTTGTCCTGTCCTGCCTCAGTAATTCTGAGGTTGACTTGCTTACCTCTGGTATCTTAGCATTCAGGTCTGTGCTACCCACATTTGGTGATTCCGTTTGTGAAGACTCTTTGATTGCAAGTGACAGAAAACCAACTCAAATTGACCTGAGTCAGGGGGAAGGGGGGAACAACTATATTCACAAAACCGAGAAGTTTGAGGGTCGTCCTGGTTTAATTTCATCCCTCAACTTTACTTTCACTTTTTATGCTTCATTCTTAGGCAGGCTGTCCTGATGTGGTGGCGGAGACATGTGCTCGGTAGCCTTAGGCTTGTGTTCTATCAGCTTGGCAACCTGTTTGGGAAGAAGAGAGCCTCTTTCCCAATAATTCAAACTGAAGTCCCAGGATTGAATCCTATTGGACCAGTATAGGTATCCCCTGCCTTTTGAAAGTTTTTATTATGCCACTTTGCTTTTTACAAAACACCTACCACACACCAAAAGAAATCCAGAGGATTTTTGCTTTTATGATAAAAGGCAAAAAGTGAAAATAGTGTTCAGTTTTGCAGCAAGCCATTACAGAGATAGCACACATCCTGAGCAGCAAAAAGCTACACCACCAAGCTCCTTCCCTGGGAACAATACTCAGCATCCAGCTGCCATAGCTTTGAACTGTGTCTGTAAGCTTCTGTGCTTTATCTTGATTTATTTTGTGCATCTGCTAGCAAGATGTGTCCTAAGTTTTCAGAAAAGCCTAAGAGAGGTTATTTTGGGGGTCTGGGAAGGTTCAAAAAGTTTTCCATATAAATTAATGGTAATTGCTTTTTTGCTGTATCCCTTTTTGGCTTATGGAAGGTTTCATAGGAGCACTCCACTTTTGGATAGTAGGGGAAACTTGTATTGGTCACCTGTCTTGTCTGAACGAACCACTGTGGCCAGAAAAATGGAATCTTCTTTCTGACTAGAGATGGGTGATGTTTACTCCTCTGGAGCAGGTTTAGGGCCATCTGCCCCTAAGTAGTGTGTGTGTGAGAGAGAATCACACACACAGAGGGAGAGAGAGAGAGAGAGAGAGAGAGAGAAATTCTTCTAAGCTAGAAATTCGCTTAAAATAAACATGTTTTAAAGTTTTAATGACCTGTAAGTCTCCAAAGGAAAGTAAACTTATTGACCAGGTAAACCAACTAGGAGATAGAGAAGGAGCATCGGGTGTCTAATAAGGTTTTCTCCTCACATGTTGGCTTTAGTCCTAACAGATTTAGAGCTCCCTCTGGCACTTCTCTTCTTTTTCTTTTAAATTGTTCTCTTCTTGGCTCTTTGATCTCTCTCTGCCTCTCTCCACCTCTCCCTCTTCTTCCTGTCAGACTCCTGGGTAAAGACAGGAGAGAGACAGCCACGGCTGGTGTCCCAGCTTACTGGGCTGCGTTCCCCACAGGGCTTCTCCCTCTCTTTGGGGGACACCAAAACCTCCATGGAAATCTCTGGTATTAATCTGAGGAATGGTTTCCTGGCTTCCATCCAACCTCTAAGTCTCTGACATTTCCTTTCTATCCCAGGGTCTTGGGACTACTTACTGACCCCAACCTTAGAAACCTTCTCTTCTCTCGTCACTTTCTCCCAGTTACTATCTGAATGCTCTGTTCCCCTTGCAGAAAAGGTTTTCAAATGAGTTATTCAGGGATGCCTGGGTGGCTCAGCTGGTTAAGCGGCTGCCTTCGGCTCAGGTCATGATCCCAGGGTCCTGGGCTCAAGCCCCATATCAGAATTCCTTGCTCAGCGGGGAGCCTGCTTCTCCCTCTGCCTGCCACTTTCCCTGCTTATGCTCTCTCTAGCTCTCTCTGACAAATAAATAAATAAAATCTTAAAAGAAAGCAGTTATTCATGACTGCCATCACTTCTTTCCTACCTCCTATTCTCTCTTAAACCCATGAGTGCTCAAAATTCCACCCCCGCCACCCCACTGAAATGACTCTTGCCAAGGTTACCAACGAGTTCATGTTTCCTAAGCCAGTGTTTGCCTCTTCATGCCACTTAACCCAGTCTCTCCTTAAAATACCATTGATGATTGGAAGGATACAGTGGACTCCTCCATCCTTCTTAAAACACTTGGCTCCCTGGTGTGCCTTTGACCTTATTTACTATGTCCCCTTAGTCTATTTGGCTGGTGCTTTGCATTGAAAGTCTCCAGAGGTCCTTGACTGTCTTCTCTATGGAAGTGCATCTCACTAGGTGTCCTTATTACCAACTGTACACTATGACTCCCGAATATCGATCTTAAACCTAGAATTCTTCCATGTACTTCACATTTGTATTTCTGAATGCTGTATTTAGATCTCCACATGGATGTCTAACAGCCACTCCCTGACTTACTTTTTCTGAGTCTTCTCACATTAGCGAAGAGCATGAATATTCACCAATTTATCCCAGTTCCAAATGTGGATATCATTCAAGATTCTTTTTCTTCCCCACCCTGTTTTTGACACCTCCGTGCACCAGCATGCTGTAACAAATGTCTAAAAATGTGGAAGTGGCTTTAGAATTAAGTATTGGACAGAGACTGGAGAAGTGTTGGGTTTCTTTTTCCCTATTTTTTTTATTGTGGTAAAATCTGCATAACGTAAAATTTCCCATCTTAATGTTTTGTAAGTATACAGTTCAGTGTTATTAAATACATTCATGTTGTGGAACCATCACCAACATCCATCTCTATAACTTTTAATTTATAAAACAGAAACTGTATACCAATTAAACAATAACTCCCCATTCCTCTCCTCCCACCCCCAGCCCTTGAAAGCCACCATTCTACCTTTTGTCTCAATGATCTTGATTATTCTAAGTACCTCAGATAAATAGAATCATACAATATTTGCATTTTTTTGTGACTGGTTTATTTCACTTAGCATAATGTCCTCAAGATTCATCCATGTTACAGCATGTGTCAGAATTTCCTTCCTTTTTAAGGTTGAATAATATTTCATTGTATGTAGAGATCATGTTTTGCTTATCAGTCGGTGGACACTTTGGTGGCTTCCACATTTTAGCTGTTGTGAATAATGCTGCTATGAACATGGGTGTACAAATATCTCTTCAAGACTTAGCTTTCAGTTCTTTCCAGAATATACCTAGAAGTAGAATTGCTGGATCATATGGCAATTCTATTTTTATTTTTTTGAGGAACTGCCAAACTTTTCCACAGCAACTGCAATATTTTACATTTCCACCAACAGTACACAAGGGTTCCGATTTCTCCACTTCTTCACCAACATTTTTTTTTTTTTTACAAAAACCACCCTATTGAGTGTGAGGTGGTATTTCACTGTAGTTTTTTTTTAAAATATATTTGTGCCTTTTTAAAAATATGTTATGTTAATCACCATATATTACATCATTGGTTTTTGATGTAGTGTTCCATGATTCATTGTTTGCATATAACACCCAGTGCTCCATGCAGTACTGTAGTTTTGATTTGTATTTCCCTAATGATTAGGATTCCCTTTTCTCCACATCCTTGCCAACACTTGTTATTTCTTGTCTTGTTGCTAATAGGCATTTTGACAGGTGTAAGATGATATATCATTATGGTTTTGATTTGCATTTCCTTGATAATTAGTAATGTTGGACAAATTTTCATGTGTCTGTTGGCCATCTGCATGTCTTCTGTGGAAAAATGTTCAGAATCTTTGCCCATTTTTAAATTGGATTATTTCATTTTTTGTTTTGAGTTGTGTACATTTTCGATATTAACCCCTTATTGGATATACCATTTGCAAATATCTTCTCTCATTTAGCAGATTGCCTCCTTGTTTCCTTCACTGTGCAGAAGTTTTTAGTTTGATGTAGTCCCATTTGTTTATTTTGCTTTTGTTGTCACTCCTGTTGGAGTCAGATAAAAAAAACAAAACACATTGCTAAGACCAATGTCAAAGACCTTAATGCTTATATTTTCATTTATTAGTTTTGGTTTCAGGTGTCACATTCATGTCTTTAATCCATTTTGAGTTCATTTTTGTATGTGGTTTAAGATAGTGGTCCATTTTCAGTCTTCTGCATGTAGCTGTCCAGTTTTCCTAACATCATTTAAAGAGATTATCCTTTCCCCATTATATATTCTTGGCTCCTTTGTCAAATTAATTGACCATAGATGTGTGGGTTTATTCGGGCTCTCTATCCTATTCCTTGGGTCTATGTGTCTCTTTTTATGCCAATACCATATTATTTTGATTACTATAGCTTTGTAGTATAGTTTGAAACTGGGAAGCATGATACTTCTTTGTTCTTCTTTTTTGAGATTGCTTTGGCTATTGGTCTTCTGTGATTCCATACAAATTTTAGAATTACTTGTTCTAGCTCTGTGAAAAATGCCATTAGTATTTTTTAAAATTTAATTTTATTATGTTATGTTAGTCACCATACATCATTAGTTTTCGATGTAGTGATCCACAATTCATTGTTTTCATAAAATACCCAGTGCTCCATGCAATACATGCCCTCCTTAATACTCATCACCAGACTAACCCATTGATATTGGTATTTTGGTAGGGATTGCATTGAATCTGTAGGTGGCTTTGGGTAGCTTAGACATTTTAACAATATTAATTCTTCCAATCCATGAACACAGAGTATCTTTCCATTTATTTGTGTCTTCACTTCCTTTCATCAGTGTCTTACTGTTTTTAATATACAAATCTTTCACCTTTTTGGTTAAATTTATTTCTAGATATTTTATTCTTTTTAATGCAAATACGATTTGATTGTTTCTTGAATTCTCTTTCTGATAATTTGTTGTTAGTGTATAGAAAGGCAACAGATTTTTTAATATTAATTTTGTATCCTGCAACTTTATTGAATTCATTTATTAATTCTAATAGTTTTTTATTTGTGTGGAGTCTTCAAGGTTTTCTTTATATGTATCATGTCATCTTCGAGTAGTGACAGTTTTACCTCTTCCTTTCCAATTTGAATGCCTTTTATTTTTTTTCCTTGCCTAATTATTCTGGTTAGAACTTCCAACACTAAGTTGAATAGAAGTGGTGAAAGTGGGCATCCTTGTCTTGTTTCTGATTAAGATCAGCTCTCAGGAAAAGCTTTCAGTCTTTCACCATTGAGTATGATGTTCACTGGGGGTCTCTCATATGTGGCTTTTATTGTATTTTTTTTCTTTTTAAAAAATATTTAATTTATTTGAGAGAGAGAGAGCAGAGCGAACAAGAGAGAGAGCACGAGCATGGGGGAGAGGCAGAGGGATAAGCAGGCAGGGAGCCTGATGTGGGGCTCAATACCAGGACCCCAGATCATGACCTGAGCTGAAGTCAGATGCTTAACTGACTGAGCCACCCAGGTGCCCCTGGTATTTTTCCCCCCTATTCTTAGTTTTTTTAGTGTGTTTGTCATGAACAGGTGTTGGATTTTGTCAAATGCTTTTTCTGCATTGATTGTGATAATCATCTGTTCTTTTTGCTTCATTCTGTTGTGCTGTATTACACTGATTTATTTTTGTATGTTGAACTATATTTGCACTCCAGGAATAAGTTCCACATGGTCATGGTGTATAATTCTTTTAATATGTTGCTGAATTCAGTTTGCTAGTATTTTGTTTAGGATTATTAGATTAATGTTTGTAGCATACTGCTCTGTAGTTTTCTTCTAGTGCCTCTGTCTGGCTTTGGTATTAAGTAATGCTGGCCTGGGGTGGAGCAAGATGGCAGAGGTGTAGGAGACCTGGATTTCATCTAGTCTCAGGAATTCAGCTGGATAGGGATCAAACCATTCTGAACACCTACGAACTCAACAGCAGATCAAAGAAAAGAATAGCAACAACTCTCTGAACAGAAAAGCGACCACTTTCTGGAAGGTAGGACGTGCGGAGAAGTGAATCTGAGGCGATATTTGGGAGGATAGATGGCGGGGGAGGGGGCCTCCGTTGGCCACTTCTGGCAAGTGATAGAGCAGCAGAGCACAAAATCGGAACTTTTAGAAGTCGGCTCCGCGGAGGGACGTCGCTGCAGTGGCTAACGGGGGGGGGGGGGGGTGGAACCCTCGCGGGACAGTGTGGTCTCAGGACCCTTGGTGTCACAGAAAAACTGCGGGTGCCTGAGTGCGGCAGAGCTCCCAGGTATCGGAGTGGGGAAGCCGGCTGCAGAGATGGAGCCGAGGCACGGGCTCTCAGCTTGGGGTTGCCATAAACCGTGATCTGCGGAACAGTAGGGCCACTGCTCCTCCAGCAGGGACCCGACAAGCGGCAGATCCAGAGAGACTCCCCTTCCTCCCCCGGGAGGAGCGGCGCGGGAGCGCAGGGCAGGGATCTGCTGGGTTTGGAGACTCCACACGGGGGGTCAGGTGCCAGAGATAGAAACACTCGATCACAGGCCGGGTGAGCACGGAGTGCGGCCAGAGACCGGGGAGACGGGAGTGATTGACTGCTTTTCCCTGGGGGCACACTGAGGAGCGGGCCCTGATTTCTCGGCTCCTCTGGGGCGGAGATTGGGAGGCTGCCATTTTCACTCTCGTCCTCCAAAGCTGTACCAGAGGTTGCAGGGAACAAAAGCTCCCGAGAGCAAACCTGAGCAGATTACTTAGCCCGGACCGACAAGGGTGGAGCAATTCCGCCTCTGGCAAAGACATTTGGGAACTACAGCAACAGGCCCCTCCCCCAGAATATCAGCAAGAACAGCCAGCCAAGACCAAGTTTACTGGTCAATGAGAACGGCAGAACTCCAGCGCTAGGGGAATACTCCACATAGATTTCATGGCTTTTTTACCATGATTCTCTAGTCTTTCAAAGTTAATTTTTTTAACTGTCTTTTTTTTTTTGAATTTTTCTTTTTCCCTTTTTCAACCAACATCTTATCAATCCCTTTTTTAGAAAAACATTTTTATTTTTCGTTTTTAGAGTCATATTCTATCACATCATAGTAGTTACCCTTATTTTTGGCGTTGTTCTCTCTTTAAAATTTTGAGGTACAGTTTCTTCTAACAGATCAAAATATACCCAAAATCTCTAGTGTATGGCTTTGTTCTAGTCTCCTGCCTCATCCCATTCTTGTGCCCCCTTTTTTCTTTTCTTTTTTTTAAATCCTGTCTTTTTTCAAACAAATTCTTATCAATTCCTTTTATAAAATTTTTTATAATTTTCATCTTTCAGTCATATTCCATCCCTTCATCGTCTCAACCCTTACTTTGTACATATATAAGTCTTTCTTTCTTTAAAATTTTGGGAGGCACTTTCTTCTAACAGACCAAAATACACCCAAAAGCTAGTGTGTGGCACTGATCTATGCACCAGCCTGATCATATTTGATCATATTCTGTTTTTTGTTGTTTTGTTCTGTTTTTGTTTCTTTTTATCTTTTTCTTTTATTTTCTCTCTTTCTTTTTTCTTTCTTTCCCTTTTCCCCTGGTTTCAGGTCTTTTCTGATTTGTTTAGAGTATATTCTCTGGGGACGTTGTTACCCTGTAAGCATTTTGTTCTCTCATTCACCTATTCTCCTCTGGACAAAATGACAAGACGAAAAAAATCACCTCAACAAAAAGAACAAGAGGTAGTACCATCTGCCAGGGACCTACTCAATATGGACATTAGTATGATGTCGGATACAGAGTTCAGAATCATGATTTTAAACTCATGAAAAAAGCTGGGCTTGAAAAAAGCATGGAAGTTATTAGAGAAACCCTTTCTGGAGAAATAAAAGAACTAAAATCTAACCAAGTCTAAATCAAAAAGGCTATTAATAAGGTGAAATAAAAAATGAGGGAACTAACTGCTAGGACAAATGAGGCAGGAGAGAGAATCAGTGATATAGAAGACCAAATGATGGAAAATAAAGGAGCTGAGAAAAAGGGAGAGAAACAACTACTGGGTCATGAGGGCAGAATTCGAGAGATAAGCGATACCATAAGACAAAACAACATTAGAATAATTGGGATCCCAGAAGAAGAAGAAAGAGAGGGAGGGGCAGAAGGTATATTGGAGCAAATTATAGCAGAGAACTTCCCTAATGTGGGGAAGGAAACAGGCATCAAAATCCAGGAGGCACAGAGAAGCCCTCTCAAAATCAATAAAAATAGGTCAACACCCCGACATCTAATAGTAAAACTTATGAATCTCAGAGACAAAGAGAAAATCCTGAAAGCAGCTCAGGAGAAGAGATATGTAACCTACAATGGTAGAAACATTAGATTGGCAACAGACCTATCCACAGAGACCTGGCAGGCCAGAAAGGACTGGCATGATATCTTCAGAGCACTAAACGAGAAAAATATGCAGCCAAGAATACTATATCCAGCTAGGCTGTCACTGAGAATAGAAGGAGAGATAAAAAGCTTCCAGGACAAACAAAAACTAAAGGAATTTGCAAACACGAAACCAGCCCTCCAAGAAATATTGAAAGGGGTCCTCTAAGCAAAGAGAGAGCCTAAAAGCAGCATAGACCAGAAAGGAACACAGACACTATACAGTAACAGTCACCTTACAGGCATTACAATGGCACTAAATTCATATCTTTCAATAGTTACCCTGAATGTAATTGGGTTAAATGCCCCAATCAAAGACACAGGCTATCAGATTGGATTAAAAAACAAGACCCGTTGATATGCTGTCTGCAAGAGACTCATTTTAGACCCCAAGACACCCCCACATTGAAAGTGAGGGGGTGGAAAACCATTTACCATGCTAATGGACACCAAAGAAAGCTGGGGTGGCAATCCTTATATCAAACAAATTAGATTTTAAACCAAAGACTGTAATAAGAGATGAGAAAGGACACTATATCCTACTTAAAGGGTCTATCCAACAAGAAGATCTAACAATTGTAAATATCTTTGCCTCTAACATGGGAGCAGCCAATTATATAAGGCAATTAATAAAAAAGCAAAGAAACACATTGACAACAATACAACAATAGTGGGGGACTTTAACACCCCCCTCACTGAAATGGATAGATCATCTAAGCAAAAGATCAATAAGGAAATGAAGACTTTAAATGACACACTGGACCAAATGGACTTCACAGACATATTCAGAACATTCCATCCCAAAGCAACAGAATACACATTCTTCTCTAGTGCCCATGGAACATTCTCCAGAATAGATCACATCCTAAGTCACAAATCAGGTCTCAACTGGTACCAAAAGATTGGGATTATTCCCTGCATATTTTCAGACCACAATGCTTTGAAACTAGAACTCAATCACAAGACGAAAGTCGGAAAGAACTCAAATACATGGAGGGTAAAGAACGTCCTAAAGAATAAATGGGTCAACCAGGAAATTAAAGAAGAATTAAAAAAATTTGTGGAAACAAATGAAAATGAAAACACAACTGTTCAAAATCTTTGGGATGCAGCAAAGGCAGTCCTAAGAGGAAAGTAGATAGCAATACAAGCCTTTCTCAAGAACAAGAAAGGTCTCAAATACACAACCTAACCCTACACCTGAAGGAGTTAGAGAAAAAACAGCAAGTAAAGCCTAAACCCAGCAGGAGAAGAGAAATCATAAAGATCAGAGCAGAATTCAATTAACTAGAAACCAAAAGAACAGTAGAACAGATCAACGAAACGAGGAACTGGTTCTTTGAAAGAATTAACAAGATTGATAAACCCCTGACCAGAGTTATCAAAAAGAAAAGAGAAATGACCCAAATCAACAAAATCATGAATGAAAGAGGAGAGATCACAACCAACACCAAAGAAATACAAACAATTATGAGAACATATTATGAGCAACTACATGCCAGCAAATTAGATAACCTGGAAGAAATGGATGCATCCCTAGAGATGTATCAACTACCAAAACTGAACCAGGAAGAAATAGAAAACCGGAACAGACCGCTAACCACTAAGGAAATTGAAGCAGTCATCAAAAATCTCCCAACAAACAAAAGCCCCGGAGCAGATGGCTTCCCAGGGGAATTCTACCAAACATTTAAAGAAGACTTAATACCTATTCTTCTGAAACTGTTCCAAAAAATAGAAAAGGAAGGAAAACTTCCAAACTCATTTTATGAGGCCAGCATTCCCTTGATCCCCACACCAGACAAAGACCCCATCAAAAAGGAGAATTACAGACCAATATCCTTGATGAACATGGATGCAAAAATTCTCACCAAAATACTAGCCAATAGGATCCAACAGTACATTAAAAGGATTATTCACCACGACCAAGTGGGATTTATCCCTGGGCTGCAAGTTTGGTTCAACATCCGCAAATCAATCAATGTGATACAATACATTAACAAAAGAAAGAACAAGAATCATATGATCCTCTCAATAGATGCAGAAAAAGCATTTGACAAAGTACAGCATCCTTTCTTGATCAAAACTCTTCAGAGTATAGGGATAGAGGGTACATACCTCAATATCATAAAAGCCATCTATGAAAAACCTACAGTGAATATCATTCTCAATGGGGAAAAGCTGAGAGCTTTCCCCCTAAGGTCAGGAACACGGCAGGGATGTCCACTATCACCACTGCTATTCAGCATAATATTAGAAGTCCTAGCCACAGCAATCAATCAACAAAAAGAATTCAAAGGCATCCCAATCGGCAAAGAAGAAGTCAAACTCTCACTGCTTGCAGATGATATGATACTGTATGTGGAAAACCCAAAAGACCACCCCAAAACTGCTAGAACTCATACAGGAATTCAGTAAAGTGGCAGGATATAAAATCAATGCACAGAAATCAGTGGCATTCCTATACACCAACAACAAGACAGAAGAGAGAGAAATCAAGGAGTCGATCCCATTTACAATTGCACCCAAAACCATATGATAACCTTGGAATAAATCCAACCAAAGAGGCAAAGGATATGTACTCAGAAAACTATAAAATACTCATGAAAGAAATTGAGGAAGACACAAAGAAATGGAAAAACATTCCATGCTCATGGATTGGAAGAACAAACATTGTGAAGATGTCAATGCTACCTAGAGCAATCTACACATTCAACGCAATCCCCATTAAAATACCATCCGCTTTTTTCAAAGAAATGGAATAAATAATCCTAAAATTTGTATGGAACCAGAAAAGACCCCGCACAGCCAGAGGAATGTTGAAAAAGAAAAGCAAAGCTGGCGGCATCACAATTCCGGACTTCCAGCTCTATTACAAAGCTGTCATCATCAAAACAGTATGGTACTGGCACAAAAACAGACACATAGATCAATGGAACAGAATAGAGAGCCCAGAAATGGACCCTCAACTCTATGGTCAACTAATCTTTGACAAAGCAGGAAAGAATGTCCAATGGCAAAAAGACAGTCTCTTCAACAAATGGTGTTGGGAAAATTGGACAGCCACATGCAGAAGAATGAAACTGGACCATTTCCTTACACCACACACAAAAATAGACTCCAAATGGTTGAAAGACCTAAACGTGAGACAGGAGTCTATCAAAATCCTAAAGGAGAACACAGGCAGCAACCTCTTTGACCTCAGTCGCAGCAACCTCTTTCTAGAAACATCGCCAAAGGCAAGGGAAGCAAGGGCAAAAATGAACTATTGGGATTTCATCAAGATAAAAAGCTTTTGCACAGCAAAAGAAACAGTGCACAAAACCAAAAGACAACCGACAGACTGGGAGAAGATATGTGCAAATGACATATCAGATAAAGGGCTAGTATCCAAAATCTATAAAGAACTTATCAAACTCAACACCCAAAGAACAGGTGATTCAATCAAGAAATGGGCAGAAGACATGAACAGATATTTCTTCAAAGAAGCCATCCAAATGGCCAACAGACACATGAAAAAGTGCTCAACATCGCTCGGCATCAGGGAAATCCAAATCAAAACCTCAATGAGATACCACCTCACACCAGTCAGAATGGCTAAAATGAACAAGTCAGGAAACGACAGATATTGGCGGGGATGCGGAGAAAGGGGAACCCTCCTCCACTGTTGGTGGGAATGCAAGCTGGTGCAGCCACTGTGGAAAACAGTATGGAGATTCCTCAAAAAGTTGAAAATAGAGCTGCCATACGATCCAGCAATTGCACTACTGGGTATTTACCCCAAAGATACAAATGTAGGGATCCGAAGGGGTACTTGCACCCCAATGTTTATAGCAGCAATGTCCACAATAGCCAAACTCTGGAAAGAGCCAAGATGTCCATCGACAGATGAATGGATAAAGAAGAGGTGGTATATATATACAATGGAATATTATGCAGCCATGAAAAGCAATGAGATCTTGCCATTTGCAACGACATGATGGAACTGGAGGGTGTTATGCTGAGTGAAATAAGTCAATCCGAGAAAGACATGTATCATATGACCTCACTGATTTGAGGAATTCTTAATCTCAGGAAACAAACTGAGGGTTGCTGGAGTGGGGGTGCGTGGGAGGGATGAGGTGGCTGGGTGATAGACATTGGGAAGGGTATGTGTTATGGTGAGCGCTGTGAATTGTGTACGACTGTTGAATCAGAGATCTGTACCTCTGAAACAATCATGCAATATATGTTAAGAAAAAAGAAGAAAGCAGGAGGGGAAGAATGAAGGGGGGTAACTCGGAGGGGGAGACGAACCATGAGAGACGATGGACTCTGAAAAACAAACTGAGGGTTCTAAAGGGGAGGGGGGTGGTGGATGTGTTGGCCTGCGAATGGGTATTAAGGAGGGCACATTCTGCGTGGAGCACTGGGTGTTATGCACAAACAATGAATCATGGAACACTACATCAAAAACTAATGATGCAATGTATGGTGCTTAACATAACATAAAAAATTTAAAGAAAAAAAGTAATGCGGGCCTCATAGACTGAGTTAGGACGTGTTCCCTCCTCCTCAATATTTCAAAATATTTGAGAGGAATTGGAATAAGTTTTTTGAATGATTGACAGAATCTCTAGTGAAGCCATCAGATCCAGGGCTTTTCTTCATCATGAGATTTTCGATTACTGATTTAATCTCTGTACTAATTATATCTACTCTGATTTTCTATTTCTTCATGATTTAGTCTTGGTGGGTTTTGTGTTTCTAGGAATGTGTCCATCTCATCAGGTTATCCAAATTGTTGGCATACATTTGTTCATAATACTCTCATAATCCTTTCTATTTCTGTAGAATTGGTAGTAATGTCCTCATACTTTTATTTCTGTGTTTAGTAATTTGGATCCTCTCTTTTGTTCTTGGTCCACCTACCTAAAGAGTTGTCAATTTTGTTGAACTTTTCAAAGAACCAACTTTTGATTTCCTTGATTTTTCTGTATTGTTTTTCTATTTCCTAGTTCATTTATCTCTGCTCTAATCTTTACAGTTTCCTTCCTTTTGATAGCCTTGAGTTTAGTTCTTCTTTTTCTAGTTCCCTACATTGTAAAGTTAGGCTGCTTATTTGAGATCTTTCCTATTTTTTAACGTAAGCATTTTTGGCTACACATTTCCCCCTTAGCAGCACTTTTGCTGTGTCCCATAAGCTTTGGTATGTTGTGTTTTCATTTTCATTGCCTTTAAGTATTTTCTAATTTCCCTTGTGACATAGTCTTTGATTTATTGCATAACTGTCTTCTTTGTGTTTAGTTGATTTTTTTGTAGTGAAATGCTTAAATTCTTTTCTCATTTCCTTTGTGTATATTCTCTAGCTATTATTTTTGTGGTTATCATGGAGATTACATTTAACCTACTACAGTTAAAGAACTCTAATTTGAACTCATATCAGCTTAACTTCAATAAATTCTGCTCCTTTACAGCTTCATCCCCACCTCTTACAGTTGCTAATGTTACAAAATTCCATTTTTATATATTGTGTGCCTAAAAAATAATTAATAATTCTTTTAAATGCATTAGTCAAGTCTCTTAAAATACACAGAAACAAGATTTGGAGGTATAAACTGAAGTTACAATAGTACTAGCTTTTAGATTAATGATTATGTCTTTTTTTCTTTAAATGCATTAATTTCTTAAATTCTGTAGAAAACAAAACGAGCAGTTACAAAGCATTTTTACAATAACACTAGCTTTTTTATTTACCTTTACTGGTATTTTTGTTTCTCCATACAGCTTCTAGTTACTGTCTAGTGTTCTTTCATTTCACCTTGCAAAACTTCCTTGATTGTTTCTTACAGGGCAGATCATGTGATGACAAACTCTCTCAGCTTTTGTTTATCTGAAAATGACTTAATTTCCCCCCTCACTTTTGAAGGACTGTTTTGCTGGATATAAGATTCTTGTTTGACAGGTTTTTTTTTTTTTCTTTTAGCACTTTAAATATATCTGCCCACTGTCTTCTGGCCTCCAAAATTTCTGAAGAGAAATCTGTTACTTTTCTTACTGAAGATCTCTTGTATGTGACAAACCCCTTCTTTTTTGCTGCTTTCAAGATTCTCAGTTTGTCTTTGGCTGGAAATTTTGATTATAATGTGTCTCAGTGTGGATTTCTTTGAGTTCATTTTACTCAGAGTTTATTGAACTCCTCAGAAGTTTCTGTTCATGGCTTTCCACAAATTTGGGAAGTTTTCAGCTATTATTTCTTCAAATATTCTCTCTGTCCCTTTTTCGTCTCCTCCTTCGGGGACTCCCACAATGCATATGTTGGTCCATTTCATGTGGTTTCATGGGTCTTTAGGTTTTGTTCACTTTTCCTCAATCTTTTTCTATTTCTTAGACTTGATATTTTACATTATTCTATATTTTAGTTTGCTGATTCTTCTTCCTGCTCAAATCTGCTTCTGAATCATGCTAATGAACTTTTCATTTCAGTTATTGTACTTCTCACGTCCAGAATTTCTTTTTTTTTTTTGTTTCTTTTTAGATTTCAATTTCCATTTTGTTCATAGATCATTTTCTTGACTTTCTCCATATCTTCCATTAGTTCTTTGAACATCTTTATGACTGCTGCTTTAAAATCCTTGTCTAGGATACCTGCCATTAGGCCTTCTTTAGGGATAGTTTCTATTGCTTCCCCCTCCCTGAATGGGCTATACTTTCCTGTTTCTTTGTATGCCTTGTGAATTTTTATTGAAAACTGGGGATTTGAATCTAATAATGTGGTATCTCTAGAAATCAGAATCTTCCCTGTCCTCAGAGTTTGCTTTTTATTTTATTTTATTTTATTTTATTTTATTTTATTTTATTTTATTTTATATTGTTGTAACTGTCAGTATGTGAAGGCTCAGCCTGGAGTGTAAACTTAAGGTCTTCTCAGGTCTTTTCTGAGATTTTCCTTACACATATGCAGTCACTTTCTAATTTTTCCCATAAATGCAGTTGTTTTTGAATGTCCTAGTCTTTGATGGCTGGCTCCTAAAGGGAGGAAAAGAGAAAAATGAAGAAAGTTCCCTGGAATTCACTTCGACCAAATGGGGAAGGACTTGCCACAATGCAAGGAGGTGCAACGACAATGGTCACTCTCCTTTGTCTGCACCTCTGTGATAAGAAGCAGTAATCAGGATTCAGAGCATAGATCCCCAATATTGGGAAGATAGGATTTTTTTTTTTTTTTTTTTTTTTTTTAGCTACCCTGGCTCCCACAGGTTGCTTGTGAGCTGTGCTAGGGACATGTACACAGCTACGTAGCACGGGCTAGAGGTGGGTGGTGGGTAGAGGCTACTGTGCTAATTGCTGAAATTGACTGAAATTAAGTGAAATTAACCATCCAAATCTTCCCCTGGAAGTTGCAAGCCTTCAATAGATTCCGAAATTAAAAAATAGTGACATGAGACAGATTCTGCCATTGCAATTTTCATTTAGGTGGGGAGACAGATTCCTGGTGCTTCTTATTTCTATTTACCCAGAATCCTCTGAGGCTGGAAGAGTTTTGAGGTTCATGATAGAAAAGGCTAGATCGTCTTGAAGAGACTGTTGCTAGAAATATAAATGATGAAGTTGCTTCTGGGGAGGTCTCAGACAGAAATGAGAAACATGTCATTGGAAACTGGAGGAAAGGTGATCTTTGGTAGAAGTGTCAGAGAACTTGGCTGAATCATGTTCTGCTGCTTTGTGAAAATTAGAACTTGCAAGTGATGAACTTGGATATGAAGCTGAGGAGATTTTTAAGCAAAGGGTTGAAAGTGTGACCTGGTTTCTCATTGCTGCTTATAGTAAAATGTGAGAGAAAAGAAATAAATTGCAGAAGGAATTGTTACCCAAAAATGAACCAGAATTTGAAGATCTGGAAAATTCTGAGCCTATCCTTATTACAAAAAATGAGAATGCATTCTCTGGAGAGAACAGGCATGTGGCTGGACAACCATTGGCTAAAGAGATTCTATGTGTGACTCGTAGATTCATTCAGCCATCTCAGCAGAAATGCTGCCAGCTTGAACTGAAGAGGACAGAGATAGAACAAAATGAAGGAAGACTGTCAGACTTCTGATATTCTATAGGTCATGCGTGAAAGTATCTTTTTGACTTCACTTCCGTGATATATCCCCAATCTGTTTACCTCTCCACCTCCACTTCTATCACTCTAGCCCTACTTACAATCATCTTTTGCTAGAATGACTTCAGTGGGCTCATAAATATTTTTTATGCTTACACCTTGTCTCCTACCCACCTCTATCAATTCTTTATGCAACAGCCAGGATACTCTTTTAAGAGTGTATATCATATCATATCATTTTCCTGCCTAAAACACCTTGATGTCTTCTCATCATGCCTTGTAAAAATCATGGTCTCTAAAGTCATACACATGGGCTCTTCACTTTGACAAAATCTCTTACCATCTCTCCCACCTTGCCTCTGCTCCAGTCATACCAGCTTTTATTGTTGTTGTTGCTGTTATTCTTCCAATAAGCCACGCTTCCTCTTGCCTGGGGGCCTTTGCACTTTCTGTTTCCTCTGCCTGGAGAGTGCTTTCTCTAGAAATTCACATCTAGATTTTTTTTTCCAAAATTAGGTCTTAGCTCAAATATCACCTCCTCAGAGAGGGCTTCCTGGACCATTAAGTATTTTTCATCTTATTTTACAGACGAAAAGAGAAAGAGTCAGGAAGTTGAACAATATGTCTGAGGCCATGTTTCTCAGGTTTCACTCAACCTGAGAAAGGGGCGTTTACTTAAGCTTCTTCTCTTGTCTGTCTCACTAGGGAAGGCCACCTGACTCTGAGCCAAGCCAGTGGGATGCTGTTTGCATTCCTCCTCCATCCATCTTGGTTTGATTATTATGTGACGAGCTGCTGGCTCTTGAAAGATTACAACTCAGCTTGGGCAAGTGAGATGCAGAGTGCAGTGGAGCATTCTGAGTGTCAACCAGACATTAAAAGAAGAAAAAGAAAGAAAAAAAAAAAGCAGCCTCTGAAGTGGAGATGGTGAGCACCATTCTCACTTTGTCATGAAGGCAGACACAACCCCAAACCCCACAGTTGGCTTAGACACCACACAACCCGCTGGGCCACCTGGAAATCATCTTTCTCCCCAGGGCACTGGCTGGTTTCCTTGTGCTTCTAAAAGCAAAGCAGAGGATGCTCACAACAACCTCCCAGTCACTCTGTCAAGCCTGAACCAATCCTTGCACCAGCATAGGGCTTGAGACCACTGCCCTGCTCCCCTTCTCCCACCTTCTGATTCCCCTTCTTTTGTAAAATATCATCCAAATCCCACCTCCTCCTGAAAAATTTCCCAATGTGTTGGCCTTCAGTTTGGTTTCTGACGAGATCTGTTTTCACACCCCGTTTCCCAGCATCATTGGCTTCGTTATGTGCCTGGTGGGCTTCCCCACTCCCCAGTGCTAGAAACTGGCATATTATAGCAGGTCTTGGAGACACACAGGGACAGAAGATAAATGGGCAAAGCTGTTGGGATTTTGTAGACAAGGGTAAGAGTGCACAAGTAACAGAGTTTCCACCACTGGAGGGAAGATCTCTGGCCCTGGATAAGGGGATCAAACTGGGGAGCCTGCCTGCTTTGATGTCCTAAATCCTATGTCAGCTCAGGGCTTGCTAGAAGCAGGATAGCCACTGGGGGGTTTTATCCAGCACTTTCCTCCATTCCCCCATCATGAGTCACTGGTCTAGAATCAGCAGCCAGAAATGATGGAATTGTTCAATATCATGGATTCAGGGGCACTGATCTCTGCAGTCATCTTTTGGTACAACTTCTGGCTCATTTCTGGCCTTATTGAATAGAAGAAAAAAGAAAGGCCCTTCCAAGCACTGGGACAAATTCAGTCCCTCTGTGAAAGCACCTCCCAAATTGCTCTGGCTAGGGCTGCTAGGGGCATGGCGCCAGTGCTAAGACTACTGAGCACATGCAAGACACATGCTGCCATGAAAGAATTCACTCATTCATTTACTCATTCATTCACTCATTTTTTTTTTTCATTCTTTTTTTAAGGGCCTTATGGGTTTGACACTGGTATGGGGATAACAAAAAAACAGACTTTTTTAATGCTTTTTTGGGACTTGTTGATGAGTGGAGGAGATAGACAGTGGTGAAATAACCACACTAAACAGTGTTTTATTGGGAACTGGAAAATCCCTGTGAAGCATATTAACCTTGCTAGGAGGAAAGAGGGAGTTTGGAGGCTTTCCCTAGGCAATGAGTTTCAAGCTGACCACTGAAGTTAAGAGGGGCAGAGTGGGATAAGAGATGGGGGAGAGTATAAGAGAATAAGGATAGGGCATGTGCAAAGGCCCTGTGGCAGGAAAGATTTGGCACTTTCCAGGAACTAAAGGAAGACTGATGTGGCTGAAACACAGAGTGAGAGGGAGTGATAGGACAGTGAGGTTTGACTCTATAAGACCTGCTAATAGTGATTTCCTGGACCCTGGAAATACATCCTGCGCTGGCAGATCAGGGGCCTCTCGTGCAACCACAGTCTCCATCATGGCAAATTAATACCCAACAGCGGTCATACTTGATATACAACATTAACCCCAGCCCTGGCAAAACACAGGAATTATTATGAGATGGAAGTCAAGATTGATTACGAGATGCACCTCACCCACATGGTCTTGAGAAAAAGAGCATAGAACAGATCATTTCGGAGCAGAGATGGCTCTGGATGGGACACCTTACTTCATGTATTTTGCTTCCTCAACAAGATTGTAAGTTAAGGTCTGGAATTTTTGCATCCTCTACCAAAGGCATAGAAGCATGCTGGGCATTCAGTAAGTACTTAGATGATACCCTCATAGACTGACAGTCTCCCACCCCTGGTTCTTGCCACTTCCTGTGTAGACCTTGGTGATAACTTCAGGCTGTGTGTGACAGGGGCCCAAATGCCTCTGAGGATACAGAAGGCCTGGATCTAGAAGCTCATGAAGGCAGGTCCCCTGTGCCTCCCCAGCCTCTGCCAGCTGCCTCCATGGACTTCTGCTGTTGCTCTCGTTAAACTGCCCATGGTGTGTTTTCTTTTGGGGGGAGGTGTTTCTCTCCAAGAGCCTCAGGCACCCTCAGCCATTCTGCACAGCATCCCAGATGCTTTAGGGGTCCCAAAGTAGAGCATTATTTTTGCTCTCCATTAGTTTCTCTCTATAATAGTTCTCGTTAGTAACCTGGAAATCATCACAGACTCTTCTTTTTGCCCACTCAACTCCGTATCCACTCCAGCAACAAGGTCTGCCCGTTCTGCCTCCTAAATACATTGTGGATCTGTCCCCTTCTCTGTATCCCCAAAGCCACTGGGTGGATTGCAGCAAGCCTCCTCATGGGTTCCAGGCTGTGGCCCCAGCTCGAATCCATTCTCAGCAGGTAATAGCACTCCCCTGCTTCAAACTTCTATAGCTCCTCATTGCGTTCAGGATAATCTCCAAATTAATTCCTATCCTTGACTCACCCCAGCCCCCCTCCAACTGCAGTACACTTCAACCACCCTGGCCATTGGAAAGCTTGTCTTGCCCTGCTGTTTTCCTTCCTTCCTTCCTCCCTCCCTCTCCCTCCCTCCCTCCCTTCCTCCCTTCCTTCCTTCCTTCCTTCCTTCCTTCCTTCCTTCCTTCCTTCCTTCCTTCCTTCCTCTTTCTCTCTCTTCCTCTTCCCCCACCCCTTTCCCTCACTTTTCATTGAGGTAACATTTAACATGAGATCTACCCTCTTCATAAAATTTTAAGCACACCATACTGTATGGACTATAAGCACAAGGTTTTACGGCAGACTTCTAGAACTTACCCATCTTGTATAAACTGAAACTTTATACCCATTCTTGTCTCGTGATTTTTATCCATGCAATTTCCTCTTTCTACAATGGTTTTCCCTCTACTCTTAACCTGGTGATCCTTACACATCTTTACATCTTGGCGTATATGGCATTTCTTTAGAAAACCTCTCACTGACCTCCACCACCTGATCCCCTGGCTTGTCCCGCACAGCCCTGACAACAAGATGTGAGATGTATTCATTTTCACTTTTTACTTGCTGCTTCCCCCACTAGACTCTAAGCTGCTCCATGAAAGCCTGCTTTGTTCACCTCTGTGTCCTCAGCACTGTGCTTGGCACATGGCAAAAACTTAATACATATTTGCTGAATGAATGAATAATTCTTTCAACCGATAACTCATGAATCCCATGCCTGGATGTACTTGCACCCTCTGCCTCTGGTGGTTTTTTCCTTCACAGTTCTTCAGGCAGATGCACAGCCACCCCCATTATCCCCACATTTACCTGTGTTCTTTTTCATGTCCCTGACGAGCCATATCTCTCTAGAAACAAGAAAATTTCTTTTTCTAATAAATGTTTCTCAAGAGGGTAGTGTGCAAAGTAAAACTGTGCTGAGGGGAAAGAGTACAGGCTGGGAGGATGGAGCCCTCACTTAGCAGCTTGACAACTCATTTTATCTCTCAGAGCCTTGTTTTCCCTGCTTAGCAATAAAAATATTTTCATTTTTAATCAATCCATTCATTCTTTCATTTTTGAAAAAGCTAATGCATGTACATGGTTTAAAAAAAGTTGCAAAAGTGTATACAGCATGAAAAGTAAATCCACCTCCCTGAATAAAGAGGAGTAGCCACACATCAAGAGGGATAGGCTGGTGGGTGGTGGGTGGGGGATGGGCTAGATGGGTGTTGGGTATTAAGGAGGGCACTTGTTGTGTTGAGCACTGGGTATTCTATGTGAGTGATGAATCACGGAATTCTACTCCTGAAACCAATATTGCACTGTATGTACCTAACTAGAATTTAAATAAAAACTAAAAAAAAAAAAAAAAAAAAAAAAAAAAAGACTGGTAGGCTGGCAGAAAATTAAGGTCTTTCGAGTACTTTTAAAGTTTTCACAAGTAATATAAATTCCTTATAGAAAATATAGACAGGTAATAATAGATCAAAACCACCTAGAGAACGCCACTGTTAAAATTTTCATGTATATTTTCCAAGAATTTTTAGTGTATTTTTAGTTTTCAGAAACGGTTTCTAAAATATTTATTGAGCATATATAATATACCAAACCCTCCAGTAGCTAGTTTCATACACATGATCTCATTTAATCCTCATTAAATTCTGTGAACAGAGCTTGCTGCTGCCCAATCCTGTGTTATCAGTGGATTGAACCCCAGCCCAGGGACATTCAGTCATCTAAGGACAGCAAGGGGCTGTGCCAGAATCCACACAGCTGTGCTCCATTTCAGAACCACCGGGCCTCCCAAGCTGCTCCGAAGATTGTCCAGGAGCCCTTCTGGCCCCAGCGGGGTCCTAACACTGCTCTTCCTTGAACTGTGAGGCCAGGAGAGTGGCGGGAATCACCTGGGGGAATGACCCTCCCTTCCCTGTGTTCTGTGTGTGTATTGGATTGGGTTTGGGGAGCGACGGTAGAAACGGTGTCTCATTTGGGGGGAACACCTCCTATTCTGGTAGAGGCTACACAGTGCTTTGGTGGGAGTTCTATTTTTAATCACTTTCCTGGGGTCGGGACCTAGGCACTTAGCACAGGAGACAAGCTCACACCCCAGGCTGTACATTAAGATTTAATGGGTCTTCCTTATTTACACCTAAATGAGGTTTTTAATGGTTTAATTAGCAAAATATATCAGTTTGCTTCTTTAAAACGTGCCTCTCTGAGGTATCACTTTTTAGCCAGTGTTTAATAAAAGATGAAAACCTTCATTTCTCCCAGCTAAGGAGGACTGTGACTGCCTCCACCTCAGTAGGTCAGACTTGGGGGTGCCTTGGAAAAGTCAAAATCAAAAAGTCAACCAGTGACCATGTTTCCAACCTGGCCAATGAGAGCACAGTTATCCGGGAATTTTTGCTATCAGCTTCTTCATGCTCATTTGAATTCAAATCAAATGGCTAAAATGAAAGCCTTACAGATTAGACCGCAGTTTTTGAGGGGCTTTTTCTCTAATTTGGAAAATCCTGTAGAAATTCAGACAGAGGGTAAGTGCAGAATTAGCCTTGCCATTCAGAACTGCCTGTGCTCACCCTACTCAGGTGCTCCATGCAACAGTGCTCTGGGCGGTGTACAGGATATATCTTCTTATTTTCTGGATATCCAGAATATTGGGGAAATTTTACTTTTAGTGACTTTAGGCATTGCAATACATTATTCCTGTGTTACAATATTGAGAAGAATTGCAACAGCGGAGGTCTAAGACAAAAAGTTCCCACAATTCTATTACATAATAAAATCAGTATTGTTTTCTTTGTTACATTATGACCCTTGTCCACATGCTTACTGAATTTGTAAATATTTGCAGTGATATTGTAGATAATATGTTTTAGCTGATATTTTTACTTACTATGCTAAATTTTTCAGTTTGTAATGAACCTTTTCTCTTTCTTTCTTATACCTTCTCTTAACTCCTTTCCCTACCCTGCCCTCCCCTCCATAAGGGAGGTAATCATTGCTAACTGCCCAGTGTCTGTACTTCCAGAATTTTCTCCAAGCCTGGACAGATAATTAGAGACATATATACTCTCATTTGGGCTTTTTTTTTTTTTTTTGCATTTTTTCCCCCAAGTGGGATTTTTACCATATAGATTTCTCTGCAGCTTGCTTTTCCCTCCACTTAATACATTGTGGACAATAGATATGGTTGTAACTTTGGTGTTTTAATTTTTTGTCTTTTTTACATTTAAATTGTCAATCCACCTGGAGTTTCTTGTGGTAAATAGTGTCAGACAGAGGTCTCACTTTGTTTTCTTCTAGGCATATAGTCAATCATGCCAGCAGCCTTTATTAATCAGAACATTCCAATCATTCCCTCAGCGGTCTGATCCTGCTTGCGTATTTCTAAACAAAGTGCTTCACTTAGACCGGAGCGGGAGGCGAGAGTGCTCCCTGGTTCGCAGTCTCAATCAGCCTCTGGAGTCCAAGACCCTCAGAGAGCATCTGTTCTGGTGCCTGCATCTTGCAGATGACCACACTGAAGCAGAGAGACCAAGAGAGCAGAGAGGTCAAAGTGGCATCATAAGAAGAACCCAGGGCTTGGGGTGAGCCAGACCTGAGCATAAATTCCAGTTCTGATAATTCTTAGCTCTGGGACTTTGGATAAATTACTTATGCTCCTGGAGACCCAATTTTCTCACCTGAGAAATGAATATTCTAATACCCACCTGGCGTGAGGACTGGAGGAGACATCTATACAATGCCCGACACAGACAGCTCTCAATAAATGACCATAATTTTTAGAGCAGCCCCAGGACAAACACCAGCTATTTTGATTTTTAGTCTAGTTCTCTTTCCATTGGGCCGATGTTCCCCAAAATGTCATACAGGTGATTTCAGGAGGCATAGAGATGTACATTTTTATTTTCATGCAGTTTATTTAATGCAGTGGTTAGACAGTGACCTTCGATTAATGGTGAGTGATATTGTCTTTTCATTTACCGGAGTATTATAAAGTTCATCTTCAAAAATAAGTACATTGAGGTCAAAAGGTTGTTGACTTACAAAAATTATTAAGTGCATAGTAACAGAGGTGGTACAGGAATATGGCAAATATTGTGCAGATGGCTTGTAAATGGCTGAGTTTTTTGCATACAGTACTTCTTCATGCCATCCTGTGTGATTAGGCAATGCCTTCTCCGGAGTGGGGGAGTCCAGTCTCAGCTGTGTAGATAAGCACATCAGCACCTCCTGTCGGGCTGCTTTTCCCTGGGGTCCACCCTGCTCATCCTCACAAAATAACAGACCTCCAATGGCTTTTGTTCTTGTTGTTGAAAAGGAACAGAGAGTTCTCAGCTCCCCTAGCTCTTGCTGTGCATGCGTGTGTGCCTCCGTGCATGCGTGTGTGCCTCCATGCGTGCGTGCGTGTGTGTGCGTGTGTGTGTGCGCGCGTCCTGAGCAAGTTAGAAGTTCCTTGAGGGCAGAGACCAGCCCCTTGTCTGTCTTCATAGAGAACTGGGCACACAGTTGATTCTCAGTTTATACTTATGGACCTATTGAGGGCTTTTTCCCTTCAAGTATCCTTTGGCTGTTTTGGGGAAAACTTAGTGTTTTACAGACTTCTGTCAACATTTATAGAGTATTTGCAATGGGAATGATAGCAATGTGGCATGCATGCCTTTGCCTCCTTCCATCACTACCCCATAACCATGGCTGACATTGCAAGTTGATGACAGAAGCTTTTCTGACTGGGTCAGCCTCAGAACCTTGCTAAAGCCTCCTTGAATTAGTGGAACTGACATGTGAGATGACACCTTTTGGCCATCCCTGACATACAGTGTGCTAGGGCAAGGATGGGGGGACCATAGCATAGTTTTTCACTTTGCCTACATGTCTAGGACAGTATTTCCTTGCAGGGACCCCAACTCTCATGACACTGTTTGAGGGGTGTATTCAGTCCAGGACAGGAGGGCATCTTGGAAGAGCGGAAGAGATGCAAACCCACCTGCCAGGCTGTTGGCTTTTTCCCCATTTCATCAGTCTGTGGGAGTCCAAAAGTGCCTCTGCCTGAGTGTGGTCACAGGAGGGGAAGGAGTGTGTCTGTCTTGCTGGCTGGGACACTGTCCCTACCTAGAATGGTGTAAGTGCTGTGTCAGCAAAACCTGCCAGACTGTTAATCTTGAGATAACAAATGGCAAATGGTGAGGTGTGAGACCACGAGCCCTTGAAACACCTTTGTGATGGTTGTGAGGTGGTGTGACAATTTGCTTACTGTGGGGAGGAGATAAGGTTGGAGTCTGGGGTGGCAGTGAGATGGGGAGGAATCAGCCTTCATGGGGAGAAGCCCTATTCAGTTCTGCTTAGTTCAAGAGACATTTACTCAGCATGAACAGTGTCAAGTCTTGTCCTGGGCACTGAGGGGAACCCACATTCATTCATTCTACAAGACTCTACTAAGCACCTACTATGTACCAAATAGTGTGTTGGCCACTTGTGATACAGAGAGGGACAAAGGAGCCAAGGCCCTACCCTTATGGAATTTACATTCTCTTGGTAGAGAAATGCGGATACGTATTGCAGCAGGCCAGATAGATGAGGTTATATTTCAACAATAAACCGAAGATCTCAGTGACTTAACATGACAGAAGTTTATTTCTTGGTCACTCAAGTTTACTGCAGGTCCAGGTGGCTCTTGAGGACCGCTGTCGCCCCTGTGTTGGTAGCTCCAATACTCTGGCATCTCTGTGTCAACACAAGCTCCCTGGTGGCCACAGCAGAGGAAGAGAGAGCACAGAGAATTGGGTATGACCTCCTAACGCTGTCACTTGGAAGGGACATGTGTCCCTTCCACTTGCATTTCCTTGGCAAAAGTAAGTCACACTCCTAATGCCCAGGAGCTGGGAAGTCCGATCCTCCTATGTTTCAAGATGATGCAGGATGAGAAATACTGGTGAGCAGCAGAGGTGTCTACCACACGTGTGTATTTACAGGCTGGGATGAAACTATAGAGGAAAAGAACAGACTTCTGTGACAGAGTGTGTATTTGCCTGCTCAGGTTGCCATAACAAAATACCACAGGCTGGGGTGGCCCGGACAACACATATTTTTCTCACAGTTCTCAAGGCTGGAAGTCCAAGATCAAGGTGTTAGAAAGCTTGATTTCTTCTAAGGTTTCTCTCCTTGGCTAGCTTCTCACTGTGTCTTCACATGGTTTTGTTTTGTTTTGTTTTCTCTGCACATGCTTCTCTGGTGTTGCTCCTCTTATAAGGACACCAGTCAGATTGGATCAGGGCCCACCCCAAAGGCCTCATTTTAACTTAACCACCTCTTTAAAGGCCCTGTCTTCAAATACAGTCACAGTCACACTCAAATACAAAATCTGAGGAAACACAGTTCAGACATAACATAGTGTAACCAAGGGGCTGAATCTTGATGAGAAACTTAGGAAAGTGAGGTATGATGGAGAGCTAGAGGATGAGAAGGAGTTGACAAAAGGAAGAGTGGGGAAAGAGTATTCAGCGAAAAGGAACAGCAAGTGCAAAGGCCCTGTGGTCTGGAGCCGATGCAAGGAGACCTCACAGTCTAAAGGGCAAGATGACCCTAGGATAAGATCATTTTACTTTCTTGGAGTGAAGAGGGTGGTGCTGAAGGTCAGGCAGTGGGGAGGGTAGGCTGAGAAGGTGCTTGAGCTGGATCTTGAAGAAAGAGTAAGCATTGCCTGGTGAGTCAGTTGAGGTAGACTCTTCCCCAGCAGAAGGGTCGTCAACAAGAGAGGAATGGTCTGAAAAGTTTGAGTCTCCACAGCAGGCAGGGGTTCCCTGGAGGGAAAATAACAAAGTGAGAGGAGGACAGACAAGGCTGCAGGTGTGAGCAGCCCCGAGATTGGCTATGGATGGTGGAATGCCCACTGTAGGATACCACATGCTCTGACCTCACTCCAGGGGCTGTGGTACCTACCCAGCATACAGGTGCAACGAAGTGAGAGCCACGTTGGGGAGGGAAAGGTGAGGAGAGATTAACGGTAGTGGTTAGTGGGTGAAAGACAAGGAAGACTTCTTGTACTTGTGGGTTTGGGCTGAGCAATGGGTACGAGTACATGTCAACCAGTAGAGATGGGGGCTCCCTGTGGGTGTGCGGTGCAAGCATGTGGGGTTCTTGGAACATGGCTCCCTTGAATGCAGAGCCTGTTAGAGACCCCTGCAGGGGGAACATGGTATTTGCCTGACAGGCAGGCTCAGCTGCAAGCAAAGCCAGAACATGGATCTGGGGTCCTGGGCCCCAAAAAGGAGTCAAAAGAAAGATTATCAGACATTTTCTGCTTCTCAATTCTATTCTGAGACAGGGCTAACTTATAGCTAAACTCCGGGGTGTTTGTGAAATTTCCTTTTTCAAGGCTACTTCCATCCAGTGTACATTTCTCCTGTTTTGGGGCCAGGACCAGGGCTACCATATTATGAGGATTTACTATGTTCCAGATATTATTTTAAATGTATTGCACATATTAACCCATTTACTCCTTGTGGATACCCTAAGAAGGTAGGGATTCTAATTATATATATTTTACATGTGATGAACCTGAGGCACAGAGAAGTAACTCACCCAAGAACACCCAGCCAGTGAGTGGTAGGGCCCAGGTACGAACCCACACGGTCTGGCTTTAGATTCTCTGGAGCTATGTTGGAGCTGCATCTTCTGCTGGGGTTAAGGATGAGTCTGGCCTGGCAGTTCTTGGGGGTACAAAGAAGCCCAGACAATGCATTGTTGTTTCCTGCTGCTTCAGAGACAGCAAAGGACTAGTTTTTCTTTTTCTTTTTTTTAAGATTTTATTTATTTGACAGAGAGAATCACAGCGAGAGAGGGAACACAAGCAGGGGGAGTGGGAGAGGGAAAGCAGGCTCCCCGCAGAGCAGGGAGCCTGATGCGGGGCTCAATCCCAGGACCCTGGGATCATGACCTGAGCCGAAGGCAGACGCTTAACAACTGAGCCACCCAGGTGCCCCAGCAAAGGACTAGTTTTAACTGCTGTGCTGTGATACGTTGGGGTCCCTTGCTGCAAACGGTGCATTGCTTCTTCGCTCAGATGAAAATAAGATTCCGGAAGCAATGGCAATGTGTGTGCGTGTGAGTTTCCCTATACCAAGAAATTCTCCAACACCAGTTGAGTGTCCTGTGATTCAACCCCATTCTGACACTACCTGGAGATGGCATCAGATCCCGCAGGCTGTGAGGGTTCAGTCCCAGGAGACTGCCTTCCTCTTCAAATGCCAATTGCAAGTCTAGGTTATCACCTGTGCTTCTGACCAACTGGCTATAAATCAGAGGTGCCACGACCCTCTCCTTGGGTTGGATTAATTTACTAGAGTGGCTCACAGAACTCAGAGAACATTTTACTTACTAGATTACCAGTTTATTATAAAAGGATATAACTCAGGAGCAGCCAGATGGAAGCGACCCACAGGGCAAGGTTTGGGGGAAGCTCTGCGCCCTCTCCAGGCGCAGCCACTCTCCCTGAACATCCTCGTGTTCACCAGCCTGGAAGCTCTCCAAACCCCGTCCGTGTGGGGTTTTTATGGAGGTTACATTACACAGGCACGGTTCATTAAATCACTGACCACTGCTGAAAGATCTCCAACTCCAGCCCCTCTTCCCCTCCCCTGAGCTCAGTGGGGCAGGACTGAAGCCTCCAACCCTCTAATCACGTGGTTGGCTCCATTGTCAACAGGCCCCCTGGCCTTAGGTGGTTCCAAAAGTCATCTCATTAACATAATGAAAGACACATTTACTGCTCTCTACGCCTAGGAAATTCCAAGGGTTTTAGGAGCTCTGTGCCAGAAACGGGGACAGAAATATTTCTTACTATAAAATCACAGTACACAAGTGTGCTCCCTGGGAAAGGGCTTTCATTTTCCCTTCGTTATGGGCAGTTAATATTTAAGGCCAAGCTCTGCCCCCTGCTCCGGGGGCTCCTGTTACCCTGAGGCCAGCCCGGAGCTACTTTCCCTGGGGCCTGCACCCTGGCCTTGCTGGGGAAGGAGGGTGCCCAGAGGCACGGCGGTGGGAAGGGCTTTGATGGGAAGGTAATAGGGGCCTCCACAGCCTAGTGTCCACGGAGGAGCATCACCCAGGAATAGCAGCCTAACCCCAGACCCTGAAGAACTTATGTAGAAAAGAAAACTGCAAGTCAGTGTGAAAGTTGGGTTCAGGACACACGACAGATAGCTTTTAGTAAAGGGTGCGAGGCATGCATTTGATGAATACGCATCGGGATTCTGGGCATGCCTCGGCACTGTTCTATGTCCTGGGGATGCAGCAGTTTCCAAGACAGGGCTTGCATTCCAGTGTGGAAGACAGGGAGTTAACAACTGAATAAAGAGGTGAAAAAGGATCATTGAGAAAGGGTTTGAAGGAAACGAGCAGATGGAAGCCATGAGTGGCTGTGCTGAAGGAGCTGCTTTGGAGAGGGTGGTCAGAGGTGGCTTCTCTGGGGACGGATATGAGAAGACAGCTCTGGAGTGTTCCAGGCAGGGCAAGGGCAATATCCCTGAAGCTGGACCAGGGAAGGTGTGTGGAGTCCAGGAGGCATGGCAGGAGCAGTAGGGGCTGTGGATGGCAAGAGAGGTGGGGCCAGACCTCATGGGGCTTGGGGGGGGCGGGGCAGGGCAAGTGCACTGGGAGCCATTGCAGGGCTGTCAGAGGAACATGGTCAGCTCTGCCTGGTGATTATAAGGAAAGTGGCAGAGGGTGGGAACAGTGTTGGTAGTGCTGCCATCACCCAGGGAGGCTTGCTATGGTAAATGTCTATTGGGAGCTGGACAGTCATTTGCAGTCCCTTGGGTCTCGGGTGCCTTGCTGGACCCCATGCCTCGGTTGCCTTTGGAAATTGTGAGCAAGGGCACTAGTGAGCGGTGAGTGGTCAGTGTGCTATGGCAGTGGCCGGGGGCACTGGGCGGGGTTGGGGGGCCTCCCAGGGGAGCTACCAGGACTGGATGTTTCTAAGGGGTCAGCAAGGGGGTCCGTTTGTATCTCTGTAGCTGCAGGTGACATGCTGGGTTGGGATGAAGGCAAGGCCTCTCTTCAGACAGGTTGGAGACCCCCACAGATGCTGCCATAGACACAGATTCCTGGGCCCCTCTGCTGCACCCTGGGAGATCCTGGCATTAGCATGCCCAGCCAGCTGGCAAAGCGCCCCCTTCAGGTTCCTTACACTGGCCATTTCCCACCCGTGAGAGGTGGAAAAAACAGTTGGGTTGAGCAGCAGCTCTGTTACCTCTCTCCTGTAAATATGGCTTTCAATCTTTTACTTGGTAAATTGAAGAGGGGGTGGACAGGGTGGAAATATTCTTGGTATTATTATTATTTTATTATTATTACACAATTAATATTTTTGAGCACTTACTATTTGCAATCATGCTAAGCACTTTACATAAGCTATCTTATAGCCTTACAACAACCTATGATGTACATACTATTATTACCCCTACCCCCATTTTATAGCTGTGGAAACAGAGTCCAGGGTCATACCACTTGTCAGTGTACAAACCAGGCAGACTGGCTGCAGGGCTCACAGGTTTAGTCACACCCTTCCACAGGTTGTAGCCCAGGCAGGAGAGGGGGCCTGCTGGGGGTGGGATGGGGACGCTTTGGGCATGCTATTTGGAGACATTTCTGCAGCTGAATCAGCATGAGATTAGAGGGGGACGATTGAGCTTGAGACGACCCTGGAATATGGAGAGCCAGGGAGGATTCTATCAGAGAACAGCATAAAACAGCTAGGAGCCCAGGACTGTTGGGCTGCGGCAGGGGTGGTGGGGTGCTGCTGGGGACATCAGTCGTCTCTGCCTGCTCAGCACTAATCCTCCTGCTTCCTTTTCCATTTAGGTACCTGACTCCTTCTCACTCTTATACATTAGGTGTGCTATGACTCTATCCCCACCTCAAGGGTAGACACCATTGGGGGTGATAGGCAGGACTTTTGTGGAACCATCAAGAAATAAGTGATTTTTTTTCTTCTGGGGGTCTAAGCCGGTAGGATGTGAGCCTGAAGGTGTTGTTGGCTGCATTGTCTAAGAATCAAGCCAATTCTATTTTCTCAAGACAGGGAAAGGCACAGAAAAAAAAGCAAAGCCGAGAAACAGGGAGAGACAGAGTCCTGATACGATTGAGCACTTCCGGGTGTTTAGGTTATGGTGAAATGGTAGAATTATTCCCTGTACTACTTGAACATGTTGGAGTTGGATTACTGACTTGTAGGTAAAAGACACAGGTGCCTCTCTCCAAAACCATCAGTCCCATTTCGATGGGAACCTGGAATGTGACTTCTCCATCCTGCCTACCCTTCCTCCTGGACTTTCTATTCAAGAGTTGTGTTTGTGCGTGTGTGTGTCTACAGGTGTGTGTCTATGTATGTGTCCACATGTGTCTGTGTCTATGTATGTATCTGCATATTGTCTGTGTCTCTATGTGTGTGTGTGTGTTTGTGTGTCTGTTTCCACGCATGTATTTCTGTGTGTGTGTGTGTGTGTGTGTGTGTGTGTGTGTGTGTGTGTGCGCATGCGCACATGTGTAAAGAGTGATATAGACGACAGTGGTGCTCAAATGGGCCTGTGCTGCACTGGGAGGCTCTGGGCTCCTGGTTCTAGAGCTGTGGGAAGGCCTGAGTTGTGGCAGAAGAGACAATGGTGGGTTATGCTCCATGAGCTCTTGACCCTTTTTTTCCCTTTCTGCAGTGGCTGAGTCCAGGGCTCAGGGCCAGATGTGCACTGTGGTCTCAGTGAGCAGTAAAGGGATTCCTTACCTAGAATCATGGGACTGGTATAAATCAGCCCTGGGCCAACATTTCCACACACCTCTCAGGGCTTTTACTTCTTTTATGTCTTTTTAAGAAAAATAATTCTCAGCCTCCTTTAATGATCTAGATCAGTGGTTCCTAAATGAGGTTCTCCTAGTCAAACTGAGCCCAAAGCCTTGTCTTGTTTGGCTTGAAGAATATTAAAAATAGTTAAAAAATAAGGTTCCAACTTTGAAGAGTCAGGGAATTCCATCTCCAAAAAATATTCCCATTTCTGGGATCTCTTGAAAAAAATGAGAAGGTCTGAGAAGACCAGGCTTGTTTCACCAAACAGCAATGGCTAGCTAGAGCCGAGTGGGATGTATGTTCTCTTGGCTTTACCATGGACCCCTGCATCACTCACTGGCTTTGTGCACTCACACCTGGAGCTGGCCAGCATCTCTCAATGATCTTCTGCCTGGCCCCTGGAGGCCTCTGATTTGTGACCCTGGCTCTAGATACAGAGAACCCCAAATATCAGAGCTGAAAAAGATCCTAGCAATAACCATATTCACACAGAGAATTGAAAATAGTGGTGGGGAATGGGACCCTGGGTTCCCCAGCATCTTCCCAGGGAATGATCAAAATCACTATCATCAGTCAAGTGACTGTTATGGGCTCAGCATACCATGAATTATTACGTCTCATTCTGTGTGTTTGGCAGGTGTCACAGAGGAGAAAACGGAAGTCAGGGAACTTATAGAACCTATACGAGGTCATAGAGAAGGCAGCAGAAATGGGATTTGGGTCTTGGTCTTTCTGATTCCATTTCCGTCAGATGGCAGCTTAGACCAGCTATATTTGGGAGACTTCCACCCTGACACTTCTGTGGGTCTTGAACTTTCTGAAGCATTTCTCCACTTTCCCTCCTTCTCTCCCTTGGACTGGGACAGGACCACATTCCTTTGCTGTGGAAATGTCCCTGAGATGAGCCTAAATGCTTTTGCAACTCTTAGCAGTTTTCGGAATTGTCCAGTCCAACTCCAAATTGAGGGTGGGCAGAGGAAGTAGCTATAGCAACCCCTGCCAGCAAGGACAGGTGCAATTTAACCTCAATTAATGGTCTCTCTACACACAATTATAATTTAGTGTAAGAAGTCAAAGTAGCAAAGAAGCTGTATTAAGATTGCTAGTGGGTTGACAGTAATTACCAAATAATCGTTACTGGAATGAATGGGGCTGGTCATTAGGGAAGGGTTTTATTAATTTTTTTTTAAATCTTTAGGAATGAAGATCAAGGTCTCATATCCATCAGTAAAATCCCTGAGAGCCACAGATCCACAAGGCGTTGGAGCAGGGACTCTGGAGATCAGCTGAGTCTAACCACGGCCCACAGGAGAGATCAATAAACCACCCCAAGCAAGATTCAAAGATGGTCACTCATCTCTGCTTGCCCACTCCCAGTGCTGGTAGGCTCAGAACTCGAGTTGTACATCTATTGCTATCCGTTATTTCTAGATGGCTCTTTGGTGTTAAGAGCATGGGCTCTGGAATCACACTCTCTGGATTCCAATCCTGGCTCTACCATAGGCTTGAGCTGGTTTCCAAATCTCTCAGTGCTTTGGCTTTCTCATCTGTCGAATAGGAGTAATCACGGTACTTACATGTCAGGTTGCTGCAAGGACTCCAAAGGTAATACATGCAAAGCGCCCGGCCAACAGGAGCGCCCAGTGAATGTTACATGTGAAATAATATTTTTATTATTTTTGTTATCATTACCCTTAAGGTGGAGTGTTGTCTCACTGTATGATGCTTGGAATCACAGAGCTGTTTCTGTGGAAGTTGACAGTGACTCCTGAGGCCCTCACCTTCACCCCATCTTCTACTAGAGCAGCCTCAGTTTGATCTGTGTTCTACTTGTGGCTTCTACAGATTCTTTAATTTTGAAGGAAGTTTCTAGGGGCGCCTGGGTGGCTCGGTTGGTTAAGCGACTGCCTTCGGCTCAGGTGATCCTGGAGTCCCGGGATCGAGTCCCACATTGGGCTCCCTGCTGAGCAGGGAGGCTGCTTCTCCCTCTGACCCTCCCCTCTCTCATGCTCTCTCTCTCCCTTTCACTCTCTCTCTCAAATAAATAAATAAAATTTAAAAAAAGAATTTAATTTTGAAGGAAGTTTCTGTAGCTAAATCTCTTTGGCAGAGTTGATCTTGTTTGACTCCATTTTACAGATGAGGACTCTGAAGAGCAGAGAGGGAAGGGCAAAGTGGATTTAGCAATACACATACAGGATGCCCCATTAAATTTGAATGTCAGATGAGCAAGTAATTGTTTGTGTTAGTATGTCCCAGATGTTGCATATGGGATATACTTATTTACCTGTAATTCCACTTCTGTGGTTTATCTGGTAACTCTATGCCCAGGTCACATGACAAGGAGGTTCCAGAGATGGGGACCAGGACCCAGGTCTTCGGAGTCTCACTTTGCTGCTCTTGTCATTGGACTGGGGATTTCAAACACATGGTCTGTGTGCTTCCAGTTCCTTCTTCCTGTGCCCTGGGGAGACTGGGTTCAGGAATCATGGAGTTCTTTCCTCCTGAGCCTTATCTGGGCCTCAGGACTGTTTGCGGGCAGCCACAACTTTTGATCAAGGGTGGCCTTCCACATGAGGTCCATTTGTTGTCCTGGCACCTGATGATGCTGTTAAGCCCTCAGGGGTCCCATGGCATTAGTTAGTTTGCCCGTCCCCAGTCTTGCCCAGTGGTTGTACATGTGTCTGACCCTTTCCCCAGTGAGCCCTATACCTGAGTCCTAGGACAGATATCCATAAAGTTTGTCAAATGAGCAAGCCTAGGTCCCAGGGGACTTCTGAATGAGAAAGCATTCCTGATGCTTTTTTCCCCAAATAAGAGCAAAGCACATGAAATTGGGAAGAACCAGGTTTAGACCTGGGCTGGGCAGGGGGAGCCCTTTCCATGTTTGAGGTCGATTTGGGGCTCCTTATTCCAAGTGGGTACAAACACATCTGCCTGTGGGTTCAGGCAGGTATGCAGGTGAAGTGGGCCAGGTGGGGGTCAAGACAAATAGCCAGTGTGTGCCCCCAGTGCTTCAGCCCCCTGGGCATGTGAGCCTGGGATTGCTAGATCTTCCCATTTGTCTAAAGAAGCCCAAATCCAGATTTTTTTAAAAAATAAATCTCTTGTTTTGTAAATAATGATTTCACATTTTCCCAAGGAGGTCATGTAAGCTAGCAAAACACTGCAGTGTTCAGCCATGGGGGAAAAGGCAGGCCATGACAATTCTTTAGCATTCCCATGGAGAATTCAGGGGCCAACCAGCTCTAAGTCATCCCAGGCTGGCCCACCTGGAGGCCTCACTCACCGATCCCTGTGCAGGGACAATGGGATAAGGTGGCCCCCACCTCACTCAGAGAGACAAAACAGAGAGATTAATAAAGATTCCAGCCTTGCTGATCTATCATCTTCTGGCACAGAATTACACACGTATCCCATTATCATTACAGAGCTTTTGGGTTAATTGCAAATCAGGGTGTTAAGATTATTAATGTGAGAGGAAGCTTATGGGGGTGAGGGGAGGGCTCAGATCCAGCTGGCTTCTGTCCTGCCTTGGCTTCAGGGCCCTCTCATCACCCGCTGACCTCCTACTCTCTCCCACATCGGTGATGTTCCTGAGCTCCCTCTTGTCGGCTTGTGCACGTGCCTTCGAAACATTTCCTGAGCACTCTTTGTAGAAGGAGCATTAAAAGCAAATGTGCTCATTACACCTGATGGCGTACAATCCATGCAGAGGAAATTAGTAATGATTAGGGCGTCATTAGAGGGAGATGTCTCTCTTCACCCAAAATATTGACGGCAAAAAACCCAGCCGTGCAGATAACAAATGGATGAGACTCAGACACACAAAGCACTGTTGTGATGATCAATGTTGTCCCGAATATACCCCAGACGTCTCCAAAACAGGACAGTTAGCAGCTGTTTCAGATTTTTTCAGCTATTGCAAAAAGGAATTTGGATGTTCCGATACATTCTTTCCATCCAGTGTTTAATCAAACTTATTAGAACATGATGGTAGAGTGGAATATATGAGTGATGTGGGTTTTTATTTTGCAGAGGTCACAAATAGCTGGCTTAAGCTGTCTTCAGATACAATCCATTTAGGCTGCATAATGCTTCTGGAAAAAAAATCAGAATAGATTGCCTATGTGTAAACATCCAGATTCTGAGCTTCTCTAGCAAAACTGGACTATGGAATAATGCGAGGCCCATATCCCTGCATGATGATAGTTAGTTTGAGTTGAGTACTGACTGCCCCACTAAATGTACCACCAGTTTACCACAGTCTCCACCACTCCCTATTGCCCCAGTGGTGTGATGGAGTAGTGGTTGCCCTTTGTCATAACATTTACAATACCACCACCTATCTGTCTTCCCTCATTGAATGACTTACTCTGGGCATTTGAGTTTATAATCATATTTGGGTTTATCTTTTACCTTAAGCCAATCAGATTGATCTTTCTTGAAAACAGGTTGGATGGGGTTGCCCATTTCCTTCCCTCCATCACCAAGTGCCTGTAGGAGGAAGGCCACACACCCATTCAAAACCCTCTGTAACCTTCCCACTTCACCTCTTACAGGGCTCCATGCACTTGGATCTCCAGCTAGCCTGGATTGCCTCCCACATGGAGCCCCACATGATCCCTCACCCCTTAGGGGTTTGCTGCTATAATCCCTCCAGCCTGGAAAGCTTTCAATCCTCATAACTTCCATGGAACTCATCCTCCATCCTTCTGGACCAGCTCCCACTTTCCTTTTTGGACCTTAAATCAGAATGGCTGTCCAGAGGAACCTGTGTGTGCCTCCTCACTGTTTCTCAGTTGTCCACAGGCCTAGTTACAGGCCTCCCTCTCCCACGGTATCATGAGCATCTGGAGGGCAGTTTCTTCCCTTCCCATTGCTGCTACCCCCACAGATCCAGCTGGCTTTGTTCTTAGCAAGTACTCGATAGAGCCCTATTGAATGGATTCACTGGGCACCAGATGAATTTCTTTTTCCTCATGCAGTGTGTGATCTCTAATTGAGTTACCAGGCTTTGCTAATGTTCTAGAAGAGCATTAATTTCCGCCAAGTGCTTTAATTAAGCCTGGTGGTCCTGTCCAGGGCCTGCCAGGCTTCGGAGGTTAGGGTCTTTTCCTTCTTGCTCTAATCTGGCTGTTTGCTTTCAGATGGCTTCTTCCCAATGTCCCCATCCTGCTGAGGTGTCTTCTATGTTCTCAGATTAATCAATTTAATACAAGACATGTTTACCAGCAATAGTTTATGAGAGGAGAACAGATTTCACCTAAATGGATCACTCAGAACATATTGAGCAACTGCTATGCTGGATGTTGCAAGATTTCAGAAAAGGACTCATACATTGGTCTTCCATACAGAAAAGTGCACATACCCTAAGGGTACAGCACAGTAAAATTTCACAAACCACATACACCTGTGTAACAGTACCCAGATCGAGAATCAGAACATGCAGGACACTGGGATCCTCACAGGCTCCCTCCTACTCTGTGAACCCTCCCCTAAGAGTAATTACAATGTTGACTTCTAATGGCATAGAATAGTCTTCCCTGTTTTGGTAACTTTATATAAATGGAATCATAGGGTATGCCGTGTTTTGTTTCTTTTACTCAATACTATGCTCGTAAGATTCATCTATGTTCTTGTATGTAATCCTATCATCCATTTTCATTGCATTATACGACTATTCAACTATGTGAATATACCATTTATTTATTCATTCTGCTGATAATGGACATTTGTTTTGTCCCCCCAATTTTTGGCTGTTATGAACATTCTGGTCCATGTCCTATAGTAAACACACATATGCATTTCTGCTTCATATATTCCTAGGAGTGGAATTGCTGGGTCATGAATTAGTGTATATTCAGATTTGGTACATACTGCCAAAAAGTTTTCCAAAGTGGTTGTTACTCATTAATTTTTAAGATTGATTCCTTCTTTAATTAATTCATTCAATAATGACTTAACACCTGCTTTGTGCAAGCCATTGTGCTAATTGCTGGAGAAAATATAAAGATGGATAAGAACTAGTCATGACATTCACCTATTTTAAAATTGTCAGAGGATATTCATTGCCTGTAGGATAAAGTCTAAATGCATTAGCTTGGCACACAAAACACTCACCAATCCAGAGTCAAGTTATTTCGCCAGGGTCAGTCAGGTCGTCTGAATGAATGCAGAGAGCTGGGTGGGGACTATGGAGGAATAAAACTCACTTATCCCATCTACGTGGGGCAGTAATTGTGAATTCTACTTGATTACTGGCAAGAAAGAATTTGGACCTACAATGCCACATCTAATGTTTTAGGAGAAGCTGGATATCTGGGGTCGAGGCAAAATTGTTGATTTTAAAAAGTTGAAAACTATTTAAAAATATTAAAATGCTATGCTGGTCAAACAAAACACAGGTATAAGCAGGGTTTGGGTACAGATTACCAGTTTGTGAACTATGCACCAAACTTTGTTCTAGAACTTTGTCTCTACTCCTGATGTCACCATGCTCATGCCCCTTCCAATCCCAGCACAAAAACTAGGCCTTCTTTTTCACATCTCTGGGACTTGTATGTCCCATTCCATTGCCCTTAATAGGTCCTTTCTCTTCTTTGGCTGGCAATTGCCTCCTCTTCCTTGTGGCCCCATTCAAGTGCCAGTGTCTGCCTGAAGCCCTCCTCTTTCATGTAAGCTTCCAAACTACCCTGTCACATTCCTCTAGCCTAGCCATTTGTCTCACCATAATTCAGTGCTTGATCACCTGTCTGTTTTTCTCACTTACTCCTCAGGGCTGAGACCTGAGAGCTTACTTATCTTTGTATCTCCAACATCTGGTTCACAGGAGGGCCCCACAAATGTTCACTGAGTGAACCAAACACACATACTGTGCATCCATTCCCTTTTCCTCCAGCTCAGTCTCTGGCTTTGATTGGGGGATGCACACTTCCCCCATATCGTGGAGGTAGAAACCAGGTCAGAGATAGCCAGGGCCTTGGTGTTGGCTCAAAGGAGAGCAGGAGATTTGATGCCACCCAATTGGAGTGGGATTCAGGAAAGCTTCCAGTGTAGAGGGTATGTGACTGGAGCATCTGGCTACCAAATTGCTACCAGGTAAAGCCTGCTATTGGAGCCAACTCAGAGAACAGGAGACCTAAAAATGGGAGAGATTGGGTCCTGATAATATCACTGGGGCACCTAAATCCATTCAGGCACTGCCCTGGTCTTTTCAGTTACACGAATCAATAAATTCTCCTTTTTGCTTAAAACTTGAGATGAGTTTCTGCCACTGACAGAAAAGGTAAAGCATACAGAAGTCACTGAAATACAAAGTAGAGTGTACAAACTTCATCAAATATTTATATGAAAATAAGTGTTTATATGCTGAGGAGTTAGAAATCCCATTTATAAGGAAAATTACAATCATGTTGGATAGTTGGAAAGTAGCCAGGAAAGGAGTAGAAATGGTGAAGTATACAGTTGTGGGAATTTATGTCACATGTAGTGAGGACAAATGAGAAGGAGGGAGAGATGCATGCAGATGGAGTAGGCTGGGAAGACTTCATGGGGGAAGTGGGATTTTATTCATTTATTCACACACACACACAATATATATATGTATAGACATGTGTGGGTGTGTGGTGTATGTATATGAGCATATAACATGTATCAAGCAATGTGTTAGCATTGCACAATACAAAGTTTTGCCTTCAAGGAACTTAAGTTTTAGTGAGAGAGGACAAATCAAAAACAAATAATCAGACACATAAAATAATTGCCAAGTTGTAGTAAGTGCTAGGAGAGACATAAACAAAAAATCATGGAAGACTCTCTTTTGTATAAAGAGCTCAGTAAGACCTCTTTGAGGAAGTGGCATTTTAAACTGATATACAAATTGTGACAAGTGTCCAGCCATGTGAAGAACCAGCCTAAGGGACATCCATCTAGGCAGGGGAAACAAGAATGTGCTAAGACCATGGAGTGGAGATGAACTTGGTGTGTTCAAAGAAACCAATGGCCAGTGGGACTGATGCATGGTCAGTGAAGGGAGAGAGTCCTATGTGCTGTGGTTGGAGAGTTAGGCATGGACTAGGTCATGCATTGTCTTGTTGGCTATGATAAATAGTTTGGATTTTATTCCATGAGAAATGGGAAGGCACTGAAGGGTCTTGAGCAGAGAAATGATATGATCCGATTTGTGTTCTTAAATCACTCTGGCTGTTGTGGGAAGAATAGTCTGTATGGAGCAAGAATAGGTGCCTGGAGTTCAGACAGGAAGCTTCTGGGTGCAATATGGTAGCCCAAAATCAAATGTTAGGAATGGAAAGAAGTGCACACATTTGGAATCTTTTTGGAAATAGAATAAACATGTCTTACTTATGGATTAGGGATTGAAGAAAGGAGCAGAAGTAAGGATGTCTCCCAGGTTATGGTTCTAGAATGCTGGTAGTTGAAGGTTTCATTTCCTGAGATGAGGAAGACATGATGAGAGGGTGAGGCAAGTGTGCTTGGCAGGAGGGCAAGCATGAGTTCAGCTTGAAGATTTAGCATGGCCCTTGATAAGAATAAAGGATGGAGGCAAGGAGAAAAATGAAGATGCCTGAGTTCAGGAGGGAAGATAAGGAGGGGGTTGGCACATGGTGCATAATTTGGAGATGGTTGGGCCAGAGCTTCAAATGGTTTTGATTATCCATGGGATTTAGCCATGCAACCTTTGCTCAAACAAATGGCTTGATTTGTACCAGGGGAAAATTATTTGGGGAGATTTGATTAGTAATTCTTTCCATGCAGTTAAACACAGCAACTCAAGAGTGAGTGATAGCATAATTTAATAATGCACAACATGCCACTGAGATGCAGTCTGGCTAACAGGAGAGATTAATAGCCACATACTGCATCTGTGACTTGCTTTCAGTGATGGTATGGGGAAGGAGGAGACAGAAATTCCCATTATGCTATGACAACAAGGTCTAGACTCTTGTACTTGATTCTATATCAGGCAAGATCCTAAAGTTACTACACACACACACACACACACACACACACACACACACACACACGCACACATCCCTGCCTTGCAAGATCAGAAAACCTAAGTAAGCCAACTGTTCTAGTAGGATATGGTAGATGACCAAGTATAGACCCATGGAGTCAGAGGACATAAATTATAGTCACATCTCAGCCAGTAAGTCTCCTCCACACAAACTTTAACATCCTCTAACCCTCATTCATCCACCCATTCTTTCAGAAAGTATTCATTGAGTGTTAACTACATTTTAGGAAATGTGAAGGTAAAAGGATTTTGTGGTGATCTTAACAGTCTTGGTTTCTTCTCTCATGGAGCTTATAAGTCTAGTTGACTAATCAAGTGCCAATATTCCTGTCTGTTGACTGAGCTCAATGGACTAGATGATCTTCTGAATCCCCCTTTATTTGTAAACCTTCTGAAGTTAAAAGCAGGTATTAAAAATTATAAACTATTCCTGAAGGTTTATAATTAACTTTCTTAAAAGTATCTATTTAGAAATTATTTTTTTCTGATTGTAAAAGTAATGTTTTCTCCTTGTAAAACTTCAAACATGACCAGAAATGTGTCAGGTAGTAAATGAAATTCTCCACTGCAAATCCCTGTGGTGACATAGGGAAAAATTGAAGTTGTTACTCTGTTCAAGCAGTTCTAAGATCTACATTTTATTTACAGTTTAACATTCTTCAAATCATAATGTGTCTGATATTGCTATTGGCAGACAGTAGTCATTATGTGGCTGTCAGTGTTTATGCATGCTATCAAAGCTTGCAGCAGAGGTGATGGCAGCCTGGAATAAAATCCTCAAGGTAATAATGGAGCATTGTTTTAATAAACTCTGTATCAACAATCCTCCTGATGGCAAAGAAGACAACACTGTGTAGAAAAACAGAAGCATTGAATGGTTCAGAGATGAAAAATAATGCAACAAAATTTGGACTCTAAATGTGAAGAAATTGTAGTAATAATGCCTAACCAACTTGTGTACCTTATATTTTCATTTTTATGTATGGCCAGCAGAGACATTTGATTTTCATATCTAAATATGTATAAAATTATGCTCTTGTTAATTATAAAAGGAAAATTCTAGGTTACCAAAAAACTTTGTGGGGGTTTATCCCAGGAATGCAAGGCTGGTTTGACAGAATAAAAGGGAAAAACTATGATCATTTCAATAAATGCAGAATAAGCATTTGAGAATTCAAAATCCATATCCGACAAAAATTCTCAGTCAACTGCAAATTGAAAAGAACTTTTACAAGGTTTTACAGGTTTTACAACCTGATAAAGGACAGCTAAAAATCCTACAGATAACATCATACTTAGTAATGAAATATTCGATGCATTTCCCCTAAGGTTGCTAACAAGGTAAGATCTGCCTACTTTTACCATTGCTATTTAGTATAGCCATGGAGGTGCTAGCTATTGGAACAGGCAAGAAGTATAAATAAAAGGTTTAAAGATCAATATAGATGATCTCAAGGGATCCATAAAAACACTGCCAAACTAATAAATGAATTTAGGGAGTTTTCAGGGAACAAAGTTAACACACAAAAATCAAATATATATTTATATACTAGCAGCAAACAATTAGAAATGAAATTTTAGAAATAAATTCCATTTAAAATAGCATCAAAGCATGACATACCTAGGAATAAATTTAACAAAGATAAGCAAGACTTCTTCACTGAAATCTGGAAAACATTGCTGAGAAATTAAAGGAGATCCAAAGAAATGGTGAAATATACCATATTCAGGGATGAAGACACTCAGTATTGTTAAGATGTCAATTATCCTCAAATCATCCTGAAGATTCAATGCAATTTCAAACAAAATCCTAGCAGGCTTTTTAATTTTTTTGCTAGAAACCGACAAACTGATTTTAAATTTTATATGGAAATGCAAAGACCTGTAATATCCAAAATAATCTTGAAAAAGAACAAAACTGGAGGTCTTCTACTACCTGATTTTAAGACTTACTATAAAGTGGGGCACCTGGGTGGCTCAGTTAAACTTCCGACTCTTGATCTCAGCTCAGGTTTCAATCTCATGGTCATGAGTTCAAGCCTTTTGCTGGGTTCCACACTGGGCATAGTGCCTACAAAAGAAAAAAATACCTACTATAAAGCTAGAGTAGTAAAGAACATGGTATTGGCATAGTGGTCAACACACAGATCAATGAAATGGGATAGAGGACCCATTCTTATGCAACCATTTCATTTTCAACAAAGGCAGGAAAGCAATAGAATGGAGAGAGAGTCTTTTCAATTAATTGTATTGGAAGAACTCTATATTCATATTAAAAGTGCAATTCCTACCTCATATCATGCACAACAACTATTCCAAGATGTGTCTTAGATGTGAACGCAAGAGCCTAAACCATAAAGTGTTTGGAGAAGTAGGCACAGATTTTATAAACAGATCACAAAAGCAATTTTAACAAAAGATAAAAGATCTTTAGAGTTTATAAAAATCAAAACTTGTGCTCATTGAAAGGTAAACTGAAGCATATGAACAGGAAAGCCACAGACAAGAAAATGTGGTCACAACATATATCTGAGAAAGGACTGGTATTCAGGATGTATGAATAACTCCTTATTCCTCAATAATAAAAAGACAAACAACCTAATTAAAAGTGAACAAAAGATTGGAACAGACACTTCACAAAAGAAGATCTATGAATGGCTAATAAACACATGAAAAATGGACAACTTCATTAGTCATCAGGGAAATGCAAATCAAAACCATAATGAGATAGCACTTCACATTGATCAGAATAGCTAAAATTAAAAAGACCAACAATGTCAAATATTGGTAAGGTTGTGGGGCAACTTGACCCTTTGTATATTGTTGGTGGGAATATAAAATGATATAATTATTTTTTGAAAAGGGTTGGCAGTTTCTCATAGAGCTAAACATACACGCTGTGACCTAGTGATCTCACTTCTAAGTGTTGTCCCACAATAAATAAAAATATATGCCCACAAAAAGATTTGTACACGAGTGTTCATGGCAGCTTTATTTATAACAGTCATAACTGGAAACAATTCAGGTGTCCATCAACAGGAGAATATATAAACATACTGGAATATTCACTCAATGCCATATTACTCAGCAAGGAATAGGAACACATTACCAACACATGCAGTGACATGGAGGAATCTCATATACATTATTTTGAGTACGAGAAACCTTATATCAAAGTGTGTGCACTATATAATTATTCATAGGAAATTCTAGAGCAGCCAAACCCAATCTACAGTGGGGGAAAATCAGAACAATGCCTACCTCTTAGGGCATGGAGGTGAGAATTTACTGGGGGTGCCTTCTGGCAGTGATGGCAATACCTTGGTAAGGTTTTGGGGTACACAGATGCACACATTTGTTAAAATTCATGAAATGCACAGATCGTAAGTGCATTCCACTTACGATCTGTGCATTTCATTTGTACATAAGTTTTATAATCAAAACAGAAACTGTAAACAAATATTGAACTCCAGTTAATGAAATCCATGCTGAACTATTTAGAGGGAAACATATGATCTCTTCAATTTACTTTGACATACCCCCCAGATAAGATAGATTAATGGATGGATAGACAGATACGTGATAAAGCAAGCTTAGTAAAATGTTAATGATAGACTCTAGATACCTAGGTTCACTGTAAAATTCCTTTAACTTTATTGTATGTTTGAATATTTTCCTAATAAAATGTTGGCAGTAAAAGAACATTTTTGAAAAGGAGTAAGTTTTAGAGCAGTCATTCCCTTTCAGGTGGCCTTGTTGTCTCTAGTCTCCCAGGAATGTGGGAACATAACCTGCATGTGAATGAGTGCTTTGCAGACCCTCCGGGTTTACCCAGGTTGGTCACTAAACTCTGCGGAACAGGCTGCAAGCATCCTTGATCAATGCCTGCCCCACCCCCACCCTGGCCCTCATTCCTCCCCCTCATCCCTGGAACAGCTTTGATGACCACATAAAATAACAAACAGCAGACACAGATGGCACTTTACAGAACTGGCTTAAAAACTCCCCTATTACATATTTACTCCAACCCGTCAGAAAGTAGATGGCTGCGGGTCTGTAACGAGGGCTGTTTGAAAGTCAAGTGTTCAGCAAATTTGGCCGGCGGGCACTCAGGGAGTTCCAACCTCAGAATTACCAAGTATAGTAATGCACGCACTTCTGCTGCGGTACCCGACCCCAGCAAATTGCCCTGGGCACACCCCCAGGCTGGGTAGCTGCAGTCTTCCTCTGGAGCCCACGTATCCTGCAGCCCACGTATCCTGAATCACGGGGCTTGTTGGGTTGATCCCACCACAGATGAGTGGGTACGGGGATAAACAAATGCAAGGAAAAGCAGAGCAGTTCTGAGGGGCTAGCTACTCCAGTGTTGTTCTTTCATTGAGGGGAAATGGCACTAGCTCCAAGCCCATGAGAGCTACAGTCTGCTTCTGGCTGCAATCAGGGGTGATGGGACAGCTCTGAGAGGGTGGTGGGAGTGGTGGGTTGCATACGCCCCCCCCTCTCTCTTTTAAAGATTTTATTATGTATTTGAGAGGGAGAGAGCATGAGCAGGGGGAGGAGCAGAGGGAGAAGCAGGGAGCCCGATGCGGGACTGGATCCCAGGACCCCGGAATCAGGACCTGAGCCAAAGTCAGACACTAAACCGACTGAGCCACCCACGTGCCCCTGCATACACCCTTCTCCCTTTTGGGGCAAATCCTTACCCTCTCTGGACCCCAGGCCCCCTTTCTGCAAAATGAGGGTGTTCTGTCTTGGGACCCCTAAGGCTCTGGGGTCTAGTGAGAGTATTCCTTCAAACCTAAGAGACATCATGTGTTCAGGCAGCCTGTGCAGCTTGTAACTGCACTTGGGTCTACTCAGTGTGGTCCCAATGGTCATCACCTGCACGCCCAAAGTTCTGTTTGGCAATTATAGATATCTTTGTATCTCTTTCATTTAAAAAATACCATTAACGCCTTACAAAAAATAGGACACAATGTTGAACACCTGCAATGTGCCAGACTCTTTACTAAGCACTTTGAATATATTTTTTCATTTAATTAAACAACCTTCGTTTCTGGACATTACTCCCATTTCATAGACGTGCAAGTCGAGGTTTGGGGAGGTCAATGCCTTGCCCGAGGCCCTCCAGCTGGTAAGGAACTGAGCTGTACTTCTAGTCCAGGGCCGCATTCTTTCTAATCTGCTACATGGCCTCCAGCTTCCACAAAATCAACCCACCACCCTAACGCAACTATTGTTAGCATCTTGATTAATACGTATCACACATTTTTGGTCAAAGGCATACTTACCACGTACGTCTTTCATACATTAAAATGTGAAAGTGAGTTGCTGTTTAGGACAAATGTCAGGTTAATGGGAAAAGAAGACTAAAAGGTGTGCTGTGTTCTCCTGGTCAGAGAAACGGCTAGCTGAATCAGCTGAACCCCACAGCCTTTGTTGGCCTACACTGGCTACTGTTCAGATCTATGAGTGCAGGCGGGTGAGGTCTGTTTTTAAACAATAGTTGACCTTAATACTTCTCCAAGGACCACTGTTTTATTTCTAGATTATGTTCAGTAGCTCTTTAAATTGCCAAACTGCTTCTCTCCACGTTGTACCAAGTCGAAGTAAAAGAAGAGAAAACAAAACACCATTCCTCTCAGTGTGTCCTTAAATGCCGTTGAGCTCTATGCAGGTTTTTATGGCGATTATAAACCCTCCACCTCAGGCTTGCTACAGCGGCAGAGCTTCCGCGCGGTTACACAAACACAGCCACCATAATAAAGCACGTCTTATTTGATATTATATTGTATCAGAAGCATTAAATACACATTAAAGGGGTGCTTTAAGGCCCTTTGCAGTAAGTGGCAGATGTTATGAATAATAACCCGCAAAATCCTTCTGAATTCTAAAAAGGTGTGCTCCATAAAGCTTTCATATAAATCTTTAATAGAGCTGAAACACATTGCAGTGATTAGAGGAAATCTCTAATCATATTAAGCTATTAGAGATAACTGGGGTAGGATTGGTAGCCTCAAAAATAAAGCAAGAAAATGCACACAACATGGATATGAAGGATTTTCTAGTTATACCTTTTGACGGTTCTTTGCTTGAGTGAGCCAGGCAAGTCTGTGTAACACACACAAACACACACTCAGTGTAAAACCAAAACTGCCATAATTCACTGAAATTTATGTAAATGAATATGCATTCCTTTATATGAAAAATCGGCAACATCTGTGCTCCATTTAAACAACCTGATTTAATGGAGTTACCAAGAGAAAAAGAGCAGGGTGGGGGTGGGGGGTCTGGGGAATGACCTCATCCACCCTTCCCTTGGAGCATCTTGAAAAACAAATAAAATAAAATATAGGTTACAGGCAAACTAAACAGCGTTGAAAATATTGTCCCAGAGGACTCTGGCTTCCCAGGAAGCAGAGGTGTTTAAGGAGAGAGACAAGAACCAGCTGCAATAAACTCTGGCTCAATAAAACTTAATTAACCCCTTGGGGACTTTGCAAGGCAGCTTGTCAGCAGAGAGAGAGAGCATGGGATTCTACTGCCTGCCAGCAAGGGGTTAATCTGGCCTTGCCAGATGAGGGAATGCCAGACCTAAAGGCACAAGTGACCCTATGGAGATACACAGGTATGTGCACACACAAATGCACCGAACTTGGCCATGCATGGTTTTCACCTAACATTGGGAGGGCTAATTAACTGTGAGCCCAAAGGCTCAGTCATGTCATTTGAGGGCCAGAAGGCACTTCTGAATCTCATTCAGACCCCTATCCACTGTAAGAGGTCTCTCAGCCTCCACTTGAACACTTTCAGTGCCGGGGAGCTCACTGTCTCTCATGGTAACCGATCCCATCCCCAGTCAATCCAACTGATAGAAGCAATTCTTCCTTACACTTGTTTCCTGTGACTACCCGCCAATAGATCTGTTTCTGCTGCAAGTTCTTGTGCTTTCTTTTTCTGGGGGAATTGAGGATGAACCAAACCAAATCCAAGAAAAATGTCAAATGCTTACTTTTTGCTCTTGGATGTCTGGCTGGTTATTTAGATACAAATGCCTACTTCTAAGTAGATATTAGGGGTTGACTAGAAGTTAAGGAGTTTTCAATTTCATGAGAAAGAGATATACACATGCATAAACACATGTAATATTAGGTAGAAAGTGCTGATGGATCCAGGAGCTAAGGGCTGGGGGAAGTTGAAAGAACATCAGCAATCAGGGGAGGCTTCATGGCAGAGGTAGCATTTGATTTCAGTTCATGGTCTCCCAAGAGGGGGTCTTTGTATCTCAGGTGAGATGGTTGCTGGTTTTAGGTGGTGCATGGCTTCATGGTCTGGGCAATTCTTTTTCAGTTCATCTTATGCCAAGGAAAAAGTGCTAGCATGTCTTATCATATCAGACTTCAGGATCAAAGCCCTTGGCAGGAAATTTCAGGCTAAAATCAACAAGGACTTTTGTTTTTCTTATATTGATTTTTAAAGCAAGTGGTACTAGTTTTCTACTTATGGAAGTGTTCTGCAACTTCTTTCAAAATAAATTTTTAAGTTTTAAAATGGTGAATTAATTTGAAGAAAAATAAAAAAAATAAATAATATAGGTATTACACAGCAAATCACGAGTGTGGCATGTACATGACTGGGGTTTGAAAAGCACACGTGGGTGGGCATCGGAGAAGGGGATGGTGAACCGGTGCCTCTCTGCTCTCCTAACATGATTGCTTCAATGCAGTGCTGCCTTTGGAGGTGGCTGCAGAGAGTCAAATTTCTGTCTCCAGGCCTCTCCTTTCTTAGCCTGCCCCATTGGAGTGTGTGGGAATCTGCAGCTCCCAGAGGCCAGCAGATCAAAGGTTTACAGCCAAGTTGCCAGAGGGTGTCCAGCCCCAGGCAATAAAAATAGCTAATATTATCCTGCAGCATGCAGGTTCTCCTGAGCACAGCCTATCTGCAGGCCACAGCTCACCTGGGCAGATCTGGAGGAGGGGGTGGAGCAAGCCTGACTCTGTCACCCCTTCCTGGCTGAAGGCTTGCTTGAGGTTCAAAGCAAGGCTTGCTTCTTGGCCAGGGCAACAAAACAAAGGGCCGATGGTTACTCAGCCTTATTTCTGTCCCTGCCACTGACTCACTCTGCAGTTTTGGGCCAGCCACTTGCCTTCTCTGTGCTCAATTTGCCATCTGTGGGAGGCAGGTTATTAAGGCAGTAATTAGCTTGGACACAGTGATCAATTCATTGGAGAAAGAGCCCATTCAGCTTCTTGTGCAGCTTGGAAATGGCGAGACTCCCAGGATGACCAGAAAGAAGCATTTTCAGACTGTGATTCTACAGCAAAATATCTGGCCAAGTCTCTTCATTCTCTGTGGCTGCCTGACCTCTCAGCATATTGAGTGACAGCTTGACCGTTTTTAGATCCTGGGGGAACTTACTTCCTTTTGTTCTGTTTCTCAGCTTTTTGGTACAGAGGTCTAAGCCTATTTTTCTTTTGCCTCATGCTTGGCCTACTAAGTTTCTTTAAATTTCCCTCCATTTTTGAGAAACTGTCAGGATCCTCCTGAGCCCAGGGACCACTGCCCTGAAGTCTCCGGCTCTCACCAAGAGAATGGGATGTGGTGGGCAGAGGGGAAGGTGTCCACAAGTGGACCACCAGGTATAAACTCTTTCCACAGACCCTTATCTGGTCCAACAAATAGATGTGCTCTCAGACTCCTGCTCCATCTTGAAGACTTCTTACAGCCAGTGTGTCTCCTTGGGAATTCTGCAGCTTCATCTTCGTCATAAAGAAAAGTGGTTTCGTAAGTGACTCAATTTTGATCAAGCTCAGAAAAAGACAGGTGACGTTGTCTTACTGGCATTTCTTGTAATAAGTGGGAGAATGTAAGTTATCTGAGAACATTCTAATCCATCTACATTTTCCATCCACCTAATGCATCCACCTTTACAAGGCATCCCCCAGTGTAAGGAGTTGCTTACTCTTTATAAATACAGATGTTCCCTTTCCAGATAACCATCTCTAACTAGATGGGTGATCTTGGACAAGTCACTTGTCACATCATAGCCTTAGTTTCCTCATCTGTAAATGAACAGCTTGCTTAAATTAGCACAGCCCAATGGACGCATATTAAAATGACCTTAGAGGTTTTGCATTTTCCCTCAGTTCATTGTTGACTTTCCCCATGGCTCTGAAACATCATCAGAGTTGGCGAATAATTTCCGCGAAGTCATTCTCAAGAGTCAAAACATCCCCAGAACTTCCTTTAATTGCTCCATCATGGACGGAGCTGTCATCTTTAAATTTCTCCAAAGTGCAACTCCATAGCTAATGGAGTCACTCTTCTCTGATCCTCTTGAGGCATCCTAGATGGCCTACATGTGTCCAGCTAAACCACCATGACTGTGTGCACCCTGCAGGGCCTAGGAAAGCACAATGGGCTCAATTGAGTATGTGGGGTAAGTACAGTGGTATTGAAGGAAGAGCAAAGAGCATTTGCCAGAGTGTAGGAAATCTTGGCTCTCATACCTTCATGTTATTTGGTCTGGGTCAGTTGTTGATGTCTCTGGTTTTCACACTCTCAATCTGTAAAATGGTAGAGTTAATAATGCCTGCCTCAGTGGTTTCTCTTGGAGATCAATTGTGATGATATGCAAGTGCTTAGTAAATGGTAAGGTGGTATGCACATGTAAAGGATTTTGTTCTTTGTAAGAGTGGGAGGGACTGTGCCAGTTGGGGTCCCTCCAGCCCCTGAGCCTCCTGAATGGATCAGTCTCAGTCAGTAACATTCCAACACATGGAAAACAATGTGCGCTTGAGAGCTAATAACCAGATCCAAAACGACAGGCTTGAGGAGGGAGGCCGGCCTGGGAAATGTGTTATGAGCTGATCAGAAAGGAGAAAAGAAATAAAGTCATTAGCTTAATTAAGGGGCAGGAGGGAATGATGAAACACATCTCCAGCAAAACCAAATTAAGCATTTAGAAGATATTAAAAATGCATTTGAACTCCACCGGTGCTGCAGTTCTAATAACATTTTCTAGGGCTGTAGTCAGCTATCAGTTCAGTCTGAGATCAAGAAAAGGTACCATTTCTCACTGTCTCAGGTGCCTGCCACCCCCAAACCTTCTAGATAAATCTGACTTCTCATCCCTGCTCTAGTCTTCCAGCTACTCCTTCCCCAAATATCCCATTGGGTCAGCATATTATAGGCACAGACTTTCAAGTCTTAGCAAATCTGGCTGGCATTTCTGTATTCTCAGGACCTTGATTTCTTTTAAGTTTTGTGTTCCCATTTTGAAAAGAATCTAAAAGATTTAACATGGTCATATTCTGGATCATTAGGATAATCTCTTTATATGATTCCTGTCACATAAGTCAGTATCCAGATTTGATTTTATGATCATATTAGTATGAAGAAATAATGGTAGTACCACTAGTAGTAATAGGGACAGTAGTAACAGCTAGCATTTACTCAACATTTACTATATGCTAGGTACTGTTCTAAGCATATAGTATAACTCATTTAGTATTCACTTTTAGTGAATTCTTTTAGTACTTTCATTACTATAGATGAAGACATTGAGTCATTGGTATTTTCATTTTTGTCCTCTTATCTACATAAAATAAAAGGATGTGAAATTGTCATAGGCTAATGAGAATGGAACTGAGGTATCTTTAATATATATCATGCATCTGATTTTGTGGTAATTTAAATAGAGAAAAATGGTGGGAGCAGATGGTAAAATGGACCCGACAAGCTCAAAAACACTGGTGCCACAAAAAGTCCCGTATTTGTATAATCCATCATTAAAGCCATCAATAAATCCTCTTAGTTGTATTCCCCAAAGATATTCTGATTGCATCCACCTCTGTTCATCTCCTTTTGACCAATCCAGTCTTGATGTGATAATTCAGAGAAAGGCAGATCCTTGTGGGACCCCCGGTGTGCTTCATGGAATGTGCCCTGGACCTGAAAGTCTGCACTGGATTTGGAAGCATTCTTGGGGGAATTCAAGGCACAGAAGTCACATGAGCAGGGAGTGGAAAATGAGGGTAACAGGCTTAGGGAAAAGGAGAGGTGTGAGGCCTTAAAACCCTCTCAAACTAGAAGAAGAACCCAAAGGTTCTTTAAAAGGCAGAAGGTTAGGCTTCAGGCACAAATGGCTCCTGAAACTCAGGTGATGTTTTGCTTTTCCTCTGTCCTGAAGCTCTGCCCTTGTGTAACTGCTTCACTCTTAGGCAGGCCCTTTTCACAAGTGGCCCTGGCAACACCAGGCTACTGTCCTCATAGCTCAGCAACCAGTGTACAGACTGTTTCTCTTTGCCAGTAATTCCTACAGAACCCTCGATCTTACCTCAGTTAGCTGAGTCAAGTCACATCTCCATTCTGGAGCTGATCCCAGGGGCCAGGGGGATGACATCGTCTTGATTGTCAGGACTGAGTCATGAGTCCCTTCTGAAACTGGCAGATGAGACCTACATGAACCAATGGACCAAGCATGAGGAAGAGGTTATTCTTCCAAAAGAAAATTGAGGTAGCATCACCAGAAAAGAGGAGATTTGATCTCAGAAAGGCAAAAGCAGTATTTCTATCATGAGCACCAATCAAAATGCATTAAATGGTTTGATGTGTTTTAAACTCTTGGAAGGCCCAGAGAGTATGTGTAGTTGTGTTCTGAAGACCAAGGGAAATGCTGAACATAACGTCAGGGTGGAGGAGAATTTATGATAAAAACACCCTCCTGGCAGAGCAGGCTGTCTGCCCCAGACTCAGCAAATGAAGCCCAACTTAATTGCTTGCAGTCTTGGATGAACTTCTAATTCTTTAGCCCTAGGAGAGGAAAAATTGCATAGACAACCTGCTTTCTCTCGTTGGCATGCTGAGCCTCTAAGAACATTATTTAACCTCGATCAGCAGTGATTCCCTGCTGTAAAAATAGGATGACAATCCTTGCCCATTCAGGGCTGCAGGCTGAGCTGGAGGGAGCAGGGTCTATAACAAAGGATTTCCAGGTTGTTGGTTGGATGGCGGTTTAGAAATATGGCACCAGGATGTTGACATCTGAAGGGTTTAGAGAAACCCTTCCCTCGGCTCTGAAAATACTTGGTGATGTTCTCTCCTGGTGTCAATGAGAAAATGAAATTTCCTGAAAACATGCTTTCTCTTTTGGCATTTATGCTTCCTGTGAATCTACCCAAACCATGATGGCAGTGGCAGGATCTGAGGGCTACTTGAACTTGGCAACAGTGTCCTAGAGCAGAGGGGTTAAGTGTAGTGGTTTTGAAGAAAGGTTTTCCTGTGCTAAGCTTGGGTGATAAAGAAGTGAATATATGGTTGTTCTTGGGGCTCATAATTTGTAGGAGAGGAAGAGATGGAGAGAGAGAGAATAAATAAGAATAATTATAAACAATTACTCTCTAGAATAGGAGTTGGCAAACTAAGGTCCATGGACCAAATCTGGTCCACGCCTGCCTGTTTCTGTATGGCTCATGAACTAAGAATGATTTTTACATTTTTAAATGGTTGAAAGAAAGTCAAAAGAAGAATAATGTTTTGTGACAGGAAAAAAAAAAACGAAATTCAAATCCCAGGGTTCATAAATAAAGTTTTATTGGCACATGGCCACACTCATTCATCCGCATATGGTCTATGGCTGTTTTTGTGTTTCAACAGTAGGCCTGGATAGCGAGAATAGAGACTGCATGGCTCAAAAAACCCATAATATTTTTACCAAAAGAATTTGTTGAACCCTGCTCTAGAGGGACATATTCTGGCCCAAAGAGAGAAACCTTCAATGCAATATGGAACTTGATCTGGGTCTTGAAGATGGGTAGGAATCTAATAGGAAGAGATAAAATGGGGGGCTATAGCTTTAGAGCCTTGTATCCCCATTTGACAGATGAGGACCAAGATGTTGAAAGGTGGAGCTGGAATTTTAAGCAAAGTCTGACTTACTTCATATCTCAGCTCTTTCTGACTTCCCCCTTCTAGCCTTTAGAAAGCCAAAAATGACTGGGTACAAACTGTAAAGGGGCCTGAATACCTTCCTAAGTAGTGTTACCTAATTCTGTACCTAGTGGGTGGCCATCTAAACTTGTGAGTTGGGAAGTCACATGACTCAAGTATGATTATAAAATGATTGTCAGTAGCTGCATAAAGAATAGTTGGAGAGGAGGGAAATGAAGATGAGAAGAACAGGGAGGAGACCAAGCCTGGAGTATGGATCAGAGGGAATGAGGGCTTGTTCAAAGGGTACAGGTTGTAGGGAAGTTGGGAGACCCTGAGGAGAGATAGCAGTAACAAGTCTAAGGGGAATAACTTGATGCAGGAAGTGAAAGAAAGATGGCTTCCTGGTTTTGAGTCTGGAAAGGTGGAGTAACTGGAGAAAGACAAGGCTGGTTGTAGAGAATCATGAGTTCCACTCTGTCTATGGTGTTTGGAATGACCACAGGAGATCCAAGGGATCTCACCTTTAGCCGAGAGCCAAACTAGGCTGCTTTGACCCTGGCCAGCAGTACGGTAGAGAGGCAGAACGAGATCTCGGAAAGGAGAAAGGGAGGAAATTTTACATATGTGGAGAGAAGAGGAACAGGAGTTAGGACAGAAAACAGCTCTTTGTAAGATCCAGAGCAACTTACATTAAAATATTACAATTGTTAACGGGTGAGTGGGCCAGATGGGGTAGTGGTGAAGCTAAGACCTCATGTCTCATCTAAAGGAGGCCTCCTCTGAAGACTTTCTATCATGTCTCCAACACTGCAGTATTTGTGCCAGTGACTGCCTATGACAGATTACAAACTTCTCTGGTGTTCCATATTCAAGTCATAATAAACAGAGGTGAGACAAAACAGAAATTCCACAGCCCCAAAGACCAATCCAAAAAAGACATCTAAGGAATGACTTTGTCTGTGATATGATAGAATAAAGGGGAAAATCCTTCGGGGACTCTGGTTATTGTCCTAGCCCTTAGGAAAAACTCAGACCATACCAGAGGCAGAGCTATCTGGCTGTGCTGAGAAGGGAGCAATCCTGAGAGGACTTTTGAGGGCCAGCCCCAGGGTCCCCACATAGCTATTGCTGATCCAGTTTTGAGGATGCGTGAATGTGGGCTTTCTCCTGGAAGTCTGTATTACTTCTGTCCCCACAGGTCCTGCATCTAAAAAGATGAGCTCTGCCCAAGGAATGCATATGTCAGGTGCCCCTTCTATCTTCAGTCTTTCTGGGTGGTCAGCCAGATCTTGAAAAAGGCCACTTCATTAGTAGGAACTCATCAAATACTTTCTTCTGCTCAGAAGAACATAGTTACATGCAATTTAGCAAGCCTTTAGGGGATGCCTACCACATACCCAGCCTTGTGCTAAGGATGGCTGGACATGTGAGGTGAAGAGCAGATATAGCCCCTTTTTTCTCCTCAAAGGGCAGAAGAGACAGGTGGGCAGAGACACCACTATTCCAGTCTGTGCCCAGGGCCTTAAGGAAAATGAGACAAGTCTGGATTGAGGAGTTGAGAAAAGTTTTCTGTTGGAGGGTATTAAAGAATTGAGGTGGGGAGATGGTCTTCATGACCAATCCCAGCCTTCTAAAAATGACATTACTACTTGCCTTGCTGGATTTTGCACTTAATTGGGACTTATTGCTTCTTCCTTCTCTCCTCTTTCTCCCTTTTGGAATGGGAGTGTCCACCCTATGCCTGTCCCACCATTGTATTTTGGAAGCACACAATTTGATTGATTTCACAGTTTCACATCTGGAAGGAAATTTGCCTCAGAATGAATCATACTTTGAGCCTCACCCATACCTGATTTAGATGATATTTAGGTGAGATTTTGGATTTTAGATTTCAAATTGATGCTGGAATGAGTAGGATTGGGAGTAGCTACTGGGATGAAATGAATATATTTTGCATGTGGGAAGGGCATGAATTTGGGGGGAAGTCAGGGGCAGATGCTGTGGTCTTGAATATTTGTGTCCCTCCAAAATTTACATGTTAAAATCCTAACCCTCAAAGGTGGTGGTATTAGGAGGTGGGGTTTTGGGGAGGTAATTAGGTCATAAGGATGGAACTCTCTTGAATGGGATTAGTGCTCTTATAAAAGTGATACCACAGAGATCCTTAGCCACTTCTACTATGTGAAGACACAGGAAGAAGTCTGTGGCTTGAAAGAGGGCCCTCAGCAGACATACTAGACCTAGATCATAAACTTCCAGCCTCCAGGACTGTGAGAAGTAAATTTCTTTTGTTTATGAGATTCTTAGTCTGTTATAGCAGCCAGAACAGACTAAGATAGACCTCATAGGAGACATCTGTAGGGTTCCTTCCCAAGGCTCCTCAAACACGCTCCGACAGAGAGGGCTGAGCCATGCCTTCTCATATTTTTAAATTGTCCTTTAAACGAATAAATAAAGGACCAAATCATAGGCTCCTAGAGCAGCAGGGTATAGAACCACAAGACCTAAAAGACCCAGGGGAATGATATAATTGATAGTCAAGTAGGTAGGTGGATTTGAACATCAATGTGAGAGATGTTGAAAGAGGTAAGAGGTAATAGGTTATAGGATGGAAATGAGCAAGAAAAGAGATTAGAAGAGGGAAATCAAGTTCTGAGAGAGAGTGGGAGAGCTGAGAGTAAGTGCTTCCTCTCTCTTTCCATGTGACCTCACCCAAAGATAGCGCTGAAGTGCTAGGGGCAATAAATTAGCTTAGACCGGTACTTTTATGAAGTTAATCTGCACGTATACCCATCACTGTAATGTTGAAGATATGGTTGGGACTGGGAAAAGAATTCTCAAAACAAGACTTTGTCTTTACCACAATGAAAATCAATTCTATTTTTTGAATGCCTCTATCAGCCATAGGTTTAGGTATCCTTCAAAACCATACCACAATATTTCAACCCAATTGGCTGGTAAATCAGAACCTGGCGTTAGTCCCAGTGAGTAGTGTGCTTGTCTTGACTTGCAAGAGATGATTGTGTACAAAATTTTTCAGCTTTGTGTTCAGCAATGTCACATTGGTAGCTTGATTTGCCATTGTGGACGTATTTACTCACAGAAATAGGTGAATGCTACAAATAAAAAATAAGCACCCCCCCAAAAAAATCCCTGATGTTGAATATTTCCCAGCATACCACACAAATGGGTGTCAGAGGGCACTGTGGCCTTTCTGGCTGGGCAATGGCTCTGACAGTGACCAAGTTGTTGTTTGCACCAAAGCCTTTCAGTATTTAAAAAGTTGCTCTGATGGTTACATCTTACCCAGTTAAATGAGAGATGGGGTTGGTAGGAAGACTGGAGGATCCACTTGAAGGAATTTAAGTGAGATTAGAAGGAGTTATTTTTAGTAGAAATGATTCTTTTAGGGTATGTGATTGAGTCCAACTTTTCCATTTATTTTCTTATTCTCTCCGCTCTGACCTGAGCAACCCATCATGCAACCAAACTCCACTTACATCTGGTTCTAAGATTTGGCAGGAATAGTTTGGAGATAGAGAATGCCAAATAACTTACATTAAGATTTAAAAACAATTGGACATCTCACAATATCTTAGGCTAGATGGAATATGTAATGGGTACGGGATGCTCATCCACATCCCCTCTTCAAGGCCAACACATCCAACCCCCAGTTGCTGCAAATTCCAGCTGCATTGGCTTGTAGCTGCAACTCTCGCTGGAAGTTGCTCTTGGGAATGAGGAACTGCCTTACCTTCCTGGGGTAGGGGAGGAGGGCAGCCCTAACAACCAATAACTGGCTGATGCATAATGCCAGCATTTTGTCTCAGTTTGGAACAGCTCTGAAGAACCACTCCTGTTCCAGAATTCCTGTTAGGATTGACCAACTCCTTAGCTGAAGCCTCATTTCACTCTGTTCAATCCAACCTTCCTCCCTTTCCTATATGTGATTCTCCCAGGTGCACTCTCCAATCAAATATCTGTCCACAACTCCTCATCTTACCTTCTTTTCCCAGGGGACCACACCCTAATGTCATCAGGCTTAAGTACTCACCTGATGCATAGGTCTCCTCCATTGCCCTTAACCAGAGAGGTCCGGCCTGTATCTTTATCCAGAGAGAGGGACTTAGCATTGCTCACTGCAGCACCATATTCTGTTGTCTTGCTGAGGAGCTCTGCTGTTAAAAGCCTGTCCTTAGTTTGAATTGAAATCCACTTCCCTCTTTAGAAAGTGGTTTATTTTTTTATTTTTTATTATAAGAACTTACACAATGTAAGTTCTGAATTGTTCTAGTTGCAATTGCTTTGGTCTTCTGAAAGGAATGTGACATACAGTTCCCATCCTGAGGACCTTCCTGGGAAAGAGAAGGTATGCTGCCAAATGGGTGCCATTGCAATTCCGAGAAAGGAGGGAACCCTGAAGGGTGGTCATGGAGTGGCTTCTTGAGAGAGGTACCTCTTGAGCAAGGCTCACAAAGATGTGCAAAATCTGTATGGGGACTTGGAAAACTACTTTTCAGTGGAGATGCTGGGCATGCTCATCAACTGAAATGTACTACTGCTGTTTTCTATTTTCATTTTGACCTATTTTCCTTTTCTCTTCTGCTAACACCTTAAACTCTCCTTTAGAGTCTCTGCCTTCAAGTCCATGTGGTTCAGATGAGGTGGCCGCACTCTCGGCTTCAAGGATCAGCTTGTGACTCAGGTCTGGCTGGTCAGCTTTTTTTTTTTTTTCCCCTTTTGACCACAGGGATGGACATGTGAAATGGTTAATCTCATGGTACTCCTAGGACTTTTATTACAATTGCTGGAAAAGAAAAGCTCTAATTTTGTTCAGTTGCTAGGCTATATAAGAATAATCCATGAGCTTCTATGGGCCAAACAGAGAAGAAGGCAGAGTGCATTAGGGTTCTCCAGAGAAATGGAACCAACAGGTTAGACATAGATAAAGACATAAACATAGACATAGATATGTAAGAGGAGATTTATTATAGGAATTGGCTCATGTGGTTTATGGAGGCTGAGAAATCCCAGTCTGTTGTCTGCAAGTTGGAGAACCAGAAAAGCCAGTGGTGTAATTCAATCCAAGTTCAAAGGCTTGAGAATCAAAAGGCTGATTGTGTAAGTCCTGGTCTGAATATGAAAGCCTGAGAACCAGGAGCACTGAAGTCTGAGGACAGGAGAAATGGATGTCTCAGCTGAAGTAGAGAGTGAATTTGTCCTTCCTCTGCCTTTTTGTTCTATTTGGGCTCTCAGAAGAATGGATGATTCCCTCTCACATTGGGAAGGGCCATCTGCTTTACTCAGCTTACCAATTCAAATGCTAATCTCTTCTGGGAACACCCTCAGAGACATACCCCAAGATGGTGTTTATCACCTATCTGGGCATCCCTTAGTCCAGTCAATTGGACTCATAAAATTAACTGTCACACAGAATTTAGCTTAGAGTCAGAGTTACAGAGAGGAAGGGAAGGCGGGAGGAAAAAGGAGGGGAAAGAGAGAGAAGTATTTCAATTTGACATTATCTGAGCCCTGTCTAGTCTTTACAATTGCATGAACTTGAACCAAAAGTTCTCTTTAGGTTTGAGCCCATTTGAATTAGATTATTTATCACTTGCCACAAAATGACACCTAACTAATATAGTCGTGAAACCAGTACTTTAACTCTACTCTGATGTCAAGCTCCTGAGCTTACTACAGAGAGGAATCATGTGCCAACAAACTTAATGGCTGCAGAAGTTTCCCTGGAGAAACTGAGCCTACCATTCCACCAGGAGGAGTCTATATGGGCAGCTCCCTAATTCTTCCCATTTGTAAAAGTTCAGACATATTTGTTCACTTACTACCTCAAGTTTTAGGATCCTGTTGGTTTTTCTTCAGTGATTGGCCCTGTCCATCGGCTCTTCTGCAGAACTGATAGATGAACTACTTTTAGAACAAGCTCCTCTTCAGCCTTGCCTTCAGTGAATTCAGATGTCCAAGTAACTCAAACAACTTCATTTCTGAGGTAGATTTGAAAATGACCTATTCAAAAGTGATTGTCAATTTGCAAACTACCTTAAAATCCAGAGAAATACCACACTGGATTGACCCCACAGTTCTGTCTGTGATGTGGGCATTAAGGGATGTTGGGGGCAGGGGAAATCTCCTCTGCCCCATCCATCTCCCCCACCCCAGGATTTCAGAGACTTTGATCATTTCTTTCTCAGCCTTTACATTTCCAGAACAAAGGGGTCCATTTTGATCTATCCTTGGATGGCACTCCTGCCCCTACCTCCTTGATCATTTTCGATGTCCTCCTCCTCACTTCCTCCAGTTTCTTCATATCTTTTAAAGGTGTGCCCAGAACTGCACACAATATTTCCAGAGATCAGAGAATCAGGCTTTTATCTTTACCCATTGATGTTAAAAAATTTGATCATGATAAAATGAATCATTCTAAGGAATTTGTATTGGAATCTAAGCCCAAAGTCATTCATTCCTTCCTTCACTTACTCACTGAGTTACTCAGTAAGAAGTTAGGACAATTCTACTGTCTGTCCAGGCTTGTGGTAGGCCTTTTGGGGTACTAGATAGGATGAAAAATCATGCTCTTCCCTCCAGGAGTGCATAATAGAGCTGATAATGCAAGACCAACTTGTAAGAAGCCACCCACACTAATGTCTTCTGCTAGAATTTTACATGAAGCAGTGAAGTGCTTTTCTACCTATTATCTCCTTTGATTTTCATACCAATTGCATTTTCATGAGGGGCTGAGAATCAGGGAAGTGGAGATACTCAGAGTTCACATGCAAATCATCTGGTTCCAAGTTCATGAACCTTTCCCCTGGACAATGACTCCCCTTACCAATCACCCAGGGAAAGTATTAATTCTGCAGTTCTGAGGTATTGCAGTAAAGGACCAAACTCTGAAGGGACTTATAGCCTAAGATAAATGTGGGAATAAAAAGCTTCCATAATATGAGTACCTGTAGAGAGTAGACTTTTGAAATAAAACTCCCAGTTTAGGGTTTTTCTGGAATCTTATTAATGGATCTAGAATGAGCTGAGCTTACTTTCCATATCAATTCCATTCTAAGAGACCCCTTTTTCAATTGCATTGCTTGCCATCAGTCATTTCCTCATCCAAATACAAAATCTTGATTTCAGTTGACAAATCTCCCTTTTCCCACTCTCAGTTCAAATTTGAATGACCCTGGTTCAGGAGTAGACATATGGTCTGGCCCTGGCCACTCAACCCACTACTATCTCCATGCTTCTGGAATTGATCCAGAGATGGGTACATGATTTATGGGACAATCTGTGACAATAGGGCCAGCCCTGTGATTTCTGGAAAAGTTGGGAAGAGCAAGTTCTCTTGCTGGTGGGAGGGAAGCATGAGGCTGCTAGTGGCCATCTAGCCCCCATGTGAGAAGAGGCGGTCTGAGAATAGTCACACAGAGGAAAGCAGAGTGGAGAGGTGAGCTAGTGAAATTTGCTGAGCACTCCTATTCAGCTCTAGACTTTTAATTATGGGATCCAGTGATATCCTTTCTTTGTAGAACCTAACTTGAGTTGTGTTTCTGTAATTTGCAACCAAAAAGAGTCTTGACTAATATTCCCATCCACATACAAATTACCTCCTGGTGACATAAATTTCTTTCTCCCTTTTCCTCTGTATTCCCTAGCCTTGATTTCCTTCAACCATGACCCATCCATTCACCAGACTTAGAGCTTCATGAGCGTTGGTACCTCATCTGCTTTATTCACCACTTAAAACCAGTAGAGTTGAGTGGTAGAATAAATGACATACTGGCAGTGTGGATGATGCCACATTTCCTCCATGTTGGCTGAAAAGACTGTAAAAATTCATTCTAAGGTTTCAACAACCTAAAATGGTATTGCAAGTAATTTATTACTAAACATAGTCAAATTAACCAAAGTAGTAAGGTTTGTAAATTGCTTATCTTTTTATGACCTATGCTAGATTCAATGTTATCCTGATAAGCATCATTGTCACTAAAATTCCAAGATGTCTTCTTGAGTGGGAATAAAAGAGTGTGTGGAATATTACAAATAATTGAATAACCCAGAGCCTTTCAAACTATGTAACTGCCCACAGCGAGTGCCATGACTGAGCTATATGTTATATTTGTTGAAATTATGAGTTATTTTAGTGATTTAGAGGGGGGTCTCACCAATATGGTCATGCAAACTGGAGAATGTTGTGCATTGCTATCCGTCTTTTGGATCATGGGGTGAAAATCTTGGCAATTGGGGCCTAATGTAGTACCCTTTGTTTCTGTCCTTTAATCTGGCTTCAATTACTTCAAAATTCTAGCCCACAACTTTTTTTCCTGGCTTACCATCTCCTATAATAGCCAAAGCATATTTATTCCCTGTCTAGCAAATAGATCATGCCTAGTCTCATCACTTTTCATGCGAATCCCTAGACCAAAAACTCTTGATTCTCATATATTCCAATCTTGCTCATCTTTCTTCAATATCTACACAAATCTCACCTTTGACATGAAGCCAACCATTATTCCTCTAACCTAAATGATATTCCCTTCTGCTTTAATAAATTGTTTAAATTTTTTAAAAATTGGAAGCCATAAAATTAATTATTTTTTGGTGAATTATTTTTTGGTGAATGTTTTAAGACATGTACAGGTTTAAGTCACTACAACTGCAATCATGACACAGAGCAGTATCAGCAAGCCAAAAACATCCCCTTGTGCTGGCTCTTTGAAGTCAAACCCTCTCTCCACCAAAATGCATGGAAACCACTGACCCATTCTGTGTCCTTATAATTTTCCTTTTATCAAATGCCATATAAATGGAGTCACATAATGTAAGCTTTGAGATAGGCCTTTTTTTTTTTCCCACTCAGCATAATGCCTTTGATATTCATCCATGTTGTTGTGTATATCAATAGTTTATTTCTTTTGATTGCTGAGCAGTAATCCATTGTATGAAGGTATGATCATTTATTTATCTATTTACCTGTTAATGGATATTTGGGTTCTTTCTAGACTAACCTTTTTTTTTAAGATTTTATTTATTTATTTGACAGAGAGAGAGACAGTGAGAGCAGGAACACAAGCAGGGGGAGTGGGAAAGGGAGAAGCACGATGCGTGGCTCGATCCCAGGACCCTGGGATCACAACCTGAGCTGAAGGCAGACGCTTAATGACTGAGCCACCCAGGCGCCCCTAGATTTTAGCTTTTATAAATGAACCTGCTAGTAGTGTTTGTGTGAAAGTAGACATATGTTTTCATTTTTCTCAGGTAAATATATAGGAGTGGAATGTCTGGATCAGAGTAAACATATGTTTAGCTTTACAAGAAACTGTTTTCCGGAGCGGCTATATTTATACCATTGTGCATTCCCGCCAGCAATGTATGTGAGTTCCAGTTGCTCTGTATTGTAATTAGCACTGATATCAGGAGCTTACTTTACAATGTTGAGTTTCTTTTCATGTATTTTTTATAATCTTCCATATGTCTTCTTAGATGAAGTATTTCTTCAAATCTCTTGCCCATTTTTACTGAGTTATTTTCCTTATTGTTGAGTTTTAGAAGTTCTTTATACAGTCTGGATATAAGTCTTTTGTTGAATATGTGACTTGCAAATATTTTCTCCCAATCTGTAGCTTGAGTTTTTATTCTCTTAACAGTGTCTTTGCAAAACAATAGTTTTTGATTTTGATGAAGTCTAATTTATCAGTTTTTTTCCTCTAAGAATCATACAATTGGTGCCATAGATAAGAACATTTTACCTAACACAAGATCATAGAGATTTCCCTATTTTTCTAGATGTTTTATAGTTTTACACTTAGATATATATGAATTAATTTTGTATAAGGTGTGAGATATGGGTCAAGGTTCCTTTTTTTTTTTTTTTGCAGAGAGATGTCCAATTATTCTATCACTATTTGTTGAAAAACCTCTAGCCAGACTGAAAAAGCAAATGAGGAGAAGACCAAAATTACCAGTAACAAGAATGAAAAAAGGGTGTCATCACAAGCCCCACAGACATTAAATGGATATTTATGCACATAAATTTGATATTTTAGATGAAATAAATCAATCCCTCTAAAGCCACAAACCAGAAAAACAGACCTAAGAAGGAACAGGTAACTTTACACTGTCCTATGCAGTCTAAAGAATTTAAAATGAGAAAAATAATGTGTTAAATTTATCCAGATATTTACCATTTCAGTTGATCTTCCTTCACTCCCAAAGTTCTAAGTTTTCTTCTAGTATCATTTCTCTTCTACTTTAAGAACCTTCTTACATTTATTTTTATGCAGTTTTGCTGGTCATGAATTCTCTTTGTTTTCCTTTACCTGAGAATATTTTTATTTCAACTTTATTCCTGAAAGATATTTACTGTATACAGAATTTTGGATTGACAGGGAGGGTGTTTTTTGTTTGTTTTACTGTCAGCACTTTAAAAATGTCCTATTACTTTATTTATTTTTTTTCATTACATCATTAGTTTTTGATGTAGTGTTCCATGATTCATTGTTTGTGCATAACACCCAGTGCTCCATGCAGAATGTGCCCTCTTTAATACCCATCACCAGGCTAACCCATCCCCCCGCCCCCCTCCCCTCTAGAACCCTCAGTTTGTTTTTCAGAGTCCATCGTCTCTCATGGTACGTCTCCCCCTCCAACTTACTCCCCTTCATTCTTCCCCTCCTGCTATCTTCTTCTTTTTCTTTTTTCTTAAAATATGTTGCATTATTTGTTTCAGAAGTACAGATCTGTGATTCAACAGTCTTGCACAATTCACAGTGCTCACCATAGCACATACCCTCCCCAATGTCTATCACCCAGCCACCCCATCCCTCCCACCCCCACCACTCCAGCAACCCTCAGTTTGTTTCCTGAGATTAAGAATTCCTCATATCAGTGAGGTCATATGATACATGTCTTTCTCTGATTGACTTATTTCACTCAGCCTAACACCCTCCAGTTCCATCCACGTCGTTGCAAATGGCAAGATCTCATTCCTTTTGATGGCTGCATAATATTCCATTGTGTATATATACCCCCTCTTCTTTATCCATTCATCTGTTGATGGACATCTTGGCTCTTTCCACAGTTTGGCTATTGTGGAAAAATGTCCTATTACTTTAAAGCTCGCATGATTGATGATGAGAAATTAGCAGTCAGTTGAATTTCTGTTTCCTGTGTATTGCTTCCTTTTTCTCTGGCTGCTCTCGAGAGTTTTTTCATTGTTTTTGGTCTTCATCAATTTGATTACAGTATGTCTTTGCATTAATTTCTTTGAGTTTTTTCTACTGGTGATTCACTGAGATTTTTTTGAAGACCTAGTTTATATCTTTCATCATACTAAGAAATTATTAAATGTATTTCTTTAAAAAATTTTTTCTGTACCACACTCATTCTCCTCTCCAAATGTTAAAACTTTTGGTATGGTCCTCTGGTTTCCTGAGCCTCTGTTCCTTTTTTTAGTTTATTTCCCTCTCTCCCCCACTTTTATTCAGATTGGTTATTTTATCTTCAAGTTTACTGGCTCTTTCTTCTACAATTTACATTTTTTTATAAGTCCATCAACTGAAAAAATTTTTTTGTTACTGTACTGATTGTATTTTATAGCTTCTATTTTTTCTGCTGAGACTTTACTTAGTTCCCTTATTTCAAGAGTGTTTGCCCTTATTTCTTAGAGCATAATTATAAGTAGTTGCTTTGAAGTCTTTGTCTGATAGTTTCAATATCTTGTTATCTTGGTTGGTATCTGTTGATTGTCTTTTCCTTTGCAAATTGTTGAGATATTTTTCATATGTCAAATAATTTTGGATTGTATCCTATACATATTGGATATTATGTTGTATGACTTTGGATTTTTATTTTAATACTATAGGAAATTTTCATTTGTTTATTTGCCTTAACAAAGTAATCAACTCAGTTACATTTAGGCCACACCAACTTTTAATGGGCCATTGTTTCTATGTTAATTCAGTTTCAAGGCTTTTGCCATGCTGTTCAGATTTGGTCTACATGTATGCCACTCTGGGCAAATGATCAGCCCTATGGTTTAGTTCTGGAAGCCTCGAGTATCAAGTCTATGCATGCACAGCTTGTGGGTGAGTCCTGAAGTTCATACATAATGTTGCAAAATATCTTTCTCAAACTACCTCCTCTCTTCAATCTCTCTGACACTCTGGCTCCCAAAATTTCCCCTTTTTGGTCCTCTGGCTAGAAGGCTGGAGTTTTATAGTCTCTTTAATTTGCTTCACAGTCCCCACAGCTAGATCTGAACTTCTGTGGTCAGATGGCAAGAAGATAGAGAGAGACCTAACTAGAGGGTATTATGCTAAAAGAAATAAGCCAGTCAGAGAAAGACAAATACCATATGATTTCACTCATATGTGGAATTTAAGAAACAAAACAGATGAACATAGGGGAAGGGAAAGAAAAATAAAATAAGATAAAAACAGAGAGGGAGGCAAACCATAAGAGGCTCCTAACTATAGGAAAAAACAGGGTTGCTAGAGGGGAGGTGGTGGAGAGATGGGGTAACTGGGTGATAGGCATTAAGGAGGACATTTGATGTAATGAGCACTGGGTGTTATATGCAACTGATGAATCACTAAATTCTACTCCTGAAACTAGTAATACACTATATGTTAACTAAATTGAATTTAAATAAAAATTTTAAAAAGAGGAGGAGGACCAAGATGGCAGAGGAGTAGGAGACCTAAATTTCGTCTGGTCCCAGGAATTCAGCTAGTTAGGGATCACACCATTCTGAACACCTATGAACTCAACAGGAGATCAAAGAAAAGAATAGGAGCATCTCTCTGAACAGAAAAGCGACCACTTTCTGGAAGTTAGGACGTGCGGAGAAGTGAATCCGGGGCTATATTCGGGAAGATAGATGGCAGGGGAAGGGGCCTCCATCAGCCGCTACTGGAAAGTGATAGAGCATTGGAGCACAAAATTGGAACTTTTAGAAGTCGGCTCTGCCGAGGGACATTGCTCCAGTGGTTAAGCAGGGGGTGGAACCCTTGCTGGGACAGTGTGGTCTCAGGACCCTCGGGGTCACAGGAAGACTGGGGGTGCCTGAGTGCAGCAGAGCTCCCAGGTATCAGAGCGGGGAAGCCGGCTGCAGAGACGGAGCTGAGGAGTGGGCTCTCAGCTCGGGGTTGCTATAAACTGTAATCTGCGGCACAGTCGGGCCACTGCTCCTCCAGCAGGGACCCAACAAGGGAGACTTCCCTTCCTCCCCCGGGAGGAGCGGTGCGGGAGTGCACCGCAGGAATCTGCTGGGTTTGGAGACTCCAAACGGAGTCATGTGCCAGAGATAGAAATTCTGTGTCACAGGCCAGGTGAGAACGGAGTGCGCCAGAGACCAGGGAGATGGGAGTGAGTGACTGCTTTTCTCTAGGGGCTCACTGAGGAGTGTGGCCCAGAGTTCTTGGCTCCTCCAGGGCGGAGATTGGGAGCCCGCCATTTTCAGTCTCATCCTCCAAAGCTGTATGGGAAGCTTGCAGGGAACAAAAGCTACCGAGAGCAAACCCGAGCAGATTATCTAGCTCGACCCTGGCAAGGACAGGGCAATTCCACCTCCAGCAAAGACATTTGAGAACCAGTGCAACAGGCCCCCCCACCCAGAAGATCCCCAAGAACAGCCAGCCAAGACCAGGTTTACCCATCAATGAGAATGGCAGAACTCCAGCACTAGGGGAATACAGCACATAGAATTCATGGATTTTTTCCCCCTGATTCTTTAGTCTTTCAAAGTTAATTTTTTAAATTTTCTTTTTTTCTTTTTCTATTTTTTTGAATTTTTCTTTTTCCATTTTCAACCAACATCTTATCAATCCCTTTTCAAAAAATCTTTTTTATTTTTCATTTTTAGAGTCATATTCTAACCCTTCATTGTAATTAACCTTATTTTTGGTATATATATAAGTTGTTCTCTCTTTAAAATTTTGGGATACAGTTTCTTCTAGCAGACCAAAATATACCCCAAATCTAGACTGTATGGCTTTGTTGTAGTCTCCTGCCTGATCACATTCTCTCCCCCCCTTTTTTAAAATTTCCCTTCTTTCTTTTTTCAACCAAGTTCTATCTTATTAATTCCTTTTATAAAATCTTTTATAATTTTCATCTTTACAGTCATATTCTATTCCTTCATCAAATTTACCCTTATTTTTGTACATATATAAGTTTTTCTTTCTTTAAAATTTTGGGAGGCAGTTTCTTCTAACAGACCAAAATACGCCCAAAATCTAGTGTGTAGCACTGATCTATTCACCAGCCTGATCATATTTGATCATATTCTTTTTTTTCCCTTTTTCTTTCTTTCTTTCCCTTTCTTTTCCCCAGGTTTCAGGTCTCTTCTGATTTGTTTAGTGTTTTTTTCTGGGGTCATTTTTACCCTGTTAGCATTTTGTTCTCTGATTCATCTGTTCTCCCCTGGACAAAATGACAAGATGGAAAAACTCAACTCAAAAAAAAGAACAAGAGGCAGTACCGACGGCAAAGGACCTAATCAATATGGACATTAGTAAGATGTCGGAACGAGAGTTCAGAATGATGAATATAAAGATACTAGCTGGGCTTGATAAAAGCATGGAAGATACTAGAGAAATGCTTTCTGGAGAAATAAAAGAACTAAAACCTAACCAAGTCGAAATCAAAAAAGGCTATTAATGAGATACAAAAAAATGTAGGCTATAACTGCTAGGATAAATGAGGCAGAAGAGAGAATTAGTGATATAGAAGACCAAATGATGGAGAATAAAGAAGCTGAGAAAAAGAGAGATAAACAACTACTGGATCATGAGGGCAGAATTCGACAGATAAGTGATACCATAAGACAAAACAATATTAGAATAATTGGGATCCCAAAAGAAGAAGAAAGAGAGAGAGGGGCAGAAGGTATATTGGAGCAAATTAGAGCAGAGAAGTTCCCTACTTTGAGGAAGGAAACAGGCATCAAAATCCAGGAGGCACAGAGAACCCCTCTCAAAATCAATAAAGATCAGTCAACACACCGACATCTAATAGTAAAACTTACAAGTCTCAGAGACAAAGAGAAAATCTTAAAAGCAGTTTGGGACAAGAGGTCTGTAACCTACAATGGTAGAAATATTAGGTTGGCAACAGACCTATCCACAGAGACCTGGCAGGCCAGAAAGGACTGGCATGATATTTTTAGAGCACTAAATGAGAAAACTATGCAGCCAAGAATACTATATCCAGCTAGGTTGTCATTGAAAATAGAAGGAGAGATAAAAAGCTTCCAGAACAAACAAAAACTAAAGGAATTTGCAAACACGAAACCAGCCCTCCAAGAAATATTGAAAGGGGTCCTCTAAGCATAAAGGGAGCCTAAAAGTAACATAGACCAGAAAGGAACACAGACAATATACAGTAACAGTCACCTTACAGGGAATACAATGGCACTAAATTCATATCTTTCAATAGTTATCCTGAATGTAAATGGGCTAAAAGCCCCAATCAAAAGACACAGGCTATCAGATTGGATAAAAAAACAAGACCCATAGATATGCTGTCTGCAAGAGACTCATTTTAGACCCAAAGACACCCCCAGATTGAAAGTGAGGGGGTGCAAAACCATTTACCATGCTAATGGACACCAAAAGAAAGCTGGGGTGGCAATCCTTATATCAGACAAATTAGATTTTAAACCAAAGACTGTAATAAGAGATGAGGAAGGACACTATATCCTACTTAAAGGGTCTATCCAACAAGATCTAACAATTGTAAATATCTTTGCCCCGAACATGGGAGCAGCTAATTATATAAGGCAATTAATAACAAAAGCAAAGAAACACATTGACAATAATACAGTAATAGTGGGGGACTTTAACACCCCCCTGACTGAAATGGACAGATCATCTAAGCAAAAGATCAACAAGGAAATAAAGACTTTAAGTGATACACTGGAGCAAATGGACTTCACAGATATATTCAGAATATTCCATCCCAGAGCAACAGGATACACATTCTTCTCTAGTGCCCATGGAATATTCTCCAGAATAGATCACATCCTAGGTCACAATTCAGGTCTTAACCAGTATCAAAAGATTGGGATTATTCCCTGCATATTTTCAGACCACAATGCTTTGAAACTAGAACTCAATCACAAGAGGAAAGTCGGAAAGAACTCAAATACATGGAGGCTAAAGAGCATCCTACTAAAGAATGAATGGGTCAACCAGGAAATTAAAGAAGAATTAAAAAAAATTCATGGAAACAAATGAAAATGAAAACACAACTGTTCAAGATCTTTGGGATGCAGCAAAGGCTGTCCTAAGAGGAAAGTATAGAGCAATACAAGCCTTTCTCAAGAAACAAGAAAGGTCTCAAATACACAACCTAACCCTATACCTCAAGGAGCTGGAGAAAGAACAGCAAATAAAGTCTAAACCCAGCAGGAGAAGAAAAATAATAAAGATAAGAGCAGAAGTGAATGAAATAGAAACGAAAAGAACAGTAGAACAGATCAACGAAACTAGGAGTTGGTTCTTTGAAAGAATTAATAAGATTGTTAAACCCCTGGCCAGACTGATCAAAAAGAAAAGAGAAATGACCCAAATCAACAAAATCATGAATGAAAGAGGAGAGATCACAACCAACACCAAAGAAAAGGAAACAATTATTATTATTATTATTTTAAGATTTTATTTATTTATTTGACAGAGAGAGAGATAGCGAGAGCAGAAACACAAGCAGGGGGAGTGTGAGAGGGAGAAGCACGCTTCCCACAGAGCCGGGAGCCTAATGCAGGGCGCGATCCCAGGACGCTGGGATCATGACCTGAGCCAAAGGCAGACACTTAATGACTGAGCCACCCAGGTGTCCTGAAATGCAAACAATTGTAAGAACATATTATGAGCAACTCTATGCCAGCAAATTAGATACCCTGGAAGAAATGGGTGCATTCCTAGAGATGTATAAACTACCAAAACTGAACCAGGAAGAAATAGAAAACCTGAACACACCTATAACCATTAAGGAAATTGAAACAGAAATAAAAAATCTCCCAACAAACAAGAGCCCAGGCCCAGGGCCAGATGGCTTCCCAGGGGAATTCTACCAAACATTTCAAGAAGAATTAATACCTGTTCTTCTGAAATTGTTCCAAAAAATAGAAATGGAAGGAAAACTTCCAAACTCATTTTATGAGGCCAGCATTACCTTGACCCCAAAATCAGACAAAGACCCCATCAAAAAGGAGAATTACAGACCAATATTCTTGATGAACATGGATGCAAGAATTCTCACCAAATACTAGCCAATAGGATCTGACAGTGCATTAAAAGGATTATTCACCACGACCAAATGGGATTTATTCCTGGGGTGCAAGGTTGGTTCAACATCTGCAAATCAATCAATGTGATACAATTCATTAATAAAAGAAAAAACAAGAACCATATGATCCTCTCAATAGATGCAGAAAAAGCATTTGACAAAGTACAGCATCCTTTCTTGATTAACACTATTCAGAGTGTACGATAGAGGGTACATACCTCAATATTGTAAAAGCCATCTATGAAAAACCCACAGTGAATATCATTCTCAATGGGGAAAAACTGAGAGCTTTCCCCCTAAGGTCAGGAACACGGCAAGGATGTCCACTCTCACCACTGCTATTCAACATAGTACTAGAAGTCCTAGCCACAGCAATCAGATAACAAAAAGAAATTAAAGGCATCAGAATCGGCAAAGAAGTCAACCTCTCACTGTTTGCAGATGATATGATACTTTATGCGGAAAACCCAAAAGACTCCACCTCAAAACTGCTAGAACTCATACAGGAATTCACTCAAGTGGCAAGATATAAAATCAATGCACAGAAATTAATTGCATTTCTATACACCAACGATAAGACAGAAGAAAAAGAAATTAAAGAGTTGATCCCATTTACAATTGTATCCAAAACCATAAGATAGCTAGGAATAAATCTAACCAAAGAGGCAAAGCAACTGTACTCAGTACTCAGAAAACTATAAAATACTCATGAAAGAAATTGAGGAAGACACAAAGAAGTGGAAAAACGTTCCATGCTCATGGATTGGTAGAACAAATGTTGTGAAGATGTCAATGCTACCTAGAGCAATCTACACATTCAATGCAATCCCCGTCAAAATACCATCCACTTTTTTCAAAGAAATGGAACAAATAATCCTAAAATTTGTATGGAACCAGAAAAGACCCTGAAGAGCCAGAGGAATGTTGAAAAAGAAAAGCAAAGCTGGCGGCATTACAATTCTGGACTTCCAGCTCTATTACAAAGCTGTCATCATCAACACAGTATGGTACTGGCACAAAAAAATAGAGAGCCCAGAAATAGACCCTCAACTCTCTGGTCAACTAATGTTTGACAAAGCAGGAAGGAATATCCAATGGAAAAAAGACAGTCTCTTCAACAAATGGTGTTGAGAAAATTGGACAGCCACATACAGAAGAATGAAACTGGACCATTTCCTTACACCACACACGAAAATAGACTCCAAATGGTTGAAAGACCTAAACGTGAGACAGGAGTCAATCAAAATCCTAAAGGAGAACACAGGGAGCAACCTCTTCAACCTCAGCCACAGCAACTTGTTCCTAGAAACATTGCCAAAGGCAAGGGAAGCAAGGGCAAAAATGAACTATTGGGATTTCCTCAAGATAAAAAGCTTTTGCACAGCAAAAGAAACAGTGCACAAAACCAAAAGACAACCGACAGACTGGGAGAAGATATGTGCAAATGACATATCAGATAAAGGGCTAGAATCCAAAATCTATAAAGAACTTGCAAACTCAACAGCCAAAGACCAATGATCCAATCAAGAAATGGGCAGAAAACATGAACAGACATTTTTCCAAAGAAGACATCCAAATGGCCAACAGGCACATGAGAAAGTGCTCAACATCACTCGGCATCAGGGAAATCCAAATCAAAACCTCAATGAGATACCACCTCACACCAGTCAGAATGGCTAAAATGAACAAGTCAGGAAACGACAGATGTTGGTGGGGATGCGGAGAAAGGGGAACCCTCCTACACTTTTGGTGGGAATGCAAGCTGGTGCAGCCACTGTGGAAAACAGTATGGAGGTTCCTCAAAAAGTTGAAAATAGTTAGATATCTAGGAATAAATTTAACCAAAGAGGCAAAGGATCTGTACTCAGAAAACTATAAAATACTCACGGAAGAAATTGAAGAAGACACAAAGAAATGGAAAAACGTTCCATCCTCATGGATTGGGAGAACCAACATTGTGAAGATGTCCATGCTACCTAGAGCAATCTACACATTCAATGCAATCCCCATCAAAATACCATCCACTTTTTTCAAAGAAATGGAACAAATAATCCTAAAATTTGTATGGAACCAGAAGAGATCCCGAATAGCCAGAGGAATATTGAAAAAGGAAAGCAAAGCTGGCGGCATCACAATTCCTGACTTCCAGCTCTATTACAAAGCTATCACCATCAAGACAGTATGGTACTGGCACAAAAACAGACACATAGATCAATGGAACAGAATAGAGAGCCCAGAAATGGACCCTCAATTCTATGGTCAACTTATCTTTGACAAAGCAGGAAAGAATGTCCAATGGAGAAAAGACAGTCTCTTCAACAAATGGTGTTGGGAAAATTGGACAGCCACATGCAGAAGAATGAAACTGGACCATTTCCTTACACCACACACAAAAATAGACTCCAAATGGTTGAAAGACCTAACGTGAGACAGGAGTCCATCAAAATCCTAAAGGAGAGCACAGGTAGCAACCTCTTCGACCTCAGCCGCAGCAACTTCTTCCTAGAAACATCGCCAAAGGCACGGGAAGCCGGGGCAAAAATGAACTATTGGGATTTCCTCAAGATAAAAAGCTTTTGCACAGCAAAAGAAACAGTCCACAAAACCAAAAGACAACCGACAGAATGGGAGAAAATATTTGCAAATGACATATCAGATAAAGGGCTAGTATCCAAAATCTATAAAGAACTTACCAAACTGAACAGCCAAAGAACAAATAATCCAATCAAGAAATGGGCAGAAGACATGAACAGACATTTTTCCAAAGAAGACATCCAAATGGCCAACAGGCACATGAGAAAGTGCTCAACATCACTCGGCATCAGGGAAATCCAAATCAAAACCTCAATGAGATACCACCTCACACCCGTCAGAATGGCTAAAATTAACAAGTCAGGGAACGACAGATGTTGGCGGGGATGTGGAGAAAGGGGAACCCTCCTACACTGTTGGTGGGAATGCAAGCTGGTGCAACCACTGTGGAAAACAGTATGGAGGTTCCTCAAACAGTTGAAATTAGAGCTACCTTTCGATCCAGCAATTGCACTACTGGGTATTTACCCCAAAGATACAAATGTAGGGATCCGAAGGGGTACGTGCACCCCAATGTTTATAGCAGCAATGTCCACAATAGCCAAACTGTGGAAAGAGCCAAGATGTCCATCGACAGATGAATGGATAAAGAAGAGGTGGTATATATACACAATGGAATATTATGCAGCCATCAAAAGAATGAGATCTTGCCATTTGCAATGACGTGGATGGAACTGGAGGGTGTCATGCTTAGTGAAATAAGTCAATCAGAGAAAGACATGTATCATATGACCTCACTGATATGAGGAATTCTTAATCTCAGGAAACAAACTGAGTGTTGTTGGAGTGGTTGGGGGTGGGAGGGATGGGGTGGCTGGGTGATAGACATTGGGGAGGGTATGTGCTACGGTGAGCACTATGAATTGTGCAAGACTGTTGAATCACAGATCTGTACTTCTGAAACAAATAACGCAACATATTTTAAGAAAAAAGAAAAAGAAGAAGATAACAGGAGAGGAAGAATGAAGGGGAGTAAGTCAGAGGGGGAGATGAACCATGAGAGACGATGGACTCTGAAAAACAAACTGAGGGTTCTAGAGGGGAGGAGGGTAGGGGGATGGGTTAGCCTGGTGATGGGTATTGAGGAGGGCACGTTCTGCATGGAGCACTGGGTGTTATGAACAAACAATGAATCATGGAACACTGCATCAAAAACTAATGATGTAATGTATGGTGATTAACATAACAATAAAAAAATTAAAAAAATAGTTGAAAATAGAGCTACCATACGATCCAGCAATTGCACTACTGGGTATTTACCCCAAAGATACAAATGTAGGGATCCGAAGGGGTACGTGCTCCCTGATGTTTATAGCAGCAATGTCCACAATAGCCAAACTGTGGAAAGAGCCAAGATGTCCATCAACAGATGAATGGATAAGGAAGAGGTAGTATATATATATACAATGGAATATTATGCAGCCACCAAAAGGAATGAGATCTTGCCATTTGCAACGATGTGGATGGAACTGGAGGGTGTTATGCTGAGTGAAATAAGTCAATCAGAGAAAGACATGTATCATATGACCTCACGGATATGAGGAATTCTTAATCTCAGGAAACAAACTGAGGGTTGCTGGAGTGGTGGGGAGTGGGAGGGATGGGGTGGCTGGGTGATAGACACTGGGGAGGTTATGTGCTATGGTGAGCGCTGTGAATTGTGTAAGAGTGATGAATCACAGACCTGTACCTCTGAAACAAATAATACATTATATGTTAAAAGAAAAAAAGATAGTAGGAAGGGAAAAATGAAGGGAGGGAAATCGGAGGGGGAGACGAACCATGAGAGACTATGGACTCTGAGAAACAAACTGAGGATTCTAGAGGGGAGGGAGTAGGGGGATGGTTTAGCCTTGTGATGGGTAATTAGAGGGCATGTATTGAATGGAGCACTGGGTGTTATACGTAAATAATGAATCATGGAACATTACATCAAAAACTAATGATATAATGTATGGTGATTAACATAACATAATAAAATAAAATTAAAAAAAAATTTAAATAGAGGAGATAGACAAAAAGCAAGAGGGATCTCCCATATCTTGTTCAGATACCAATTTCTCTGGGCAGAAGACTTCCACTTTCTCAGAATTTCAGGTGCTGGATGGCAGCTACCCAACCACTGTGGGATTAAATTTTAGGATTGGGGATTGCCTGAGGACTGGAATAAAAGAAAATGAAAAGTATAAAACAAAAAATAGGGGAATTTTCTGTACTCTCTCTGTTCTGTAGGTACCCTCTTTCTCATTCTTTGGACCAGAAAGCCTCTTTATGGCTCCAGTGGGGCAAAGAATCAGGAGAGAGATTTACAGATGTTTTATTTATGGGCAGATTTTTCAGTGTCAGAGAAGGGGGAAGGGCTTCTCTCAGGTGTATTTCTCTAGGTAATTGATGGAAGTATAAATTCAGCAAACTGATCAGCCTTTGGAAATCTTTTTACTAGTGGATCCTCAAACTTTTATTAGTGATTTTTTAAAGATATGTATTTAAAAGGGAGAGAGCCAGTGAGCAAGAGAGAGTCCATCAAAACAAAACACACCTCACTTCCTTTGAAACTCTTTCTGTCCCTAACTAGTATTAAGTTTCAAGATTTGGGCTAAATTTGAGTCCAGGTCTACAGAATCAGAACTAAAAAAATGAGATTGGTCTGCTACCTTTAACTTTTTGGAGTCATTTGGTAACTGCTCCATTCATTCTATAATGGACCAGACAGAGTGGACCCTTTTACCCCAAACCAGAACCTCTCTGCCCCAGTTTCTTGTCTATCCAAATTATACATTAATATTTGGAAATGACTGACCTTGTGTCAAACTTTCTGTCATTTTCTCAGTTCCTAAACTATGTGCTGCAAACCGGGAAATGAACTTTACATGCATTATATAATTTTATCTTTACAGCAACACTAAGATGTAGGTATTCTCACTCTCATTTTATAGACCAAGAAACAAGGCCCAAAAAAGAGTCAAATAACTCATTTGAGTCACAATGATGGACCAGAATTCTAACTCAGATATGTAGACATTTTTAATGTGTTCTGGATGTCAACCTTATAATAATGTTCAACATTTAAAGTTCTTACTTCTTATTATAAAGAAACAGGCCCAGAAAAGCAATACATGAGTTGGGATTCAAACTACAGAATTGAAAGTGAAGTTCCCTATTAACTACTCCATGGGAAATTTGTGTAGCTAGATATGTAAAAAGGGCTCAACATATGTTGCCAAACAGGGATTTTCTAAAGAAAACGTGTTTCAACACAAAATAGTTATTTTTATCATAATGGGAAACCTGGGTTAATGTCTTAGATCCCCACAGCATTGCTTATTAAGTCACGGACTGTGTGCTTCCATCTCTTTACAGATGCCTCTCCCCCTTCTCCTTGTTTCATCGATTACAACACAACAGTTTTTTGATTTTCTAAGTGTTTTCAGCCGGAGCAGCTGAATTTCCATCTGGTTGTTGTCCTATATTCTCCACATTCCCCATTCAAGGGCAAATTAAAAAGCCATGGAGGTTTCCTCTCTGTACAGTAGTCTCCTGCTTCCCCAAGCACAGATAGCTTATCTATAAACCTGGAGACATGTGGTTGCTCTCATCAGAATGGAGGAGATGATCACATCTAGAATTTACACAAGACTCCATTCAATGAGGCTGACTCTTCCCCCAGATGGGAGCCCATTCACCATGGCCTTTCAGTGCTTCAGGTGGAATAGATATGTTACTATAATGATAGTCTATGAAATGAGAGTAAATATAGTGGCCTTGCATCAGAGAGCTTTCTATAGCAGAGATTATAATAAAGACAGAAGGTGCATTGTGACCCCCATCTTGCCACATTTCCAAAACAACCCAGCTTTATGGCTCCAGTGGGGCAAAGAATCAGGAGAGAGATTTACAGATGTTTTATTTATGGGCAGATTTTTCAGTGTCGAAGAAGGGGGAAGGGCTTCTCTCAGGTGTATTTCTGTAGGTAATTGATGGAAGTATAAATTCAGCAAACTGATCAGCCTTTGGAAATCTTTTTACTAGTGGATTCTCAAACTTTTATTAGTGATTTTTTAAAGATGTGTATTTAAAAGGGAGAGAGCCAGTGAGCAAGAGAGAGTCCATCAAAACAAAACACACCTCACTGAAATGAAACTCTTTGGAAGAGTTCCATAGTATCTCAGAAATATTCTGCCCTCTCCTCTGAGCTGTTTTTTTTTTTTTTTTTATCTCTTTCTTTTGGAGGTCTTAACTTAGTGAATACAGAGGATATTCAGATGTGCATAGCTAATTTAGGACCTGCCCTGAAGAGACCCCCTCATGCCGCCAACTGCAAGAGAAAATGTACAGAATTTTGTAAAGCAGGTTTGAAAATAATCAGCCAAAGGCTGGAAGTGGGCTGGATTTTCATCATTTGGACAGATGGTATGGTCAGAAAGACTCTTCCCTAATAGCTTGAGATTGTAGACTCCAGGGTGTCCTAGAATAGGAATTCCTAGAATAGGAAATGGGATCTACACCCAGTGTCCACCAAGAGTCAACACCGTATTTTCCCAAGACCTTGAATTGGCAGCACTTAGGGCCCCCTGGAGGTTTTGAAGTTAATGTCCTGGAGATTGTTTACCTAGTACCAGGCTAAGGATTCTTTAAAGTTACAAAGGAAAATTTTTAAAAGAGAAAAAAATGCTCAGGCAACAGTTACAAAAACAACTTCACCCCACAGAGTTTTATAGATTCTAGTTGCAGGCAGTGAGCTCACAGATGGCAGAAAGTGAAGTCACCAACTGAGGGGAAGAGCCTGCATGGTGCCAGAAAACCACACGGTCATGAAAACAACAACAACAACAAAAACAAAACCACATGGAGCCAGGTGTCCCAGGCTCTAAGAACTGAAGTCAAGGTAGGAATAGGTTCAATTGTTAACTTCCTTGCAGGGCAAGGCCTCAGACAGGGGGCAGAATGTCAGTGGCCCGAAATAGTGTGATGAGGACTTCCTCTATTGTTCATAAGTTTCACTTCTATTTTGCAATTTCCCCCAGCACCAATTTGCTTAACACATATTTTTACTAGCTATCTGGATAAACATAAAACAAAAACTTTTTTAAAAAAGATTTATTTTATTTATTTGAGAGAGAGAGCACATGAGAGGGGAGGAGGGTCAGAAAGAGAAGCAGACTCCTTGCTGAGCGGGGAGCCTGATACGGGACTCGATCCCAGGACTCCAGGATCATGACCTGAGCCGAAGGCAGTCGCTTAACCAACTCAGCCACCCAGGCGCCCCGAAACAAAAACATTTTTGAAAGAAGATCAAAAGTGATGGAAATGTGGAGTATTGCTCTCCTTTCTTTCCTTGGTTGGTTGGTTGGTTTGTGTATTTGTTTTTGATGATATTACTACTGGATTACTTTGCATGGGATTAGATTGTTGTAAAAAATGATTTGGTTAAATAAATTGTAAAATTAACCAACATTCTCATTTTGTCAAATAATATATTTTTTCCTCAAAATATTTAATTATTTATTGAACATATGAATAAAGCACTCTCCTAGGCATTTGGGTGTATACTATGAAGATGAAGAAAATAAAATTTTTGTCCTAAAGCATTTAGCATGTATTAGGATGAAAGAAAAATGAAAATGAATAAGCAGGACAAAAGACAGAATGTAATAAATGCCAGCAGGTGTTTCATTCAGAAAAAGTCAATTATCATGTGGTTTCACTTATTTGTGGAACCTAAGGAATAGCCTGGAGGACATTAGGAGAAGGGAGGGAAAAATGAAGGGGGGGAAATCGGAGGGAGAGATGAACCATGAGAGACTATGGACTCTGAGAAACAAACTGAGGGTTCTAGAGGGGAGGGGGGAGGGGGGATGGGTTAGCCTGGTGATGGGTATTAAGGAGGGCACGTTCTGCGTGGAGCACTGGGTGTTATATGAAAACAATGAATCGTGGAACACTACATCAAAAACTAATGATGTATTGTATGGTGACTAACATAACATAATAAAATTAAATTTAAAAAAATAAAAATAATAAAATAATAAAATAATTTAAAAAATAAGATGTTTCAATAAATGACACGTGTGTTTAACCAACCCAGTTTTTAAGTACAATGTTTGGTAGGGAGTAGAGCCTCCTTTGCACAATGAATGAATTAATAAGTAAATGAACTAGGGAGTCATTTGGATGAGATTCTATGGAAGTTGGGAGGGAGTAGATATTTTCTGGAGTAGAAAAGTCAGGGAAAATAACATGGAGGAGTTGCCTTTTGAGCCTTGATTGTGGAGATTTGCGTATTTGGAGATAAAAGGAAGGGCTTTTCAGGACAAGAGAACAACATGAGCACATGCTCAGCTGTGGGATAATGAGAGATATGCTTGGCAATGTGCAAGCCATCCAGTTCTGCTGAGCAACCATCACAATATACACCGAAATACATTGGAACAAAAATAAAACTAAACAAACCAGGCACTTGCTGCCCTGGCTGGATTAACAAAATGTGGGACACAGCCCCACTGGGAAGTAGTTTGTCATTTGAAGCAAGCCAAGTCCTGGAAACATCAAAGCCAGCCAAAATGACATTAAAAGGTGGACAAGTGATCTAAATTCTCTGGACCTTGGTTTCTTCATCCATATAATGGTATGGCTAGTACCTATACTGAGAGGTTGTTTTGAGGATTATGTTAAGTTAGGTCTATAAATTAGCTGGCATCTAAGAGACATGACACATGTATATTATTTTTTGTTAATAGTAACAATAATAATAGCAGATATTATTTAGCCAGGTGTGGCTAAACATTGCAATGTGGGTACCATTCATTTGAATTCTACTGAGTTTATATAATTATAGATAATAAGACATCTAAATAACTTGCCCATTAAATTCACTCTATTTTGTGATTTACCTCATGCATGGATCTGCTCAGCTGCATCTGGTTGGAAATGTTGAACAGTGTCATTACCAGAGATTTAGTGCATCTTATGTAGATGAACATAAAACCAAATGTTTTTGAAGGAAGCAAGCTAAAGAAGAAATGGGGAAGCAGCACAATGTGTTGGTGAATGGGGCAAATGTTTTGGAGCCAAATCTAAATTAAAATCCTTGTTCAGTCACTTACTATTTCTGTGACCTTGGGTAAATTACCTGATGTTTTAGAGCTTTGATGTCCTCATTGTAAAAGGGGATGATGATGATGATGATGATGATTATGGTAGCAGCAATAACAGCAACTAACAACAGAACAGCAACAGTAGTAATAACATTTACTTCATACTGTCACTGTTGAAAGCACATTGCCTGGGACAAAGTATTATTATTTATTGTTATCTTATTTCCTTTTATGTATTCTCCTTAACAGTCCCAACACCAGGTGACCAGGACTTGTGGCAAGGATGAAATTCCATGCAGAGTGATGGAGGAGAGCATATTTGTTTGCTACTGGAAAACTTGAGCCCTGACCCTAACTCTGCACCAGCTCGCTGGATGACCTTTATTACTCAACTGCCATTTCTTTATTTCTTAAATGCAGAAGTTTGGCTGGATACATTCCATCTTCAAGATCTGTCGTTTTAGGATTCTGTGCACCTAGTATCTGAATTTCCCAGCAAACTGAGTTTGTGTGTACATTGCAAGAGATGATTTGAAAGATCAACCAAAACCAACATACCATCTCACATATTTATTTTGTTCATTTAAATAATCAAAAAACCACACAAAATAGTAAAAAATAATTAAATAAAAAAATTTTTAAAAGCCAAACCTCTGCCTTAGTGCAGGCTGTCATAGAGAAAACCATACTTCTCTCTTTAACTCAGGTTTGTTTTTTGGAAAATGGTTTAATCGTGAAATTCAGTGGGAAATTTTCAGTCTCTAGATTTTTGGCAATGTGAATAGAGACCGTTTAGATTGTTTACTGAAGTTTTGACTTAGTAATGAAACTAGGTGTGTTGGATAGACGTAGACTAACTTTTTAAATAGCTGCTAGCTTCAGGATTGAAAGATATCCCTAACCACTAAAAAAAATTCCTAGATATTATTGATAGAGACAATTTGGAGAATTTTTTTAATGGCCCCACGGAGTCGGGGCAAAGTATTTTCAAGCTACCCCAGATGCCTGAGAGGCACAGCATCTGTTTTTCAGAAGCCAAATGGCAGAGGCATATTCTGTCTGGTGTTCTTGGTGCATTTTGGAGTGCAGCCTGGACCCTGCAGTGTGCCCCATACCTTAGCCACTTTGGTCCTCAAACAAAGACCTGTGGAAGACTGGGGATTTACACAGGCAAAGAAAACCAGAGATAGGCAGTTTCTAAACAGGACCCTGGACAGCCCACAGCTCACGCAAACTGCCCTCCAGGTAATCTGTGACTCTTAATGGCTGTCCAGGTCCCCGACTAGGGTGAAGCAAACAAGACAGCTAGGGTATACTCCAAGAGTGAGTATTTTCTTAAATTTTATGCCCTAGGTGCCTTGCTTGCCTCAACCTAGTTTTACCCCTGTGGCTGTCTAAAGTTCATATGTTCATTCAGTGAACTTTTACTGAGTTCCTAGTAAGTGCCTGTCACTGTGCTACCTACTGGCAAAACTAATAAAACAGTCTGTCTCCCCCCTGGGTTTTGTTCCTGCAGGGAACTGCAAGTCAATATGACTGGAGTTGTTTGCAAAGGTGGAAGTGCTTCAGAAAATAATTTGGGAAGTGAGCAGGAAATTGAACGTGTATGTGTTTGTGGACCACACGCAGGAGGATAAAGCATTTGGAAGCTCCATGACTATGGAGACATGTTTGTGTTGTTAGCACTGTAAACATGGTACCCAGCAAGAGAATAGGTAGGGGGGCTCAATGTTTGTGTGCTATGTGTGATAGTGAGCCTTTGGCTTTTAAGAAGAGTAACAACTTTTCCCATTTTGCGTTTTATAAATATCACTCTGACAGCATTACAGAGGACAAATTAGGGGGAAGAGAGTCTAAATGCAGAAAACCAGTTATAGGATGATTGCAGTGGTTAAAGTAAAAGATGATAAAAGCCAATATCAAACCCAAAGTAGATATGAACAACAAGGTATGAGAAAAGGAAAGATATAGAGTTAAAAGAAGGTTAGTAAGAGATATAGATTTTCGGAAAGATGATTCACTTTGGGATAGCTTTGAGTTTGAAGTGACTGTGAAACATCAAAGTGAAGGTAACTAGGGGGCAATGGTTCTGGAAGGGAGCCAGAAGTCTGGGCTGGTGAATATAGATTTGTTTCCAGAAACAGTTCTGGGCTTCATGGAATTATTTACTTCCTCTCATGAGAAAACCAGCAGGGGCTTGAGGCGTAGAGAGGGGAAACTAGGAGGAACAGCAAAACTAGGCCATCTGAATTCTAAGGCCCCCTGTCAATTACATCTTGATGGACCTGTCTTTTCCCTCATACAATGAAGATATTGGTTCAGGTTATCTCTTTGTTCCTTCCAAATTTTATGTTCACTGGCAATTCAGGGTTTAAAAGTCTAATGTCTACAGAGGCAAGGTAACATTTTCTAAATTAGAGAAGCTGGGCAGGTGGAGACCATGATAATTTGGGGAGTATATGTTTAACCTTATTTCCATATAGAGTCCAGAGTACCTATAGAGAAGATATAGAGTGTATACTCACTCTTTATCTCTAGATAAGTGTTGCCACATGAAAATTTAGACATTAGAATATGCCTTTAAGGAGATGAAAATGCCATGTTTCATTCTCTTGACCCAGTTCTTATTTCGGCTATAGGGACAGATCCATGTGAGCTCCTAGTCATCTTGGGATTGACAATATGCCATCTTTGTGCCTCAAGATCTTTCCTAAATTTGTGGGATGCACTGGTTTGCATGAAAGTATGGTCTAAAAATGTGAGCAAGTTAACACTTCAGGGGCCAACCCTAAACCAATGGGGAATGGGAGCTTGTGTATAAATGTTTCAGCCTCTCATATTTCTGGTGGGTAATTCTAGGAAGCATTCTGTGTGCTTTCCAGAGGTTAGAGTGGAATTAAATCCTCATTGCTGTTAGCAGAAATCTTGATAATGCACCCTTATATTGTAAAATGTAGAACATCTCCATGGGTGTTTTAAAGTGTCTCTTATCTCCTATGACTGGAGACAGAATGTGCAGCTTCAACAGATCTATATTAAAGTCAGATCCACGTTAGGAAAGGAGTGGGACCCTGAGTCACGGACTTGAAATATTTGGGTAGATGTGTCTATAAAACTTGAACTCCTAGGTTTTCCTGAACTCTCTTGGGCAATAGATTGCAGCCCTTTTTCTCTTGTTAGAGGAGAACAGTCTTCTCTCCCCAGGAGACCTTTACTGGGTAGATATTTCCAAAAGATCCATGCTTGCTTCCTCTCATTGCTTCTATATCAATAACCAGAACAATAACAGGTCTTAATACAGGTAAAGTGAAACAAAATCCCTTTCCAGAGAATAAAAAGCTTATTCACTGAAGCAGTGTAGGACCAGGCAGGAGCCTGAGAAACATGGGAGAGAGATCTAGATGGAATTGGATCAAGTGGAACAGAATGCAAAGCTGTCTGAGTGTGAATTTATTGATATGAGTGTCCTCTCCTGTGACTTAGGACTTAGCATTCTGGTAAGGACATATGGAGCTATTCCTATGAAGCTTCTGGAATGGATCCTTGAAGTTTGAGCATGATGATAGGTTACAGTAAATGAATTGGGTATGGCAAAGTATTGTGAAATGAATAATAAGGCCCAAAGCAAATAAAAATGTTGGAATGGAGTACCACTGAGTACTCTGTACCTGACTGTTTCCCTGGGAGGGCTAAGAAGCCATGCCTTTCACTGGACAATTAGGATTACATGACTGGGGGGCCCCAACATGACTGAAAAGCTCAATGGTGGCTGACTGCTGTAGGACAGGATTAATTGTAGGAGACACTGCCATGGAACTGGGCTCCATAATTTCAGAAGCCAGCTGGTAGCACTTTACATCAGAGGAAATGTGGTCATAATGGCCACAGTTGGCAGCAAAAGCTAGGATGACAACCAGAATTCTTTGACTCGGAAGGATTTGTCAGAATGGCCAATAGATGATGACATTCATAGAGGCAGGATAGGTGGGAAGCTGATGATGGTTATTGCTTGAATTGTATAATGAGAAATAACTGAGAATCAATGAGCAAGGGATGACATCAGCCATAGCAATGGAAGATTACAATTCCTCATTCAATGTCTAGACATGATTGAGTTTTCAGATTCAGGGCCTATTGGTTGAAGGGAAACTGGTTCCTCCTAAAGAAAAACTCTGAAATGCCATGACAGTGACATTTTATTTGTTTATTCAATAAATATTCTCTTAATACTTCCCTAAATGATTGATAGCAATATATGAGAGTAAGTGTAAACAAAGAAAAGAGAAGGGCCCAGAATTTACTAGGGTTATTGCATACAGAGTCATAGACCACAAGTACGTGAGGGGAACAAAAATATCATAGTGGCTTCTTGATTAAAATTGGGGCTTAGGAGGACAGATAGTAAATTAAATCCTGACCCAAGTCCATCTTACAGTGGATCCCATGGAGCCATGGTAGACCTGGAGTATATAAGTAGGATGGATATACTTAAGTGTTGGTATAACCCTCAAATCGATCCCTGACCTATGCAATAAGAACCATTAAAATAGAAAAGGCCAAGTGGAAACTTTTAAATCACTCCATATTCCAGCTAAGATATATATCGGAAGAAATATCACATATTAGGAGGAACCATAGTTATACCTAGTGCATCTGATATGTCCAAGGGGTGGACTGTAGCAGATGCTTTTTGGTACCTTGTCACATCTCCATATTTCACTTCTGATTTCAGCTGCAACTGTAGTGGACAATTCACTCACTTACTGGGGACAGCATTTCACCTCAAACTTTGCTACATATCTTTCTCTTTTTAACCAGAGTCTTCTCCAGTCATGGGAGTCAAGTCAACCAATAAGCAAACCTGGGTTGGCTTGAAAAAGTATGCAGAAGAGAGAGGAAGTTAATGTTTCTAGTGGAGATGGGCACTGGTGCATAAATGTCACAACCTCTCATCCTTTAGGCCATTGATTCTGGAAAGCATTCTGCTTGCATCCCAGAAATTCCAGTGCAGTCAAGCCTCTGTTGCTTCCAGCAGTAATTACCCCTTTGTCAGCTTTTCCTCTTTGTCAGTTTCAGCTTCCTGCTCCCTTACTATTGATTTCTGGGATCAACTTCCACATAACCTATCTCTCCCCAAGTCCTTGTCTCAGTGCCGGCTTTCTAGGGTAACCAAGCTAGAGAACCTGGAAATCTGGACTTCTATGAGAAACTTCTGATTTCTAAATGGCAACAACTAATTAATTAAGAAAAAATTACCATTTGGGGCCAATCATAAGACATCTGTACTCATTCTTGCTCCCAGGAACCACCAGTTGTGTAACTTTTGTTCCTTATCCAATTAAAGAGAATGTTTAGACCAGCATATTAGGCATGACTTGGTATCCATGCATAGAAGAATGTGACATTCAATTTTTGTCTGATCTCAATACATATACAATAAAATGTGAATTAACATACAATTACATCTTGCATAGACTGGAGCCCCAGTGTTCCCTGAGCTGGGAGGTAAACATATGGTATTGGGCCTGGGAAACTTGTTCCCTGAGAGTTTGGGTCTAGCCCCAGAGATCAAACCACTGAACTGGTTGTCAGCATCAGGCAGTGGCTACTTGACAAAGTAAAAAACATGCAGCTGGTGCCTGAGTCTTCAATGCTTATGTCCCCTGGGAGAATCCTGCTTGGTCATGTGTATCTCGGCACACAACCTTGGTTACCCAGGAAACGAAGGCCAAGTGGGTCTGGATGCTTTTTCTATGGCCCTTATGTTTAGTGGATGAGATGTTGCCAGAGCAGCTCAGCTGTGAACATCTTAGAGATGAGGGATTCATGTAGATTCTTTCACAAATGCATGTGATGACTGCAATCAGGGACAATTTGTGGTGACAAACACTACTGAACACTGGAGCAAATTGCTATTATTCTGAAGGTCTTGTGCCTTGGTATACAAAATGAAGACAGACATTCATTCATTTGAAGATTAATTAAATGCCTACTGTGTAACAGGAAGTGTGTTAGGATCTGGGGATAAAATGGTAGATGAAATACACAGAGTCCCTGATCTTGTGACTTTACATTCTGTTGAGAGAGACAGACATTAATTAATGTAGCAAACAAACAAGACAAATTCAGTTGCTAATAGGGCTATGAAGAAAATAAAAATGGAGATGTGGAAGAAGGTAACTGGCATGTAAGATGGGAAGAAACCACTTTATAGGGGGAAGGCAGGGAAAATCTTTCTGACGTGGCATTAGATCAAGAAGATGTCAGTGCCATGAGGGTTCACACACATGAGCACCTGCAGCAAGAACATTCCAGGCAGAGGGAATGTGTGAGACCTTAAGGCAACAATGACGGTTCTCCAGAGAGACAGGAGGTCTCTGCTGATTTCAACAGATCCACCTTCTACCTGAGGCCAGGAAAGGCTTTGGAAACAAAGAGGAACTAGAACATCAGAAGTGTGGTGGAAAGAGCCCTGGGCCAGAGATTCTGCTGCCTCTGCTCTCTGTTAGCTAAGTGGCCTTGGCCATGCCACTGTCCACTTTGAACCTCACTTTCTCCATTTAGACATGAGTTGGTTGGACTATCTCAGTGGTTCCCTTTGCCTTTTTTTTAAGCTTTTGAACCTTTTGCTCAAAGGAAATACATAAAACAATTAGGATGTGGAGCATAGTTATAAAACTCTGGATGAAGTGATGCTTAAAGAACCCTCCGCCACCAGCCCTAGAAACCTAGGGTCCCAAGGGTTCAGGCCCCCTTACTGAACTGTCAGACCCAAGAGTGGCCCTGCATGTTTCTTCAATGCCTTTATGTCAAACCACTATCCCTGAGCCTTGCCCCTGCATCTGATCCCAGGGCCCAATTTGCTGGGGGTTTTCCATCTTGCTTTATGTTTGCAGAACATCTGGAGATTGTAAGGTCTGCGAAGTTGAGGTAAAAGGCCTCCTCTCAGCACTGAAGCACCACACAGCCCAAACCCAATAAAGAACTCAGGGAGGTTTTTTATGTCTCTTCTAAGGCTAGAGTTGTACAAGTTCTGAACCTGGAACTTGTACCTGGAAACTGCCCAGATCCCAGATGGGCAGGTTCTCTCTCCTTTCCTTGAAGAAACTGTGGAACATGAAAGGTGTGGCAACAGCTCTTCCTGAGCCACACGGCGGGCATGTAGTGGCTGGTGAAGGTTCTGTGTCCAATCTATGTGAGACCCCACGATGACAGAGGTGATGCTCTGACCTCTTCAGGGTGCAGGCCTGCTACCCTCCTTCCCTCTCCACTTTCCATTCTCTGACTTTGCTGGTGTCAGCCTAAGGAGAACACTGCCACAGTCTGCTCATAAGCAGGTAAGCAGGGCCTGTGCTTCTGCTGTATCGGCAACTTTCCTTTGCACAGCACCCAGGAGAAACTTCCTCATCAGCACCCTAGGACCCACATACACCCAAGGGAGTGATGAGGAGCTCATTAAATGTTTAAGCATGAAATATAGTGTAACTCTAGTTTGAATTATTTTCTCTGAGCATTTGGGGGAAGGTTGGCGGAATCTGATTATGTAAATAATGTATAAATCCCTAATGTAAAAGGTAAACTTTCATCAGCTCAGTAACTCAGGTTGAGCTTTGGGCTTGGAATGTAAAGAAAACACTGATTTCTTTAACTAAGCCGGTTCATTAATGTTTTTAAACTGTAATTGAAGGAAGCAGAGCGACATGGTATAGGACAAGAAGAGCACTGGACAGGGTGTCCAGAGCTTTGGGTCCTGCTCCTGGCCTAGCCTTGTGTGATCTTGGACTAGCCTTTTACTTTTCTTGGCCTCGGTTTCCTTATCTGATTCAAATGGGTCACTAGGTCTTGGTTTTCCTACTTCATCAGGATATGATGAAGATAGAATGAGACAATAGATGCAGAGCAAATGCTATTTCAGGTGTGATATCACTGTGCCAACTGTTTGTCACCAACCTGTAGTGAGATAATTGCGAAAGTAAGAGTAAACATTTAAAAATTTTTATAGCAATTTGACATTGTAGTGACAGACAAATGTGTGATCATGGGTCTTGCTTCGTTCAATAGGTTATAAAGCAATTTGAGTGTAGTCAAGTTCATGTGATGAGTCATACTTGGCATGAGTTTCATACTAGTATTAGTCCATGATAGGTTAGAAATAAAACCAAAAAATAACAACAACAAAAGCTGGTCCTTCATCATAAACATTTTGAGAAACACTGATGTGGGTTCTTACTTTTAGAAGTCCCAAAACCTTAGGACAATTTGTAACTGAATGAGATGTGGTGTGAAGAAGCTGATAACAGAATAGAAATGCTGGGAGGCAGTCCTAGAGCTGGCTGTTCTGCTCATTTGCTCTGTGACCTTGGATAAGTCACTCTTCTCTCTGAGTCCCTGATGCCATATATAATCTCTACCTGATGTTTTCTCCTTTTGACAAAGGTGCTGGTATAAAATCAAGGAGAAGACCAAAATTGCTGTTAATAAAAGGGACCAGAATTGGCTGATGAACTAGGCGTGGGCATAGCAGGCGTAACTGATTGCAAAAATGGCCACAATCCTTTATCCCTCCCTGCATCCATGTTCTTTACAAAATGATTTTATATCTTGTTCCATCAGGAGATGGAATCTACTTTTCCTTCTTTTGAAAATGGGATAGCCTTGTGACTGGCTTTGGGTAATACAGTGCAGCAGAAAACATGGTGCGCCAGTTCTGAGCCAAGGCCCCAAGAATCTTCCAATCGCTCTGGGATCACTGCCCAACTGCCATGTGAACAAGTGATGAGCTGCCTACTTGAGGCTACCTTAGATTAGCCAATCCCCAGACAACTTGGCAGCCAACTACAGATTCAAAAGTGAGGCCATCAAGGACCAGAGAAATCAGCAAGCTTAGACTAGTCCAAATTGCTGACCTGTAGAAAAATGTTAAATAAATGCTATTGTTTTAGGCTACTAAGATTTGGGGTCATTTGTTATGCAGCAGAAACTAATTGGTCCAGGAGTAAAATGGCAAAATAAGATGGAACCAGTTTGACCAGAGCATCTTTTCTTTTTTTTTTTTTTTTTTGAGAGAGAGAATGAGAGAGAGATAGAGTGAGCACATGAAGTAGGGGAGGGGCAGTGGGAGAGGGAGAGAGAGTCTTAAGAAGGCTCCATGACCAATGCAGAGCCTGAAGTGGAGCCAGAAGTTGACCCTAGCATGGGACTCATGGTAGGGCTCAAACTCAAAATGCTGAGATCACCATCTGAGCTGAAATCAATAGTAGAACGCTTAACTGACCGAGGCACCAAGGTGCTCCAGACTAGAGCATCTTTCTGGCTTTCCTTCCCTCTTGCATTCAGCTAAAAAGTTGTGTCTGCTTCCTTAATCCCATTCAGTGAATTATGTTCTTTCAAAATGTGCCTCCCACCATCACAGACAAATGGATCTTTGACATTCTGGATTATAGACCTCCTTGAAAATAGGATAAAAGCTAAGGACTCATACTTCAGAAAAATGTACATCTCCACATTTATGTATACTCTGTATGCAATTTTAAGACTCTAGGGTCCGGTTGTGAATCTCTCTGCCCTAGCCATTCTCCCCATCTTCTCTCAAATTGTTCTGTCATTCTCCACTATTAAGATTTCCCCATCCTCTATCTTAGCTACTAAATGTCTTACTAACCTTATCAATTAATTCACACAAGACAATATTAGAACAAAAATACATTAAAAATGTAGAGCCCTTGGAAATAACCTCCAAAATATCCTCATATGTAGCATCTCAGTTAAGCTTTTTACAAGCCCTGTGAAGTATAAAGGCAGGACCTATTATCCCTATCCATCAGTGAAGAGGCTGAGTCTCAATGCAAGGGTGTTATTGCCCAAGATCACTTAGTTAATAAAGGGCAGCATGTGGATCCCTAGTGCCATTCTATGTTACTTTGCTTTCTAGAGACATGGCAGGCTAATTGTAGCAAAACCAGATGGAGAATGCTTACCGTGTGTGTGAGGAGCATCAGGAAGGCCGTGCAGCCATATGGATAGCAGGGAAAGCAGTAGGAGTTAAGGCCAGGAGGCTGGAATGCCTAGCAGATGTAGGACCATGGAAGCCTCCACCCCCAGAGTATGAGCAGGGGAGATTGTCAGTAATATTTTAGGCTTAAGCTCACTTAAGAAAGTTCCATCATTAATTGCATCAGTCTATAAATATCCTCCTCCTCCCCCTGTTCCCAAAAAGGAAGGGATCTCAGAGTCTTTCACACAGTCCAAACTTAGAATGATTTACACTTCATCTTAAACATGCCAGTCTATACCTTTCACAGCAAAACACAACTTGTTGAATTTTATTTTTAAAACAATCAAGAGAAGATTAGTCTGACTCGGGCACTTGATGTTTTTTCAACCAATTCAAGAAAAACTTGTCTTAGACTAGAAGTGCTAGAAACACAACAACTATGTAAAGCCTTTAGCTGTTATTATTATTATTATTATCATTATTATTATTGCAATTGTTATAATAGTATCCCTTCAAACAAGAACATTTTTATGGAAAGGGATTCCGACATCATTTACAGAACACTCCCCCTATTTCTGTGATCCAGAGAGCCGCCTTGCCCATTCACTCACTCAAATAGAGAGACATTCCTTTTCTTTCTCCAAGGAAAATGGACTGCAGAACATCCTTGCCCTGGGATGTTTGTCTTTGACTGGCCTGGGAGCCATGGGATTCAATAGGCATATTCTCCCCTGTAGGATTCAAGGTAACGAAGGACACATCTGCACTGTTACCATGGCTCCATTGGCTTGTTTGGCTTTCTGTGAGAGCATTTCCAACCTCACATTCCTTGTTGTATTTAAAAATTGTTCTATTATCTGCTCGGGAGCTGGAGTAAGAGGGCATAGTTGGGCATGGAGAGTCTCGGTGAATGGAAATGAACAGATTGGGTACATTGATCTGAGGCCAACACACATAGCTCATTTTGTGCACACTAATTCTGATCTTACAGGTCACTAATTTCTTATGGGCCATCCAATCAATAACATAGGTCTTTTTCAAATGAGGGCCAAAGCTGAGGTTCATTTCTTATAGAAATGGATGAATAGTGTCTTAGTTAAAAATCTTGTGATTGAAAATAACATAAACCAATTCATGTCAGCTTAAACAGAAAAAAAAATTTGCTGGAAGGATAATGGGGCCTCTCATGGAATTCTAGAAAGACAGAATAATTACATCTCTGGAAGAGAAAGGAGCAAGACATCTTTGGTGACCCTGAGAGCTGTTGTTTTTGATTATCCAGTATTCATTGTCCTTTCTACCATCACTCCAATTTTCTTTTAAAAAAGTATCTTTTCCCTTTTGAATACAACTTGGTGGAATTGTAAGCAGAGGTCCCTTGCCCTAGGTAACGGGAAGCCACATCACCTGAAATATGTCAATTAGATGCTTGCTCCCTGGAATTTGAATCTTGATCAGAAATTTAGAGATTCAAGGGGCGCCTGGGTGGCTCAGATGGTTAAGTGTCTGCCTTCGGCTCAGGTCATGATCCCAGGGTCCTGGGATCAAGTCCCACATCGGGCTCCCTGCTAGGCGGGGAGCCTGCTTCTCCCTCTGCCTCTGCCTCTCTCTCTCTCTCTCTCTGACTCTCATGAATAAAAAAAAAAGAAATTTAGAGATTCAAAACAGTTGGGATTTATCTATTCTGGCTGTAATACCTCTACCAGCCTGTTTTTCCCATAAGACTATTTCTAAAGTTACCATTTCTTAAAGCCTTGGAGTTGTCTTGGTTCTGTGCTTTTCAGGTTTTTTAGCTTTACCAATAATTCTCCAAGGTGCCCACATTCTAAAAATTATTCATTCCAATAAATAACCAAAGTCAGTCTCTTTTGCTGGCAACAAAAGAACTCTGACCAATACATAGACATCTCTTTAGAAAGTTGCCATTTATTTGGACCAGCTCACTACCCCTACTTTCTATATCCCACAACCAGAATTTTTTAGGAGAGAGAATTTGGCATATTTTGAGTCAAGGGTCCACTTGATCAAATCAGCTGAACCTATGAGGCAGGGTCATATATCATGAACATAGCTGCCAGAGGCTAAACCCTCTGGGGGAAAGGCAGTTCCCAGGAAAGAGAATTGGACTAGTTGATTGGTCCAACAATTTCTCCAAGGAAAATAGACTACAAACAGAAAACCTTGGCTGACCAGGAAGGATGCATGATGTGTTGAAGCAAATCTGGTACTGGGAACCAGTTGTAAGCAAGCGATATTATAAATCAGATGTTGATTAGATCTAAAGAAGTGTAGTTGATCAGGAAACCCACATTTTGAGTAGCAGCACAGGCTTGGGTCAAAGCACTCCATAGGCTCTGTTTGGAGCTGTACTTTTCAACAATAACAACTGCTATATCTTAGTATATCTAAATAGTAGGTCTAGCCTTAGAGAGTCCAGTGCATAAACACCATGCAGATGAAAGCTGATCTTCTAGTGTTGGACCTCAGAACTTTGCTCTTCTTTTCCCCAGAGCTATGCTTCTTTCCTACTCTAATTTGCTAACCCAGCCCTGTGATAACAGTTATGAATTATCTAGATGTTTGGCTTAATTTTCTATTATACTTAGGCAAGAATAGCCACCAGTTATTTTCTTCCAGTGGTACTCATTTTCCCAGGCATTGATTGGGTCATTAAAGGAAAGAATCTTGCAAAAATCTGAAATCCCAATTATATTTACATTCTCTGGTCTGTTTTGCTCAAATATTTGTTCTCACTCTCTTGCAAATAAAGTTTCTCTGCACACTTGATGTGCACTTTCAAGGGGCTAAATTTCTAATACTTTTGGAATCAAAGACCACAAAAGCAGCTAATCATCAGTAGAAGCCCCATTTGCCTTTCAGGGGGATGTCTTGGGTATCTCTCCTCATGTTGGTTGAAACTGAAATTTCCAACCCCTCTTATTTTCCCTGATAAACACAAACATTGTGCACAGACACAATCTTGAGGTCATTTCTGACTCCTCTCACTTTTTCCAAAGAATGCTCACCTCATGGGTTAGTGGCTACAGGTTGCCAATGCTGTAGGAATGGAAATTTCCTGCATTCCCAGTATTCCTGATCACAGAACGTTGTGTCCATTCTTTTCTGCGCAATGAGCTGCATGGTAAACTCTATAAAGTCCGTAAAATTAATGTTTCTCAGCTCAAAATACACATATTGAACAACTGGACATCTACATGCAAAGAAAATTAATCTAGACACAGACTTTACACCCTTCACAAAAAGTAAGTCAAAGTGGATCACAGACCTAAATGTAAAACATAAAACTTTAAAACTGAGAAGATAACATGGAGGAAAATCTAGATGACCTTAAATCTGGCAATGACTTTTTAGATATGACACTAAAGGCTTGATCCATGAAGGGAAGTCATTGATAAGCTGGATTTCATTAAAGTTAAAAGTGTCTGCTCTGCAAAAGACACTGTCAAGAGATTGAAAAGTCGAGCCACAGACTGAGGAAAAATATTTGCAAAAGACTTATCTGAGAAAGGACCATTATCTAAAATATACCAACAAGACTTTAGATGCAACGATGAGAAAACAATTCGATTAAAAAAATGGGCCACAGACCTGAACAGAGACCTCACCAGAGAAGATGGCAAATAAGCATAGGAAAAAGATGTTCCACATCATATGTTGGGGAAATGCAAATTAAAATAATGGGATACCAAGACATACCTATTAAAATGGCCAAAATCTGGAACACTGACAACACCAAATGCCAGCAAGGATGTGAAACAACAGAAACTCTAATTCGGTGCTGTTGCAAATGCAAAATGGTGCAGCTGCTCTGGAAGACGGTTTGGTGGTTTCTTACAAAACTAAATACACTCTTACCATACAATCTAGCAATTACTCTCCTTGGTATTTACCCAAAGGAGTCGAAAGCTTATGTCCACACAAAAACCTGTACTTTATAGTTGCTTTGTTCATAATTGCCCAAACTTGGAAGCAAACAAAATGTCCTTCTGTAGGTGAATGGATAAATAAACTGTGGTACATCCAGACAATGAATATTATTCAGCCCTAAAAAGAAATAAGCTATCAAGTCATGAAAAGACAATCTGGGAAGGCTACATACCATATGACTACAACTATGTGATATTGTGGAAAAGGCAAAATTATGGAGACAATAAAAAGATCAGTGGTTGCCAAGAATGGGTGGAAGGGGAAGGATGAATAGGAGGAGCACAGAGGATTTTTAGGGCAGTGAACTACTATGTAGGACATCACAGTGGTAGCTATAGGTCATTACACATTTGTCCAAACCATAAAATGTGCAACACCAAGAGTGGACCCTAATGTAAACTATGGATTCTGGGTGATTATGTGGATGTGTCAATGTACATTCTTCAATTGTAACATGAACCACTCTAGTGAGTGATGATAACGGGGGAAACTAAGCATGAGTGGGGGCAGAGAGCATATGGGAAATCTCTGCATCAATTTTGCTGTGAACCTAAAACTACCCTAAGAATAGTCTTTCACATAAAATCCACACTGTAAAAATGAATCAAGTAATCAACACTATCTTGTGCTGAGCCCTGTATGATGTGGGGGAGCTGAAGGAGATGCACTCCAAGAGCAGCAGGCTTATGTCAGCCTCGTGGCATAGATGCTACAATGATCCCATTTTACTGGTAAGGAAACTGAGGCTCAGAGAGGTCCATCTGACCAGTGATTAACAGAGCTGGGATTCAGATCTAGGGCTCTCTGATGGCAAAGTCCATACTTCTCAGGAAACATATGAAATAGCTGGAACAAGACAAGATGTCGTGGGGAAGCAGTGTGGGTCAGACACAGCACTTGGTAGGGATGTGGGGGTGCTGTAGAGTGGAAATGAGGGAAGAATCCGGTTGCCTAGAGGAAGAAGAGAAGGTTTCCTGGAGGACGTAGAAGTTTCCAGATCTTTGACATGTGTTTTAAAAAGGAACTGATTTAATAGACATTTACAAATAAAGAGATTTCACCAAAAAATATGGATTTATGTCTTTTTTTCAAAAAAATCACATCTCAGAACCCTGATTCTACCCTCTGTATGACAACAACTGACCATGCTAAATAGACATTTATCCCCTTCAATGGTGTATCCACTTTCTGATTTGTTTCAGTACCCACCTCTCCAGGGCTGCTTCATATATTGTCAATTCCTGTCTGGCTCCTGTAGGCTTTTGAGTTCGCCCCCCCCCCACCCCTCTAATATCTAAGGGACTTCACAGTCTTCTTCTGTTCTCTTCCTTGTGACCCTCAGCCCCATCCCAGGAAAGGGTCACCCTATTGCATCTCAAGGTCAAGGGGAGTTTTGAGTCAGAATGTCTGGAGGTGAGTGAGCTCAAATGATGAGGGAAGAGGTGAAGAGCTTTTGGCTTTTGCCTCTCACTGGTGGGGTCTTTGGAACTGTTTACCCTAAACTAGAAGGTCTAGATGGCCACTTTTAAGAGCAGGCCAGTTCCAAGTTTGGGCAGATAAAGATGAAAGATCTCAAATTGTTCCATAAGAAATTTAGGTCACACAACAGCAAGAACTTTGTGACGAAGGTGGCTATGGGCTGCTGGGGAATTTTTGTCCTTGGATTGAATCCTTACACCCATTCTGTCAACTGACCTGCTCCCCACCAAGCCCCTCCAACGACACGGTTATGACAGAATGATAAAGGTATCAACTACCACTTACTGAGCGCTCGTTGCATGTGATTCTGAACAAAGGGCTTCACATACATTAGCTCATTTCATCTCTACAGCAATGCTGTGAGGTGGGTATTGTCAGTTCCATTGTACAAATGAAGAAACTGAGGCTCAGAGAGATTAAGCAAGTGAGCCATGAGACAGAGCTAGAAAGTGACAGAGATGAGATCAGGTCTAGTAATCTGAATCCAAAGCTTATGTCCTTAACAGTGATGCCAGTGTCACTCAGTATATGGGCCACAGGTTCCCTGCATCAGATGACCAAACCATAGAAATGCATATTCTTGGACCCCACTCTAAATTGGAATCTCTGCAGATCCACTGGGATCTGGGGTGGTGTTGCTTGATCCTCACAGAAATTTGTGGAGGTGCAAGTGGCTGATCTCCTTTGCTCCCAAAGCACACCTCTGCCCAGAAATCACCTTCTTGCCCTTGAGAGGCTGGGCCTGGCTCACTGCTCCACTCCAGCCTGAGCTCTGCAGGCTGATGAATTATTGAAGTCATTTCATGGATCAGAAGGGATCTTCAAGGGCATTACCTTCGCCTCCTTATTTTCTAGGAGACAAGGAAACTGAAGCTCAGAGAGGATGAGTGACTTGACCCAGGGCACACAACAACCCAGGGACCTTCTCTCTCCATCTGCTGTGCACTCCCTGTGCTGAGGGTTCCTTGCTTCCTCTGCCCTTTCTTCCCCCTTCTTCAGGCAGATGCACCTTTCTTCTCCCCAGTAAGGTGGATGGAGCCTCAGCTTTATCTGAGGGCTGGCATTTACAGAGACAGAGCATTCAGGAAGGCACTGGGTCTGTCTTGCACTTATAGCAGAAAGTTGTCACCTTCACGGCATGCAGCCACAACATTTGCATTTGGACTGCTGAACATAAACAGAATGCAGCTCTATCCCAAAATCAGGAACTTTACCCAGATTGCCTCCCACATGTCCTCGTGAGCCCAGAGCATCTCAATTCCTTTGCTCTCAGCAGCCCCTGCCTCAAAACTTTCAAGACCAATAAAAATCTTTAGGTGCCACTTTCCCCTGGCTATATGATGGTTTTTTCCTCCTCCCTCCCCCTCTCTCTTTGCAGCTGCCTTCAAAACAGAGAGGAGAAGCCTCTATTTGGTTCTGACAACAAGAGCTCCCTGTGCATTTTTCGCCTTGTGTTTTACTTCTGTCATTGATCAATAGACTTAAATGCCAGACCTCCATCACAGCTGCAGACTTTGATTGCCCAGACTGTCTTGGCCCAGCGGAGCTTGTCTGTTTGAGTTCTGATGCTGAGAAATGTCACAGTGGGGAGGGGCCCTGAGCCTCTGTCGGCTTGCAAGGGAGGGGAGTGGTGACAGCTTATTCAGGGCATCTCCGGGCATCCCGCAGACCCTGAGGGTTACCAGTGGGCTGGAACTCATTCCTGTCTGGGGCTGTTCGCAGCCACAGGTAAAATCTATCACAGCGCAGGCGCAGAGTGAGAGAAGCATCTCCAGTAACCATGGCAACGGAGCCTCATTAATCTCCTTGTCATGAAATCCTCAGGGAAAAAGGATGTCCACAAGGAGTCCCCCAACTCCTGGTCTTGACTGAGATGCTCACCAACAGTGTGACATTTGGCCTGTCACTTGACTTAACTTGGCCTCAGTTTCCACAGCTTTGAAAAAGCTGCCCATTCTCACTGGCAATCTGAGAAATAAATAAAGTAGACACTGAAGTGCTTTGGAAAGTGGGAAGCGTGGCATTCCTATCCTCGTTGAGAACTAGTGGCACAAGGGCTTTTTCGATCTTCATCCACCTAATTGTCTCTCGCTACGGAAATGTGCCAGGAGCTGTGGTTTCCAAAACAATTCTCACTTCCTAATGTACCATGAAAGTTAAATTTATAGGTAGATGTGGAAGGAAGAGAAAGCAGGCAGTTGCTAAATTATTCACAAATGCTCCTGTTCAACAGTTGCTTTCAGTAATCCTCACCTCCACCTGACACAGGGCCTAGACTCGCCTCCCACAGGAACTCACTCACGGGAGGGTCAGGACCAGCAGGGCGGGCGTGGGAAGGCTGCTGTGACACCAGCCTCCTTTCCCCAGTTGGGATGTGGGTGTGTCTGTACCTTGTCAGCTGCCTCCACAATCTGAGATTGACCTTTTCCCCTGGGAAGTGGCTCAGCATCTATTTGGGGGCAGAATTACAAGGGCAGTGTGTCTGAGAACCACTTTTCTCTGTCCACAGGCCCAACTCTCTGACCACCAAGGCTGAGGGTAGGGTCCCCTAGGCCTGGCCATCAGCAACAGGCTGATAATAAAAACAAACCAAACGGTGGGTTTTCTCTGAATCAGAGAGGGTTCCTTCCAAAGTGGGAGGCTATTGCTCATCCCTGGTGCCCTGTTGTTAAATTTCCAAATATCAGAAAAGCTTTTGTGAGTCACCTGTTTGCAGCTTTTGGTCTAAGGCTGGGTAGGAATCTAGAAGGACAGGCATGAAGATGTCTGATTCACTTCCTTTTACTGTCCTGGAGGAGACCTGATCCCTCAAAGATCAGGCTGGCCACCTTCAGCACAGACTAGTTATCTCTCCCCAACCCCAGCTGCACCCCAGATTTCAGCAGAAACTACGCACACCCCTTCTCCCAGAAGGATGGTTGAACGGAACATCTGTGCGCCCAGCACTTGCCCCCCTATGTTGACACTGCTTACACAGGCCCCACCTTGAACATAAGACACAGCATAGAAACTAACATTTTATATAAATCACACCAGAGGGCATGAGAAGTGGGAGGATGGGGGCACCATGAGTTCAGCAGTTTCTGATCATTTCCACCTAGTTCAATGGAGTCACATCCTCTGTGCATTTCCTTTATGTTAAGGAAAGTAGTCACACTTTGCAGGGAAAAAGAAAAAGGAAAAAAAGGAGCCACTTCAATGGTTTCAGTGAATCTGTTCAGGAGCAAATGAGCCTGCAAGGAGGGATGCGTGGAGCTCACTCAGTCATCTCAATGCCTCTTGCCCCATAAGTGGGATTCCATCTCTAATCTGCTAAGTGTTCTTAAATATGGGTTGTGGGGTGCATGTCTCCACTTTGTGCTAATCCTCACATGATATGAAACAACGAACTTAACTGATGATTTAAGCACTGTCCAAAAATAATTTGGACTTACTTGATTTTCACCTTTGTCTCTAGAACCCAACATCTAGTGAGAGAAACCAACCCTGAAAACAGGAGCTATGTTTAGACATGTTTTATCATTTAGAGCTGACACAAACCTACAATAGCACCTCTCATGTCACTTGTGATGGAAAATATGTGCTTGAGCCAGAGAGAAAGGGACAGAGGTATAGTTGGGGCACTGGACACTGAGAGGCCATTAGTGATGCCCCAGGGTGGCTGTGGGTGTTTCAGAGCTGGGTGCTGCAGTTCCCTACACCATCTCGGCAGGTTGCATCAAAATTGGAGCTTTGAGCATCACCCGTCAAGTGTGTTAATGCAAGATTACAAAACAAAGATCACTCTATCTCTCTGACTTTTATGCTTAGTCTCTCCTTCTCTTGGGAAATAAACTAATACAGATGAGCTAAAGCCCACTCCTTCTGATCTCTTTTCCTGCCTCCTTCCCTTCCAAGAGGGAAGTTGCTCTGAATTTTTCCCTTGCATAGTGTTTACACTCCACTCATTAATACTAACACACACTCCTGCTGTATGTGTGCCTGGGCTGAAGTAATGAAGCCCCTTTGCAGCTGGCTGACTGTTAGCTCGTCCTTGCCCTCCTGTAAAGCAATGTTGCTTGTTTCTTTGAGTGCACTTGGAGCCTTGCCATCTCCCAGGATGCCCCAGGGATGCCCCAGAGTTCACCAGGCTCTCTCTCATCTGGATCTGCCCACCACTGACCACTCACTCCCTGCTCCAGCACTGCTTTGTGCCAGGCTTGTCCCCCTTGCTGCAACCAGAGCCTCTCTAAGGGTCACTCATCTTTCAGCTCCTGTCCCTCAGCCTGCCCACAGCACAATACCCACTTAGAGAGGAAGGAGCTATGTGATGTTAGCATTATTCAGTGTTCTGGGGGAGGTAAAGGCATGCAGTAGCAGGTATCAATTCTTTCCCTCGCCAGCCCTGGTGATGTGCCTTGGTAAATCCTGAATCTTTTGTTCCTTATCAGCTTTAGAAGGGCCCAAGAGAAAGTCAGAGACATCTCCCTGGAATAACAACATCAACCCCACAGCAAGAGGGCAGTGGACCATCTGGTGCATTTTATCCTCCTAACTCACAGCTTAATTACACATTTGGGGTGATTTTAGGACCAGGGCCAGCCAGAGTTTGGCTGAGATATCCTTCTCTCTTTGTGCAGATGTTTCCAAAATTGGTGTTTCTCAAAACTTTTTGGACTACATAATCACTTGAGAACCTTGGTAACCCCGTGGTTCCTGGTGCCATATCTAGAGTCTGATTTGACGGTGAGAGATTGTCCTCCCTCTCTATCCCATTGGTAATTCTTCCTTGCATCCAATATCAATATTTCAGGAGCAAATTGATTCAACTCAGTGTTTCCCAAACTTGCCTCACCATCAGGCTCAACCAGGAGGGCTGATTAAAAATTTGGATAGCCTTGGGCCCCACCCCAGCTCTACTGAATCTGAATCTCCAAGAGTCTTAGCATTTTTATTTTTAAAATAAGTATCGTGGGACGCCTGGGTGGCTCAGTCAGTTAAGCATCTTCCTTTGCTCAGGTCATGATCCCAGGTTCCTGGGATCGAGTCCCTTATTGGGCTCCTTGTTCAGCAGGGAGCCCACTTCTCCATCTGTTTGCTGCTCCCCCTGTTTGTGCTCTCTCCCTCTCTCTCTGACAAATAAATAAATCTTTAAAATAAAATAAAATAAAAATCACAGGGGATTCTAATCAGCAAAATTTATGAAATGTTGACCTAATGAAAGTAATTTATTCCCTCATTATTCTATTATGAAAATTTTCAAACACACAGCAAAATTCAAAGACTTTTAAGTGAAACCACAATCAAGATTCTACAACTGGCACTTTACTATATTTGTTTTATTGTGTGTCTATCCACCTATCCATTCCTCTCTCCATCCAAGATTTCATCTTTGTTTTGGGGACATTTTAACATAAATTGCAGGCATCAGTGCACTCACCCCTAAATACTGCAGCATATTATCAACTAGAGTTTGATATTTGTTTACAGTGCTTTTTAAAAAAAATTTTTATTATGTTATGTTAATCGCCATACATTACATCAGTAGTTTTTGATGTACAGTATTTTCTTTTTTTTAGAGGTAAGATTTACAGAGTGAAATGAACAAATCTTAAATGTGCCATTGGATGAGTTTTGACAAATGCATACATCCATGTAACCCATGCCCCTCTGAAGATACAGAGCATTTCATCACTCTGGAAAGTTCCCTCATACCCCTTCCCAGATAAACTCTGCCCCCACACCTCAGACGCAATTACTTTTCTGGCTTTATCCACCATAGCTTTGCCTTAACAGAAATAACCTGTTAAAAGAAGCAAAACAAAATTTTCCAACATTGGGTACAGATCCCCAGTATTCTAAATGACTACAGTAGAAATGCTGTAGTCAGAGCTGTATGGGGGTCCCGAGTCCTAAGCCTGGGTCTCTGTGTGGTCCCGTGAAGCATCCTCTGAGGTGTGTGTCTGGTACCCTGGCACTCCCAGAAACACCTCTTGCAACTTCTGTCTTGGACCTCTGCTGTGCCCATAGTCTTCCTTCCTTTGGTCCTTAGAGAGCTGCTTGATTCTGCAGAAATCTTGCTCCTCCCAAGCGAAAAAAGATTCTAGATTCCTGGCTACAGCTCGCTATAATAATTTTACAAAGCAGATGATGAAGAAGAAAACAGTTTCAGTTATTATTTTTGTTTGTTTGTATTTGGGGGGAAGTTTTCTCGTTCAAATTTGGGCACATGGGTAACACAGTTTCATTTCACAATTCTCAATAAAGCTACCTGAACTCTGATTGTATCAGCAACCTCCAGCTACTTCCCTAACTTGCACTCTGTAATATAAGCCTGTAATTTTCAGTGTGCAGCAGGGGCAGGCTTTATGGGCTGGGGGACACAGCAGAGTCTCATCTCGCTGCCTGGTTGCCACAGGCTAATCGCGTGGAACAGAGCTAACCCTCAAAATGTCAGAGAGAATGAGATAAGAGCCCCACTCCCACCCCCACCCCAGCTTTCCTTTTGGATGAGAGAAGTGAGTGGTCTCTAGGCCCTTCAGGCCACAAGTCATCCACTAGGCTTTTCTGGCCTAACCGCTCATCTCTCATTTCAACTTCCCAGGCTCGCTGAGCAATCAACTGCTCACCCACAAGATCCTGGGGAGTGTTACCTAGTCCCCAGCCTTGCTTCTCTTGGTCTTGGTTTTGCATTTCCACAGCTCTTCTTAAGGTGTGGGTCTAGCATTAATATACAAAGCAGGTCTTCAATGATTGTTTGCTGAATTGTTACATAAGAGACTGGATGCATCATGACCTCATCACCACATATTCATCCCCGGCCTCATGCCAGATGACTGTCATCCATTGTAAGCAGCCAGTTATTGCTTCCAGAGATGTGGCAGAGACTCTCCTGACCTTAACAGTGAAATGGGGGTTTTAATCAGCCACAACAGAAGTCATAACTGACCCAAGCACCTTGGCTGTCCATTTTTGGACAGCAGTGCTACTAGTAAATGAGGACATCTGGGAAGAACAATAAATGGATCAAGGATCACTCTTCTGATATGAAACATGGTCTTTTGTTAGCTTGTAAGTTCAGGCTGTGCTTGGTTACAATTCTCCATCTAAGAAGTCTTGACTGAGCCTAAATCCCTGATAGGAAATTTAATTGCATGTGCTGCAATTTGAACACATTTAACAAGCAGAACACTCAGTCCACAGATGCCTAAGTACAGGAATTTTATTTGCTTAGAACTCTGAGGTCCCATCCCACCAGGTCACTGGGAAAGTCAATTTCAGCCACAGACGGCGCTATTCCCACACCCCAGATTTTGCTGGGCTCCTGGTGCTTTAGTCATTGAGGTAGTCATCAATACTGTTTGCCAAACATTCTGGTTCCCTTTCCCCTTTCTGGACCATGGTACAATTTCATGTCCCAAGTCCCTTTTGTTTGGGTGGGGTCTAATGACCACTTCTGACTGATGAGTTGTGAGTAAAAGTGGTGAATCTGATCCTTGGCCCCATGAGAACTGGAAGCCTATCTGTACCTCACACTCAGATAGAGCAAAAAAGTGGCATAGTGGGAAAGCCCTGAGCTTGGATTAAAGTCCTTTGAATTAAGACCTACTGTGGGGCCTTTGACAAATAACATGCTTACACCATCATTTTCTTACTTATAATATGGTGCTCAGGATGCTTACTCCATGGGGTATTTGAAGATTAAGTGACATCTTCTTTGTAAAACCGATAGTAGATTGCCTAGCATGTAGTTGGGGCTTAACTAATAAGAGTTACCTCTTGCTAGCCAGTTATAATCTCAAAGTATCTCTCTTCAGATGACTTGGAAGAGGCATAGGTGGCACTGGGCTCTAGAGAGCTAATGTTTCCCTCAAAGTTTGCCAGGTTCTATTGCACAGTCATGTCAAAACACAGAATTAAATAAGACGTTTACTGGAAAAGAAGCAGGCAGCTGCTGGAAATGTGCTGGTCTTCTGCATCAGGTTGCTATTTCAATGGACTGTTAAATGTCAAGTGAGTGTTTTCCTCCTGCTTCTTGACCTCACCAAGATCATCTCTCTGTGACCCCAGGTAGAAGGGGTTGGCATCTTGATTCACTTGCAGGCTGTACTCTATGACTTGGAGGAGGAGATGTTAACCAGGGCTATGCATTCAGGCAATATGAAATCTCTGGACCTGGAGGTTTGTATGGATTATATTCTTAAGGGTATGTGTGTATGTATGTATTCATTCATTGAAAGATATTTGTCAAGACCTTATTATGCATCAGGCACTGTTCTAGAATCTAGGGATACAAGGATAAACGGAAGAGATAAATAACCCTCTTTTCATGAAGTTTACATTCTAGTGGGGAAGACAGACAATAAGCAAGATAAGTGAGTAAAATAAAAAGGACGTTAAATAGCAATAAATGCCAAGGAGAAAGACTAGAGCATGGAAGAGGAATAAGAAAAGTTGTAATTTAGATAGGGTGGCCTAGGAAGTCCTCATGAGAAGGAGACTTTTGAGTATATCCAGGTATCAATAATCCAGACTGTGAAAATGCCCCTGCTATGCCCCATCTCACACCATCATTCCCGATAAACTAAAAATAATGACCAGGATGTGCATGTGACTGGTACTGAGAATAATTAGAGAAAGAGTAAGCAGAAAAGAAGTACAGCACGGTTGGGTGCAGAGATGGTCTGGAAAGGTGGAAATATGCTCATTCATTCAATTTTTTACCAAATACTTATTTATTCCATAATAGGTATCATAGATAGATAGAGAGATAATATATCAATATACAATATATAATTATATATTGGATGTTATATATATATATATTATATATATATAGGATTTTAAAAGTGTTTTAAAAATTATGACTAAGCCCTTTATTCTGTGTCAGACCCTTTCCATGGTACTGAAGTCCTCAAACGGAGTACGTGCTGTCAGGGAGTTTATGACTGTGCTGAGGAAAGGGATCAGACAAATATTAGTAAGCACTCATATAAGGTGCACTGTCTGTCAAGGCCTATTCTAAGGCTTTACGTATATTAAGTCATTTAGTTCTTACAACAACCCTATAAGATAGGAATGACTATTATTTCTCTTTTGCCAATGAGGCGACCAAGAAAGAGATTAATTGTTGGTTTCAAGTCACATGCCTAGCAAGTAGCATAGCCAGGAATCTGAACGCAAGCAAACTTGTTCCAAAGCCAAAACTTATACTTTTTTACATCATTAACATGAAAAGAGATGGAAGTAATCAGACTGTAACAAAAGGTGAAGGATTCAGGTGAGGGAAAAAGAAAAAAGAAATTCTCTTGTGCTCCGTTTCCTAGGACTGGGGCATACCTGGCTTGCCCAGGAAGAAAGGAGTCTGGATGTTGAAACCTGACAGAGAGCAGAAGAAGGAAGCAGGAGGGTCCTTGTTCACACATCAACTCTGTCACCCTGTGGGAACTTGAAGTGTGTCAAGGAGGAGCTGTTAACAGTGTTTGTTTCTGGTAAACACCTTTGTTCCTCGAGTTGACTATTTTTAAACTTTTCAAGCTGAGCTAACTTCAGGTGTGACATTTCAAAGCAGTTGCCCAGCTTTTTATTAGGTGAACGGGGTTGGGGGAGGAAAACGGAGAGGGAGAACTGGAGAAAATTTATAAGACTTCAAGAAATGGTAAACTGGAATTTAGGAGTGGCACTTCAGTCATCTGGTATACCTCTGCCAAGACTTTGGTGTGGCAGAGAGTAAGAGGTGGTTACAGTGGAGTGGAACATCCTTTATATTTCTTCTTTCCTCAATTTAACAAACACTAATGTGACTGCTGGTTCTTCACTCAGATTTGTGCTGGGTCCCTACCCCCCAAGATGATTATGGCTGCACTACAGCAATAGTAGCTTCTGATATATGTTCATTTCCTGTATATCTTGTTTTCCTGGTGGGTTTTGAGTCTCAAAGCTAACTTTTTAAGACCATAGTTAGGTTGTCAAAAGGAAACATACTTTCTAAATTCCTAGAGGTGCCCCATTTATAAATCAATAGGCAGGCCTAGCTACCTTGGACTCTAGAGCCTCATTACTGACCATGTCAGAGAAAATTTAGGAGCTGATATAGAATGTCCATTAGGAAAGAAGGAAAGAGACCTTCCCAGGAGAGGAGATAAAGGAAGGGAGGCAAGAAATCAGAAATGGTGGTTCTGGATCACCCTTGTGGGGAGTTTGTGGAGACCTAAGCAAATTACTCCCATACATTTGGATAGCCTCCAATTCAGGAAAACTTGCTTTTTATTTCTTGGGATTTGGTCTGGAAAATGCTGCAAACCTCTAAGAAAAAAATCTTCATGTTCAACATGAAACTGGAACAACTTGGTTCCACCCAGTTTGTAGCTTGGACTAAGAAGGAATTATGTAAGAAGGGGAGATAGCTATCACAATTTCTCAAGCGTTCCTGACACTAGTGAGTCGTGGAAGAAGTGCAAAGATTCCATAGGCTTTCAAAGGAGATGAGGCTGGTAGCTGAGTCTCATTGCAGGCTCCCTAGAGCTTGAGTGGGGTGGTGTCTGCTGGGACCAGGGGAGGCTTGGTTCTTCAGGAGACTATATATTTTATCACCATGACTTCAATGGCCACCTCCAACATAAGCAGGCCAGAATCTCCTCCCCTCCCCCCACCCCCCACAAAAAAGCACTGGGTCCTGAGGCTGCTGCCTCAGCATCACTAGGCTACCACCCAAAATCCCTCTTGAACTCAGCATCATCTTTGAAATACAAGAGCCAGAGAAGGTGGAGAGAAGACGTTCCTGATTAAATACTGAAATCCCTACATGTTTACTGAGAATGTCAGTAATCCTTTGACACTGATATATCCATTAGGAAGTTTAAATCCTTCATGACCCATCACCATTCAGCAAGATGGAATTCACAAGAAACTTCACTAAGTTACAGAATGTAAAGAATATTCCATTTTTTGCACATCTGAGTGTGGCCTCTGAGTTGTGGATCTTGCAGTTTAGTCCAACTGAGGGGATCAGACATGAAACAAAAAGCAAGGTACCAAGTGAGTCAGGGAGAAAACGAACGTGTTGAAATTCTCAGGGGAGTGATCTGGGCATTCCAGTGACTGTGAGGAAGGCGCCCTGTAGGAGAAGCCAAGCTGCCTCGAACACAGGGCAGGACTGTGGTCAAATCACAAACCAACCTAGGAACTCAGGACTGGAAGTTGGACCCCTTCTCTCTGCCCTGGCTGGCCCCTGGTTCTTGTGAGATTCAAGTGATGTTGTGGAATCCAAAAAGCCATGAAATGAAGACAGTTTAAACATTTTTTAAAAAGATTCAGATGTGCTCTAATTGGCTGGCATGCCTCCTGAGGACTTTTTCCCTTTCACACAACTGGGAGATAACCCTTACTAGTAGGTCCCTGTGCTTGGCACAAAATAGAGACCAAAGCATGGGCTGTTCTACTGTTCCCTTCTGAAGTCCGTGGGCCAGGGAACCTCCTTCCTGCTTGAGGCTGGTAAACACTTTACAGGTATATGGTGCCCTCGGAAGAGAAGGTGGTGGGGGTTGGAGGGTGGGGTTAGAATGAGGGGGCAGCTCTACATGGAAAGTGCGAAGCCTTTGAAGAGCCCTTACCCATCCTACTCTGTGCAGGCAATGAAGAAGGTAGATGACATCCTGTTGACCTTACAGTTCTATTTCAGAGCCCCTGGGTTATGTCTTGAGTGACTGGGCCCTTTGTGATGAGAGCCTTCTTCAAGAAGCAATCACAGTCTTGGGGCACCTGAGTGGCTCAGTTGTTAAGCGTCTGCCTTCGGCTCAGGTCAGGATCCCGGGGTCCTGGGATTGAGCCCCACATTGGGCTCACGTCTCGGCAGGAAGCCTGCTTCTCCCTCTCTCACTCCCCCCTGCTTGTGTTCCCTCTCTCGCTGTGTCTCTCTCTGTCAAATAAATAAAATAAAATCTTTAAAAAAAAAAGAAGCATTCACAGTCTTGTCTCATGTGATCCTTCCATCAACCCCAAGAGGTAAACTGAGTAAAACCCATTACTCCCCAGAACATCAGAGAAGCAAAATAGACGAAGGCTTTCCTTAATGACCTTTTTTTTCATTTTTTAAGTAATAAAAATATCAAAAGTAGAGAACACAGAGTATTTTGCTTAAGATATATGCAATCACCCCCAGAATGAATGAATATTGATATTTTGTAATATATGCTCCAGCTTAAAAAATACATTAGAGGCACAGTCAAGTTTGCCTTTCTAAACCTTCACAATTCCATCTTTCTCTCCCTCCTCACAGAGAACACCCTCATGAAGTCTGTGGTTATCTTTCTTTTCCACATCTCTATCATTTGTGAATTCATAAAGAAAGGTAGGGTATTACTTTATGTGCTTTGAATTGTTCTCATAAATGATAGCATATAGAATATATTATTCTGCAACTTACTTTTTCTAATCCACATTTTGTTAGCTCTTTCTGTGTTAATTCATGTGGTTGGGTAGTTATGGGCTGAATTATGTCCTCCCAAAATTCGTGTATTGAAGTCCTAACCCCCTAGGACCTCAGAATGTGGCTGTATTTGGAGTTAGGATCTTTAAAGTGATAAGTACACTAAAGCAAGGTCATTAAAAGGAGCCTTAATTCAGAATGATGGGTGTCCTTATAAGAGTAGGGAATTTGGACACAGACACACACAGGAAGAAGAACATGTGAAGAAACAGGGAGAAGACAGCTGTCTACCTGCCAAGGAGAGAGGCCTGGAGCAGATCTTTCTCTCAAAACCCTCAGAAGAAACCGACTCTGCAGACATCCTGATCTCAGACTTTTAGTCTCCACAAATGTGAGAAATAAATTTCTATTAAGCCACCCAGTCTATAATACTTTGTTATGGTGGCTCTAGCAAACAAAGACTCCATTCCGCAAGGAAATATTAGTGGGGGCTAGTGGTTATTTATGAAATAGTATGTCACTTCTCCCTGGGATTTAAAGATTTTATCAGAGGAATTTATAAAAACCTGTCTTACTCTCTCATTGAGATGCAGTTGTAGGTACAGGAGGTAAGGGATCTTCCCAGTGCCCCATAATTTTCTCCAGGAAATTGGTGCCCATTCTATAATAATTGTACAGAAGGTCCTAGATTAGAGACTGCTACATCACTGGCCACATCCCATTAGCCACTGGCTTCTAAGTTATTTCTAATCTGGGGGTTCTGATCTGCTCTCCCAGGGGCTGGTCTCAGCTTAAGAGATCAGCATGAAAACTAAAAAACACGTTTCAAAAGCTTCATATATAACACAAAACCTGTCCTGCAGGTCCTGAGAAAGCAGTAGACACTGGTCATACATCATAACCCAGGTTTGTGACATCATGTGTCATTTGTAATAAGGCATCTGTGTTGCTTTGGAGAAGGCCCCTGCACCTCTAACACTGGCCCACAACCCAAAGAAAACACCTGGATAGATTCCATCTAGTAAAAGGCCAAGAAAGCCAGCAAGGCCTAAAACCTACTCTTCAGATTTGCTCATAGCACCCTGCAAGGGCTGACCCTGTGGCCTTGCTGCAAGGCTGGGATAAAATAACAACGGATGAGAAAGCTCTTTGCTGTGTTGCAGGCAGCTTGTGAAGAGATCATAGTCTGCTTGAAATTCAATGTTCCTTTGGATCCCAAAGTATTTAAAATGCTCAGAGGAAAAGGAGGTATTTGGCCCCTTTCAGAAGTATTTTGGGGGCATTGTTGATAATGGTGAAAAATTGGAAACATCTTAAATGTCTACAGAAGGAGGCCTTTATTTTTTAAAATTTTATTTACTTATTCGTCAGAGAGAGAGCACACAAGCAGGGAAAGCAGCAGGCAGAGGGAGAAGCCGGCTCCCTGCCTGATGTGGGCCCCATCCCAGGACCCTGCGATCATGACCTGAACCAAAGGCGGACACTGAACAGACTGAGCCACCCAGTCGTCCCCAGAAGGAAATCTTGAAAAGTGAGATTTGTTAAATAAAATAAGATACAGCATATTTATACAATGTAGCCATTAAAAATGGTATGTAATGACACAGAAAGATGTTGAAAAAATGGTGTTATTTGGGGGGAAGATTACTTTTTAAAATAATGAGTACGCTTTAATTCCATTTTTAAAAATAACATATTTACAAGGAAGAGACTAAACAGTTACGTAGAAAAATGATAACTGGGTTATCTCTGAGTGGTAAGTTTATAGATGTGTATGGGTTTTCTTCTTGCTTCTCCTTGCAGTCATTAATCCTCATTATAACCTTATGAGGCAGGTGCTATCATTGTCCACATGTTTCAGACGAGGGGGCTGTGACTTTGGAGAGGTCAGGTCAGAGACCAAGGTCAGTAACCAGAAGGGAGATGAGGGTAGATTTGAACACACAACTGGAATCCAGAGACCACAACCTTAATCTTTCTCTCTGCTGTCCCCTAGTGGAACACTTCCCTCACACCCATGAGGGGCTGGAAAAACTTCCAGCCAGAGGAGGGACCAAGGAGGCAAATGTCAGCCTCTTGGGTCAGTGGCACCAAGGAGGCAAATGTCAGCCGCTTGGGTCAGTGGCATCAGCAGAGAAATGTAAATTTGACTCTCACTGGGGCAAATAAAGCTACTCCACAAAACCAAGAGCTGAGCTTGGTGAGAAATGAGACATGAGCCTTGTCCCTGGGAAAGATTGAGGTCTTAATGCAGACACAAGGTGACTGTACTTGAGTGAAGAATTGCTGGTAACAGAGGACAAATGAGAGAAATAAGCTATGTGTTGGTGTTTGCATTTCCTTAAAACTGTTATGTAAAGTTTCATATTGTACATGAGTTAATGGATCCTGTGTTACTTGAATAAAGTGTTATAGTTTCAGAAGTATGAGGCTTGGCCCTGTGCTATTCCACTTTTGTCCTGCTCTGCTCTGGGTCATGGGGCAGGGTGACCCAGGTTCCCATGCCAGCTGACTTCCATCTGGGCTCAGTCAAAGGTCGCACTGGTGGAGAATCAGATGACTGGGGGCAGAGAGAAGATTTCCACTGCCTCTAGCGACATCCCTGCTAAAGGTGTGTCTCCTCTGACGTTCTGGCTCTTACTGGATGACCTATACCACGTTTACAGCTTCCGCTGGGTGACCAAAGATCTGGGTTCTGTAACCCCACCTCCTCCCATTGTCCTCCCAGTCTCGTAGGGGTAGCAGATTTTTGCTACTGCTAATCTCCATCTCGACTGTCATCCTTTGCTGGGTTTCTCTGTTCTTCCATGCCCTGTATGATCAAAGTTCCCTCTGTTGGATACATGAGAGTGGTTTCTTTTTTTCCCAATTGATACATTCCCTCAATTATCAATTCCTGAGGTATTCTGCCAACAGAAGTATTTGCAAAGAGTGTCAGGTAGTATAAAGGAATTTCGAGGAAGGTTTTATAATAACATAATGATAGGTGATATTAATACCAGCTAGAAGTGTCAGGTGTGACATTTAGCTTGGCCATTAAAGGATGAGGGAGCTTGAGGAGATAAGAGCGTTGTGGATGGGTGATCAGTGTAAACAAAGGCACGATCAATAAGAATCCTCATCTTATTGTAAATAATGCATGGATAATAAATGAAAAAGTGGATCAAAAGTGTCCAACACTGTGCATGTAAGTTTCTCAGTCAAGGTGTGTTTGAAGGTGGAGAGGTACAGGGAGTGTCAGGGAAATAAAGGGCAGTGGATGTGTCTAGAATGTAAGGTTGGAGGGTGCTGGAAGGGGGTAAACCAGGAAGGGTATGTTAGAGTCTTACAAAATACCAGCTTAAAATCTGAGCTTCATCTTAAGGCAATGTTAGTCACTATTGACACCCAGTGCCTGGCATGTGAAAGTTCAATCAATGTTGTTGAATAATTGAGGAATTACTGACAATTTTGGCAAAGGCGAGGGTCACAGAACCATGCCCTGCAAATAGAAACGTGTAGACTGGTGTAGAGTGGGGGGAAGACAGTTAGAAAGCAATCAATCATAGCTTGAAGAGGACACAGTTGTGTTAGATATCAAAAAAATTGGAATTGCAGACATTGGGGGGGAGGGGTAGAAATGCCCCTGTGACCACATCCGTGTTGATCAAGCAGCAATCCAAATAGGGCAGGAATGTGGGAGATGACGAGACGCATAGTTAGTGGTGACAATTATTTAATACCCACCCTTGGATCTTCTGGCCTTTTCTCTCCTGTTATTGTAAAGACATTCATTTTTTTCTTCAAACCCAATAAATTATTCTCTGTCAGCAAGCTGGGGGGAGGGGATGAAGAAAAGATCTCGGTTTGCTCTTGGCTTTTCCTCTGTCTAGTCCAAACACTGGAAATGTCAAGTTTGCTCACTAATTAAACATGTCTGTCTTGGACTGCACTTGTATCTTTCACTGAGAAGGTGTAGATTTCCAGGGAGACATTACACATTCATGTTTCCAAATACAGCATTTCGAAATCTCCCCGTGTGACACAAATACCAACTTTGTGAAAGTGTCTCCTGATGGGAAAGACACCTGAGTAAGGCAGTCCAGTTCTGGGGCGGGGGGGGGGGGGGAGCCAGGATGTGCTGGGTGCATGCCCTTTAATTTATTTTCTGGGAGAGCTGCTCTGGGACCCTCTGTAGGGCCAGTTCTGGGCCTTTCTGGATTTCCATGAATCCTACTGCACAGCTGGTGCCTCCCAGGACTGGGTCATGGGAAATCTTATCCCCTGGTCAGGTTGTAACTGTCCTTGCCACCATCCCTGGTGTCTGGGTGGCCAGGAACTGACAATTTGCAGTTATAGCCGTGGTCATGATTTTGCAAAGCCTTACTTGAATGCAGTGCAGAAAGTATCATTGTCACCCACATTTCACAAATAAAGAAGTGTGGCTTTCAGCCTTGAAATCTTTACAGAATGTGATTCATTGATTGCATGTTTTCTAGGTGCTAACTATATGCTGGACATTGTGTTAGGTGTTGTAGATATAACTGTAAACGAGACTGACATGGAGAACCATATGGGGCTTTAGTCTGGTGAAGAGTGAGTAAGTAATTAAGTACTGGGGAGTCTGAGAGCTTAGATCACTTGCCAAGGACGAGCTATTGCTGGTTAAGTGGTTATGCCTGCGCAAATTTGAATCTCAGGTCCCTCTTCTTGGGCAGTAAAACATGAGATTTCACAAGGGGAGCTGAGGGTGTGGATGCCATCTGAATTGTGTGCGAGTCAAAGGAAAAAGAGAGCTGGGGAGAAATGACCAGAGTCTTATACATGTGATGACATTTCTGTTATGCTGCCCAGAGTGCCAGGCATTGCTGGCCTTGTTGGAGAAGGTCATCTCAGGAGGGCTCCACGGCCTTTCTCCTCCCCTTACTGCGTGGTGAGGGCTGGAGGAAAGCCGCAAGGTCATGGGAAGACAGGGTTTTCAGTCAACTCTCCTGGACCTGTTTTAAGACTCAGAATCTCAGTTTGCTCATCTGAACATGAATATTTTTATTAGTCACTACATCATGAGTTCTCGGCCTTTGGGATTCCATAGACCAATATTTTTTGATCTCTGTGTATCAGGGAGAGGGGAAAGTTCAAGGTAGGACATTAAATATATGTTTTTATAAAACCCCACTGTCTACTAGTATCAGCTCTTGTTAAAGAAAAGATGTTTTCATACCAGGTAAAGAAAGAAGGAATAATATAATTTGTAATAATATAAAATTAAAAACAACTCTTGAAACTGAATTATTTTAGCTGCTAAAAAGACCTCACTTAGTTGTCATTGTTCTCATTTTTCTGTGGACTATGGTAAAATGGCACCATGGACCAGCCTCATCTTTGGACCCAGGCCCAGCAGCTGGGAAGATAGTCCCTAGGCCCTTTTCAATTGTTTGAGGCTTGCAGCATCCCTGAGACAGCCTGGGGTCTGCAGCTATTCTTCTTGGAAATAGATACATCCTGGCTCCTTTCCATCCCTGGTTCACTTCTGAAGGCCTCTGTCTGGTCTGTGATCACTGAAATGGCAGTGTCCTGCCAAAGCAGCTCCCACCAAGCCCTGCCATATGGGGGCTGCATTTCCACTGGGTCTGGCAGCTCTTTTGCTCATAACATCAGTCTCCACTGATAGATTCGTCCCTGTCACACTATTTACTGAAACTAGGCCACTTAATTAAAAGCAAGAGCTTTGGCATAAACTCCAACAGTGGCTTTATAAATTCCAAGCACTGTAAAGAAACCAGATGGAAGAATGGGTCAGTTATCATGGAGGCCAATGCTCCCACCCTTTCAAAGGACTCCTCAGTCTTGGAGGCATCTGCTCTTTTTGGGGGGTGTGGATGTCAGCTCACCGGGAACATAGGATGGGTCCATCTTCACACAAACACAATGTGCTTTCCTGGGATAGTCACATAATAAAGTCAATGATTCATATATGCACCTTTTGAGGGAAGTAGAGCTAATATGAAGGGAGGGGATTTCAAATGGGGGAGATGTCCTGTCAGAGGGATTTTGGGGGGAGGCTGTTGGGGACCAAGCAGCTTCCAGAAGATCCTTAGGCAAAGCTCCAGGGTGTTAGGCAGCATTAGCTGGGCCCCAGCTCTGGGTCTGGTATTGTGAGTTTTTGCTAGGAAGCTTCCACTGGCTTCTCCAGATTCACTCCTCCCCCTTCCTTACCCTGCTCCGTGCCTCAGAGGCTGACCTCTAGGAAATGCATCATCAGCCTCCCCTGACCTCTGGCTTCTGGTTGAGTTTGGCCAAAGGAAGCTGCCACTGGAGATGGGAAGATAAGAGGAGAAAGAAGTCAGGGTATTTATTTCTTCTGTTCTCTCCTTGCCAGCTCGCTGTGAATGGCTCTGGAGGCCATAGGTCCTATCAGGGGCCCCTTCCCTATAATCCATCCCTCCTTTGGGATACCACTCCTTATTCCCCCAGGTCTAGGGGAGGGAATGACTAGCTGCTGTGGCTATCCCTAGATACTGTACCATCCTTTATTCATTTTTTCATTTCTTTAAACCTTGTATTCTAGTTCTTTTAGTAACTCTTCAGATCACCTAGTCTGAATGAGCCAGTTCTTGGCCACTGGGACCTGACAGACACAAGGGTCTTTACGAATGTCAGAAATGAGCAAAACACTTTCTTCTCCCTGAAGAGATTGGAGGTATAAGCAACAAATAGAAAGGGCATAGACATTCTCTCTAAGCCAAGTCTTCTGTGTGCGAGACCCTCAAGGCCTCTGATCAGAGGAAGGGGACAGGATGGGTAGCATCAGGGGAGACATCTGAGACAAGGCAGTGGCTCGGATGGGCTTTGGAGCAGGTCAGCATTTAGGGACGTGGGGAGGGGGACATGGCATACTGGGTGGGAGAACAGCCTAGTGGAAGAACAGGGGTCAAAACCACCTGGGACATGAGACTTCACACCTGTACCTCAGGCTGGAAGGGAAACCAAGTGGGAAAGAAGAGAAACATTTGAAGAGGTAGAAGAAGTAAGATAAGTCTAGGACTTTGTCAGAATTAAGAGAACCAAGATCTGCTCAAGTGTCTCCCTCCTCATCCATCCAATATGTAGATGCTGCTTCTTTCAGGCTTCTTATCTCCCATCTCAAGGCCTTGACTTGTGCTCGCGTTGTTCTCATTGCTGAGCTCTCAAATCAACTATCCCATTTCTTGAGTAGCCTTCTGCGGTAGGCAGCCTCCAAGATGGCCCCATGGTACTCTTCTCTTGGTATTTACAATCTTGTGTAGTCCCTTCCTATTGAGTGGGGGCTGTACTTGGTGACTTGCACCTAAGACTAGAATAAACTAGAAGTGTGTGTGTGTGTGCTTGTGCATGTGCGTGCATGCATGTGTGTGTGTGTGCATCAAAGACTAGATCAGGAAAGGCAGTGTAGTCCCCTCTCTATCAGATTGCTTGCTCTGAGGGAATCCGGATGCCATGCTGTGGGGCTATTCCAGCTGTCCTATGGAGATTCCTACCCCTGGCAGGAGCTGAAGTTTTGTGACCCATAAAAAAAGAGAGAACAAACATCTGTGTTGGATAGCTGCTACTACTTTATTCAGCAAGGTTCTTATTCTCCCACCTCTAGAAATCAGACCCAGGCTATACCGGCTAGAGATTCAAAGGCAGGCTCTGGCATCAGATCAACACGCGGCTGAGGTTTTGAAACTCTCTGAATGACCTTGGGCAAAAGACTTCACTTCTCCGGGTTTCAGTGTTCCATCTATGGAATGGGGATAATGAAAACACCCACCGCTTTGGGTTTCTTTGTGAAGATTAATGAAGCTGGGCAAATAGAGAACTTTGCATACAGTAGATGATCATTAAACAGTAGTTGTTGTTATTTTGCCTTATGTTAAAAAGTGTACCTTAGCGTTTTCTGGGGAAGCTTCAAATGAGTTTTCAAAACGAATGACACTTGAGGTAGATGACAAATCTGACAAAGTGATATCTGTTGTGGCTTCAGCAACGAACTTTCCCATCTCCACTTCAGTCTCTGCTTCCGCATTCACACCAAACGGATAAGCTCACTCCGGCCACAGTCCTCCAGGGGCTGATTTACACAAAGCAAATATAATTGATATTAATGGACACATAATGATTCCAAGACAGTTGAGACAGTTGGCAAAAATGACAAACTTCATTTGATCCATTTAGAAATGATGGAACGAAATAGGTAGATGGTGTTATCAAGTACACACACACTCACACACACAAACGCAAACATTTGCACTCATATACACACTCACACCTCACTGAAAAGGTTAAAGACACTTAAACTATCCTGGGAAAGGATACAAAATATTGCATGGGGATTTAGAGGCGAGAAATAGAAGAAAACATAACACACTGTAAATTAAAGTCATTTATAAAGTGCAACTGGCACCCAGATAGAAGGGAAAAATGATTAGTCAGCAAAAGTGAGGTGTTTTGTTATTTATTTACAGAATACTTCAATGGGACAAGAGAGAATGTATTTATTAAGGGATTGCTGGTGTACAAACACAAACATATTAATGTTAGGCACTGAGGACATCTAACTTATTTGCCTCAAACTGATTTTGTTAGATTTAAGCCTATGAGGCCCCTCTGGCATTCTTTGGAGAGTCTGCTCTCCCACAGGTGTAGATCTGGTTAGCTCTGATACTGGCCCTGCCTGGTGCTGTGGACATGCAGCAGGGAGAGGGTCACTTCTGGTCACCATAGCCTGCCCCCACCCCACTTGCACAGCACAGTTGCCCGGCCTCATTCAGCTGTGTTGACACGCTCTTGCCTCTGCAAGTGAGCATGGGGGTTGGTGTTTGAGGGGAACCACCTCTATTCCTAGGATCAATGGGTTTGGTGTATGCCCTCTACCTCTTGCTTTCAAAAGAAGTATGTGTTACCCGGATATCAAGTGGGGTCTTTTGTACCACTAATGGAAGCAATGGATAAATACGGAAGAAAAATAAACAGAGATCATGCATGTAAACATTTGGCACGGTGTTTGCCACCTAGGAAATGTTCAATAAATGATAAATAATGATGATTATATAATGAGAAGGATTAACAATTAGAACATGTACCTTTTTTCTTCAGTTTTTATTTAAATTCTAGTGAGTTAACATGAGTTGCAGTGTTGCGTTCAGGAGTAGAATTTAGTGATTCATCACTTACATATAACACCCGGTGCTCATCACAAGTGCCCTCCTTAATCCACATCACCCATCTAACTCACCCCCTGCCCACCTCCCCCCATCAACTCTCAGTTTGTTCTCTGTTGTTAAGAGTCTCTAATGGTGGGCGCCTGGGCGGCTCAGTTGGTTAAGCGACTGCCTTCGGCTCAGGTCATGATCCTGGAGTCCCGGGATCGAGTCCCGCATCGGGCTCCCTGCTCAGCGGGGGGTCTGCTTCTCCCTCTGACCCTCTTCCCTCTCGTGCTCTCTATCTCTCATTCTCTCTCTCTCAAATAAATAAAATCTTTAAAAAAAAAAAAGAGTCTCTAATGGTTTTGGGCGCCTGGGTGGCTCAGTTGGTTAAGCGACTGCCTTCAGCTCAGGTCATGATCCTGGAGTCCCGGGATCGAGTCCCGCATCGGGCTCCCTGCTCAGCGGGGGGTCTGCTTCTCCCTCTGACCCTCTTCCCTCTCGTGCTCTCTATCTCTCATTCTCTCTCTCTCAAATAAATAAAATCTTTAAAAAAAAAAAGAGTCTCTAATGGTTTTGGGCGCCTGGGTGGCTCAGTTGGTTAAGCGTCCAACTCTTGATTTCAGATCATGATCTCAGGGCTGTGAGATCAAGCCCTGCATTGGGCTCTGTGCTGGGTGTGGAGTCCGCTTGGTATTCTCTCTTTCCCCACAATACCCTGCTCTCTGTCTCACTCCCACTCTTAAAAAAAAAAAAAAAGACTCTCTTATGGTTTGCCTCTTGCTTTCTTTTATTTCCCCCCTTCTCACATGGAGAATGTGTACCTTTTCATAACCCTTCTGTTACCTAAGCAACTAATCTGATTTTAGAAGCATATAGAATGGGTTTTTTTTTTTTTTTGTCATAAAGATCATACTTTCTAAAGCAGTACTACCAGCTCAAAAATTGGAGCCCAACTGAGGCACTTGGGGACCATTAAGCAAAATAAATTTAAAACCAACACCAGCTATTGAAATTTAAAGAAGAAAGCATTTCTTATTTCTCCTAAGGTCAAGGACAAATAGAAAAGTCACGTGATGTGAGGTGGTTTGACAGTGTGACTAGTCCCATTTCTGCAAGAAGAACACAAATGCTGCACTCTAGTGCAAAGTGCAGTTTTTTCCTGAACCTTGCAATGGGTGTTGCAGGGAGTGCCCTGACAAGTATCTGAGTGAATGTACAGTAGCTTAGGATTTGAGAGACATCTCCCAATCTCAGTCTTTGGCAAGTTTGTGAAACCTGCTATGTAAGTCAGGGATTAAGAGCAATATCAGAGGAAATGAGAATTTCCCACCCCCATCTTCCCTTCACTCTTGCAAATGGCCACTTCTATTCTCTCTTTGTTCAGAGCATCTCATGGTACTCTGCCTACTAACCCAGAAGACGTTGGCATTCCAGAATATCTTGGCATCAAGAGTATCTCTCAACTCCTTTTCCTTGGGTCTAATATCAGTTGAATGGAATAATAGAAAATTCTGCAAATCCAAAATATCCACTGGGGGGAAGTGAAAGGAAAACTTTCTAAGAAAAAAAACAATGAATTGCATATTATCATTCAGAGGCTCTGGCAAAAAAATAATAAATACCTTCTGGAGTCTGTGGGAATAAGGGAGAAGAAATTGGTAATGAATTCAGTGCTCTGATTCACCCCAGTCCAGAATCCTCCCCACCCAGTTTTGATGGAAGACACTGTTATCTTCAAACACTGTAATTTGAGCTCCATGGTTCAGATAACTATTTTGTTTTTTTAACTAGCATTTTCTCCATGGAGTAGCAGGGGATTCTGACATAGATAAGATGACTCAGAAGATCTTTGCACTTTCATTTAGAAACACACACACTCCCTCTGCACCAAACCCTACACTAAGCATCAGGGATACCAAAGTGAACAATGGTCTTGCTCTAGATAAGATACTGCTGGGAGTTTCTACTTCAGGGTTGAGACTGCACATCTCTGTGTCCTGAGAGGGTTTGGGGACCTTTCTGTTCACATGGCATGGAAAACATTTTCTTTCCACAGTGATTCTTGGTGTGTTTTTAAAATTTGAAAGAGCTGAACAGACACAATAATCCAGAACAATAGTCCCTTTAGGACCCAGTTCTTAGTAATTGCTCTGTGGGTTCTATGTTGGTCTAGCCTGGGAGAGCAGAGGGCCTATGGAAGCAGAGGACAGAGCTCTCCTGTGTACTTCCCCTGCATAACTCAGGAGCACTGGTTATGGAGAGTCAGCCTCTCTGTCCAGCACAAATGTTAGGTCCTATGTGGTGTTCTAAGATCCCTTGCTAGGTAATCAGGCAGGCAAGTACCCATGTCTTCATTTTACTTATTTTTAATTTAAACTTTTAACACGAAAGGAAAAGTATTGTCACATGTAAATGAGAAGTCTGGAGCACTGGGCTGTGGCCAAGGCTGAATCCAAATGCTCAAGCCATCAGGAATTTGCCTCTGTCCCTCTCTTGGCTTCACTTTGCTCTGTGCTGGTTTCATTCCCATGTAGCCTTACCCCACAAGGGGGTAAATATGGCCCCCAGCACTCCCTACTTGACATGGTCCATAATGCCTACCACTGCCCATTGTCTCCTGTTGCTTCATCTACCTTCCTGATTCCTGGTCTTTGGTTTCTTTTCAATTACTACTATTTTGCTATTTCCCATCCCAGATCTCATAATTTATCTTGACCTCATGCCATAACCTCATGGCCCTCAGACTGGGTCAGAAAGGTCTCTAGGTCTCTGTTTAATTTAATTCACATGTTTTAAGTTGGATAAATGAGCAGTTAATGATTTTAATTCTTCCTTGCAGGAGAAATTCCATCCTGTTCTTTAACCATGTTTGCTCAATGCGGGGAGAAATCCATATTCTCATAGAGCATTATTTGAAGTGGGAATGGAAGGCAGATGGTGGATTTTGAAGATGCGAAGCGGGAGCTGGTATTATATGGGTGCTGCCCTGGTCTTTGCTCCTCCATTCGTGTGCCCTTTCCCACGCAAAAGCGATCATTGTCTGCTGCCTGCCAGATCAATGGGTGACATTGTGCAGGGATTGGTATTTGTTTAAGAGAAATCTCCCCAACTGACCCAATTCCTGTGATGCATAAAAAAAAAAAATGACAGAAGTAATATTTTTGTTCTTGTTTCACTTTCATTCATCTTATTTGATCAAGGCTGAGCAGAACTGACATCTCATCAAACTCCAAAGTGTGTTTCAGCACCAGGTTCATCGGAGGGTGGCATTTAAAACACAGACATTGTAGGAACAAATGTATTTGCCAATCCCGCCCAGCAATGTAAGCCTGACCTTTCTCCTGTAGATTTATTGACATAGGCCTGTTTTGTATCATATTTCATTATTGTGAGTGGAAGGATTGAAAGTTCTTCTCTTGGAAAACAACTCAGTTGGGGCCAGAGTGGCCAATATGCCTTCTCTTCATAGTGAGAAAGAGGGAATTAGAAAGGCAGGTACTGGCAGGATTAACACAATTCCTCAAAGAGTGTCTTTAATTAAAAAACACCCGGTACCGACCATAGGTCTGGAAGAAATTTCCATTTGGCATGTAGCGAGACCAGAGGAATTACATCCAAAGTTGCTGTCATTTACTTGTTGTGGGGCACATCATGGGTTCCTTGCATCTGAGAGCTCTGAGACTTGCCCCTTGCTCAAAGCAGAAATCCAACTCTGATAAATGCTCCATCAGTATGTTATCATACATTCAAGTGTTAGAAACCCAGCATTTCATCAGGCCAAAGAGCTGTAGAAATTATCCATTTTGTTCAGTTGTGTGACAAAACTAAAACAAAAACAAAAACAGTCCAGATACTCTTCTAAGCACTGGTGATATAGCAGTGAACAAGAAAAGGAAGATCCCTGTTTTAAAGGCATTTCAACCTTGTGGAGAATGCTCCACAATGGAGAAGTTAATAAACAAAATAAATAACTTTGTTTTTTGTTGTTTTATTTGTTATTCTCTGTGTGCAACAGAAAAAGGCAATGGAGGCAATGGAGAGCCTGGGAGGTCCTGGGGTGAGAGGTGCTGCTTTGCACAGATTGTTCAGAGGCACTCTCTCCTGTGGCAGAGAATGGGTATTTGAGCTAAGATTAATGAGATGGTGCTAGCTCTGTGGGAGCTAGATCACAGGCTGTTCCAGTGCAAAGGCACTGAGGTGGACATGTGTTTGGCACCTTTGAGAAACAGAGAAAGCTAGAATGGAGTGAGCTTGGAGCTTCAGGAGTGAGGAGGGTCAGGCTCTGAGATGGGCCGGAAAGGTGAACAGAGGCAGATCAGCTAACCCCACCTTAGGAGATTTAATCCACCATAAGGGGGAGCTCCTAGAGGGTCTTAAACAGGGAAGTCACAGCAGGTGATTTACACTTAAGTGGTTACTCTGGTTACTCTAGAGGGAAACTAGTGGGTAACAGCAGAAACCAGATAGATGTGTGGCTGTCTTAGCCCGTTATAGCAACAGATGATAGATATGATCTACCAAGGCAAATAGTACTGATCAGTGTGTGTAAATCCGTTCTTCCCTCCCGGCTCCCCCACACTGAGGCAGAGTAAATCTAGCCCTTTCTGGCCACTTCAGGCACTTGGGTACAGTGTTTATGACTCCCCATTACCTTCTCTTTTCTGGGCAAAGCAACCCTATTTCTTCCAACTCTTCTCCATGTACAAGATTTTTAATTTCCCTTATCACTCTTACTACTTTCCTGGCTCTGCTTCATTTTCTTCATGTGTCTCATTACACATTGAGCCCAATAAAGAACACAATACTTCATCTGTGGGTTCATTTTGCATCCCATCTCTGCCTTAGGGAAAGCGCTCTCCCTGCGCTCTAAGCCCAAGGGCTTTAGAAGCATAGACTCCTCCACTCCTGGCTGCGAGGTGGAACCTAAGACCTGAGTTTAAGCCAGTCAGTGCATCCCATCCCCTGGCTGTGATTGGTCCAGATGCAGTCACATGATCCAATCCCAACCAATGAGATGCAAAGGGACTCAGGCTGGGAATGCTGGTCTAAGATTCTCATCCTCCGTCACTGAATTCTACTTGAAATATTGAGTCGCGAGTGTTTCCGGCAGTCGTCTGAAGACCATGAAAGGTGAGTTTGCCCAAGAATACACCCCCTTTCCAGTGAACAAAGCTGAGAAATAGAATGAGAGAGAGAAAGAGAAAGATTAAGGCATGGTATTTGCACACTGGATCAAGCAATGTCTAAAGTCTAATCCTGGATAATTAAATTAAGCGAATCAATTTTCTCTATTCCTGCTGAAGTTGCTATCAAAGACACTTGCTATCAAAGGAATCCTAATTGACCAGAGAAGGGTGGAGCCATCACCTCCCTTGAACAGGGTCCTTACACCCCATTCAGTGCAGCCTGAAATTGTCACCTCTGTCAGCGGCTGCCCTGTCCTGTCAATGTCTGTTGTTTGAGCTTATAGCCAATGAGGGCCCACGCTTTCCTGTTCAGCAATTTCTTTCTCAATTTCTCTCTGAGACATCCTCAGAGGGTTTATGTAAAGCCCTTTTATGAATTTAGTATTTATTAGGCCTCCCTCTTGCACTTGACATGTATCCATTTTTGCCTGAGATGCAAACTCCTGAGAACCCAGTATTATGACCCAACTGGGGGGAAACAGCAAAAAGAACCAATAAAACCTAACAAAGCTAAGACTAATCATTGCCAAAACCACCCATTTGGCTCACTAATGGGCCAAGGGGGAGGGGCCTGTGAGCTTCGAGTGTTTTTCAGCTTTCACACTTGTTCCTGGGATGCCTGGAAAGCCCTCCATTAAGACACACAGCACAGCCAATTTAAGGGGCCTCCGAGAGTCATGTCTGTGATGTGGCTTTTGTAGCTTAACTGGATGAAATGGGAAAGTGTGGCCACTCAGGAATGGACCGACTGCCTTGAGGGAAGTAGGAGCCCACAAGCCCAGACCTCAACCCTGCTCACCAAAAAAAAAAAAAAAAAAAAAAAAGAAAGAAAAAAAAAAGGAAAAAAGAAAATCCAGCTCTCTGACTTTAGGGCTTGGGTTGGGAGACAGGGGTGGTGCCAGTGTCTAGTTCACAGTATCCCAGACTGAAGAACCAGAAGGACTCTTTGGGGGCTGCTAGTCCTACTGTGGAAACTGAGACCTAGCAAGGGGCAGAAACTTTGCCCAAGGGGATCCAGCAAGTTAATGACTGAGTGATCCCGAATTAGAGCCAAGGTCTTCTGTTACTTAAGCCACTGAAATAGAGTAGTTAAAAGTAGTTATAGACACCATCCAGGACATCTAATCCATTCTGCTTTCCTGGAACCGGTAAGCTGGGCCATTCTGTGGATGGGGAGGCTCCCACATTCACATAGGAGACCCTGAAGATATAGTCCTAGAGATGAGATAAAGGGGGAGCAATGTACTTCTGGATCAGGAGGCAGGAAATCAGCCTTCCAATCCTGACATCTCTCCTGGCTGGGAAGCTCAGAGCTAATCACATCACCTTCAACCCTCACTTTATCCATTTGCAAAGTGTGCATAAGCCATAGCTTGGTCTCATGGTCGGGGGCTGCTTTACCATTTTATGTTATGAGCTCCTTTAACCATTGTGCCAATTCTGCAAAGTATTTGCTTTTATCTCCCATCCAAAGATGAGAAAACTGAGGTACAGGCAAGTTAGGAAATTGGGCCAAGACAGCTTAATTCAAGGCAGTCTGACTCTAGAACCCACTTTATGGCAATTGCCAAATGATAATAATAATGGTGAAATAAAATTGGTAAATAATAAAATATAAATAACAATAATTAAATAATATACCCCTCACAGGCTTCTTATGAAGATTCAGTGGAATGACATAAGTGTATTAACCATGTCTTTCATTTTCTGTTTCCATTCTGATGTTGTGACATCTGGGGCCTTGCAAACCTTGGAGGAATTGCCCATCTCAGGGTTAGGCAATTCCTAGAGACAGTAAACGGCTCATATGGGGGCATGCTTTTCAAATATAGCCAGCCCACCCAGAGCCCACACCCCAACCACCTCCTTCGTTGGGCTCTCACATTCCAGATCACTATCCTCCTGCCCTAAGGGCTAGGTGCTAGACAGCAGGGACAGTCCCTAAACCCGAGTCTACTGCAGTCATTCAAATGGGCACAGCCTAATCCTGCTTACCCTGCCTCACCTGTTTTGTCCTGTGGAAACCACAATAAAGGCCCTTGCTCCCCTCTCCCCCTGCCTCCTGACTGACCCTCGTGCCGCCTTGTGTGGCCCCTAGGGTGTGGTGTGCCTCCTTTCTCTCAGGAACTGTGAGTAACAGTCTTTTCAATTCAAGTCCTCTCCTGATCTGTTGGCCTTATCATACCTCAAATTTTCTATTATTACACTATATTTTAGAACAAGTGAAAGCCCTTTGTACAATATAATGCTGAACAAATATAAGTTACTATCTCCCTACATGTGGAGAGTATTATGTATTGAATGTTTACCAACTTGTGCCTGGTATTTTACATACATAATTGTATCTGATCATCATTATCCGTACCGTGAAAACCAGGAGCTACTATCCCCACTTTACAGATAGGAAAACTGAGACTCAAAAGATTTGAGCAGTTTGGTTGGGTCACCCAGATAGTAGATGGCAGCTTCCAGGCTTGACAATCCATTTATCTGATTTTAAAGTTTTTGTTCCCTAATCCATCCTAGAGGGGACTGGAACCTCATGCCACAGGAACCACATGAAACTCAAAAGAGATTTCAAAAGACAAGACTTCTATTGCGGACATTGCTGTTATGAACATTGCGGTGCATATGGCCCTTCTTTTCACTACATCTGTGTCTTTGGGGTAAATACCTAGAAGTGCAATTGCTGGGTCATAGGGTAGCTCTATATTTAATTTTTTGAGGCATTCCACACTCTTTTCCAAAGTGGCTGTACCAACTTGCATTCCCAGCAACAGTGTAAGAGGGTTCCCCTTTCTCCACAACCTCTCCAACATTTGTTGAAGCCCTGTCAATTTTTGCCGTTCTAACTGGTGTTAGGTGGTATCTCAATGTGGTTTTGATTGTGGAACATCAGGAATAGCCTGGAGGACATTAGGAGAAGGAAGGGAAAAATGAAAGGGGGGAAATCGGAGGGAGAGATGAACCATGAGAGACTATGGACTCTGAGAAACAAACTGAGGGTTTTAGGGGGAAGGGGGGTGGGGGGATGGGTTAGCCCAGTGATGGATATTAAGGAGGGCATGTACCGCGTGGAGCACTGGGTGTTATACGAAAACAATGGATCGTGGATCACTACATCAAAAACTAATGATGTAATGTATGGTGACTAACATAACATAATAAAAAAAAAAAAAAAAAAAGACAAGACTTCTGTTCCTCCCCACCCCCAACCAGCTAGACTTCTTTCTGTTGCATCTCAAGGAGATTTTCTCCATAAAAAATTTTTTGCCTCAAGCTAGCCTTTGCTTCCTTGTGAATGAATTCATTCTCCAGCATATTTGCAAGACAGAGGGAAAACCTGGCTTTAAAATAACACATGTTTTAATTTCACCCTGGCCTGGATCAATATCTCCACTTGTTCCAAATAGGCAACTAACTCATCCCACATTGCCATCTCTACAGCCTGTTGTCCCCCCTTCACTGCATTTCCCTTGGCATTAGGCTTGGCTTATACCCTTGGGCCAGGGCCTGGTTATTAGAGAGGAACTCCCATGTTCCAAATCCCTGGAACTGCATCATGATAGACAATTCCTTTGGTGTGAGAAGATATTCTAATGAGAACTCTTAAGAATGAACACTTTTGGGGAGAAGGCATGTGTTGCCATCCAGCAGAAATGGGCTGGAGGAATAGGTTGGGCAGGGACAAAAAGGGCTCAGGTTTCTGGAAAAGGAGAATGAGCTGCCATGTGGGGTCACCCAAACAATCTCCAGTCACATAGGGGAAGCATAATACCGAGCACACACTGGTGTTCTTGTTGCTCTGCCCCTGTTTGTGGTCTCAGCTGCGACCTCTTTCTCTTGGAGAGCCACTCCTCCTCTGTTCTCAATGCCTGTGGTTTCAGCGCAGTCAACACCAGCACCGTCCCACCCACCAGTGCGAGAACTGACCAGCTGGATTGCTACAACTTCTTCAAGGGTTGGGCACATAACCAATTCAAGTGAATAAGCATCAACCCTGGAATTTCAAAGGAAATCATTGGGAAAGAGGTGCCTTTTCCTTTAGGGTGGCTCAGCTGGTAGGAAGTGGGTGTAGAATTGCTGGTGGCCATGTTGGTACCATGTGGGGATAGCTTGCCTGAGAACAAAGCCAAAGACAAGAGAAGCAGAGATGAGGTGGGGAGATGGTCATCCGATTGGCTTGGTTTGAACACTCAGATCAAGAGAAGCCTCAAATTAGATCCCCTGTTTGACTCTCAGTTGTGTGAGCCATTACTGTGTCTTTTATTCTAAATTGAGTTCTGTTTCTTGCAAACGTAGCTAGTCCCCCCTCTGAGTTGTGCAGGGTGGACCCCATATTTGCTCCACCCACATTGACCTTATTATCCTTTCCTTGACTGTTCCAGACTTGTCTCTTGAGGTTACCTTTGTTTAGAAGATCCTCCTCCCCTCCCAGTTTCCTGGATGACTTCTATTTGATCTCCAAATCTCAGCTCAGACATCATGCCCACCACACCAAGGCAGCCCCTCTTATTACACACTTCACATACTCTTAAGCTTTCCTTCAGAGCACTTAGCACAGTTTGTAATAATGCATTCATTCTGGTGATTCTCTGATTGTCCACTTGCCAGTTGGTAGCCCCATGAGAAGCAAAGATTCTGTCTGTTTTGCTCTGCAGTAGATCCTCAACACCAAGCATAGTGCCTGACACACAGTGTGTACTCAATAAAACTTTGCTGAATAACTATATAAGTGAAATAAGCATTTTATTCTTCTGTGGACACCACATGGTAAGAGAGACACCGACTTTTTGGAGTGGGGCCTGGGGAGACAAGCCAGTGGGTGTCTCATCTGTTAAGTCTCAATAGAAAGAAGTGGGCTTAGAAGAAGGGGGTCATGTGGATGGAGGGAAAAGTCTTGCTTCTCTTTCTCTACGGGGTAGGTCGGCAGACAATGGGAGATGGTATCAAGGAGGCAGGTACTGACTCTATATGAGGAAAAACTAGCTAAGAGCCAAGATGGGAATTTTGAAGATAAATTCTAAACAATTTTATGTATTTATTAAACTTCCATAAAGACAGTTTGACTGGGTCCTATTGGTCTTTTGCTGTACGTGCAAATCTTAGAAAAACAAACATAGATTTTAGTTTCATGGAACGGTAGGACTAAGGAGGATCATAGAGATATAACTTTGTACTCTTCTCCTCCCTATGGCATGACCCTTCAGTGGTGGTGTTCTGCTGGAACAGTCCCCCACGAGGAGGAACTCCCCACCTTACACCCTTGCCCGTAGTACAGGTTTGCCAGTGTGCTTCTATCTCTGTTCTTTCTTTATGGTCCTTGGGGAGGGTGCCTTTTGGATAATGTTTAGACAGTGACTTCAGAGTCTTCCCATTGGTCTCTGCATGGCCAACAAGCCACAGGGTGTCAATATTAGTCTTACAACTAATATTGCTCAAAATAAGATTTTGGTGAGAGACTCGTTGTTGCTAATAAAGATGGACCTGCTGGCAAACTAGCTAATATCTTGGCTTCTACTAGCCTTTTACTACCTCCACACAGATGATTCCAATGAGATAAATTACTTTTCCACCAATATAAACATGACTGCAATCAATACAGTCAGCAAATAACATAATTTTCAGAAGAAAAGAAAATACCAATATTAAACATATTTATACTGACATGAAGCCAGGTTGGTCTGAGGCATGTGTGAGTGCCTGCATGGTCCTCAGGAAAAGGATCTCAGAGCTGTGCGTCTTCCAATGACCCAGCATAGCTGAGGATACACCTCCTCTACCCCAGATGCAGGCTCTGGAGAAAACAGAGTGAAGTCATACCAAGGAGAGTTAGATTTTTTTACAAAAATGTTCTTCAGGAACTCAGATCTCTTTTTGTTGGAGGTTTGTGTTCTTTTTTTTTTTTTTCAAGATTTTATTTATTTATTTGTCAGAGAGAGAGCATAAGCAGGGGGAGCTGCAGGCAGAGGGAGAAGCAGGCTCCGCAGGGAGCCCCATGCAGGACTCATTCCCAGGACCCAAGATCATGATCTGAGCCGAAGGCAGACAGTTAACCGACTGAGCCACCCAGGCGTCCCTGAGTCCCCTGTTCTTTCCTTGGGCTGTGAAGCCTTTTGCTGATTGTTTTGCTTCTCTGGATTTCATTTGCGTCATCTGCTAAGAGAAAATAATGTCCCCTACCCCCCTTCATTGAAACACCCTCTAAATGATGCTGTAAGGATCTGATGACAAAATTGGAACAGCCTTGGAAATCGACATATACGGGGTGGTCTTTCCACCCTGGTTACCCCCTTGCCTACTTCACTCTCATTTTTTTTAAAGATTTATTTATTTATTTTAGAGACAGAGTGTGTAAGTGGGGGTGAGGGGGTGGCTAGGGGGGTGAAGGCACAGGGAGAGGGAGAGAGAGAGAGAGAGAGAGAGGCAGACTTCCTGCTGAGCGTGGATCTCATGACCCTGAGATCATGACCTGGGCCAAAATCAAGAGTCAGATGCTTAACCCACTGAGCCACCCAGGCATCCCCTTCACTCTCACTTTATAACACTAATGGGGGTGGAGGGTTTCCCCAACTTAAACTTGTCATCAGCTCCTGAGGAGTAAATTCAGCCAAAACCAAAGCTCAGAGGGAGAGCAGTTGGAAGAATGGAGAATAATAATAGCAACATCAACAATATTAAATATTTATTGAACACTCATTATGGATTGGCCCTGGGTTAAACATTTTACATCAATTATTTAATTCTCACAAGAGTTATGTTCAGATGGTCCCTAACTTAAAAGAGTTCAACTTACAATTTTTCGACTTTACAAAGGTGTGAAAGTGATACGCATTCAGTAACAACTGTACTTCAAATTTTGACTTTTGATCTTTTCCCTGGGCTAGTGATATGCATACAGCTTTCTTGTGGTGTTGGGCAACTGCAGCTCCCCATCAGCCACACGATCACTGGGGTAACAACTGATACCACCATTCTGTTTTCCACTTTCCGAATGGTATGCAATAAATTACATGAGATATTCAACACTTTATTATAAAATAAGGTTTGTGTGAGATGATTTTGCCCAACTGTAGGCCAACATAGCGTTCTGAGCACGTTTAAGCTAGGCTAGGCTACGCTGTGATGTTCCGTGGTTTAGGTGGGTTAGGTGTATTACATGCACGTTTGACTTAAAATATTTTCGATTTATGATGGTTTCATCTGGACATAACCCCATTGTAAGTTGAGGGATATCTGTACTATCATAATCCCTATTTTACAGATGAATAAACACAGGTTGCAGTGAAGATAAAAAAGGGGAGAATGCTCTTTGAGAAAAAGTGGACAGGAGAGGCCTCCCTGAGGAAGTGGTGTTTGAGCCAAGAAGTAACCAGACACGAAGAAGCAAATCCTGTGCAAATCTGAGAGAGAATGTTCCAGGCAGAGGGGAGAGCATGTGCAAAGTCTTTGAAGTAGGAACTTGCTCAGTGTGTTTGACAAAGAGCAGAGGGCCAGCTTGTCTGCCAAGCTGTAGGCTGGGGCAAGAGTTGTAGGTAGGGGCTAAGTCAGAGAGGTAGGCAGGGTGAGATTGTTGGGGCCCTTGAGGATGGTGGCAAGAAGTTTGAGTTTTACTCTAGGTGTGACAACTAAATAACACAAAAGACTCCAAGAAACAAACTGAGGGTTTAATTCCCGGTGATAGGTATTAAGGAGAGCACTAGGTGTTATACACAAACAATGAATCATGGAACACTACATCAAAAACGAGTGATGTACTGTATGGTGACTAACAAACCAATAAAAAAAAAAAAGATCCAAAGTGCCTTGTGTGTTGCAAAACTCATTTAATGGATGTTCTGTTATAGTCATTCATTCATTCATTCATTCATTCAACACTTCCCTGACCCTACTCCTGTGCTAGTCCCTGTCCAGAGTGCTTTATTCAAGAAATTTGGATTCAAAACACTTCAAAGTGGATTTCCTGGATTCCACATGGACTATTAATGGACCAATCCTGTCCTCCAAGGACTCGTGAACTAAGAACTGAGCAGGTGGGAGAAGCCCAGAATAAGGCAATCCCCAGGAACCCCTCCTCCTGATGCCTCCCCAAATTACCAAGACATTAAAGGAAGACCTGCTCCTGAGTATGGGGAAATTTGTAATGGGCCACTGCAAGATGAGCCATGACTGCTTTGACAATGGACTTGGAGCAATTCCAGGGAGAAAGGCTCATCTCTAATCATCCAGAGATATCCTCTTGGAATGTAATGTAGATGTAATGTAGATTTAATGGAAGAGTATTAAATACTCTTCTCCAGCACAAAAGGGGAATGCACAACAGTGAATGTACAGACTTCATAAGCAGAGACCTGAGGATTTGTACCACCCCACATTGGTTTGCAAGCCTCAAGTCTGGAAACTCCCTACAAATGTATGCAAGGAATAAAGCAAAAAAGACATATCAGAGAGATAAAGTAATCACATCTGATGAGTCCAAGCAGTGTTCAACCTGGGGAGGATTATCAGATAGCCATCCAAACCTGGAAACTTCTATACTTAAAAAGTAGGGGAGAAAAGTATGTTTTCATTATCCTTGGCTTAAGACTTTGTAAGTTTGCCAATTTAATGGATTTAATTGTTTTTCACTGTTGCTTTGGTTTTAGTTTTCTTGATTATAAATGCAGTTAAGCATTTTTTTTTAAAGGAGGAGGGCTATGTCTCTGTAAATAATGACTTTAAGCATTGATTATAGCAACATTAAACAGATTGTCTTTTGTTTGTTCTTGTGAGCCTTTGGCATGAAATTTTCTCTTCTTTCTGGACATACATGAGTCGAGGTAAGATATGTTATCAAAAGTAATACCAGTTAGCCAAATACATGTGTGGTAAGGTTATTGTTTGTCTCTCAGGTGTTAATTCCTTCAACAAGTAGGTATAGGATACCACCTCTATTAGTAAGGTAGTTAATGCTGGCTCCTGTGACAGAAGCCTCTCAAATCTGAGTGCTGAACTTAGTAAGGGGTTATTTCTCACTCATGCAAAGTCATGTGTGGGTCTCCGGGACAGTTATCCTCCAGGTGGCCACAAAGGGATCCAGGTCACTTCTGTCTTGTAGCTATTCCATTAGAACAAAGAGCTTCCCAAGCGTGACAGGGGAAGAGAGGGCAGAAGGATTGTGTGGGATAATTTTAAGGATTTACCTTGGAAGTGACTTGCATCATTTTTACCCACATCCTATCAGCCTGAATTCAGGCATACGACCCCGCCTAGCTTCAGGGGAATCTGGAAAGGTAGAGGAGCAGGCATGTGGACTGATGTGAGCACACACAGCCTCTGCCACATGCTTATGCATCAGCCCCTGTGGTTGTTAATGAGAAGGAGAAGGAGAAACTGAGACATGGACCCGTGCACACATCAACTCACAGTCTAACTGGAAATAAAGGACATACATAGTTATGCCATAAGGCAGCATATGATTGCTACATAATGAGAATTATTGATCAGGTACTACTACAAATCTCTCCACACTTTAAATGGCAGTCTAAAGAAAATAGCAAGACAAAACCGTGGAGGCCAGAGAGCATGAGACAACACTTCAGCAGGAGACAGGGACATGTGAAGGGACAAGAGGCAGGAAATAAATATGAAAATTTAATTTAGGGTCAGATCAGAGGACAGCTAAGGAATTTCAGAAGTCATTTGAGAAAGGAAAGAAGAGATTAAGTGAAGGAACCAATTTAATGAGCACCAATTCAACCAAAATAAGAAAAGTATGTAATCACTTTGTGCCTTGGTTTCTTTATCTGTAAAGTGGACCTATTGATATTTACTTGTTATGCTTATTGAGAGGATTAAATGAATAATACCTGTGAAGTGCTTATATGTATTTACACTAATACATGTAATAGTGCCTGACATAGTAAGCAGCTCACATTAATATTAGCTGAAAAATATGTAGTCTTGGTTTGTTAACACCTCTAATGGAGGCAGTCCTAACTCAAAGGACAGTTTTGACCAGGCCACTAAAGAGATTGCCCAAATGGGTTGACAACCAGGGTAAATGGAGCAAAATATCCACAATGGGGAGAGAAATGATTTTCTGGAAGCCCTAATATTTCAGGAAGGCCACATTCCCCTCCATGCACCCTCTTGCTTTAAGAGAAAGAGTATATCCAGGCATATTCCAGAGGACGTTGGGGAACTGTCCAAGGAGCCTTGGCAAAACCACATGGCAGTTAAGGGAGTTAGTGCTGGCCTTGGATTGTTGAGGGAGAATTCCACCTCTGCCATTTACAAGCTGGATGACCTTGTACAGCTTATTTTTATTTAAGATTTTATTTATTTACGTATTTTGGGGGGGCAGATAGGGGAGGAAGAGAGGGAGGGGGAAAGAATCTCAAGCAGACTCCACACTGCATGTGAGCCCAACACAGGGCTCGATCTCATGACCCAGAAATCATGACCTGAGCCAAAACCAAGAGTCGGACGCTTAACCAACTGAGCCACCCAGTGCCCCTTATACAGCTGATTTAAAAACCTCTTTAAATCCCAGTTTCCACAGGTGTAAAGTGACGATAATATTTCCTTCATGGTATTGTTGCATGATTCAAAAATACAATATGTAAATGGCATTTAGCCATTAGCATGGTACCTAGTTTTCACTAAATGTTCAAAAATACTGGTTATTATTTGCTATTAGTTAGAAGATGTAAAGCCAAATAAAAACTAAATTCTGTAGCCAAATCAAGAATCAATACAAATTCAAATATCTGGATATTTGAAAACAATTCATATAATTTGTGGGTTTATTTCCATTTCGATTTGGATGTTTACAAAAGTTTGAGCATAAACCCGGAGAAGGGACTACATCTGGTCAGTTGTTTGTCTTGCCCTAAAGGGAACCTTTAAGCATATTGCTGACTTAGGGGATAACTTACCTAAATCCACCTCAGCAAAAATCCCACAGTTGAGTTTTGACCCCAGTCAAGTCCCATTGTGACCCAGCAAAATCCTGGGTCTTGTCCGCTGGGAGGGAATACAGCTAGCTCTGTTCATTTCAAAAGGGGCTCTGTAGAGCATTCAAAGGAAGTGGAGGATGACTCTTCTACTTCTCCAAAGCTACCTACCCCTGGAGGGGGTAGGCTAAACAGCCCTAAACAGGGCTGGCTCCTGCACCCAGGTGCTAACAGTGGCCTTCTCCTGATTTTGCACCTCCTCCAGAGCAGCCCTGCTCAAGCTTACTGCCTTTCCTATTCTTTCCTAAGGTAGAGATTATACTCTAGGACTTTATCTTCCTAGTCAAAACCCATGGAGCCAAGTGGGTTAAAAGAGCAACCACTGTCCTCACCATATGCCACTAAATTTTCCAGAATCAGTCTCTCTACTTATAACAACTTCCTTCTCCTTCGGCCAAAATCAAACCAAAACAAAAAAACCCCATAAGTCGCAGTTCTAGTGAGGAAAATGGTTGCATATAGTTCCATAAGCAGATGAACTCTGAATCTAGTTTGAACTCAGTGGCCCCTATGTCAGCCCATTCTTGATGATATGAAGAAGGATTAATTCAGGGAGATTAAAGGAGGAAGACTGTGGAAAAGCTAAAATCACTGTGCACAATTTATCTCCACAAACATGTATGTATTGATGCCTACTGTGTTCCACGCCCTGTTTTGGGCAGTGAGGATGAATAAAGTCCTGGCCTTAAAGAGTATCAGTGGGGGAGATAGGAGATTAAACCCATCAACATAAGGACGAGGGTAAGTACCAAAATCAAAGCAATTATCATATGAAGTAGCACGGTGGAGCAGGCAAACATGTCAGAAAAAGTTTCCTGGGGGACATGACACTGAAGCTGGGTTTCTAAGACTGGAGTTTATCACCAGGTATAGAGGAGCTGTGAGAAGTGAATCAAAGGGAAGAATTTTTCTAGGATCTTGATAGTCAAAGTGACTAGCATCATCATAATCACCTACACAAGATCCATCCCAGATCTGCTGACACCTTTACAAGATCCTTACATGATTCATAGACACTGTAATACCTCTGAATAGTCAGAGCAAAGGAAGGACAGAAATCTGTCTGGTCAGGGAATTATAAGAAGCTTAGACCAACCAGGGAACCAGTGAAAGGCAGAGGTAGATGAGGCTAGAGAAGCAGAACCCACATCTGCACAACATTTGCAAAGAAGACAAGACCCTTCTTCATCCAAGGTCCTCCACGTAGAACCCCCAGACCTGTCCAATAGCAGTAGAAACTCAAACCACAGCCAAGTGAGGGACGCTGGCAGCTTGACTCTGGCATCTGTCCCACCTGAGACCAGAACTGACCTCCATTTGTATTTCCTCCTCCAGGCATGGGTCCATTAGAGCCAATTCAGCTGTCTTCTGCCTACGTCACCAGGCCATTCTGATGAAAGTGCATACAGACCAATCAGTCAGGCTGATTTCAATTAATCCTAATTGTCCTGTTGGGATTCTTCGCCAACAACCAAGATGTGGTGAGCCACTGGCATGAGTTCATCATGGTTCTCACAATTCCCATGGATGCCGTAGGCTTTTGTGCATAATGGTAAGGGTAAAGATGTGTGTGTACCTGTGTACATTCATCTCTGCAGCATGCATACTGAATAGTTCTTCAGATGACCACCTTCTCCCTCCAGCCTATGGTCTCCCCTCTGGGAGTAAAGGGGGATCTACCAGACAGATTGGAGACACAGACACTGGTAAGGATCCATGACCTCCATTCAAAGAATCTATGGACAATTGCTTGATCTTTTGGGTCTCCTTCCCCTCATCTCTTGGCACACTCATGGAGCTGTTTCCCTCATCCCTTAACGCATTCTGTCCTTATCCCCAAATGTTACACGCTCCTTCATATGGTTTTGCATATGCTATTCCCTCCACTTGGCATGCCCTTCCAATCTTCTGTCTGCCTGAAGAACTCTCAGCTCAAGCTGTGCTCCTCCTAAAGTCTGCTGTGAAACTCCTGGGCAGAGTAAGTGGGGCTCTTCTCTCCCTGTCATAGTCCATAATCCAGACCTCTACTTGAATCAAGGCTGGGGTCTGGAGGACTTATATAACCTACTTTTTTCTGTTCCCTACCACCAAGCACATTTCTTAGTACAGAGTAGATATTCAATAAATGCGTAGAGAAATTTCCACTTTATTGGGACTGAGATAGAACACACATTTTTTGTGAATAAGTTTAGTGAAACAGGTTAATTTTTATTAAATCTGCATCATGATGTAAAGAAAACAAGGCAGATCTGTAGTGCCCCAATCTTTGTGCTGCCTGAACAAGTAAAAAGTAAAAAGCCGAGGAAAGATGTGAATTGAAATATTGGGAGGTGGGGAGAAAGAAAACTTAGAGAATGTGGCTATTTTGCAAAGGCTGGTCCAGCAGAGATGAGCAATGTCTCCCTCAGGACAATTCTGAACCTCAGAGGTGCCTTGAGCCAGCCCAATTTAGGGAGCTTTCATGTCTCTTTCTGAGCCAGACTGGACCTTGTTAGTAAGGAGCAAGGAGATGTGAATGAGGCACTTCAACACCTGGGAGGAGCAGGTTTCAATTCCAGCTGCAGTTCCCATGACCAGCGGTGCAAGATCATACTTGGAGTGCTGGGTTACAAGAGGAAGAGCCCATGATGGGGGAACTCGTTTGCATCCCTATACTCAGAGCAGGTAATTTACATCAAATTGTGGCAGGAGGGTTCAGGTGACAGAGGGAAAAGCAGGTTAAGAACACGGTTAGCCACAATCAGTTAGGCATCTAATCTTGATTTTGGCTTGAGTCATGAACTCAGGGTTGTAAGACAGAGCCCCATGTGGGGCTCCACGCTCAGCAGGGAGTCTGCTTGAGATTTTCTCTCTCTCCCTCTCTCTCTGCCCCTCCCTTCCACTCTCTCTCAAATAAATAAATAAATTTTAAAAAAGAAGAAGAAGGAGAAGAAGAGTAGCCAGATAAGCTGGGGTTACATCTGGGGTCTACCACAGACCACCATGTGACCTTAAGGAAGGTTGTTGATTTGGCTGAGGCTCAACTTTCTCATCTATAAAATTGAGGTATTTGCAGTAGCTCCCTCTTGGGGCTGGTTGGGAGGACTCTGTGTAGTGTTTAGCACTGTGCTGAGTACACCACGTCCGCTCAGTAAATGGTGCCTCTTATCCTACCTTCCTACCTGAGAGTCATTACTGCCAGAAACAGAAAAGGGTGCCCATCCGGGCTCAGGGGCTCATGGCTCTTGTGATGAGGTTCAATCCCAAGCAGAATAAGGACTACAATCACACTCTTAGTAAAGACTCTCCATCTCACAGTGCTCTCCAATGTATCTTCACAGAATCTCAGAGAAGCAAGAGCCCCAGTTCTTTTTATTTTTTGATATTCTTATTTTATTTTTTTCTTTAAATTTTTCTATTGTTATGTTAATCACCATACATTACATCATTAGTTCTTGATGTAGTGTTCCATGATTCATTGTTTGTGCATAACACACAGTGCTCCACGCAGAATGTGCCCTCTTTAATACCCATCAACCAGGCTAACCCATCCCCCCACCCCCCTCCCCTCTAGAACCCTCAGTTTGTTTTCCAGAGTCCATCGTCTCTCATGGTTTGTCTCCCCCTCCGATTTCTCCCCCTTCATTCTTCCCCTCCTGCTATCTTCTTCTTCTTTTTTTTTTCCCTTAACATATGTTGCATTATTTGTTTCAGAGGTACGGATCTGTGATTCAACAGTCTTGCACAATTCACAGCGCTCACCATAGCACATACCCTCCCCAATGTCTATCACCCAGCCGCCCCATCCCTCCCACCCCACCCCCACTCCAGCAACCCTCAGTTTGTTTCCTGAGATTAAGAATTCCTCATATCAGTGAGGTCATAGGATACATGTCTTTCTCTGATTGACTTATTTCACTCAGCATAACACCCTCCAGTTCTATCCACATTGTTGTAAATGGCAAGATCTCATTCCTTTTGATGGCTGCATAATATTCCATTGTATATATATATATATATATACCACCTCTTCTTTATCCATTCATCTGTTGATGGACATAAGAGCCCCAGTTCTAACGTGTGGACAGATGCCCTGGTTGTAAGCCCTGGCTGTGCCATGGGAGCTTAAGGAAGAAATGCCTCTCTGGGCCCCATTTCCCCCCTTCTGTAAAATGGTGCCATTCACAATTATCCCACAGGAACCGAATAAAAGGATACAATGATGCATGCAAAAGTGTTTTATAAACTGTAGAGCTTGGGATGATATTATCACAGTCCTGCTTGGTAGAGTGGACACACTGTTCTTAGGATTTGTGTTGGACCTGAACTTGGGAAGGCAGAAAATTCTTGTGTTTTTTCCACTTACCATTTGGGGGCTTTTGAAGTCTAGCTGACTTCTCTTGGATAGCAACCTCATCGGGGTTCAACAATTCATCCATTCAACACATGTTAATTTGGGGCTTCCAATTTGCCCGGTGTTCTGCATGCTGGGAATAATTGATGAATGCTGCATACACCAGTATGGATTATTTTCAGTGTCCTGTGGGCCTCCAGGGTCCAAGCAGCCCATGCCATGCTGCTGGAACATGACATCACAGTCTACAAAAGATGAGACAACTCCAGCCCAGAAAGGTTAAATATCTCAGTGCATTACTTAAGATACCACAGCAAGTTGGTATATGAGTTGTGCTTGGATTCCAAAGCTTCACAATATTGAAATAAAATGGTGTATTAACAATTTAATGTAATGTAGTAACCTACTGAGAAATTACCCCGTGCTTGGTTTTGGCCATTTGAGATTCTTTTGGAAAAAACAAAGGAAAGAAACTTCAGCCTCCCTGACCGCCTCATGATTGACAAGGCTTTGGTCCTGATGGGGAGGAGTGACAAAATCCTGTGAGTCCTTCATTTCCCAGAATGCCACGCAGCTCTTCAAGAGGCAGTAGGCACACGGATGTAGAAATCTTCAAACACTTTAGATCTCTTCTTCCTCTATGGGTGCTCGGTGAGCATCAAATAGAATTATTGCTGATAGAAAAGTCACCTTTTTATTGAGTGCTAGAGAGGACTAACATCCCAGTTGTCAATAACATGAACTTCTGGGGCTTCCAGAGTTTCCCTACAAACCTATTCAAGTCACCCTGCTGCATAAAGCACCCCCATAACTTAGAACTGGCACATGGTCACTTCTGCCTCATCCAGAATAAAATATGACTGAGCCCGATGTCAAGGTGGAAACATATTCTACACCTGTAGTGGGAGGAACTGGCACCTTCACTTGGTAAAGGGAATGCATACAGGGAAGGATGAATAATTGAAGACAACAATGTAATCTTCCCAAGAAGGAGAGACTAGGGAGAGGCCTGCCCTGTAAGCAAATGTGTGGGGGCCACGACAGGATTACAAGGTGGCTGGTCAGACTGGAGAGGAAGGTCCTTGGGTCGAGCATGTGAGGAAAGGCTTGGGGAGACTGGTCACTGATGGCAGCCAGATTTACATAGGTCAGATAAATACAATGACTTCCCTTTGCACTTGGAATCAAACCCAAAGGCACTAACTTGGAGCATCTTGTAAGGCTAGCAAGTACGGCAGTACTAAACAAAACCAAACCCAAAAAACAACAAAAAGAGCCACTATAATAACAGTATGTCAGAGAGACCCAGGAACCAATGGGAAGAGCCGCAATGGCCAAATCTGGAACAATTTGAGCAAGAAAATAAAGCAGTAGTGGACTATAATTCATATATATAAAATGAATATCCAGACTGATATAAATACAAGATTAAATAAATAAGCAAAGAGAATAGACAAATCTCCCATGCAGAAAAAACCCAAAACTCTTGCTTAATCTGCATGGCCCCATGTGATGTACCCTTGCCTACCTCTCCAACATCATTCCTTTATCCACAGTATTCTAGCTATACTGCATTTCCTGGGGGCTTGGCACCTGTTATTCCTTTGCGTGGAACATTCTGCCTCCAATTCTTCACAGGGTTGACTGCCTCTTGACACTTAGATCAAATGTCACCTCCACAGAGGAGTCTTCCCTGATCACCCCAACCATTTCCTCTTCCTTTGCCACCTCATTTCCCTCACAACACTTGGTATTTCAAACATGATCTTGTTAATTTTTATTAACTGTGTTTGTGTTCTCTAGTTTACAAAATAAACCATGGGAACAGTAACCTTGTCTGTGTTCTTTACCACTGTGTCCCTGATGCCAGGCACATAGTAGGTGCCAAGTAAGTATTCATGGAATAAATGGGTGAGTAAATGACTGCTTACTGACCTCCATATTCATGAAGCCAGGCACAGTGCCTAGTGTGGAATAAGGATGAATGCTGTTTGTTTTGCGGATGTGTGCATGGATTAACATACAACTAAATGAGGAGATTGATGAATGAGCAGGGAAAATAAGGACCGAGCATGAATAAGAGAGTAAACTATGTCTGTAAGATCTTGGGCTGCCCCCATGTAACACATCAGTAGTGAATGCATTAGTCCAGGCTAATTCTGCAAAGTTGACCTGCAAATTGCATAGAGAGCCACCCTGGTTGGATTTATGGATCATTTGGACCTCAGCTTTTGGAAATACCTGTTTGGGGTAGAGAAGGAAGGATGCCCATGAACTTCTCCTCCCTAAACATTTAATGAGGCTTTTGGAACAGATCATTTGGAGAGGATGCTCATCTCTATGAGGCCCAAGGCATAAAAATAGATGGATTTACTTATTGAAATGACTCCCTGCCGTATTTTCCCTATGTGGCATAATGATTAAAACTCATAAATTACCATTAAATGTGAAGCGAACAAACACTGAAACTATGAGTATCTCCTCTATCCCCGAACTGGGTCTCGGGAGCCCTCAGGAAGGTGTGATGGTCTGCAGCAAGGCACTTCAACTGGAAGTCCAGGAAATAACCTCCAAGGGCTCATGGTCCCCAGACACAGAGCGAATGAGTGCACAGTCTCTGGAATCTGCTGCTGGAGGGAAAGGTCCAGGAGCAAGAGGGGCTCAGGACACCTCACCACCAGGTGAAGAATTCTCTCAGGTTCTGTGGCTACTGTGTGTACAGTGTGTTGGCTGTGGAAGGACCATCCCCCACACCCCTTGATGCAGCAAATCTGTAGTGCAATCCTGTTTGGCCCAGTGGAAGCCATCTGGCATCTGAGGACTCTGGAGAAAGGAAAAACACCTTGCTTGTCCCATGTGATCCCAGTAGGGCTTAGCGTGGTGAGTTCCAAACTAGGTATTGAATCAGCACCTTCTTAAAACTTTTAAAACAAAAATTTCCAGGTCCCAGCCTGGACCAATGAGTCAGGATCTCTCAGGATGGGGCTCAAGGAAGCTGTGTTTTTAAAACCCCCCTGAGTACCTTACTTGCCTTCTCCCCATCGTCAAAATAGAAATGAACAAAATGAATGGGGCAATTGCTTCCTGGCTGGATAAAGTGCAGAATCGTGACCCCCCCAAAAGAAGGGAAACACTTACAAGGAAGATACTGCATCTGTTTCCCAGCATGTTTGCCCAAGAACACTTTTCTAAATGCAGAAAGAAAGAGACCCAAGCAGACTGTGGTGGTCTGATGGAACTGGGCAGAGTTTGGAGTCTGGGCTGCTACAGTGGTTGGAATTTGTGGGGTAAGATGCTGGAGGGGAGATCCGCCAGAATGGGGTATGGGCATGTCCCATGGGGCCTTGGGCATAGCCTGGTTTTCGGAAGCCCAGAGCAGGACTCAGTGAGGCCTAGCAGAGGACAGCTGCTTAGGGCCTGAGTACAAAATGGAAATGTCAGAGGCTGTGTAGGGCTTGGTGCTCCAGCTCAGCTAGAACGGAGAAGACTTGGTGTGCGTCTCAGTGAAGACTATAGAATTGCCACATATTAGGGCAAGACCAAACTCTAGAGCAGGGCTCAACCTCTGCACTCCTGATACTTTGAACAGGTAATCCTTTGTTGTGAAGGTTGTCCTGTGCATTGTAAGATGTTTAGCTGCTCTACCCACTAGATGCCAATAACACCCACCCCCATTTGTGACAACTCAAAATGCCTCTAGACATTGCAAAATGTCCTCAGGGAGATAAAATCACCCTCAGGTGAGAACCACTGCCCTAGAGTCAGGGCCACATCTCATAACTAATGAAGAAACTGAAATAAACCAGTCTTACACCAGTCCTAACAAAAAATAAAACAAAGCCAAATACGATCAAGAGGATTCACCAGTAATTTAAATGTCTGTAATAACTCACAGCCCCTAAAGGAAAAGCAACATAATCCAGCCTGTCTATATGGTATCACCTACAATATCCAGCACACAATAAAACATTACTAGGCAAGCAAAGCAGGAACATGTGACCCATAAGCAAGAAATTGGTAGTCAAATAGTTAATGACACTGTATTGTATATTAGAGAGTTGCTAAGAGAGTAGATCTTGTAAGTTCTCATTACAAGAAAAAGAATTTGTACCCATGTAAGTTATAGATGTTAACTAAATTTATTGTGGTGATCACTTCACAGTATATGCATATACCAAATCATTTTGTCACACACCTGAAACTTATTCAATGTATTATGTCAATTATATCTCAACAAAACTGGAGAGAAAGGAAATTGGTAATCAATAGAAACAGATTCTTAAATGGCGCAGGTATTGGAATTAGCAAAAGGACCCTAAATCAGCTGTTATAAATATGTTCAAAAACTTAAAAGAACAAATGGCTATGATTAGCCAAGAAATGGAGAATTCCAGCAGAGAAATGGGGACTATGAAAAAGAAACAAATAGAAAAGATAAAACTGAAAATGCCAATATTTGTAATGAAAAATTCATTAAATGGGGTTAAAAACAGATTGGAGACTGCAGAATAAAGGATCAGGAAACATGAAGGTAGATCAAGAGAAATGATTCAACATGAAAACAAAGAGTAAAGAGTTTTTTTAAAAAAAGAACAACCATCATTTTATACAATCAATTGTTTTTAGACAAACATGTCAAAATTATTCAATGGGGAAAGAAAGTCTTATCAGCAAATTATATTAAAACAACTGACTACTGAAATGAGAAAAAAAGAACCCCACACCATATTCAAAAATCAACCTGAGATGAACCATATATTTAAATGTAAAATCTAATATCTGGAACAACATAAAATCTAACACCTGAAAGAAGAGAAGAGAACATTTTAGGTAAGCCAGGGTTTTTTTTATTGTTATGTTAATCACCATACATTACATCATTAGCTTTTGATGTAGTGTTCCATGATTCATTGTTTGTGCATAACACACAGTGCTCCACGCAGAATGTGCCCTCTTTAATACCCATCACCAGGCTACCCCCTCCCCCCACCCCCCTCCCCTCTAGAACCCTCAGTTTGTTTTTCAGAGTCCATCATCTCTCATGGTTCGTCTCCCCCTCCGACTTACTCCCCTTCATTCTTCCCCCCCTGCTATCTTCTTCTTCTTTTTTTTCTTAACATATATTGCATTATTTGTTTCAGAAGTACAGATCTGTGATTCATCAGTCTTGCATAATTCACGGCGCTCACCATAGCACATACGCTCAACAATGTCTATCACCCAGCCACCCCCTCCCTCCCACCCCCACCACTCCAGCAACCCTCAGTTTGTTTCCTGAGATTAAGAATTCCTCATATCAGTGAGGTCATATGATACATGTCTTTCTCTGATTGACTTATTTCACTCAGCATAACACCCTCCAGTTCCATCCATGTCGCTGCAAATGGCAAGATCTCGTTCCTTTTGATGGCTCCATAATATTCCACTGTGTATATATACCACATCTTCTTTATCCATTCAACTGTCGATGGACATCTTGACTCTTTCCACAGTTTGGCTATTATGGACATTGCTGCTATAAACATCGGGATGCACGTACCCCTTCGGATCCCTACATTTGTATCTTTGTGGTAAATACGTAGCTCTATTTTCAGCTTTTTGAGGAACCTCCATACTGTTTTCCAGAGGGGTTGCACCAGGTTGCATACCCACAAACAATGTAGGAGGCTTCCCCTTTCTCCACATCCTCGCCAAAATCTGTCGTTTCCTGACATGTTAATTTTAGCCATTCTGACGGGTGTGAGGTGCTATCTCATTGAGGTTTTGATTTGGATTTCCCTGATGCTGAGCGATGTTGAGCACTTTTTCATCTGTCTATTGGGCATTTGGATGTCTTCTTTGGAAAAATGTCTGTTCATGTCTTCTGCCCATTTCTTGATTGGATTATTTGTTCTTTGGGTGTTGAGTTTGATAAGTTCTTTACAGATTTTGGATACTAGCCCTTTATCTGATATGTCACTTGCAAATATTTTCTCCCATTCTGTTGGTTGTCTTTTGGTTTTGTGGACTGTTCTTTTGCTGTGCAAAAGCTTTTTATCTTGATGAAATCCCAGTAGTTCATTTTGGCCCTTGCTTCCCTTGCCTTTGGCAATGTTTCTAGAAAGAGGTTGCTGCGGCTGAGGGCGAAGAGGTTGCTGCCTGTGTTCTCCTTTAGGATTTTGATGGACTCCTGTCTCACGTTTAGGTCTTTCAACCATTTGGAGTCTATTTTTGTGTGTGGTGTAAGGAAATGGTCCAGTTTCATTCTTCTGCATGTGGCTGTCCAATTTTCCCAACACCATTTGTTGAAGAGACTGTCTTTATTCCATTGGACATTCTTTTCTGCTTTGTCAAAGATTAGTTGACCATAGAGTTGAGGGTCCATTTCTGGGCTCTCTATTCTGTTCCATTGATCTATGTGTCTGTGTTTGTGCCAGTACCATACTGTCTTGATAATGACAGCTTTGTAATAGAGCTGGAAGTCCGGAATTGTGATACCACTGGCTTTGCTTTTCTTTTTCAATATTCCTCTGGCTATTCGGGGTCTCTTCTGGTTTCATACAAATTTTAGGATTATTTGTTCCATTTCTTTGAAAAAAGTGGATGGTATTTTGATGGGGATTGCATTGAATGTGTAGATTCCTCTAGGGAGCATTGACATCATCACAATGTTTGTTCTTCCAATCCATGAGCATGGAACATTTTTCAATTTCTTTGTGTCTTGTTCAACTTCTTAAATTCTTCTTTAATTTCCTGGTTGACCCATTCAATATTTTATCGTTTTCTGAGTACAGATCTTTTGCCTCTTTGGTTAGATTTATTCCTAGGTATCTTATGGTTTTGGGTGCAATTGTAAATGGGATCTACTCTTTAATTTGTCTCTCTTCTGTCTTGTTGTTGGTGTATAGGAATGCCACTGATTTCTGTGCACTGATTTTATATCCTGCTACTTTACTGAATTCCTGTATGAGTTCTACCAGTTTTGGGGTGGAGTCTTTTGGGTTTTCCACATACAGTATCATATCATCTACAAAGAGTGAGAGTATGACTTCCTCTTTGCCGATTTGGATGCCTTTGATTTATTTTTGTTGTCTGATTGCTGTGGCTAGGACTTCTAATACTATGTTGAATAGCAGTGGTGATAATGGACATCCCTGCCACGTTCCTGACCTTAGGGGAAAAGATCAGCTTTTCCCCATTGAGACTGATGTTCACTGTAGGTTTTTTATAGATAGCTTTTATGATATTGAGGTATGTACCCTCTATCCCTATACTCTGACCGGTTTTGATCAAGAAAGGATGCTGTACTTTGTCAAATGCTTTTTCTGCATCTATTGAGAGGATCATATGATTCTTGTTCTTTCTTTTGTTAATGTATTGTGTCACATTGATTGATTTGCGGATGTTGAACCAACCTTGCAGCCCAGGGATAAATCCCACTTGGTCATGGTGAATAATCCTTTTAATGTACTGTCGGATCCTATTGGCTAGTATTTTGGTGAGAATTTTTGCATCCATGTTCATCAAGGATATTGGTCTGTAATTCTTCTTTTTGATGGGGTCTTTGTCTGGTGTGGGGATCAAGGTAATGGTGGCCTCATAAAATGAGTTTGGAAGTTTTCCTTCCATTTCTATTTTTTGGACAGTTTCAGGAGAATAGGTATTAATTCTTCTTCAAATGTTTGGTAGAATGCCCCTGGGAAGCCATCTGGCCCTGGGCTTTTGTTTGTTGGGAGATTTTTGATGACTGCTTCAATTTCCTTAGTGGTTATAGGTCTGTTCAGGTTTTCTGTTTCTTCCTGGTTCAATTTTGGTAGTTGATACATCTCTAGGAATGCACCTATTTCTTCCAGGTTATCTTATTTGCTGGCATAGAGTTGCTCATAATATGTTCTTATAATTGTTTGTATTTCTTTGTTGGTTGTGATCTCTCCTCTTTCATTCATGATTTTGTGGATTTGGGTCATTTCTCTTTTCTTTTTGATCAGTCTGGCCAGGGGTTTATCAATCTTGTTAATTCTCTCAAAGAATCAGCTCCTAGTTTCGTTGATCTGTTCTACTGTTTTTTGGTTTCTATTTCATTGATTTCTGCTCTAATCTTTATGATTTCTCTTCTCCTGCTGGGTTTAGGCTTTATTTGCTGTTTTTTCTCTAGCTCCTTTAGGTGTAGGGTTAGGTTTGTCTTTGAGACCTTTCTTGTTTCTTGAGAAAGGCTTGTAATGCTATATACTTTCTTCTTAGGACTGCCTTTGCTGTACCCCAAAGATTTTGAACAGTTGTGTTTTCATTTTCTTTGGTTTCCATGACTTTTTTTTAATTCATCTTTAATTTCCTGGTTGACCCATTCATTCTTTAGTAGGATGCTCCTTAGCCTCCATGTATTTGAGTTCATTCCGACTTTCCTCTTGTGATTGAGTTCTAGTTTCAAAGCATTGTGGTATGAAAATATGCAGGGAATGATCCCAAACTTTTGGTACTGGTTGAGACCTGATTAGTGACCTAGGATGTGATCAATTCTGGAGAATGTTCCAGGGGCACTAGAGAGGAATGTGTATTCCGTTGCTTTGGGATGGAATGTTCTGAATATGTCTGTGAAGTCCATTTGGTCCATGTTTCATTTAAAGTCTTTATTTCCTTGTTGATCTTTTGCTTAGATGATCTGTCCATTTCAGTCAGGGGGGTGTTAGAGTCCCCCACTATTATTGTATTGTTGTCAATGTGTTTCTTTGATTTTGTTATTAATTTCCTTATAAAATTGGCTGCTCCCATGTTAGGGGCATAGATATTTACAATTGTTAGATCTTCTTGTTGGAGAGACCCTTTAAGTAGGATATAGTGTCCTTCTTCATTTCTTATTACAGTCTTTGTTTTAAAATCTAATTTCTGATATAAGCACTGCCACCCCAGCTTTCTTTTGGTGTCCATTAGCATGGTAAATGGTTTTTCACCCCCTCACTTTCAATCTGGGGGTGTCTTTGGGTCTAAAATGAGTCTCTTGCAGACAGCATATGGATGGGTCTTGTTTTTTAATCCAATCTGATAGCCTGTGTCTTTTGATTGGGGCATTGAGCCCATTTACATTCAGGGTAACTATTGAAAGATATGAATTTAGTGCCATTGTATTGCCTGTAAGGTGACTGTGACTGTATATTGTCTGTGTTCCTTTCTGATCTATGCTGCTTTTAGGCTCTCTCTTTGCTTAGAGGACCCCTTTCAATATTTCTTGTAGGGCTGGTTTCATGTTTGCAAATTCCTTTAGTTTTTGTTTGTCCTGGAAGCTTTTTATCTCTCCTTCTATTTTCAATGACAGCCTAGCTGGATATACTATTCTTGGCTGCATATTTTTCTCGTTTAGTGCTCTGAAGATATCATGCCAGTCCTTTCTGGCCTGCCAGGTCTCTGTGGATAGGTCTCTTGACAATGTAATGTTTCTACCATTGTAGGTTACATATCTCTTCTCCCGAGCTGCTTTCAGGATTTTCTCTTTGTCTCTGAGACTCGTAAGTTTTACTATTAGATGTCGGGGTGTTGACCTATTATTATTGATTTTGAGAGGGGTTCTCTGTGCCTCCTGAATTTTGATGCTTGTTCCCTCCCCACATTAGGGAAGTTCTCTGCTATAATTTGCTCCAATATACCTTCTGCCCCCCTCTCTCTTTCTTCTTCTTCTGGGATCCCAACTATCTTAATGTTGTTTCGTCTTATCGTATTGCATAACTCTCGAACTCTGCCCTCGTGATCCTGTAGTTGTTTCTCTCTCTTTTTCTCAGCTTCTTTATTTTCCATCATTTGGTCTTCTATATCACTGATTCTCTCTTCTGCCTCATTTATCCTAGCAGTTAGTGCCCCCATTTTTGATTGCACCTCACTAAGAGCTTTTTTGCTTTTGATTTGGTTAGATTTTAGTTCTTTTATTTCTCCAGAAAGCATTTCTCTAATAAGTTCCACGCTCTTTTTCAAGCCCAGGTAGTATCTTTAAAGTCATAATTCTGAACTCTAGGTCCAACATCGTAGTAATATCCGTAATGAGTAGGTCCCTGGCAGACGGTACTACCTCTTGTTCTTTTTGCTGAGGTGCTTTTTTTCATCTTGTCATTTAGTCCAGAGGATAATAGATGAATGAGAGAACAAAATGCTAACAGGTTAACAACGTCCCCAGCAAATATACTCTATACAAATCAGAAAAGACCTGATACCAGGGGAAAAGAAAGGGAAAGAATGAAAAAAGAAAGAGGAGAAAAAAAAAGGAAAAGAAAAAGATAAAAACAAACAAAAACAGAACAAATAAAGAAAACAGAATGTGATCAAATATAATCAGGCTAGTGCATAGATCAGTGCCACACACTGGGTTTTGGGCATATTTTGGTCTGTTAGAAGAAAGTGCCTCCTAATATTTTAAAGTAAGAAACACTTATATATGTACAAAATAAGGGTTGATACAATGAAGGGATGGAAGATGACTGTAAAGATGAAAATTATAAAAGATTTTATAAAAGGAGTTGATAAGAAGTTGTTTGAAAAAAGAAAGATTTAGAAAAAAATGGAGAGAATGTGATCAGGCAGGAGACTAGAACAAAGCCATACACCAATGATTTAGGGTATATTTTGATCGGTTAGAAGAAAGTGTATCTCTAAATTTTAAAGAGAGAACAACTTATATATAAATGCCAAAAATAAGGGTAACTACTATGAAGGGACAAAATATGACTCTGAAAAAGAAAAATAAAAAATGTTTTTTTTTTAAAAAAGGGATTGATAGGATGTTGGTTGAAAAAGGGAAAAAGAAAAATTAAAAAAAAGTTAAAAAAATTAACTTTGAAAAACTAATGAATCATGGTAAAAAAGTCAAGAATTCGATGTGCAGTATTCCCCTAGCACTGGAGTTCTCCCGTTCTCCTTGATCAGGAAACTTGGTCTTGGCTTGCTTGCTGTTCAAGCTGGTCTTCTGGGGGAGGGGCCGGTTGCCATGGCTCCCAAATGTCTTTGCCAGAGGCGGAATTGCCCCACCCTTGTTGGTCCGGGCTAAGCAAACTGCTCAGGTTTGCTCTCGGGAGCTTTTGTTCCTTGCAAGCTCTTGGTACAGCTTTGGAGGACCAGAGTGAAAATAGTGGTCTCCTAATCTCCGCCCGGAGTAGCCAAGAACTCGGGGCCCCGCTCCTCAGTGCGCCCCCAGAGAAAAGCAGTCACTCCCGTCTCCCTGGTCTCCAGCCGCACTCCGCGCTCACCCGGCCTGTGACCAAGCGTTTCTATCTCTGGGACCCAACCCCGTGTGGAGTCTCCAAACCCAGCAGATCCCTGCGGTGTGCTCCCGCGCCGCTCCTCCCGGGGGAGGAAGGGGAGTCTCCCTGGATCTGCCGCTTGTTGGGTCCCTGCTGGAGGAACAGTGGCCTGACTGTGCCGCGGATCACAATTTATGGCAACCCCGAGCTGAGAGCCTGCACCTCGGCTCCGTCTGTGCAGCAAGCTTCCCCGCTCCGATACCTGGGAGCTCTGCTGCACTCAGGCACCCCCGGTCTTTCTTGACCCCGAGGGTCCTGAGACCACACTGTCCTGCGAGGGTTCCACCCCCTCTTAGCCACTGGAGTGATGTCCCTCAGCGGAGCCGACTTCTAAAAGTTCCGATTTTGTGCTCCGCGGCTCTATCACTTGCCAGAAGCGGCCGATGGAGGCCCCGTCCCCCGCCGTCTATCCTCCCGAATATCGCCTCGGATTCACTTCTCCGCACATCCTACCTTCCAGTAAGTGGTCACTTCTCTGTTCAGAGAGTTGTTGCTACTCTCTTCTTCGGTCTCCTGTTGAGTTCGTAGGTGTTGAGAATGGCTTGATCCCTATTCAGCTGAATTCCTGAGACCAGATGAAATCCAGGTCTCCTTCTCCTCCGCCATCTTGCTCCGCCTTCAAGCCAGGGTTTTTTAAGTAGGACAAGAACAGCAAAGAACAATAACTATATAAAAGTAATAAATCGGATGCCATCAAAATTAAAAACTTTTGTTCCTCAAAAGATACCATTAAAAAAAAAAAATGGATTCACCACAGATGGGAGCTACACTTGTGGTGAGCACAGCATAACATATAGAGAAGTTGAACCACTGTGTTGTACACATGAAACTAATGGAACATTGTATGTCAGCTATACTCAAATTAAAATTTTTTAAAAAATGATTCACTGTTCTTGATGCCACAAAGAATATTTGATTCATAGAAAGAAGTAAAAAATCACCATGAGCAGGAATTTGAAAGAAGTTGATCCCAATTCCCATGGAGGACATTAAGGGGTTCAAGACTTCAGTAGAGGAAGTAATTGCAGATGTGGTGGAAATAGCAAGAGAATGAAAATTAGAAGTGGAGCCTGGAGATGGGACTGAATTGCCACAATCTCATGACAAAACTTCAATGGATGAGGAATTGCTTCTTTTTTTTTTAATTTTTTGTTGTTATGTTAATCACCATATAATACATCATTTGTTTTGGTGTAGTGTTCCATGATTCATTGTTTATTCATAACACCCAGTGCTCCATGCAGAATGTGCCCTCTTTAATACCCATCACCAGGCTAACCCATCCTCCTACCCCCCTCCCCTCTAGAACCCTCAGTTTGTTTTTCAGAGTCCATCATCTCTCCTGGTTCGTCTCCCCCTCTGACTTACTCCCCTTCATTCTTCCTCTCCTGCTATCTTCTTCTTTTTCTTTTTTCTTAAAATATGTTGCGTTATTTGTTTCAGAAGTACAGATCTGTGATTCAACATTCTTGCACAATTCACAGCGCTCACCGTAGCACATACCCTCCCCAATGTCTATCACCCAGCCACCCCAACCCTCCCGCCCCCAACCACTCCAGTAACACTCACTTTGTTCCTGAGATTAAGAATTCCTCATATCAGTGAGGTCATAGGATACATGTCTTTCTCTGATTGACTTATTTCACTAAGCATAACACCCTCCAGTTCCATCCACGTCATTGCAAATGGCAAGATCTCATTCCTTTTGATGGCTGCATAATATTCCATTGTGTATATATACCACCTCTTCTTTATCCATTCATCTGTCGATGGACATCTTGGCTCTTTCCACAGTTTGGCTATTGTGGACATTGCTGCTATAAACATTGGGGTGCACGTACCCCTTCGGGTCCCTACATTTGTATCTTTGGGGTAAATATCCAGTAGTGCAATTGCTGGATCGAATGGTAGCTCTAATTTCAACTGTTTGAGGAACCTCCATACTGTTTTCCAGAGGGGTTGCACCAGCTTGCATTCCCACCAACAGTGTAGGAGGGTTCCCCTTTCTCCACATCCCCGCCAACATCTGTCGTTTCCTGACTTGTTAATTTTAGCCATTCTGACGGGTGTGAGGTGGTATCTCATTGAGGTTTTGATTTGGATTTCCCTGATGCCGAGCGATGTTGAGCCCTTTTTCATGTGCCTCTTGGCCGTTTGGATGTCTTCTTTGGAAAAATGTCTGTTCATGTCGTCTGCCCATTTCTTGATTGGATTATTTGTTCTTTGGGTGTTGAGTTTGATAAGTTCTTTATAGATTTTGATACTAGCCCTTTATCTGATATGTCATTTGCAAATATCTTCTCCCATTCTGTCGGTTGTCTTTTGGTTTTGTGAACTGTTTCTTTTGCTGTGCAAAAGCTTTTTATCTTGATGAAATCCCAATAGTTCATTTTTGCCCTGGCTTCCTGTGCCTTTGGTGATGTTTCTAGGAAGAAGTGGCTGCGGCTGAGGTCGAAGAGGTTGCTACCTGTGTTCTCCTTTAGGATTTTGATGGACTCCTGTCTCACGTTTAGGTCTTTCAACCATTTGGAGTCTATTTTTGTGTGTGGTGTAAGGAAATGGTCCAGTTTCATTCTTCTGCATGTGGCTGTCCAATTTTCCCAACACGATTTGTTGAAGAGACTGTCTTTTTTCCATTGGACATTCTTTCCTGCTTTGTCAAAATAAGTTGACCATAGAGTTGAGGGTCCATTTCTGGGCTCTCGATTCTGTTCCATTGATCTATGTGTCTGTTTTTGTGCCAGTACCATACTGTCTTGATGATGACAGCTTTGTAATAGAACTGGAAGTCTGGAATTGTGATGCCGCCAGCTTTGCTTTGCTTTCTCAATATTCCTCTGGCTATTCGGGGTCTCTTCTGGTTCCATACAAATTTTAGGATTATTTGTTCCATTTCTTTGAAAAAAGTGGATGGTATTTTGATGGGGATTGCATTGAATGTGTAGATTGCTCTAGGTAGCATTGACATCTTCACAATGTTGGCTCTCCCAATCCATGAGCATGGAACGTTTTTCCATTTCTTTGTGTCTTCTTCAATTTCTTTCATGAGTATTTTATAGTTTTCTGAGTACAGATCCTTTGCCTCTTTGATTAAATTTATTCCTAGGTATCTTATGATTTTGGGTGCAATTGTGAATGGGATCGACTCCTTGATTTGTCTCTCTTCTGTCTTGTTGTTGGTGTATAGGAATGCCACTGATTTCTGTGCATTGATTTTATAGCCTGCTACTTGACTGAATTCCTGTATGAGTTCTAGCAGTTTTGGGGTGGAGTCTTTTGGGTTTTCCACATAAAGTATCATATCATCTGCAGAGTGAGAGTTTGACTTCCCCTTTGCCGATTTGGATGCCTTTGATTTCTTTTTGTTGTCTGATTGCTGTGGCTAGGACTTCCAATACTATGTTGAATAGCAGTGGTGAGAGTGGACTTCCCTGCTGCGTTCCTGACCTTAGGGGAAAAGCTCTCAGCTTTTCCCCATTGAGAATGATATTCGCTGTAGGTTTTTCGTAGATGGCTTTTATGATATTGAGATATGTACCCTCTATCCCTATACTCTGAAGAGTTTTGATCAAGAAAGGATGCTGTACTTTGTCGAATGCTTTTTCTGCATCTATTGAGAGGATCATATGATTCTTGTTCTTTCTTTTGTTAATGTATTGTATCACGTTGATTGATTTGCGGATGTTGAACCAGCCTTGCAGCCCAGGGATAAATCCCACTTGGTCGTGGTGAATAATCCTTTTAATGTACTGTTGGATCCTATTGGCTAGTATTTTCGTGAGAATTTTTGCATCCATGTTCATCAAGGATATTGGTCTGTAATTCTCCCTTTTGATGGGGTCTTTGTCTGGTTTTGGGATCAAGGTAATGGTGGCCTCATAAAATGAATTTGGAAGTTTTCCTTCCATTTCTATTTTTTGGAACAGTTTCAGGAGAATAGGTATTAATTCTTCTTGAAATGTCTGATAGAATTCCCCTGGGAAGCCATCTGGCCCTGGGCTTTTGTTTCTTGGGAGAGTTTTGATGACTGCTTCAATTTCCTTAGTGGTTATAGGTCTGTTCAGGTTTTCTATTTCTTCCTGGTTCAATTTTGGTAGTTGATACATCTCTAGGAATGCACCCATTTCTTCCAGGGTATCTAATTTGCTGGCATAGAGTTGCTCATAATATGTTCTTATAATTGTTTGTATTTCTTTGGTGTTGGTTGTGATCTCTCCTCTTTCATTCATGATTTTGTTGATTTGGGTCATTTCTCTTTTCTTTTTGATCAGTCTGGCCAGGGGTTTATCAATCTTGTTAATTCTTTCAAAGAACCAGCTCCTAGTTTCGTTCATCTGTTCTACTGTTCTTTTGGTTTCTATTTCATTGATTTCTGCTCTGATCTTTATGATTTCTCTTCTCCTGCTGGGTTTAGGCTTTATTTGCTGTTCTTTCTCCAGCTCCTTTAGGTGTAGGGTTAGGTTGTGTATTTGAGACCTTTCTTGTTTCTTGAGAAAGGCTTGTATTCCTATATACTTTCCTCTCAGGACTGCCTTTGCTGTATCCCAAAGATTTTGGACAGTTGTGTTTTCATTTTCATTGGTTTCCATGAATTTTTTAAATTCTTTTTTAATTTCCTGGTTGACCCATTCATTCTTTAGTAGGATGCTCTTTAGCCTCCATGTATTTGAGTTCTTTCCGGCTTTCCTCTTGTGATTGAGTTCTAGTTTCAAAGCACTGTGGTCTGAAAATATGCAGGGAATGATCCCAATCTTTTGGTACCAGTTGAGACCTGATTTGTGACCTAGGATGTGATCAATTCTGGAGAATATTCCATGGGCACTAGAGAGGAATGTGTATTCCGTTGCTTTGGGATGGAATGTTCTGTGTATGTCTGTGAAGTCCATTTGGTCCAGTGTTTCATTTAAAGTCTTTATTTCCTTGTTGATCTTTTGCTTAGATGATCTGTCCATTTCAGTCAGGGGGGTGTTAAAGTCCCCCACTATTATTGTATTGTTGTCAATGTGTTTCTTTGCTTTTGTTATTAATTGCCTTATATAATTGGCTGCTCCCATGTTAGGGGCATAGATATTTACAATTGTTAGGTCTTCTTGTTGGATAGACCCTTTAAGTAGGATATAGTGTCCTTCCTCATCTCTTATTACAGTCTTTGTTTTAAAATCTAGTTTGTCTGATATAAGGATTGCCACCCCAGCTTTCTTTTGGTGTCCATTAGCATGGTAAATGGTTTTCCATCCCCTCACTTTCAATCTGGGGGTTTCTTTGGGTCTAAAATGAATCTCTTGCAGACAGCATATGGATGGGTCTTGTTTTTTAATCCAATCTGATAGCCTGTGTCTTTTGATTGGGGCATTGAGCCCATTTACATTCAGGGTAACTATTGAAAGGTATGAATTTAGTGCCATTGTATTGCCTGTAAGGTGACTGCTACTGTATGTTGTGTGTGTTCCTTTCTGATCTTTGCTGCTTTTAGGCTCTCTCTTTGCTTAGAGGACCCCTTTCAATATTTCTTGGAGGGCTGGTTTCCTGTTTGCAAATTCCTTTAGTTTTTGTTTGTTCTGGAAGCTTTTTATCTCTCCTTCTATTTTCAATGACAGCCTAGCTGGATATAGTATTCTTGGCTGCATATTTTTCTCGTTTAGTGCTCTGAAGATATCTTGCCAGTCCTTTCTGGCCTGCCAGGTCTCTGTGGATAAGTCTGTTGCCAATCTAATATTTTTACCATTGTAGGTTACATATCTCTTCTCCCGAGCTGCTTTCAGGATTTTCTCTTTGTCTCTGAGACTCGTAAGTTTTACTATTAGATGTCGGGGTGTTGACCTATTATTATTGATTTTGAGAGGGGTTCTCTGTGCCTCCTGGATTTGGATGCCTGTTTCCATCCTCACATTAGGGAAGTTCTCTGCTATTATTTGCTCCAATATACCTTCTGCCCCTCTCTCTCTTTCTTCTTCTTCTGGGATCCCAATTATTCTAATTTTGTTTCATCTTATCGTATCACTTATCTCTCGAATTCTGCCCTCGTGATCCTGTAGTTGTTTCTCTCTCTTTTTCTCAGCCGCTTTATTTTACATCATTTGGTCTTCTATATCGCTGATTCCCTCTTCTGCCTCATTTATCCTAGCAGTTAGTGCCCCCATATTTGATTGCACCTCATCAATAGCCTTTTTGATTTCGACTTGGTTAGATTTTAGTTCTTTTATTTCTCCAGAAAGAGTTTCTCTAATAACTTCCACGCTTTTTTCAAGCCCAGCTAATATCTTTAAAGTCATGATTCTGAACTCTAGGTCCGACATCCTACTAATGTCCGTATTGAGTAGGTCCCTGGCTGACGGTACTACCTCTTGTTCTTTTTGCTGAGGTGATTTTTTTCGTCTTGTCATTTTGTCCAGAGGAGAATAGACGAATGGGAGAACAAAATGCTAACAGTTTTACAACGTCCCCATCAAATATACTGTATACAAATGAGAAAAGACCTGAAACCAGGGGAAAAGAAAGGGAAAGAAAGAAAAAAGAAAGAGAAAAAAAAAAAGAAAGAAAAAAAAGATAAAAACAAAAACAGAACAATACAAAAAAGCAGAATGTGATCAAATATGATCAGGCTAGTGCATAGATCAGTGCCACACACTAGATTTTGGGCGTATTTTGGTCTGTTAGGAGAAAGTGCCTCGTAAAATTTTAAAGGAAGAAAGACATATATGTACAAAATAAGGGTTGATATAATGAAGGGATAGAAGATGAATGTAAAGATGAAAATTATAAAAGATTTTATAAAAGGACTTGATAAGATAAGAAGTTGTTTGAAAATAGAAAGAAGATTTAAAAAAAAAAAAGAAAAAAGGGAGAGAATGTGTTCAGGCAGGAGACTAGAACAGAGCCATACACTAGTGATTTAGGGTATATTTTGATCTGTTAGAAGAAACTGTATCTCAAAATTTTAAAGAGGGAACAACTTATATATATATGCCAAAAATAAGGGTAACTACTATGAAGGGATAAAATATGACTCTAAAAATGAAAAATAAAAAATGTTGTTTCTTTTTTCAAAAAGAGATTGATAAGATGTTGGTTGAAAAAGGGAAAAAGAAAAAAAAAACAGTTAACAAAAATTAACCTTGATGAACTAATGAATCATGGTAAAAAAAAGCCATGAATTCTATGTGCAGTATTCCTCTAGCGCTGGAGTTCTCCCGTTCTCCTTGATCGGTAAACTTGGTCTTGGCTTGCTGGCTGTTCATGCTGATCTTCTGGGGGAGGGGCCTGTTGCTGTGGTTTCCAAATGTCTTTGCCGGAGGCTGAATTGCTCCGCCCTTGTCGGTCCGGGCTAAGCAAGCTGCTCGGGTTTGATCTCAGGAGCTTTTGTTCCCTGCAAGCTCTCCGTACAGCCTTGGAGGACCAGGGCAAAAATGGTGGCCTCCCAATCTCCACCCGGAGGAGCTGAGTACTCGGGGCCCCGCTCCTCAGTGCATCCCCAGAGAAAAGCATTCACTCCCGTGTCCCCGGTCTCCGGCCGCTCTCCGTGCTCACCTGGCCTGTGACCGAGCGTTTCTATCTCTGGCACCTGACCCCGTGTGGAGTCTACAAACCCAGCAGATCCCTGCGGTGTGTTTCCGCGCCACCCCTCCCCGGGAAGGAAGGGGAGTCTCCCCCGATCTGCCACCTGTTGGGTCCCTGCTGGAGGGGCTTCCCCGCTCCGGTACCTGGGAGCTCTGGCGCACTAGGCTCCCCCGGTCTTTCTGTGACCCCAAGGGTCCTGAGACCACACTGTCCCGCGAGGGTTCCACCCCCCGCTTAGCCACTGCAGCGACGTCCTTTCGCGGAGCCGACTTCTAACAGTTCCGATTTTGTGCTCCGCGGCTCTAGCACTTGCCAGAAGCGGCCGACGGAGGCCCCTCCCCCGCCGTCTATCCTCCCGAATATCGCCTCGGATTCACTTCTCCGCACATCCTACCTTCCAGTAAGTGGTCGCTTCTCTGTTCAGAGAGTTGTGGCTACTCTCCTCTTTGATCTCCTGTTGAGTTCGTAGGTGTTCATAATGGTTTGATCCCTATTCAGCTGAATTCCTGAGACCAGACGAAATCTAGGTCTCCTACTCCTCCTCCATCTTGCTCCTTGGCCGAGGAATTGCTTCTTAAGGATGAGCAAAGAAAGTGCTTTCTTCAGATGGAATCTACTCGTGGTGAAGATGCTGTGAAGACTGTCGAAGACAACAGAGGATTCAGAATATTACATGAACTTAGTTGATATAGCAGCAGCAGCATGGTTTGAGAGGATTGACTCCATTTTAAAAGAAGTTCTACTATGGGGGGCGGAGCAAGATGGTGGAGGAGTAGGAGACCTGGATTTCGTCTGGTCTCAGGAATTCAGCTGAATAGGGATCAAACCATTCTGAACACCTTCGAACTCAACAGGAGATCGAAGAGAAGAATAGCAACAACTCTCTGAACAGAAAAGCGACCACTTACTAGAAGGTAGGACGTGCGGAGAAGTGAATCCAAGGCGATATTTGTGAGGAGAGACGGTGGGGGAGGGGGCCTCCGTCGGCCGCTTCTGGCAAGTGCTAGAGCCACGGAGCACAAAATTGGACCTTTTAGAAGTCGGCTCCGCTCAGGGACGTCGCTCCAGTGGCTAAGCGGGGGTGGAACCCTCGTGGGACAGTGTGGACTCAGGACCCTCGGGGTCACAGAAAGACCGGGGGTGCCTGAGTGCAGCAGAGCTCCCAGGGATTGGAGCGGGGAAGCCGGCTAAAGAGACGGAGCCGAGGCGCGGGTTCTCAGCTGAGGGTTGCCATAAATCGTGATCCGCTGCACAGTTGGGCCCCTGTGCCTCCTGCAGGGACCCAACAAGCGGTAGAGCCGGGGAGACTACCCTTCCTTCCCCCGGAGGAGTGGCGCGGGGGTGCACCGCAGGGATCTGCTGGGTTTGGAGACTCCACACGGGGTCGGGTGCCAGAGATAGAAACACTTGGTCACAGGCCGGGTGAGCACGGAGTGCAGCAGAGACCAGGGAGACGGGAGTGATTGACTGCTTTTCTCTAGGGGCGCACTGAGGAGCAGGGCCCCGAGTTCTCAGCTCATCTGGGCGGAGATTGGGAGGCCACCATTTTCACTGTGGTCCTCCAAAGCTGTACTGAGAGCTTGCAGGGAACAAAAGCTCCTGAGAGCAAACCCGAGCAGCTTGCTAAGCCCAGACCTACAAGGGCGGGGCAATTCCGCCTCTGGCAAAGACATTTGGGAACCACGCCAACAGGCCCCTCCCCCAGAAGATCAGCATGAACAGCAAGCAAGCCAAGACCAAGTTTACCGATCAAGAAGAACGGGAGAACTCCAGCGCTAGGGGAATACTGCAAATAGAATTCATGGCTTTTTTACCACGATTCATTAGTTTTTTAAAGTTGATCTTTTTAACTGTTTTTCTTTTTTTGAATTTTTCCTTCTCCCTTTTTCAACCAACATCTTATCAATCCCTTTTTTAAAAAAATTTTTTTATTTTTCATTTTTTAGAGTCATATTTTATCCCTTTATTATAGTTACCCTTATTTTTGGCATATATATATAAGTTGTTCTCTTTAAAATTTTGAGATACAGTTTCTTCTAACAGATCAAAATATACCCTAAATCACTAGTGTATGGCTTTGTTCTAGTCTCCTGCCTGATCACATTCTCTCCCTTTTCTTTTTTTCTTTTCTGCTTTGTTTTTTAATCTTCTTCTTTCATTTTTCAAACAACTTCTTATCTTATCAATTCCTTTTATAAAATCTTTTATAATTTTTATCTTTATAGTCATCTTCTATCCCTTCATTGTATCAACCCTTATTTTGTACATATATGTCTTTCTTCTTTTAAAATATTAGGAGGCACTTTCTTCTAACAGACCAAAATACTTCCAAAATCTAGTGTGTGGCACTGATTTATACATTAGTCTGATCATATTTGATCATATTCTGTTTTTTCTGGTTTTGTTCTGTTTTTGTTTGTTTTTATCTTTTTCTTTTTCTCTTTCTTTTTTCTTTCTTTCCCTTTCTTTTCCCGTGGTTTCAGGTCTTTTGTGATTTGTATAGAGTATATTTGTTGGGGACGTTGTTAACCTATTAGCATTTTGTTCTCTCATTCATCTATTATCCTCTGGACTAAATGACAAGATGAAAAAAATCACCTCAGCAAAAAGAACAAGAGTTAGTACTGTCTGCCAGAGACCTACTCATTATGGACATTAGTAAGCTGTCAGACATAGAGTTCAGAATCATGTCTTTAAAGATACTAGCTGGGCTTGAAAAAGTGTGGAAGTTATTAGAGAAACCCTTTCTGGAGAAATAAAAGAACTAAAATCTAACCAAGTCAAAATCAAAAAGCTATTAATGCGGTGCAATCAAAAATGGGGGCACTAACTGCTAGGATAAATGAGACAGAAGAGAGAATCAGTGATATAGAAGACCAAATGATGGAAAATAAAGAGGCTGAGAAAAAGAGAGAGAAACAACTACAGGATCATGAGGGCAGAGTTTGAGAGTTATGCAATATGATAAGATGAAACAACATTAGGATAATTGGGATCCCAGAAGAAGAAGAAAGAGAGAGAGGGGCAGAAGGTATATTGGAGCAAATTATAGCAGAGAACTTCCCTAATGTGGGGAGGGAACAAGCATCAAAATTCAGGAGGCACAGAGAACCCGTCTCAAAATCAATAAAAATAGGTCAACACCCCGACATCTAATAGTAAAACTTACGAGTCTCAGAGACAAAGAGAAAATCCTGAAAGCAGCTCGGGAGAAGAGATATGTAACCTACAATGGTAGAAACATTACATTGTCAAGAGACCTATCCACAGAGACCTGGCAGGCCAGAAAGGACTGGCATGATATCTTCAGAGCACTAAACGAGAAAAATATGCAGCCAAGAATACTATATCCAGCTAGGCTGTCATTGAAAATAGAAGGAGAGATAAAAAGCTTCCAGGACAAACAAAAACTAAAGGAATTTGCAAACATGAAACCAGCCCTACAAGAAATATTGAAAGGGGTCCTCTAAGCAAAGAGAGAGCCTAAAAGCAGCATAGATCAGAAAGGAACACAGACAATGTACAGTCACAGTCACCTTACAGGCAATGCCCCAATCAAAAGACACAGGCTATCAGATTGGATTAAAAAACAAGACCCATCAATATGCTGTCTGGAAGAGACTCATTTTAGACCCAAAGAAACCCCCAGATTGAAAGTGAGGGGGTGGAAAACCATTTACCATGCTAATGGACACCAAAAGAAAGCTGGGGTGGCAGTGCTTATATCAGACAAATTAGATTTTAAAACAAAGACTGTAATAAGAGATGAGGAAGGACACTATATCCTACTTAAAGGGTCTCTCCAACAAGAAGATCTAACAATTGTAAATATCTATGCCCCTAACATGGGAGCAGCCAATTTTATAAGGAAATTAATAACAAAAGCAAAGCACATTGACAACAATACAATAATAGTGGGGGACTCTAACACCCCCCTGACTGAAATGGACAGATCATCAAAGCAAAAGATCAACAAGGAAATAAAGATTTTAAATGAAACACTGGACCAAATGGACTTCACAGACATATTCAGAACATTCCATCCCAAAGCAACGGAATACACATTCTTCTCTAGTGCCCATGGAACATTCTCCAGAATTGATCACATCCTAGGTCACTAATCAGGTCTCAACCAGTACCAGAAGATTGGGATCATTCCCTGCATATTTTCAGACTAGAATGCTTTGAAACTAGAACTCAATCACAAGACGAAAGTCGGAACGAACTCAAATACATGGAGGCTAAGGAGCATCCTACTAAAGAATGAATGGGTCAACCAGGAAATTAAAAAAGAATTAAAAAAATTCATGGAAACCAATGAAAATGAAAAGGCAACTATTCAAAATCTTTAGGATGTATCAAAGGCAGTCCTAAGAGGAAAGTAGATAGCAATACAAGCCTTTCTCAAGAAACAAGAAAGGTCTCAAATACACAACCTAACCCTACACCGAAAGGAGCTGGAGAAAAAACAGCAAATAAAGCCTAAACCCAGCAGGAGAAGAAAAAACATAAAACTCAGAGCCGAAATCAATGAAATAGAAACCAAAAGAAGAGTAGAACAGATCAAGGAAACTAGGAGCTGGTTCTTTGAGAGAATTAACAAGATTGATAAATCCCTGCCCAGACTTATGAAAAAGAAAAGAGAAATGACCGAAATCAAAAAAAATCATAAATGAAAGAGGAGGGATCTCAACCAACGCCAAAGAAATGCAAACAATTATAAGAACATATTATGAGCAACTACATGCCAGCAAATTTGATAACCTGGAAGAAATGGGTGCATTCCTAGAGTTGTATCAACTACCAAAATTGAACCAGGAAGAAATAGAAAACCTGAACAGACCTATAACCACTAAGGAAATTGAAGCAGTCATCAAAACTCTCCCAAGAAACAAAAGCCCAGGGCCAGATGGCTTCCCAGGGGAATTCTACCAAACATTTAAAGAAGAATTGATACCTATTCTCCTGAAACTGTTCCAAAAAATAGAAATAGAAGGAAAACTTCCAAACTCATTTTATGAGGCCACCATTACCTTGATCCCCACACCAGACAAGACCCCATCAAAAAGGAGAATTACAGGCCAATATTCTTGATGAACATGGATGCAAAAATTCTCACCAAAATACTAGCCAATAGGATCCAACAGTACATTAAAAGGTTATTCACCATGACCAAGTGGGTTTTATCCCTGGGCTGCACGTTGGGTTCAACATCTGCAAATCAATCAACGTGATACAATATATTAACAAAGAAAGAACAAGAATCATATGATCCTCTCAATAGATGCAGAAAAAGCGTTTGACAAAGCACAGAATCCTTTCTTGATCAAAACTGGTCAGAGTATAGGGATAGAGGGTACATACCTCAATATCATAAAAGCCATCTATGAAAAACCTAAAGCGAGTATCATTCTCAATGGGGAAAAGCTGAGAGCTTTTCCCCTAAGGTCAGGAACGCGGCAGGGATGTCCACTCTCACCAGTGCTATTCAACATAGTATTAGAAGTCCTAGCCACAGCAATCAGACAACAAAAAGAAATCAAAGGCATCCAAATCGGCAAAGAGGAAGTCAAACTTCACTCTTTGCAGATGATATGATACTTTATGTGGAAAACCCAAAAGACTCCACCCCAAAACTGCTAGAACTCATATGGGAATTCAGTAAAGTAGGAGGATATAAAATCAGTGCACAGAAATCAGTGGCATTCCTATACACCAACAACAAGACAGAAGAGAGACAAATCAAGGAGTCGATCCCATTTACAATTGCACCCAAAACCATAAGATACCTAGGAATAAATCTAACCAAAGAGGCAAAGGATCTGTACTCAGAAAACTATAAAATCCTCATGAAAGAAATTGAAGAAGACACAAAGAAATGGAAAAACTTTCCATGCTCATGGATTGGAAGAACAAACATTGTGATGATGTCAATGCTACCTAGAGGAATCTACACATTCAATGCAATCCCCATGAAAATACCATCCACCTTTTTCAAAGAAATGGAACAAATAATCCTAAAATTTGTATGGAACCAGAAGAGACCCCGAATAAGCCAGAGGAATATTGAAAAAGAAAAGCAAAGCTGGCGGCATCACAATTCCGGACTTCCAGCTCTATTACAATGCTGTCATCATCAAGACAGTATGGTACTGGCACAGAAACAGACACATAGGTCAATGGAACAGAATCGAGAGCCCAGAAATGGACCCTCAACTCTATGGTCAACTAATCTGTGACAAAGCAGGAAAGAATATCCAATGGAAAAAAGACAGTCTCTTCAGCAAATTGTGTTGGGAAAATTGGACAGCCACATGCAGAAGAATGAAACTGGACCATTTCCTTACACCACACACAAAAATAGACACCAAATGGTTGAAAGACCTAAACGTGAGACAGGTGTCCATCAAAATCCAAAAGGAGAACACAGGTATCAACCTCTTCGACCTTAGCCGCAGCAACTTCCTCCTAGAAACATCGCCAAAGGCAAGGGAAGCAAGGGCAAAAATGAACTATTGGGAATTCATCAAGATAGAAAGCTTTTGCACAGCAAAAGAATCAGTCCACAAAACCAAAAGACAATCAACAGAATGGGAGAAAATATTTGCAAATGACATATCCGATAAAGGGCTAGTATCCAAAATCTATCAAGAACTTATCAAACTCAACACCCAAAGAACAAATAATCCAATCAAGAAATGGGCAGAAGACATGAACAGACATTTTTCCAAAGAAGACATCCAAATGGCCAACAGACACATGAAAAAGTGCTGACATCAGGGAAATCTAAATCAAAACCTCAATGAGATACCACCTCACACCAGTCAGAATGGCTAAAATTAACAAGTTAGGAAACGACAGATGTTGGCGGGGATGCGGAGAAAGGGGAAGCCTCCTACATTGTTGGTGGGAATGCAAGCTGGTGCAACCCCTCTGGAAAACAGTATGGATGTTCCCCAAAAAGCTGAAAATAGAGCTACCATACGATCCAGCAATTGCACTCCCGGGTATTTACCACAAAGATACCAATGTAGTGAACTGAAGGGGTACATGCACCCCGATGTTTATAGCAGCAATGTCCATCATAGCCAAACTGTGGAAAGAGCCAAGATGTCCAGCGACAGATGAATGGATAAAGAAGAGGTGGTATATATACACAATGGAATATTATGCAGCCATCAAAAGGAACGAGACCTTGCCATTTGCAATGACATGGATGGAACTGGAGGGTGTTATGCTGAGTGAAATAAGTCAATCAGAGAAAGACATGTATCATATGACCTCACTGATATGAGGAATTCTTAATCTCAGGAAACAAACTGAGGGTTGCTGGAGTGGTCGGGGGTGGGAGGGATGGGGTGCCTGGGTGATAGACATTGGGAAGGTTATGTTCTATGGTGAGCGCTGTGAATTGTGCAAGACTGTTGAATCACAGATCTATACTTCTGAAACAAATAATGCAATATATGTTAAGAAAAAAAAAGAAGAAGATAGCAGGAGGGTAAGAATGAAGGGGAGTAATTCGGAGGGGGAGATGAACCATGAGAGTCGATGGACTCTGAAAAACAAAATGAGGATTCTAGAGGGGAGGGGGGTGGGGGCATGGGTTAGCCTGGTTGATGGGTTTTAAAGAGGGCACATTCTGCGTGGAGCACTGGGTGTTATGCACAAACAATGAATCATGGAACACTACATCAAGAACTAATGATGTAATGTAAGGTGATTAACATAACAATGAAAAAGATGAAAAAAAAAAGTTCTACTGTGGATAAAATGCTACCAAACAGCATCTCATGCTGCAGAGAAATCATCCGTGAAAGAAGAGTCAATGGATGTGGTAAATGTCATTGCTGTCTTATTTTAAGAAATTGTCACAGCCACCCCAGCCTTCAGCATCGAGGCAAGACCCTCCAGCTAGCAAAACAACTACTACTTGCTGAAAGCTCAGATGCATGTTAGCATTTTTTTAGTAATAAAATTATAATTAAGGTACATACACTCTTTTTTAGACATAATGCTATTGCACACTTAACGGACGACAGGATGGTGTGAACATAACTTTCATATGCACCGAGAAACCAAAAAATTCATTTGATTCACTTTATTAAGATATTCACTTTATTGCAATGGTCTGGAACCGAATCTGCAGTATCTTTGAGGTATGCCTGTATAGCTAATTGATTTTTGATAAAGATATCAGGGCAATTTAGTGGAAGAAAAGAACTATTTCCACAAAGGGTACAGGCACAAACAGATAACTGCATGCGAAAGATTAACTTTAACCTCCATCTTATTCCAGACAAAAATTCAATTTGTACTAGATCAAAGACATAAATGTAAATGCCCAAACTGTACAGCTCTATGCTTCTAGGAGAAAACATATGAGAAAATCCTCAGGTCTTGAAGTAGGCAAAGATTTCTTAATTAATTAGTTAATTAATTAATTAGAAAATTTAAATGTCTGTTTATCAAAAGACATCATTAAGAGAAAGAAAAGGCAAACCACATGCTAGGAAAAGGCATTTGTATATGTGACATGTATCTGACAAAAGGCTTGTAGTTTACCTATATCTACTGTGTATTTATATCCATCTATCTATCATCTATCATCTCCTACAATTCAATAATTAAAAGAAATATAATACCCAGGGCGCCTGGGTGGCTCAGATGGTTAAGCGTCTGCCTTCGGCTCAGGTCATGATCCCAGGGTCCTGGGATCGAATCCCGCATCAGGCTCCCTGCTCCTTGGGAGCCTGCTTCTCCCTCTGCCTCTCTCTCTCTCTCTCTCTCTGTCTCTCATGAATAAATAAATAAAATCTTAAAAAAAAAAAAAAAGAAATATAATACCCAAAAAGATGAACCAAAACTTGAAAAGACACTTCATAAAAATACGTATTTGAATAACAAATAAGTTATGAAAACCATTTGTCATCAGGGAAATTCAAGTTACAACTCTAATAAAGATCCTCCTTTATACCCACTAAAATACCTGTCATCACAAAATGTTGAAAACAATGTGAAGCAATGGAAGCTGTCATACTCTGCTGGTGGGTGTGCCAAAGATTACAAGTACTTTGGAAACGTCTTTGGCAGTTTCTTATAAAATTAACTGTGTACCTCCTCTGTGACCCAACAATTCGGCTCTAAAGGTATCATTGCTAGTGGAGGAGACAGTGTGAACAAAGAGGTAACCAAATGAAGACACAAGGTAATTTGAGATTGTAGATGTGATCTGATAACGCTTAGCAAGGTTGTGGTGGGGGTAGCTGCGGTTATTTTTGTCAGGTCGGTGAGATCCTTGAAGGCAGAGATGGTTCTGAATCATTCCTAGCCTCTAGCACAATGCCTGAAGACATTCAAAATGTGTTTTACTGAGTGGCTGAGTTGGAATGAGTGAATGAACTAAAGGAATGAATGGAAATTGATGAACCCAAATCCACAATTAAAAGAAGGCAATTAAGCCCCAACTCATGAAATACTAATAAGGTGAACAGGCAGTTAGAGAAGGGAGATAAACTGGAGATGTCTGGGAAGGCTTCCTGCAGATGGCAAATTCTGAACTGGTTCTCTAAAGAAGGTTCAGAAGCCAGTGGGTGAATGAGAGAACTGGACTGGGCTGGAGGGAAAGACTCAGACGAGGAGAACACTCTGGAGAGAAGCCTGGTTGGAGACACATGCTTCTGTGTTAATAGTCAGCCTTGTGGGCAGGTGGCATAGAAGACTCTGCTGATGACAGCCAGGTGACAAGAAGAGGTTCTTCTCAGCTCTGACAGACATTCCACTGACTCACAGCCTACCAGCACTCAGCACCGTCATGCATGGCTCTCTAGGACGTGGCTTAAGGGCTATCGTTGTCACTGTGCCAACCTCCTCTGACCCTGGTGGAGTGTCCGACCTACATTAGGCCTCTTTCTCAGCACCCTTGGCTGACCTCCCAGCAAGCAGCTGATGCAGGGCTTGTTCCAGGGGTGATTTGCAACTACAGTAGGGGTGCAGCTGGGGAGGGACCAGAGCCAACCTGAGCCCTGACCTCAGATTTAAACTAGATGCACCAATTTGTTATGCCCTGGAAAAAAAAAATCCCATTTTTTAAACTGAGTCATAAACCTAACCTAGACCATCTTGAAAACATCAATGAACCATCTCAAACTAGAAACTTATATTTTTTTCTAAATGAAAGACCTGGAATGGTGGTCTTCCAACATTAGTGAAAATCAGCTTCACCTGGTGGACCTGTTTGACCACAGATGGCTGGGCCCCATCCAGTTTCCCACCCTATGGGTATCTGGGGTGAGGCCTAAGAACTTGTATTTCTAAGGAATTGCCAAGTGGTACCGATGCTCCTGGCCCAGGGATCACACTTGAGAACCACTAATCCAGATTATCTAGGAGCATCCCAATATACTCCTGCCCTGAACCATGCAGCTCCTTGGTTGCTGTTCTTATTAAAGCCCTGATTTGGAGTGATAACCATAACAATGACAATTGTACTTCTTGAGTGGCCACCTCTCTTGCCATGGTTCTTAATCTTCTTGGTTGTTTAAGATTTCCCAAGAAAATCATGGGAGCCTTTTCCACAGAAAAATGTATGCACGAACGGAATTTTACCTGCACTTTGCTGGTGTTGAGTCCAGACCAATTTCCAGAACAGCAGAAAACCTGCTAAGTAACAACAGGCTGCACCTGTAGTGGAGAGCCGGGCCTCAGTGCTCTCTGCTGTGTGACGTTAACTGCTTACCCTCTCTGGGACTCTGAATGAGGCTCATCAAACCTTCTTTCGATTACTTTCAGAGAATGGGGTCTTTTGGGGAAGCTGGAGAACAAATCTACACTTTTGATATGAAATTCTGTCTTGATTGTTTTAAAATTTTGGCATTTGGTATTTTAATTTACACAGGCACAACAAGCTTACACTCTTGCATTTTAGTCTTCTGAATACGTGTACACAGACTTTTTCATGAAATCCAAATCAATAGCCAATTAAAAACCTTGAAAGCCTTTGTGTGATGCATACAAATGAAATTTAAAAAATCCTCAGCCATGTTAGTTTTTAGTTCTCATGTATATGGCAATGAAATCACACTAAAATGGCAAATAACTCAAGCTAAGTAAACGTGGTATAAATATTAAACATGAACCATCCTCCCCGGGTTTTATGAAACTCAAGTGGGAAAATGTACGTGAAAGAACTTTAGAAATGTGTTATCTGAATTTAAAGGTTGTTTTGATTGGTATGACCATCATCATAATGCCTGTGGGGCTTGAAACCCTACCAAGGGCCTCCTACAAGCTCCTTTCTGCTAGTTTCTGAAACCCATTCCCCTCACACCTATTTTCAGGTGGGCGGTAGGTGGGAGGCTCTTCTCTGAGAGAAGCTCAAGTCCTTAACTCTAAATCCTAGTGTGAGTGTTTGTACATGTGTGTGTACCAGGGTAGGTGTGTGCACATGCGTGTGCCTGGGCAAGCATCTGCACGTGTTTGTGCGTGTGTGTGTGTGTGTGTGTGTGTGTGTGCCTGGGCAGGTGTGTGCACGTGTGTGTATGGTCTTCAATGTATGAATATATGCCCCCCATTCCTCCTCTTTCCCTCTCTGTCTCTCTCTCCAAACACACACACACACACACACACACACACACACATTAACAAGGGAATAATAACAAATGACACATAAAAGCCATGAGCTGCCCTTTGCTTGGCCAGCAGGCCCTGTCCCCATGTTGGTCCTTTTGCCTTGCTTTCCCAAAGTCATCAACAGCTTCAGAGTTTTTTCAGTGAGCTCATCACTGAGGTCCCAGTGGTCAGTCAGTGACTCCCTCGCAGTGCAATTAGTGTCCACTGCACACAACAAGCAGGTTCTAATAGGTTCCAGGTCCCCTGCCTGAAGTTCTCATCTCTGGCTGTGGTGACGTCCTCAGCCAAGCTGCCCTCATTAAGGCTCTTGGCTGTCCTCACCTGACACTGACTACACTAGGCTGAGTCTGGGAGGTAGATGGAGCCTTGGCTTGGGAGCCAGGACACCAGGTCCTAGGCACGCCCCACTCTCCCTGACTCGTGAGCATTGGTTCATGTGCCTTCCCTCTCTGGGCCTCAGTGTCTCCACATATAAAATGTGAACAGCTGAGTTAGCCCTATGGTTCTAAGCCTTTGCAGGGAGCTGTGGGAGCCCTTTGAGGAGCTAATGAAGCAATGGAATCCTCTCCCCAGAAGAGCACACATAACATACATGCAAAAATAATGCATGTTTGATTTTAGGGGTTCGGAAATCATCTAGAGCCCATCCATAAACCCTAGGATAGCCCTGAGTTTCATTCCAGCACTACCAACTACACAAAGTGATGGTAAACTCTCTTCTCTCTTCCCTCAGGTCTGTCTCTCCTCTCTTTCTGTCCCTCAGTGTGGTTACAGGGATCAAAGAGGCAATGAATGGAGAAATTGAACATGTGAGGGATGGACCATATTGTCAGTACACGGGCCACTCTACACCTCCTTGTTAACTCCATGATGACAGTATCTACCCTTAAGCACTTACTTAGTGCCAAATGATGTACTAAGAGCTGTCCGTGCATAATCTCATTTAATTTTCAAATTAATCCTCTGAGGGGGGTACCATTACCTCCATTTTGCAGGTGAGAAAATTGATCACACAGATTTTAATTACCTTGCCTGAGATCACACTGTCAGTAAGTGGCAAAGAACAGATAAGTTTTGACTGAGATAGAATAGCCAGATAATGGGTTGTCCAGGTTGTCTGTCACAGTGATGACTTTTACGCACTGGAGGAAATAGTAAAAGTGATCCCCAGACTGAAAGAGCAGGGCAGCTACTCAAGGACAGACACACACATGCACGTGCACACATGCACACACACATATGCATATACACATAGACACACACACAAGGACCAAAGAAACCAAGTTAGTCCAGTATAGATGGATACAGAAGTTGAAGCAGTCTTGGACTGAGTGTTATACACAAAGAATGAATCATGGAACACTACATCAAAAACTAATGATGTACTGTATGGTGACTAACATAACATCATAATAATAAAAAAAACGAACCAGCCTTGGGATTGAGGTGCCTGGAAGGACCAGGCAAGGAAGTTAATCAGGGGCACTTCCTGGAGGAGGTAAAACTGGGCTAAACTTGAAAAAAAAAAAAAAAAAGGAAGAGATAGACAGTGAAGGACAACAAGGGGCACTTTCTAGGCAGGAGGAATAGCTGAGGCAGAGGGAGCCCGGGGCCATTCCAGTTCAGCAAACATTTAATGAGCACCTACTACGTGCACTCTGCTGCAGTATGAGAGGTCCTGAGCTTCGGCCACTCGGTGTCTAGTGGGGGTAACAAGAGGCATGCAGCGATGTCAGTCCATGTGACTCAGGCAGCCAAAGGGTCTGTAAAGAGCCAAAATGTGGCTTCAGAGCCCGTCAGTCCTGGGTTTGAATCCCAGCTCTGCCACTCACTGACTGCAAGGTCAACTTGTTATTTACCTGCTCCAGCCTCAATTTTCTCATGTGTAAAATGGGAATAATCACCGGATCTGCCTTGAAGAGTTCTTGAAAGTGTTAACTGAGATAATGCATCTGAAGGGCGTAGCATAGTGCTGACCAAGAATAAGTACTAAATGGTCGTGACTTTCATTGGCATCATCATTTATAACTGTAATAAAGTTATTAGCATGATGCCTGGCACATACTAGATACTTAAGTGTTAGTGCCTGTTCATTCAAGATAGAAAAAAAAAAAATGCTTTATTGTATCAGAAAGGAAAAGGAAAGAGTCTGGTTTGCTCCCTTGACTGATGTCCGGGGAGCGAATCGCACAGTTCTTTAGAAGAGGGGCGATGTGCTAATGAACTGCACAGATTTGGAGAACTGGACACTCATCAATGACAACTGGTAACTCTGACAGGTGAAATTGAACACTTAGAACATTTCACTTGATTCCTTTCAAACACACACAGAGAGACAGGCCTACATCTTGGCTTTTTCCTTAATTGGTCACATTTTGAAGCATGCTGCTTACTTGTGACCCCAGAGTTAATAAACAGCCAGTCGGAGCCCTCACTGTATCGAAAGCAGTTTATAGGAAGGAGATTTCCTGGGTGCCAACAATCATCAGCTGGGGTTTTAGAGCAAATTACCCATCCATCAATTTCTCTTCTCCTAGGAGGTATTGTTTCGGGCCAAGGGATCCTTGCTAGAAGTGAGATCAATAAATAGAAATTCAAATTTACTCCAAAGGCACCTAAAACACATGTCCCCAACTGGCTCCGTTTTCTTGCCCTCCCCCACAAAGCGAACCTCCCTCCTGCCTCGGAGGGAGAAGCTGGCTCCAAGCAGTAGGCTCGGCATCCTCCTTACCACCTCCCTCACACCCCACCTCTAATCAATCACCAAATCTGATGATTCCCCTTCTGAGATGTCTCTCCACTCCCATTCCCACTGCCCTAGACCCTCGTCTGGTGCTAATGAGACACCTGCCATTGTCTCCTAACGGCTCCCCCTGCCACCATTCTTGCTCCCTTTCAAGCTATTCTCCGTGTGGCTGCAAAGGAGAACCTTCTAAAATGCAAATTCAGTCCCATCATGCTTCGATTAAAACTTTCCGAAGGCTCCTTGTTAACTTCAGGATAAAGTCTCATTTTCATATGATGGCAAGCAAGGCGCATCAAGATCCCAAGGCTGACTACCTCCCCGCCTCCTTGCTCCCTTTCCTGTGCTATAATAAACGCTTCAGCAGGACCGAAGGCCCTAAAAAGACTCCTGGTTCTGCCCAGCTATGCATCCAATCCCTGGATGCCCTCCTTTCCTTGTTGGCTTGGAAACTTCATCCCTTGCTCTCCTGCAGAGCTCAATGCTGACATTACCTGTGTGAAGCCTTCTGCTACAGCTGTCTCTCCTAGAAATAGTTTATCACCCCGTCTTGTAACAATGTGAATATATTTCAATTGTTGAATACATGTCACTGTATTAAAACTCCTTATATTCAAGCCTGCTCTCTATTCCAAACTGAGAACAGGGTGATGTCAGGATCCTTGCATCTTTCTATCCAGAGTGCAAGCCCAAGCAGGCTTCACGTGGATAATTTTGTTTCACCTTCACAATATTTATATTAGGTGGGTACTATCACCGTTTTCATTTTATATAGAAAGAAGCCGAGGCTTGGAGAGATTAAAAGATTAAGGGCTCAAGAAACACTGGTTTCTTTACTGGATGTTGATCAGGCACTCACTCTTTTTTTTTTTTTCCCTTGTACATTTTTTTTATTTTTTATTGTTATGTTAATCACCATATATTACATAATTTGTTTTGGTGTAGTGTTCCATGATTCATTGTTCATAACACCCAGTGCTCCATGCAGAATGTGCCCTCCTCAATACCCATCACCAGGCTAACCCATCCCCCTACCCTCCTCCCCTCCAGAAACCTCAGTTTGTTTTTCAGAGTCCATCATCTCTCCTGGTTCGTCTCCCCCTCTGACTTACTCCCCTTCATTCTTCCTCTCCTGCTATCTTCTTCTTTTTCTTTTTTCTTAAAATATGTTGCATTATTTGTTTCAGAAGTACAGATCTGTGATTCAACAGTCTTACACAATTCACAGCGCTCACCGTAGCACATATCTTCCCCAATGTCTATCACCCAGCCACCCCCTCCCTCCCACCCCCGACCACTCCAGCAAACCTCAGTTTGTTCCTGAGATTAAGAATTCCTCATATCAGTGAGGTCATATGATACATGTCTTTCTCTGATTGACTTATTTCACTCAGCATAACACCCTCCAGTTCCATCCACGTCGTTGCAAATGGCAAGATCTCATTCCTTTTGATGGCTGCATAATATTCCATGGTGTATATATACCACCTCTTCTTTATCCATTCATCTGTCGATGGACATCTTGGCTCTTTCCACAGTTTGGCTATCGTGGACATTGCTGCTATAAACATTGGGGTGCACGTACCCCTTCGGGTCCCTACATTTGTATCTTTGGGGTAAATACCCAGTAGGCACTCACTCTTTTAAATCAGCCTCCCCAACTTGAAAACAGATTTAGAGCGAGAGCCTAAAAGACCCTAATGGGAATGTTCGGGAGTGTATTTAGTGTATCAAGGGAGTCTACGTATATGACCTTTTTCAAAACAAAACTCATGTGAACATGTAGTCATGGGAAGAGCCTAACTCTAGAGAACCCAAGTTCTGAACAACTCCGGTCATTTTATTTGTTGCATAACTTTCCTCAAGCCAAAAGCTTCAGGTGCCTGCAGCTGGAATGGTGGGTACCAGGGGGCTGTGAGTGGGGGCAGTGACAGCATCTGCTACAAACAGTAGCAGTAAATTACAAGATTCCATTCACTGACCATTGACAACGGTGCTAAGCACATGGCATGACTTAGCTCTCTGATAACTTGCCCAGGGTTGCACTCTGCCAGCAAGCAGCAGAGCTGCTACTTAACCCCACATCCACCTGAGGCCAGAGCGCAGGCTCTTACATCACTACTACACACTGCTGCACATTACAGTGTGCTAAGAATTAAGCAGTTTCAGTGGCTGGAAGGGACCCCCAAGGTGGAGCTTCTGGGGTCCAAAAGCTCTGCCCAGTGCCATGTGATGAACATGTTATGTGTACTGGGGCTGTGAAGACCACCACAACCAGAGAGCAAGGGTCCAACTGCCTAGGTGAGCCTGGGATCTCATCTTCTGTGCTGAAGACTTCACTTTGCATCCACCAATGAGGATTAAGACCTCCTCAGCATCCACAAGAAGGTAGGAGCCACAAAGAGGTCAAGGGAACAGGAAACCCCTGCATTCTCGACCAAAACAAAACAAACAAAAAATTCCTGGCACTTCTCCCAGCCTGGCACTGAAAGAGTTAACCTGAAACTGCCTCTATGATGAATGGCTATAATACTGTCTATGTAATGGGTTTCCTATTTAAATTTTGTGAGGATTTAATCAGTTGGGCGCAGCTGTGCAAGATGCACCATAAACTATGTTGAAAAATATGTAGACATATACATTTATCTGCTACAAATTAAGCTCACTTAGAGGTGGTCTTAATGGCCCATGTAGCCATCATTACAAGCATAAATTCTAAACTGTCTGTTTCCAGTGAATTTGCTTTGAGAAAAAAATTAATGCTCATCCTTAGCAGAGCACAGTAATAAATGAAAGGACCCTTAATTTGCAAAGTGCTAATAGCCCGGCCATTTTTCATTAGGAACCCCACACTGGATCATGTATGGCAGGGTGGCTTCATGGGGGATTCCACTGCCCAGGCTGGGGAAGGATGGGGACGCCTTTCTGGACCCCTACCTCTGTGCTCAGAGGAAGACTGAAATCCTGTTTCCAAGGAGAGGCTATTGCCCGCATGCCCATCAGTTTGGGCTACATCCTTTCATCCAGGGATGCACACCAGGCTTTGCTCAGCACACAGACAGCCCAAGAGTAAGCACACATCTTGGTGCTAATGAGAATCCACAGCAAATAGAAGTTCTGCCACTTCTCTTAGGTCCCAGGACCAGAAAGGGGACAAGATGGCAGGGTTTGAGTACCAGCCTGCTACTCTGGCACAGCCTCATCCTGGCAACTCTCTTCTCCTTGTGGAAACCAAGAGCTGCCAGTTTGTAACACGTTCTCTCTTTTCTCATATCTCAGTTGATCCTTAGCTTACTTCTAACAACCCTAGGAGGTAGATACCATTACTTCCCCCACTTTAATTATGGGGACAGGCCCTGGATAGGAGTGAGACAAGAGAAGCACCTACATGTAAAGTTTAGGAAATAATTCACTCTTGCAGCCCTGCAAGTGCCAAGTCTACATTTGCGTGGCCCTGACATTCAATGCCTCCTTAAACTTTGCTGCTTAAGTGCCACTCTTGTGTCACTCTAGTCCCGCTCCTGGATGGGGACCCCAAGGCACGAAGAAGTTGAGTGACTTGCCCAATGACACCATAGGTGCCACATGAGAGAGTTAGAGTCTAATTCATAGCCAGCTAACTCCAAATTCCATTATCTTTTCCATGTGCCAGATATGCCCATTTGAATTGAGAAGTTTAGTTTCATTCAGCCCATGATGGGCACTTACTGTGAGTCAAGCTGTATAGTAGAAGCTTTGATATATTTGCCTTGTCTCATTTTGGGGTTGCACAAGCAAGTAGTGGGGGGGGTGCCTGAGTGGCTCGGCTTGTTGAGCATCTGACTCTTGATTTCGCTCAGTGTGGAGTCTGCTTGTCTCTCCCCCCCTGCCGCCCCTCCCCATTCTCTCTCTATTTCCCTCTCTCTCTCTCTAAAATAAATAATAAGTAAATAAAAATCTTTAAAAAAAGGAAGTGGTAAAGGGATTAAAACACTGAAAATCAGAATTTCAAACACACAAAAAAACCTACTGAAGCCTCAACAGTAACGAAGACAACACTGATCTCCCAGGAGGGTCCCGATTGGCAGGCTAGATAGCTCCTGTCTTGACCTAGGAGACATCTGCCAGAGCTCTTACCCTCTGTGTCTGGCCCCTGGACCAGCCTCCCTATCTGAGACAAGTCATCAAATGGGGAGACAAGTTATTTCTTCTCTAAGCTCCCTCTAGGAAAGCTTCAGCATGCTCTGCACCATTTCCATAGCAAGCACCAGGGGAGGAGAATAAATCTTTACAGATCTGGCCTGTGGTTCTGCACAATTTAACAATTGACAAGATTGTGGTAACGACAGGCAAGTGTCATTACTGAGTTAGCATCATTGCCATTGAAACAGATGATGAAATTAGAAGCAGCCAAATAGAGGCGCTTGCCCCCCATGCTGAATGGCTGGGAAAGGTGATCATGAGAAGCTGCACTTACCCTATCCCTGGGCGGGTTCCAGCAGATGGTGTCCACACAGGACAGTCCAGTGGGCACTGGGGAGATTGTGGGAGTAGGGAGCCAAGTACAAGTTTTGGAGTTCATGTGCAGGGAAGACCAGGCTGAATCCCTGACAGATTGTACTGATATTTAAAGTTAAATATATGACCAGACACTTCACAGATACTAAAATTTTTTTTACAGCAAGTAAGGGTGGAACTCATCTGAACCCATGCCTGATGTTAAGGGCCTCTTTTCTGCACTAACAGTTTCTAAGCCAGCTCCCCTCTGTTTGTGGAACCCCAACCCCCACCTCCTCATCTGACTCACCCAACGTCATTTCCTCTAGAATGCTGTCTCTGGTGCTTTTTCCTGCTCCAGACTGATTAGAAGTTACTTGGGGGCATTCTCAGAACTCCTGCAAGGTACAGCTCTGCCCCCATTTCAGCACTTCCTGCTCGAGGTCTGCCTCCCATGCAGCCCCGGGAGGGCAAAGGCCACAATGATTCATCCACTGAAGCTGCTCAGCAACTAGTCCAGATATAACCACCAAGTAGAGCTTGTAACAAATGAATCAATAATGGTAGACACCAGAGCGTTCTAAACTTTAAGATGTATAAAACTGGTTTAAATCATGATTCTGATTCACCAGGTCTGATAATTGGCATTTCCAACAAGTTCCCAGGTGAGGTCCATGCTGCTGAACCTGAGACCACCCTTTGAACCTAGAGGGTCTGTGTCACCATGTCAGGCATGCACGTGGACTATAATAAGTCCAGAGAGACGGGGCCCCACCCCAACTCTAATCTACTGAAATGAGGTGGTCAGACTGCCTGAAATCTCACTCTCTTTCATTTTTTTCAGAGCAGATGGGCAGTGAGGCCTAAAAGAGCATTTAACTAGATGTTCTAAGTGCATGGTCAGTTTTACCCCAAATGAGAGGCTGATACACAGGTTGGGTTTTGGGGGATGGGGAGGTTCCACTGAACATAGGGGCTAGCATAGCCCGGCTGTGACATGCCCAGGCTCTGGGCCAGCCTGCGTGGTTTGTGTGCTGACTGCCACTTACAGGCTGTGGGGCCCTGGGCAGGTTACTCAACCTCCCTGGGCCTCGGATGCCCCATCTTTAACATGGAGATAATTATAACCCTTTCCTCAATGTGGTTGGTGAGGGCTGGCCAAGAAAACATATTCTGGTTGGTTCCTAGCCCTGGATCAATGTCAGTTGTTCTTAATAGTTACTTAATGCACAAATGGAGACCTGTCTCTGCCCTACCACAGAAGAATAACTTCAGGGCAGCGGTCAAAGCCCAAACTGGAGACACTGGAGGCCAAGAAAGTTGTCACTATTGAAAAGAAAACCACAGGTCCAAAGTGGAGTCACTTGCCCCCAGAAGAGCAAACTGAGACTTACTTGCAGTTTCAGCCTCTCTATGAGTGGAATTTTAAGCCAATTAATATGGAATTTTCTGGTCCGCATCAAGGAGGTAATCTGTCACACGGGCTCTCTCCATCTCCCAAAGGAAGATGAGGTCATCTGTATGATAAGGCCCCCAGCCCTTGCCTCTAAGGAAAGGTGACCTCGCCTGAAGCAATCCTTTCTTTTCTTTTGTAATAACTTCCCTGCCCCACCCTCTTCCCTATAAAAACCTTCCATTTTGTAGGACACCTGAGAGCTCCTTTCAACTTGCTAGATGGGATGCTGCCCCATTCATGAATTCCTTTCTAAAGCCAGTTAGATCTTCAAATTTATTTGATTGAATTTTGTTTGTTTAACACTACCCAGATGTTACGATTTAAATGGCATAGAGTCATCTGCCTGTAGGAACTCTTAGAGACTTGTTCACATGTCAACACATGGAGATGTAAATTGGAACTGCAAATCTCCCCTACAAAGGCCAGGTGTCAGCGGAACTCTGTGGTGCCCGACTCACTGCACAGGTCACCTTACCCGGCCAGAACCTGGCCTCACCTTCTGGGGATCCCCCAGAACCTTCATCCCCCCTGGGACCCGCACTTTCCAGGCATCTCCCATCTCTTCCCACGGGGTCTGTTTCCTGATTTAGCAAAATGGACAGATTATGAAGCTGAGTGCCCCCCCAAGCATATGGCCCACCGATATACATATAAAGGAAGTTAATGGTGGCTGTCGGAAGATAAGCCAGTGTGTGAATAAGCCAGCTAACTTCGTCTGCTTCTCTCCCACATTCCTGATTAGCTCATCGGACGCCCTCGGGACACTGAGTCTCATGAGTGAGTCTGAGATGCACAGATTCCATGGTCTTGGCTTCACCCTCACCCTCCTTTTTTTATAGATACAGATGCCAGGGCTCAGAGAAACTAGATGACTTGCCCAAGGGCACATAGCTAAATAAGAGTAGAAAGAGGATTTGAATCCTTCCAGACTGGCTCTGGAACCCCCATTATACTATACAACCTCACAGATTAATAATAATAATAAAGATTTAAAAGGATATACTAGATTCATTCAGCCTGAGCTTTCTCACATGCAGTTGAAGACAGTCAACTGCAGACAGTCAATGACTTATTTGCAGGGGGACAGCCAGGGAGGGACTGAGCTGGGGCCCTCAGGACTGCACAGTACCCAACAAGCCTCTCTATATGTGCATCTGTGTAGGCAAGATGCTACTTCTGGTCAAGCAAATGGTCAGGAATAAGAAAGAAATAAATGTCTGAAAGAATACTTCAAAATGGATGAGACCTATGCAGGCAAGAGAAATGAGTTCAAGTTCAAGCAGGTTTTTTTTCTGGAAATTCTCTCCAACAGACTTAATTCAGCCCTAAAGCCATATATAGGAAGTACCAGGGGCAAAGCAGTAGTTTGCAAGTTTCAGCCATTCATATCGCTGCTTTATCCCCTCCTTTCTTCCCTTCTCAAGGTTAGTCACATTCATAAAGCACCTATAGTGTTGCTTACTTAATGCTTTAAATAAACTCACTTTAAAAAACTTAAATAAAATTATTTTTAATTTATGGAAAATACAGGTATTTAAAAACAGTCATTAAAAAGCTCTAAGTGGAAAATGAGTAATATTAGGTGGTAACATTTAAAATAAACACAGTGAAAACAAAACAGTGTTATTAAATTCAAACCAGATACTGTTCCCTCCTCTCAACAGGGGTCCGCTCTGTGTTTGTTACAAAGGGAGAGAAATCCTGTTACAGAGGAATGAAAGGCATGCTAGCACTAAACTAAGCCTTTCTAGAGCAAAAGTAAAATAAAGTTGAAAGGGAATCATTTTCTGTCGGGATGAGTCAATATGATTTAATGCCATTTGATGCCACAGACCACCCAAAGCCACTTTGGGCATCATCCATAGCACATGTCACACTATGGGAGATGCTGGGGCAGGGAGGAAAGAACAGGGCTTCACATCCTTTCTCCGCCACCTGCTAGCTTAGTTACTTCAGGTAAGTCCCTTCTTTACTCTGGACCCCGGCTTTCCCACCTGTAAAATGCAAGGTTAGACTAGAATTTAGTTACTAGGTGCTCTCTCTGGTCTTTCTGAGTCTCACACTCTATAACTCAATTCAGGGTGAGCGATATTACTTCCAGCAATCTGCTGCACTCAGAAATTGAGAATGTGCCCTGGAAGACCAGTTCAAAACCACCATCATTTCCACACAGGGCTCATTCCTGGGCTGAAATCAAGTTTCACGACTTTCCAGAAAGGCTTCTTCCACTGGCAAAGACCATTCAGTCTTGTGAAGAAGGGCTTGGCAGCTTCAGCAGGAGGAGGACTCAGCAAATAAAAGCCTGTTCGATTCAAGAAAACCTGCCTTAGTGGGCAATCGGAGTGGTTCACTTTGTTTAGAATATTCTGTAGCCAGCAGGATTAGCTGCAATGATAAAATTCATACCTCCCGGCCTTCAAATAAAGATGAGCCCAGGAGGATATTGATGGCATCATTGTTGTTGGAAAGAGAAAGAAAGAGTGGCCTGGTGATCCCATTGTGTGTGGAATAAAAGGGCCAGGGAAACAGATCTATTTTCGTATTACAAAACCGCACACTATTGCGCCCCCAGATCAGCTCATTCTTGGACCACGACAGCTCCTCTCCGGGAAGCCAGGATGTGTTTCCAGCAAACAAGCACAGGCCTGGACCCCCTCGGGGCAAGGGCCTGATTCAGGGGCACAAAGAAATACAGGCCCCATGTGCTCCTATGACTGCCAGGCGTGCATTCTCGCACACCTGGGCCCACAGCAGCGACTGCCCTCCCACCTGCAACTTCTCCGTTGCAACAACAAACACTCCTCCCCCCACCCCCCATTCTTCTCTGCCCATCAAATTGTCTCCCTTCACCCCTGCGGACACAGCGAACTAAAAGACAGTACTCAGCCCTGCTTAGGGATGGAATGGCTCGAGAGCCATAAACCCAACAGTTTCATCCCCTGGGATTAAGCATGATTTATGGCTTCCAAATTCTGCTGGAAGACCACAGGGTTCGGCCAGGAAGTTACAGAGCCAGGATTTGAGCCCTAGCCAGCTGTCCACAGTCTGGGCTCTTAACCACTGTGAAAGTCTCTGACCACGGCAGGCAGCCACTGTGGGAGCCGAGAGCCTGGCTCTGGAAGGCTGGCCACCTTGGGTTTGAGTCCGAGTTCTGCCATATACCTCCACACCAAGCCTCAGTTTTCCGCTTTTGTAAAATCGGCATAGTGAGATTAAGTACCTCACAGAGGGTAAACTTATTCTACCTTCAGCACAGTGCCTGGCACACAGGAAATTCTCACTAAATGCTAAGTGGTTATTACTAAATTAATGCTGCCAACAGGAACTGCTTCTCCCTCCTCTCTCCTCACTGCAGTCCCAGGCTGTTCCTGCAGCTTCCACCACGGAGGTCCCGCAAGTGCCCTTCAACCTTGTCTTGGAGGTCCTGGGAGGTCAGCTCCTTGGGCTGACCATGATTCCCACTTCACCCTGAGGCCCTTGAGGGCGCGCATCCTGCACCAAACCTGGCTCCTTAGTGGGGCTGGGCCAGGCCACGAAAGGGGCAGGCTGGTCCCATAACTTACCCAGTCACCCGCTCCTGGCACCGAGGCCATTATATACCACATCTGCTCTCTGCGTCACCAGCACATCAAGAGGCCTTCTCCCCTTCCTCCAGCAGGTTTGGACCTGCTGTCGTTGTGTTGCCTCTCAAATGTCAGTCCCATCAGCCACCCTGATTTCAATCACCCCTCCCCTCTTGTGTCCTGTTTCCCTGTCCTGTCCCAGAAGTGGTCACCCTTCCCCCTAGACCTGGCCACATCCAATCCAAGGAGTTAAGCCAGATGTAAAAATCACTAAAAATAATTGACTGATTCATCACTTCAATGGGCAAGTGGTGGGTGAGGCAGGACCCCTACTCCTGAGGACATGAATAATTCCCCCATCTATTGCCCTGATTTGGAATGACGGTTGTCAGCACTGGGGAGATATAAAAAATTCCAGTGGGACCCCAGACCAGGAAATCAAAAGCCCTGAAATCTGGGCCAGGCTTGGCAAATCTTTCCAGGTTATTGTAACACCAGCCATGGCTGAGAAGCACAGGTGAAAACTTGGTTTGGAGGGAAGAAAGTGAACTTCTCTATGAGCCCCCATCAGTCACCATTCAGAGCTGCAGAGGCCTCCCAGCCACCAGCCTGTGTTCAACGGCATAGGGATCATGAGCCCAGGCTGCGGAGTCAGACCACCTGGGCTCAAGTCCTATTTTGATCCCTGACCACACAGACACGTACCTTGAGCTGAGGATGCAAACCTCTTTCATCAGCTCTACAGTGGACCAGGATGGTACTGACATCACAATGGTACTGAAAGAATGGCATGAGGCTGTGTAAGAGGCAGCCATAGCAGCTCCAGCCACAGTGGGTTCTCAATGAATGTGGCTATCTTTCCATATCAAGGTGCTCCCCTGCACTGTGCCCACACATTTTCTTCAGTGCTGCTTTGGAATCAAACAATATGATGACATCTTCATGAGCTGGTCATGCTTCTGTCTCCACATCTTGTCTCCGTAGGCACATGATGTGCCTATCGGTGAGCTCCACTAGGTACATCAATATGCAAATGCCAGAAAAGGGGGTTTCTGCCAGTGTTGCTGTGGAAAATGAGAAGCAGAAAAGCTTTCCATCTCTCAGTACTTGTTAGAGAAAAACCACAATGATACCACTTCATTATGTCTTGGTGGCTCAAGATTTTGTCAAACGCTCTAGAGTTTTTTAAATGCACATACTAACGCTCTAGATTTTTAAAAAAGTACACTCTGCAATTTGGAGGCAAATCCTTACTTTTAAAGCTCCAGATGATGGCCCCCATCTTAAACACAATGATGAACTGTGCCTGTGTTTTGTCCCCACTGCGTGAAGACCACCTTAAGGGCAAGGGTGTTCATTCTTTGAGGGGCTCTTGCCTGGCCTCGCTGGTAGTACCCTTGGTGGGAGGAAACTTGAGGCAGGTATTCAAGGGGGCATCTTTTTCCTGCTGCAACTTCTTTTCAGCTCTTTACTGAGCCATCAGGAGAGGAAGCAAGCAAGCTTACTTCAGAGTTTGGGTTTGAGCTTTTGTCTTGGACTACCAAGTCACAGTGACTTTTGGAGCTTCAGTTTTCTCATCCATGAAACGGGTGGCATTTGAATAATGACATTTTCCTCGCTGGGCTGTTGGAGAGTTAAGTGAGATAACATATGCCTGAAAACACCCAATTTGCTGCAGAAAACGGAGGAAACATAGCTTGAATGAGCTTGTTCTTTTCCTAAATCCTTCATCCTGGGACATGCAAGGCAGCGTCTCCTGCCTTGATGGGGAAGCCGTGGATCTTTGGGAGCCTATTAGCTGAGCCAAGTGGAGAGTTAAACATCCAAACTGACAAGAGGATGCAGAGCTATTTCAGAACACCCCACTGCCCCTGCAGATGGTCCTGGGCCAAGAAGACTCCAGAGCAGGGGGGCAAGGGGGAGGCAGCCAGGTGTTTGTTGTGGCAGCAGAGATGTGAGAGGAAGAGTTCACTTGTCCACCTCCCTGCTCTCCTTCGGATTTCTACTCCAGAGGGGGCACTGCCCAGCCCTGACAGATGTGCAGTCTGGGAAGCTTTCCAGGTACAATGTTGGGAAAGTGGACAATTAACCCCATGCCAGGACCTGCTCTGGCAAGATGCAAAGTAGGTGAGTGTGTCTTGGTGCTTTTTGGCTCCCCTCCATCATGTTTCCTCAACTTCAACCAAAAACCCTCTGCAAGGTAGGGGTCTACACTCCAACTTAACAGCTCTTACCTCTCTCCCCAACCCCTAAAACTTACCCATCCTGGTTCCATTTTCCCCGGGGCTTTATTCCAACCTGCTGAAGTGATTAATCCAATGCAACAATCCATTCCAAGAATTCAGACCCTAATGTGTCTCCCCACCCACCCCACCCCCCGACCCTGGGACTTCCCATGTGAATTACTCTTGGTAGAATTTCAGCATCACCACAGGTCAGAGAGGGAGCAGGTGCCGTGGGTTTTTCATACCGTTTGGGAGAGTACCTGCCCTACCCACGGGAGGGGACACTGCGAGAAATTAAGGAACTCTGCCACTTGCTAGTTGTGTGTCTCAGCTTTGAGCATCCAGGATTAAATGGAAATAAGAGTAAGCAGTCACAGAGATGTGCACAGATCCAGATAGTACCAACATGGAAATGAGACAACATGTTTCCTGCACTTGTCATAACATCCTTTCACCCTTCTAATGGTGAGCCACATTTGGAGGCCAGAGGCCAACCAAGAACTCCACTCACTGGAGACCCTGGATAGTAGAGTATTTAAAGTACTATGGTGTAAGGGCCTGCACTAGTGTTCAGGGGCTACCGTGACAAAGGACCACAGACTGGGCGGCTTACACAACAGAAATGCATCGTCTCACGGTTCTGGAGGCTGGAAGTCTGAGGTCAAGGTGTCAGCAGGGTTGATTCCTTCTGAGTGCCGCAAGAGAAGGGTCTGCTCCTGGCCTCTGTCCTTGGTTTGTAGATGGCCTTCTTTTCCCTGTGTCTCTTCACATCATCTTCCCTCTGTGAATATCTATCTCTATGTCCAAATTCCTCCCTTGTATAAGAATGACAGCCACATTGAATTAGAGGCCCACCTATTCGTTATGACCTTATCCTGACTAATTGTATCTATAATGGTCATATCTCCACATTAGGTCACATTCTGAGGTACTAAGGAATTAAGGCTTAAACATAAGCCTTTTGTGCATGTGTAGAGTGGGGAGGACATAATTTAACCCCTAACAGGGCTACACATGGCTCTGTCGTCATACAAGCTTGAATTCCAGTGATAGGGGACCTTCTTTAGATGAGTCCTTCAATGATTCTAAGCCTCAGTTTCTTCATCTGTAAAATGGGGACACAGGGGCTCTACCTGGCAGGGGTATTTTCAGGAAGAGCAGAGACATTGTCTATAAAGCATTCAACTTAAGGCTTGGAACAGATGAGTCTTCAAGGGACACCAGTTGTTATGATTATTCCAAACATGATGCCACATGGGGAACTCTCCACACTACCCCAAAATAAGGGCACCTTAGAGCATGTTACTGGGGGATGAGAGGCCAGACCCAACCCTCAACTGTGTATCTAACCAAGTCTCTTGCAGCCCAAGGCTCAAGGAAATGCTATATTGAAAAGAATGAAGATTTCCATTGCAATGAGGATTCCTTTGGTAAAGAAGCAAAAGATTTATGAGAGCAAGGAATATGAGACAGAATTAATCATTCAGATAATAGCAATGAATGCTATTTTATGTTTTTAACAGAAGAAAGATTTTTTTTTTTCCCAAGCAGATTCTTCCTTGAATCTTGTTTTTTTTTTTTTTTTTTTTTGTCTTTGGAGAGAGCCAGCAGCTCAGGACTGAAGTTCTAGCAACTTGGAACAATTCTCTGGGAATCCTCCCATCTTGCCCATTTCACTCTCATTTTCAAATATTGTGAGTGACCAAAAGGGAACAGATTCCTGCTGAAATGTGTCTCCAGTCCCCCAAACCTAAAGGTCTCCTGTCTGCAATAGAACAGCACCACAATGGCCATGTTCCTATCCAATTAGGAGCCTGAGCTGATAAAATATTTCCTGCCAAGAATAGCGATTCAAGAGAAAGAGAGAGAGATTTTCTTCTTCAAAAGTATGGAAAAAAGGCTTTTAATCAGAGAAGCAGATCTTTCTTTTTATTACTGAGGATAATATGATATGAAATTCTCCTCAAAACTGCACATAATGAAGGCAAAAAGAGTCATGGGAAAATTCCCTTCTGTTTCTGTAAAATTCTGATGGGAAAGGGAGCATTGTGAAATGTTTGAGTTAGTTAGTCTGAATTAGTATCTACTTTTCTCAGGAGAAGGACATTCTCTTTTTAGTCAAAGAAATAACCTGGCTGCCTGTGGTAGGCTGAATAATGGCCCCTCCAATATGTCCATATCTTGATCCCTGGAAACTGAAAGTTACCTTAGATAATGTGATAGTTAATTTTATATGTCAGCTCAGCGAGGCTATGGTATCCAGTTGTTGGGCTGAACACCCATCTAGATGTTGCAGTGAAGGTAATTTTTGGATATGATTAACATTTACATCTGTAGTCTTTGAATCCAGCAGATTACCCTTCATAATGTGGGTGGGCCTCATCCAATCAGTTGCAGGCTTTAAGAGAAAGACTGAGATACCTCAAAAAGGAAAGAACTCTCCTTAAGACTGTCTTTAGGCTCAAGACAGCAACATCAACTCTTCCCTGGGTCTGTGCTGTACCCTGACAGCCTGTCCTACAGATTTTGGACCTGCCAGCCCCCACCATCATATAAACTAATTCTTTAAAATTAATTACCTATCTATCCACTTACCTATGTATCCATCTACACATCCTATTGGTGCTATTTTTCTGGAGAATTCTGATTAACACATATGACAAAGGACACTTTGCAGATGTGATTAAGTTAGGATTCTTGAGATAGGGTGATTATCTTGGATTATCTGAGTGGGCTTGACATAATCACAATGATCATTATAAAAGGAATGGAGAAGTTAGAATCAGAGAAAGTGGTGCTGACAGGAGCAGAGATTGGAGTCATGTGCTTTGAATATGGAAAAAGGGGCCACAAACTGAGGAATAGAAGCAGCCATTAGAAGATATAAGTGACAAGGACACAAATACTCCTCTCAGGGCCTCCAGAGAAACCAGCCCTGCTGACGACTGACTTGACTTTAGGTCTTTCGACCCTGTAACTGTAGGAGAATAAATCTGTGTTGTTTTAAGCCACTAAGTTTGTGGTAATTTGTTGCAGCAGCAATAGGGCACAAATACAGTGACCCAGAGCTACCAAAGGGAATATGTTGAGTATGTGACATTAGAAGTGTTTTTAGAGCTCTGTATTTTTAAATATGTATAATTATTGCTGTTAAGGATTCATATTCTTACTATGTAAATAGCTCTTATAAATAATTAAAAAGGTAGACATCTCACAACAAAGAATATTGATGAGAAACTCACAGAAGAGATGGCAATACCAAATAAACACCATAAATATTTTCTCTTTGCTCATGATCCTAGATATGTAAGACAAAACAATGAAATACTATTTTTTGGCCACCTAATTAATGAATGTCTTAGGTGATAATACTCACAGGGGAGAAGGCTGTGGTGAGGCAATACTTTCAAACATGCTAGGAGAAGTGTAAATGTGATCATTTGGAAGTTATCTTCACAACATATATCATAGGCTTTGAAAATTTGTATATTTTCACCTACATGCTCACTTGAGGAATCTAACCTAAGAAAACAATCAGGGATGTGAACAAAGATGAATGTACAAGTGTTACAGGACTCTACATGATATAATGAAAACAATTGATAAATGTCCATCAATGTAACAGTAATTAAGGAAATCATAGCAAATATTATGCAACCATTAAATAGAGTGTTTTAAAAGTCTCTGTTCTGGAGTGATGCTAGCAAAAATAATGGAGTAAGAGATTCCAAAAACCCACCACTCCATAAAAGCAGTGGGAAAAAAATGGCAAAAATGGTCAGAATCTATTTCTGACAACTTAACTAAAAAACAAAAGCAAACAGCAATCAGGGGAAAACTTAATCAAGAAAAGTGGCTGAATCTCCATAAAACAGTGCGCTTTGTCATATTTTAACTGACCCTGGTCCATTCCCTGCTCCTCAGTTCTGTGGTAGCCTTGAAAATAACAGCTCATAATCCCAATACTAGTTGCAGAGAAACAGAACAAACCTCAAGAGTTGTAATTATTAGTTTTGAGCAGTCTGGTGTTTCCCTGGAAGACCAGCTTAAAAGGCTTGCCATTATTTACCTAACTCAGTTTTCACCCAGTTCTGAAGCAGCTACATGGGAGCATTTGTCAAAAATACTAACAGGCAAATGTTTTAGCGGCTGCTGCCTGAGGCAATGAATAACGGTTGGGGCAAACAATAGATTAATCATAAAGCTTGGGAAGAAAGGCAGGGGAATGAAATGCTTTGGGGAATAAAGGGTTTGAAAAGCTCCAACCTATTCCTGGGAATCTAGAAGGCCATGTACATTCACAGGGATGTGCACATGCTCAGGAAAGAACTAAGGCAGCCCTAAACTCCCACCTCTGCCTGACCTTGAGATTCTGCACACAAACGTCCGCAAATCCAAGCTCGAAGTGCTTTTAGTAACACATTCCACCTAGCTGGAGTGTAACCGAGGCACATGAGGACAGTTCAACATGGGGACATCTGCCAGGCTAAATCATAGTTGTAAACTTCCTGGCTGATTGTTGAAGGCATGTCCTGATACACACACCGTCTATCTTCAAAGACTGGGAAACTTCTTTATTCCAGACATTTAACAAAATCTCTGTCTAATCATTATCTGACCACTAAGCTAGTAGAACAGAGACTTCAGTGGCCGTACATAGCAAAGAATACAGACTTTACAAAATTAGTTTAGAAAAGCCACTAAAGAAAAAGCCACCACAACAAGCAGCAAAGAACCCGTGGGGGGGGGGATCATCTGATTCCCAGAGTTTCCATGTTATAATATTCAAAATGTCCAGTTATCAACCCAAAATTACAAGTCTTGTAAAGAAACAAGGAAGTATGGTCCTTATAAAAAAAAAAGTAACCAATGGAAATAGCCCCCATGAAGTCAAGACATCAAACTCACTCTAATCGAAAGATAGACATTGGCAGAATGGGTAAAAAACCCAAACCAAAACAAAAACGTCCGACTGTAAGCTGTTTATGAGACAACAGAGAACCCAAATACATGAAGGAAAAAGGACATAATAGAAGGGAGAAATACAGGAGGGGCGGAGCAAGATGGCGGAGGAGTAGGAGACCTGGATTTCGTCTGGTCTCAGGAATTCAGCTGGATAGGGATCAAACCATTCTGAAAAACCTACGAACTCAAAGGAGATTGAGGAAAAGAATAGCAACTCTCTGGACAGAAAAGCGACCACTTAGACCACTTACTGGAAGGTAGGACGTGTGGAGAAGTGAATCCGAGGCGATATTCGGGAGGATAGACGGCGGGGGAGGGGGCCCCCATCCGCCGCTTCTGGCAAGTGATAGAGCCACGGAGCACAAAATCGGAACTTTTAGAAGTCGGCTCCGTGGAGGGACGTCGCTGCAGTGGCTAAGCGGGGGGTGGAACCCTCGCGGGACAGTGTGGTCTCAGGACCCTCGGGGTCACAGAAAGACCGGGGGTGCCTGAGTGCGGCAGAGCTCCCAGGTATCGGAGCGGGGAAGCCGGCTGCAGAGACGGAGCCGAGGCGCGGGCTCTCAGCTCGGGGTTGCCATAAACCATGATCCGCGGCCCAGTCGGGCCACTGCTCCTCCAGCAGGGACCCAACAAGGGCAGATCCGGGGAGACTCCCCTTCCTCCCCGGGGAGGAGTGGCACAGGAGCGCACCGCAGGGATCTGCTGGGTTTGGAGACTCCACACGGGGTCGGGTGCCAGAGATAGAAACACTCGGTCACAGGCCGGGTGAGCATGGAGTGCGGCCAGAGACCAGGGAGACGGGAGTGACTGACGGCTTTTCTCTGGGGGTGCACTGAGGAGCCGGGCCCCAAGTTCTCTGCTCCTCCGGGCGGAGATTAGGAGGCCACCATTTTAACTCTCATCCTCCAAAGCAGTACGGAGAGCCTGCAGGGAAAAAAAGCTTCTGAGAGCAAACCGGAGCAGATTACTTAGCCTGGACCCGGCAAGGGCGGGGCAATTCCACCTCTGGCAAAGACATTTGGGAACCATGGAAACAGGCCCCTCCCCCAGAAGATCAGCAAGAACAGCCAGCCAAGACCAAGTTTACCAATCAATGAGAATTGGAGAAATCCAGTGCTAGGGGAATACTGCACATAGAATTCATGGTTTTTTAACCATGATTCATTAGTCTTTCAAAGTTAACTTTTTTTTCAACTGTTTTTTTTTGAATTTTTCTTTTTCCCTTTTTCAACCAACATCTTATCAATCCCTTTTTTTAAAAAAACATTTTTATTTTTCATTTTTAGAGTCATATTCTATCCCTTCATAGTACTTACCCTTATTTTTGGCATATATATATATATATGTTGTTCTCTTTAAAATTTTGAGGTACAGTTTCTTCTAACATATCAAAATATACCCTAAATCTCTAGTGTATGGCTTTGTTCTAGTCTCCGGCCTGATCACATTCTCTCCCCTTTTTTTTTCTTTCTTTCTTTCCTTTTTTTTAATCCTTTTCTTTCTTTTTTCAAACACCTTCTTATCAATTCCTTTTTTAAAATTTTTTATAATTTTCATCTTTACAGTCATATTCCATCCCTTCATTGTATCAACCCTTATTTTGTACATATATAAGTCTTTCCTTAAAATTTTAGGAGGCACTTTCTTCTAACAGACCAAAATACACACAAAATCTAGTGTGTGGCACTGATCTATGCATCAGCCTGATCATATTTGATCATATTCTGTTTTTTTTGTTTTGTTCTGTTTTTGTTTGTTTTTATCTTTTTCTTTTTTTTCTCTTTCTTTTTTCTTTCTTTCCCTTTCTTTTCCTCTGGTTTCAGGTCTTTTCTGATTTGTTCAGAATATATTTTCTGGGGACATTGTTAACCTGTTAGCATTTTGTTCTCTCATTCATCTATTCTCCTCTGGACTAAATGACAAGAAGAAAAAAATCACCTCACCAAAAAGAACAAGACGTAGTACCATATGCCAGAGACCTACTCAATACGGACATTAGTGTGATGTTGGACCCAGAGTTCAGAATCATGATTTTAAAGATACTGGCTGGGCTTGAAAAAAGCGTGGAAGTTATTAGAGAAACCCTTTCTGGAGAAATAGAAGAACTAAAATCTAACCAAGTCGAAATCAAAAAGGCTATGAATGAGGTGCAATCAAAAATGGGGGAATTAACTGCTAGGATACATGAGGCAAAAGAGAGAATAAGCGATATCGAAGACCAAATGATGGAAAATAAAGAAGCTGAGAAAAAGAGAGATACACAACTATTGGATCACGAGGTCAGAATTCAAGAGATAAGTGATACCATAAGATGAAACAACATTAGAAGAATTGGGATCCCAGAAGAAGAAGAAAGAGAGAGAGGGGCAGAAGGTATATTGGAGCAAATTATAGCAGAGAACTTCCCTAATGTGAGGAAGGAAGCAAGCATCAAAATTCAGGAGGCACAGAGAACCCCTCTCAAAATCAATAAAAATAGGTCAACACCCCAACATCTAAGAGTAAAACTTAGGAGTCTCAGACACAAAGAGAAAATCCTGAAAGCAGCTCGGGAGAAGAGATATGTAATCTACAATGGTAGAAACATTAGATTGGCAACAGACCTATCCACAGAGACCTGGCAGGCCAGAAAGGACTGGCATGGTATCTTCAGAGCACTAAACGAGAAAAATATGCAGCCAAGAATACTATATCCAGCTAGGCTGTCATTGAAAATAGAAGGAGAGATATAAAGCTTCCAGGACAAACAAAAACTAAAGGAATTTGCAAATATGAAACAAACCCTCCAAGAAATACTGAAAGGGGTCCTCTAAGCAAAGAGAGAGCCTAAAAGCAACATACACCAGAAAGGAACACAGACAATATACAGTCACAGTCACCTTACAGGCAATACAATGGCACTAAATTCATATCGTTCAATAGTTCCCCTGAATGTAAATGGGCTCAATGCCCCAATCAAAAGACACAGGCTATCAGATTGGATTAAAAAACAAGACCCATGCATATGCTGTCTGCAAGAGACTCATTTTAGACCCAAAGACACCTCCAGATTGAAAGTGAGGGGTGGAAAACCATTTACCATGCTAATGGACACCAAAAGAAAGCTGTGGTGGCAATCCTTATATCAGACAAATTAGATTTTAAACCAAAGACTGTAATAAGAGATGAAGAAGGACACTATATCCTACTTAAAGGGTCTATCCAACAAGAAGATCTAACAATTGTAAATATCTATGCCCCTAACATGGGAACAGCCAATTATATAAGGCAATTAATAAAAAACGCAAAGAAACACATTGACAGCAATACAATAATAGTGGGGGACTTTAACACCCCCCTGACTGAAATGGACAGATCATCTAAGGAAAAGATCAACAAGGAAATAAAGACTTTAAACAACATACTGGACCAAATGGACTTCACAGACATATTCAGAATATTCCATCCCAAAGCATCGAAATACACATTCTTCTGTAGTGCCCATGGAACATTCTTCAGAATAGATCACATCCTAGGTCACAAATCTCACCAAAATACTAGCCAATAGGATCCAACAGTACATTCAAAGGATTATTCACCATGACCCAGTGGGATTTATCCCTGGGCTGCAAGTTTGGTTCAACACCTGCAAATCAATCAATGTGATACAATATATGAACAAAAGAAAGAACAAGAATCATATGATCCTCTCAATAGATGCAGAAAAAGCATTTGACAAAGTACAGCATCCTTTCTTGATCAAAACTCTTCAGAGTATAGGGATAGAGGGTACCTACCTCAATATCATAAAAGCCATCTATGAAAAACCTAAAGCGAATATCATTCTCAATGGGGAAAAGCTGAGAGCTTTTCCCCTAAGGTCAAGAATGCGGCAGGGATGTCCACTATCACCGCCTCTATGCAACATAGTATTAGAAGTCTTAGCCACAGCAATCAGACAACAAAAAGAAATCAAAGGCATCCAAATCGGCAAAGAGGAAGTCAAACTTTACTCTTTGCAGATGATATGATACTTTATGTGGAAAACCCAAAAGACTCCACCCCAAAACTGCTAGAACTCATATGGGAATTCAGTAAAGTGGCAGGATATAAAATCAATGCACAGAAATCAGTGGCATTCCTATACACCAACAACAAAAAGAAAAGAGAGAAATTAAAGAGTCGATCCCATTTACAATTGCACCCAAAACCGTAAGATACCTAGGAATGAATCTAACCAAAGAGGCAAAGGATCTGTACTCAGAAAACTATAAAATACTCATGAAAGAAATTGAGGAAGAAACAAAGAAATGGAAAAATGTTCCATGCTCATGGATTGGAAGAACAAACATTGTGAAGATGTCAATGCTACCTAGAGCAATCTACACATTCAATGCAATCCCCATCAAAATACCATCCACTTTTTTCAAAGAAATGGAACAAATAATCCAAAAATTGTATGGAACCAGAAAAGACCCCGAATAGCCAGAGGAATGTTGAAAAAGAAAGCAAAGCTGGCGGCATCACAATTCCGGACTTCCAGCTCTATTACAAAGGTGTCATCATCAAGACAGTATGGTACTGGCCCAAAAACAGACACATAGATCAATGGAACAGAATAGAGAGCCCAGAAATGGACCCTCAACTCTATGGTCAACTAATCTTTGACAAAGCAAGAAAGAATGTCCAATGGAAGAAAGATAGTCTGTTCAACAAATGGTGTTGGGAAAATTGGACAGCCACATGCAGAAGAATGAAACTGGACCATTTCCTTACACCACACACAAAAATAGACTCCAAATGGTTGAAAGCCCTAAATGTGAGACAGGAGTCCATCAAAATCCTAAAGGAGAACACAGGCAGCAACCTCTTTGACCTCAGCCACAGCAATTTCTTCCTAGAAACATCGCCAAAGGCAAGGGAAGCAAGGGCCAAAATGAACTACTGGGATTTCATCAAGATAAAAACTTTTGCACAGCAAAAGAAACAGTCCACAAAACTAAAAGACAACCGACAGAATGGGAGGAGATATTTGCAAGTGACATATCAGATAATGGGCTAGTATCCAAAATTTATAAAGAACTTATCAAACTCAACACACAAAGAACAAATAGTCCAATCAAGAAATGGGCAGAAGACATGAACAGACATTTTTCCAAAGAAGACATCCAAATGGCCAACAGACACATGAAAAAGTGCTCAACATCACTTGGCATCAGGGAAATCCAAATCAAAACCTCAATGAGATACCACCTCACACCCGTCAGAATGGCTAAAATTACCAAGTCAGGAAACGACAGGTGTTGCCGGGGATGTGGAGAAAGGGGAACCCTCCTACACTTTTGGTGGGAATGCAAGCTGGTGCAGCCACTCTGGAAAACAGTATGGAGGTTCCTCAAACAGTTGAAAATAGAGCTACCATTCGATCCAGCAATTGCACTACTGGGTATTTACCACAAAGATACAAATGTAGGGATCTGAAGGGGTACGTACACCCCAATGTTTATAGCAGCAATGTCCACGATATCCAAACTGTGCAAAAAGCCAAGATGTCCAGCGACAGATGAATGGATAGAAAAGATGTGGTATATATACACAATGGAATATTATGCAACCATCAAAAGAAATGAGATCTTGCCATTTGCATGATGTGGATGGAACTGGAGGGTGTTATGCTGAGTGAAATGTCAATCAGAGAAAGACGTATCATATGACCTCACTGATATGAGGAATTTCTAATCTCAGTAAACCAACTGAGGGTTGCTGGAGTGGTGGGGGGGTGGGAGGGATGGGGTGGCTGGGTGATAGACATTGGGGAGGGTATGTGCTATGGTGAGCGCTGTGAATTGTGCAAGACTGTTGAATCACAGATCTGTACCTCTGAAACAATAATGCAATATATGTTAAGAGAAAAAAAAGAAGATAGCAGGAGGGGAAGAATGAAGGGGGTAAATCGGAGGGGGAGATGAACCATGAGAGATGATGGACTCTGAAAAACAAACTAAGAGCTCTAGAGGGGTGGGGGGATGGGTTAGCCTGGTGATGGGTATTAGGGAGGGCATGTTCTGCGTGGAGCACTGGGTGTTATGCAGAAACAATGAATCATGGAACACTACATCAAAAACTAATGATGTAATGTATGGTGATTAACATAACAATAAAAACAACAGCAAAATTAAAAAAAAAAAAGAGGGGAGAAATACACAGTTCTAATAGTCAGACATTGATAGTCCACTTTTGACAGTGGAGATAACAAGCAGAAAGATGATCATCAAGAAAATAGCAGATTTGAACAGTAATATATAACAGCCAGAACTAACAAGACACATATCGAACACTACACCCAACAGTAACAAAATATACATTCTTCTCATATCCATATGGAACATTCTCCAAGATAGACAATATGTTAGGGCACAATGTGTTAGAGCACATTCTCTAGGAGAAACATGTTAGAGCACAGTGAATTTTAAAAATTGAAATTATACAAAATATCTTCTCTGGCTATAATGGAATTAAGCTGAAATCAAAACAGAAGGTAATCTGGAAAATTCACAAATAGGTAGAAATTAAATAACATGTTCCTAGATGACCAATGAATCAAAGTCACAAGTCACTAAGGAAATTAGAAAATACTTAAGAAATGAAAAAAATGAAAATATAATGTACCAAAACCTTTGGGATGTAGCAAAAACAGTGCCAGAGGGAAGTTTATAGATGTAAATGCCTACAATCAAAAAGAAATCCAAAATTAATATCCTAACCTTCAACCTTAAGAAAGGGCAAAAATAAGAACAAATTAAACCCAAAGCAAATGGAAGGAATGAAATAATAAAGATTAGAGCAGAGATAAATGAAATAGAGTCTAGAAAAACAATAGAGAAAATGAACAAACCTGAAAGTTGATTCTTAAAAAGATCAAAATAATGGACAGAACTTTAGCTAGACTGACCAAGGATAAAAAGAGAAAACTCAAATTACCAGAATGAGGAAGGAAAAGAAGGACATTACTACTGACCTTACAGGAATAAGAAAGGATTATAAGAGAATACTATGAATAACCATATGCCAAGGAATTAGGCAAAAACTGAAATGAACAAATTTCTAAAAACATACAAATTACCAAAACTGACTGAACAAAAAATAGAACATCTGCATAGATCTATAATAAATAAAGAGATTGAATGAGTAGAAATAGTAGTAGTAATAATGATAATAATAATAATAAAACTTCCAACAACAACAAAAAAAGTCCAGGACCAAATGTTTAAGGAAAAATCAACACCAGTCCCTCTCAACTTCTTTCAAAAAATAGAGGAGAAAGAAACACTGCCTAACTCATCCTGAGATTAGCATTACCCTAATACCAAAGCCAAATAAAGACATCACAATAAAACTACAGACCAATATCCCTTATGGATACGGATGCAAAAATCTTCAACAAAAATTAGCAAGCTGAATCTAGTAGTATATAAAAAGGATTATTCACCATGACCAAGATTTATCCAAGGAAGACAAAAGTTTTTTAACATAAGAAAATCAATCAATGTGGTACATTCCCTTAATAGAACCAGAGGGAAAAACCCACATGAACATTTCAATTGATGCAGAAAAGGCATTTGACAAAATCCAACACTCCACAATAAAAACACTCAACAAACTAGGAACAGAAGGGAAATTCCTCCATTTCATAAAAGATATCTATGAAAAACCCACAGCTAACATCATACTTAACAGACAAAGACTGCAAATGCTTCCCTCTAAGATCAGGAACGAGACAAGGATTTCTGCTCTCATCATATCTATTCAAATTGTACTGAAAGTTCTAGCCAGGACAATTAGACAAGAACAAGAAATAAGAGGCATCCAAATTGGAAAGGAAGAAGTATAACTATTTCTATTTGCAGATGACATCTCATTTAAAGATAACTCTAGAGAATGCATAAAATAGTTATTAGAACTAATAAATGAGCTCAGCAAAGCTGCAGGATACAAGATCAATATGTAAAAATCAGTTGTATTTCAATGCATGAACAATGAACAATCCTAGAATGAAATTAAGAAAACAGTTCTATTTACAGTAGCATAAAATTTAAAATATTTAGGAACAAATTTAATCAAGGAAGTGTAAGATTTTTTAAAGATTTATTTATTTATTTGAGAGAGCGCACACCAGTGGGGGGCGGGGAGGGACAGAGTCAGAGGGAGAGAGAGAATCCAGAAGCAGACTCCTTGCTGAGCACAGAGCCCAATGCAGTGCTAGATCTCAGGAGCCTGATATCAAGACCTGAGCAGAAACCAAGAGTCGGCTGTTAATTGACTGAGCCACCCAGATGCCCCAGGACGTGTAAGTCATATACACTGAAAACTATAAAACATTTTTGAAAGAATTTTTTTGAAAACCTAAATAAATGGAAAGACATTCATGGATTGGAATACTTAGTATTGTCAAAATGGCAATATTCTCCAAATTACTCTATGGATTCAATGCAATCTCTACCAAATTTCCAATCATGTTTGTGAAAATGGACAAGCTGATCTTAAAATTCATATGGAAGTACAAGGGACCCAGAGTAGCCAAAATAACTTCACAAAAGAAGGCCAAAGATGTAGAACTCATACTTCTGGATTTCAAAATTCACTATAAGCTACAGTAATCAAAACACCATGGCACTGACATAAAGGTAGACTTACATATAAATGAAATAGAATTGAGAACCCAGAAATAAAACCATACATCTGCAAGAGTGTCAAGACCATTCAGTTTGGAAAGGGAAGTCCTTCCAATAAATGGAATTGGGAAAATTCTCCACACGTGAAGAATGAATTTGCCCCTTATTTCATACCATATACACAAATTAACTTAAAATGGATAAAAGTTTAAAATTTAAGAGCTAAAACTATTAAACTCTTAAAAGGAAAGATAAATCTTTGTGACCTTGGATTACGCAAACATTTTCTTAAATATGATACCAAAAAAGCAAGCAACCAAAGAAAAAATAACTAATTTGGACTTCATAAAATAGAAAACTTTTGTGCATTCAGGGTACAATAAAAAATGAAAAGACGACTCACAGAATGGGAGAAAATATCTGCAAACTATGTATCTGATAAAGAGCTAATATTCAGAATATATGAAGAACTCTTATAACTCAGCAACTGAAGGACAAATAACCCAACTGAAAAATGGACAAAGGACTTGATAGACATTTCCCTAAAGAAGACATGCAAGTGGTCAACAAACACATGGAAAGATGCTTAATATAAGTCATCAGGGAAATGCAAATCAAAATCACAATGAGATACCATTTCATACACACTAGTATATATAACATTACAGAAATGGAAAATAACAAGTGTTGGCAAAGACAGGAAGAAATCAGAGCCTTTGTATGTTGCTTGTAAGAATGTAAATGGTGCAACCACCTAGGAAAACATTTTGGTGGTTTATCAAAAAGTGAAACATAGAGTTACCATATGACCAAGCAATTCCAATCTTTTAGATATATAACCAAAATAATTGAAATTATATGGCCACACAAAAACTTGCACACAGATGATCATAGTAGCATTGTTTATAATAGCCAAACAATGGAAATAATCCAAATGTTTATCAACTGATGAATGCATAAATGAAATGTGGTATATCCATACAATGAAATATTATTTGGCAATAAAATGAAATTGAAGTACTGATACATGCTTCACTGTGGATGAATCTTAAAAACATTATGTTAAGTGAAAGAAGCCAGTCATAAAAGAGCACATATTGTATGATTCCATTTGCATGAAATGTCCAGAATAGACATTTCCATAGAAAAGAAGATTAGTGGTTTTCAGGGACTGGAGGGATGGAGGAATGGAAATGAATTCTTAATGGATATGAAGGTTCTGTTTTAGGTATTGAAAATGTTGTGGAATTATCAGTGGCGGTTGCAAAAGACACGAAAAACAACTGCATTGTACAGTTCAAAGTGGTTAAATTGGTAACGTTTAAGTTTTGTGAATTTTATCTCAATAAAAAATTTTTAAAATAGTAACTGCATCAAAGTAAAATTTGTCACTTAAAACTATTAAATAAACTTAAAAGAAAACTGCCATGACACAGGAAATACCTTATTTAGTAAAATTACAGATATATCAGTTCCCAATTATATAAAAAATCAAATGTGTGTGTATAAGCAAAAAAAAAGACATAATGCTAAATGTTAGTGATGATTATCTTTGGGTGTTAATTTATAATTTTCTTCCTTATAACTGACCTACATACTGTATTTTAAAATTATCTAAATGAACATTATTAATTTTTGTTTTTTAGTTACATAAGTAATGTGAACATTCTCACTTTAAAAAGAGAAATAAAAGAGTACAAAAATTTCACTCCATCTTCCACCTGCCAGTTGACCAGCTTAACCCTAGTGTCATCATTTGATTCATGTCTTTCCAGATCATATTCTCTTTTTTTTTCAAGATTTTAATTATTTATTTGAGAGAAAGAATGAGAGAGAGAGAGCACATGAGAGGGGGGAGGGTCAGAGGGAGAAGCAGACTCCTTGCTGAGCAGGGAGCCCGATGCGGGACTCGATCCCGGGACTTGATCCCGGGACTCCAGGATCATGACCTGAGCTGAAGGCAGTTGCTTAACCAACTGAGCCACCCAGGTGCCCTAGATCATATTCTCTTACAGAGGTATATACATACTTATTATTCTGTAGTTGTCCCATCTTACCCATGCATCTCAGAAAGCTTTTGGTGCTCTCATGGAGTTCTAGCCCCTCATTTTTTAATGCCTGCATGAGACTCCACAGTATCAATGTAATGCATATATTCAACCATTCTCTTTTTGGATAAAATGCGGCTCATCATTTCTGAGTTTCTGCTCTACAAACTTTCTTGGTTGTGCCTCTTTGAGTATGTGCCTCTTTGAGTATGTGGGAAAGGATCGCCCCAAGACAGCTATTGAGCAGTGGCATTACTAGGTCATGGGTTCTATGCTCTTAAAAAGTGTAACGTACTCTACCACACTGCCCTCCAGAAAGAATGTCCCAATGGCTCTCCACCTGCAATGTATGAAATAACCTGCCCTGCCATTGTGGGGGTTATCAGTATTATCTTTGCCACATATTCCTTTATAATTAGAAAAGAATTAGGCATTTCCAATGTCTTTTCCTTTAGCTTGGGCATCAGTAACCACAACGGGCACCACTGGACAGAGGGACTCAAGTTTTAACACTGGTGTGGACTGATTTATCAGGAAAAACATCACTTATCTCATTTTCCTTATCTGCAAGTGAGAATAATTAGAGTCATCCTTAGAAAAACAGTAATGAGTCTGATATCTGTACAGTTATTTGCAGTTTGCAAGGTGCTTATGATCCACAAACCACCACTAGCAAAGTAGTGCTAGATCCAAATCCTGATTTTTCCCCTTACTGACAAACTGGGTAATTGTGGACTCCTTGCTCAGCTTCTCTGAGCTTCCATGTCCTTGTTTGTGCACCTCATGGCTGGTGTGTAGATGAAGTGAGATGATATGCTTGACACATAGGATGCCTCCCTAACAATCAAATGGATTATATTAGCAGTACACGAATACACAGCTTATTGTATTATGGAGGGTTAGCTTCTTTTTCTTCCTGCTGCAGTGGAAGGACGAAATATGGTTTACCTTCACTTCCAGGCAGATCATGCCCAATCTGCCCTCATACAAAGAGGAATGTGTCCCTTCACACACATGTTATTTACAAGCTTGGTTGCTAATGTTTTCTGTTCTGAGTTTGATGGGCCACCAAATTCTAGTGTTGAAAGAACAAAGTGAGAGGGCTGTCTTTGAGGATAGCAGGAGAAGGAAGGCAGGGACTCCTATCCCAACCTCAGCAGAGAGAGAGTCATGCATTCCACGCTTGGGAAAGGAACAACAGAGAATAGCTTGGAGGGACCATGAGATCTGGGATGGTGGACTTCTCCAGAGGAATCCTCCAGGGCTTGAGATTTAAAGGGCTTGTGATATCTTGGGGGCTTTTGAAGACCCCAGTAAATTTGCACACTCAGGGATGGGGGGAGGGAAGATACACATGTGTAGCTCTAGCTGAACAATTGAAGGGAAGATATACTTATATTATGTCTTTTGTTTTTTGAAGTCTACTTCATTTATCACAACTTTTTCAGTTATGAATTTTCTACCAATTCAATTATGAATTTAAGACTACCATTACCAAGTTATAAATTTTCAAAATTCTATCAATTATTTGTGAAGATGTTCTGGTAGAGTGGAGTCCAATGAATTCTAAAGCATGGTACACAGGCCATGAACAGCAGAGGAGATGGTTATTGGAGTCCCACAATCATTTCTTAGTAGTTACTTATTTTATTTATTTTTCATAGTTATTTTTTAAGATTTTATTTATTTATTTGACAGAGATAGCGAGAAAGCACAAACAGGAGCAGAAGGGGAGGGAGAAATAGACTCCCCGCGGAGCAGGGAGCCCAAAGTGGGGCTCAGCCCAGGACCCTGAGATCATGACCTGAACTGAAGGCAGACATTTAACCAACTGAGCCACCCAGGCGCCCCTAGGAGTTATTTTAATATGTACACATATACATATTATTTATACTGGTTTTCTGTTTGTGATAGTGATGTGAAAGTTCCTTTGTACATGAATTTATTTAAGTGGAATGACTCAATTAAAAGTAAAAAATTAGGTGAACAATAGGACACGTAGCTCTAGGATATCACAACAATTGTGCAATGATTAAGGTTTTGGGAAATCTTACCGCAGGCAAGAGCAATCCACCATGCGTGTTCATAAATGAGTGGCATAACCTGCTCTTAGTCCTCTTTTGGGCCATGTGGAAATAGAATAACAAATCAAAGCCATTCCTATTTAAAATGTCCTCCACTTTACAACCATCTCTTTATAGGTTTTTTTCCCTCTCTTTGCCATGTGGCAGCAAAGTCCTCTCTTACATTCCATACCATCCAATCACCTGTCTCCTCCAAGTGAATTTCTTAAGGAGAACACACATGTTGCCCTAGAGAATGTACTTGTCTATCCCAGATCCAAAAAGGCCCTTTAGAGCACCCCCTGCTCCCTGATCTGAGCCTTGGTGGAGAGCTGGCTAGGAGCTTTCGACTTGTTCCCACCGGTTCCATTTTATAAAATTTTATCAGATGATCTCACCAGGAAAATTAAAATAATTTACCTAGCACGTCCAGATTGGCATCATTTACAGATATAAAGACATTTTTTATTTTTACACATTATGGTTTTAATTAGAAATGTTAATTAAACACATATGCTAACCTAAAGCTGTCAATAGGAAAAAATAATATTTGTTAAGGATAAGTTATGCAGTGTGTTGTGTGACTTGGCACAAGCGTAAATATCCTGGTGAAAAGTTCATGTTTAGTTGCAAACACTTTAGGCTTGGAGTTTGCAGATGTGAGTTCTAATCCCACCTTTGCCCTGATTGTCTTAACTATAGGCAAATAAAGCACTTCTCCAGTCTATGCCCCAGTTTCCTCATTTGTAAAATAGAGGAGCCATGATTTCCTTCATGTGAAGGTTGAGAGGGTCAAAAGAGAAATCTTCTGGTGTCTTGCAAAGCCAAGAATGTCCTCTGGATGCCTCGCCACTGTATTCCAGCCCTCCTTTTTCCTACAGCCCGGCTCACAGGTCGAGGGAACAGATGAAGGGTTTGCGTCCTCCATCTCCAAATGGAAAGGCAAATAACTCACAGCAGGGCTGAGAATTCCAAATATTAAGAGCCTTCTTGTGTTTGTTGCTCCTCTCCAGTGCTTGGCAATAATGTAAGGCAAATATCAGGAACCCAGTGGGGAATTAATGCTAAAAAAAAAAAAATCCTGGTGTAATTAAGCAATATAATTAACGCCCTCTGGTTGAAATCAATCGACAGAAGACACAGGCCACCATTTCAGAGAGCAAAGTCACCAAAGTTCATTTGTTCCTTCTGAGGTTTATTCATATTTTATGTTTTATGTCATTCTGCTTCAGGAAAACAAAACAAAACAAAATGTGCATATGTGTCTATCTTGCCCTCCCCTTCTATAATTTCCTTGTGGGAAGATGCCATGTTATGTTCATCTTTGCTTCCCTCTGGGTACCTATCACAGTCCTGACATGCGATTAGTCTTCCCCAACCTCAGGGAGGTCGAGTGTCTCCCAGTACCTACCATGGGAAGTCCTTACTGTGGACAGAATTTGCAAGCATCTTCTGTTGATAGAAATGGTTTTTCTAATTCTGAATGAAATAGGTGTTCAATTTATTAACAACATGGTGCACTAGTCCCTGGTAAAGGTGGCTTCTCAGAGTGGTACTTGGGGCCGACTGGGCATTCATTCATTCATTCATTTGACAAATATTTATTGAGACTCTTTCATGTGCCAGGCAATGTGCTGGATGGGTGGGATAAATGAGGATCAATAAAGCTGCCAGGGTCCTGGCTCTCTTGAAGCTTATATTCTAGAGGGGACAGAAGAGAAAGGAGAAAACACATGTCATAGCTGGTGGTACTTGTGATAAAGGACACCAAAGGGGGGCAGAGGGTGCCTGGGGAAGGCCTATCTGAAAAAGGGACCTGAATGAGGTGAGGAAGAGAACCACAGAAAGATCTAGGGAAGAGCATTTCCAGTTAAAGGGAATAGCATGTCTCAAATCCCAGGATGAGGACCAGCCTGACGTGAACGAAGAACAGAGAAAGATCAAGTTTGCTAGAAAACAGAAGAGGGGAAGAGTGCTGGAGGAGAGACAGATGGCATCACATGACATGGCTGTATGGGCCATGGAACAGAGTCTGGAGTGCATCCTACAAGGAGAGGGGAGCCCTTCGAGGGCTTTGAGCACAGAAAGTTCTGCAATTTGATTGGTCCCTTTCGAAGATCTCTCTGACCACTGTGTGGGGAAATGACCACGAGGAAAACAAAAACAGGCAGTGGACCTAGGAGGCTGGCAGAGGAGGGAAATTGTGGACCAGATGGTGGAGGTGAAAATGGAAGTGAAATGATATGAAGCATATTCCTGGCCCGTGTGAGAGATCTCCCAACCCCAGGTATTTACAGCTCTAAGATTCTATGATTTCATGACCCTTGAGTTCAAGTCTCTCTCCCCAAGTTTGGGTCCAGTTGTTGGTCTGACCGTGTTTCTTATAGCAAAGTCATGCAAGGATGAAAACTCATGACACTTCCTCATCTTGAACCTGAAAACCAGAGTCTCTTTTTGTATTAGACACACCAGTGTCATGACCACAATTTCAGGCCACCAACTCAGGTGGGCAAGAAATATATATTTACTGACCTATTCACTAAATGTGAAAAGCAGAACAATGGCCCCTAAAAGATATTCACATCCTTGTCCCCAGAGGCTGTGACCATATGGCAAAGGGGACTTTAATTTGTACATGGAATTAAGGTTGCTTAACAGCTGACTATAAGATTATTCTGGATTATGCAGGTGGGCCCAATGTAATCATAAGCGTAAGGAAACTTATGGAAAGTGGAATAGGGAGGCAGAAAGGGAGATGTGACTCTGGAACATCGGAGTGATACAAGATTTGAGGGACTTGACCTGCCATTACTGGCTTTGAAGATGGAGGAAGAGGCCTCAAGTTGATTTGGGGAGACCTGCAGAAGCTAAAAAAGTCAAAGAAGCAGATTCTCCCCTAGAATCTTCAAAAGAAATACAGTCCTGTAGACATCTTGGTTTTAGCCCATTCAGAAACAGTATCAGACTTTTAATCTTCAGAACTGTAAGAATTTGTGTTGTTTCAAGCACTAAATTTGTGGTGTTTGTTACAGCAGCAAAGGAAACTGATACACTGAACTTCATCATCATTATTTGTCTCCTTTCAACTAGGTAGAAGAAAATTATACTCAGTTAATTTGAGATTTCCTTTCCCCCCCAGGATTGTTGCTAACTGCTAGGGGTAGGGCTAATGGGTGGGGTATCTGGTCCTTGGTTGTCACTGATTCATGCTGGTGTCCTCTAAAGAAGTGTACAGTATTGACTGATTATCAGCTGTGACTGTGTCATCCTTCATTCCTTTTTTTTTATTAGCTCTGTATTTTATTTCATTTTATTTTTTTAATTTTATTTATTTTTTATCATGTTCAGTTAGCCACTGTATAGTACGTCATTAGTTTTTGATGTAGTGTTCAATGATCCATTAGTTGCGTATAACACCCAGTGCTCATCACAACACCTGCCCTCCTTAATACCCATCACCCGGCTACCCCATCCCCCCAATCCCCGAAACCCTTCACTCCTGACCTTAGGGCCTCTCCCAGTCTGGCTTCTGCTCTTAACTACTTGTGTATTCCTCACAAAGTGGGGAGGGGTGGCGAGGGAGAGGCAGGGAACAGGAGAGGGATAGGAATGGCTGCTCTCCAACCCGACTCTGAAACCCCAACAAACGCTGGTGGGCTGTGTGTGCCCTTTCTGCCTAGACATGCCCTGTGGCTTTCACCTCTACTGCTCCTTCTCCATGCTGGGTACTGGGGAATTCCTAGGGAGAGGCCCCAAGAAGGGAGTGGGAGTCTCCTCTGGTCTCAGATCTCCTAGGGTGGAAGAGCTCTTCTTAGGAAGACACCAGCTTCTATCCCCCTTTATTCCCATCCAAATCTCTCTCTCTCTCTCTCTTCCAGACTAGAGAAGTTTTATATCTTCAGGGGCAGCAAAATCTGCCGGAAACTACCAAATATTCTTCTAAATCTGTTTTAAGCCTGAACCTTGCTTATAAATCAGATTCCTTTGCTCGTTGATCCTGATGTGACGCCCCTCTCTTGAAGACTGGATGGTCCATGGCTTCCTGCCTAATGGGGAGGGCTATGAGATATCAGGAAATATCTAGGAGGGGGAAACCTTGATTAATAAATACCTCCAGATATTTTCCCTCTCTATCAGTAGTGCTATCGGCCAGTCACTGTCACCTTCACAAGAAAGCAGGCCTGACCACCATGATTAGGCCTGGGATGAGATGCTGACCCATTCATCAGGGGACCAGGGAAGTATGGGATTGCTAGGTGTGAGAAAAAGCTGTGGCAGAGTCATCAGGGAGACCAGACTGTTCAGTCTGGAATGTGAATCAGGAATTAGGGAGTGGCCCAGTTGGCTGCCAGTGATTAGGGAGGTGAGTGGAGCCACAAAGAGAAGCAGAGACACAGAAGCTCAGAGCAGGGAAGAATAATGTGAATGGTCCAGAGTGTCTCTTGTAAGGGAAGAGCCTGTGACACCAGGTGCCTGCAAGCTTGTTGGCCCAAAGCGCTGACAACAGCCTTTTCTGGGATGCCAAGAGATTCCTATTCTCCTCAGGCTTAGGTGGCCATACAACAATCCCATCACTTAAGGCAGCCAAATGGAGCTCTAACACAACATTTCAACATTTCATTTCCTTGATTCCAAAGACCTTGAGTCCCCCCCAAATTCATACGTCGAAGTCCTAACCCTCAGTACCTCAGAATTTGACCTTTTTTGGATGTAAGAGGTAATTCAGGTTCAGTGAGATCATGGGGTTGGGCCCTCCCCCAATGTGACCAGTGTCCTTATAAGAAGAGGATGTCTCTCTGGACATATCTGGATGCAGACATGTCCAGAGAGAAGACCGTGTTAAGACTGGCATCCACAAGCCAAGGAGAGGCTCTGGAGGAAACCAACCCCGCTGACCCTTTGAGCTCATAGACTGTGAGAAAATACACTTCTCTTGTTTAAACCAATTTGTCTGAGGTACTTTTTTTTTTTAATTTTTAAGATTTTATTTATTTATTTGACAGAGAGAGACAGTGAGAGAGGGAACACAAACAGGCGGAGTGGGAGAGGGATAAGCAGGCTCCCCGCTGAGCAGGGAGCCTGATGTGGGGCTCGATCCCAGGACCCTGGGATCATGACCTGAGCTGAAGTCAGACGCCTAATGACTGAGCCACCCAGGCGCTCCTGAGGTACTTTGGCAAACTAATGTAGGCCTTAAAACCCTTTTCCTTGTGGTCATGTGGTCAAGGGAGAGTGGCTCTGAAGGGCAACAAGAATTTTCTTTTTTTTTTTCTTTTTTCTTTTTGCCAGCTCCTGGGAGCTACTTTGGAAAACATCCTTTCCTCCCTCCTAGATGGAAACTGGTGGCCTGTCTCCCAGCCTACCCCTCCCCCATTCTTCCTTATGTTTCAATTTCCTGATTGGATTTCTAAGCCTAAAATGCTTGATATCTTTATCTTTCAAGACCAATCAAATCTTTTGGTGGGAGAGAAAAACACATCTCCAAACCATATCCAGAGGAGTTGTTCTTTCAAGCTTTGGCTCTGTATTCAAATCCCCCTCAGCCACAAACCTGGTGTCATGACCCCTCCAGATGTTTCTGGGGTAACAAGTCCTTCCCACTGCCTCTAGAGCAGTGTTCCAGAAGCATCAAGCCTTCATCGCTGGGTGCTCACAAGAGGGTGTTAGGTGGTATGCAGAGACATTTTCCATGTTGATGGTTATGTATTTATTTTCATGCATAGTGGAAAAAAATAAAGCCGGCACATCAGACCTGTGATTTCAGGTACTGTTGTTTACGCTGAGGCTAACACAGGTGTTTGAATGTACTAAGTGCTACTGACACAAAGGATATGGCAAAAATCGGGCATAAGAATGGCTGAAGCTTTGGGGACTAGGGCTGTCACAGCCAAGCAAGGGCAGCATTGGTGGCTGGGACAGGAGGGGGCGGGTGGACCACAAGCTTAGGAACGGGCAGCTTGGGGGGCGTCGGGCACGGAGGGGCAGGAGAGGCTTCCCGTGTGCCCCCAGGTCTCCATTCCTCCCTCTCTGTGATTGCCCCCAGACACCCTGACCTCCCGTGTCTGTGTGGCAAAGCTCCAATACATGTGGAACGCTGCCAGGGAACTTGCAAGGGAAGCCAGAAAGGCCCTCGGGAATCCTCGCTGCATTGTGGGGGCTTTACTTCCGAATAAGTATGTGTTTCAGAGGCAGGATGGGGCTTCATTTTTCCCAAACTCCCTGGTCTTGTCAGAGGCTAACAACCTCAGCTGTGAAATGAATTTGACTCCCTCTGTTTACGCATGAGACAAATGCAAGCCCTTTACCAGAGCCCAGCCACTCAGCAGCACCCTGCAGGGAACACAACTGTCGCAGACAACGACAGAACCCACCCCGCTGAGAAGCTGAAGGTGGCATCCCAACGAGGGCCTGGAGGAGAGGAGGCAAAGACGCAGGGGGTACCTCCAAATGGTGAGTGTGGGGGGCGTGGGCATTCAGGTAAGCGTGGAGGCCTGTGTCCCCAAGCACAGGGTGACACACCAGCAGCCGGGTAGGCGGGGGCTACCTCTCCCTGTGCAGCTGAAAGATCACTTAGCTGCAAATAGTTATGACTCCCTCATTTGACTGAGTTTTAGCTTGTTAGTTCTAAGGAGCTGTTAAAAAATTGAGTATTATGGGAAAGCATGCAACTGTGTGGGCCTTTTCTGATGTAACTGTACGTCTCCAGCTATATTCATCCAATGGCATTTAAGGCTCATTAAATTTTGAATCCTGTGTCACCTGCCTTCGGCTCAAAATAGTTCTCCATGTGCCTTTTGTCTCTCAACTCCATTTTAATGGAAATTGTTCCCATTCACCTCTCTGTTCCCTTCTTCCTGCTAGCTACCCCCGATCTTTAATAACCTCCAGTGCAGAATTACTCACTCTGTGAACCTGTCATTTGGAGAATATGCTGGACCTTGACGGATGTAAACAGCTGATGCTAAAAATGCGAGGGGCGCTATTAGAATGTTCCTTCCCCTCCTCCTCCATGTTCCGGCCATACGTAGGGATACCACCGCACCTGCTCACTTGCAATGTTGCCACTACTGGTAACTTTGTCAGAACCTGGGTCATGTCTCCTGTCTTAGCACAGGAGAGTTCCAGGGTCTAACACAGGAGGAGAACACACCCCACCTAAAGGCAACAGCCGTTAGTCATAATAAATAAATCTCACATAGCCCTTAATAAGTGCAAGGTATTATTCTGAGTGCTTATAACTGGATGACTTAGGGAACTGTCCCCCTCCCCCTTTGCTATAGATGAAGTGACTGAAGCAGAGAGGTTAAGTGAATTGCTCAAAGTCACACAGCAATTAAGTCCAGATTTGAACCCAGACCATTGAAGCCAGAAGCCATTCTCATAGCCGCTCCCCTATACCCACCCCTACACCTCTCCAACTGATGATTTCCACCTTATATCAGACAAGAATTGCAATGTTTTTGTATTTTTTCTGAAAATCGAGAAATCTGAACTTTTATGTGAAATGTCCCAGTTTTTAAAAAACTGGCAAGGAAAATCATTTTTTTTTTTTAAAAATAACTCTTTAGGGACCAAGCAAAATGCAGCTATGAACAGGAACTGGTGTGTGTGCCTCCTGTGTAGAGTCCTCTGGTCTAAATGAACTCTGTAAAGAGAACCAGGAAGCCATCAAATTCAAACCCGTCTGCTCCGACAAGAAACCTTCTTCCCTTGGAGCTGACAGAGAGCCCAAAGAGCGGGCAGATTCCAAGGCTGGAACCTAGGCTGGATAATCCGAAAGTCACGGTGCCTCTCAGAGCAGGCAGCTTCTCCAGTCGTGACTGTACGCTGCTTTAAGAAGCGTTCAGGGAAACCGCCATTGCGATTGGTTGACACCTGCACTAGGCTCAGTTCCTGCAGCAATCGTAGCAACCAGCACCAGAAATGTCAGCTCTCATTAGCCGGCATATAAATCTGCCTCCGTGAGAAGTGGGATGAGAGAACCACAGAGAAAATGCCAGGAAGCAGGAACATATGTTGTTCACACAAAGAGAACCTCCGACAATGGGCGTCTTCCTCCACAGCCCAGGCACCTGGAACAGGAAGGCTTTGTTTTGCCTCAGCCCTTGGTGTCCCCGTAGCAGGAGGCTGGGCAATGTGTTCCATCATCCATGGTGGGAGGTTCTGCTAAGTGTTTGCTGACACGGCTGAAGAGTCGTAAAATGTCATAAAGAGTAAATGACTTGATAATGCAAACCAGTAATTAGGATGTGGTACATGTTTATGCTATTTACATATTTTAACACCCTGGTATTAACGTGTCTTTCCAAATAGCACATAAATGCTCTAGTCTTTGTGTAATTTACTCCCAGCTGCCACAAACAGGAATCTCTAGAAGCAAGTGCCCCTTCCCCTTCTTCTTTCATCATTCTGGATCTGCATTCCTAGAGGCCCACCTGGCAGGAAAGTGGCCAGTGGAATGCCCTCTGCAGGATACAAGGGTGTGGCTACCATTGGGGGAAACTCAGGAGAGGCTCTGCCTTTTGTGCGAAATCGCTGTCTGAAGGGGCTGGAGGTAGTCGGCGTGCTGATACATAGGTAAAAATGGCTCTCAAAAAAAAAAAAAATCTCTGATTTGTAGAGTTTGCCAGTTACCATGGAGTAAACACTCCCACCATGGCCAATTTCAAGCTTCCAACACAGAACACGGAGTTGGGAAGAGATGCACACAGTCAGCTCTCAGGAGCCAAGCTACCTCTAGCGCACCATTAGTTGGAGCTCATGGGCCTGGTACCTAATTGACCTCAGCCACTGCCTTAGCCCCTCTGCATGCAGATAAACATGATGGGACCATAGCTATAGAATTATGCTCCATTCCATATATTTCCCAAGATGCCAAGACCCAATTCTTTTATTGTGCAAAAGAACTTTAGTTGAGGACCTGGTAGGAAATCACACTGCCCTGCTACACAAATAGGGAAACTGAGGCCTGGAGTGGGAAAGAATCACACAGCAATCTGCCATCAGCATAGGGGGTTGGAACTCACCTCTTCTTTTTTTTTAAGATTTTATTTATTTATTTGACAGAGAGATATTTAGTGAGAGGGAACACAAGCAGAGGGGGAGTGGGAGAGGGAGAAGCAGCTTCCTGCTGGGCAGGAAGCCTGATGCGGGGCTCGATTCCAGGACCCTGGGATCATGACCTGAGCCGAAGGCAGACGCCTAATGACTGAGTCACCCAGGCGCCCCTGGAACTCACCTCTTCTTATTCTCAACCCAATGCTCTTTGCACCAGAACCTTTTTCCTGTGCATCCTGATTCCTGCCCAGTAGACACAGTTGTCTTTTGTGCCTTACCAGGTCTCCTCCCTCATCGGGCCCTGTGTGTGTGAGTGTGTATGTGCATGGGGAGCCCTGCATGGGGATGATGGTTGCCAGGTAACAGGAAGGCATCATGGCGAGGAGCCATCTTTGACCGATACAGGTAAATGGTGCAGCAGGGAATAGAGCCTCCCTGGAGGAAGAGAATTGGCAATGTCTGGTGTGAGGGTCCTGAGTCAGAAATGGGGTATATGCCCCAAGGAGGAGGGGCTGGGGAGACATTATGGCTGAAACAGTCCTTGAAGAGGAGCTGGTCCATGCCCATGTGTACTCAATAGGGAAACTGAGACCTGAAGCTAGGACAGGACTTGCCTAAGCTTACACCATTAGTTGGTGTCAGAACTAGGGCCACTGGCAGTGGATGAAGCAGGATGTGGGGCTCTCACTGAACCTCACTGAATAGGAAAGAAGCCTCATATGACAAAGCAGTCCCAAACACCAGGTGCTGGAAGTTTAACAATAACCTCCACGGCTGCATGTCTGGAATGAGTTCTGCAGTGCTGTCCCTGCACACCACAGAGCCTTCCCACCCCTTCCCATGCCAACCCTCGGGGGAAGAGAGAGAGCCATGAAGCAGCGAGATGGTTGAGAAGAAATGATGCTGACGTCACAGGGTTGGGGGGGCAAGAAGTTCCGAGGGGTCACTCGGCTGAACAGATGGCCAGCAGATATTGGTTTCAACCCTCACATGGTTGAGTAAATAATGTTTAAGTTTTTCTTGCCAGCCTGGGGAGCCGAGCAGATCACACTGAGTGGAGGTACCTCCACCTCCTGCCCGCATCATCTGCTCTTCCCGGGGTTTTCATTTCCTACCCTGTTTGTGCTTTAGAGCATGGCTGGCTGGTCAGGAAGCCTGTGCCCTTGGAGGCAGGAGTATGTGTGCAGGAAGAGGGAGGGAGGAGGAGGAACAGGGCAGGGGGGCGGGGGCAGCCTGGCATTTGATTGCAACGTGTGCCTGGATAGCACCTGTCAGGTGAAATCAGTCAAGGACATCACAGAAAAATTGCCTGGGGGGTTGGTCATGTTTTAATTCTTGGTAACAAAGAACTTCACAAGACAAAACCAAAGGGGTGCCCTTGATCTGCCTGCCAATAGGATGGTTTCTCCATCCATAGATCAAAGAGCTGGATCTGGTGAAACTTCCAGGCGAGACTCCTGTGTTCTGACTCTGACTCAGCCACTCACTGGTCTTAGGCATTTCCCTTAATCCCTCAGGGCCTTGATTTCTCTGTGTGTCCAATGAAGATGTTGGCATTGGCCCGGACTACCTTCAAGCGGAAGACATGTTTGAATGAATGAAGTGTGCATGAATGGAAGAGGAAGAAGCGAGATGTATGTGGTGGATTAGGCCAAAGAGTCTCTGGTGCAGCAAAAATGGATTCACTCAACCATCATTTCTAGTCCCTACTTGATCAGGCCTTAGGACACAGAAATGAAGAAGGCATAGCCCCATACCCAAGGAGCTCATCTCTGAGTGGGGAGACAGATAAGGGAACAAAAAAGCACAAGAGTCAGACTGCCCAAGCTCATATTTCTGTTTGTCACCAACATGCTGTGTAACCTTGGGCTGGTAACCTCTGTGCCTCCAACTCCCTCATCTATAAAATGGGCATCATAATAGTAGCTACCTCACTGGGATGTGTGAGGACAAAGGAAATACAAGCAAAGCCAGTAACAAGGTGCTCTGACCCATGGCAAAGACTCAACAAATGTCAGCTCTTGTTATTACCAAGTGTTATGCCAGTGATAGCTCATGATACCGGGGAGCGCAAGGGGAGAGACTCACCCCAGACTTGGTGGGGGGATGGTCAGAGAGGGCTTGTGGAAGTAGGGGCTCTGCTGAATCTTAAAGAGCAAGCTAAGAGTCATCCAGGAGAAAAGCAATTTCAGTCAACAAATACTATGGAGAAAGGACTTTGGCAAGAGGAGAGAGTAAGACAGGGTCTCTGTTTTTTTGTATCTCTTATTCTGGATCTGGAGTCAGCAAACCTGTTCTATGAAGGGTCAGACAGTAAATGTATTAGGCTTGTGGTCCATACAGTTTCTGCCACAACCATTCAGCTCTGCTGTTGTCCCAGACAGCTGCGAAAGCAGCCACAGACAATACAGAAATGAATGGGCATGGCTGTGCATCCATAAAACTTTAATTTTGAGGATGTTAACTAGACTTAATGTCGTGATCATTTCACAATGTTATACAAATACCAAATCATTATGCCATATACCTGAAACTAATATAATGTTATATATCAATTATATCTTAATAAAAACCTTCAATTTTGAGCACTGAAATTTGAATTTCATATCATTTTCCTGCCATGCAATATTATTTTTCTTTTTGACCCCCAGACATTTAAAAATATAAAAAAATTCTTATCTTCTGGGCCATACCAAAAATAGCTCATGGGCTGGATTTAACCCACAGGCCATAGTTTTCAGTCTCGTTTTAAAGTAACAACAGACACAGAATCAATAGAAACATGAAAATACTGGGTAGCGCTAAGAAGATAATTACGGAATTATCGATTATATAAGCAGTCAATCAATAAGCAATCATAAGGAGGAAGGTTCTGATTAGTTCAGGTGGAAGGCTCTGAGGAGGTGAAATTCGGGCTGAAATCAGAATGATCAGGTAAAACCAAATATTCCAAAGTCTGGACCAAAAGAGGATCCACTCAAAGGTAGGCTCAAATCCTTGACATGTTGAGAGCAGAAAGACAGCCAGGATGTGTCTGGAGCATAGGAGTTGTAAGAGAGAGGGAGGAATTGGCTGGAAAAGAGAAGGAAGATCCAGAAAAATAGAGAGTGAAAGCTGGAGTTTATAAGAAACTACCTGTGATTAATTCAGTGTCTGTGGAACTGGCCTTGGTTTGATTGAAGGAAAATATTTGAAAAGGGATTCACTATGTAAATACCTTTTGTGGTTTCTTTTTATATGTAGGGACAAAAGGAGGGAAAGTATGAAATCATGCTGAAACGCGCAGTATTGGGCATTATTATCTATGGGTTCTAATGAGTTTATTTCTCCCACGGGACAGGGTCAGGCTGAGTTCTGCAGGAGCTCCAGGCATGGACCGTGCGTGGCTTCTTACATGTATATAAGTCGTTCACCACAGCACAGTGGACATGATGGACTCTATAGCTAGAGCCCCCTTGCACTGAATTTTACTAATGCCTGGCTTAGCTCTTGGGTGGTGTCACCAAAATAGGATGACGAGATTGATTTGGTCAAAAAGTCAACTTCCAAGATGGGGAAGGGGGAGACGGTTCTGGCATTTGATGCTCTTCATAATGATATGGGTCTTGGCCCCCTTCCTCGTTGGGCCCCTCTCACTGACCTTGCTGCTCTGGTGGAAAAGACAATTAAATGTCTCCAAAAGAATTTTTATAATAATAATTTTTTAAAAAACTGTCAAAAGAGGCTTTTCTACACATCCCAGGGTTGAAGATAGGACAGAGGGGATACCGCCATGCTTGGACAGCTGTACCAGATGACTCTTTAGATTCTGAATGTTGGGAATCTGGAGGCCCACCTCTCTTCACATGCACGCACACGCACGCACACACACAGGGGCATGCAAGTGCTTGGATGACTCCCGTGAATCCGCACTAAGTGGTTTGCAAGCCATCCCCAGTTTAACTTGAGCTTCAGCAGTTAAATAAGTACTTTTTTTTTGCCATTCCACAGCTGTTGCCATCTACCTAATTTCAATCAATTAACTTTTGCTTAAAAACATTAAGTTTCTTAATGCTGCAGCATTGGGCCAATTGTATGGTAAATCGTGAGTGTGAAGGTGACAAATCACTCATATTTGCCTTCCTGCAGAACAAAGCCACCTTCGGAGCAATGTCTTTGTAGGAACTGCAGGTGGCGAGGGTGCCTGAGGACCTGGGATGTCTCCCCCCACCCCACCCCACCCCACCCCCGCCCCACGGTCACCTGGCCAAATAGCGCCCCTCTGGGGAGCACGGGCAGGTGCTTGCAGGGAATTGCTACACAGGCAGATTGGGCTTTTCCATGGAGAGACATAGCAAGGATGATTTTGAGACCAAGCATTGGAAAGACAAGGGGAAACGTGAGAGCTTGAGAAGGTAGGGGAGGGGAGAGGAAGGACCATTAAAAGCCTGAGGAGAAGAGGGGAGGCCTTTCTGCAGCGGAAGCCCCGTCAGCCCGCCTGTGTCCGCCTCTTGGGCCTGACTCCCTCTAGTCAGTCTGCAACTCGACCGGATCCTGAGGTTGGGGAAGCACAAGGTTTTCTTTCAACTTCAATCTAAGCACCACCCGCCCCCATGTGCCTTGGTCTGTGTGGTTCCTGGCGCCCAGCCCTGCCCATCTCCCAGCCTTGTCTCCCGCTGACCTCTCACTTGCTCTGTCCTGGCCACACTGGCCTGGGAGATACTCTACCAATAGGCCCTGCAAAGCTTGCCTCAGCAGAGCCTGTGCTGCTTGCTGTCCTTGCCTGCATTGTTCTTACTCCAGAGAGAGCTGCCTGCTCCCCATCTCCATTTCTGCTTGTCTTCTAAGGAGCACACCTCTGCCCCCATGTCCAGCATTGTCTCCTCACTCCTTTATCTATGACTAAAATTCCTCCTCCCATCTGCCCATCCGCTGCTAAACGCCCAGTGTGCAAAACTGCCCAGCATGTAGTAAGTGCATAATAAATGCTTGATGAAGGCTAGCCCCTGAGCCTTCCGTGGTAACCACAGTACTTTCTGGCCTCATCCCTGAGGCTTCACTTCTGTCTTTGCACTCTGATGGTAGCAGCTTTGCCTTGCCCAAACACACGCTGCCCAGGCCTGTTGCTGAGCCTGCACTCCTGTTGTCCCTGTCCCAACTCCCGCATGAAATGCCCCCACCCAACACTCTCTCTCTCTCTCTCTCTCTCACACACACACACACACACACATACACACACTCATGCTTGAGCTTCTCCTGGAACCCTTCCCTGACCACACCAACATCCAGGAATCATTTCTTCCCCTGAGTTTGAGTACCATGGACTCTCCATCCCATCAGAATTACTTGGGAACCTCTGAATAGTCCAGATACCAGCACCCTCTCGTAGAGACTCAGATTCAGGAAGCTCAGGTGGGTCTGGGACATATTTTTTAAGTTCTTCTGGTGGTTCCGATTGTCAGTCAGGTTTGGGACTCTGGTCCAGTGGTTCTTCTTAGTCTGCAGTTCATTTAGAATCTCCTAGTGAAACACTAAGTGGCTGGAAGTTTGTCAATGTTATTCACTCTCTTCCCAATATCCAGCCCATTCAAGCAAACAGTAAGTGCCCCATAAATGTCACTTAAGAAAATACAGGTCACAGAGAGCCAGTGGGAGCTTCCAAAATGTGGAAGAGTGGAGTGCTGGACACAGCACTGTCAGGACACACACCCTGGCATTTGGAGTAGAATAGACCTGGGGTTGAGTCCTAGCCTGGACATTTACCCCCAGGGTGACTTCAGGCAACCAAGTTCTCTCCAGAAGCTCTATTTCCTCCATCAAACAATGAGGATGATAGTAACCACTACCTCATGGGGTTGTGGCGAGGACTTGATGCCATCTATCTTGGTACCCTCTAAGAGAGCACTTGGCATAGTTCCTGGCAAGCAGTAAGTGTTCAATAAATGGTCACTAACGCAAAGTTTTGTCACTAAAGCAAGGTTTTTCCAAAGAGGGAGAGGGCTCTGAACCCCTCCATGTGCATCCAGAGCTGACTCAGCAGCAACACAGGAAGCTGCGTTGTTATTGTCCAGCTAGCCCACCTCCCCATCACCCACCCCTCTGAACCCAACTGCTGTTGGGGGTCTTACTCGGGCAGCTGCAGAAGTGCGCAACCTGCCTGCATCCCCTCCCAGGACTGCATTCCCACCCCACCTGCCAATCATGCCACATGGCTGCCCTCCCTGCCTGAGAAGCCTGGCCGTGCAGCAGCCTCACAGCACACGCAGGGCTCACACATGCTCGCCCGGCCGCCCGGCATGCAGGCCTGTGTGCTGCCATGGCATGGTGCCCACTCCTGGGCACAGCTAGGCCAGCGCACGGCCTGGCAGATGGCAACAGGGTGGGGGCCAGGAGAAGAGTGAGAGCTCCTGCTGGTACTTTAGGTGAGGGTTGGGGTGGAGGTGTCGGCGGGGGAGGGAAGGAAGCTTGGCGGGCAGGCAAGAGATGCTGTAATGGCTTGTGTCTGTGGAGCGGACTCCCGCACTGCAGTTCCTGGCTGGGTTTTCCCGGGGGCCTGGCTCAACCCAGCCTTGGCCATGACATCAAGGCCACCGGCTGATGAAGGCTACAGTTCAGGACGATTCTGGGACTAAGAGTCCAGGTACGTTATATTCCTCTGCTTCCAGGTCTGAAACCCATTCTCATCCCAATTCAATTTCATCAAATCCAACAATTTGGTTTGGGGAGTGTCTGCTCCAGTTCCAGCCCTGAGAATCAGTCTGGTGTCCTGTCAGAGGGCTGGACAGAAGTAAAAGCATATGAGGCTAGTGCCACTGGACTGACCATGCCTTAGCCCCTCGGAGCCTTGGCTGATGCATCCAGGTGAGGGATGTGGAGGTTACAGTGATGGTTAAGTAAGATGCTGGATGTACATAGCCTTGACAAATTTTGGGTGCTGTAGAAATAGTGGGCTTAGCCGCACATCCTTAAAGAGAGAACTAGGAAAGACACAGGTCTGAGTGGCATCTCAGGGCTTGGAGGGAGGGGTGAATCATGTAGGTAGAACTTGGGGAGCTCAAAGGAGGGAGGGGAGAACTTTTACAGAGGCCACTTAGCAAAGTGGCCATGATCCTGGGCTCCAGAGTCAAACACACCTGTATCTTCGGTTCTGGTTCTGCCATGTGTCAGCAAAGTTAGAAAGTCAACTAACTTCTCTGGATGTCACTGCCTTGATTTGAAAAATGGGATCAGACTAGTTCTTACTCCTACAGTCCTGAGAATTTAATGATATCAGCAAGCGCAGAGCCTGGAGCAAAGTGAGATGCTGTTTTTACTACTACTATCGATCCAAAAGGACTATAGAAATCAAGAACTTACCTCCCTCAAGAAACCCTCTTAGTAGATGACATATTCCTTTCCACATAACCAATAGCCTTGGCTGGCTAATATTTATGGAACATTACTCCATGCTAGGTATTTCTAGAATTTCACTACTGCATCTAACCCTCTCAATACCCATGACAAGTGGGTATACTATTATTCCCTTCTTACAGATGAGAAAAATGGAACCCAAGTTATGTAACATACTCAAGACCACATCCTTAGATTTTATCCATGGAGATTTGGTCACCTGACTTTAAGATTCTCCATCCTTAACTACCTCATTTCACTGCCCCCCCGGGAATGTTCCCAGGCATACCTCACCCAACTCCCTGAAGCTAGCAGTGGAACAAGCTTTCCTTCCTAGGGGTTTCTCTAGGGACCTGGCACTGGACAGCCTATCGGGCATTATGTCCTCAAGGATTTTGGAGGAGACAGACTACAAGCCAGTACTCCAGCCCCCCTTCCCGTGGCCTGCACACTCTGTGTGATCTGGCCCCTGCTAACGTCTCCAGTCTCCACTCTTCACCTTGGAACCTGCCAGGTCCTCCAGCATCCATGCTGTTGCTCAAACTCTCCAGGCTCATTCCTAAACAGTTCTTTCCAGGCACAGGTCCTTGACTTGCTGTTGCTTCTACCTGGGATACTTCCCCTGGTCTTCACGAGGCTGCTCTGCATTTAGTTCTCAACCCATGTGTCAGTTCTTCAGAGATGCCTTCCCTGACATCCCATTCTGCCCCCCATGCCACTATATCCCTCAGATCTGAAATGATCTTGCTGATCTGTTTCCTTGCTTTCTAGCTGTCTCTCCACAAGAGAGTATGAGCTCTTGAATGAGAGGAAGGTTCTTGTCTACCTGTTGGCCGAGTGTGCTCTTCCCAACACTCAGAGTAGTGTGGGGCATAAAGTAGAAGCTTGATGAACTCTTCTCAGCCGACTGAAACACCCAAGGAATAGAGGACCCCAGGTAGGATGGGTGGGTAGGATATGCCCTACCTCTGGTTCAGCACAGGCTCCCTTGGATGAGCTCTGGGTCTGCTAGGCTACCTTCATTGTTTCCTCCTGTCTTCTCTGACACTGGAGCACAAAGTCTGGGTCACAGTGACCTGCAGAATGAGGATGAGAAATGTGTATGGCAGCAAGCTCTCTTCAGATGCAAGTCATCATGGAGTCACTACTATTCTTCACAGAGGCTCTTGTGGGTACCCAGAACTCAGGGTCTGGAGCCCACAGATGGTCAGGGCCACTGCCTGAGTCCCTGAGCCCATCTCTCTGATCTAAGCCAGCACCAGCTAAATGCTCCCACCTAAATACTATTGCAGAACCCCGGGGAAACTTTCTCCTGAAAGGCCTTTCTATCCAAATTATGGATACTCACCATATTGGAAGCAGAAGAGGAACAAGGGCTCTTTGGAGATATTAAAGAGTCCTCAAGCCTAAAGATAAAACTTGGGAGAGTGGGTGCCTCCTTTGGCACCTAGGTATCCCTGCCCCCACACCAAGACTCTGTCTGGACTGGAATGGGTGTAGGCAGCTTTGGGGGCCTGCAATACCCATATCCTGAGATTCCAGACACTGCTGGCCCAGATGCAGGCACAGGAAAACCACATGGAAATCTACATTATTTTACTTTGCTCTCCTGGTGATTCTCTGCTTCCCTGAATTCTCCTCCCTCCGAGTTTCTCCTCTGCTTTAGAATAACCCTGCTGTAAATTGTAGCTTCTAATTAGTAGCTATGTGATCTTGAGCAAGTTACTTAACCTCTCAGTGCTTCAATTTCTTCACTGTTGGGTGGAAATAGTAATAAAAATACCTACCTCAAAGAATGGCAATAATTTAATGTGATAATGCGTTTCAAGCACTTAGAACTGTGCCTAACACAGAACAAGCACTTAATGAATTCTTGTTGTTGTTGTTACTTTTAGGTAAGGAAATGATGTCTACTGTAATAAATCAATCCCCAAATCTCAGTAGTTTAACAAAGCAAAGGTTTGCCTCTTGCTCACATCGAAGTCCACTCCACAAGGGTATCCTCCACACAGATTCAGGGATCTAGGCTCTTTCCATAACATGGTTACAGCCTCAGAATCTCATTTATTCTACCGTTGAAAAGGGAAGGAAATGGAAGCTCTCCCAAAGGAGAGTTGGTGGAGTCCATTCTGGAAGTGCCGTTACTCCTACCCACATTCCATTTGGCTGGAACACAGTCACATGGTCTTGTTTCGCTACAGAGGATGCTGGGAAATATAGTCTAGCTGAATGCCCAGGGGAAGAGGAGTGGCTTTGTGGACAACTGGTCTCTGCCACAATTACTCTTTATTATCATGCCATACTGCCACTCAAACTATTCCAAACAGCCCATGTGCCCAGACAAAGCTCCTATTTGCCTCAGTCTTCCCCAATTTGGCACTGCCCTATCTCTTTTCCCCACCTTCACTTCTTTCCAATATACACCAGTTCCAGCCAAACTAGCAACCTACATACCTGATGAGGGTACAAAAAATGTGGATTGAGACATGAGTATAGGAAGCATTTCACTGTGACCACATCTCATGGGCAAACGCCATGCCAAACTTATCTTTGCATTGCTACCTCCCAATACTGTTCTAGAAACATAGTCAGTAGCTATGAAATATTAATTGATGGAATCAATAGCTTCATAAAGACATTCTGAATTATTTGATAATCGATCTGGCCAGTGCATGCATGATGATAAATGACACTGATCCTCAGCTTCAGCATAAGGGAGACATTTGGGAATGGTGGGGACCATGGTGAACTGGCTGCTATTTGGTGTTAGCTGATTGCGGCCACTGAGGAGCCAAGCAGTACCAAATCTTGTTATTTTGTTTTTAAAGTAAGAAAGGTAGAATTTTTATATGCAGTCCCCTGGCTTTTAAGTTTAACAATGTTTAAAACATAGGATGCTCACAATAACTGCAAAAATACAGTATGGAGAAAAAAACCCACAATGTGGGCCAAAGAAAACACATCTTCAGGGCAATTCCAGCTGAAAGCTACTACTTTGCAATGTCTGCTATAGACCATGATGACAGATGCAGTTCAAGAAATGTCAGCAATTTCAATGGGCCCAAATTGCTGTATATTAAAACAAACAAATAAAAAAAGGAATCCATAGAGAAGACAGATCTTGGCCCTTTGATAATGACCCATTTGTGTATTCAGGTAAGGATGCCGAATATTTCTTTTAGCTCCTTCAGATGTCAAGCTTTGGGATAAATCATTATTTTTTTCTTTCCAATTCATAGGCACTGTATTAGTCAAGGTTGTCCAGGGAAACAACATATGTATACACACACACACACACACACACACACACACACACACACACAGAATCTATATCTATCTATCTATCTATCTATCTATCTATCTATCTATCTATATTCATATATGGGTTCTGAAACAATAGGATATATGTATATATATTGGTTCTGTTTCCCTGGAGAATCCTGAAACACACACACACACACACACACACACACACACACACACTCTCTCTCTCTCCCTAGACTGACTCTAAAGGCCTGAGAACCAGAAGGGACAATGGTGTAAGTTACAGTCCAAATTTCAGCAGGCTTGAGATCCAAGAAGAAAGAACCAGTGTTTCAGTTCAAGTTTGAAGGCAGGAAAAGATTCATGTCCCAGCTCAACAGTCAGGCAGGAGGAGTTGCCTCTTTCTTAGCCTTCTTGCTCTAGCCAGGTCTTCAAATGACTGGCCAAAGCACCCCCCCCACACACATTGGGGAAGGCAATCTGCTTTACTCAGTCTGTTGATTTAAATGTTAATCTTATACAGAAACACACTCACAGAACCCCCAGAATAACATTTGACCAAATGTCTGGACAACTCGTGACCCAGTCAAACTGACACATAAAATGAACCATCAGAGGGATATGTCAAGGCTCCTACCTTATTCACCTTCAAATATGGAGGCAGTGTGGTGCCGTCTGAGTTCTAATCTCTGTGACCCCAGGTCCATCTCCCAGTCTTCCTTCCTCCCGTCACTCATACCTTTGAAATAAGAGAGTTGAATTCCATGGCCCACGAGGTTTTTTCCACTCTAGCATTTCCTGCTATAGTCTGCATTATGGACTTGGAATCAAAGCAGACCACATTTACCAGACACATTGCTTGTGACTTTATTGTGTAATTTGTACAAAACCTCCAAGAATAATTTATTCACCCAGTGGTGTGAGACAAGGGGAAGAAAATCAATAGAACAGTGTCTCAGTCATTTTTTATTTTCTAAACCTCAAAGAGATTTTATTCCATTTCAGAATTCTTGCAGGCACTTTACCCTACCACACGTCTTTGTGGTTAACTTTCAAGAATGCCTAAAGAGATTCATTTTAGGGACTGAAAACCCTGCCTTACCTGGAAACTGCCGGAGAGAGTCCTCCTGGGGAGTAGGCTTTCCCAGGGCTTTTATTGACACTTGAGAGATTACTGTAGAAGGACAGGGGGAGGGTTTGGACAGAAAGCAACATTCCCTATCTCTCAGACTCGTCTCAAAGTCATTCTGGGAAGAAATTTAAAGGCTACTTGTTTCAAATTCAATTGCCACCTCTTCAACAACTTAACGTTGACACTCTCACTTCTCTTCCATCAAGGTAATGGGCAAACTGACACTTTTCTTAAACAGACTTGCCGCACTGGCTGATTGTGAAGAATATCCATACATCTTTTGTTTTCTTTTCTTCACAAAATGGAGAGCATCACCAAACTGGGAGCTTCGAGAGACTCTTCTGTTTTCTGGCCCTAGCAGGTAAGATGAGAAGCAAAGTTGACAAGTGAAAGGCCTTGGATAAAGAAGATCTGATCTAGTCCTAGTATCATCACTGACCAGGCTTCAATAAGAGATAAGCTCTTCAAGCCTCAATTTTCTCATCTGTAAAATGGGTACCACACTATATACTTTCTTCATGGAGTTGTATGAGGGTAACAAAAGCTAACATCTGTATTTGTCAGGTTTCTTGGTTGTAAGCAACAGAAAACAACTCTGGTTACTTGAACAAAATTAGATTCACTGGAAGCATAAAAGGGATCCACAAGATATGGCAAAATCAGGACTGGATATGAACAAAGCCAAGTCTCTTATGCCAGATACCACACCTGCTGAGTCTCAGCTCTAAATCTGCCCTTCTGCATTCTGCTCCATAATGCTGGGGCTCAGATTTTCCAAACTACAGCCCTCCAGTTGAGTTCTACCTTAGAGGTTGCTAGAGGGAGATGCCCCCCCCCGTTATGTCTCAAATATCCCTGTCTCCTATAGGGACGCCTGTCATGGATTTTGGGTCTACCCTATATCTAAAGTGATATCATCTCAAGTTCCTTCATTTAATTACTTCTGGAAAGTAAGATCACACTCACAGGTTCCAGGTAAGCATATCAACCCACTGCAATGGGTGAACCATTCAACCCATCACAAAGGGTGACTGACATCTTTCACTTTTTTGATTAGTTGCTCAGTCCTTCACCCTCATAATTAGGAAAGCAGTTAGTCTCTCCCTCTTAAGGTCTCTCCCAATCATGGCTTTTCTACTGTAGACCACTCACCAATACATTGAAGAAAACTCATGCCCAGATGCTGGTGGGCTGCTGAAATCCCTCCCCAGTCTAGATCCTTGTAGAGGCTGTCTTGTTCTTGTAGCAAGGACAACATATCACTCCTTCATTGCCAAGCTTGGCTTAGGGCCCCCTGGAATTGGACATGCAAAGGTACAACTCATTTGCTCTCCCACCACCACCTCCAGAGATCCAGGCAGCTCCAGGGACCCTGGGTAATCCCTATACCTATTTCACACCATCTCTTAGAACCAGAACCACCAATCCCTACCTCTCAGGGATCCTCCCCTATGAGACAGGCAAGTCTCCCGCTTTACCATCAAACAACACAAGCCCTAGTATATAAGCTTCCTTCCACAGATCCTGGACCACAGCCTGTCCTCTTGAGGGAGGAGCCCAAGTGAAGCCAAGGTGTCTATACCTACTCTTTGAAGGATAGAGGAGATGGAGATGACCTTCAAAAACTCCAAAGTGATGCTGATTTGGGATAGAGGGAGAAAATCCCATAAATTTAATCTCTGGCAAAACATTTTTCTGGGATTACATGTTACTATGTGAAAAAATCAAATTGCAAAATAGCACAGTGTTGTCCCATTTCAAGTAGATAGATGTAGATCTTAAAAAGATATCCATTAAATTATTTACAGCAGTTCTCTCCAGGTGATGAGATTATGGACTATTTTTATTTTCATCATTTTCTTATCTACATTTTCTAAGTTTTCCCCAATGAGCATGTATCATTTTTCTAATAACATTTTTAAGGTTATATAAAAGACAATACTAGCACCTTGCAGTCACATAGTGCTTTGCTGTGTCTCACATCTCTAATCTAATTTCCTATCTGTGAGGGCAGGAGGGCAGGTATTTTTATTCCTGTTTTGTAGATGGGGACTCTGAGGAACAGGGAATGTGAGATATGACCTGCTCAAGGTCTGAGAGCAAAGCTGGGACCAGGACCCAGGCAGCGCTGCCAGCTTTCAGTTCGGGTGGCTTCCCCTGTGCCTGCAGCAAGCAAATTCTCAAAGAAGGGCCCCAGATACTATGAACCTGTAAGGTCAAGTCATCACAGGGCCAAAGGAAATTATGACCTTGGCTTTGGCCACTTGTTAGGGTAGGGGCAGAAAACTGTAGGATTATGTAAGAAGCAAGCCTGCTGATTCTGGATCTCTGGCAAGGGAAGGAAGAAGCACTGGTGCTTGATATAAAGGAATGGAGGGGAGGTGGCTTTCCAGTTGAGGTGCTTATCTCATGTGAAGGTGAGCCTGAGGTGTGAGCTGTGAAGTGTCTGAGCACTGAGAAGTGTCGGGGGAACACTGTCAAGTTCCCATGTAAGTAGAAGTCTGTTATGAGTCCACTGCCTGCTTGGCCCTTCAGGGTCCCAAGAATGGACAGGTAGGAAGTTCCCTCATTGCTTAGATATGCCTCCTGGTTCTTCCTCAAGGGAGTAGGGATAAAGATGTATGAGAGAACATACAATTTTCAAAGTGCTCTGCAAAAACACACAGTGCTAGGCTCAGAGTAGTCACTCACTAAAGTTTGTTGAATTCATGAATTCTTTTATCCACACAGACCCCATGAGACAGGTATGGCATGTGTTATCATTTCCATTTTATTAATGAGGAAACTGAGGCCCAGGCCATGACATGTGCAAGTTCACATTAGTGGGCAGCCAGACAGGGACTTGAACCTGGGTCCCCTCGCTCTTGATTCAATGTGGTTTCTGCCCCACGCATGGGGCTGCCTCTCAGAGGACCACTTTAGAGACACCTGCATTTGCTCTTTTGCTACTAAATTGTCCTGAGGCAACGTCACATAAACATTATGGAAAACAACTCCAACTGCACTAATTAACTCCCAGGGACTTAGCATTCCTGCCTCCCCAACTCCAAACCACTCCATGTTCTGAGTTATCCCACAGCAAATGTGGAGATAGAATGTAGGACAAAGTTTAAGGCAAAGTTCTGATGGGATGCAGATGAGCAGAAGAAAGAAAAGGTGTCAGATTGATTGCTGTTTTAATTAAAACTTGTTTCATTGCAAGTGAGAAAAACCAACCCAAATACGCTCAGGCAGAAAGGAGAATGTTTGGGAAGGATGGAAAAGCAATCTTTCAGTTGGTGAGTGATGGAGACAAGATTTAAGTTCGTTTCTGGTTCCAGAGTATGCTCCCTTCCCTGCACCACATTGTCTCCTTAACTTAGTAGGCATTTAAAGAGCACTTCCCGTGTGCAAAATCCTGTGAGGCATATATACATAAAGTAACCTGAACTGGTGCCTGCTTTTCGTCTAGAATCCATTTGGATGACCTCACTCATCAGCAAGAAGGTGTCATAGTAGCAGAGGAGTTATGTGCAAGGTACCAAGTGCCACATAGTGGAAGGAAGAAAAGGAAATGCATACTTACTGAGAGCTGACTGTGTGCCAGGCTCTGTGGGAAACATTATCATATTTATGCTCGAGACCTGCACTAAGAGTAGCCACTAGTCATGTATGCTTATTTAAATTTGAATCAATTGAAATTAAATACAATTTAACTCAAGGAATCAGTAGCCACCTGTGACTTGTGGCTACTGTATTGGACAACACAGATATGGAACATTTCTATCGGCACAGAAAGTTCTGTTAGACAGTGCTGGTCTAGACTGGAAGCTCCGTAAGAACATGTAGTGGGTTTGCTGTTTGCTGTCCACCTTATGTCCAGCACCCTGCAGAGTACCTGACATACGGTAGTCATTCAATAATTACATGAATGTATGAATATATATATTTTAGATTCAAAGACAGCTTTCATTAAAAGGTTTACCATGTAATGAATATAGGGGTTGGGAGGGAAAAATAAAATAAGATGAAATCAGAGAGGGAGGCAAACCATGAGACTCTTAACTATAGGAAACAAACCGAGGGTTGCTGGAAGGGGGGGGTAGGGAGATGTGGTCACTGGGTGACAGGCATTAAGGAGGGCATGTGATGTAATAAGCACTGGGTATTATATGCTACTGATGAAAACCTAAACTCTACCTCTGAAACTAATAATATACTATATGTTAACTAACCGATTTAAAAAATAGATTTACCATATATTTGAACATTCTGTAAAAATTACAAAGGAAAAGAGCAGTGGGATATGCTGAATTCCCTAGAGGCAGCACAGCTGGGGGCAGTCATCACAATAACCATCCTTACTGAGCACTCATCACATTCATCCCAACTTATATTTTTAATTTTGTGGACTCCTCTTCACAACCTTATAAGATTATATCCCCATTTTATAGATTGAGAAACTGAGACTCAACAAGGCTAAGTAGCTCACTTAAAATCACACACAACGTAAATTTCAGAGCCTTCAAAGTCCACAGCAGTGCTCCCTTTCTATTTCTTCTCTGTACAGCTGGAGCCTGCCTGTTCTGGGCATAGACGGTTTTCAGACTTGGGGTGAACCCACCTCCCCCCAGAGCAGGCAGATGTTCAGTTCCCTTTTAGTGCCCAGAAGTCCTGTTAGACCAAGTCCTCAGCCACACTTGGCTCAGAGGTGCAAGGCCTTACGTTTGCCTCTACAGGCGGAGGAAAGCAACTCTTCTGCTCCCCCTTGTGGCCAGGTGAGGCATAAGCTCAGAGACATCAGGCAACCCGGAGTTGCAATCAGTGGGCAGGAAACCACAAGTGGTGGTCTGGGGGTGCAGAATCAGCAGGGAGCTCTCCCTCATTCTAAGGGCATCTGGGTGGGGGTGGCAAAGGATTTTGTCCAACCACTGTGGTTTATTACCTACGTGTGCACTTTCACCCAAAGCAAAATGCAAATTACCTTTTCTTCAAGAGTGCTCATCTGGAAGTTTTCAGGGTGTTTCTTTGTCTAATAGCTCTTTTCTTGCTTATTTATTTATTTGCCCATATTTGATTAAAACATATTATATTCTCAGGAATCCCCCTCCCCTCGAAAGGTCACTTTCCACAGGCTGGATTTAATTAGTGAGTGCCAACTTGAGGATGAAAGGTAGGAGACAAAAGGTCTTCCTTATCCAATCTGAACCCAAATAAAATTGTATTAACATTTCACCTTTTGTTCCTGTGCAAGAAAAGCCTATGGTGCATTGTATCAAAAGTTATTGAAATTAGAAAAGAAATTTTAAAAAGAAAGCATTAGACAGCTGTGGCAGTGAATTTGAATCCCCCCAAACCTAACAGGAAAGAAAAAGGAAGGGAAAGAGGAAGAGAAAGAAAAGCAGGGAGGAGGGGAGAGAAAGACAGAAACAGGGTAACAATGCTGTATCCTAAGCCTTGTTTTAAAATCAAATCAAGAAAAGACAACTGATTTGCCCAGGAGCTGTGAATAACCTAAAAGTACCTCTGTTTTCAGATGGATCCCTGAGAATGTAAGCTCCATGAGAGCGTAACACTTTGCTTTTCCGCAGCATCTCACCAGCCCCCTGGGGAAATGCCTGGCACCTGGTAGCATCTCACTAAATATTTGTCCAGCACACTAAGAAGCAAAATCCAGGCTAGCTGGGTTCTCACTCTGTCTTTAGCTCACTCTGGACCCTGAGGGAAGGCCCTGCTCCTCTCTGAGACAGAACAGCTCCATCTGCAAATAGAAAGACAATCCTCTTCATTCTGCTTTCCTGGCAGGGAAGCTGGAGGATCAAACGTGGATGTGGAGACTCACTGGAAAGGTCACAGCGTCACACGACATAAGCCACCACATTATTACCACTAGCTCACATGTTTCCCGGGCCAAAACCACAAGCCCACACCTCACTTTCACAATCACAGATGAAAAAATCAAAATAAAGAAACAAGAATGTAATCAGTACAGCAGAGGAATGAGAGAGGAACAGAGGTCACCCCAAACATAGGCCAACCATGTCTATCATCTGCAGGGGGAAGGGGGCCAGGTCACGCTTGTTCACCCCCACTGCTTACAGAATTGTAGCAGGTCTCTGCCTTTGTGCTAGAATTCTCCAGGCAGTAAATAGTGTGTGACACACAGGGGCCCTTGCATAGGGTAAAGGTCACCAGGTGTGAGCTTCTGCAGTGAAGACTTTATTAAAGGTCTGGCAGATAAACCTTCCCACAGACTAAGGGCTTGTCAGCAAAGAGTCCCCATCACCCAACGTGACCCAGGTGGCTCGACAGTCAGACCAGGCTTTCAGCCAGTTAGGGAAGGCCCTCCTCCCCCCAATTCCCTTTGCTCTCACAGGTGTTTTCTCCCCAACAGTGAAGGCTAATTACAGATGCATCTTCTGCCTGCAAGAGGGAAGGGAAGTGTGTTCCTAAGGCTGCAGGTGACACTATCTGCAGGATGAGAAAGCTGAATTCACCCCAGCGAGAAAATGAGGAGGAAACCTCTCTAAGCCTTCCATCGCCCTGCTCTCCACCCCCTGGGACTGCAGAGTCAAACCCAGGTGGCTCCATGTGTCTGATTCTTCTCCAGCCTCTACTTAAATTCTTTGGTCCAAATCCACATTCAGGACAATTTGATCTTGCTCAAGACAGCCTCTGCCATTGACATTCAGGGACAATGGGAAAGAGCTGGTCCTTCTCTCCCTTTCATGAGCACTCAGGGGTTGAAGATATGGCTTCCCACCCACTGGGTTGCCCACCTCAGTTCTCCTGGCCTTTTTTTTTCTGGCTGGCCCTGCTCTTCGTAGTAGCATATTTCCACTGTCTGGGCCTCAGTTACTTATTTTCGTTTATTATTAACATCCTGATAGGCAGAGAAGCTGACTGAGAGATGCCACATTTTTTTTTAGAGTTTTTGATCCCCTAAAAAAATATAATAATCCAGAAAAGAGGTTTCCCTTCTCTGGACTCCAGATACATGGGAGAACTAGGGCATTGCTGGGCATTCTCTTTGGACATTCAGCAAGTATCTATTGGGCATCTGATATGTGCCAGGCACCATTCTGGACATTTGGGATGTATATGCAAGCAAAATGGAGCAAGATCCCTGCCTCTGTGGAGTCCAGATTCTAGGTGATGGAGTGGGAGGTCAAGAAATAAGCAATAGGGGGGCGCCTGGGTGGCTCAGTCGTTAGGCATCTGCCTTCGGCTCAGGTCATGATCCCAGGGTCCTGGGATCGAGCCCCACATCGGGCTCCCCGCTCCGTGGGAAGCCCGCTTCTCCCTCTCCCACTCCCCCTGCTTGTGTTCCCTCCCTCACTGTGTCTCTCACTGTTGGATAAATAAAATCTTAAAAAAAAAAAAAGAAATAAGCAATAGGAAGAAGAAGCAGATTAGATAGTATGTCATCAGATGATAAAGTCTGGGGCAGAGTGTGAAGGAGTGCAGTTAAGGAGAAGCAGGACTTCTGGCTGGTCAAATGTGGAGGGCAGGTGGCAGTGCAGCCCAGCATTGCTGGGACAAAGAGGGGATGTGGCCAGCCTAGGCTAGGGATGGAGAGAGAAACGGCTGGTTTTCAAAGGACATTATCTTCACAAAGGAGAGGACTGTGTTCCAGCCATGGGGACAGCTTGTTGAAAGTCAGAGAAGAGAGACAACAGCAAATCTGGGGACTTGAAGGGCTTTGTCTGGCTGGAGCAGGTGCTTCCGTGAGGTGAGCTGTACTCAAAGTGGGGACCAGATTATAAAGCTCTTTAGCTATAGTGAGGGGTTTGGATTTTGTCCTGGGAAGACAGAAGGTTGTGGAAGGAGTGTGTCTGGAGCTCCGTGACTACAAGTGACCAAGCAAGGGAAGAACTGTGGATTTCCAGTTCTCTCCTTCCAAGATCAGGGATCATTGCATGTCTCTGCCTCCCTGAGGTTGGGTGTGGCCCCATGACCTGCTTTGGCCACTGGAATGAGAATGGGAGTATCCTATGTCTCTTCTGGTGGAAGCATTTAAGAGCTGGTGTGCCATCTCCACCATGACCGTGGGCTACACTCTCCCTCAGCCCCAGTTGCTGACTCACAGCAAACAGGACAGTAGCTCTGGGCCGTTGACCAGCCCCAAAGCTGGCTTTGTGTTAATAAGAAATAGTGTTTGTGGTACTAAGTCAGAGACTTGGGGGTTGTTTTTATTGTATCAGGAGTGTATCTGATCATAACTAACACAGGATTATTTCAAATAGCCCAGTTCCTCATTAGACCTTGATCTTACTCCTAGAAATTGGGCAGAATCTTCCCAATCTCAATGCAATTCATGACTCCCGACTCAAGCCCAGCCAGCAACAACCTAACTCACACTGCGCTATGTCCTGTTAATGGTTGCCAGGAGCCCGATAATCTCCAGAACGTCTTAAGACTGCTTGAGACTACTGTTTTATTTTTTAAATAAAGGCGAGCAAAGAGTGACCGCAATGACTCCATTTTTGCAGAGGCAGAAACTGAGGCACAGGTGGGCTACATGATATGGCCTATGTCACATATGAGAAGATGCAGGGTTGGATGTCAAGCCTGGGCATTCTGGGCTATTTTCTACCTGTCCCAGGACTGGTGATAATTATTGGGGGGTGGGATATGGGGGATGTTCTGAGATGGAGGCCACCAATTCCTAATCATTCTCTGAAACTCCATCCTCCACACAAGGCTGTAGCTGAGCTGGAGGCAGGGAGGCTGGGGTGCATCAATAGACCCTTCTGCCATCCCCCATCTGCCACCTACCTTCCACCTGCCCAGACCCAGCAGCCATCTGACAGCTTTGCTCTTAGCTCCAGCTACCGCTGCCTCACAATATCACATAGGCTGTTTCTCAGCCTCAAAAATCTGCCCCTCCCCTGGTCACCTACTCCAAATAAACTCTTATATTTCTGATCTTGGCTCATATATCACCTCCTCAGGGTGGTCTTCCCTGATTGCCCAGACACGTACCATATTACCGTGAGGATAGGGACCTTTGCTGTTTTCTGATCCAGTGTTTTGAACTTAATAAACCACACTAAATATTTATAGATGGAAATAGTAAACTGTCAAAAGCTATACAAATGGAAGGGATTTTTGTTCTTCTACGTTATATGGAAATTCCACCTTCCCCGGCTTAGGCAGGATTTCACACATCCTCTCACCGTAGGTGCTTGATTGCGTTTTAAATAAAAAGACCCAGTCCCCAGACACCCTGGGCAGCCGCATCACAGCCTTTCCCAAGTAATGAACTTCCACAGCATTATTGCTGCATTAAATCGTGTTAATCAAATGGGAAGTGGTAAGCGGTTTTCCTCCCTCTGTAATCCTTCCTGAGAGGTACACTCTCAGTGGGAAAATAAAAAGGCCGATGTGGATCAGAGTCCAGAATGGATCAAAGACTAGCAGCAGTTTTGATTTGTGTTAATTTTGCATGTACAAAAAAACCTCCTCGTTTCTCTTTATTAAAAAGAAGCAGAAGCATGACAATAACATGCTGTTTGAAGAGTGACAATCAAACGCAGAACATTTTGCTCAGACACTCAGAGGCAGAGGGAGCGGAAAAGCCACTCAAATGCGATGTCAGGATGTCGCTTGCCTGCTCTGCACTCAAGAACAAAGCCCGTTTGCTAAACCCCCCTTGAAGAATGCATATTTTCAGGTCTGTGTGGGGGTGGGAGGGAACATTGCTTTCCTTTGCATAAACTGCTTATCACTTCAGGATTCAAATGAAGTCATCCTTCATTCTGCCTTCCAGTGACCAGTTACTAAACTCAGTGCTGGGTGCAGAGAGACAGCAGAGCAATGGCCCCAGCTCTCAGGATGCTCCTAGTCTGGTAGGAGAGTAGAAACAAAGCAGTGGGTAATATAAAGGAGAGAGTGCTGCCATCATGGAGGGAAGTACTAGATACTAAGGGAGTACCAGGGGCAGGGTTGGATGTTAGGCAAGTGGGTTGGGCCTCTAGGGTCCACCCTTGTCCTTCTCCACTGAGCCTGCTGTGAACATGGACAATCAGCTCTTGAAAGTACCCTTCAGAGTCAAGAGGTCCCCAGTTTCTAGGCTCCAGAGAAACTTCCCAAACATGAGTCTTCCAATGGCATCCAGTGTCAACACACATGGCTAAGTCCAAGTTGTCAAAAGTCCAACAGAACAAATCCAGAGAAGGTAAAACGTCCCACTTATATCTTCCTACATTCCTATCCCAAAAGGAGGCCAGAGAAGCTGCAAGATCGCACCCATCAGCAGGGACCTTTAATATGTACCAGGGTATTGGAGAAGGAAGAAGGGAAGCAAGCCAAACAAGTGAGGCAGGGTTGAGTTTGGTAGAGCTCACCTTGATTGCAATGGCATGCTCTTCTCTTGCAAGCAGGAAGCTTAGGGAATTTAGAGCACAGTCATCAACCAGGATGGATGTGCAGCAAGTCCTCATTAGTGAGCCCTCACTATTTACCAGGCACAGGGTGTTCATCATTTCAAGTATGATATCACCTTCAGTGCTCACCTAGCCCTATTCCATAGGTGTGGCAAGTGAGCTCAGAGATTCAGAAATGTGCCTGGTTCTCACAGTGACAGAACCAGATCCTTGATCAGTTCATTTCCAAACCCATTTTATTTTCACCAAAGCCTGCTGAGATTTTTCTGGGTGTATCTTGCAGTATTTTATGTTGTTTTGTAAAAGCTAGAAAGTACAAAAGCACAAGTGGCCCATTTGCCTAATATTTTTAAAAAAGCAATTACATTTCCCAGACTTTTAGTTGCTTTGGCAGACTGTGCCCTTTTGGTATTTGGGAAATATAAGAACCAGCAAGAATGCAAAGCTACTTTGGCATTTTGTGTGGTGCTGAAATCTAGATACTTCTGATGATGAGGCGCTCACAGCCTCAGGTGGAATCAGGGCCCCCAGATGCCTTAGAGTCATTATCCCTGGCAGGACAGAGCTGCTGGGATGGGGCATTGAAGGGGAAGGTCACTGGCTGGGAGCAAGGTGTCCTGGTCTAGGACCCGCGCTTACCATTAACTCACCTTGAGCCTCTAGGAAAAAGTCACGTGTGTCCACATTTGTCCTTCAGAAAAATGAGGTGAGTTGTACTACTAATTTTGAGGACATTACAATTAATGATCACAAATGATGACTGCAAACACACTCCAAATAGGTCTTGCCCACAGAGTGGAGGAGCATCAGGGTATCCGTTGAAATGGATCTGGAGTGGTTGCAGGGAAAAGGGGGGGGAATGCTTAGCACTTAAAGGCAGTATAGGAGCAAGAATGCAACCCACATAAAGAGAGATTTCATGTATGTATACATATATGTTATATATAAATACATACACATTATATGTATTTATGTGTTATACATGCATGTATAATATGTATTACAAAAATGATACAATAATGCATACATATATGTGTATAATATAGAATATTTATAGATACTATAATACAATAATGATATAATAATGATAAAAGATACTTTTCTCCTAATAATTTATCAAAATATTTCCATGTGCAAAGCTGTGCCAGGCACTGAAGAAATAGCAATAAACAAGAGAGACAAAGTTTGTTATTTCATCGAGGTGACACTCCAGCGAAGAGTTGACAGACAATAAAGGACTCCATACATCGTCAGCTCCTTCCCATGGCACTCCACATTCTTCCTCGGGATAAGTTTCAATGGCTGCATAACATTACATTGTTTGGATCACCATAATTTAGCTAACTAGTTCCCTATTTTGTGGTACTTAGGTTTTTTTTCAGATTTGGAGGATTGCACAGATTTATGTGTGCATTCATGAATATTTCCTTAGGATATAAGCAAAGAAGTGGAACTATTGGATCAAAGTAAAGTATGTGAACATTTCTCAGGCTTTTGCTGTAGTTATCAAGATACCCTTTCAAAAGATGGCCCAAATTTCTACTTCAAGCTGTAGGACATGAGTCTCAAAACCCAAACATCCTGGACTTTAATTAGAAATCAATGACTAAGATATGTTGGGGAAAATCCTCAAATACTTGGAAATTAAACAACTCACTTCTAAATAATCTGTAGGCCAAAAGGAAATCTTAAATGAAATCAGAAAAATAGTTTGAACAAATAATTGAACAAAAATAAAATAGAACACACCAAATTTATGGGATGTAGCTAAAGCAGTGCTTAGAGAAAGATTTACAGCATTAAATACTTATATTTTAAAAAAGAAATGTCTCATATTAATAACCTAGATTTTTTAGCCTTAGAAAAACTAAAGGAAGAGAGGAGAATAAACCCAGAGCAAGTGGAAGGAAAGGGACAATGATGATGAAGACAATCAATGAAATTAAAAACAGAAAAATGGAAAAATCAATGAAAACAAAAGTTGGTTCTTTGAAAATATCAATAAAATTGACAAACCTATGGCCAGGCTCTGAAAGAAATGGAAAAGACACAAATTACCATTATTAGGAATGAAAGGGAGGTTATCAGCACAGACCACACAGCCATTAAAAGTTTAATGAGGGAAGACGGTGAACAACTCTATACACATAAATTCGACCTCTTAGATGAAATTGCTTGATTCCTTGAAAGCCACAGACTACTAAACTCACCCAAGAAAAAATAGATAACCCGAATAGCCCTGCCTATAAGAAATTGAAATTATCATTTAATACCTCTGAGAAGGAAGATTCCAAGCCCAGATAGTTTCTCTGTAAATTCTACAAAATATTTAGAGAAGATTCTATACAAATTCTTTCAGAGAATAGAAGAGGATGTAACTCTTCTCAACTTATTTTGTGAGACCAACATTACCTTGATTCCAAAATCAGGAAAAGATAATGCAAGACACTACAGAGCAATATCCCTCATGAATATACAGAAGTACTCATCAAAATATTAGCAAATTGAGTGCAGCAATATATAAAAAAGAAGAGTACATCACAACCAAATGCAGTTTATCCCAGGAATGCAAAGCTGATTCAACATTTGAAAATTAGTCATTGTAATATTTCATATTAACAAATTAAAGGAGAAAAATCAGGTGATACAGAAAAAGTATTTAAAAAAATTAAACATCTGTCCATGATAAAAATTCTCATCAAACTATGAACACAAGGGAACTTTCTTAACTTGATAAAGAGCATCCACAAAAACCTTACAGCTAACATTATATTTAACGGTAAAAAAAAAAAAGTGCATGCTTTCATTCTAATACTGAGAACAAGAAAATGTTTACTCACATGACTGATTCAACATCACACTGGAAAGCCTATCCCAAACAATAAGACTGAAACCAAAAAAGGCATAGACATTGGAAAGAAAATAAAACTGCCTCTATACATGGAGAGCATGATTGTCTATGTAGAAAACCCCAGAGGAATCTATAAAAAACAAAAACTAGAATGAATAAATGAATTTAGCAAGGTCAGGAGACTCAAGGGCAACATATAAAAAAAAAATCACTGCATTTCTATATTCCAGAAATGAGCAACCAGAAACTAAACTATTTTAAAAATTACATACACAATAGCTCCAAAAAAGAAAGTAGCTAAGCAGATATCAATCTAACAAAGATATGTAAGGATATGCATGCTGAGAACTACAAAACACTAATGAAAGACATGAAAGAAGACATAAATGATTGGAGACACATACTGTGTTCATGGACTGGAAGACTCAACAGAGTTGAAAGACAAATTCTCTCCCAAACTTATCTAGATATCCAATGCAATTCCAATCAAAATTCCCATAGGGACTTTTGTAGATATAAACAGATTAATTCTAAAATTTGTATAGAAAAGCAAAGGAACTAGAGTAGCTAGAACAATTAAAAAAAAAGAGTCAAGTTGGAGAATTCATACTCTACAATGTTAAGACTTATTATAAAGTTACAGTAATCAGGAGGGTATGGTATTTATTGACCAAAGCACAGACACAGAGATCAATAGAACAGAATGGGGAGTCTAGTGCTAGATCTACACAAAAGAGTCCATTGGTTTTTGATAAAGATGCAAAGGTAATTCAATGAAAAAAAAGGATAGTATTTTCAACAAGTGGTGTAGGAATAATTGAACATCTCTATGCTAAAAGAAAGAAAGACAGAAAGAAAGAATGGATAAATGAAAAAAAAAAGGGGGGGAGGAAGGATCAGAAGAGAGGCATTGGTGTACACCCTATACAAAAATTAACTGAAAGTGGACCACAGGTCTACATGTAAAATATAAAACTATAAAACTCTTAAAAGAATATATAGGAGAAACATTTTGTGACCTTGGGCTAGGCAAAGAGATCCTACACTTGACATCAAAAGCACGATCCATAAAAGAAATTAAAAAGGTAGATTGGACTTCATGAAAATGGAAAGCTTTTGCTTTGCAGAAGACACTGTTCTGAGAATGAAAAGACAAGGTACAGATGGGGAGAACATATTCACAAATTACATAAGTCCTTGTACCAGAATATATAAAGAACTCTAAAAACTCAACAAAAGAAAATAAAAACCTAGCTAAAAGAAGGTGAAATATTTGAACAGACGCTTCACAAAGGAAATATGTGGATGGCCAATAAACACATGAAAAGATGAAAATCATTATTAGTTATTACAGAAATTCAAACTAAAACCACAATGCAATACCACTATACTTCTAGTAGAATAGCTTTAAAAAAAAACACCCTGATAATACCAAGTGCTGCCAAGGATGTGTCGTAACTGGAACTCAAACACTGCTGGTGGGAATGCAAAAAGGTACAGCCACTCTGGAAAACAGTTTGGCAGTTTCTTATAAAGTTAAACATACTTTTAACATACATATAAACATAACACACCTTATGATGCAGCAATCCCACTCCTACTATTTACCCTATAGAAATAAAAGCTTACCATACGATCCAGCAATTGCACTACTGGGTATTTACCCCAAAGATACAAATGTAGGGATCTGAAGGGGTACGTGCACCCCTATGTTTATAGCAGCAATGTCCACAATAGCCAAACTGTGGAAAGAGTCAAGATGTCCATCAACAGATGAATGGATAAAGAAGAGGTGGTATATATATACAACGGAATATTATGCAGCCATCAAAAGGAATGAGATCTTGCCATTTGCAATGACGTGGATGGAACTGGAGGGTATGATGCTGAGTGAAATAAGTCAATCAGAGAAAGACATGTATCATATGACCTCACTGATATGAGGAATTCTTAATCTCAGGAAACAAACTGAGGGTTGCTGGAGTGGGGGTGGGGTCGGAGGGATGGGGTGGCTGGGTGATAGACATTGGGGAGGTATGTGCTATGGTGAGCGCTGTGAATTGTGCAAGACTGTTGAATCACAGATCTGTACCTCTGAAACAAATAATGCAATATATGTTAAGAAAAAAAAAAAGAAGAAGATAGCAGGAGGGGAAGAATGAAGGGGGGGAAATCAGAGGGGGAGACGAACCATGAGAGATGATGGACTCTGAAAAACAAACTGAGGGTTCTAGAGGGGAGGGGGTGGGGGGATGGGTTAGCCTGGTGATGGGTATTAAAGAGGGCACATTCTGCGTGGAGCACTGGGTGTTATGCACAAACAATGAATCATGGAACACTACATCAAGAACTAATGATGTAATGTATGGTGATTAACATAACAATGAAAAAATTTAAAGGGAAAAAAAGAAATAAAAACTTGTTTTCAGACAAAGTCCTATATATGAACATTTATAGCAACTTTATTGATAACTACTCCCAAATTGTAAATAAGCTAAATATTCTTCAATGGATGAATGGAGAAACATTGGTACATCCAAAACATGGAATAATATGCAGTAATAAAAAGGAATGAGCTATTGATTCATGCAACAATATGACTCTCACAGGCATTATCCTGAGTGAAAGAAGCCAGTCCCAAAGGCTGAATATCATGATGCCATTTACATGATATTTATATGAGATAGCAAAATATAGGGATGGGAATGGATCAGTGGTGGCCAGGGACAAGAGGGTGAGGTTGCACCACCACATGGAGGAATTTCTGGGCTGCTAGAACTGTTCTGTATCTTGACTGCAGTGGTGTCTATGTGTTAAAACTCATAGAACTGTACCCTCAGAAAGGGGGGATTGGCTTTACCATATGTAAATTTGTACAAAGATAAGCCTCTCCCTCTTGTCTTCCTATCACACTACATTGTGTCTCCAAAGAGGGCAGGCATCTCCCAGAGTAACTCATAGGAAAGGGCAGGTTCTTCACAACTTCACTTCATAGAGTGTAATGCATAGCTGTTAGTTTTGTCTCCCAGAACCAATTTTCTTCCTTAATTACAACTGTATCTTTAATAGAGAAAAACTTGCTCTTCCATTTCAAGCGTTCTGGTGGAGGGGTCATTAATTCTGGCCACGAGAACGTTGTTTTTCTGTGTCCTGCCTGTTTCTAAGCCTTGTTCAGCCACTTCTTTTCAATTAGGCTGCTCCTGGTTGCAAGTAACAGCCTTCTGAAAATAATATGGAGATTTTATTATTTCACATGACCAGCCATTCAGAGACTTAGCAGTCTCAAGATTGCTTAATTTTGTGAACACATGTCTACAATCAGGGATCAGTCTGCTGCACCTCCCTCCTCTTCCGCCCTCCCTCATAGCCTTCTAAATAAATTGTCCTTTGAGGTAGCCAGTGTCTGTCCCTGAGGCTTGTAATGAGGAATCTTACCTGGTGTGCAGGCCTGTTGTGACCCTGTATTATCATTGGAATATAAGCCCCCAGAGAACAGGAGCTCATCATTATATCTTCATCACTGCCTGGCATAAAGTAGTGATCAATAATTTGATAGTCAATGACCAGTCAACAAAATGACTAGACTGTACACTACACAAGGGAACATAGTTTTGTTTGTTTTGTTCACTGTTGAATCCCCAGTGCCCAGAAAAGGGCCTAGCACATGGTTGGCACTCAATAAATATTTGTTGGATCAGTGATTGAATTTCTGGGACATCTGCAAGTGGGCCTGGTCCTGCACTAAAGTCTGGAAATAGTGCTATAAACAAGCCAAACAAATAAGCTCTGACTTCCCAGAGATATTTGGGACACACAGATAATTAGCCTTAGGAGCTTACTTCTAGCAACCACTCTCAACAACAGAGAACAGGAGTCTTAGAATCCAAGGGCAAACCAGGCCACTTTCCATAGCATTGATCTGCCCTTTCTTATTGCCATCTGCTCTCTTCAGGATGTTCCTTGGAAGGAAAGAAGAAACCAAATAAAATTAAAGATGTTGCCAGATGCTCCCAGCAGAAGTAACATCTTGGGTGAAATCCCCCAGGCCCATTGATGCATTAATTGGTGCTGGGAGGTTGGGGACATTAGGATGAGGCAGATAAAAAAACATGTGTTTTCCTGGAGACAGTCTCAGGGAGGAAGGATTGAGGATCCTGATTAGAGGTCACAACTTGTAATATTGGCACAGCACCTTGCCTGTCAGAAATGGCTTAGGTGGCACCATCTGCCCTTCCTCACTCTGCCTCTTGGGTTTTTGAAGGACAGAACCTATGGTTCTCTTTTCCTACCCAAGTGGTTTCATTCTGTGGCTGGTGAACACCATGCTCTGTGTTCCACCTAGTCAAAAGCATCCATGGAACACCTCCACCAGGACACCCTGAGAGCACTTCTAAATCAAATGAATGAAATTCAGCTTCTTCTTTCCCCATTCCATTGCCATCCATCACTACCACCTGCACTACCTCAAAACTGATGGAGCATCCAGTGTCCCTCATCTGGCTTATATCGTCACTATTGACGATATCCCCCCGCCAAGCCCCTCCTTTTCCCCATCCCCTGCATAAAATGGATCTCTCCCTGTTGTTTCTGAATGCCTCCACAACCTGCCCTGATGCTCACCCTATATCCCCAGCCCCAACCCGACCATGCTCATCTCCACAGTTGTCTGCATGCTCATCTCCACCCTGGACTGTTGACTCCTGGCGATCCAGAGCCATGACTAGTTCATGCGTGTATCTCCCTCTTCAAAGCCTTGCTCCTTCCCAAGGCACACCACTCCCAGTCCACTATGCCAGTCTTATAGTGTACCTCACACATGATGTTTATTCCCACCTCCATGCTACTGGTCCTATTATTGTTTCCACATCATAGTGCTCTTACGCTTTGTTCCTAACACCCAAACCCTATTCATTAAAAAAATTTTTTTTATTATTATGTTATGTTAATCACCATACATTACATCATTAGTTTTTTTCTTTAAATTTTTTATTGTTATGTTAATCACCGTACATTACATAATTAGTTCTTGATGTAGTGTTCCATGATTCATTGTTTGTGCATAACACCCAGTGCTCCATACAGAACCTGCCCTCTTTAATACCCATCACCAGGATAACCCATCCCCCCACCCACTCCCCCCTAGAACCTTTAGTTTGTTTTTCAGAGTCCATCGTCTCTCAGTTTCGTCTCCCCCTCCAGCTTCCCCCCTTCATTCTTCGCCTCCTGCTATCTTCTTCTTTTTTTTTCTTAACATATATTGCATTATTTGTTTCAGAGGTACAGATCTGTGATTCAACAGTCTTGCACAATTCACAGCGCTCACCATAGCACATACCCTCCCCAATGTCTATCACCCAGCCACCCATCCCTCCCACCCCATCCCCACTCCAGCAACCCTCAGATTAAGAATTCCTCATATCAGTGAGGTCATATGATACATGTCTTTTTCTGATTGACTTATTTCACTCAGCATAACACCCTCCAGTTCCATCCATGTCGTTGCAAATGGCAAGACCTCATTCCTTTTGATGGCTGCATAATATTCCATTATATATAGATATATTTATATATATATATATATATATATATACAATATATATATATATACCACCTCTTCTTTATCCATTCATCTGTTGATGGACATCTTGGCTCTTTCCACAGTTTGGCTATTGTGGACATTATTGCTATAAACATTGGGGTGAACATACCCCTTCGGATCCCTACATTTGTATCTTTGGGGTAAATACCCAGTAGTGCAATTGCTGGATCGTATGGTAGCTCTATTTTCAACTGTTTGAGGAACCTCCATACTGTTTTCCAGAGTGGCTGCATCAGCTTGCATTCCCACCAACAGTGTAGGAGGCTTCCCCTTTCTCTGCATCCCCACCAACATCTGTCGTTTCCTGACTTGTTAATTTTAGCCATTCTGACGGGTGTGAGGTGGTATCTCATTGAGGTTTTGATTTGGATTTCCCTGATGCCGAGCAATGTTGAGCACTTTTTCATGTGTCTGTTGGCCATTTGGATGTCTTCTTTGGAAAAATGTCTGTTCATGTCTTCTGCCCATTTCTTGATTGGATTATTTGCTCTTTGGGTGTTGAGTTTCATAAGTTCTTTATAGATTTTGGATACTAGTCCTTTATCTGATATGTCACTTGCAAATATCTTCTCCCATTCTGTAGGTTGTCTTTTGGTTTTGTTGACTGTTTCTTTTGCTGTGCAAAAGCTTTTTATCTTGATGAAGTCCCAATAGTTCATTTTTGCCCTTGCTTCCCTTGTCTTTGGTGATGTTTCTAGGAAGAAGTTGTTGCAGCTGAGGTCAAAGAGGTTGCTGCCTGTGTTCTCCTCTATGATTCTGATGGACTCCTGTCTCACATTTAGGTCTTTCAACGATTTGGAGTCTATTTTTGTGTGTGGTGTAAGGAAATGGTCCAGTTTCATTCTTCTGCATGTGGCTGTCCAATTTTCCCAACACCATTTGTTGAAGAGACTGTCTTTATTCCATTGGATGTTCTTTCTTGCTTTGTCGAAGATTAGTTGACCATAGAGTTGAGGGTCCATTTTTGGGCTCTCTATTCTGTTCCATTTATCTATGTGTCTGTTTTTGTGCCAGTACCATACTGTCTTGATGATGACAGCTTTGTAATAGAGCTGGAAGTCCGGAATTGTGATGCTCCCAGTTTTGCTTTTCTTTTTCAAGATTCCTTTGGCTATTCGGGGTCTTTTCTGGTTCCATACAAATTTTAGGATTATTTGTTCCATTTCTTGGAAAAAAGTAGATGGTATTTTGATGGGGATTGCATTGAATGTGTAGATTGCTCTAGGTAGCATGACATCTTCACAATGTTTATTCTTCCAATCCATGAGCATGGAATGTTTTTCCATTTCTTTGTGTCTTCTTCAATTTCTTTCATGAGTATTTTATAGTTTTCTGCATACAGATCCTTTGCCTCTTTGGTTAGATTTGTTCCTAGGTATCTTATGGTTTTGGGTGCCATTGTAAATGGGATCGACTCCTTGATTTGTCTCTCTTCTGTCTTGTTGTTGGTGTATAGGAACGCCACTGATTTCTGTGCATTGATTTTATATCCTGCCACTTTACTGAATTCCTTATGAGTTCCAGCAATTTAGGGGTGGAGTCTTTGGGTTTTCCACATAAAGTATCATATCATCTGCAAACAGTGAGAGTTTGACTTCCTCTTTGCCGAGTTGGATGCCTTTGATTTCTTTTTGGTGTCTGATTGCTGTGGCTAGGACTTCTAATACTAGGTTGCATAGAGGCGGTGATAGTGGACATCCCTGCCACTTTCCTGACCTTAGGGGAAAAGCTCTCAGCTCTTCCCCATTGAGAATGATATTCGCTTTAGGTTTTTCATAGATGGCTTTTATGATATTGAGCTATGTACCCTCTATCCCTATACTCTGAACAGTTTTGATCAAGAAAGGATTCTGTGCTTTGTCAAACGCTTTTTCTGCATCTATTGAGAGGATCATATGATTCTTGTTCTTTCTTTGTTAATGTATTGTATCACGTTGATTGATTTGCAGATGTTGAACCAACCTTGCAGCCCAGGGATAAATCCCACTTGGTCGTGGTGAATAATCCTTTTAATGTACTGTCAGATCCTATTGGCTAGTATTTTGGTGAGAATTTTTGCATCCATGTTCATCAAGGATATTGGTCTGTAATTTTCCTTTTTGATGGGGTCTTTGTCTGGTTTGGGGATCAAGGGAATGGTGGCCTCATAGAATGAGTTTGGAAGTTTTCCTTCCATTTCTATTTTTTGGAAAACTTTCAGAAGAATAGGTATTAATTCTTCTTTAAATGTTTGGTAGAATTCCCCTGGGAAGCCATCTGGCCCTGGGCTTTTGTTTCTTGGGAGATTTTTGATGACTGCTTCAATTTCCTTAGTGGTTATAGGTCTGTTCAGGTTTTCTATTTCTTCCTGGTTCAATTTTGGTAGTTGATACATCTCTAGGAATGCAGCCATTTCTTCCAGGTTATCCTACTTGCTGGCATAGAGTTGCTCATAATATGTTCTTATAATTGTTTGTATTTCTTTGGTGTTGGTTGTGATCTCTCCTCTTTCATTCATGATTTTGTTGATTTGGATCATTTCTCTTTTCTTTTTGATAAGTCTGGCCAGGGGTTTATCAATCTTGTTAATTCTTTCAAAGAACCAGCTCCTCGTTTCGTTGATCTGTTCTACTGTTCTTTTGGTTTCTATTTCATTGATTTCTGCTCTGATCTTTATCATTTCTCTTCTCCTGCTGGGTTTAGGCTTTATTTGCTCTTTTTTCTCTAGCTCCTTTAGGTGTAGGGTTAGGTTGTGTATTTGAGACCTTTCTTGTCTCTTGAGAAAGGCTTGTATGGCTCTATACTTTCCTCTCAGGACTGCCTTTGCTGCATCCCAAAGATTTTGAACAGTTGTGTTTTCATTTTCATTGGTTTCCATGACTTTTTAAAATTCTTCTTTAATTTCCTGGTTGACCCATTCATTCTTCAGTAGGATGCTCTTTAGCCTCCATTTATTTGAGTTCTTTCCTACTTTCCTGTGTGGTTGAGTTCTAGTTTCAAAGCATTGTGGTCTGAAAATATGCAGGGAATGATCCCAATACTTTGGTACCAGTTGAGACCTGATTTGTGACCTAGGATGTGATCTATTCTGGAGAATGTTCCATGGGCACTAGAGAAGAATGTGTATTCCAATGCTTTGGGATGGAATATTCTGAATATGTTTGTGAAGTCCATTTGGTCCAGTGTGTTGTTTAAAGTCTTTATTTCCTTGTAGATGATCTGTCCATTTCAGTCAGGGGGGTGTTAAATCCCCCACTATTACTGTATTGTTGTCAATGTGTTTCTTTGCTTTTGTTATTAATTGCCTTATATAATTGGCTGTTCCCATGTTAGGGGCATAGATATTTACAATTGTTAGATCTTCTTGGTGGATAGACCCTTTAAGTAGGGTATAGTGTCCTTCTTCTTCTTTTATTACAGTCTTTGGTTTAAAATCTAATTTGTCTGATATAAGGATTGCCACCCCAGCTTTCTTTTGGTGTCCATTAGCATGGTAAATGGTTTTCCACCCCTTCACTTTCGATGTGGGGTTGTCTTTGGGTCTGAAATGAGTCTCTTGCAGACAGCATATCGATGGTCTTGTTTTTTAACCCAATCTGATAGCCTGTGTCTTTTGATTGGGGCATTTAGCCCATTTACATTCAGGGGAACTATTGAAAGATATGAATTTAGTGCCATTGTATTGCCTGTAAGGTGACTGTTACTGTATATTGTCTGTGTTCCTTTCTGGTCTATGTTGCTTTTGGGCTCTCTCTTTGCTTAGAGGACCCCTTTCAATATTTCTTGGAAGGCTGGTTTCGTGTTTGCAAATTCCTTTAGTTTTTGTTTGTCCTGGAAGCTTTTTATCTCTCCTTCTATTTTCAATGACAGCCTAGCTGGATATAGTAATCTTGGCTGCATATTTTTCTCATTTAGTGCTCTGAAGATATCATGCCAGTCCTTTCTGGCCTGCCAGGTCTCTGTGGATAGGTCTGTTGCCAATCTAATGTTTCTACCATTGTGGGTTACATATCTCTTCTCCCGAGCTGCTTTCAGGATTTTCTCTTTGTCTCTGAGACTTGTAAGTTTTACTCTTAGATGTCGGGGTGTTGAGCTATTTTTATTGATTTTGAGAGGGGTTCTCTGTGCCTCCTGGATTTGGCTGCCTGTTTCCTTCCTCACATTAGGGAAGTTCTCTGCTATAATTTGCTCCAATATACCTTCTGCCCCCCTCTCTCTTTCTTCTTCTTCCTGGATCCCAATTATTCTAATGTTATTTCATCTTTGGTATCACTTTTTTCTCGAATTCTGCCCTCGTGATCCAGTAGTTGTTTATCTCTCTTTTTCTCAGCTTCTTTATTTTCCATCATTTGGTCTTCTATATTGCTGATTCTCTCTTCTGCATCATTTCTCCTACAGTTAGTGCCCCTATTTTTTTTGCACCTCATTAATAGCCTTTTTGATTTCGACTTGGTTAGATATTAGTTCTTTTATTTCTCCAGAAAAGGTTTCTCTAATAACTTCCACGCTTTTTTCAAGCCCAGCTAATATCTTTAAAATCATGATTCTGAACTCTAAGTCCGACATCGTACTAATGTCTGTATTGAGTAGGTCCCTGGCAGTTGGTACTACCTCTTGTTCTTTTTGTTGAGGTGATTTTTTCCATCTTGTCATTTTGTCCAGAGGAGAATAGATGAATGAGAGAACAAAATGCTAACAGGGTAACAACATCCCCAGCAAATATACTCTAAACAAATCAGAAAAGACCTGAAACAAGGGGAAAAGAAAGGGAAAGAAAGAAAAAAGAAAAAGATGAAATCAAACAAAAACAGAACAAAAAAAACAGAATATGATCAAATATGATCAGGCTGGTGCATAGATCAGTGCCACACACTAGATTTTGGGTGTACTTTCGTCTGTTAGAAGAAAGTGCCTCCCAAAATTTTAAAGAAAGAAAAACTTATATATGTACAAAAATAAGGGTTGATACAATGAAGGGATGGAATATGATTGTAAAGATGAAAACTAGAAAAAATTTATAAAGGGAACTGATAAGATGAGAAGTTGTTTGAAAAAAGAAAGAAGAGGATTTAAAAGAAAAAAGAAAAAAAAAGGGAGAGAATGTGATCAGGCAGGACTAGAACAAAGCCATACACTAGATATTCAGGGTATATTTTGATCTGTTAGAAGAAACTGTATCTCAAAATTTTAAAGAGAGAACAACTTATACATATATGCCAAAATAAGGATAACTACTATGAAGGGATAGATATGGCTCTAAAAATGAAAAATAAAAATGTTTTTTTTTAAGGGATTGATAAGATGTTGGTTGAAAAAGGGAAAAAGAAAAATTCAAAAAAAAGTTAAAAAATTAACTTTGAAAGACTAGAGAATCATGGTAAAAAAGCCATAAATTCTATGTGCAGTATTCCCCTAGCTCTGAGTTTCCCCGTTCTCTTTGATTGGTAAACTTGGTCTTGGCTGGCTGTTCTTCTGGGGGAGGGGCCTGTTGCTGTGGTTCCCAAATGTCTTTGCCAGAGGCGGAATTGACCGCCCTTGTTGTTCCGGGCTAAGTAATCTGCTCAGGTTTGCTCTCGGGAGCTTTAGTTCCCTGCAAGCTTTCTGTACAGCTTTGGAGGATGAGAGTGAAATTGGCAGGCTCCCAATCTCTGCCCTGGAGGAGCCAAGAATTCGGGGCTCCGCTCCTCAGTGCACCCAGAGAAAAGCAGTCAATCATTCCCATCTCCCCGTCTCCGGCCGCACTCTGTGCTCACCCGGACTGTGACCAAGCGTTTCTATCTCTGGCACCCAACTCCGTGTGGAGTCTCCAAACCCAGCAGATCCCTGCAGTGTGCTCCCACGCCACTCTCCCCTGGGGGAGGAAGGGGAGTCTCCCCAGATCTGCCACTTGTTGGGTCCCTGCTAGAGGAGCAGTGGCCCGACTGTGCCACGGATCACGGTTTATGGCAACCCCGAGCTGACAGCCCATGCCTCGGCTCCGTCTCTGCAGCTGGCTTCCCTGCTCTGATACCTGGGAGCTCTGCCACACTCAGGTACCCCTGGTCTTTCTGTGACCCCCAGGGTCCTGAGACCACACTGTCCCGCGAGGATTCCACCCCCCTGCTCAGCCACTGGAGCGACATCCCTCAGCGGAGCTGACTTCTAAAAGTTCCGATTTTGTGCTCCGCTTTCTATCACTTGCCGGTAGTGGCCGACGGAGGCCCCCTCCCCCACCGTCTATCCTCCTGAATATCGCCTCCGATTCACTTCTCCGCCCGTTCTACCTTCCAGTAAGTGGTCGCTTCTCTGTTCAGAGAGTTGTTGCTATTCTTCTCTTTGGTCTCCTGTTGAGTTCATAGGTGTTCAGAATGGTTTGATCCCTATTCAGCTGAATTCCTGAGACCAGACGAAATCCAGATCTCCTACTCCTCTGCCATCTTGCTTTGCCCTCCCCTAGCTGTGATATTATTACAAGATGTTACCATTGGGGGAAACTGAGCAAAGTGTACAAGTAGTCTCTGAATGATTTCCTAGAACTTCTTGTGAATCTACAATGATCTCAACAACAATTAAAATTAACAACAACAACAACAACAAAAAAACCTTGGATTCAATATCCTCTTTTCATACTAAGGGTCTCGAAGGAGACTGGCAGTTCCTTTACATATTGAACAGTAGGCCAGAGTGTGTGAGTAGAGGGAAGGCTAGAGGTCCTTCTGTTAGGAGCAATAGGAGGTTTTTAGTAGCTGTCAGAACATCCTCAGGCTAAATGCTCATACCTCAGGGCTGATGTTTCATCTGCCAGCTCTGTGGCCCCTCCAGTGTCCTCCCAAGGTATATCAGTTGTTTTGTTTGCTTAGCAACCCTTCCCTCCTGCAACAGCAAACTGCTTCTACTACTGAATGCTCTCTTTCCCACTCCATGTGCTTTGGAGGGGCTGCCAATCATACTGCCTTCCCCATGGGCCAAAGAATGGGCATGTGACACATGCCTGGCAAATCATAGTCTCCCTTCCCACAGGCAGCAATCACTACCCAGAATTGTATTCATGACCAGAGCTGGGCCAATCAGAGACCACCATGGATTTATTTTTCTTCCAATACTGGCTGGAGAAGCACTCTTTCTTTTGACAGTTACTGAGTTACATGATGTTAAACCTAGGTAAGGCAATGTCTACTCTTTGTGAACTGTAGGGACAGAGTCCATCAGTGGTAGGACAGACTGAGATCTATGCACAGAGAGAATTCAAGAAATAAGAGATCTAGAGAGAGATACAGAGAGACAGAGAGATAAAACAACTTCATCCGAGCCTCTGGAGACCACCCTTTGGCCTCCAGTTACATGAGATAATATATCCTTTGTGCTGGAGTCATCTTGAGTTGGGTTTCCATCACTAACCCATAGCTTAACCCTTCATGAACTCGGCCTGTGAACTTGCAGTCTCCAGCTCATGTCCTTGGGCAGTTGGCCTCAGTGAAAGCCCTCCAATTCCTCCTTAAGACCCTGATACTGAAAACAGAGGCTTGTTTCTCACAGTGACAAATCATTAATTCCATGGATGTTAAATGAAATGAGACTGCAGAAGGGCCACACTAGGCCAAGATGCGGCAGCCAATTCTCCTGTACATGTGGATCCTGAGCTGAGATCCTTGCAGTCCCTCTGCTGAGGCAGCTGGCTATTCCAAAAGATTAATATTGTTTACATGAGCTATTAGTCTCGATGCAGGAAAAGATGAGCCAGGAGAAGAGAGGCTGTGATGTAATCAACTCCATTTCTATCTCAGGGTATAGGTACTACTCTAAACACTCAATTCAGAATAGGTGGCAAATACCGACGAGGTGCTGAACAACATTCTGGACAATGTGGGAATGGAAAGATGAGCATGACTTGGATCTTTTTTTCCAGGAACTTGGGGTGTTTGGGAAGATGCGCACCATCTTGTCTAGGTATATATACCTAGGTTAGTGTGTAATTCTATGACAGATGTAGTACAATGAAGTTGTAAGCAGGGTTCTGGAATCAGAACGTCTGGGTTCAAAACCCCAGCTTGGCCCAACCTATGAGCATCCAGGAGCCAGAGCCAGAGATCTGCTGTATTTCTTTAGCAAGCAACCTAGCCTCTGTGGTCTTGGTGCCTCTGTTTCTTCTCAGCAAAGTGAGGGTCACAACAGTGCCTATCTCAGTGTTATAGTGAGGATTGAATCAGATAATAAATGTGAAATTCCCAGCAGGTAGCACATGCTTAAAAAATGGTATCTGTATTGTCATCATCACCATCCTCATCACCAATCAATATTACTGTCATTATCACCAGTACTACAATGAGGACTTTGGAATAAATCATAGAGGAGACCAAGGTTCTATAGGAATAAGAAGAAAAAAGCTTAATTGGGGATTCAGGGAGGCTTTCTGGAATAGGTGGCACTTGAGCTGGACGTTGAAGAATAAGTGGGAGTGGTAGGGAAGAAGTTCTCAGAGCTACAATGCCACTACATCATTCTTGCTGCTCTAACCACCCAAGTTTTAGTGCAGACAATTATGTAGAAGCAGGAGAGGTGCCCAAACATCCAAGAACTCAAGATCTGCCACATCATTGCACGTGATCTTGCCCTTGCTCCTAATTCTGCAACATGGAGGTTAGAACATCTCATGTCTTATTCCCAGACTCCTGCTGGAGGCAGCCTACCATTTCCTTTCTCTGGGCCTGAACTTTAAGCTGCATAGAGCTGTGTTCCCCAAGCCCCCAGCTCTAGCCTGTTTTCCAGTTTGCTTCACTGACCAGCCTGGGCAGGCCTAGCTAAGCACAGCCCTAAGCATGGCCCTGACATGTGGTAGGCTCTCAGCACATAGATTATGAATAAATGAATTGCCTGAGCATTTTCTTGTCTCAACCCTGAGATATAGCCTCCATGAATGATGACAAGATACATAAAGTCTTGGCTAGCCAATGTGATATTTGACTCATCTCTATGTGTTGGCAGCCAGGAGCCTGGAAATGGACATCAGTTCCTCCAGGAATATGCTTTCTTTTCTGGGCGGTTTCCTGTTCTCAGGAGTCTTTACAAAGAGGTCCCACTTGGTCATATGGTTCTAGAAGCATTTAGAAAGCAGTCCTTGTCAGAGAAAGTCCTAGGTAATGGCTCTACCTCCCATCCCTGTCACCACCAATACACATACACACACCGTCTAAGAGCATTCAGTGGTTATCTGTTATTTCTGCCTACTGAAACTCATTCTCCCCTTGTTCTGGCAATGGCTACTTAACTGAGAGAAGGACCCTTTCCTCACTCTTTGTTCATGTGATAAAGGTGTGGCTGACAACCCATCCCCACTTATCCCACAGGTGGGCATTTAACCTGGGCTCAGCCAATCAGCACATTCCATCCCCCCGGCCATAGTGATCTGTTCTGGGGGTAGTAGGTGACCCCCAGCTGGTCCAATAAGGGTAAAACTGAAACTTTTGGTGGGACTATTGGGAGTAGAAGTTCTCTCTTCACAGGGGTGGGCCCATGATGGCCAGTAGCCATTTCAGTACCTCATGAGGAGAACATGTCCGAGGAGCAACTAAAAGAACAGAGCAGGGAGTTGATGAAGGAGCATTTGAATGGCTGAAGTTAGCCATGCCTGAAGCCAACCTAACCTGGTAAGCTCAAAATATATATTGTTTTTTTGCCTAAACCAATTTAAGTTGGGTTATCTTACACTTGCAAGTTCTAATACACAAATGGGACAGTAGAAACACCAACGCATATGTCAAAAAAAAAAAAAAAAAAACCTGTCTTGGAGAGCAAAGAGCTTTTATCCCTGGGAACTGGTTATCTTTTTTGCTCATTCAACAAGTATTTAGTAACTACTTTCCAGCTCCTAGGAAGGATGCTGGGAAATTTTTCTTATCTCCAAAATCCTAAGTGTGATTAATGCACTCGTTGTCAGGGGTAATCAGGGAGAGGTCTTTGAGGATATGAGCGGTAAGTGAGACCTGAGGAAGTGGAGAAATGCACAGTGGTCCAGCAGGACAAGAACATGTTGAGAGGCTTGGGTTCTGGATTCTGGCTCTAGCACTCACCAGCTACATGATCTCAGGCAGTCACCTTAAACTCTCTGCCCTTCAGTGCTTCTACCTTTACAATTGGGATATTAATATCTGTACTGCTGAAGCCACCTGGTTGTTGCCAAAACAAACAAAATATGCTTTGAATGTTAAAAGCAATGTATATTTGGATGAGAGAAAATCATTTTATAAGTTGATATGAGGTCCTTTAGCTTCTGGCCAAGATAGAGGATCAGAAACCAGAATTATCCTCCCACCTTAAAAAACTAAAACACCAGACAAAATACATGGTAAAATGGTTTCTAGACATGTAGTAGAGGTGATGCAGGATTCCTGAAAAAAGGGGGAAACAAATAGAGTGAGCCCTTCAATTCTGCCAGCTTACTGTCTGAATTGATTTTCCAAACTTCAGTGTAGGGAGGGGCATCCCAGGCAGAGTCTGGTGGTCTCTCTGAGTTGAAGAGATAGAATTGGAAGTTTGAAGAGGCCAAAGGAACTAGAGTTTTCAGGGCAGAGTATCACAGCCCTGGAATGACTCACATTCCTGAAATCCAGAATAGAGAAATCTCATAATACACAGGGGATCAGGTGGAGTACTCAGAAAAGTATTGCCTCAGTAGTAAGGTCAAGTTAGCTCTAGATCACTGGCATGATCCAGCCTAACAAAGCTTAAATCAAGTCTTAACAGGATCAATCTGTTTCCAAGTAACTTAAATGAGTCTCAGAATGAACTTCAAGGACATTTAAAGGAATACAAAAAGTCCAGCACACAAGGTAAAATTCACAATGTCTGATATTCAGCCAAAAATGATCAGACATACAAAGAGTAAGGAAAATACAACTAATAATGAAAAGAAAAATAATAAACAAAAAAGGCCAAGAAATGATAAAAATAATAAAAATGGTAGACAAGGACATTAAAATATCTATTATAAATATACTCCATATGTTCAAGAAGATAGAAGAAAGAAAGTCCAAATATATTAAGGACAGATATGGAAAATAGAAAAAGACCCAAATGGAACTTCTAGAGATAAAATATACAATGTTTAAGATCGAAAAAAATATATACTGGAGGGAATTAAATTGACATGAAGGAGATGATGAGTCTCCTAATTTAGGATATTTTTGCAAAAGTGGAACAAAAGCAAACTGGGCATGGAAGGTGGAATTATAGATTCAGAGCACTGCCAAAACATACTGGGTCTTTGTGAAAATTATATAAAAATACCTTAACTGAAAGAACTATCATAAAAAGGATTATTATTTTTTTAAAGATTTTATTTATTTATTTGACAGAGAGATAGCACAAGTAGGCAGAGAGGCAGGCAGAGGGAAAAGAAGAAGCAGGCTCCCCACTGAGCAGGGAGCCCAATGTGGGGCTCGATCCTGGGATCATGACCTGAGCCAAAGGCAGATGCTTAACTGGCTGAGCCATCCAGGCACCCCATAAAAAGGATTATTTTTGAGGAACCTCCATACTGTTTTTCCAGAGTGGCTGCACCAGCTAACATAACAAAATAAAATTTTAAAAAAAGGATTATTTTAAAGGTGTTCCTTTATTAGGGCTGACACAGTTCTGCACTAGGGATACACATTGTGGTAAGAAGAGCATCAGCTACATTTCAGTCCCATGTGCCCATTAACCAGTTACCGTGTTCCAGGTCATGGTCTCTATAGCCATACTACACACATTAGCCCAGTCTAAATGAGTGCAGATAAAGGAGAAAGAATGCCATAGGCATCATGGACCAGTGCTTCCTTAAAGACTCATAAACTGAACCACAATTCCAGCTTTGCTTGAGAGCTCTTTTACCTGCTTCTAAGAATCTGCAGAAACCCTACCAGCTAACTGCTCCTTCCTCTCTCTCTGCCTTCCTCCATCACTATGTTCATTCCCTTCTGCCCCTCACTGTCCTCTAGGAGTTGATTTCACATTGGCCAACAACAATTGTATGCACCAGCCCTCTGATACACAGGTGAGATTAATGAAGGGGGTTTCTCAGTGTCTTGGTTAGTCAGTGGATGGGATCCCATTCAGAGGCCCCTACCAAGATTTAAATGTTGGAATGAATATATCCAGGAAATGTCTTCATGCATATCCCACTTTGACAAGAGTTTAAAAATATATATAAATAGAAAAATCTTGGCCCTGTTACTGGGCCCATCAGCAACAGCAGCAAGGGGTTGCTCAGATCTTCCCTGAGAATTTACTCCATATTTGCCAAAAAGATGCCTTCGTTCTGATTCTATGCAGCCTGAGAACCCCAGGGAATATTCAGAACCCCAGAGACAGAAACAATATAAAGACAGTCATTTCTCTTTGAAACAACAATTTGTATTTTCATATCTTTGATACACAGTCTAATACTCAAATCAATAGGCCAATGGAGATTCACCCAGTGTAAGTTTAATAAGGAAAATAGTTTTTAAAAAAAGATTTGGAAAGCAAGAGAGATATTACCTGCAGGTGTGTTAGATTGTGGAGCGGGGTTAGGTTGGTTCTTTCTTTTTTCCCTAGTGTAATGAAACAGAAGCTAAACCTCTGAGTTGATTATGATCAGATAGATATGGGAGCTTCTGGCTGTTTTCTGTTTCCTATCACCCCTCCTACCCTTGCCCCAATCAATACAACAAGTTTTATCTTCTCTGATGAAAACTCAACTTTCTGTTTTTTGCAATTTAGGCTTCCTCATGCTTGGTTTGAGTTTGCAGTCAGGCAAATCAGTTTCCAAATCCAAGTCATGAGTTTTGGAAGCCCCAGGCGAAGGCCTGTTCCAGAAGGTAGGTAGGCAAAATTGATAAAAAAAAAAAAAAAAGTCCATAAAATAGGGTCAAGAAGGCCCAGAGAGGCTGGGCAGCAGGTAGAACTTGCTCTTGAAGACCACTTTCCTTATCTCATGTCTCTCTTCTTGATGTGTTATGATTCCCTGGTTGCTAAGGTCAAGCTCAATTCACCAACACAATGGCTCCTGGCTCCTTTAGGAATAAGGAGTGTGGCCATGAAGCCTTCATATCAATGTTTTGATTGGACCCATTACCTGGCAGGCTATATCTGTTCAATAAATATTCATTGAATGTCTCCTGTGTACCAAGCACTGTTCTAGGCCCTGGGGATATAGCAGTAAACAATGCAGACTAGCTCATGGAGCTTATATTCTAGTAGTTTATATTCTGTTATTTATATAAACACATAAATAAATAAGTAAAGATAAGATCAGATCGTGAACATGCTATAAGGAAAATCTTTAAAGGACCACCAGAAATTGGAAAAGCATTCTAAAAAAAAAAGTTGGAGGAAGGGATTTGAGCTGACATTTGAATGAAATGAAAGAACCAGTCATGTGAAGATCTGGGTGAAAAGTCTTTCAGACAGAGAAAACTGCAGGGCAAGGGCCCTGGGAAACAAGCTTGGTTGAAAGAATAAAGAACTTCTGTATAGCTAGAGTATAGTGTGTAAGGGGAAAGTTAAATGAGATAGTTAAAAAATTAGTCAAGATGAAGATCATATAGAAACTTGTGGACTTTTATAAAAAGAAGTTGTGATGGGAAACAATTGCTCTGATTTATGTTTTGGAAATATCTTTCTGCTGCATGGATAAATGGGCTATTGGGGATGGGGTGGCATGGAAGAATAAAAGCAGAGAAAACAAACACTAATGCTGTAGTCTAGGCAAGGGATGATGAACAGTTGACCCAGGGTAGTAGCAGAGAGAGAGTGAGATGTGGATGGATGAAAGTGGAGTATATTCTGGAGATAGAGTCGATGAGACTGACTAATGCATTATAATGTAGGGAGATATACAAAGAGGGAATTCAAAGATGACTCTTAGGTTTTGACTTGAGCAGCTGGTTGATTGGATGTCTGCCCATTCCTGAGTTAGGAGACAATCTAATAAGAGTCCTGTCTTAGATGTCTAAGGTTTGTGATTCTTATTTGACATCCAAGTGGAGAAGTCAGGAAGCCATTTGGATTTGGAGTCAAGAGCTCAGTTGTGGGGATTTAAATTCTCTGGATCAGCCTTTCTACCCATCTGAATTTTACTCTTCCAATCAGCTCATTTTTCACTTATTCAATAAGCATTCAATGAGTGTCTTCTATGTTCAAGGATCTATGCTCAGTGAGTTATAATGAAGAGAATAAGACCTAAGGCATGATCCTGTCTTCAAGGACAGAACAGTCAACCCTGGATCCTTAATATATAACGGGATACTCTAGATTTTGTTTTTCTTGCTGAATGGCCTTGAGCTTCTGGGATACCAAACTGGGAAATTCCTGGAATAAATGAGTAGAACACCAATACTCACTGAGATGGCCATATAATTTGGGCTAATATCCACTCCTGACTCAGGTAGGTGTGGTGGGCATGGAAGGTGCCATATAAATGGGTGAATGGGGTGAGGGAGCAGCTAACATCTGTGGGAATCTCAAAGGGTTATTACTCAAGTGTCCTTCAAGTGTTTGCTTACACCAGACTTGAGTACCTCCAGTGATGTCCCACTCACTACCTGTGCTCTTTGAAAAGTTCTGGTAAGTCTTTGGAATTGGGCTTCTTGGGAAGCAACAGAAAAGCATGGGGTCCAACTACCAAAACTTGTAGCTAAATGGTAAATCTTGGGACTGTGAGTAGCCAGAGGGCCTCTAGGGGTGCTGTAGAGGGGCTGCAGATGGGTTCCAGACTTTCCCCAGGAACTTAAGTGTTTTCACACCTGGACAGCCCACACTTAGAAACTATTGGGTTATGGTCCCAGCTGCAGTGTTTCTGGAAGATAACATGGCAGAATGCATAACTTTATATTGGAGATAATTTAGCTCATGTTCCCAGATATCTGCAGAAATGGGTCTTGTTTAAGATTTATTACCCCCCTGAAACTAACAGAGCCACACATAACACCCACAAGCTTTATTTAAGGACTTTACTCGATGGCCAGTGAGAAAACAGTAAAATCCTCACTCTTCCCAGGATAGATAAGGAAAGTCAATCCTGGCAACCTCCATCTTTTAATCCTCAGAGGTCTGTCAGGGCCTGTGCCCATCCACCCACAGATGTTAGCTGCTCCCTCATCCCATTCACCCTCCACCCCCACCTGCTGTCATATCTCAGCTCTCTTGAGTCACCCGAGCTTTAATTTGGGCTAATCTCCACTCCTGACTCAGGTAGGTGTGGTGGTGATAAATCAAAATGAGGACACAAGCTGTCAGTAATAAAACAGGAGAGACTTGTCAGTCTAATCAACTTTATTAGCAACAAGTCACAGGAAAGTCTCTGGTAGCTTTTTCTCCTCTTTTCCTTGATGCTTCCTTTTAGCTTCCATGAAGTTCCCAGCAAAGCAGATGCAACCAAGTCAGAGATGAATTAGCAAAGAGGAGGTGGGGGAAGAGGAGGCTCTGTGTGGCTCCCCAGTGGATGGCCACACATACCAATATGACCAGGCCAGACAGGGATGGAGGCAGCAGCCTGGTTTTCTCAGGTGGCATTCTGAGGGTCTTCTCCCTCTGTGAATAGGGAAACTGTATAATTTAGAGAACCCATCTGGAGGTGGACAGGATGGACAGACTCCATCCAAATCAACTTTTTGCTTTGGGAAAGATCTTTAACAAGCTTTCCCCAGACAAGAGAGAGAGCACACGTGATAGAGAAAAGTGGCCTTAAGACCTGGTGGCTTCACAACCCTAGTTCTAAACTTTGCTAAAGCCATGTGTCTTGCTTGACTTGGGGTCTCGGACCTGTGTCCTTAGGATGTATCTTCCCTTTTTGCCCTAGTAGCTTGAGTGGATTTCTGTTTCTTATAACCATGGCAGTCCTAATTAAGAAAATATATTAAAGCACAGCATTTTGAAACATGCATATACCAAACAAGTCAGCATTCTGTTTTCTCTGACCCTCAGAGTTGAACATCCAGCTTCCTGGTGGACTCACCACGTGGGGTCTTACAGGCCCCTTAACTCAACGGCAGTCCTATTGTAAACATGCAAACATTGGAGGTAGAGCTAAAGCCCCCTGAACCACATTCCCATTCCCAATTATTTCCTTGGAGGTCAATGCCATTATCACTTGGTTTGTGTTCCACCAGACCTGTTTTGATGCATTTACATATGTACACACAGAGATATAGATAGATATAGATAGATGTGTATTTGCTTTTTTTCCCTTAAATTATCTTATATTCTACATGTCATTTAACAACTCACTTTCTTCCTACTCAAGAGGTCTTGGCTATCTTTCCATATCAGAACATTTGCCTCTTTTAAACTGCTATGTAGAATTCCATAGGCTGGCTATCCCATAACTAATTTAACCATTCCTTATTGCAGAACATTTAGGCTGTATCCGCCTTCAAATTTTTCAATTACAAAAGTACTTCATGGAAATTCCTTGTAAAGGTTCTTTGGGACACATGCAAGGGCTCCTCTGGGAGGTGCTGAGGGCTGGGTTTGCCAGCTCCCAAGAGAATGGAGTCACTTCTATCTTCCTTACCTGTCGTGGAGCCAAAGGAACCCATAAGCCTGCCTTCTCACTAGCACTGGCCAAGGTCTTGTCTTCCAAATTCATCTCCTCTGTCAGTCTTCCTTCCTGGCTTTCTCTCTCTCAGACTCATTCCCCTCCTGCCTAGACCACCAGGACCACCTCCTTGTTGCCGCCCCCCCCGTCCAAGCTTGGCCCCTTCTGATCCACCTCTAACCTCTGCCAAAAAGATACAGAAACCTAATGGGGTTGTCTGCTGCCCACTCACAGGCTGCCCAGGGCCCTAAAGAAAAGTGCAAGGCCTTTGTGATCTAAGCCTGGCTCCCCAATCCAGGTCATTTCTCTGTCACTTCTGCCTTAGCTCTCTAGAAACAGAGAACTGGCTGTAGTTCTCTACTCACCTCCAAGCCACTATGTTTTGACCCCTTACTTTTGCTCATGCTGTGCCTTCTGTTTGGAACACCCTTGCCTATCTCAGATTAACCCCTACTCCTTCTTTAAGATGAGAGCACCAGCTCAGGTGCCCCTCTTATCTCTCTGGAAATACTCGCTGCCCCTCTAGTGCTGTCCTTTCCACCTGTGTTCTATTTACATGTGTACTGGTTCTCCCACCAGATTGCAAGCTCTGTGAGGAGAACACTTGGTTTCAGCCACCTCTGTGCCTGCAGAGCATAGAGACAGCTCTATCCCACTCTCAAGCCATCCTTTGGAGGGGTCAGGCCCTACTTCCCATCTCCAAGGGATTCCTATGAGACCCAGGCTAAAGTCAGTCAGTGGAAATGGGAATCAGTCCCAGGACTTTTGTTCAAACTATTGGGGAAGAAAGGCTCTCTTTTCAGTTGCACTTGGCATTGTAAAGATATAAAGCTGGTGAATCTTCTGCCATTTGGTACCCTTAAGAATTTACCCATGTGAGAATGTATGCTAAGAGAAGGAAAGAATAAATACTGAGTCCAGATAGCTTCATTTGAGCTCCTAGATCCAACCATGCATACTCCACTGGACTTTCTATTTCTCAAAGTAAGTATATTCCTTTTCAGTTTAGACTGGCTTGAACAGTTTTCCGTCACTTGCAATTGAAGGAGTCCACTGGCCAAGCAAAAAAAAATGGCATGTATGCTTCCCACCCTTGTGTAGTCCCTCCTACATTGAATAGGCTATGTCCAATAGGATACTGCAGATGTGACTGTATGTCACTTCCAAGGCTAAGCTAGAAGGAACCCTGTAGCTTCCACCTCACTCCCTCTTAGATTGCTCCCACAGAAGGATGCCAGCTGCCATATTGTGAGGACACTCAACAGTCCTACAGAGAAGCCCATGTGGGGAAGAACTGAGACTTCACACGAAATTGCCCACCATGTAAGAGAAATACTTTGGAAGCAGGTCCTTCAGCATCAGTCAAGCCTTCAGAAGACTGCAACCTCAGGAGACACCCCAAACCAGCACTTCCAACTAATTCATTCCCAAATGCATGACCCACAGAAACTGGGAGAGTTAATAAATACTTATTGTTGGCAGTCTTCAAGCTTTGGGGTAATTTGTTACATAGCAAGAGACAACTAATTCACCTCCCAAATCTGCTGCTCCAACTAAGAACCCCCACCCCTCAAAGCTCCTCAACCTTTAAATGGTACCAACATTTATCCAGCTTTTCAGGCTAAAAAAACCCCACAAAAAACATGTGGAAGTCATCCTTGAACCCTTTGTTTTCCTTACAACCCACATCCAGTCCAAATGTTTATCCTATTGGTTTTGCCTCCAAACTATATCCTGAATCCCACTATCTCTCTCCATGTCCACCTCTATCATCCCAACCCAGCCACCATAATCCCTCAGCTTGACTGACATGATGGTCTCCCAATTGATCTCTTAGCTTCACTTCTATACCCATATAAAGGAGTCTTCTTGAAGACCAGAATTATCTTATTGTTATTCATAGCAGATCCTATCATGCACCTGTTTGTTGCAGTGGCTTCTCAGCCCAATTTGAATAAAACACCTACTCCCTACTTCAGTTCAAAGTTGCTCATGTTCTGACTCAGGCTCCCTTAACAAACCATCTCCCTTTGTCCTCTGCCATCTGCTGTGTCTTCCATCTGCTCCTCACACTGGCCAGGACTGCTGCAGATCAGAGCCCTCTGCCTGGACTACTCCTTTTCCAGATAATCACATGGCTGTCCCTCCTCCTTGCTCAGGTCTCCAGGAAGTCATTGCTCTCCTGCTTCAGTAGCCTTCCCCTTCTCTACCAGTAGTCTCTATTTACTATCTTCTCCACTTACATTTACCTGCATCAATATTATTTTTTTCAAGTGTCTTCCCTGCCTCTCCTACAACTGAAATAAGCTCCTTGAGGGCAGGGCCTTTTTCATTATTCCCTGCTATAGTCTTATTGCTCTGATGAGTGTCTAGCTTATAGAGGGTGTTCAATAAATATTGTCACCCGAGCAGCTGACTCATGTTCCACGGGGTAGACTTAGGGCAATACCAAGCCAAATCATCTTAAAGGTCGGTAGCAATTCCCAAATGATGCTTGTACTTGTTCAACCTGACTTTGCTCTTCCCTTTGCCAAATACTCCCATGAAAGGGAGAAAACTTGCCTCCTCTTTGCAACTAGAGCTTTCCCATCATTGAGGAAAGGGGACCATAGCTTAGCTAGGTCTGGTGGCTTCCTGAAAGCTATACAACCAGTGTGGATCGGGGCTGGGAATTTGAATTCCACTCTGGAGAAGATGTGAGATGGAGGAGAGGCAAAACAAAAGGGCTTGCAGAGTCTGATTATTAACAGAACTGGAATCACCACAAAGCTAATGGAATTCCAGGGTCCTTGCATGCAACAGCTCCCTTCCAAAGCCCTGGGAGGGCCACTAACAATAGGTTCACATGCCCAGATGTTTTTGTAAAGGTTGCAAGAAGAAGACATTTGAGCCACATCAGCTAAGACTGCTGTTTCTTTCCCTTGCAATGTGCTCCCATCAGGCAGTGTTGGTGAGCTGTGGGTATCTAGGGACCTGGCTAAGAAGTTGGGTTAGAGTAACATTTAGCATGAGTATAGTGGGATATAGGTATAGGGCTTTCAGTTAATTTCATGTAGAGCAAAGCTGTTGCCAGCTCTTCTGGCATGGGAATGGCTTCTAGGGATATTCCAATTCTCACTCTTACTGATTCACCTGGCATCACAACATGAAGGTATAAGGCCAGGGGTCATATCTTGAGAAGAACATGTCCAGTCATACTCAACACCAGAAGAAAGTGAGGGAATGGACAGAGGTCGAAGCTAGCATGTGGGACATTGTTCTAATCCTCAGACCTGTACCATGGGAAGTGAAGGCATTCATTCTCATTTATACCTCACCAAACTGAAAGCTTTCTTCTGCACAAAGAATCTATTCTCTCTATAGAAAAATCATTGCATATAAAGAAGCAAACAGAGTATGAAGCCAAAACTTGCAGAGAATAAAAAAGTATTTTAGAGGTGTACCAGCAGTTAATTAATACAACATTATTATTTTTCTGCTATTTGTGGATCTTGTCAGTTTTTAAAATCATTCTTATTCATAATGAATTCCTTTTTTCATTCTAAATCAATATTCATTTTCATACCTAAATTCGTGTTCTTTTTTTACTTAAAGAGGATCCTTACATGGTATAAGCTTCCCCACAGAGATCATAGCCTCACCCGATTACCAGCTTGGACCTACACTTGAGTTAGGAGGCAGTAGGGGCAGCTGAAGCTTGGGAGGGACCCAGGGTGGGTGTCCTGGGCCTGGGCAGGGAGGTCTGTTCTGGCTGAGAAGAGCTGAGTCCTGGTTTGCACTGATGGGAACAGCTGCTGTCCCCTCCTCCAACACTGAAATCTTCATCCCTCCAGCCCTCTTTTTGGGCTGAAGGCCAAATGATTTCCTGTGTTTTCTCTGTTCATCAGCTCTCTATTATCATGATGGTGAGAGCCACCCACTCAATAAAACAAAGCAAACAGACTCCCACAAACCCACAAACAGCTCTGAGCACACAGGCTCCGATTTTATTTCCTAATTAACCAGTCATTCTCAGCCAATCGGATGATTTGCTTGTCATCCCATTCGGATTTGTGGGCAAACAAATCATCCCAGGGTCTCAGGCAACAGCTCCTGGGGTGGAGGGAGGGCTTGGGAGAGGCCTCATTACTCTTCACTGTGGCTTCCTAAGTCCCTCCTCCCTACCCCTCTTCTGCCTGTCTGCGTAGTTACTAGGCTTGCCAGGCTGCCTGTTTTCGGACTGCCAGGGCCAAGGCCAGGGACCCAGCCCCTAAGAAGCCCCTTTCCTCTGAAGCTCCACAGTTCTGTCCTTTCCTCTTGTTGCATTTGTCAGTGCCAAGGCTAATCAGGGAGGTGGACCCACAATGAGTGCTCTTCATGCAGAGAACATGAGAGCAACTTCTTCATGGCAAGTAGATTAGGGACTGTGGCCTGCCCTTTCTGGACCCTCTTTCCAGCAGGCTGGATAAGGAAGCACGGGGACCCCAGGGAAAGAGGAAAAGGAGTCCTGCCTTCCTGGAAGGCAGGAGGTGCAGGGATGCTCTCAAACACTTCTTTGCCTCCTTCCTCACCACAACCCTCTGCTTATCACCAGCTCTGCCTCCATGGGTGAGCCACTCCCCATCTCTGGCCTTTGTCTTCTCATCTATGAAAGGAAGAGGTAGTATTTTAAAGTCTCATAATGGTGGGTCTCACACCAAACCTGGCCAACAGATGTGTTTTGAGGGATCCACATACTGCTTTGTCTTGTTTTATTTTTGTATTTGAATTAGTTGCCAGAACTTTATAAATATGAGGTCATCATTTTTACAATGTAGAATTCAGGCTTTGCTCAAAATACTCTGAAGATTTGGATTTACTGGGCTTACATTCCCTCCTGGCAACAAATAGCTGAAAACAAGAAGCTGTCTCTGAGAAATATGACCTGTCCTCTGCAGTTAGCACAGTCCCCGTGCTTTCCTATTGGATTCCACCCAACCCACGTCACTCATGGACATTATTTGTGTGACCCTTGAAGGCATGTAAGTTTGATAGTCTGTAGTTTTCATTCTGCATCCCTTCTGAATATTCATAATGCATTTTACAGGTGTTTATTGAACTCCTTTCAGGTTCCTGGTCTCATTCTAAGCACCGAGGAATGCATAGAGTAAAATGTGGCCTCTGCCTGGGACAACCTAAAGTTTAGTTCCAGGGGCATGGGAACTGGCTAAATAAGAATTCATGCTGACGAAAGAAGCCATTCTAGCTGCTGTAGGGGAACACAAGACCAGTTTAAATTCCCTCTGATTATTCTTGTATAGCCATACAGCTAACATTTATGTGACACAGGAGAGTTTTCAGGATACTTCTATTAGATCTTTGAGACCTTACCACAATGTAGAGAGATAGATATTACTTCCAGATGCTCACAGGTGCTGCTGTGGTCTGAATGTTTGTGTCCTTCCCAAATTCATACCTTGAAAACTTAAGACTCCAGATGATGGTATTAGGAGGTGGGGCCTTTGGGAGATGATTTGCTGGAGAGAGTACAGCCCTCATAGATGGGGTTACTGTCCTTAGAAAAGAGGCCCTGGAGAACTAGCTCAACCCTTCTAGAATGTGAGGTTACAACAAGAAGTCTGCAACCCAGAAGAGAGCTTTCACCAGAACTCAATCATGCTTGAGATCCTGATCTTGAACTTTCAGCCTCCAAAACTGTGAGAAATAAATTTCTGTTGTTTATAAGCTACTCAGTCTCTGGTATTTTGTTGTAGCAGCCTCAACAGACTAAGATAGATGCCAAATGACTTGCTATAATCCTCCACAGGTTGTGTTTTTCATACTCAGTACAGACATCCCCAGACATAATTTTAAGACTTGTCACCTGCCATTCTGGGGAGTTGGAGTGCTGTACCCACCACATTCTGTGCCCTGGTCATTGATCTTTGTGCTCTAGGAAACAGCCCTGGTTCATAGCCTAAAAAGATATTGGAGAGATGTCTCAGCCAAAGGCAGAACCAAGACTCCCCTAGTTCTCTATGTATGTCACTGGCCTCTTAACTCCCCATTTTCTCCCAAATCTGCTTGTATCACCAACCAGCACTGCAAAGTGTAACAGCCAACCCCAGACTGCCTGACTTCCCATGGCCCAGCGAGCATCCAACCTGGCCGGCCCTCCTTGATTGTATATCTGTGGAGGGGCAGTTGTATTCCATTCCCGCTTTCAAATGACCAGAGAATAATTATCTAAGATCATTTTGAATGATAGTCTTCTAGTTCTAGAGAAACCATCAACGTGATCCCCACAAACTGTAAAAAATTGGGGATTGGGGTCTATAGATCTAAATGTCCCTCTCCCTTGGAGGACATGATTCTAAATTCTCTTTCTAGGCTTCACACCAAGGGTCAGAAGCCTGCTCCATGCTTGGCCAGTGACTGCCACAAAGGTGGGCATGAGTGGTGATGATGATAGATGACCTCTTGACAGGCTGCCAAGGACACTGTGAGCTCGGCTTCCATCTTTGCGAGCAAGTATGATGCTCCTCTTATAACAAGCTGGTTGAAAGTAATACATCTCCTGTGATTTAAGTGACAGGCTGTTGCAATTGTTTCCTTTGGCTTTGGCATAAAGAGGAAATGTGAATCCAACATGATCTGGAGTGGAAAGAACACATCAGATCTGAAGACTGCGTTTTTTTCCATCTGGGCAGAACTTAGGAGACAGACCCCATTAGGGACCTGAGGACCCAGCTGGTGGACAATATGGTTAAGATACAGAGGTCACTCCTTGGACTCCGAATCAGGTATCATTTTTCTCCTTCATACTGTCCTATTCTTCACTTCTGTCTGGATGTTCCCCTACTTCCACTGAGGTGTCCAAGACCCTATGTGATTAGCACAATCCCCTCACCCAACTAAGCTGCCTTCATTAATGTTCCAGATGGCACACCTTTTCTTTCCCATTCCCTCATGCAAAAGGATCTGCCCCAACTAAGGGACACATACTGACTCACTCCCTGGTACTAATGGTTGAAGGTTACCACAAACCCTTTACTTATACAGAGAGTCACATTTTCCCAAATTCTTTCTCATCCTTCCCTCGTGGAATAGACCTAGAACTGGCCAGACTTGGACATCAAAGAGATGGACTGAGCTAAGATAAGGCAGGAGGTTTCACTGACCCAAGGAATGGAGGGGACTACAGAGAATGCTAAGATCAGTGGGGGCACAGAGATGGAGCTCCCATGCAGTGTATGACCCCTGGTAGGTATTCAGTGTACTCTTCTTGGATGAGTAAATGAGTAACTGAGTGGAGACCTGAGGTGAGAACATCAGGAAGAATGTTGGGAAGGGCCAAATTCATGAATGGTACAGTAGAGCAGGGAGGATGGAACAAAGACATTCATAGAAAATCAGGATTGGTGGTCAAGAGATAATGCTGTGACTCCTAGCCCCATGTCCCCTTCCTCTGGGAACAAACCTTGGTTTTCCCCTTTCCTCACAGCATGCAGTCTGTGTAGGACTGCCAATCAAGATGATCCTGGCAATGCCTGGTATATCACCCCAACCAGGCCAATTAGTCCTTCTATCCGATGAGAACTTGAGCGTTGAGCAGTGACACAGGGACAGAAAATGCTGGTTCCTGATTCATCCTACTAGTGATGACTTGAACAGATTGCCCATCATTTTCTGTTGACTCGTTCACCAGAACTGGCCTGGTTCTGTCTCCTCAAAGTTTTGTAGTCAGGCTTTTCCTATGAGCCACCTCCTATCCTTGTAATGAATTTCTTTTTTAATTTAGATTAGTGGGGATGATTTCTGTCACTGGCAACCAGATAATCCTAAATAATACAAGACCAAGGGTTAAGAAGGTTGGGAGTGACAGGGTCTTCGTTTCTGAGATATGTCCCTAGAAATTATGGTTTGCTGTGTGGTCATTGGTGGGCTGATGTATAAGAGAATCTGTGTGGTTTTTGAGACCAGGAGAAATGACATCAGTTTGTCCCTTCCTGAAAATTGCTAATAAATAGTGAGTCAGTAGGGTTGGGGCAATCATTGAGAACTCTCTCCTGGACATTTGCCTCTCCAGTCTCAAAGCCTCAAGCCCACCTCAGACCCACTGGGCTGGGACATTCCTAAAAGGGGGTCTGGGATAATCAGGGGGCAGCACTGATACGACATAAATGCCTTCAGTCCAATGAGCACAATGAGAGATTTTCCTTCTGCTTCCACCAAAGACTGACAGCCCAGCCAGCAGGACATGCAGGTTGGTGTAAGAAACTACTTGACAGGTTTCTTCAGGAAATTCTCTCTCTGGCTCTCTCTTTATCAAGTAAAATCCTCCCATAACTTTGTCAGACAGTGTTTTTAAAGAGCATGGCTCCTTCATTGTCTCATTCCAAGTAGCTCTGAAATCTCATTTGAGAGAAAAACCAAGACAGAGAAAGAGGGATGGAGACAGGGAGGGAGAACAGGGAGGGGCAAGTGACAGGGGAGAGAGTGAGCCTCTGAGCATCACATCAGGTCTCCTCTGATGATGGACTGGACAGGAAGGGGACTGGAAAGTGATTCAGTTGGACAGGGAAGAGCAGCCAGTTCACCTAATGAGCTGAAGTCATTAGCAGGGCGGGAGAGTCATGAGGTGCATTCCCTTGGTTTTCTGGCTCCTAGGGCCAGAGTCATGTTCCAGGCCCTCACACAGGTTACATAGGATTAATGTGAGAATATAGGGCAGAGTAGGGAAAGTTAGCAGCTCCACTCTGGGACCCAGGACAGATGCGGGGTTGAGGGGCAACTCCAGCACTGGACCTTGTGTTCTTCCCTCACCAGGACCACCCTTTACTTCCTGGTCCCAAGTGCCTCTCTCCCATTGTGCTGCCCCATCTCTTCTCATTTCTGCCCCCGCCATTCCCACCACCACCACCTCGTTTCCCCTTTGTCTTCTGTCCCCCTCATGCCTTCCACCTTTTTCTTTCTGTGGTTCTTTGTCTTGGACCCCACTTTTTACCAATTTCTCAGTCTCTACAGGTCAAGTTCAAAGTTCTCAAAAGGGAGGATATGATAGATTTAGCCAATGGTCACAAGTCTAGGAAGCTCTGGCTGGCAGAACTTGCACACCGAACTTTTCTATGGTTTGCTGGCCTGCCTGAACTTTCTCACCTTGGCAGATCCTACGGCTATAGCCAGAGTAGCAGGGTCATGTGATATAGGGCAGATCAGCTCACTGGAAATAACCCTCAGAAGGAGGTGAGGTAGGACTGCTCAGGGCTGTGTCAGTGTGCTCCACCTGTCAGCCACTGTCACAGAGACTCCCACTCAGTGGGCATCTCTCAGTGACACAAGGAACCAGAAGGGCCATGCTGTTGGAAGAGCAACCACTGACCAGTTAATAAAAGAAATCTGAAGCTGGAAAGACAGCCGACCATCTGAGATGTCAGAAGGATCAGTAAAATACCACACGGACCAGTCAGTCAAAATCTCTCCTTTTGATCAAGGGGGCATTTGAATCTGGAGATTAAGTAAGAGGGACAGCCAAGGCTGGAGCTTCTGCTCTAAGCAGGCAGATGATGAGAAACTGCCCGCTCTGGTCTCTGGGTCCTTGTCTCTACAATGGGACAATAGCAGTGCCAACCACATGGGCTTGCAGGAAGAGGAGGTAAGATCAGGTATAGGTGGCCTGCTCAGTGTCTGGCCCACAATGAAGTCTCCATGTGATTAGACTTTTTAAAGTGATTTTCATCCATATTAAAGTAATTTTTATTTAAAATTTAAAATTTTATTAAAATGATGATTAATACTATTAGCCAGACCCTTCTCCTAGAAAAACAGATCTGAGCAGAGTGGGAGGCAACTCAGAAAGAGACTCTGCTGAGAACAGAAATCTCAGTCTGCCTCTCCACCCTTCCCTTTGTTCATACCAATAAATCCCCCCTATTGGGGCATATGAAGAAGGTCATAACAAGAGTCACATTGAGAATTATCAATCCTCTGTTTTCAGCTGTTGCAACATAACAGTCTTCCTACTGGGTTGCCTGAAGCCAAGTTGGCTGACCTCTGGGGTAGGAGTTTTCCACTGCAGTGACAATGGCATTCTCCTGGAAAAGGAACAGCCTCAAGCTATAGGAATGCGAGCAGGGGTCCCTCCCACTGGGCTACACTGCATTTGTGTCCTGATCAGATGACAGCCACTGACAGTTGCTGGGAAATAGGAATGTTGGTTGGGCAGCAGGAATACTGGCTGCAAAACTAGCAGCTCCTGGTGGTGGAGGAGCTTTCTAGAACCCATGTTGGCATTGTAGACATGGAGGATGGTCAGTCTGCCCCCTTCCTGACAGCACCAGAGGCTATTAGAAGAGGGAATCTCAGATTCTTTACTGCTAGTCCTAACCCTCTACAAAGAAAACCATCTTCTTCAAGATGGTCTCACTATGAAGCCTTGTCCCTTTCTTTTCTCTCTCTTCTTTCTTTCAATTAGCGTCTCCCCCTTTTTCTCTGTACCTTCTTATCTTCTGATTTTCAACCAAGTTGACTGGTCTGTAGTCCCAGCAGAAGCATAGAGTCCAAGAGCAGAACCTCTTTGCGCATAAGAGAAATCTGAGGTCCAGAGAGAGGAAGCACCTTGCCAAGGTTACACAGTAAGTGGTGACAAAGCTGGGGAAAATGAAGGTCTCCTGGTAAGGCCCTGATCACAGATTCTCCTCTCAGCAGGAGAGTACCTCAGTTGGATTCTACCTAACACTATTTCTGCCCAGTGCTAATAGGGATGAAGTCCAAGTGAAGAGGTCTGTGGTCAATTATGGGTAGCCCTGGGGTTGAACAAGGATAAACATGTTTGCCTGATGCAGGACTTCTCAGAGCCTTTGATATGTTATGGTACATTGGAAATTAGGTGGTGGGAGGGGGAAAATATGCTGGGATATACAATATTTTCCAAACTTATTTGACCTTTACTTTTTCCAATGACCATCTTGCAGACCAATACTCAGCAGAACACATTGGAAAACAACGTGCGACATGATGCTGCTTCATGACCAAGGCCAAGAATGGATACCTCTCCCAGGGGAGAAGAAGCTCCTTCCACACCAAGAGACTGGGCCGTGTTTCTGGAAACATGAGCCTTTAAAAGTGAAGCCGCAGCATAAAACAAGATCAAACATAAAAAAAGCTTTTTCTTTCACCTTATTTTAGTTCCAGAGCTCTACATTTAATGAAATATTTAATGAAATATCAGGATGGAAGAGGCAAAGAGAAGAAAGTTTGCCCTGCTCCTGAGACTGTGCCACACTTCAGCCCAAAGCAAATTAAATCAGGGGCTCCTTAGACTGAAGTCCTGGAATGAGAAGCAGAGAGCAAGCTAACGGGTTCTGGGCTGAGCCCTGGCCAACTGTGGTAATAAAACACAGCACGTGGACATGGAGGCTTTGGAACAAAAATACCTTGTAGCTATTATTTTCATGAGTCTCTGCCTATCCACACATCCCGTCTCCCATTCTTTTAATCTGAAGCTACTGAGAATCAGTATTTTTCCCACCTTTGTAATATGAGAAACAAGTTAATTAAAATCAATCCCAACTCCAGTCTCAGAGCGTCTTGGCTGCAGATCTATCAACAGTGTGTTTTGATAGCACTGCACGAAGGTGGTTATTCGGAGACACTGATAATTGCATTAATTTAGGAGGCATTAGCTAAACCCTACGATTAATTACACAGGCAGCAGACAGAGCTGTAACCCACCAGATCACTGGATGAATAAGATAGAAACATCAGTTCCTTTTTTATCCAGATCCAAACACCCAGAACACTCAAATAATCAACCTGTTTTCACGACCCACAGTTGTTTATAATGGTGACCCTGAGACACACTGAGGCCTTGAAGGTCTTTTGAATCCCCAAAAGAGAGATTAGAGGACTATTTGAATAATGTTCAGTTTAAGGGAACTTTATTGGACTCTATCTTTTCGAAAGCCAGTCATTTATGAGGGATATTTGTGACATATCTCATGGAATCAGAATTTCTAGTTAATTAGTTTTGATCCCATTTCTTCATTGGTTAACCAATCTGAAATGAATTGAAATTAGAAATTCTCTCTCTTTCCCCTCTCTCTATCCCCTCCCCATTTTTCACAATACACACAAACACACACACACACGAGATTAATGTATATGCACATGTCTTTCCAATAATATAAAGATAACATACAAGTAGAGTTGATCCTTAAACTATGTGGGAGTTAGGGGCTCTGATCCCCTGCACAGTCAAAAATCTATATATAACTTTTGAGCCCCCAAAACTTAACTACTAATAGCCTAATGTTGATCAGAAGCCTTACCAAGAACATAAACAGTCGATTAACACAGATTTTGGATGTTATACGTATTATATACTGTATTCTTACAATAAAGTAAGCTAGAGAAAAGAAAATGTTATTAAAATAATCATAAGGAAGGGAAAATACATTTACAAATACCATTCTGTATTTATCAAAATAATCCATATATAAGTGGACTCACATAGTTCAAGCCCGTGTTGTTCATGGGTCAACTATGTATACATATGTAAATAGTAAAAAAGAAAAAATGGGAAAACAAGTGAAGATAGTCTGAGAAAAAATACTCTTAAATACAGAGAAGGCAGAGGACTATGTGGGGAGGTGGAAGGGGTGTTTCTACTTCTCCTATCAGAGTCCCACTGTTCCCCTCTCCCCACCTACTAAATTCTACCCATTTCTTCAGGCCCAACTCAAGAGCTTTGCTTTTTCTTAAAGAGCTCACAAATGCCTGATTGAGATGCCAGCATTCTGGGCTAGTGCTTCAGGCAAATTTTAGACATATTTTCTGGTTCATAAGTGAAATGTGAGCTAATATGAACATAGGCATCTGGCCAAGGTGTAGTCTCAGAAGGGGCCCCCTGCAATGGGTGTCAACCCAGTCCTGCAGATGAGAAACCAAGGCTCAGAGCTGTGGCCATAACTTGTGCAGCACTCATGACTGCCCAACTCCAAAGTCTGGGCTCTTGGCCATAGTGTCACCCCAGCCCTCTGGGCACAGGCTCTTGGTGCCCAGTGAACAGAGAATGATTCAGTCCTGCCCAGGCTCTGAGAACCACTTTTTCCATGGAGCCATGGAGACCCTCTGAGGACCATGTGGTTTAAGAACTACATTCTTTGGGTCCAGCTTGACCACTGGGTATGGAAAGGAAACAATTTTTATTTGTATTACTCAAGTAATATGTGAGTCCCTTCTCATTATAAAAAGTTTTAAATGATCAGAAGTGTGCCAAGAAACCCCAGATGGCCCTTTATCCACCCTTATTCCCTTGCTTCTCCCCAGAGCCTACCACTGTCAACAGTTTAGTTCATGCATCCTTCTGATTAGTTCTATGGACATTTCCATAAATCAGAGTTATGTTCTGTTTTATGAGCACACCACCTTTTATAAGATGCTTCTTTATTTAATAATATACCTTGGAAATCAGTTCATAGTGGTACATATAGATCTACCTCCTTCTTTTTTAATGCATAGCATTCCAATTTTGCTTTTGCCAAACCATTTTTTAAAATACTTCTCTGTGAACACATGCAAGTAGATTGGCAGGGTAACTTCCTAGAAGTGAAATTTCTAGGTGTTATGGATTGAAATATGTCCCATACTCCTGATTCATATGTTAAAATCCTAACGCTCAGTACCTCAGAATGTGAACTTATTTGGAAATGGGGTCATTGCAAATGTAATTAGTTAAGTTGAGGTCATTAGTGTGGGCCCTAATCCAATGTGACTGACGTCCTTATAAAAAGTGGAAATTAGGACACAGATAAGCCCATGGGGCTTATGCCATATGAAGATGAAATCAGATTGGGATGGTGTTTCTTCAAGTATGCAAAGCCAAAGATTGCCTGCACACCACTAAAACCTTGGAGAGGCATGGAGCAGATTTCTCTCTCACAGCCTTCAGAAGGAACAAACCCTGCTGACACCTTGATCTTGGACTTTCAACTCCAGACCTACAATAAGACAATAAATTTCTGTAGGTTAAACTACCCAGTTGTTGGTACTTTATTATGGCAGCCTTAGCAAACTAATATCCTATGTATGCACATTTAAATTTGATGTATAGTGCCAAATTGCTCCCCCCACCAAAAAAAGTTTTATCATCTCACGGTTCCAGGCATAGTGTGTAAGAACAGTGAGAGGCTTCAGACACAGCAGGTGCCATATACATATGCATCACCAGCCTTAAAGCCCTATCACCTTTGTGATCCCACTTAGTACTGGCAATGAGTCTGTCCTGATTTCACTCTTACCAGCTTGAGTCTTCTTAGCAATATTGTCACAACCTTTCTGGTGGGAGGATGAAGAAAAATGCCTCACTACAAATCAGTATAGGCTAAGACCAAAGAAGGAATAAAGGAAGGGAATGCTCGAGGTTCAGAGAATAGAGAACTTACTCCCTGCTGGCATGACCTATGGCAAAATGGGCCTCAGAGCTTGGGAGGATGGAAGCATTCTCTGCCCCCTAGGCACTGAGAGTCTGTGCCCGAAGGGCTGGGATGGCACTTTGGCCAAAATCCCAGGCTTTGGAGCCGGGCAGTCATGAGTGTTGCACAAGTTATGGCCAGAGATCTGAGCCTTGATTTCTCATCTGCAGGACTAGGTTACACCCATCTCAGGGGGCCCCTGCTGAGACCACACCCTGGCCATACAAATGTGGACACTTCCCTCCATCACATCCTTGGGTTTATATTTACCATCTATCTGACATGATTTTTAAAAAAGAAAGAAATAAAGAAGTCCCCAGAAGATGATGACAGTCAAGACCAGACTGACACTGCTCTCTCCTCTGGCCCACAGTGAGGTTTAGTGCAGGGGTCATGGGGAGTGGTGAGGCACCTTTGTGATGTGTTTTGAGAGAATAATAGAAACTGGTAATTAGCTCCAGAATCATATAAACTATGCTGAAGGTAAAAGGGACCACATGTACATTAACTTCTGTGATTAATTATGACATGAAAGTACATTGAGTCCACTCAACAGATAAGGCTCAAACTTGTCCCTTTACAATATCTAGGGCCATAGAATTATCCATGGAACTGAATATGTATGGTAAATATAGACAATATCATGGGCAGGGTGCGATGGGGGTCCCATTAGCAAGTTGAGGGGCTTTTCTACTAAATTATTAGAGAGAAGCATTGTGTAACCAAGGCTCTCTGTTTGCAAGTGACGAAGATCAACTCATGTCAGCTCAAGCAGTGGAGGAGATTTATGGTCACTGTCATTTGGTTTCTGTCCCCTTCCATCTTCTGGTTCTGCCTACTTGGTATCAGTTCTACTCAGGAAGGCTCTTCTGTGATGGGAAAAATCTCACCTGAGTCTTGGTTTATATGCTCCTCTGAGTAATTCCAGCAGAAATCAAAACTATGCAGAGATAGCATCTTATTGAGTCAGCTTGGATACCGTGCCCCTTCTGAACCAGTCAGTGTGGTCAAAGGGATAGGGAATATGCTCACGGGACCCTGGGAGCATCTGGCAGACCAGACTTGGGGAGTGGGGGAGGATGTTGGGGGTTGAGGGGGGCTAATAAACACCACTCCCTCTTTTCTCTGCCTGAGTTCAGAATACTTGAGAGATGGATTCAGAGTCAGGCAGACAGAACTCAAAACATCACAATTATTACTGGTAAAACTAGGTTTATGGAATGTAGTTTCAGTGTTCCACAACAGGCTTCTATATACTGAAATCCCAGAAACAGCCAGCTTATCACAAGCAGAACTGGATAACAAGAGGTGTGCCCCTTAGGGCCTTGACCTTGTAGAATCATGGCTTAGAAGAGAAGGGGCTGTGCATTCCCTGAGAGAGAAGTAGGAGTGCACAGCTCCTCTCTTCAATGCACCAAATAGGTAAGTCACTCCCTCTCCCTGGGGATGGATGAAGGTTAGATAAGGGGAGGACCAGGAGTGTTAACTCTGGTAGAAGCCCCTTCCCTTGGAAACAAGAAGAGTAAGGAATAAGAGCCCCGCCCCTTGCCCCATAACAGACGGGGTTCCTCAACAGGAAAACAGGATGATGGTACAAAGGAATTAGAATAGTCTCAGAGCCAATAATAACAGCAGTTCCATGACAGACATAAAAAGACAAAATGTCTTTACCCATTCTCTTTCTCAAGGATGCCAAATCATCAATAGTAACACCAAGGTGTATACTCAACATATTTAAATATATAAATGGAATTGCATATTCCAATCTGACTTTGACATAGCCAAGATCTCAGATTGTTTATAAAATCCTTTTTTAGTGAAAAATTCAAAGGCAAGGCAAAATCAGTCACCGGTGTGGTCTGGGATCAAGTACTAAAAATCATAGGCGGCCTCACCCAGAGTTCCAGACAAGGACTCAAAAGAACTGGGCTCTGGCCCAGCACCTGGCCTGGCAGGGTGCCCTAGGACAAAGACCCTCACCCTCTAAAACTTTAGTTCTGTCCTATAAAGAGAATTCTAACCCTGTTGTCCCATCTGACCTCATAGTGTTGTGAGGGTCACATAGGGCAAGAGGAAAAGCACTTCTAATGATAATAGTTAACATTGGAAGCATTCATCATGTGCTAGATACTGTTCTGAGAACTTCACATGTGTTAACCCCTCTAATTTTGAAAACAACCCTACAAAGTAGGTACTCTTAGTATAATCTCCATCTTATAGATGAGGACACTGAGGTACAGAGCAGTTGGGAAGCTTGCCCAAGGCCTTGCAGGCTATAAAGGATGTTGTGGCTACAGTCACAGACAAGGTCATCACTGTTGTTGGGAGAGCTCATGGAAGTAGCCAAAAGAAGAATGGTCAGGGAGATGGGGTCAGTGGCCTTGCTGGCCCTGTGCCTTCTCACCGAGGAGAGACTTTTCTGAGCAAAGAGACCTCAAGACCCAGTCATGGGTCCATGCTGGGGCAGGGTATACAGACCTGGGCAGGGGCTTTATCCACATCTGGTCAGGAGTCAGTATCAGAACCTGATGTGGGTGCCCATCACCCAGCCTGGTTCTGGCAAGATCTTCAGGAACTGTGGTATGAGTATTAGCACCTGGGCATGGACCCTTTTAAGCCCTCTGCTCACAAGTTAACACTAACCTGGACACTTCTTCCTGAAGTATGGAGACAAGATAAGGTGACCTTGTTTAGGCCTTTGAGGAGGTGAGCAAGCCTGTCACTTAGGATTGGTCCTAGGCCAGTGATACCAGCCATACCACAAAGTCCTCACTTATCATCTCTTAGAATGCCTGGCTCTTCTTTTAACCAAACTGATCTCTGAGTTTACTCAGCAAATTTAGTATTAGTGCTGGAACAATCTTTCTATTGGAGCTTGTGCTTTCTAGAGAGAAGGAAGAACATTCTTTACTAAGGCCTCCCAGCTCCCCAAAGACAGGGGGATATAGATGCTCCTTCTGGCTATGAGAGAGAGAGAGTGAGAAGAAATCATTTTTTAGCACCTGTCCAAATTGTGGTATACTGTATTAGATGATTTAACTTTGTATTTTAGCCTACATTTGATTTTGCTTGAAGATTTATAGTAAAGCTGCAAAAAGATGTCACAGTGTTTCCTTTGCCCAAATAAGAATGGCAAATGGCTACCACACGCAGCCCTATATTCCCCTCCCATATTAGTGGCAGGCATTGCTAATCAATCATGATGCTTTGCCCCACTGACCACAGACATGGCCTTAGAAGCCTCAGTGTAGCTCTCCGGGTTATCTGAACTGGCACAAGCAATGAAAACCATTTGCTATTCCTGCCAAAGAAGGAGGAGAAGCCAAGGAGAACAAAAACAGCAGATGAGGCAGGCATAATATCAGGTGACCAGAAGGAAAAACACACTGAGAGGGAGAGCCAAGAGCTTTGCCAAGTGGATGGTTCCGGGAGACAAGTGATAGAAAACAGGCGTGGAGAATTTAAGAGAGCTGTTGATAAGCTGTAACTCTGGTAACCAAAAAGAAAGTGTAAATGTAACACTTAACACATGGACTGTAACTCTTCAGAAGTTGAAAATAAGCTGGGCAAAGAGTCAGAGCTGTACCGGGGGCCAAAGACTATCAGTAGTATTTGTAGGATAGATGCAGCAATTATTTAACTCTGAACTTTATGATTATAGAAATAGATACAGACACAGATATGCACACGCACAGACAAACCCTGCCTATTAATACTGACAATAGCTAACATGTGAGGGTCTACCGTGTGTCAGGCATCGTGCCAAGTGTTTTTCACACACCGTGATACAGGGACTATTTTCCCATTTCACACATACAGAAACTGAGGCTTGGGAAAGCTAAATAACTTACAAGATCCAACGTTTAGACTATAGTGGAATCAGAATCTGACTCTGAGCAGTACCACTCCTGCACTTTCCTAAATACACAAATTCATATCTATATAAGAGCCTACAAAGATGGGGGAGAAACTAGTCCAGGTCTTCCCATGTCTGGGGAATTGCTATTCTTATGTATGCATTGTTCATTCATTCACTCACTCACTTACTCTTCCACAAATATTAGTGTGCACCACTCTGTATCAGACATTGTTCAGGCATTGGAGATGCCAGAAGAACAGGACAGTTGAGGGACCCAAACTCACATAGCTTTAATGGCCTTTCCAGTAAAATTACTGACTTTTCTAGTAATTAAAGAACTGTGCAACTACTACAGTAACTTAGACCAAGACCTTCATGTTATAGTTGGGGAAATGGAACTAGGATTTGGGGCTGGGAGGGACTGGAGGCAGCCCAGGTTTACCATGTGCATCTGAGGGCTTAAGAGAACCAGCTTAGCCTGCCTCATACCCAGCTCTTGCCTTGGTCCCTCTGGGCTGGGCTGGACTGGGCTGGGCTGAGAATCAAATCCCCTTTCTGGTCAGAAGGGTTCATTTGCTTCTGGATGATTCTGATGTGGAACTGGAACTGAGAACCACCGGGAAGGAGGAAGACCCAACAAATGCATCAGTCTGAGGTACAGAAGACAGGATGGCCCTGCCTTCTCTGGACCTCCTCACCCCAACTGTAACATGAAGAGTGGGGCACATGGGTGTCCAAGGCTCTTGACCTGTGACAGTCCCCAGGGGGACCTGCTTAGGATTGGTGCTATGGCAGTCCAGCACCTCCCTGTTCCTTGGAAAGCCTTGTGAAACAGCACTTGCAAACCACACAGGCAACAGACAAAGGGCACAGGATCAGAAGTGGGGCTAGTAAACCAGCCTGGGCAGCCCAGTGGCAATAGTTGTTTGGGTTCATTTCAGAGACTTTTGAGAATCTGGTCCAAAGCTTCAGACAATTTTAAGTTCATTTAAGTTCAAACTGGCTCAATAGGTAGTAGGGTCTTCTGCTGTTAGAATAAAATTACCTTGGTTCAGTACATAAATCTATAAAAAGAAAAAGATATGACTTGGATACAGTTTGGGGTTTTATAGATAAATGGATGTTTTAAACTCATGGTTTCACAGATTCAAACCCCTTAGTGCAATCTTAATGGGCAACATCAGTCTGATTGTCCTGACCAGGGTGGCGGTAGGGGTTGGGAGGGCGCAGCATCCATTAACCTGGACCCACAGAGTGAAGAACATTCCGTGGAAGGTGAGGAAGGTTCTGTAAAGGAAAAATTCACTTCTCCCCTGTGTCTCTTCTTTACTACTCACACAGAACACTTCACTTCTGACACTTCTGGTCACCAGCTGTGGAGGGGGCAGTTCCCCTACCAAGCAATTCTCACCAGTTGAGTGTCTTACAGCTCAATTCAATTCAGACACTAACTGAAGTTAGTGCAGAGCAGACCCTACAGGCAAGACTGCCCCCTGCTCCAGATGCAAATCACAGGTAGTAGGTCCCCAGATTACCCACAGCTTCTGTCTGAGTTGGCTACTAATTAGAAGTTCTCATGAACCCCACCTTGGATTCAATTTTTTGCTAGAACAGCTCACAGAAGTTAGGGAAAAACATTTACCAATGCATTATATAATAAAGGATATGGTAAAGGACACAGATGAACAGCCAGATGAAGAGATACATAGACCAAGGTCTAGGAGGGTCCTGAGCATGAGAGTTTTTACTTCTGTAGAGTTGAGGTGCATCAACCTCCTGGCAGGAAGATGGTTCACCAACCCACAAGCTCTCTGATATCCATACTATTGGGCTTTTTATGGAGATTTCATCGTGTAGACATGATCAATCATTGGCTCTGTTTCCAGCCCCTACCCTCTCTCTCCTTGCTGGAGAATTAGGCATGGGGTATGTGTGGGGGGAAGATTGAAAGTTCCAAGCTTCTTATCATGACTTGGTCTTTCTTCTGACCAGCCCCATCCAGGAGCTCACCAAGGGTCACCTCATTAGAACAAAAGACACTCCTATCACCCAGGAAATTCCAAGGGATTTAGGAGCTCAGTGTCTGGAACTGGAGTCAAAGATTAAATGTAGGAACAAAAGATTTTCCTAGTAGCCCTATTTATGAGGGTTTAGGAACCCTGTGTCAGAAATTGGGGACAGAGACCAGTATATAGGCATATTTGTTTTATTGGCCTCACTTTATTGCTCTTTACAGATTTTGCCTTTTTAAAAATTATGTTATGTTATGTTAATCACCATACATTACATCATTAGTTTTTGATGTAGTGTTCCATGATTCATTGTTTGTGTATATCACCCGGGGCTTCATTCAGTATGTGCCCTCTTTAATACCCATCACCAGGCTAACCCATCTCCCCACCCCCCTCTCCTCTAGAACCCTCAGTTTGTTTCTCGGAGTCCATAGTCTCTCATGGTTCATCTCCCCCTCCAATTTCCCCCCCTTCATTTTTCCCTTCCTGCTATATTCTTCTTCTTCTTCTTCTTCTTTAAACATATAATGTATTATTTGTTTCAGAGATACAGGTCTGCGATTCAACAGTCTCAAGATTTTGCATTTTTTACTAATTGAAGATTTGTGGCAACCCTGCATCAGGCAAGTCTATCCTGATTTTTCCAACAGCATTTGCTCACTTCACGTCTCTGTGTCACATTTTGGTAATTCTCACAATATTTCAAACTTTTTCATTATTATTATATTTGTTATAGTGATCTGTGATTAGTGATCTTTGATATTACTGTTGTAGTTGTTTTGGGGAACCATGAACCACACCCACGTAAGACAGTGAATTTAATCAATGAATTTTGTGTGTGCTCTGACTTCTTTAACGACTGGCCATTCCCATCTCCTTCTCCTCAGGGTTCCCTGCTCCCAAACAAAACATCATTGAAATTAGACCAATGTAATAACCCTAAAATGGCCTCTAAGTGTTGAAATGAAAGGAAGAGTCATATATCTCTCATTTTAAGTCAAAAAGTAAAAATGATTAAGCTTAGTGAAGGAGGCATGTCTAAAGCCAAGACAAACTAAAAGCTGGGCCTCTTGAACAAACAGTTAGTCAAGTTGTAAATACAAAGGAAAAGTTCTTGAAGGAAATGAAAATTGTTACTCCAATGAACACATGAATGGTCAGAAAGAGAAATGGCTGTATTGCTGACATGGGGAAAGTTTTCTTGGTCTGGATAAATGCTCAAGCCAGTTACAATATTCCCTGAAGCCAAAGCCTAATCCAGAACAAGGCCCTGACTCTCTTCAATTCTGTGAAGGCTGTGAGAGGTGAGGCAGTGGCAGAAGAAAAGTCTGAAACTAGCAGAATTTGGTTCATGAGTTTAAGGAAAGAAGCTGTCTCCATAAATATCAAAGGACAAGTCAAAGCAGCAAGTGCTGATGGAGAAGCTGCAGCAAGTTATCCAGAAGATCTCGTTAAGATAATTAATGAAGTTGGCTACAACTAAATAGCAGATTTTTCAAAGTGGAAAAAACAGCCTTCTATTAGAAGAAGATGCCATCTAGGACTTTCATAGCTAGGGAGGAGAAGTCAATGCCTGGCTTCAAAGCTTCAAAGGACAGGCTGATTCTCTTGTTAGAAGCTAATGCAGCTGGTGGCTATAAGTTGAAGACAATGATCATTTACCATTTCAAAAATCCTAGGTCCCTTGAGAATGATGCTAAATCCACTCTGCCTGTGCTCTATAAGTGGAACAACAAAGCCTGGATGACAGCACATCTGTTTACAACATGGTTTACTGAATATTTTAAGACTTCTGTTGAGACTACTACTCAGAAAAAGATTCCTTTTGAAATATTACTGCTCATTGACAGTACACCTGGTCACCCAAGATCTCTAATGGAAATGTATGAGATTAATATTGTTTTTATATCTGCAAACCCAACATCCATTCTGCAGCCCATGGATCAAAGAGTAATTTTGACTTTCAAGTCTTATTATTTAAAAATACATTTCAATACATTTCTTAAGGCTATAAATGCCATAGTGATTCCTCTGATGAGTCTGGACAAAGTAAATTGAAAACTTTTGGAAAGGATTCACCATTCTAGATGCCATGACAAAAATTTGTGATTCATGAGAAGAGGTCAAATATCAACAGGAACAGGAGTTTGGAAGAAGCTGATTCCAACCCTCATAGATAACTTAGAGGGGTTCAAGACCTCAGTGGAGGAAGTATCTGCAGATGTGGTGAAATAGCAAGAGAACTAGAATTAGAAATGGAGCCTGGAGATGTGAGTGAATTGCTGCAAGCTCATGACAAAACTTTAATAGATGAGGAGTTGCTTCTTATGGATGAACAAAGAAAGTGGTTTTTTTTTAAAAATGAAATCTACTCCTGGTTAAGGTGCTGTGAAGATTGTTGAAATGACAATGAAGAATTTAGAATATTCCATAAACTTAGTGAACAAAGCACCAGCAGGGTTTGAAAGGATTGACTCCAATTCTGAAAGAAATTCTACTGTGGGTAAAATGCTACCAAACAGCATCACATGTTACAGAGAAATCTTTTGTCAAAGGAAGGGTCAATTGACGTGGCAAACTTCACTCTTATTTTAAGTAATTGTCACAGTCACCCCAACCTTCAGCAGCCATGACCCTGATCAGTTAGCAGCCATCCACATTGAGGCAAAACCTTTTCCCAGCAAAATGATTACAACTTGCTGAAAGTTCAGATGATGGTTAGCACATTTTAGCAATAAAGTACTGTTAAATTGAAAAAAATCCTATTTGAGTATATTTGACACACAATATTACATTAGTTTCTGGTATACAACATAGTGATTTAACTTCTTTCTACACTATGTAACTCCCATGCCCCTTCACTCATTTTGCCCATCCTCCACCTTTCTCACCTCTAACAACTACCAGTTGTTCTCTGTATTTATGGGTTTCTTTCTGCTTTTTTGTTTGTTTTTTTAGAGACCACATATAAGTGAAATCATATGGTATTTGTCATTCTCTGTCTGATTATTTCACTTAGCATGATACTCTGTAAGTCCATTCATGTTGTAGCAAATGACATTATCTCATCATTTTTTATGGCTGCATAATATTTGATTGTGTATATACCACATCTTTCCTATCCATTCATTTATCAGTGAACACTTGGGCTGCTTCCATATCTGGCTATTGTAAATAATGCTACAATAAACATAGAGGTGCATATATCTTTTCGAGTTAGTGTTTTCATTTTCTTCGGGTAAATACCCAGTAGCGAAATTATTGTATCATGGTATTTCTATTTTTAATTTTTGAGGAAACTTCATACTGTTTTCCACAACAGTTGCACCAATTTACATTCTCACCAACAGTGAACGAGTGCTCCTTTTTCTCTACATTCTTGTCAACACGTTATTTCTTGTCTCTTCGATTTTAGCCATTCTGACAGGTGTTAAGGTGATTATCTCATTGTGATTTTGATATGCATTTCCCTGGTGATGAGTGATGTTGAGCATCTTCTCATGTGTCTGTTGGCCATCTGGATGTCTTCTTTGGAAAGATGTCTATTCAGATCATTCGCCCATCTTTTAATCAGATTGTTTGATTTTTTGATGATGAGTTGTATAAGTGCTTTATACAAAGTATTATTAAATTCAAGACTATATATTGTTATTTTAGACATAAGGCTATTGAACACTTAATAGACTTCCATATGGTGTAAACATAACTTTTATGTGTACTGGGAAGCCAAAAAATTCATTTGATTCACTTCACTGTGATATTTACTTTATTGTGGTATCTAGAACTGAAACCCACAATCTCCAAGGTATGCCTGTACATATTTCTTATCATTTCACAGGTTCCCAGAGTAGGGCAAAGAAATAACCACCCCAGAGAAATTCCCTCCATGACAGAGCCACCGCAAATGCCTTTGGATCCCAGGGCCCCAAGGAATAAACAAAATGTGCTCACAAATACATCCTAGTAAAAGGTCAGCAGAGACAGTTACAAAATGGGGCCTAGAAACACAAAGATGAAACCCGTGGGAAAAAGAGGTGTGAGGCTTACTTGGACAGGTAACACAATGGAGTTGGAGGCTGATCTTTGGCTTCATTGACAAGTGACCTTGCAGGCAGGTGACTTAGGAAAATTCCTGGAGCCAGAGAAAAAAGTCCCCCAGGAAGGGAAGGATGAGCTTGTACTCCATCCTGGGCAGCAAGAGATGGACCTAAATTAACAGCTTTTCCTCTTTCCCTAGGTTTTACTGAGTCTGGCTGCTAACTCACTCTCTTCTTAAGGATTTCTGACTGACCTAGGGGAGGAAGAAGTGTCTGCAGAGAAGAAGCACCCAGAAAACTCATACCTAGTCCTATCTCTTAGGGCTGTGATGAGGATTTAGAGAGATGGTGTGGGTAAGGGCATGGCACAGGGCCTGGCCAATAGCTGTTTTTCTCATGTCAGAAGCTGCAATTCTAAGCCAGCTTAGAATTTCTGAGCCCCTGGCATAAATGTGTCTTCCCCATCTTAGGAAGATGCTGGGGAAAGAAATTTCTCTAGCACCCTTGGGCTTAGCTTGGGGAGGCAGAGCCCATTCAGGTCTAGTCAGATAGTTCACAGGATTGCTCCTCCACAAAGGCAGCCATCAGATGTGGTGATCCCCAGTCTTTCTTCTTTACTGGTTTGCAACACTAATAGGCCTTTCCAAAATGTATTGACCATAAACCCAAGTAAGTCTTGCAAGCAGGCAAGCTTCTAACCTCCACCAGGGTGAGATGCTGACTTTGGAGCTCTCCTTTAGAGGAGCAGACTATGAGAAATCCTTTCTCTCTGCCCTTCTGTGTCATGGAAGCCACCTTCTCTCCAGGCACAGAGAATCCTATATCACAGGTCAGAGGATCAAGTTATGAGAGAGACACAGAGACTTTTTCTTCTGTTGAATAGTGTCCTAGAATGAGTTGATTGGCTGCGCTCTCAAACTGCCTTGGGATGGGCCAGCAGCATGGACAAGCCCACGATACCTCAGACTGAGACTTGGCTGGACTTCCAGCAGGTAGTCTGGGAGATTGCTCTGCCTGGAGACAGGTGGGGGTCACTGATCATTCTTTTCCTACCAAAGGTGTGGGTGGAAGCAAGGCCTTGAGTTTTCAAAAACATATTAAGCAAGGTGATGGGTATTAAGGAGGACACGTGTTGTGATGTGCATTGGGTGTTATACGTAACTAATGAATCATTGAACACTACATCAAAAACTAATGATACAGTGGCTAACTGAACATAATTAAAAAAAAAACTTGGGAAAAAAAATTAAGCATCTGCAGGTTTTCACCAAACAAAAATGCCATTGCCAGGAGGTTATTTTGAGAGCTATTTCATGGTCAAAGATCCTTGAAACATTCTATGATCCTCCCTTGAGGAGTTTCCAGGATTCTTAGGGTGCCTTACTCCCCATCCTCTGGTTGGGTTGCTCCAACCTTGGGTAAAGAGAAGACACTTGACTGCCCCTGGGCAGAGGTGTACATTGTAGAACAGTTGTGAGTAGGGAAAACAGGGGTGAGAAACAGGCTCATTCAAACTAGCTCATGTAACAGAGACTAGCCAAGGACAGAAAACATAGGACAGTTGGGCTACATGGGGTCTGGCACTGGATGGCCAGTGTGCTTCTCTCTCATGGTGCTCCTCATACATCCTGTCCTCTCCAAACATCTGCTCCATCTCCTAGTGACTCACCGCAGACTGCCATTTTCTGCTGGCATGTGACCCCTCTGCTCTTCCAAAATGCCGGCTACAAGGTGACTTGGCTTACCTTTCAGTTTAAATCCTGTGTTACTATAACTGAGATAATACAGACTCAGAAGCATGCAGCCTGGTTCAGATTCTAGCTCTATTTTTTACTGCATGTCTAACTGTTATGTCTCAGGTTCCTCCTTTGTGAAAGCAGAATAACAATTGTTCCTATCTCATAAAGCTGGTGTGAGTATTAAATAAGTTGATTGATGGAAAATACTCAGAATAGTGCCTGAAAAATCTTTGCCTTCTTGCAATGTGACTGTGCAAACTACTCAATCTTTCTGATTCTCAGTCTCCTCATCAGTAAAATGGGGATAATAACCCTACCTCCCTGACATCATTATAAGGAATGAAAATATATATATGTGTGTATCTATATATTTTTTCAAACAATTCTTCAAGAACTTTAAGCTGAATTCTAATACCAGGTCTTCTTATCTCTAGGCTAATGCGCTTCAGCTCCTCTGGCCATTCTTTGTGTGGCTTTGTGTCCAGATCCCTCCTAATTTTAGCAGACTTGTGCTGCCCTTTGCCTGCCTGCCTAGATGTGTTCCCTCTTCTTGAGACAATGACACCCTGTTTTCTTTGAGGGAAACCACCTCTCCCATTGGACACAGTCTGTTGGGACTGTCAATCAATGTGCTTAGCCAATCAGGTGTTCTCCCCTCAAGTTTCCACATTGAGCTGAGTGATACAGACAAAGGTTGGTGCCATTTGCCTTGACTGGAGAGATAGTCCAGTATTCCTGTCACCTCAGTGCCTTCTATTTTTCACCTTTTTAAACCGACATCTTCAGCTTTCCAATGACAATGTGAGCAACTAATAAATTCTTTTTCTGCTTGTTAGAGTAAATTCCCATTGCTTTATAACCAAGGAACACTAATGGAGCACAGTCAAGATGCAAAATTGGGGTTTTGGGAGGAGGTTGCGAGTATTCCTGTGGGGAAGCTTAGGATGAACTCTCTAGGTCTAGTGAGATGGGAAGTATTACAAGCAAACAACAGAATGAGAGTGTCTGGGAGAAAGACCTCATTAAATGGGGAGGACTTGATGCCTGTGTGTGGTCTGAAGAAGCACCTGGAGGTAGTGGGATTTCAAGAAAGATCTGTCCAAGTGAACTAGTTGGGAGACATCACCAGAGCACCCCTGCCCTTTCAGCCTGCTGTCAGTGTAACACCACACCTAGAATTGAGAGGACATGGGAAGGTTTTTCTAACTGGCACAACTCCCAAGCTTTGAGGGAGAAAGGGAGAAGTGCTAAAATTTGTTTCCTCCAAATGTTCTGGAATGCATCCAGGTGCACCCATAAAAGAAAGTTGGCACCCACCTCATCAGTAAGGAGATATATTTCTCTAAACTGCAGTCATAATTCCTAATTGAATGTCTCCCTCAAAAATTCATGACACGAAAGACTGAATTATTAAGTAAATAAAATCATAAATGAGGATCATAACAGAGCTAATAGCTGCACTACATAGCTTTCCATTATGCCGGAGCTTGCCAACAGCTCCCGACGGTCCAGTGTAGCTGTATCCCTGCAAACTTGCACAACTGTCCCTTCACCCAATGGAAAAATGGTGCACCCTGCCCTTCAAATCCTGATGTTTGTGGATTGAGTTTTTCAACCAATTAAAACAACTCAGTAGCACAACTTTCTTTTCCTGAAGATGATCTCAAACTTGGAGGCAGCCCCAGTTTGCCTGTTTCTCATTGAGCTGTCACTCACATTCTCTCACATCAACTTCTGCATCCCTGATAGCCTTTGACAGCTACGGGTCAACGTACAATTTAGACCCCCAAATCTGATTTTGATTTCTAACTAGTTTGATCAATTTTTTAGAAAGTTCAGCAGTTTTCTTCCATAACCTTTACATTTAAGCCTGAACTCCAAAAACTAGTGGTAGAGATGGAGATTTTTAAATGACTCATGTTCAGCCCATTCTAACGATCCATCATTTATTCAACAAATGTCCAGTGAGCTTTGCTCTGTGCCCACCACTGTGATAGTGAAGAGCATTCTATGGTGGATAAAATAGCCATCCCACTAACCTCTATGACCTCACAGGTCAGCAGATGGGAGGAGTTCAGCAAATAGGCCCACAGATAAAATTAGATTCACAACTCAGGATATGTGCTATGAAGGAAAAAAATGATCTCACTTGAGGAAAAGAAGTTAGAAAATGTTTATTTGAGCAGGACATGTAAGCCGAGACTGGAGGATGAGCAGGAGATGGATAGGCAAAGGGGGGATGCGCAGGATGGGGAAGGCATTCTGGGAGGGAGCTGTGTGTGTCAAGTCCTTGAGGAAGGACAGAGCTTGGTCTATGCAAGGGCCTGGAAGCCAACTAGTGTGGCTGGAGTAGAGGTGAGACTGGAAGGAAAGGTGGGCAGCTGCCTCTGATGGACAAGGAAGGTTGGCTAAGCTGGGGCTCCTCTAAGAGGGGGACAGCCCCATGCATGCCCTTGAGGAGCAATTGTTGGGGAATTGCTGAGGTGCAGTAGGAACCATCCTGATCTGGTTGTCAAGACACCTAGTTCTGGGGAAAACCACTTAGCCCTGTGGCAGGGTTTAAATGGGAAAAGTGGGAAGAGTATAGAGTCTTGCATACAAGAAGCACTAAACAAATGGTGGCCTCAGCTCTCTCATGCAGAGTAATGTTTAGTTCCTTCCTTTTCTTAGGTCACAGAGTCTGTAAACTAAAGAAATGGAGCAAAATGTCTTTAAAGCTCCCTTCCTATAGAATTTGTGTGGGGACGTTTGCACACTTGGGAGGGTGGCAGCCTATTTGGATTTCACAGTCTCTCCCTGGATGGAGATGGTACATGCTTCAGCCTCCCAACCCCAGGCTGTGCTCTGTCTGTCCCATCTCTTCTCCCAAGCACCACAGGCCCAGGTGCCTGACTGACTTGCTGGAGGGTAGCTAGGCCCTGACTTAATCCTGGTCTCAACAGTCAGCGTGGCATTAATGAGAAGACTCTGCTAGATCAAAACTGTCCTGAGGTTTTGCTCCCTGGTACCCACCAAAGCATCCTTAAATTAAGAATAAGTAACATGTGGGCAGAGCAAGATGGCAGAGGAGTAGGAGACCTGGATTTCATCTGGTCTCAGGAATTCAGCTGAATAGGGATCAAACCATTCTGAACACCTACGAACTCAACAGGAGATCGAAGATAAGAAGAGTAACAACTCTCTGAACAGAAAAGCGACCACTTTCTGGAGGTAGGACATGCAGAGAAGTGAATCCGAGGCGATATTCGGGAGGATAGACGGCGGGGGAGGGGGCCTCTGTCGGCCCCTTCTGGCAAGTGCTAGAGATGCGGAGCACAAAGTCGGAACTTTTAGAAGCCGGTTCCGCTGTGGGATGTCACTCCAGTGGCTAAGCGGGAGGTGGAAACCTCGCGGCACAGTGTGGACAGGACCTTCGGGGTCACAGAAAGACTGGGGGTGCCTGAGTGTGGCAGAGCTCCCAGGTATCGGAGCAGGGAAGCCGGCTGCAGAGACGGAGCCGAAGCGCGGGCTCTCAGCTCGGGGTTGCCATAAACTGTGATCCGCGGCCCGGTCGGGCCACTGCTCCTCCAGCAGGGACCCAGCAAGCGGCAGATCTGGGGAGACTCCCCTCCCTCTTCTGGGAGGAGCGGCGCGGGAACGCACGGCAGGGATCTGCTGGGTTTGGAGACTCCACACGGGGTCGGGTGCCAGACATAGAAATGCTCGATCACAGGCCGGGTGAGCACGGAGTGTGGCCAGAGACCACGGACACGGGAGTGACTGCTTTTCTCTGGGGGCACACTGAGGAGCTGGGCCCCGAGTTCTCAGCTCCTCCCAGTGGAGATTGGGAGGCCACCATTTTCACCCTGGTCCTCCAAAGCTGTACCAAGAGCTTGCAGGGAACAAAAGCTCCTGAGAGCAAACCGGAGCAGCTTGCTTAGGCCGGACACACAAAGGCAGGGCAATTCAGCCTCCGGCAAAGACACTTGGGAACCACGGCAACAGACCCCTACCCCAGAAGATCAGCACGAACAGCCAGCAAGCCAAGACCACATTTACCCATCAAGGGGAAAGGGAGAACTCCAGCGCTAGGGGAATACTGCACATTGAATTCATGGCTTTTTTACTATAATTCAATAGTTTTTCAAAGTTAATTTTTTAACTTTTTTTTGAATTTTTCTTTTTCCTTTTTTCAAACAATATCTTATCAATCCCTTTTAAAAAAACATTTTTTATTTTTCATTTTTAGAGTCATATTTTTATCCCTTCATAGTAGTTCCCCTTATTTTTGGCATATATATATAAGTTGTTCTCTCTTTAAAATTTTGAGATAAAATGTCTTCTAACAGATTAAAATATACCCTAAATCACTAGTGTATGGCTTTGTTCTATTCTCCTGCCTTATAATCATTCTCTCCCTTTTTTTTCTCTTTTCTTTTTCTTTTTAAATCTTCTTCTTTCTTTTTAAACACAACTTCTTATCTTATCAATTCCTTTTATAAAATCTTTTATAATTTTTATCTTTACAGTCATCTGCCATCCCTTCATTATATCAACCCTTATTTTGTACATATATAAGTCTTTCTTCCTTTAAAATTTTAGCAGGCACTTTCTTCTAACAGACCAAAATATGCCCAAAAGCTAGTGGGTGACACTGATCTATGCACTAGCCTGATCATATTTGATCATATTCTGGTTTTTTTTGTTCTGTTTTTGTTTGTTTTTATCTCTTTCTTTTTCGTTTTTTTTTTTTTTTCTCTTCTTTCTTTCCCTTTCTTGTCCCCTGGTTTCAGGTCTTTTCTGATTTGTGTAGAGTATATTTGCTGAGGACGTTGTTAATCTGTTAGCATTCTGTTCTCTCATTCATCTGTTCTCCTCTGGACAAAATGACAAGATGAAAAAAATCAACTCACCAAAAAGAACAAGAGGTAGTACCGTCTGCCAGGGACGTACTCAGTACTGACATTAGTACGATGTCGGACCTAGAGTTCAGAATCATGACTTTAAAGATACTAGTTGGGTTTGAAAAAAGCATGGAAGTTATTAGAGAAACCCTTTCTGGAGAAATAAAAGAACTAAAATCTAACCAAGTCAAAATCAAAAAGGCTATTAACGAGGTGAAATCAAAAATGGGGGCACTAACTGCTAGGATAAATGAGGCAGAAGAGAGAATCAGTGATATAGAAGACCAAATGATGGAAAATAAAAAGGCTGAGAAAAAGAGAGATAAACAACTACAGGATCACGAGGGCAGAATTCGAGAGATAAGCAATACGATAAGATGAAACAACATTAGAATAATTGGGATCCCAGAAGAAGAAGAAAGAGTGAGAGGGGCAGAAGGTATATTGGAGCAAATAATAGCAGAGAACTTCCCTAATGTGGGGAAGGAAACAGGCATCCAAATCCAGGAGGCAGAGAGAACCCCTCTCAAAATCAATAAAAATAGGTCAACACCCCGACATCTAATAGTAAAACTTACGAGACTCAGAGACAAAGAGAAAATCCTGAAAGCAGCTCGGGAGAAGAGATATGTAACCCACAATGGTAGAAACATTAGATTGGCAACAGACTTATCCACAGAGACCTGGCAGGCCAGAAAGGACTGGCATGATATCTTAAGAGCGCTAAATGAGAAAAATATGCAGCCAAGAATACTATATCCAGCTAGGCTCTCATTGAAAAGAGAAGGAGAGATAAAAAGCTTCCAGAACAAACAAAAACTAAAGGAATTTGCAAACACAAAACCAGCCCTACAAGAATTGTTGAAAGAGATCCTCTAAGCAAAGAGAGAGCCTAAAAGCAGGATAGATCAGAAAGGAACACAGACAATATACAGTCGCAGTCACCTTACAAGCAATACAATGGCACTAAATTCATACCTTTAAATAGTTACCCTGAATGTAAATGGGCTAAATGCCCCAATCAAAAGACACAGGCTATCAGATTGGATTAAGAAACAAGACCCATCGATATGCTGTCTGCAAGAGACTCATTTTAGATCCAAAGACACCCCCAGATTGAAAGTTAGGGGGTGGAAAACCATTTACCATGCTAATGGACACCAAAAGAAAGCTGGGGTGGCAATCCTTCTATCAGACAAATTAGATTTTAAAACAAAGACTGTAATAAGAGATGAAGAAGGACACTATATCTTACTAAAGGGTCTATCCACCAAGAAGATCTAACAATTGTAAATATCTATGCCCCTAACATGGGAGCGGCCACTTTTATAAGGCAATTAATAACAAAAGCAAAGAAACACATTGACAACAAAACAATAATAGTGGGGGACTTTAACACCCCCCTGACTGAAATGGACAGATCATCTAAGCAAAAGATCAACAAGGAAATAAAGACTTTAAATGAAACACTGGATCAAATGGACTTTACAGACATATTCAGAACATTCCATCCCAAAGCAAAGGAATATACATTCTTCTCTAGTGCCCATGGGACATTCTCCAGAATTGATCACATCCTAGGTCACAAATCAGGTCTCAACTGGTACCAAAAGATTGGGATTATTCCCTGCATATTTTCAGACCACAATGCTTTGAAACTAGAACTCAATCACAAGAGGAAAGTCAGAAAGAACTCAAATACATGGAGGCTAAAGAGCATCCTACTAAAGAATGAATGGGTCAACCAGGAAATTAAAGAAGAATTAAAAAAAATTCATGGAAACCAATGAAAATGAAAACACAACTGTCCAAAATCTTTGGGATACAGCAAAGGCAGTCCTGAGAGGAAAGTATAGAGCAATACAAGCTTTTCTCATGAAACAAGAAAGGTCTCAAATACATAACCTAAACCTACACCGAAAGGAGCTGGAGAAAGAACAGCAAATAAAGCCTAAACCCAGCAGAAGAGAAATAATAAAGATCAGAGCAGAAATCAATGAAATAGAAACCAAAAGAACAGTAGAACAGATGAACGAAACGAGGAGCTGGTTCTTTGAAAGAATTAACAAGATTGATAAACCCCTGGCCAGACTGATCAAAAAGAAAAGAGAAATGACCCAAATCCACAAAATCATGAATGAAAGAGGAGAGATCACAACCAACACCAAAGAAATACAAACAATTATAAGAACATATTATGAGCAACTCCATGCCAGCAAATTAGATAACCTGGAAGAAATGGGTACATTCCTAGAGATGTATCAACTACCAAAATTGAACCAGGAAGAAATAGAAAACCTGAACAGACCTATAACCACTACGGAAATAGAGGCAGTCATCAAAAGTCTCCCAACAAACAAAAGCCCAGGGCCAGATGGCTTCCCAGGGGAATTCTATCAGACATTTAAAGAGGCATTAATACCTATTCTCCTGAAACTGTTCCAAAAAATAGAAATGGAAGGAAAACTTCCAAACTCATTTTATGAGGCCAGCATTCCCTTGATCCCAAAACCAGACAAAGACCCCATCAAAAAGGAGAATTACAGACCAATATCCTTGATGAACATGGATGCAAAAATTCTCACCAAAATACTGGCCAATAGGATCCAACAGTACATTAAAAGGATTATTCACCACGACCAAGTGGGATTTATCCCTGGGCTGCAAGGCTGGTTCAACATCCATAAATCAATCAACGTGATACAATACATTAACAAAAGAAAGAACAAGAATCATAGGATCCTCTCAATAGATGCAGAAAAAGCATTTGACAAAGTACAACATCCTTTCTTGATCAAAACTCTTCAGAGTATAGGGATAGAGGGTACATACCTCAATATCATAAAAGCCATCTATGAAAAACCTACAGCGAATATCATTCTCAATGGGGAAAAGCTGAGAGCTTTTCCCCTAAGGTCAGGAATGCGGCAGGGATGTCCACTCTCACCACTGCTATTCAACATAGTATTAGAAGTCCTAGCCACAGCAATCAGACAACAAAAAGAAATCAAAGGCATCCAAATCGGCAAAGAGGAAGTCAAACTCTCACTCTTTGCAGATGATATGATACTGTATGTGGAAAACCCAAAAGACTCCACCCCAAAACTGCTAGAACTCATACAGGAATTCAGTCAAGTAGCAGGCTATAAAATCAATGCACAGAAATCAGTGGCATTCCTATACACCAACAACAAGACCGAAGAGAGACAAATCAAGGAGTCGATCCCATTTACAATTGCACCCAAAACCATAAGATACCTAGGAATAAATTTAACCAAAGAGGCAAAGGATCTGTACTCAGAAAACTATAAAATCTTCATGAAAGAAATTGAAGAAGACACAAAGAAATGGAAAAACGTTCCATGCTCATGGATTGGAAGAACAAACATTGTGAAGATGTCCATGCTACCTAGAGCAATCTACATATTCAACACAATCCCCATCATAATACCATCTACCTTTTTCAAAGAAATGGAACAAATAATCCTAAAATTTGTATGGAACCAGAAGAGACCCCGAATAGCCAGAGGAATCTTGAAAAAGAAAAGCAAAGCTGGCGGCATCACAATTCCGGACTTCGAGCTCTATTACAAAGCTGTCATCATCAAGACAGTATGGTACTGGCACAAACACAGACACATAGATCAATGGAACAGAATCGAGAGCCCAGAAATGGACCCTCAACTCTATGGTCAACTCATCTTTGACAAAGCAGGAAAGAATGTCCAATGGAAAAAAGACAGTCTCTTCAACAAATGGTGTTGGGAAAATTGGACAGCCACATGTAGAAGAATGAAACCGGACCATTTCCCTACACCACACACAAAAATAGACTCCAAATGGTTGAAAGACCTAAACGTGAGACAGGAGTCCATCAAAATCCTAAAGGAGAACACAGGTAGCAACCTCTTCGACCTCAGCCGCAGCAACTTCTTCCTAGAAACATCGCCAAAGGCAAGGGAAGCCAGGGCAAAAATGAACTATTGGGAATTCATCAAGATAAAAAGCTTTTGCACAGCAACAGAAACTGTCCACAAAACCAAAAGACAACCGACAGAATGAGAGAAAATATTTGCCAATGACATATCCGATAAAGGGCTAGTATCCAAAATCTATCAAGAACTTATGAAACTCAACACCCAAAGAACAAATAATCCAATCAAGAAATGGGCAGAAGACATGAACAGACATTTTTCCAAAGAAGACATCCAAATGGCCAACAGACACATGAAAAAGTGCTCAACATCGCTCAGCATCAGGGAAATCCAAATCAAAACCTCAATGAGATACCACCTCACACCCGTCAGAATGGCTCAAATGAACAAGTCAGGAAACGACAGATGTTGGCGGGGATGTGGAGAAAGGGGAACCCTCCTACACTGTTGGTGGGAATGCAAGCTGGTGCAACCACTCTGGAAAACAGTATGGAGGTTCCTCAAACAGTTGAAATTAGAGCTACCATACGATCCAGCAATTGCACTACTGGGTATTTACCACAAAGATACAAATGTAGGGATTTGAAGGGGTACGTGCACCCCAATGTTTATAGCAGCAATGTCCACAATAGCCAAACTGTGGAAAGAGCCAAGATGTCCATCAACAGATGAATGGATAAAGAAGAGGTGGTATATATACACAATGGAATATTATGCAGCCATCAAAAGGAATGAGATCTTGCCATTTGCAACGATGTGGATGGAACTGGAGGGTGTTATGCTGAGTGAAATAAGTCAATCAGAGAAAGACATGTATCATATGACCTCACTGATATGAGGAATTTTTAATCTCTGGAAAGCAACTGAGGGTTGCTGGTGTGGTGGGGGGTGGGAGGGATGGGGTGGCTGGGTGATGGACATTGGGGAGGGTATGTGCTATGGTGAGCACTGTGAATTGTACAAGACTGATGAATCACGGATCTGTACTTCTGAAACAAATAATGGAATTTATGTTAAGAAAAAAAAAGAAGAAGAAGATAACAGGAGGGGAAGAATGAAGGGGAGTAAGTTGGAGGGGGGACGAACCATGAGAGACGATGGACTCTGAAAAACAAACTAAGGTTTCAGAGTGGAGGGGGGTGGGGGGATATGTTAGCCTGGTGATGGGTATTAAAGATGGCACATTCTGCCTGGAGCACTGGGTGTTATGCACAAACAATGAATCATGGAACACTACATCAAAAACTAATGATGTAATATATGGAGATTAACATAAGAATAAAAAATTATTAAAAATAAAAAAAGAATAAGTAACATGTGCTTGACTTCCCCTCAATCCACCCTGACCTAGCTCTTCACTCCCCACTGGTGGACTGTCTCCAAATTCCTACCCGCAAACAGCTCAGTATAGTGGTTAAGAGGTAGGTACTACAGGGTCCAAAGGACTTGGGTTTGAATCCCATGTGTGATCTGGGGCAAGTTCCTTCTCTGAGCCCATTTCCTCATCTGGAAAATGGGAATTACAATATCACTAGTGTTTTGGGAGGAATCACCTGAGATAAGACACACAGACTGTGTAGCAGTGCCCAACTCACTGCACATTTTCAATATGGACTAGTTGTTAATGTCACTGAATTATTATTTTAAAAATTATTATCATGGGGCGCCTGGGTGGCTCCGTCAGGTAAGCGTCCAACTCTTGATTTTGGCTCAGGTCATGGTCTCAGATCAAGCCCTGTGTCAGGCTCCACGCTTATTGGGGAATCTGCTTGAGATTCTCTCTCTCCCTCTCCCCCTCCCCCCACCATGCTCTCTCTCTTTCTAAAATAAATAAATAAATCTTTTTATAAATTACTATCATAATCCATAACAGAGTGAATTCATAATAAGAGCAGTGAAACTGAGAACAAAGTAGGGGCTGAGGCCAGATACTCAGCTTGTCGCAGGTCCCCGAATGTTAGATCATCAAAGACAGAAAGAAAAGCGGAGAGACCTGGTGAGCCTCAGGCTGGCTGGGAGGGAGGAAGCAGCAAGGCAAAGGTGTCTCGGCAGTGTCTGGGAAGAATCACAGGTACCTCCCATAGTTTGGGGGGGCTACCGCCCTACTGTGTTCTCCTTAGTCTCAGGCATGGCTCAGTAGCTGGAGGGCACATTCCAGAAGCCTGGTCTCCTGTGTGAACTGACCGCATGGCTGTGAGGCTGCCATTTCTCTGTAGCTTTCCTCTGTCCACACCACAGCTCTCTCAAACAAGAGGGCCTTTATACAATCAAGCTGGACATGTCCACTACACATAAGAAATAATTTGGGGGCTGTCCAAAAATTGGAAAGTTAGAGAATTCATAGATTTCCATAGGATAATGTTGGCAAGGTCTGTGCACCAGACTTTGTTCCAAGTACTTGATATGAATAAACTAGGTTAATTTTCATGCAGCCCTCTGAGGCAGGGTTCTATCAGTATCCCTATGTTACAGATGAGAGGACTGGGCTTGGAGACACCTGCCCCCAGTCACTCAGCTGATACATGCAAGGCAGATCTGCTCAGCTGAAACTCGTAACTTTACCTACCACACTGGAGAGACAGCATACCGTAGGGTGTTGCCTCTGTGCCAGCCCAGCTGGGCTTGGTGCCACCACACTCAGACCCAGGCATCCTCGGCTGGCACAGTCAGGATGTCCACGCAACCAGCTTGGCTCCAAACCGCACACATGGTGCCATGCTGCCTCTCAAAGGAGCCCACATGACTAGAAACAAATGTTCCTTGAAATTTCTTCTGATTCAAGAGTCAGGGAATCTTAGCCAGAACCGAGGTCTCCTGGGGGTGTATTTCAGAGCATGGGCTTTGCAAATGCACAGAGCTGAGTTCCAGTCCTGTCTCCTCCACCTCCTGAGACAAGTCACTCAGCCTACTTTGCAGTAATAGCACCTACTTCCTATTACTTAACCAGTGCCTAACACACAGTAAGTGCTCAGAGCTCTGCCCATTGCGAGTAAAGCCAGGGGCAGCATCCTCTTCACCCAAGCCTGAGCCACAGGCAGCTTTACAGAAGTGACCTCCAACAGGTTTCCTGGGTAACATGGCCACACTATCCCAACTCATTAGCCATATATGACCTTTCAACTTGTGGCCGGTAAGCTCAGACCTATGTCCTGAAGACATCCACTGTTTTTGTTTTGATTGATTGAAATGCATTTATTTGAGCCACATCCAGGCCAGAAGTCTCTCCCAACAACTGAAGGAAACGGAAAGGATTCACCCAAGAGCCACAACCAGGGCCCGAGAGCAAGCAGCTTGACCTTCAAGTAAGGAACAAGACCCTCTCCTTCCCTTCTCTCTTCAGAAGTGTTTTAAATGCATCAATAACTGAAAAAAAGGTCGATTCATGGCTCAGGTAAAAGCAAAGCCTGAGCAAATCCTCAAATTATCTGAGTGGCATGGGGCATTCTGCTGGCTCAAGCCACGTGTCTCTTTTGTTCTGGACTCCACACTGTCTTGGGTAGAGGTAGGGCCTATTCCGTTATACTTAACTTACAGTTAGCATTAGCTTAGCTACTAAAGTCTCTTTCAGAGTGTCAAGGTTGTGAACTCCTGACAGGGGAGTAAGGAAAGCCTCTCCTCATATGAAGAAAGATTGGAAATCGTCTTCTTAGGATGGCTCACATAGAACAATGGGAGCAGCAGAAAGGAAGAGTGATAATGAGCACCCACCATCCTTCAGACTGAAAATTCTCCCAGACATGACACAGGGACAGTGCCTTATTGAGACCACTTGTTTTAAAAAGCATCTTTAATGAGGTATTATAATTGTTGTACCAACAGCCATGCATCTTTAATATGTGCAATTTGATGAGTTTGGAAATATGAAAACATTCATATTACCACCAGCACAATCAAGGTAACAGACATATCCAACACCTCAAAAGTTTCCTAATGTCCTTTTGTGAGTTAATTTTTGTTTTTGTTTTGTGGTAAGAACATTTAACCTAAGATCTACTCTCTTAAATTTTGAAGTGCATCATGCTATATTGTTAACTATAAGCACTGTGCTATACAGCAGATCTCTAGAACTTGTTCATCTTGCTTAACTGAAACTCTATAGCCACTGAATATCTCTCCATTTCCCATTGTCTGCAGCCTCTGGCAGCCAACATTCTGTTCTCTGCTTCTATGAATTTGACTATGTTACATACTACTGGTATATAAGTGGAACCATGCAGGATTTGTCCTTCTGTAACTGGCTTATTTCACTGCCACCTTTGAAAGGTCCAGCAAGATAATGACAGCCATACAAATAAAATAATTTAATAGTCTTTTTTTTTAAGTCTTCTACAGAAGAATACTGAGATTACCTTTTCAAAGTTCTTTGGGGACTGTCAAGATGCCCACTGATTCTCTCAGGCAAATCCCTTCCTTTGTATTCCTCCGGTCCTTCTGTTCTGCCAATTTCAGCATTTACGGCATCACATCTCAGCTGCTCATGTGTGTCCTTTCTCTCCACTAGAGCAGAGCTAAGACCAGAGGCCGTGTTTTCTTGCAGATGGTGCCAGGCACATCATAGGTGCTCAAAAAATGTTTGAAGGGGGCAGGGATAAACTACAACCACCGGTTGTATACTGCTTCTATGAACATTATCTCCTGCACACAAGAGGCCCACAGTTGGTATGATAGTTAGCCAGTTTACAGGAAAGCAAACAGGGAGGGAGAGACTAAGTGGCTCTGCAGGGACACAAAACTGAAATGTGGGTTTGGGGCTGGAACAGAGGTGTGTCTGAGCTCCTGCTTTATATTCCCTCCAGGATACCCATCTGTTCTCATACTGAAGTCAAAGGACGCCTGCTATCTTCAAGTGTGTCCACTTAGCAGGTGAATAAATAGAGGCCCAGAGAGATGCAAATTAATAGCTAATAAGGAATGTGATCAGGAAATGGCCCCCAAGATAATGATACCTTCTTGTGCTGGCCACACCAGGACTCTACAGGCCCCTCCTTTCTTCCCAGCAGCCATTCACCTGCTGTTCCCTCTGCCCAGACCTCACTCACTAGCACTTCACCTGGCCCTAGCTGCATCCTTATGGCCTGCTATGGGCTGAATGTTTGTGACTGCCCAAAATCTGTATGTTGAAACTTTCATTCCAGGCTGATGGATTGTAGAGATGAGGTTTGGGGGAAGTAATTAGGTCATGAGATGGAGCACCCCTATGAGATTAGTGCCCTTATAAAAGACACATGAGAAATCTTGTTCTCTCTCTCTGTGCCATGTGAGGATACAACAAGAAGAGAGATGGCCATCTGCCAACCAGGAAGGGGGTCCTTCCCAGGAACCTGAACATGCTGGCACCTTGACCTCAGACTTCCAGCCTCCAGAAACGTGTGAGAGAGTGATGTTTCTTGTTTAAGAAATGCTTAAGCCACACATGCTATGGTATTCTGTCATAGTAGTCTCAACTGACCAAGACATGATCAAGAGTTATCTTAAGCCTCCCCTCTGATTCCCTACTGGGTCCCTGAGCTCACCTCAATCATACTTGAACAACTTAGGCCTGCCCTACAATGTTGGAGCACTGTCTGCCTCCCCATCCTGCCACGAGCCAGAGGACAGAGCCTATGCCAGACATGTCTTTGGAGTCCCACAGATGACCAACCTTACTGTTGCAGATGACTGACCCAGAGTATGTTGTTCCTTCAGTAGGCCTACCTGCTCACTCCCTACTTGACCCTTGGCTTAACAGAACCAGCCTATTCAATTGAACCACTGGTCGATTGTTTTTTTATAGCTTAGCCCAACCTTAAGGGAACCCAGCATTCTCATCCACCAATGGTAGGAATGAATGCTGGCCTGACCTTTCTGAAGGAGAATCCAGTGCTTTAGCCACACCTGTCAAAAGCCTTGGAAATGTGCCTTTGACTACGACTCCTCTTCTAGAAATGTAGCTATGTATTAACCCATGCTGTCCCCCATGGTTTTTGTTTGAGGACATTCAAGGTAGTATTGTTTCCAATTAAAAAAAAAAGAGTTGGACTCACCAAAATTGTCCAACAATAGTAGAATTAATTAGAGCAATTGTGGTTCATCCAAATAAGGAAACTCTCTATGTGTAGCCATGCATGCTGTGTGATAGAGGAATACCTATAGATGTGGGAAAAATTCTCATTATACACTGAACCGTTCTTACAAGGATATCATAGTGCATAATATGTATTTAAAGCAAATACATATGTGCATATAAAGAAAAAGATCAAGTTAAAATATACCAAACTTGTAGCAATGCTAATCTCCGAACTATGGCAGTATTGGGCATTTTGATGTCTTTTTCTTTCTACTTTTCTGTATACTCTAAATTTTCTATAAGGAAATATTTGGGGATGAGTGGGAAATGACCTCTATTCTACTTTATTACCTAATGAGAGGTTTTCCTTTGAAAAATTTTTGGATAATCTGTCTTTATAAAGATATGTAACTGATTCATTTAATAGAATACAAAATGGCACAAAGATAGAAACAAAAGCAGCCATGATCCTCTTGCCCAGATAAGCTCTATTGACTATAGTAAACTTTTAGATTCAGAAATCAAAAAGTCACTGTAAAAAAAATCAGTTAAAATTGAGGTTGACCGGGGTGGAGCAAGATGGCGGAGGAATAGGAGACCTGGATTTCGTCTGGTCTCAGGAATTCAGCTGAATAGGGATCAGACCATTCTGAACACCTACGAAGTCAACAGGAGATCGAAGAGGAGAGTAGCAACAACTCTCTGAACAGAGAAGCGACCACTTACTATGAAGGTAGGACGTGCGGAGAAGTGAATCCGAGGCGATATTCGGGAGGATAGACGGTGGGGGAGGGGGCCTCCGTCAGCCACTACTGGCAAGTGATAGAGCCACGGAGCACAAAATCGTAACTTTTAGAAGTCGGCTCCGCTGAGGGATGTCACTCCAGTGGCTAAGCGGGAGGTGGAAACCTCGCGGTACAGTGTGGACAGGACCCTCGGGGTCACAGAAAGACCGGGGGTGCCTGAGTGCCTGAGTGCAGCAGAGCTCCCAGGTATTGGAGCGGGGAAGCCGGCTGCAGAAATGGAGCCGAGGCGCAGGCTTGCAGCTCGGGGTGGCCATAAACTGTGATCCCCGGCCCACTCAGGCCACTGCGCCTCCAGCAGGGACCCAACAAGCAGCAGAGCCGGGGAGACTCCCCTCCCTCCCCCAGGAGGAGCGGCACGGGAGCACACCGCAGGGATCTGCTGGGATTGGAGACAACACACGGGGTCGGGTGCCAGAGATACAAACGCTCAATCACAGGCCGGGTGAGCGCAGAGTGCGGCTAGAGACCGGGGAGACGGGAGTGATTGACTGCTTTTCTCTGGGGACGCACTGAGGACCGAGGCCCCGAGTTCTCAGCTTCTCTGGGCAGAGAGTGGGAGGCCACCATTTTCACCCTGGTCCTCCAAAGCTGTGCCGAGAGCTTGCAGGGAACAAAAGCTCCTGAGAGCAAACCCAAGGAGCTTGCTTAGCCCGGACCGACAAGGGCAGGGCAATTCTGCAGCCGGCAAAGACCTTTGGGAACCACGGCAACAGGCCCCTCCCCCAGAAGATCAGCACGAACAGCCAGCCAAGACCAAGTTTACCGATCAAGGAGAACGGGAGAACTCCAGCGCTAGGGGAATACTGCACATAGAATTCATGGCTTTTTTACCATGATTCATTACTTTTTCAAAGTTAATTTTTTAACTGTTTTTTGGGTTTTTTTTAATTTTTCTTTTTCCCTTTTTCAACCAACACCTTATCAATCCCTTTTTTAAAAAAATTTTTTTTATTTTTAATTTTTAGAGTCATATTTTATCCCTTCATAGTAGTTACCCTTATTTTTGGCATATATATATATATATATATATATATATATATATATATATATGTTCTTCTCTCTTAAAATTTTGATATACAGTTTCTTCTAACACATCAAAATATACCCTAAATCACTAGTGTATGGCTTTGTTCTAGTCTCCTGCCTGATCACAGTCTCTCCCATTTTTTTTCTTTTTTCTTTTTTTTCAATCTTCTTCTTTCTTCTTTCAAACAACTTCTTATCAATTCCGTTTATAAAACCTTTTATAAGTTTCATCTTTACAGTTATCTTCCATCCCTTCATTGTATCAACCCTTATTTTGTACATATATGTCTTTCTTCCTTTAAAATTTTAGGAGGCACTTTCTTCTAACAGACCAAAATACACCCAAAATCTAGTGTGTGGCACTGATCTATGCATTAGCCTGATCATATTTGATCATATTCTGTTTTTGTTTGTTTTTATCTTTTTCTTTTTCTTTTTTTTTCTCTTTCTTTTTTCTTTCTTTCCCTTTCTTTTCCCCTGGTTTCAGGTCTTTTCTGATTTGTATAGAGTATATTTGCTGGGGACGTTGTTAACCTGTTAGCATTGTGTTCTCTCATTTATCTGTTCTCCTCTGGACAAAATGACAAGACGAAAAAAATCACCTCAGCAAAAAGAACAAGAGGTAGTACCGTCTGCCAGGGACCTATTCAGTACTGACAGTACGATGTCGGACCTAGAGTTCAGAATCATGACTTTAAAGATACTAGCTGGGCTTGAAAAAAGCATGGAAGTTATTAGAGAAACCCTTTCTGGAGAAATAAAAGAACTAAAATCTAACTGAGTCGAAATCAAAAAGGCTATTAATGAGGTGAAATAAAAAATGGGGGCACTAACTGCTAGGATAAATGAGGCAGAAGACAGAATCAGCGATATAGAAGACCAAATGATGGAAAATAAAGAGGCTGAGAAAAAGAGAGATAAACAACTAAGGATCACGAGGGCAGAATTTGAGAGATAAGCGATACAATAAGACGAAACAACATTAGAATAATTGGGATCCCAGAAGAAGAAGAAAGAGTGAGAGGGGCAGAAGGAATATTGGAGCAAATTATAGCAGAGAACTTCCCTAATGTGGGGAAGGAAACAGGCATCCAAATCCAGGAGGCACAGAGAACCCCTCTCAAAATCAATAAAAATAGGTCAACACCCTGACATCTAATAGTAAAACTTACGAGTCTCAGAGACAAAGAGAAAATCCTGAAAGCAGCTCGGGAGAAGAGATCTGTAACCTACAATGGTAGAAACATTAGATTGGCAACAGACCTATCCACAGAGACCTGGCAGGCCAGAAAGGACTGGCATGATATCTTTAGAGCACTAGACGAGAAAAATATGCAGCCAAGAATACTATATCCAGCAAGGCTGACATTGAAAATAGAAGGAGAGAGAAAAAGCTTCCAGGACAAACAAAAACTAAAGGAATTTGCAAACACAAAACCAACCCTAAAAGAAATATTGAAACGGGACCTCTAAGCAAAGAGAGAGCCTAAAAGCAGCATAGATCAGAAAAGAACACAGACAATATACAGTCACAGTCACCTTACAGGCAATACAATGGCCCTAAATTCATATGTTTCAATAGTTACCCTGAATGTAAATGGGCTCAATGCCCCAATCAAAAGACACAGGCTATCAGATTGGATTAAAAAACAAGACCCATCAATATGCTGTCTGCAAGAGATTCATTTTAGACCCCAAGACACCCCCGATTGAAAGTGAGGAGGTGGAAAACAATTTACCATGCTAATGGACACCAAAAGAAAGCTGGGGTGGCAATCCTTATATCAGACAAATTAGATTTTAAGCCAAAGACTGTAATAAGAGATGAAGAAGGACACTATATCTTACTTAAAGGGTCTATCCACCAAGAAGATCTAACAATTGTAAATATCTATGCCCCTAACATGGGAGCGGCCACTTTTATAAGGCAATTAATAACAAAAGCAAAGAAACACATTGACAACAAAACAATAATAGTGGGGGACTTTAACACCGCCCTGACTGAAATGGACAGATCATCTAAGCAAAAGATCAACAAGGAAATAAAGACTTTAAATGAAACACTGGACCAAATGGACATCACAGACATATTCAGAACATTCCATCCCAAAGCAACGGAATATACATTCTTCTCTAGTGCCCATGGAACATTCTCCAGAATTGATCACATCCTAGGTCACAAATCAGGTCTCAACTGATACCAAAAGATTGGGATTATTCCTTGCATATTTTCAGACCACAGTGCTTTGAAACTAGAACTCAATCACAGAAGGAAAGTCAGAAAGAACTCAAATACATGGAGGCTAAAGAGCATCCTACTGAAGAATGAATGGGTCAACCAGGAAATTAAAGAAGAGTTAAAAAAATTCAGGAAACCGATGAAAATGAAAACACAACTGTCCAAAATCTTTGAGATACAGCAAAGGCAGTCCTGAGAGGAAAGTATAGAGCAATACAAGCCTTTCTCAAGAAACAAGAAAGGTCTCAAATACACAACCTAACCCTACACCTAAATGAGCTGGACAAAGAACAGCAAATAAAGCCTAAACCCAGCAGGAGAAGAGAAATAATAAAGATCAGAGCAGAATCAATGAAATACAAACCAAGAGAACAGTAGAACAGATGAACGAAACGAGGAGCTGGTTCTTTGAAAGAATTAACAAGATTGATAAACCCCTGGCCAGACTGATCAAAAAGAAAAGAGAAATGACCCAAATCAACAAAATCATGAATGAAAGAGGAGAGATCACAACCAACACCAAAGAAATACAAACAATTATAAGAACAAATTATAAGCAACTCTATGCCAGCAACTTAGATAACCTGGAAGAAATGGGTGCATTCCTAGAGATGTATCAGCTACGAAAACTGAACCAGGAAGAAATAGAAAACCTGAACAGACCTATAACCACGAAGGAAATTGAAGCAGTCATCAAAAATCTCTCAACAAACAAAAGCCCAGGGCCAGATGGCTTCCCAGGGGAATTCTATCAAACATTTAAGAAGAATTAATACCTATTCTCCTGAAATTGTTCCAAAAAATAGAAATGGAAGGAAAACTTCCAAACTCATTTTATGAGGCCAGCATTACCTTGATCCCAAAACCAGACAAAGACCCCATCAAAAAGGAGAATTACAGACCAATATCCTTGAGGAACGTGGATGCAAAAATTCTCACCAAAATACTAGCCAATACGATCCAACAGTACATTAAAAGGATTATTCATCATGACCAAGTGGGATTTATCCCTGGGCTGCAAGGCTGGTTCAACATCCGCAAATCAATCAACGTGGTACAATACATTAACAAAAGAAAGAACAAGAGTCATATGATCCTCTCAATAGATGCAGAAAAAGCACTTGACAAAGTACAGCATCTTTTCTTGATCAAAACTCTTCAGAGTATAGGGATAGAGGGTACATACCTCAATATCATAAAAGCCATCTACGGAAAACCTACAGCGAATATCATTCTCAATGGGGAAAAGCTGAGAGCTTTCCCCCTAAGGTCAGGAATGCGGCAGGGATGTCCACTCTCACCACTGCTATTCAACATAGTATTAGAAGTCCTAGCCACAGCAATCAGACACCAAAAAGAAATCAAAGGCATCCAAATCGGCAAAGAGGAAGTCAAACTCTCAGTCTTTGCAGATGATATGATACTGTATGTGGAAAATCCAAAGGACTCCACCCCAAAACTGCTAGAACTCATACAGGAATTCAGTCAAGTAGCAGGATATAAAATGAATGCACAGAAATCAGTGGCATTCCTATACACCAACAACAAGACAGAAGAGAGACAAGTCAAGGAGTCGATCCCATTGACAATTGCACCCAAAACCATAAGATACCCAGGAGTAAATCTAACCAAAGAGGCAAAGGATCTGTACTCAGAAAACTATAAAATACTCATGAGGATTTTGAAGGAGACACAAAGAAATGGAAAAACGTTCCATGCTCATGGATTGGAAGAACAAACATTGTGAAGATGTCCATGCTACCTAGAGCAATCTACACATTCAATGCAATCCCCATCAAAGTGCCATCCACTTTTTTCAAAGAAATGGAACAAATAATCCTAAAATTTGTATGGAACCAGAAGAGACCCCGAATAGCCAGAGGAATATTGAAAAAGAAAAGCAAAACTGGGAGCATCACAATTCCGGACTCCCAGCTCTATTACAAAGCTGTCATCATCAAGACAGTATGGTACTGGCACAAAAACAGACACATAGATAATGGAACAGAATCGAGAGCCCAGAAATGGACCCTCAACTCTATGGTCAACTAATCTGTGACAAAGCAGGAAAGAATGTCCAATGGAATAAAGACAGTCTCTTCAACAAATGGTGTTGGGAAAATTGGACAGCCACATGCAGAAGAATGAAATTGGACCATTTCCTTACACCACACACAAAAATAGACTCCCAATGGTTGAAAGACTGAACGTGAGACAGGAGTCCATCAAAATCCTAAAGGAGAACACAGGTAGCAACCTCTTCGACCTCAGCCGCAGCGACTTCTTCCCAGAAACATCGCCAAAGGCAAGGGAAGCAAGGGCAAAAATGAACTATTGGGATTTCATCAAGATAAAAAGCTTTTGCACAGCAAAAGAAACAGTCCACAAAACCAAAAGACAACCGACAGAATGGGAGAAAATATTTGCAAATGACATATCAGATAAAGGGTTAGTATCTAAAATGTAAAAAGAACTTATCAAACTCAACACCCAAAGAGCAAATAATCCAATCAAGAAATGGGCAGAAGACATGAATAGACATTTTTCCAAAGAAGACATCCAAATGGCCTACAGACACATGAAAAAGTGCTCCACATCGCTCGGCATCAGGGAAATCCAAATCAAAACCTCGATGAGATACCACCTCACACCCGTCAGAATGGCTAAAATTAACAAGTCAGGAAATGACAGATGTTGGCGGGGATGTGGAGAAAGGGGAACCCTCCTACACTGTTGGTGGGAATGCAAGCTGGTGCAACTACTCTGGAAAACAGTATGGAGGTTCCTCAAACAGTTGAAAATAGAGCTACCATATCATCCAGCAATTGCACTACTGGGTATTTACCCCAAAGATACAAATCTAGTGATCTGAAGGGGTATGTACACCCCAATGTTTATAGCAGCAATGTCCACAATAGCCAAACTGTGGAAAGAGCTAAGATGTCCATCAACAGATGAACGGATAAAGAAGAGGTGGTATATATACACAATGGAATATTATGCAGCCATCAAAAGGAATGAGATCTTGCCATTTGCAAGGACGTGGATGGAACTGGAGGGTGTTATGCTGAGTGAAATAAGTCAATCAGAGAAAGACATGTATCATATGACCTCGCTGATATGAGGAATTTTTAACCTCGGGAAACAAACTGAGGGTTACTGGAGTGGTGGGGGGTTGGAGGGATGGGGTGGCTGGGTGCCAGACATTGGGGAGGGTATGTGCTATGGTGAGCACTGTGAATTGTGCAAAACTGTTGAATCACAGATCAGTACTTCTGAAATAAATAATGCAATATATGTTAAGAAAAAAAAGAAGAAGAAGATAGCAGGAGGGGAAGAATGAAGGGGAGTAAGTTGGAGGGGGAGACGAACCATGAGAGTCGATGGACTCTGAAAAACAAACTGAGGTTTCTAGAGGGGAGGGGGTTGGGGGGATGGGTTAGCCTGGTGATGGGTATTAAAGAGGGCACGTTCTGTGTGGAGCACTGGGTGTTATGCACAAACAATGAATCATGGAACACTACATCAAGAACTAATGATGTATGGTGATTAACATAACAATAAAAAAAATTGAGGTTGACCAAAACTTCTTGTGTATCTGTGCCACATAGCTGTAAGTGGACTCCCAGAAATCAGGGCCCCAAGGTGGCTCACAGCTTTCTGCCTGGGTTCTGCGGAGTTTGAGCATTTCTCAATTCTGCTCCAGCTCAATGTCTCCTTCTTTCTTTGTTAACTATTGGGGGCATATACTCTCTTTTTCCAGAGTCTCCTGGAGTGAAGTCCTCTCTCTCTCTGCAAGCAGCACCCCAATTCTGCAAAATGTCTCTAAACTACCCTTGAGAAGATCAGGGCATTTGGGAGAACGTACAAGACAGGGAAGAGAAGCATCAGGGTGCTCCAAGGGTCTGTTTACGTGCTACTGTATGTGAGTACATAGAGGTGCTCCTCACTAGTTGTTGCATAGCATAGTATTCTCCAGTTTGGACATGCCGCAGTTCACTTGGCCGTTCTTTCTAATTTATCATAGTCACAGGCACGGCTGAGTGCTGTAAGGGTCCAGCGCAGGGGACCCTGTGCCTTCATAGGTTACCACCATGATGAAGCTTCTCCTTGTACTTTGTGTCCTCACATACTCAACCCCCTGGGCAGGACCTGCCAGCTCAGGGCAGGTCCAGCCACCCTCCTGTCCTAAACTCCTGCCTCCATGTGGTCAGCTGACCTAGGTAGGAGCTGGTCTGGGTTGTGGCAGAGATGGCCAGTTGCCCACCCAGTATCTATTCTCCCTTCTGCCTTAGTAGGAGACTCCAATTATATTCTGAAGTCAACGTGCCCAGCCAGCAGGCACTTCATTTACCAGCCTTCCTTGAAGATTGCGATGGCCAGTGGGCTGTATGCAGATATGTCAGGTAGGATGTAGAGGCACCACCCCCTTGAGGAGGTGATAGCTGATACATGCCTTTTTGCCACTTCTGCTTCTGGTGGGAATGCAGCTGTGATAGTGGGGGCTTCTGGACCAAGGGCAACCTTGATGCTACAAAGGATGGTGGAAGAGAAAGAGCCCAGAGCTTGGCACCCCAGTAATGGTGTAGCCCCCATACTAGCTCTAGACTGCCCACATCCAGACTCCTTTCATAAAAGAGGAAAACAAACTCCTGCCTTGATGCAGAGCTGTTACGTCTGTGCCCTGTTTTAATAGTTCTTTCCAGTTATAAGTCTCAGAAAGTGCCCTTCAGAAGCTCGCTCAGCTGTTAATGAAATGAGACCACACCGTCGATCCAGCATTGTTCCTGTGTGCACAGCTCTTTCCTGCAGGAACCCAGGAAGCAGGAGGGTGGTTTGGGGGCGAGGGCACCTCCAGCTCTCCAGCACTGTCCAGCAAGCATAGTTACAGGAGGCAGAATCTTGCCCGAAGGGGAGGAGGGGATGGGATGACAGCTTCCAGGGGGAGTCAAATACACATACACATCTTCATATTCCTCTGTGGTCTGCTTGCCATTTTAATAATATTTTCAAATGCTAACGTGGTGTAAGTCTTGCTGGCACATAAGCTCACAGATACCGACCAATTAATCTAGACAGACAGGAGGTTGAGTATTTAAGAGGGGACTTGTCAGACCCTGTGAACGCAACCTCACAGCAACCAGAAGTGCCAAGAGACCCCGCCCTCGGGGGCCAAGCCCAGCACAGTTGACAGAGCTGCCCCTCTCAGCCAGTGACTTTGTAAAGCTCTGGAGCTCTGAATGCAGCCCAGATGGTGGTTTCCAGGGAATCACAGGGCATTGAAAACTTGTCACAGAAATGCTGTCGCATGGTGCACACTGCCTTTCTGAGATCTGGCACCTCATATGTCCTGCCCTGTGGTGTTTCAAATCTCCACTCCATGAGTACTATAGTCCCTCGCACCCAGCTCTGGGGGAATGCACACACAGAATCCCGCAATCCCAGGGTTTGGGAAATGACCTTCTTGTGTATATTAGTTTGCTAGAGCTGCCACAACAGAGGACCATGGAATGGGTGGCTCACACAACAGAAATGTATTGCTCACAGTTCTGGAGGCTTTGGAAGTCTGAGGTCAAGGTGTTGGCAGGGTTGAGTGCCGCAAGAGAAGGGTCTGCTCCTGGCCTCTGTCCTTGGCTTGTAGATGGCCTTCTCTTCCTGTGTCTCTTCACAAGGTCTTCCCTCTGTGCATTTCTGTCTCCAAGTTTCCCCTTTTGATAAGGTCACCAGTCATGTTTGATTAGGGCCCACCCTAATGATGTCATCTTAACTTAGTTGTCACAATAAAGACCCTATCCCCAATTAAGGTCACATTCTGAGAGGATTAAGACATATGAATTCTGGAGGTGGGGAAGTAATTCAACCTATAACACCATTTATCAATTTTGGGGGTCACAATAGGAACTATGAAGGTAACATAAATGAGTGACCCCCATATGGGTGGTAACTTGTTTCAAAAACATCAGACAAGCACAGTCTCAGCCCCAGTCAAGGGTAATTGTTGGGCACCTTCTGTTTGTCCCTTCAGCCCCCTCCCCACCCCTCTCCACTCTATTCTGTGCCCAGCAGGCCAGTTTTTATGGACTGCATCGGGCTCCTGGGCCCTGTTGTTCTCAGACAGTTCATCTGTGCCATATAACATAGCAGCCACAAACCACATGTTGAATATTAGAGTTCTCCAGAGAAAAAGAACCAGCTGGATATATACAGATATACATAAGAAGAGATGTATTATAGTAATTGGCTCACACAGTTATGGAGACCAAGAAGTCCTATGATCTGCCATCTGCAAGCTGGAGGCCCAGGAAAGACGGTGGTGGAATTCAGTCCAAGTCTGAAGGCCCAAGAACGAGGGAAGCTAGTGGTATAAGTTCCAGGTGAGTCCAAAAGCCAGGCACACGAGTATTCAAGAGCAGAAGAGGGATGCCCCATCATAGCCAGAGAGCAAATTCACTTTTCCTCAGCTTTTAGTTGTATTCAAGCCCACAGTGTATTGGATGATACCCACCTGCACTGGGTGGAAAGTGATGTCCTCTACTCAGTTTACTGATTCAAATGTTAATTCTTTTGGAAACACTCTCATTGATACACCCAGAAATAATGTTTTACCAGCTATCCGGGCATGTCTTAGCCCAGTCAAGTTGACTCAAAATTAACCATTGCATGTAGCTATTTGAATTTAATTTCAAATTACTTGAAATTAAATAAAATTTACATTTTAGTTGGTCTGTTACACTAGTCACATTTCAAGTGCTTGACAGCCACAAGTGATTGGTTGCTACGGTTTTGAACAGTGCAACTATGCACTATGTAGTATAATTGGACATTGCCATCATCACAGAAAGTTCTACTGGGTGGCACTGGTTCAGCCATGAGAGGCGCCAGGAGCTGATGTAGAAGGTGGAAGAGGAGTAGACAAGATGTCTGTTCCCCAACTTCTTTCCTGCCAGGTTGCTTGGGGTTGGCTGTGACTCTGTTGAGGCCACATTCCCTATCAGGGAGGCTTCTTCCACAGCCGCTCTCTCTGGCTTGCTTGCTGCTCCCTCCCTTTGTGCCTTCAGGCTCCCCACTGTTTCCAGCCCAGGGGTGCAAGTACCATCCCTTGCTGGTTTCCCTAACACTAGACCCGTGCCTTTATCTGAATTTTTCCATACACCCTCTATGACCAGTTACCTGTTCCTATAACAAGACCCTATCCTGTTGGAATGTCAGGATAGTGTTGCCAGATCTTCTCATTTTGCAAGAAAAGCTGGAAATCTAGACTTTTATATGAAATCTAGAACTTGAAGATAGCAATCATCTCAAAAACAATTTTTAAACATTATGTAGGAAAAAAACAAAAACAAAAAACCTCATCTACTGCTGAGTGTGGCCCATAATTGGTAATCTAAGCTGGTGGTCACCCACTGTGTTTGAGCAAGCCCCCCTCCGCAGTGGCTTTAGGATGTCTCATGATGTCCATTGGGTAACTACAGACTTTCGTACCTCTCCCTCTCCGAGGGACTGAAAAGGATGTTACTTTCCAATTTCCAACTGTGACTTGTTCTCTCTGTCTTTCCTCGATGTGGTAGTTACCTATTATCTTAGCGGCTTCAAACACAGACATTTCTTATCCCATGGTCTCTATAAGTAAGGAATCACACATAGCTTTGCTAAGTCCAGCTCAGCATTTCTCATGAGCTAACATCCAGCTATCAGTCCAGGGCCATGGTCATCTCAAGGTTCTGTTTGGAAAGATTCTCTTCCAGGCTCACTCAGGTGGTTATTGGCAGGATTCTCCCAGATCACTGGACCGGGAGCTTTGGTTTCTTGCTGGCTGTCGAACAGCATGTGGGCCTCTACACAGGGCAGCTTACAACATAGCAGCTGGTTTAGCCAGAACAGTGATCAAGAAGAGCTGGGCAGAGAGTGAGAGCGTGGCATCAACCCTAACCTTGGAGGTCACGCCCAATCACATTTGCTGTATTCTATTCATTAGGGGAAGCCCCTAGGTCCAGCCCACGCTAGAGTGGAGGATGGCACAAGATTGTAAAATACAGGAGGTAGGGATCACTGGGCACCCTCTCGGAAGGGTGCCTACTCTACTTGGGCTGTGTATTCTGTGGGTGAAGGAATAAAACTAGGTTATAATTTAAAAGTGAACTGGGGTGAGATAGGACTGCCAGAAACTGGGGAGCCCCAAGATATCTCTAAGCCAGGCCTGAAAGAAAATAATTTCCAGGATCTTCGTAAAATTTCTCTTTTTTCTTGTCAAATACCCTGTCTCTTTGTTCAATCTGTTCTCTGCCTAAAATTAATTTCTGCTTCTCAACATGTTCCTTTTCAAGACCCAGCTCAGATGCCTCCTTCTCTGAAAGCCTTCTTTGACCCCCCCCAGCCAGAAATGTCAACTCACCTGGTCTCCCCCGATATCATTGGCATCAAGCATTTTCACATCCATCTTTTCCTCTCACCTCATTTGAACCTTACAACAACCTAGTAAATAGCTAATTTACGTCAGGGGAGACTGAAGCACAGAGAGGTCAAGACACAAGATAAAGACCACACAGGTAGTAAGTAGAAGATTTAGGACTTGAACTAATGTCATCAGACTCTAAGGTCTGTTTTCTCTGTTCCCACTACAGCATTTCACATTTCTGTACTTTTGTTCATTTGTTTATTCAAAAAATATTTACTGAGGTCATCCGGGGTGCCCTGCACAGAACACTGGCTGGGTCCTCACTCTCCCTCCACTGTACCCAGATGCCTTCCCTCTGTTCATTCATCTGTTTAGCCAAACCCTGGCCATCCTTTAGGCCCAGTTCAGGTCACTCCTTCTTCATGAAGCCTTCTCTGACTCCCTTAGCCCTTAAAGCACTGAACTTGGAAGTAACTTCAGACCAACACTTTCATTTTATCTTGAGAAAGCTATGGTCCCCAAAAGGAATACAGCATGTCACACAGAAGGCCCTTTGTACACTGTAGCACATTCTGGGTGCCCAGCTCAGATTCCATCTTTGGAGCAGACACATACAACCCTCAACCGCTGGGAATCCCAGCTACTGCAGGCTCCTGGTGTACCCTTCTGGGAATCATCCTCAGCTGCAGAGAACTGCCTTTCCCAGGGTTAGGTCTTTCATGACCAAGCCTGGCTGATGCAGGGATACAAAGCCACCAACTTGTCTGTAACTGGGACAACTCTGAAGGATCACCCTGCTGCAGAGCTCCCTATAGGACCAGCGTTACTCCCTGTCCACACCTGTCTTCCTCACCTCCTTACAGGTGTTGCCTCCTAAGGGCACTGCCCAACAAACCTTCCACACACATTTCTCCAACTCTGTAGGAGGCCAGTCTAAGACATACAATTATAATTACTCATCTAAATAAGTATGGCAAAAAGGGATAACAGTTATCTAGCACTACTGTAAAAAGAGCTGACATTTGTTGAGAGTATTTGCTAGGACCTGTGCTTCTTCCTCACATTATAATAAAAAAATGATTTTATTATTACATTCATTTTCTAGATAGAGAGGTGAAGCTTTTTGTTATGGTTTTCACAGCTCATCAGTAAATGGTGGGGTTGGGATTCTGATTCAGGGCTTTGTGGTCTGGAGCCAAACTCTTAATCACCTCATTGTCAATTGGTGATTATTCCATATACACATCACCTTTCTTAGTCGGCTGTAAGCTCTTTGAAGATACATATCAGGGCTGTGTCACCAGGCAGACAGCTGGTTGGTAAGTGTCCATCGGCGGATGAATGAATAAAATTGTGGTATATACAGTGGAATATTACTCAGCCATAAGGAAGAAGGAAACTGCCATTTGCCACAATATGATAGGACCTTGAAGGCATTATGCTAAATAAGTCAAACAGAGAAAGACAAGTACTGTATAATCTCACTTACATATGGAATCTAAAAAAAGAAAAAAACAAACCCATAGAAAAGAGATCAAATTTATGGTTACCAGAGGTGGGGGTTTGCGGGAGGAAGAATAGGAGGAATGTGGTCAAAAGTTACAAACTTCCAGTTATAAGATAAATAAGTACTGGGGATGTCAGGTACAACATGATGACTATCGTTATCACTGCTTTATGGCAAAATGAACATTGTTAGGACAGTAAATCCTAAGAGTTCTTATCACAAGGAATATTTTTCTGTTTTTGCTTTTTCTTTTTATTATGTCTATATGAGGTGATGGATGCTAATTAAACTTACTATGGTAATCATTTAACAACCTATGTAAGTCAAACCATTATACTGTATGCCTTAAACTTATACAATGAAATATGTTAACTATATCTCAATAAAACTGGAGAAAATAAAATTTTTTAAATGCTGATTGGTTAACTGGCTGGTAAGTTGTCTTATAGAAGGGCTTTCTGAACATGCCAAATCAGGTCAGTAGCACAACCTGCAGGGCCAGTCCTCAGGACTTCAAAATTCTGGCGGAGGGTTCCCACTCCCACACCTGGCTCTCTGCTATTTACCTGCAGACATTTAAAGGTCAGGGTGGTAATGTTCAGCTGTGAACTTATCACTTCTACTAGGATTACAGGTATTAAAGAGACAGGTGTGTGCATATGCGTGCACGTGTGTGTGTGTGTGTGTGTGTGTGGAGAGGGAGGCCAGCTCTGGGTGAGGCAGCTGCTATCGGGCCCTCTCTTGAGTTTACTCCAGAGTGTCTGTTCTTGCCCAGCAGGTTTGGCAGGACTAGAGTGTATTTGAAGGATCTTCCATCAAGGGAGTTAACCTGCTTCGGGTCTCTGCAGGAACTCTGAATCCATGTCTGCCACATCACCAGGTCTCTGAGCTCCGAGAGCTCTTAGCTGCCTATCAGCCATCCAATCTAACAGCGAATTTTGATCTTGCTTTAATTATTTCAGGCAAGTCTTAACTTCATAACTAGACCAAGCTCCTTCTAGGAGGTGGGCAGAGACCTCATCATCTACTCCTGGATGCCCACAGCCTCCAGCTGGGTGCTGGACACATGAGAGCTGCTCAAGGAACAGTTCATGACTGAGGGAGGAGTCAGATTCCTACATGCTCAGGAGAGCTCACAAGACACAGTCCTGACCATAGCCCATGATCCTCTACCTCTGAACCATGGCATGGGGTGGTGAAGGGAAGGAGGGGGCACAGGAGAAAGGCTGCTCCCCAAGAGCATTTTCTATTAGTGGTGCATTTTTAACAAATTTAAGGTCCTGGGTTGTCATGACTAATTGTTAAGAATGTGACAGAAGGAGCAGCATGAACGTCATAGTCTGGCCCATCAGATACCTGAATTTCCTGCCTACTATCCCTCCAGAGCATTCCCATCACAACGCTAGAGTCTAAACCCTCACTCTGGCCTAAAAAGGGTGGTGTTTCTGATCCTTTACGTGCTACCTACCTCTCCTTCCAAAAGCAAAACACTTTGAAAAAAGAAGTAAAAATGAGAAAACTCAAAATCAGGTAGAGAAGACAGACTAGTAACAATACATTAGTGAACAACAGAGTAAATGCAAGGATAAAATGTACACGCAGCTCTTTGGGCTCTTGAAGAAGGGTACATAACTTGGGTGGAGAGGTCGGGACAAACTTCCTGGAGGGAGAGATACCTTGCCTGATTCTTAAAAGTAGGGTAGAATTGAGGGCTGCTGCCCTCTATATGATTTACCTGTCCAAAAAGTTTCAGAGGCCCTCTGGAAAGTCTTCATAGGTCTATTGTGGCCTCTTGGGACAGTTAAAGGCAGATGCCAGATGCTCACAGCAGAAATGGCACATCTCCATATACCCCAAGGGTGCTTAGTTGTCTGGGGAAACAGCAGGACAGTTACCAAGTTAGCCCAAGCTGGGTGCAGTTAAAGGGAACATTGGCAGAAATCATGTCTGAATTAGCATCATGGCCTTCCTGCCCATTTCAGATCTCCAGCAATGTGCAAAGCTGGGTAAGGCCTCCCTGGCTTTGATTCTTCAGGGTTATCTTTTAAGCCCCTCATTTGTTTTGGGTGAGATGAAATCTCTAAATTCCAACTTCACAGAGACAGACCCACCAATCCCCTCCCCACCCCCATTCCTTAGCAACCTCTCAGAATGAGTGTTCTTTTAAAAGAGACAAGGTCCTTGCTGACATCTCTCTTTAGAGAGCTCCATCAAAATCCTGCACTTGCCCAGTGTCCTTTCCTTGGCCACTGGTAACCAAGGAAACGAGATACTATGGTAACACTGGGAGGAGAGAAAGGGAGGCATCCAGAGCCCTTGCTTGCTCTCTCTTCTCTCTCCTGAAATCAAGGCAGCTACCAAGGAAGAGAGAACATCTGTTCTCAGCTTCTAGGGGGAGAGCACAGTGACGCCCACATGGGTGGCTTAATGGCTGACACCCAGAGCTTCCCATTCCCCAATGTGAAGACTGGTGCCCCAGGGCCCCCCAAAACTATGTACTTTCCCAGGTCCAAGGCCCAGCCCACTCTAGAACTTATAATATAATGCCCAAAATACCAGATGTAAGGGATGCATAGATGTTTATTCAAGTGAGTGAACAAGATACAGATTGGGATCATGTATAAGCAAAGCCCTAAACATAATTGAAATGATGATGTATGACAAAATTACCAAGTGTTTGCACAATCTTTAGCAGTGTTGAATTTATCTCTTGGTTTTGCCCTGCTTTTCTGCTTCCAACCTTCTGCTTCCTTGTTCAGCGCCCCTCACCCCACCATCTCTCTCTCCGCTTCTTAGATGCTCTGTATTTTTCTCTGCTTACCTGCCTCTCCCTCTGAGGCTGCCTTCCTGCTTCTTTCTCTCACTCTCCCCCCTTCCCTCGTCCGGAACTGCAGTTCACCTGTCACTCTCAGGATGGAGTGTCTTAAAGAGAAATACTCCCCATGTTCTCTCCATGTAGAATGCTGTGTTTACTGCCAGTGACCTCACCTCGGATAGGCGTGATGCCAGGCACCTTGGGGGTGAGGCTTGAAGGCGGTCCAAACATTACAAACCAAACCGTGACACGCACGATGATGTCATAAACAATCCCGGTGCAGTGCCAGGGGCAATAGAGAAACCTATCCTTTTGTCTCCAGTCCTTTGTTGGTTGAATCTTCTTTTACAACCTTAAGAATTCTCAATAGAGTTTTAAAATCTTTTCTTCTGATTCTTACGTTAAATCCTGCTCCACAGGAACTGCCTTTTCTAATATTTTAGCACTGACTCCCTCCCTTTGAACCGTGGTGTCTGAGCTGCTTTGATCACACACCCTTATCGATCAAAACATTTTGAACATGGACCTCCCAGTATAAGTGCACATATGTATTTATAAAGCACATGCGGGTATTACTATATTCATATTTTGTACATGAAAAATATACCCAAAAATGGGAATTTAAAAGGAAAAGATGTTATATCTTCTTGGGCCACCCTAACGGATTATCTGTGCACGCTGTATTACCTACTTGGTCCCTTTAAATGTCTGAGAACCTTGCTTTGTCCCTCATTTCAGTGGGTTAGGATTCCCGGAGAACCCAGAGAAGATTGCTGGAGGACCAGAATATGATAGAATTTCTTTGTCAGGGAGTGTATTAATCTCCTAGGGCTGCCGCGACAAAGGACCACAGACGGGGCAGCTTGAACAACAGAAATGCATCGTCTCACAGTTCTGGAGGCTGGAACTCTGAGATCAAGCTGTCGGCAGTGTTGGTTCCCTTTGAGGGCTGGGAGGGAGAACCTGTTCCAGGCCTCTTTCCCAGCTTCTGGTGGTTTGCTGGCCTACTTTGGCATGCCCTGGCTTGTGGGTGCATCACCCTGAGGTCTGCCTCCCATCTTCACATGGCATTCTCCCTGGGTACATGCCTGTCTGTATGTCCCAATTCCCCCTTTTTATAAGGATGCAGTTACACTGGAGTAGGGCCCACCTTAACGATCTCCTCCTAACTTGATGATCTTGACTTACTCATCTTATGTCTAAATAAGCTTACTATTGTAGACTAAATTGTGTTCTTCCAAAAGTCTGCAGGTTGAAGCCCTAATTCCCAATGTGACTCTATTGGAGATATGGCCTTTAAATAGGTAAGTAAAGTAAGTAAGGTTAAGTGGGGTCATGACTAGTTGGGTACTCATCCAATATGACCGGTGTCCTCACAGGAAGAGGGGGAGATGCTAGGAGTGCACAGAGAAAATGCTAGGTGAGGACACAGGGAGAAAATGATCATCTGCAAGCCAAAGAGAGAGGCCTCAGAAGGAACCAGCCCTGCTCACACCTTGGTCTTGGACTTCCAGCCTCCAGAAATGAGAGGATACATTTCTCTTGCATAACCCTTCCGGTCTGTGGTATTTTGTTATATCAACTCTAGCCGACTAACACAAGCACAGTGTGGGGGACACAGTTTAATCCATAAGAAGGGACTAATGGTAAGTGGGACAACAAGCTTGGGTCTTTAGGCTGAGATGTGGGCATGAAGCTTCTCCAGGGTGGGCAAGTTGGGACAGCCAGGAGAAGCAGTAAAGAGCCCTCTTTGCCAAGCTGCTTTCTACCAGTGGGTAGGATGGCCTCTTTCTGGGGGCTGAGATCACCAGACCATGGGTCTACGCGAAGGTGTGGGGCTCTTGTCAACCACTAGTTCTACCAAAGTATCTCCATTCACCCAAGTTGTCTCATGCTGTCTTCTATTCTGAAGTTCCCAAAACAGTCTGCAACTATTATTTGCAGAAGAAACTGTGTTCCAGAAATCTGTAATGTCTGCATTTGAAACAGCGACACGACCAGGCTGCTCCTAGAAGAACAAGGACACACCCTCCCAACTCCTGATTGAAAGGAAGCCAGATCGTGGTGTTTGTTCTAAACAAGAATTGAACGTTTGTCACTTGTTCTATTTAATTATGACCCAAGAGGTTTGTTAACATTGCACATTCTGTCTGCTGTGCCCATTTAATTTTGGCATTAAAGACACAGTCTCTATTAGTTACCAAGTAACAAGTGTTTAAACCTCAATAAATAACATTTTTAATAATAAGATTCTGAAATGCATAGATCACATCTCCCTGTTCATTCTCTAAGAAAAACATTTTAATTATCTATTGACACATATTGCACATGGAACAACCTTCTTTTTAAAAGATAAATAGGTTTATAGGCGAGTCGTGTTAATTAAAAGCCAGTGGAGTATTACAAGTGTATTTACTGGGGAATATTCACTGTAGGAGAGGAACGGTTCCTACACAGTTGTCAGAATTCTGTAAATGTATTGTTTAATAACCACTTGGCACTTAATTATAGTGAGATGGTGAAAGCTTAAATCTAAGCGAAGTGCACATTCCAGTTATCTCTTCTAAATGGCTTCTCCTCCTTGTCATGGATTCTCCAGGTCAGACCACACCGAGGCATGAGCTGATGATCTGGGTAATTGAAAACCCGAAGCTTCCCAGGACCACAGGCCTGTCATGAACAAGTGACTGTTGTGATCCTGGATACCAAGAGGAAAATTTCAGATTCAGCTCCCAAGGCAAAGCCAGTTCTGAGGAAGGTCTATAAGTTGAAGTGCAAAGTCCTTATCATGGCACACAGGGGCTTTCACAATCAAGCCCATACTAGCTTTTCACCCCCAAACCATTCACCTCTAACTGTGAACCCCAGTGTGTGTCTTGCCAGCTCCATTTTCCCCTGCCATGGAGAACAGCAGTTCTCTTAGCTTGATCCCACCGGAAGGATAAGAAGGCTGACCTACAATGACCACACAGTATGAACAAGAAAAAGCCTTTGTTATTTAAGTCATGGAAATTTAGGGAGTATTTGTTATTCCAGCATAATGTAGCCCATCCTGAATCATACACTCCCCTTCACCACTCCCAGAACCTGGCATGGAGGAGACACTCTAAATGCTGGACAGTGAATAAATACATAGGTCTGTCAATAGATTTTCCCTTTCTTCTCCTGAATGTTCTCTGGTCCCGGGAAATCACCTCTTCTGAGAGACTGTAAGGATCTCTCCCTCTGTGGTGTGAGCAAGAAGACCCAGCACTGAGCTGAGAAGCTTGAGTTCTGTACTGTACTCATAACCTACTAAAATGCACTGATCCATGATTATTACTGTAAGCAAACTGGCAAGTGAAGGGATTGGGGAAAAAGTCACAGGGAGCAATGTACCACTGAAGTAAGTGTCTGTGTGTATGCGTGTGTGTGTGCATGTATGTTGGCCTTCTCATCATCCATCCTCTTGTCTCTGGTAGTGGCACTCCAATTTTTAATTTGGGGGATCAGCTTCCATCCCCACAACCCCATCTCATGTGTTGTGGTTTGGGGGGCATCGACCATACCCCAAGTTCCAGAAGTGGCTATAATGGGTCAAGATCACAAAACAAGGTAATAATAGAGCCAAACTCAGACAAAAGTCTCATCTTGGATCTGATTCACTCATTTTGTATCTATCTGGCAACTCCTGCTCTGAACCAGGGCTAGGTTCTGAGAACACAGCAGGGAGAAAACTAGATGGATGCTCTGCTGTCAGAGTGCTCAGATGCCATCCAATGCTCTCTCTACCATGGTGTTGTCCCTCTTTCTCCACGCAGATGCCCCCCTCTTCCTAAAAGCCTCTGCTGACTGCCCCAACCATCACTGACCCTCCTCTCTGTACTGAATTTCTTCTGCCACAGACCCTGGCACATGAACAGAGGTTGAACAAGTCACCCATGGGAGTGGCCAGCCAGGGGCAAGGGCTCCATAGCCCAAAGAGGAGGGACAAGGGGATGACTGGAATGATGCTCCTTCACGGCGCCCCACAATTCCCACTGATGCTGGAGCTGCCTGGCTCACGGAGGGCCTAGGGCAGTCGATGAACTGTCCACTTCTCACCCCAGATTGTGGAGTTCCTAGCTGGCTCCCTCCAACCATTCCACCTCTGACCAGATCCTAACATCTGGGCTCCCCACCTTCAGGGCAGGAAAACAGAAAGATCTAGAAGTGACAGAGCCCCAACCACTCAGTTGGAAACAAAGTCATTGGGAGCCACAGGGAGAAAGAATGAGCCCAGAAGCTGATTGCATTGCCCCTGGCAACCACACGTCTCAGCAGGTTGAACTAATACCACAGAGCTCACAAGGATGTGGTTTCCTGAAGCTTACAAAAGAAATCTATATCATTCTCAAGAGCAACCAACATTTCTGCAGGCAGCACATCCCCTCCAGTCTGTGGGCAGCTTAAAGGGGCACAGAAACCCAGCCCAGAAGGTGGCTAAGCCCCAGTCCCCGGACGATTAGCCTAAAAGGAAATGGCATTTCACCTGCACGCTGTCCCTCTCCCTCACCCCCACCATCAACACTTCTCAGCCTCACAGCTGCAATGGCCTCCCAACTGAGATGTGATATTTGTTTTAGCCTCTCTCCTTTCTAATCCAATCTAATGATAGTAACTGATGTTTATGGGGCCCTCATCATATGATAGACTATCTATAAGATACTTTACAAGTATTAACCTATTTTAACCTCAGAAAACCCAGTCCTATGGGATAGATATTATTAGTATCCCTATTTTTAAGCTGAGGAATCTGAATGACAGAGCAGTTAAGTAACTCACCCTAAGCCACACAGCTCATTGGCAATGGAAGCAGGCAGTCTAGCCACCATGTTTACCACCCTTCACAGAGAACTCTTCCCATAGTTAAGTGTTAAAGGTAAGGACTTTGGAAATAGACCAATCAAGATCAAATTTTCAGTTCTTGCTCTGTGTCTTGGACAATCTACCCAGCCTCTCTGATCCCCCTTTTCCTCATCTGTCATCCAGAGATGATGACAATAGTGCCTATCTTATAAGGGACTCGAGGTTTCATTAGATGATCCATTATGCTTTCAATCCTCAGTGCCCATCCTGCTCTGAGTTCCAGCACCACCAAATTTTCCTCAGTTTCCTACATGTACTTTGTCTACCTCTGTTCCCTCTGACTGGCATGTTCTTTACACTCCTTCCTCAATCTGGCCAGCTCCTTTTCACCTCTCAAGCCTCAGCTGAGTGCTGCCTCCTCTAAGAAGCCTTCCCAGCTTTCCCATTCTGCACTGCCTCTTTAGTGTTCTCCCAGAGCCTGTACCTTCCTACCATGCTCCCTATCATACTTGACTCTAACTGTCCATGGACATGTCCTGTACTGGGCTGGGTGCTCTTCAAGGGCCGTGATAGTGAGCTCATCCCATCCTAAATGCACAGTGTCTAGCAAGGTGCCCAGAATAAGTCAGAAATAAGAAATGAAAATTTCTTTTTATTGATGCTCATATTCTTGCTTTTTCCCTTTCAATAGATGGCAAGTGTCTTGAAGGCAACAGTCATGCCTTACTATTTGTCTCTGAATTCCCCATTATGCTTGGCCCATAGAAGCAGACCTGGGACTAGGGTGAGCCAAGTGAGGTGTCTAGGGTGCAAGATGTAAGGAGGCTTCAACTCAGCTTGGTGCAAGTGCAGGGTGAGTTCAGAAGGTCCTCCATTCATGGTAACTAATATAAATTAATGGATGATCCTATAGTTGGGTTATAAATCTCTATCTCTGTCCTCAAGGAATTCTCAGACTCATGATGATTTATATTCCTCATCAAGGACCGACAGAGCCACAACTACCCCAGCTTCCTTTGGGCTCCTCTCTGGAACCACCCCCATCACCTGACACTATGACATCTGGCCACCAATGGGCCAGACTATGGGAGAAAAGGATGTTCATTAAGACCAAGGAAATGTTATGGGAAACCCATCAGGGATGGCTTGAAGTCAGACAGGCAGGGAGGGAGACAAGAACATTTCAGGCAGAGAAGTGAATAAGGAAAACCAGAAGAATGCCCAGTTCACAGGGCACCTTACAGAGACTCATCTGATTGGAACTCAGCCTACATGCCAATGAGCACAACCAAAGAGGAAACAACAACCCCTTGTCTTTGCAAAAAGCCTGCAAAGTATTTTCCCATCCTTGTTTCACTTGTCCCCTACAGGAAAAAAAAAAAAAAAAACTTATTACTCCCCTTTTAACAATGAGGAAAGTGAGGCTAAGAAATCAAGTAGCTTGCTCAAGGCAAACAACTAGTAAGGTTGGGTTTGAAGCCTTGCTCAGCTACTTGGCATTCCCCACCCTCACAACCTGGTAGTGATATCCACTGTTCAAGTATCCTATGTCTTGTGTCGTATTACATCTCTGGTCACATTACACCTCCCAAGGAGTGTCCATGGGACTAGAGTTTCTTGTGACCTGGATTTGAGAGTGGCTTAAAACATCTGGGATTGCAAACCTTCTCTCAAGCAACTGGACAGAGGTCTAGGGGGACCAGGAGGAGAGTGGCTTCTTCCATTACTCTTGGCTTCTTGCCCAGCCCGGCAAATAGAGTAACTAAGGCCTCCAAGGCAGTGCTTTGGCTTAAGTGAAAACAGCAATTCAAGGACTCTTTGGCAAACAATGCAGCTAGCATGTCACTGGTCTCTGATGTGTCATCCAGACCTCCATCCATTCAGCCCAGGGAGGACTGTGCCTGCTGCCTTTGTTGGTGTGGATGGAAGAACAAAACAGGATGCATTAGCTAATCCCCTGCTGGCAGTGAGATGGGAGGCTGAAATTCAGCTCTGTGGACTCCTTGACTCTGGGGTTCAAGAAGTTCACAGTGTCCAGAGCCAGCCCTGCATGGCTCCCCCCACTGACAGCTAGCCGAATGACCCACTGGGCTGGTGGGAGGCCACAGCAGGGGAGTTTCCATTTTAACCCCATTGTTTAGCCAAATGAAGCCAAGATGTTCCTGCTCCCCACTGGAGAAGTCAGCCCAGCTTCAATAATTTCTGAGTGCTGACAGATAATTCAGAGATATTGGATATTTCACCACCTGGGGACTGCCCTTTGCTACTACAACAATCAGTTACTGCCTGCCAACCAGGGGCCATGTGGAGGCCCTGGGCCCCCTCACGCCTTTATGATCAGGCTCCAGCGTCTTGGAAAATATTGCTTGAATTTATTTATATAATCATGTTAGGAAGGCGGTGAGTTATTGTGAAGTCAGCATTCTTCCATCTTCCTTCTCACTAATCCTTTGAGATTCTGCTTGAAGGACTCCGATTACTAATGCAATTACACGCTACCTGGTAAAGGGTAATCCAAAAAAAATTAAACCCCTTCACATATTGTATTTTTCACTCAGAGCCACCCTTCTCCTAAAACTGAGTGCTGACATAAATCAATTAGCTACTGATTTTATGACTACTTGCATTTAAGAACACATGGGCTTTTGACACCGCCCTTCCAAGTGGTTAAGTCATCTTAAAGGTAAATGCTGCCTGTCATTTGGAGCACCAGCCCCTCAGCAGTTTCTCAGTAAAAGCAAAACACTCTGAACCAGGATGGTCCTAATAACAACAGAACACAGAACTGCCACCAATGCGGACACCGTGCGTGTTTTATGTTAGTATTGCTAAAACCAAAGGCTTTAGCCTGTTTCTTTGACATTCATAGGCCCCTAATATCATGCCCCTCCTCTCCCATTCATCATGGAATAAATGTGCAAGTAAGTAAAATGGTGCTGCAGAGTCTGGAAATATTCTTCTTAAGGTGGTTTAGGAGACATGCCATTGAACATGTGGAGAAGGATTCTGATCCTAGGGCATCAAGTGATTCTGCAATAAACAATATTATAAAAATCACCTAAATACTATTTATTGGGTTTCAAATTTCCCATCAATCTATAGACAACCACACAGGCTTTACTATGGTTACAGAACAAATAAATAACGATGGTTACAGAATAAATATTACCCAACTTAATAATATAAAAGTAAATACAACACACCTGGCTGAGTGGAGGATCTTAGGAGGGAATGGAGAAAAATGGAATGGGGCCAAAGTTGCATAGATGACCAGTAAGTGAAGGAAAATAGTGATTTAATTATACGTAGGGGACTGGTATAGGGAAACTAAATCTTTTATTGTGGGAGGAAGTCAAAAGTCGGTGTCTAGAATTGACCAATCAAAAAACGCTTCATAATTATATTATTTAGACATATGGAAGAAACTGCCAGAAGAACTAAAAATAGAAACGATTAAAGTATTTGCTTCAATTTATTCTATGGTGTTAGAAGTCAAGGTAGTGACTAAACTTGGGGAGAGGTGGATAAGTGGCTTTTGGTGTGCTGGTCATTTTCTATTTCTTGATCTGGATGCTGGTTACAACAGTGTTCACTTCATGAAAAACTTTATCTACATGCTTATTATATGTGTGATTTTTTGGTTTGTAGGGTGTATTTCAACTAAAAGTTTCCTTAATAAAAGTGGCTGCCTCTGGGGAGCAGGACTAAGTGAAATGAGCAGAGAGACAAGGTATTATTGGTTCTCATGATCAATTATTTTTAGCCATGCAGATATTGCTTGGATGAAAATTAATTATTTTTATGCTGTTTCATTCTGGACTCTCAGGTGACTTCTCACATATAAAAAGCATGGCCCCTAAAGGCAAAACTCTGAACAATGTGCATAAACTCCTGGGGGATGAATATCAGCAGATTTGGGGAAGTGTTTTCTAAACATCAGAGCCCCCAGTAATCTGTGTAGTGAGGTCACTGTCACTGGGGTGCTCAAGTCAAACAGATCAAGAAGGAGCTTTTCCCAGGTGACCATGTAGGCAATTTGGTCATTGCTGAGACTCTGCAACTCTGGGGTGCATTCTGGGGGGGCTGCATACATTTTGGTCTGAGGTGTCTGCATTTCCCCCCCCCTTTTTTTAAACCTTTTTGGTTCTGAATAGAACTCAAAAGGTCAAGAATTCCAATGAAAAAATACTCCTTATAAATTAGGACAAGATCAGAACTGGAAAGAGGAGGGTCAGAGAAAGCTCTCTTCTGCCTATTGACATCGAAGATGAGCCACCAGTGGGGTAATCCTGGGGAAGAGAATACACCAGCGGAACAAAGAGAGTATAGATGGTTTACCACCTGGGGACTGCCCTTTACTCCACAACAATCTGCCCACCAAACAGGGGCCATGTGAACGGCCAATGGCATCAGGCTTCCAAGGGCTGAGAATTTAGGATATCTTCTGTTCTGACTGAGACTTCTACACCAAGGGTCAGGTTGGCCAATTGTGGCCCACGGGCCAAATATGGCTCACTGCCTCTTTTTGCACTCCCTGCAAACCAAGAATAGTGTGACATTTTTAAATAGTTGAGAAGTATCAAGAGAAAAATAAAACATGTCATGATACATAAGAATTATCTGAAATTTAAATTTTAGTGCCTACAAAGTTTAATAAAACAGCAGTAACATAGCATTGCTCATCACTTACACATTGCCTGTATCTGCTTTTATTACAACAGCAGGGTTGAGTGGTTTCAACGCAAAACCTAAAATATTTATTATCTGGCCCTTTACAGAAAAAAAAGTTTGCCAAGCCTTGCTCAACACCATGGCTAATATAAATAGCATAGGTTTACCCAGTGCTTTTAGCTCCCAAAATATTTGTCTCACTTTGTAATTGTTTTCTTGCTTAACATGCTGTAGAAGAAATTTGGAGTCACAGAACTGGAATCAAAGAATTAACAATCATAGAATGTAGGCAGGCTCTCATTTACAGGACCTCCCCCTTTCCCAGTTTTAGATCTGAAAAAAAGTGGAGTCTGGAGAAAGTGCCCCTTTCACTCTGGTCATTGCTTTGGGGTTCCTGCTGTGCACGACAAAATCCCTCTTAAGCTCCCTCCCAGCAGGAGGTTCAGAAGGGGAACTCCTAGGCCAGAGCTCAAGCACAAGAGCTTTGGGCCACACTGCAGATAAGACAAAATGGTCTACCTCAACTCATCAAACTGCCAATTTACTGAATTCACTGAGGCTTTGTTGAGGGGAAATTATAATTGGCTCCTAATCCTCCTATTTCTGTAAACAAGTGGGTTTTCCCTTAAGCACATTGGGTCTTTCTTCTCTGTTGTCCAAAAAAAAAAAAAAAAAAAGTGCCCCATTTTGATTTTTGGTGGAAAAACAGTGAAGGAAGAGCTGGAGTCCTCAGGCCTGTCCATCACTGGAGCCCTAAGGGATGGTGATGATGAACCAGAGGGGTCAGTAGGCAGGTTATTTGTTTGGTCAGTCCAAATGACTTATTATACCAGCCCCTGGCAAGGGAATAGAAAGGAAGAAGATAAAAAATCATAGCATTGATTTTTCCAGCACGTGAAACCAGCGATGTTATTTCCAGATCCATCCTTTCTGAAATTAAATTAAATAAAGTTTAGCTCAGTTTGTCAATTTGCTGAAAACCATCTCCATCTGACTTTCTGCTTTGTAGTGAAGGGGCTCATGGAGGATGTGTTATTGCATCAGGAGAAGCGAGAGCTTTTGATGACGTTCCAGAATTTTAAGAGCTTTTCAACCCAATGAGGCATCAATTTGCAAGTGCGTTTTCCATAACCATTAGGTGGACATTTTAACAGACGGGGGCTGTGGTGTGAGTTTTCCAGGAGTGAGTTATAGCTGCAGGACTCTACATTCTTATTCAGAAATATAGTCTCTGAGGTGGGAGAATCGTCTACCTGCCTCATAGATACGCTTTTAAAAAACCCAAAGCATATTCCTCTTTTGCTTCAATTATGAGATTTTTCTTTCCTTCAAAAATAATAACTGTGCCAGTTATTTCAAGTGAGAAAACATAATCTTGAGACTGCCTCAAGGAGAGGTATTTTCCAAGCCCAAACTCACCCAGGTAGGGGGCTAATAAAAGCCTCCTGGAGGGCCAGGCAGGGGCAGACAGGAGTAATAAGTGGCCTGTCAGTCATCCTAACCAGCCAGAACCAATCAGACGGACTTGGAGAAAGATCACACACAGTTAACAGGCTGGGAATGCAGAGGGGTTAATAAAAACCTGTTCTATATCCCCTGGTTCACTGTGAGGAAGGTTTAATAATTACCTCCATGTTGCTTGGGGTTTCAATTTCCCCCAAGATCCTTGTTCACTGAAAGGTCAGGATCATGGTTTCCAGAAAAAGGTAAAGATGGCCAAGGGACAAGTCTTTTATCAAAAGTCATGGTCCAAGCACTTGAATCCTTCCACATGGTATGAGTTGCTCAAGAGTTTGGTCATAGGTTTGGTAGGATGTCCAGAGTGGCTTCAACAGGGCCAACAGCTGAATTCAGTCTTCAAAAGTGGGTTCCCACTTATTCTTCAAAACTGAATTGAGTGCCCCTGACTATGTGGAACCCTCCTCAAACTTTTTGAGACAGAATTAGCCAGTATTCCCTCCCTGCTCCCAGAACATTTCACATATACTTCAGTGAATACCCACCAGCACCCAGTGCTGTAAATTATCTGTGTATCTACAACAATGTCTGGCACAAAAAGAGATGTTTCAGTAAATGTTAGTCAATTGTATGAAGAAAGGGATCCCAGAGAAACCACTTCAGGAGATAATGACAATGCTACGTCAGAAATTTTGGCTTGAGTTCATTATAATGTGGTTTGTAGTTGGGGACATTTTGGAAAAATATAAAGGACTGCTTAAGTAAATCATGGCATATCCATTCACTAGACTATCATGTAGCCATTAGCACTGATACAGCCATTGTATATTTATTGCTTTGAAAAAATGTTTGTGACTGAAGGCATCACGATTCCAGACTTAAAGCTATATTACAAAGCTGTAGTCATCAATACAGTATGGTACTGGCACAAAAACAGACACATAGATCAATGGACCCACAACTATATGGTCAACTAATCTTTGGCAAAGCAGGAAAAAATATCCAATGGAAAAAAGACAGTCTCTTCAACAAATGGTGCTGGGAAAACTGGACAGTAATATGCAGAAGAATGAACATGACAAGATAATCTTCAAAGAGAAGAGGGTGACTAAAAATGGGGAAAGACCTAAAACCATGTTATTTGAACTGCCAGAACTGAGTTTCCCTAATTGGAATTAAAACAAAACCCTCAGATTTGGGCTGAAGGATACAGAGCCAATGATAGCACTTACAGTGTGAGCTAAGTGTTCTTAAGGCACAGAGAGAGAGATGGCTAATGCTTCAGGGAAAGATATAAGGGAAAGCTTCATAAACGAGGTGCCATTTGAACTTGGCTCTAAACCCAAAAGCTGAAGGCAGTGCTCCCCTACCTTCAGCTGTCAGCTTCCCAAGTTCACAATTATGGCATTTCCTTGTACTACCTGTGTGATTATCTACTTAGTATTTTCTGTTAAGTGGTCTTGTTTTAAATAAATTTGTTTCCAAAGGTAACTTTATCTCACCTATTGTATGGAAAAACGAACATTGCAGGCCACAAACAAAAGAAGGCAGTCATAAAAATGCATTTTATTTATTTATTTATTTTTTTTTGCAGGTATTGAAGAATTTTATTGTTCAATTTCATTTATTAAAATTTTATTTTAAATTTTGTATATTTTTATATACCATGTAAACCATGTGTAGTTTATAGATGGAACATTTTGGAAGGAACTTTTTTTTTTATTATGTTATGTTAATCACCATACATTACCATCATTAGTTTTTGATGTAGTGTTCTATGATTCATTGTTTGTGTATAACACCCAGTGCTCCATTCACTACGTGCCCTTTTTAATACCCATCACCGGGCTAACCCATCCCCCCACCCCCGTCCCCTCTAGAACCCTCGGTTTGTTTCTCAGAGTCCATAGTGTCTCATGGTTTTTAAACATTCCAAAGTTGTTAAATTCTAGTTAAATGTTGGTGGCCAAAAGCTCTCCACCCGTTTCTTCTTTGTAATAAAGGAGAGATTAACAAATATTATAAAGGTGTTAAAGACATGATCATTCCCCAAGGAACTCTGTCCTGACCAGAGAAACATGAGAAGGGGCAAGCTTTTCACCCCACTGGGACTTGAGGCCTCCAGGACCGGGGGACAGCATAGCAAAGGGGGTCCAGGGGCACAGCCTTGCTGGAAGCTACAGGGAGTCAGTGGGGATGGAGTTGGAGAGGCTGGTTAGCACCACTGGCACAGGTATGTCCAGGAACAATAAACACATTTTTCATTGCAATCTTGTTATACTGTTTTCATGGTTGTGCCATGTGAATATATTACCCATCCAAACAAAAGATTATATATTTAATTATCATGCATACTCACACACATACACTCACAATCCCTTGGACAACAATATTCAAAACAACCAAGTGGTCCAGACCTGGTACAGAGCAAAGGCCTTGGAGTTGAGCTGCCTAGGGTTAGATCACAGCCCTTCCATTTCTTAACACTACAGTCTTGAGTAGACATCTTAACCTTTCCAAGCCCCATTGTCCCAATCTGTACAAGGGGGAATATGAACAGTGCCTGCCTCTGGGTCAGGGGACACGTTAACAAGGTGATGGGTGTAAAGCCCTTTGCCCTCCACAAGCATTGTGTTACTACAGCCACACCTGTCTCTGGGGTCCTTTGCTTATTTTAAGTGCATCTCCATGTGTATCTTTTCCTATCCATCTCTGTCACCCTTATTTGCTTCAGTTCTAAAATAAAACTGAAGCATATTTTGTGTCATTTATTATGTGTAGTTAATAGACTGTTCTTTTCCCTGCTCTTAATTTTAATAAGCTAACAAGGAGAATGTTCCCATTTCTAGAAGCAAATACACTGGCTACACTAAATTGCTTTTTACTTCCTTAGGCTTCCAAATGATTTCAGGGATGCAGGTCAGTGATTTTGATAGCAAAACTGTTCAGCAGTCCTGGTGCAGACTGTAGGTCTGTATGTTCGTGTGTGGGACCAAGGATGTGGGCACATGCACGCACATGCGTGCGTACACACACACAAAATGTGTACTGGCAAGAATGGGCCTTTCCCATCAAGCATCCTCCAAAACCACGATAGCAGGTGAAGAGCCCCAGAGAGATTGAAATGTTTCTGTTGAGTTCCATTTCTTTGAATATTGCTGCTGCAACTCTTTATAGAAGTCAGTAAATCTCAGTTTAACTGCCGCTATTGATTGGGGAGGGCACAAACGAAGCTGCAAACGAGTTTTGGCTGGCTCCTGAAGTGTCCATTACAGACGGTGTTGAAGACATGATGTATTTGTTTTTCAGTTTTCAGACGCACTCATAGCTCCATCACCTTCCACCCCTCCATCATCCAGGGCTGCTTTCTAAAGATAGACAGAAGGTTCCTGCAGGACCCTGGTTCCTCACTCATTAACAGTGATCAGTAAACCCTGTGGTATTCATTAAAATGTTTCTCTGCTGCTCAGCAACAACATTTTTTTCTTTACAAGCCAACTTTAGCTGCTGTGAGGTCAAAGAAATATATAACAATTATGATGAAGGTAATGTCCACCGTAGTTTTTTGTTTTGAGTACATCGTGGAGGCAGGCAAGCAGTTGTGATTTATTTCTGCTCAGACCCATGAGCCTCATTTGAATATTTACTGGGGTTGTGCTCACCTCCAATGGGGCCGTGCAAACGTGCAGAAGGGTGAAGAGCCAAAAAGTGACAGCCCTCTACCCAGAGAAGCCGGTGACTTCTGACCCTACCTGAGCTTGTTTTTATGACTTTCATATCCTTGAAGTTATTTAAAAGAAGATGAAATATGACAGGTGCTGGGGTTAGCAAAAGCAGCAAGTTGATTGCATTCCAGGCTGCCAGTGGGAACTCCCTCCCAGAATGTCGTCAGCACATTTAAAAGTGTGCAGTTCATTGCTGTCCTTTGCACTTCTCCCCTGACCTGCAGAGCAAACCTGGCATATAGACAGGTGGAGCTAGACATTTGTTTTTTTTCTGGCCAACTTCTCTTTTAGGTATGTCTCCATCCCCCAACCTCAGGGCATGAGGTCAGGTGAGCCTGACTCCTTCCCACTCCTCAGCATCCAGGGATAGGCATGTGGCCAAGTCCAGCCAATCAGAGCTCTCTCCTGGCCAGAGTGATTGCTTCAGGGATAGGTATGTGACTTACACTGGGCCAGGGAGAACCTGCCCTAGGACTTCTGAAAGAACTATGAGAAAAATGTTCTCTCTTTCCTCTGTGGTTATAATCTGGCATGATGTAAGCCTGGAGCCAAAATGTGGGGAGAGCCCTCATTGCGGGAGAATAGGACATAACAACAGCCAAGATCAGAAATGGAAACAGAACTCTGAGGACATTGTTTGATGACTGGATGCAGGCTTGCCTGAAGCTACTCTTGATATTTCGTTAAATGGAGGCAATAAATTCCTCTGGATTAAGCTATATTGACTTGGGTCTCTGATACAATCAAAAGATGCCTGACTAATCGAGATGTCTTTTTACTATAACCTGAAAAGCATAGAGGATATTGCTTGCCTATAATACTTTCCCCACCAGCTCCCTAAAGCCAAATTTTACCCCAGAGTTTACCACTCTCTTACTGCCTCTTCTGAAAGCAGTTTCCTAAAATATCACTTGCACATGAATCCTCATCTCAGGGTCTGCTTCTTGGGACCTCAAACTAAGAGTGTGAGGCTTAAATGAAATGATTTGAAGAAAGTATTTAACACAATGCTTGACTCATTTTATATCCTTGATAAATGTTGAATATTATTCTTATTCTTATTGTTGTTTTGTTATATTGATAGAGGACCTTGAAGCAGGATACAATTTTTTGACATCCAATCCTGTACTTTTCCAACTATGCTGGTGTTCCCTAAAATGCCAGACATACACCACAGTTGTCCACAAAATGATTTTTATTGTTAAGCATTTTAATAATTTTTCAAGTTAAATAGTTAATGGCAAGTGAGTGCTGTTTATGATAGTGGTTATAAAGTTTCTTTATAAAATGAATGTCTTTAAGTTCTAAATATGAATCAATTTTTAAGTAAATAAAGGATACGCCAAGCTCTATGAAGATAAGGCAAAAATTGTGGGGCTGATATACTAACAAAATTCAGGACTACCCCTTACTACCCACTAGCCCAAATTTTCTATGCCAATGACTTTACAATCACAGCTAAGGTCTTGGAGGGCTCTGGTGGAAATGAGCAGTGAGCCAGGGATCCCACTGTAGCCATTATCATGCACCTTACATGCTGACGCTGGGCTCTGCAGTTGCTGGAGGAAGGGAGGGGGATGAGCAATGGGCTGAGAAGAGAAATGTGGCATCCGTGGAAGCTGGAAAGAAATGTAATTTGGGTGCCTCAGCCTGAGAGGAAGATGAATAAGAACACGGTAAGTGAAAAACTGCAGCCTGAAATGTTTTCCAGGTAGGACGGAGATGCCCCAACACGAAGCTGGCCCCTCTCACTAAGTGAGACCACTCTTCCTTCTCACCTTTCCCCAGCCCCACTCCTATAGACACAGTCATCATCCAGATCCAGAGTCCATCAAATCCAAGTTCTGGTTCTCCCACCAACTAACTGATTGTGTGACTTGAAGCCAGCCACGTGACCTCTCTGAGTCTGTGTTACCCCATCTATAAAATGGGGAGAATGATTCTCACATTATAGCAGGCTGGCTGGCAACACAAACGAAGTCACTTGCAGAGTCTTTAGCCTAGGTTGTGGCCCAGAAGGGCACCTTCAGATGGTCCACTTTCTTCATTCCAGTGCTAACCAGCACAGAAAGCTCAGTGTTGCCAACAGCTCACCAACAGGTGGAGTCCAGAGATTGGCCGGTCTCTGCAGTGAGGGTCTGGACTGTCTTTTCTGGGTCTTTGGCCCAGCCTCAACCTTCTCTCTAAGGAAATATGCCATGCCCTTTATATAAGTGCTGTTTGTGTCCCACCAAAATTCCCATCACCAGTTACAAATCATGTACATTGCATGTTTGGGTGGCTAAGGGCTCACAGCTGCACTCTCATTCAGAGAATTGTCCTTGACTAATGAGAGCCAACTTGCCCAGGGAAGCCTGGGGGCCTTCAGGCAGTAACTGGCACAGGGGTATGTGTATAAAAGCCTGGTTACCTTGCCTCAAGATGATTCAACTTCTTTGGGGCCATTCATGCTCTGAGAACGTTTGAGGGATCTGGCTGAGGCTACATGTCAACTGAAACCACATCTTTCCTTCTTGGTCCATCCTACACTTGCCTTCCTCACTCTGTTTCACGTTTCTTCTGAGTATCTTCCCTCAATAGATCACTCAAACAAGAATTCCCTTCACAGTCTCTGGTTTTAGGGAAGCTGACCAAAGATACCTTTATGCATTAGACAAGATGCTTTGAGCAGGGGGAAGGATAAGCTGGCTCTAGTAGGAGCCAGCTCTGGCTGACATTTTCCCTAAATGAAGATAGTGTGACGGAGGATGTTGAGAAGAAGGTAAGGGGCCTGGTTCACTCTGTCAGGCAGTGCTGAGGAGCAAACCTCTGGGAGGGCAGGGATGGTGGCTAGCTCCAGGTAATCTCAGCACAGAGGGAGCCCTTCTATTTATAGGTCTCTGGCCTTAAAAGGCAACATAGTATGTCAATTAAAAAGGGTGAGGGGCACCTGGGTGACTCTTGATTTCGGCTCAGGTCATGATCTCGGGGTCCTGGGATCGAGGCCCACATGGGGCTCCACACTCAGCACAGAGTCTGTTTGGGATTCTCTCCCTCGGCCCCTCCCCCTGCTCATACTCTCTCTTTCCCTAAAATAAATAAAATAAATCTTTAAAACGAAGGGGGGGTACTCAGCTCCAACTGTTTAGAGCATGTAGGATAAAAGCCAAGCCCCTTACTATAGCCACCAAGGCCTCACATGACTCAGCCCCTGTCTACTCTCCAGACTCATTTCATATCACTCTCCCCCTCATTCACCATCCTCCAAGCCACACTGGCCTTTCTTCCGACCCTACATAATGCCTAATTTTTCTCTCTCAGGGTATTTTCTGTCCTCCTAGGATTCCCCTCCCCACCTCTTCCCATAAATAAATTCTCATTCGGGACTTAGCTTCAGTGACCCTTCTCAGAGAAGCTTTCCCTAACTACCTGGTCATTATTTGTCACATTTCTCTGTTTAATTTTCTTTATAGGAGTTATCATTTGAAATTAGCTATCTATCTATCTATCATCTATCTATCTAGATAGATAGATCTAATTTGTATGCTTGTAAATTTATGTTGTAAAATCTATGTTGACATAGAATGATCTGAATCCTCAGTACTTAGGACATATCAGGCATTTAGTAGGTGCTCTTATAAAATCTTATAAGTAAAAGAATGACAATGCCCAAGCTTCTGAGACTCTGTCCCAAGTGTTGTATTACCAGGAGAGAAAAACTGATTGTCTCAGCTTGACCACATATCCCGTTCCCCAGACCACTTAGGGTAATGTCATACAGACATGCCCCCTGAAGTCTCCCCCATGAAGACTGAGCACCAGTTCTGGAGAAGGAAGATACTAAGCTGAGGAGCTCCCCAACTGGTGTTTGCCATACAAAGGAGGCATGACTCAAACTTACAGCTGCTGCCACACCCTCACTGCCATGCCTCCTGCTATAAGCTCACTCCATGGGTGCTGGTTCCTGCCTCTCTGGCTGGAATGAAATAGTCCCTTTGGGTTTTGTGTGCTGAAACCTCAGCTCTGATCTCTGCAGCTGGGCCTCTCCTCAGTGTCATTAATCCTTCTTCTCTCCAATGAAAGGGGAAGCTTTAACATCTCATCAGCTAACATGACCACCAAAAACACTGATGTTTACATTTCCATTTTCTCCATGATCACATTCACACACGTCATTTTATCCAGTTATTAAAACCTCCCTGTGAGCTAAAAACACATCCCCACTGTGGGACTAAACTGGAGGGTGAAGTGTTTGCTCCCCTAAAGCAGGAGCCTGCCTAAGATTGAAGCCAACACAGATGAAAGGAGTATGAAGTGATGGGGAGGCAGAGTCCTGAAGAATTGTCTGGGCCTCTAATTCTTGAGCCAATTCTACCCATAGACTATTTAGACATATGCACCTGCCTGCCACAAATGTGTGTGTGTGCATGTATATAGGTGTATATATATGAATACGTATCTATCTATCTATCTATCTTCAATTTGCATTGAGTTTCTGTCACGTTCCACTTGAAAAGCCCGGATGATTATGAAGTTCCTGTCAACCTGACATTCTGCAGCCCTACTCCCAAAGACACTCAAGATTTTAAAAAGACTTTTTGATTCTGCCCCTTAAGTTCCAACTTAAGTAGGTATGGCATATACCAGAGTGGGAAAAACAGGCAAACTCTGAAGCCAAAATATCTGGGTTCAAATCCTGGTTCTTGCACTTATTAACTGTATGACCCTGAGAAACTGACTTAATCTCTCTGCCCGTGTCAGTGAGGATAATATAGGTTATATTATGATAACAAACAATCCTAGAATCACAGTGGTTAAAAATAATAAAATTTATTTTGCACTTATAATTCTTGTCCATCATAGATTGTCTGAGGCTTTTTCTACATATTATCTTCACTTTAGGCCCCCAGTTGAGAGAGTACCCAACATATGGAGCATTGTCAGTCTCTCTTTCCTCAGAAAGGAACCAATCACATGCTGGCTCTTAAAACTTCTATCTGGAAGAGATGCATGAAACTTAGGCTCACAGTTTTTTTAATCAAAGCAGTTCACATGGCTATACCTAACTTCAAAGTAGGCAGGCAAATGCAAACTCATCATATATTCAAAAGGGAAACCAAAAAAAAAATCTGAACACTGCCAATAACCACTATAGTTCCCTCATATGTAAAATATGAATAATAATTGTACCTACGCTAGGTTTGTCCTAGGAATTAAATAGGTTAAATCACAGAAAGTGCTTAAAATAGTGTCAGCACACAATAAGCATTCAATAAATGTGACCTGTAGTTAATAATATGTGCTGTGCCGCCTGCCCCTGGGTCTTACACATACTCGCAGACCCTCTATGAGAAGACATTTATACTACTGTTGCTGAGTGACCTGTCTACCAAAGAACTAGTAAAAATATGTCCTGGTCACATCTTACTGCCAGACATCAGCAACGAGAGGCACAAAGGCCGATTCGTAACTTGATTACAAACCACGGGATGGGTTTATAATTCAGCTACCACCAGCATGTAGATCCTTCCAAGTCTAGAGTAAAGGAGCAGAAATCAACAGACTCCCTAAAAATGGTCAACTCTTTGGGCTGACCACACCATCTCTGCTCCTGAATCCCCACTGCAATATAGGGATAGGACTCAGCAAGCATTTCCTCATAACACAGATATGACCTAAACACTTGGTCCACCCCCTCAACAGGACCATTTTGGGGTTTTTTGTTTTGTTTTGGGGGGTTTTATTGTTTTTTGTTGTTGTTCTTTATAAGATTTTATTTATTTCTTTGATAGAGAGATAGAGAGCATAGGTAGGCAGAGCAGCAGGCAGAAGGAGAGGGAAAAGCAGACTCTCCACTGAGCAGGGAATGCGATGCAGGGCTCAATCCCAAGACCCTGGGACCATGACCTCAGCTGAAGGCAGACGCTTAACTGACTGAGCCACCCAGGCCCCCCTCAACAGGGCCATTTTGATCATCCCCAACAAAACACTTTCTGATCTTGAGGGTAAACATAGAAGCATATGACAAAGGAAATTTGTTTTTTAAAATCCCCATATGGAACTTTAAAATAAGATTATATCTAGGATTACATACTAAGGGTAAACTCTCAAAGATTTATGTTCAAAAATGTTCAATGTCATCACAACATTGTTTGTGCAGCCAAAAGCTGGAACTGACGTCAAGATCTGTATGGTTAAATAAGACATGGTGAATACATTTAAAAAGAACTAGAATTAAACGGAAAAATTTAAGTGAATTCAAAATTAATGGTAGCCCTTACAATAATTAGTATTAATATTATGTCCATCAAAATAGATCAAGTAGCTCTATGTGTACTAACATGTTGCCTCTATCAAATATTATTAAATGAAAGGACACAAGGCAGAGCTGTACCTATATTATAACCCCATTTGTATAAATTTTAAGAATGTATGTATATAGGGTGCCTGGGTGGCTCAATTGGTTAAGAATGTATGTATATGTAGGCTGGTACAGACCTTAAGAAATTAACAATTTCCCTGGGGAACCTACTTCTGAAGGTGGGGAGGTTGTGTTATAAGGGAAGGAAGGAGAAGAGAGGTATGTTGCTTGCATGATTCACCTTCTCATGCCATCTGCATTTTTATCATATGTCTAGGTTGCATTTATATTTAGAATTTATTTTAAAATTTTAGGGAGTAGTAATTATTTGACCACACAGGAACAGCTCTTAACATCTCTGGAGAGTCTAGGTGAAATTTACTGGTCAAGGAACTGGATCTCAAGCATCTTCCTGGGCTAGAGAGAGGGGACACACCTGGCCAGGGAGGACCTCCAACCCTGCCAAGGCTGGTTTCTCCTGGGGTGTGAGGGAGACCCCGAGACAAGAGGCAGCCAGAGGCCTTACATGTGAGCACATGAGGGCTTTTAACCAAGTGGTATGGCGATGCATGAGTAGCTCTGCTCAGAGATTAAAGAGGCTCTGGTTGGCAGAACATCTGGGCTCCCCAGGGGAAGCTGTAGTCCCTGGGGATGGGATACATTCCTCATAGGCCTGGTCACCACAAGCACCACCAGTGGGAGTACATTTCTAAGTGTTCAGGGGTGTTTTCAGGGCTGAATGAGGTAAAGTGCATGAATGTGGATTAGAAAGGAAATAGAAGGTGAGCACTGCTACCATCATCCCATTTTTACAGATAAGGAAAATGAGGCAGGGTTGGGGAGCGTGCCCCTGTTCTCATGGTCTCATGATGGGGGGGGGGAGCCAGGATTCAAACCTAGGCTGTCTGGCCCCCAAGCCTAAGCTCTGAGGCCATACATTTCACTGCCTCTCTAGGATGCCCTACAAAACTCTAGCTCCATGTGGGCAAGGACCTCCTCATCTGCCTCATTCACTGCTGTGTTCCCAGTGCCACAGGAAATATTTGTCAGTAAACTAAGGATCAAATTGTTCATTGACCTCTCCTGTGCTGTTCCCGGTTTCTTGAGGAAGCTCCTGTGGGATTGGCAGGCAGCCGGCTATCAGTGCCCATGGCTGAGGGTACCAGAACTTGTGCTTCCTGGGTGGGCTCTTTTCCCTCATTCCTTCCAGCTGGCTCACCAGAGGCCAGCAGAGACCTCAATCCCACCTGAAGGAAGTCCTGCTCTCTGCCTCAGACCCCCAGGGCATAGGCCAGCTTCCCCAGCTTCCTTGGCCCTATACCCTGACTCTTTTGGACAGAATTCTCAGGCTATGCCTCAGGCAGAGTGATGCAATAGACAGTTTGGGTGTCTGGCACCTGGCTTCTTGTCCGGGGCTGCTTAAATAAATGTATTCTCTGGCTTTGTGACCTGGAAGAAGCTATATATGTGCTCTCTAACTCAGTTTCACCATCTATAAAATGGGTCCTGTTCAACATGCCCTCACTCGTAGCTTTGTTGCCAGGCACATGTGCATTATTATAGGTTTAGTAGATGCTTTGATGCACTTCCCAGAACCCTCCTTTAGGACAAAGGCACTACTTCCCTCAGCTGCTGGAGCATTGGCTACTGATGGCTCAGAGCTGAGGCCCTCCCCAGGAGCTTCCTGCAGCTGAGGGAATCTTCCTCTCCCAAGATAGCACCTTCTCCATTGGAGCAGACCCCATCCAACTCCTGTCCTAGTGAGGGAACAGAGGCTGGTCCCCTTATCTCAATTCTGGACATCCTGAAGCCCATCCCAGCTGCAGAGCTGCCCAGGGGATCAGCTCAGAACTTTATTGTGACTGCACTGCAGCCCAGCCTCCCCCTCTGCCCAATCTTGCATCCCTTGCTCTGCACAGATTTTGATCCTGAGGTCTCTTCCCATCAAACTTCTGTGTGTAAGTTTCTCATTCAAAGTCTGTTTCAAAGGAAAACTGACCTAAGACGATAGGAGAAACCACTTGTCCAAAATTGAAGTTTATTAATTAAAAAACAACATTAGCACATTACAAAACATTCGGGGGGAACCAAATCAAGAAAAAGAAGTATGTGTCATGGTCCCACTGCAATAAAGCACACTCAATCACGTATTATTGAATACATGGGAAATCAGTGACAAGCCTTCATGTGGCAATTTGCTCTTTCTTCCAGTCTTCTTTTCTATACATATATTTTTCATAAAACTGTAACCAAACAACCTTATATACACCATTTTCACCTGCCATTTTTGCTCAGCATAGTTAGCATTATCTATGTTATTTGAGTCCTTTAAACCACTTTTGGCATAATAACCCTTTGAGTAATGGGTTACTGTGAATGGACTGTTTCCTTAATGGTATATGTGCACCCTCATTCAGGATTTAAAATTATGAATTATACTTTGATGAACATTTCAGGGCATGGCTTTTTCCATATTTAGAATTACTTTCTTGGACTAGACTTCCAGAGGTGGAATGATTTATGATGGGTGGGCACCTTGATGTACAATCAGGAAAGCTGAGTTAGTAGGTTTCCTGCTTTTTAGCTTTGTGCTCTTGGACAGCTCACACAACTTCTCTGGGTCCCAGTTACCCCATGTGGAAAGCATGGAAGGACAAGGAGGGAGTGGGACAAGCTCTCCTCTAAGTGGGCTCTGTGCTGGCATTCTGCTTTTGAGAATGACCTTTGGAGAGACCGAGGGGCCTGTGGCCCCAGAGTCTCACCTGCTGGTATGCGAGAGGAAGGATTTGCCGCTTAGAGGTGAGTTGTAATGAATTCTCCTCTCTCCTCTCAAGTCGTTGGAAGGTTTATGGTTGGATTAATAGTGTTATGAATTGAGTTAAACAAGGCTTTCCTTCCCCTAGGACTTCAAATAGCGGAAATCAGATGAACCCATAATCCTCTTTCACATGCAGCAACTTTATTAAAATCTTAGTATAAAGAGAGGAGCAGAGCTGAGGGGGTGGAGGACAGAGGCAGGGGTGGCAGTGGGCTGGAAGGAGCTTCTGGGGTCCAAAGCAAAACATGAAGCAAGGTGGGGTATCATATGTTTACAATTGTCTAAGAAACAATTAGTTTATTTATTTTTACTTATTTTATTTTATTTATTTTTTGTTATGTTATGTTAGTCACCATACAGTACTTCGTTTTTTTTTAAAGATTATTTATTTATTTATTTGAGAGAGAGAGAGAGAGCGAGAGAGAGTGAGAAACAGCATGAGAGGGGACAGGGTCAGAGGGAGAAGCAGGCTCCCTGCTGAGCTGGGATCCCTATGTGGGACTTAATCCCAGGACTCCGGGATCCTGACCTGAACTGAAGGCAGACGCTTAACCAACTGAGCCACCCAGGCGCCCCAGTACTTCATTAGTTTTGATGTAGTGTTCCATGTGTTTTGTGTGTTCCATGACTCAATTGTTTGCATATAACACCCAAGTGTTCATTGTAATACGTGCCCTCCTTAATACCCATCACCGGGACCAACCCATCCTCCCACCCCCCCCTCCCCTCTGAAACCCTCAGTCTGTTTCCCAGAATCCATGGTCTCTCATGGGTCATCTTCCCTTCTGATTCCCCCCCTTCACTTTTCCCTTCCTTCTCCTGATGTCCTTCATGCTATTCCTGATGTTCCACAAATAAGTGAAACCATATGACAATTGTCTTTCTCTGCTTGACTTATTTCACTTAGCATAATCCCCTCCAGTTCCATCTATGTTGATGCAAATAATGGATATTCAACCTTTCTAATGGCTGAGTAATATTCCATTGTATATATGAACCACATCTTCTTTATCCATTCGTCTGTTGAAGGGCATCTTTGCTCCTCCACAGTTTGGCTATTGTGGACATTGCTGCTATGAACATTGGAGTGCATCAAGAAAAAGAGCTTCTGCACAGCAAAGGAAACAGTGAACAAAACAAAGAGGCAACCCACAGAATGGGAGAAGATATTTGCAAATGACACTACAGATAAAGGGCTGGTATCCAAGATCTATAACGAACTTCTAAAATTCAACACCCAAAAAACAAATAATCAAGTCAAAAAATGGGAAGAAGACATGAACAGACACTTCTCCAAGAAGACATATGAATGGCTAACAGACACATGAAAAAATGTTCAACATCATTAGCCATCAGGGAAATTCAAATCAAAACCACATTGAGATACCACCTTACACCAGTTAGAATGGTAAAAATTAACAAGGCAGGAAACAACAAATGTTGGAGAAGATGTGGAGAAAGGGGAACCCTCTTGCACTGTTGGTGGGAATGCAAGTTGGTACAGCCACTTGGGAAAACAGTATGGAAGTTCCTCAAAAAGTTAAAAAAAGAGCTACCCTATGACCCAACAATTAGTTTAATTAGAACATTCAGATAAACTTAAAGTCTCCTTTGTCATCCTTCCAAGTGCAAGTCCTGCTATCCATGGAAGTAATCAAATAGTTGGGATCAGAGAATGAAGTGGCCAAAGGGACTTTTTTTTTAAATTTTTTATTGTTATGTTAATCACCATACATTACATCATTAGTTTTTGATGTAGTGTTCCATGATTCATTGTTTGTGCATAACACCCAGTGCTCCATGCAGAATGTGCCCTTTTAATACCCATCACCAGGCTAACCCATCCCCCCACCCCCCTCCCCTCTAGAACCCTTAGTTTGTTTTTCAGAGTCCGTCGCCTCTCATGGTTCGTCTCCCCCTCTGACTTACTCCCCTTTATTCTTCCCCTCCTGCTATCTTCTTCTTTTTCTTTTTTCTTAACATATGTTGCATTATTTGTTTCAGAAGTACAGATCTGTGATTCAACAGTCTTGCACAATTCACGGAGCTCACCATAGCACATACCCTCCCCAATGTCTATCACACAGCCACCCCATCCCTCCCACCCCTCACCACTCCAGCAACCCTCAGTTTGTTTCCTGAGATTAAGAATTCCTCATATCAGTGAGGTCATATGATACATGTCTTTTTCTGATTGACTTATTTCAGGCAGCATAACACCCTCCAGTTCCATCCATGTAGTTGCAAATGGCAAGATCTTATTCCTTTTGATGGCTGCATAATATTCCATTGTGTATATATATCACTTCTTCTTTATCCATTCATCTGTGGCTGGACATCTTGGCTCTTTCCACAGTTTGGCTATTGTGGACATTGCTGCTATAAACATTGGGGTGCACGTACCCCTTCGGATCCCTATGTTTGTATCTTTGTGGTAAATACCCAGTAGTGCAATTGCTGGATCGTAGGGTAGCTCTATTTACAACTGTTTGAGAAACCTCCATACTGTTTTCCAGAGTGGCTGCACCAGCTTGCATTCCCACCAACCGTGTAGGAGGGTCCCCTTTCTCCACATCCCCGCCAACATCTGTCGTTTCCTGACTTGATCATTTTAGCCATTCTGACGGGTGTGAGGTGGTATCTCATTGAGGTTTTGATTTGGATTTCCCTGATGCCGAGCGATGTTGAGCACTTTTTCATGTGTCTGTTGGCCATTTGGATGTCTTCTTTGGAAAAATGTCTGTTCATGTCTTCTGCCCATTTCTTGATTGGATTATTTGTTCTTTGGGTGTTGAGTTTGACAAGTTCTTTATAGATTTTGGATACTAACCCTTTATCTGATATGTCATTTGCAAATATTTTCTCCCATTCTGTCAGTTGTCTTTTGGTTTTGTGGACTGTTTCTTTTGCTGTGCAAAAGCTTTTTATCTTGATGAAATCCCAATAGTTCATTTTTGCCCTGGCTTCCCTTGCCTTTGGCGAAGTTTCTAGGGAGAAGTTGCTGCGGCTGAGGTCGAAGAGGTTTCTACCTGTGTTCTCCTTTAGGATTTGGATGGACTCCTGTCTCACGTTAGGTCTTTCAACCATTTGGAGTCTATTTTTGTGTGTGGTATAAGGAAATGATCCAGTTTCATTCTTCTGCATGTGGCTGTCCAATTTTCCCAACACCATTTGTTGAAGAGACTGTCTTTATTCCATTGGACATTCTTTCCTGCTTTGTCAAAGATGAGTTGACCATAGAGTTGAGGGTCCATTTCTGGGCTTTCGATTCTGTTCCATTGATTGATGTGTCTGTTTTTGTGCCAGTACCATACTGTGTTGATGATGACAGCTTTGTAATAGAGCTGGAAGTCCAGAATTGTGATGCTGCCAGCTTTGCTTTGCTTTTTCAAGATTCCTCTGGCTATTCGGGGTCTCTTCTGGTTCCATACAAATTTTAGGATTATTTGTTCCATTTCTTTGAAAAAGGTGGATGGTATTTTGATGGGGATTGCATTGAATGTATAGATTGCTCTAGGTAGCATTGACATCTTCACAATGTTTGTTCTTCCAATCCATGAGCATGGAACGTTTTTCCATTTCTTTGTGTCTTCTTCAATTTCTTTCATGAGGATTTTATAGTTTTCTGAGTACAGATCCTTTGCCTCTTTGGTTAAATTTATTCCTAGGTATCTTATGGTTTTGGGTGCAATTGTAAATGGGATCGACTCCTTGATTTGTCTCTCTTCGGTCTTGTTGTTGGTTTATAGGAATGCCACTGATTTCTGTGCATTGATTTTATAGCCTGCTACTTGACTGAATTCCTGTATGAGTTCTAGCAGTTTTGGGGTGGAGTCTTTTGGGTTTTCCACATACAGTATCATATCATCTGCAAAGAGTGAGAGTTTGACTTCCTCTTTGCTGATTTGGATGCCTTTGATTTCTTTTTGTTGTCTGATTGCTGTGGCTAGGACTTCTAATATTATGTTGAATAGCAGTGGTGGTGAGAGTGGACATCCCTGCCGCGTTCCTGACCTTCGGGGAAAAGCTCTCAGCTTTTCCCCATTGAGAATGATATTCGCTGTAGGTTTTTCATAGATGGCTTTTATGATATTGAGGTGTGTACCCTCTATCCCTATACTCTGAAGAGTTTTGATTAAGAAAGGATGCTATACTTTGTCAAATGCTTTTTCTGCATCTATTGAGAGGATCATATGATTCTTGTTCTTTCTTTTGTTAATGTATTGTATCACGTTGAATGATTTGCGGATGTTGAACCAGCCTTGCAGCCCAGGGATAAATCCCACTTGGTCATGGTGAATAATCCTTTTAACGTACTGTTGGATCCTATTGGCTAGTATTTTGGTGAGAATTTTTGCATCCATGTTCATCACGATATTGGTCTGTAATTCTCCTTTTTGATGGGGTCTTTGTCTGGTTTTGGGATCAAGGTAATGCTTGATTTGCAGTTTGGCAGTTTCCCTTCCATTTCTATTTTTTGGAACAGTTTCAGGAGAATAGGTATTAATTCTTCTTTAAATGTCTGATAGAATTCCCCTGGGAAGCCATCTGGCCCTGGGCTTTTGTTTGTTGGGAGATTTTTGATGACTGCTTCAATATCCTTAGTGGTTATAGGTCTGTTCAGGTTTTCTATTTCTTCCTGGTTCAATTTTGGTAGTTGATCCATCTCTAGAAAGGCACCCATTTCTTCCAGGTTATCTAAGTTGCTGGCATAGAGTTGCTCATAATATGTTCTTATAATTGTTTGTATTTCTTTGGTGTTGGTTGTGATCTCTCCTCTTTTATTCATGATTTTGTTGATTTGGGTCATTTCTCTTTTCTCTTTGATAAGTCTGGCCAGCGGTTTCTCAATCTTTTTAATTCTTTCAAAGAACCAGCTCCTCGTTTCGTTGATCTGTTCTACTGCTCTTTTGGTTTCTAGTTCATTGATTTCTGCTCTGATCTTTGTTCTTTCTCTTCTCTTGCTGGGTTTAGGCTTTATTTGCTGTTCTTTCTCCAGCTCGTATAGGTGTAGGATTAGGTTGTGTATTTGAGACCTTTCTTGTTTCTTGAGAAAGGCTTGTATTGCTATATACTTTCCTCTCAGGACTGCCTTTGCTGTATCCCAAAGATTTTGAACAGTTGTGTTTTTATTTTCATTGGTTTCCATGAATTTTTTTTTAATTCTTCTTTAATTTCCTGGTTGACCCATTCATTCTTTAGTAGGATGCTCTTTAGCCTCCATGTATTTGAGTTCTTTCCGACTTTCCTCTCTTGATTGAGTTCTAGTTTCAAAACATTGTGGTCTGAAAATATGCAGGGAATAATCCCAATCTTTTGGTACTGGTTGAGACCTGATTTGTGACCTAGGATGTGATCAATTCTGGAGAATGTCCCATGGGCACTAGAGAAGAATGTGTATTCCGTTGCTTTGGGATGGAATGTTCTGAATATGTCTGTGAAGTCCATCTGGTCCAGTGTGTCATTTAACGTCTTTATTTCCTTGTTGATCTTTTGCTTAGAGGCTCTGTCCATTTCAGTCAGGGGGGTGTTAGAGTCCCCCACTACTATTGTATTGTTGTCAATGTGTTTCTTTACTTTGGTTATTAATTGCCTTATAAAATTGGCTGCTCCCATATTCGGGGCATAGATATTTACAATTGTTAGATCTTCTTGTTGGATAGACCCTTTAAGTAGGATATAGTGTCCTTTTTCATCTCTTATTACAGTCTTTGTTTTGAATCTAATTTGTCTGATATAAGGATTGCCACCCCAGCTTTCTTTTGGTGTCCATTAGCATGGTAAATGGTTTTCCACCCCCTCACTTTCAATCTGGGGGTGTCTTTGGATCTAAAATGAGTCTCTTGCAGACAGCATATCGATGGGTCTTGTTTTTTAATCCAGTCTGATAGCCTGTGTCTTTTGATTGGGGCATTGAGCCCATTTACATTCAGGGTAACTATTGAAAGGTATGAATTTAGTGCCATTGTATTGACTATAGGTGACTGTGACTGTATATTGTCTGTGTTCCTTTCTGATCTATGCTGCTTTTAGGCTCTCTCTTTGCTTAGAGGACCCCTTTCAAGATTTCTTGGAGGGCTGGTTTTGTGTTTGCAAATTCCTTTAGTTTTTGTTTGTCCTGGAAGCTTTTTATCTCTCCTTCTATTTTCAATGACAGCCTAGCTGTATATAGTGTTCTTGGCTGCATATTTTTCTCATTTAGTGCTCTGAAGATATCATGCCAGTACTTTCTGGCCTGCCACGTCTCTCTGGATAGGTCTGTTGCCAATCTAATATTTATACCATTGTAGGTTACATATCTCTTCTCCCGAGCTGCTTTCAGGATTTTCTCTTTGTCTCTGAGACTCGTAAGTTTTACTCTTAGATGTCGGGGTGTTGACCTATTTTTATTGATTTTGAGAGGGGTTCTCTCTGCCTCCTGGATTTGGCTGCCTGTTTCCTTCCCCACATTAGGGAAGTTCTCTGCTATAATTTGCTCCAATATACCTTCTGCCCCTCTCTCTCTTTCTTCTTCTTCTGGGATCCCAATTATTCTAATGTTGTTTCATCTTATCGTATCGCTTATCTCTCGAATTCTGCCCTCGTGATCCTGTAGTTGTTTCTCTCTCTTTTTCTCAGCCTCTTTATTTTCCATCATTTGGTCTTCTATATCGCTGATTCTGTCTTCTGCCTCATTTATCCTAGCAGTTAGTGCCCCCATTTTTTATTTCACCTCATTAATAGCCTTTTTGATTTCGACTCGGTTAGATTTTAGTTCTTTTATTTCTCCAGAAAGGGTTTCTCTAATAACTTCCACGCTTTTTTCAAGCCCAGCTAGTATCTTTAAAGTCATGATTCTGAACTCGAGGTCCGACATCGTACTAATGTCCGTATTGAGTAGGTCCCTGGCTGACGGTACTACCTCTTGTTCTTTTTGCTGAGGTGATTTTTTTCATCTTGTCATTTTGTCCAGAGGAGAATAGATGAATGAGAGAACAAAATGCTAACAGGTTAACAACATCCCCAGCAAATATACTCTATACAAATCAGAAAAGACCTGAAACCAGGGGAAAAGAAAGGGAAAGAAAGAAAAAAGAAAGAGGAAGAAAAAAAAAGAAAAAGAAAAAGATAAAAACAAAAACAGAACAATACAAAAAAACAGAATATGACCAAATATGATCAGGCTAGTGCATAGATCAGTGCCACACACTAGATTTTGGGCGTATTTTGGTCTGTTAGAAGAAAGTGCCTCCTAAAATTTTAAAGGAAGAAAGACATATATGTACAGAATAAGGGTTGATACAATGAAGAGATGGACGATGACTTTAAAGATGAAAATTATAAAAGATTTTATAAAAGGAATTGATAGATAAGAAGTTGTGTGAAAAAAGAAAGAAGAAGATTTTTTAAAAAAAGGAAAAAAAAGGGAGAGAATGTGATCAGGGAGGAGATTAGAACCAAGCCATACACTACTAATTAAGGTATATTTTGGTATGTTAGAAGAAACTGTATCTTAAAATTTTAAAGAGAAAACAATTTATATATATATATATATATATATATATATATATATATATATATATGCCAAAAATAAGGGTAACTACTATGAAGGGATAAAATATGACTCTAAAAATGAAAAATAAAAAATGTTTTTTTAAAAAGGGATTGATAAGATGTTGGTTGAAAGAGGGAAAAAGAAAAATAAAAAAAACAGTTAAAAAATTAACTTTGAAAAACTAATGAATCATAGTAAAAAAAGCCATGAATTCTATGTGCAGTATTCCCCTAGCGCTGGAGTTCTCCCGTTGTCCTTGATTGGTAAACTTGGTCTTGGCTTGCTGGCTGTTCGTGCTGATCTTCTGGGGGAGGGGCCTTTTGCTGTGGTACCCAAATGTCTTTGCCGGGGGCGGAATTGCCCTGCCCTTGACGGTCTGGGCTAAGCAAGCTGCTCGGATTTGCTCTCAGGAGCTTTTGTTCCCTGCAAGCTCTCGGTACAGCTTTGGAGGACCAGGGTGAAAATGGTGGCCTCCCAGTCTCCACCCAGAGGAGCTGAGAACTCAGGGCCCTGCTCCTCAGTGCGCCCCCAGAGAAAAGCAGTCACTCCCGTCTCCCTGGTCTCCGGCCGCACTGCGTGCTCACCTGGCCTGTGACCGAGTGTTCCTATCTCTGGCACCCGACCCCGTGTGGAGTCTCCAAACCCAGCAGATCCCTGCCATGTGCTCCCGCGCCGCTCCTCCCGGGGGAGGAAGGGGAGTCTCCTCAGCTCTGCTGCTTGTTGGGTCCCTGCTGAAGGAGCAGTGGCCCAACTGTGCCGTGAATCACGGTTTATGGCAACCCCGAGCTGAGAGCCTGCGTCTCAGCTCCGTCTCTGCAGCCGGCTTCCCCGCTCCGATACCTGGGAGCTCTGCTGCACTCAGGCACGCCCGGCCTTTCTGTGACCCCGAGGGTCCTGAGACCACACTGTCCCGCGAGGGTTCCACCCCCCGCTTAGCCACTGGAGCGACGTCCCTCCGCGGAGCCGACTTCTATAAGTTCCGATTTTGTGCTCCGCGGCTCTAGCACTTGCCAGAAGCGGCCGACGGAGGCCCCCTCCCCCGCCGTCTATCCTCCCGAATATCGCCTCGGATTCACTTCTCCGCACGTCCTACCTTCCAGAAAGTGGTCACTTTTCTGTTCAGAGAGTTGTTGCTACTCTCTTCTTCAATCTCCTGTTGAGTTCGTAGGTGTTCAGACTGAATTCCTGAGACCAGACGAAATCCAGGTCTCCTACTCCTCCGCCATCTTGTTCCGCCGACCTGGCCAAAGGGACTTTTTAATAGTTCTGATATTTTTAAGCTATTAATTTGATGTATTTTTCTGGACCTGTTTATCCTTTACCAGAATACAAATATGTAGATGATTGATTGACTGATATAGGTATATAGATATAAATACCTTTCCACAGAAAATGTGTAACATTATTTTGTATTGACTTCTTAGCATAAATGAGATCTTATTGAATATATTGTTTAGTCATTTGCCACTATCCATACTGACATACAGAGATCTAGTTCAGTCCTTGTAACTGCTTGGTAGTATTCCATCATTTGAATATACCACATTTTATTTCATTGTTCCCCTGTTCTTGGGCACTGAGGTGTCTGTTGCTCTTTGCTGATAAGTGCCACGATGCAAAGAGCATCCTGGACCCTGTATCTGTGTGCACACATGCAGTGCATCTCTGCAGTGAGTACGAAGCAGTGGAGTTGCTAGATTCTAAGGGCTGGCATCTCCCCAACCCTCTCAGGGGTCAGGAGCAAACCAAACAGCCAGTGGTTCTAAATTCCTGGTCTAAAGTTCCAGGCATCCAGTCAGCCTCTTTCATGGGAGCAGGAAGAGTAGATGATTCCATTTTACAGATCAGGTCCGGAGAAGTAAGGTGATTTGCCCACATCTAGAGCCTGTAAGAGATGAAGGGCAAATAAATCAGAAAGTGATGTAGTCAGAGGAAGTCAGGGGAGGAGTTTGGACAGAACTGGCTTGCTAGCTGGGCAGGAGCAGGGGGAAATGGCATACCTCCTCCCCAAAGGTATCCTGGCCTCGATAGCACCCGTGTTGTCTAAACATACTCAGAACCCCGACAGAAAGAACTCCAACAAGCCCTCCCTAATTGCTATCATCTAAATGAAGTGATTCATACTCCTTTTCCCGTGCATAATTAGCTAATAAATTACAAATGAGTCATCATCTCTCAAGAGGCAGTAGGGAGGAGAGGAGACATCATACACTAGTTTTCCTTTGGGACTATCACTAAATCATGGTTCCCTTGGAATCTCAAGCAATTTTTTCCCTTTATTATTACAAGGCTATTCTTGGCTTTGACAAATCAGAATTTCTGAAATCACCAAGCCAAGCACTTGCTCCCCCAACTACCTCTTTCAACAGGGAAGAACTCCATCTTATGTGACACATATCTGGTTTATGACATGACCTTCAACAGCCCTTCTATAAGGAAAAGACAAGAAAATGCAATGGGAATAGTACACCGGGTGCTCTCAAAGCAGCCCTTTTCCTAGCCTGTGAACTCTATGAGGGGTACCAGCAGTTGCTGTCTTGAAGGCAAACATTTGCTTCCGCGTCTGAATTTGGGAATTGTTTACCTGGACCTGAGGCATATCCTCCTGAAGAATCTCCCATCCTGAGGAAAGAAGCAAGGCCCTGGCATTAACATTTTGAACAAGTGCCCAGGGGTTGCTAAATTTGAAGTCACTCGGCTAAGAATGAACATTTGTTTTTGTAAGGCAAAAACACAGTTCTCCATGACTGCCAGGGAGCAGAGGTCTGGGTATGTGACCTATCCCCCTTATCTGAGCACACTGGATTATCATCCTCCTCCCACAGAGAACCTCAAAGTGTCTTCCACAAGCTCTCAGGAAGCATTGCTACCCCATCTCAGAAACTCCACGGCACTGATTTCTCCTGCCATCCCAACACCCACCTGTTGGTACAAACCAACAATGTTCTGACATGTTGACACACCAGGGAACTGGGGTGCACCATACTGGGGGTGTATAAATTAGGGCTTTTTCACTTTTTCAAGCAATAGAAATCAACCCAAATGGTTTTAAGTCCTTTGCAAGATGAAAAAGTTCTGGAGATTGTTTGCACAACAATGTGAATATACTTAGCACTACTGAACTATATACTCAAAAATAGTTAAGATGAGGTAAGGATATGAAGAAATTGGAACCCCTGTGCACTGTTGGTGGGAATATAAAATGGTACAGATGCTGCATAAAACAGCATCAAGTTTCATCAAACAAATAAAAAAATAGAACCACCTGATGATTCTGCAATCCCACTTCTGGGAATATATCCAAAATAATTGAAAACAGGATCTCAAAGAGATATTTGCGCCCTCATGTTCATCGAAACATTATTCACAATAGCCAAGAGGTGGAAGCAACCTAAATGTCTATCAGTGGATGAATGGATAAAGAAAATGTGATAGACACATACAATGGAATATTATCCAGGCTTAAAAAAGAAGGAAATCCTGTCATCTGCTACCACATGGGTAAATCTTAAGGACATTATGCTAAGTGAAATAAGTCAGTTACAAAAAGACAAATACTGTAGGATTCCATTTATATGAGGTAGCTAAAGTAGTCAAACTCATAGAGCAGAAAGCAGGATGGTAATTGCCAGGGGCTGGGGGAGAGAAAGGTGGGGACATATTCTTCAGCTGGTAAACAGTTCCAGTCATGCAAGATGGGTGGGAGGTGTCCTGGGCGGTCTGTTGTACCACAATGCCCGTGGTTGACAATATTATACTGTATACTTGGAAATTGTTGGGAGGGTAAATTTTATGTTATTTGTTTTATTTGCCACGATAAAAAAGAATATATTGTGCAAATATTTCCATGTCAATAAATACTACATCATCCCCCCAAATGATTAAGATGGTAAATTTTATTTTATGCTTATTTTATCACAATTAAACATTTTTTTTTTGTTTAAGCAAAAAGAAGAATTTAAAGGCTCATGCAGTTAAAAGGAATTATCTTGAGTAATAGATTTGGAGAACTGATCATGTAAACCACCACCTGCTAAGAAATTATTTGATTGTTAGAAGAATCTAGAAATGCAAAGCCATAGATTGCTACCCTGTTGTGTCAGGGAATCCCAAGAGGAACCAAGAGGAAACTCAGGAACCAAAGATCATGCTTCTCCAGGGGACTGTGCTAGACCCTTGGCTTTTCCTTCCACATTTGTTTGGATTTGAACATGCCCCTTTGACTCTCTGTGCCTCAGTTTCTCCATCTGGGCCAGGTGGGGGCTGTAGCAGTTTGTTGATATTTGTGATTCTTTAATCATTAACCTTGTATGATCCCATCTTTAACTTTTCTTTTCCTGTCTCCTGTTTTCTTTTTTACTTCTTTTGTTTTGGTGAAGTCTTGAAAAAAAATTAAAACCTCACACACTTTCCATATGGTGCCCTTCCTGGAGGCCAGCCAAGTCCCCAGCTCCCTAGGGCTGGCATGATGCATATGCATGGGCCAGGAAGGCTGTCCAGCCACCCGCAGTGTGATCACAGCCTGTCGCCAAAAGCATCCGTGCCAGCCTGCCCCAACACCACTCTCCCTTCCCGTCAGTCCCAGATCTCCCCTGCACTGTCAGGCCTCTGGATTAGTGGCACTCAAGTCATCTCCACAAGCCCAATCCCCACACCGCTGATCTTGGCGGGTGTGGATGGGAAAGGAAGGGGGTGGCTGCAGAGTCACAGAAGACCTCAAACTTAGGTTCCACATTGTCACCAAATGATGTTATAAATAAGATCACATCGATGCACAAGAGCACTGATCCTCCAACTTTAAACATGGGTCCCCTCACCGGACCCCACCACCTGATGGGAGCTGTGAATTAAGTTCTTAAAAATAAATCCTGTAATTATCTTGTGAATAGCAAATTGCCTTGTAGGACATTGCCACCTGTGGTAGAACACTGAAGACCAGAATTTAGTCCGGGATCTTAGTGACGTGTAGCTATCATTCAGACCATGATTGGTATAACACTACCATGTATATCAAAACTTCTGGTGTCATTATTTTCCCATAAATGTTTTGACATTTTACATTAGTCAAAATTATTCAGTCATGTGTTTTATGGGAGCAGAGTAGTAAATTATTCTGTTGCATCTGCTTTAGTGTAATTTGTTCAAAGAAAACATTTAAAAATACAATTTTCTTTACCCCATTTTGGCAGTTCTTCATTTTTTAATATGGAGGAGGAATCAAAATATGGATATTATCCCAATGTCTCTTTATTCCTAAAAGTCTTGTGAGCACCTATTGTGTGTGAGTTGACCGATTCCTACAATATCCCATGAGAAAGACACACAGGACAGTAAAACCTCCATCAGCCAGATTTGTCCTCCAAAGGGCCTGGTGGCCAGAGCTCTTTGTATCTGTCTCCCAGCACCAGTCTGGGGTTCACTTGGGGCAAAGGAAGCCAGGTGATGTGAGTATACAGCCAGTGTAGGAGCCACTGGGCCATGTGAGAGCCCTTTCAAGGGGAGCTGTCTATAGACCACTTTCTGTCTCCTTTCAAGGTCTTTTTCTGCTCCTCCTAATCTTTGGTGTTTCCAGTGGCTAAAACCACAGAACTGAAAACTTCTGCTCGAACTAATCAAAAGCAGGTGGAAAGCACAAAGCATAACAGACTGTTGAAGGCCAACCTTCAAGAAAAACTTCCAAACAGTCCACAGCCCCACAGATTGAATGTCATAAGAGCTCAACTCTGCAAAGAAATGAGTCCGTCTGAAACACCTGGCAGGCAGGGAAGAACAAAGAGTTTTGTAAATTACAAGATCCAAAAGCTGCCAGCCAGTAGGCAGGGCCCAAAGTTCACCTGTAACAAGGCTGGCTGAAAAAACGTTGGCAGGGTCCTGCGTGCTGAGAGGTGACACCTTTCCAGTGATGCCTCCCAGGACTATGTTTACTCAAGGTGCGAGGGCCCCAGGGCTTAGCTGGTACAGGAAGACATGAAGTGAGCTTGAGCATGCAGGAGGATTAATGAGAAATACAGGGGGCTAGGGAGCCATGCAAATTCATGGGGACATCACAGAGCACCCAGCCTGTCCAAAACAAGTAAGCATGCACAGTGAGGGAAGCAGGGATCAGGAAAAGGGATGAGATGAAGTCTTGGGGCCATCTGTTTTAGGAATGGAGGGGCCATGGCAGGGGTGGAGAGTTTCTGAAAGGCCTCATAACCTCAGCAGCATGGGGAGTAGTCCCTCTCTGCCCTCTTCCCTGAAAACCAGCATTTGCCAACTGACATGGTCCCTCCTTGGGCAGGTGGGGCAGTGCCCAGACTCATAGGAAGGGCCAGAGATATGCTTCCCATCACTCCTGCTTCCTGAAGAGCTGTGCTACCTCAAGAGTACTAGCTGTGCCTTGAAACTCATATGCTGTATGTTGTCTCTCAGCCAGGACCCAGCCACATGGCCTTCATAGGCCCTGGTTCAAGTGCAATATGACTACTGCTTTGGCCTGATTTTACCCACCTACTAAACCTAGGGAAAGTGGGGAGTCCTAGAGATCCAGAGAATCATGGTGGGAGAAAGCCTAGGCCTTGTTTTCCAAATCAGGAGGTCAGCTGGCTGGGCATTCTGCACCCTGTTCTATCACCCAGGGCATTCCCCCACAAACAGGGGCAGTCCTCCCAAACCTTAGGCACTCCTCCACCACCTGGGCATTTCTCTACCACATGGGAGAGTCCTCTACCAACTGGGGCAATCCTCCATCACCACGGCAGTCTTCCACCACCTGGGATAGTCCTCCACTACCCAGGGCAGTCATGTACCATCTGGGGCAATCCTCCACCAACAGGGACGTCTTCCACTACCAGGGACACTCCTCCAACATCCGGGGCACTCCTCTACCACCTGGGCAGTCATCCACCACCTGCAGCAATCCTCCACCACAAGGCAGCCCTCCACCACCCAGGACACTCCTCCACCCCCCAGGTCACTCCTCCATCATCTGGGCAGACCTTGACTACTTGGGGCACTTCACCACCAGAGGCAATCTTCCAGCACTTAGAGCAGTCCTCTACCTCCAAGGGCAGTCCTCCACCAGCCAGGGGTACTTCTCCCCACCTGGGGCAGTCCTCCACCACTTGGGCAGTCCTCTACCACCTAGACAAGTCCTCCACCACCTAGGCACTTCTCTACCACCCAGGGAGGTCCTCCATTAAGTCATTCCTCCATAGTTTGGAGGAACACCTTGGAGCAGTCATGTTACTGACTGTGGGTCTATCTGAATCAAACCTCATCCCCAGCCCCAAAATTATGGACTTCCAGATGAGAAGTACTCACAAAGGATATGCTCAATCTGTGGCCGTCATTGAGCATTAGGAAGAAGTACTCCCTCCCCTTCTTATCACCAAGGGGCTGCCCCTAAACATCCATGGCAAGCACTTGATGTTTGGAGCAAGTTAGTGATGATCGTGTACTTTGGAATCAGACTCAAATTCTGCCAGACTTTGTCCAAGCCCTGCACAGCCACTTGTGAGCTGCACCACTTCAGTCAAGCCATTTAACCTAGGGCTAACTATCCTCCCCTATCAAGTGGGGATTCTTGAGATGATAGTGGTATGTACCTCAGAGCATTAAACATCAAGAGCTCAGCATGATGCAGATGGTCAATACATGTTTGGCGCTAGCATCCTTCTTTTCCAGGAGAACCCTTTAAGGCAGGTCTTAATATTTACCCCCATCTTACAGATGAGAACACTGAAGCTCAGAGAGATGAAATCACTTGCCCACGCTGAAAAATAGCAGAGCCATGACTTGAAGCCAGGTCTGTCTGGCTTCCTAATCACTGCCCTCCCTGGCATCTGCCATAGCCTGTTCTGCTGTGCCCGGCACATGGAAGGGATTCAGGGAAGGACGCTAAACTGTTTTGAGGGTAAGTGCAAGGTACTGGGAGGTCAAGATGTTAGAAGGCCTAAAAAAAAAGATATTAGAAAGCCTGAGGAGATGAGTTAGAACACCTACAAATGGAATTTAGGAAGATGAAGAGATGCCACAACATGGTCCAGAGTCGGGCAGTTTCTGCAATGCCCATCGCTTCCCGGCAGAGTCAGTGAGTTGGCCAGTCACCCTTGGGTGGCATTAATGAGGAGCAGTGGGGTTGGAGTTGGTGGATTGTTTCATTTATTCATCAATCCACCCAACACACATTTATCTACAATGTGCCAGGCACAAAGCAGCAGTGTGAGGGTGATGAAGCAGAGATGTAAGAGTGGCTATGGGGGCCCCAAGGGTGCCCAGACTTTCTTCTCACTGCAGGAAGGAAGTGGAGAGAGGGCAAGACCACCCCTACAAAGCGTTCCTGGGGCATATCCTCAGAACCCATTATTGCTCTCACTCCCCCAGCCTCCTCACTGGGGTACAGCTTTAGAGCACCAGAGAGTACTTCAAGACCTTCACAATCACTCACCTGTTGGGACGTTCCCAGGTCAACCTGAAATCAGCCCCACTCCCCCTAGTTTTGGCCAGCGCCCACAGCCTTCTGGCAGAATTGCTGTGCCAGCTGGCCATCTGTGACTAGCATGGATGGTGTGGGGGGGGAAATGGGAGTTGATGGTTGGCTCTTACCCACTCATGACACCTGCTATGTGCCTGACACAGCGATGCAGTCATAGGCAAAGGGGAATAGGCTGTGGAAGCCCCACTCCAGGATGGGTCAGGGAGAACAAGTGGTGTCCTCTGGGAAGGACTGAGGCAGACTCCCAGGCTCCTCCACACCTCACACCCTTGCACCTCTGACTGCCCCAGGCTCCTCACTGAAGTCCCGGGGCAGGCGAGCAGCAGAGGGTACTTCGTGCCTGAAGTAGCATCTATCTGTTGGGACGTTCCCAGGTAGAACGTGAAATAGGTGCCCTCCCAAATCTCTAGAAATATTTATAGCCTTGAGGTCTGTAATGCTGGCTGCCATCCTAGGCTGGCCCTGGAGACAGAGGCCCCTCTTTATCAACATGCTTCAACAACCCTCAGGTCATTCCCAGTGCCAGCATCCTGCTGCACTGTGGCCCCTGCCTTCCTCATGGCACCATTCTCTGTGGGTGTTCCTTTGGCCGTGAGGTGATGAAGGACTGGCCTGGAGGTCTTGCCCTGCTGGGTGGGCTCCAAAGAACATCAGGACCAGAGGTGTTGGGGGTGGGAGGTGCAGTCCAATCCTGTCATTTGACTGATGGAAAAACTGAGACCCAGAGTCCTAATCTGCTCAGCAACCCCCCATCCCTACATCCAGCACCCATAAACGGGTCTCCTACAAACCAACCACAGCCCTGCCTACAGCCTCTGGTGTCAGAACCTCCCTGAATGGAAGCAGGAATGCCTTTTCAGAAGTTGATGTACTCCTTGGTGTTGCTATTGATTGACAAGTAAACACAGCCCAGCTCGCTGAGTAATGTCCTCAGGCCACCTTCAGAAGGCAACAAACCTGCCCACTCCAGCATTCTCCAGCCCTTCCACCTTCCTCCAAAAACCTGGGTGAGAAATTGAGACCTAGTCCCTGGCAGACCAAATTAACCCTGCAAATTAGCCACGCAGGTCCTCCCTCCTCACTCTTCCTGGAACTAGCAACAGAGCAAGGAGGAAGCACAGGGCTCAGCCAGACAGGCGGCTCAGTGCAGACAAGCACCTACAGGGCTTGCTCATATTTAAAACTTCCTTTCATATATTTTTAATAAAACAACTGATACAAATTCAAAACCAACTTCATAAATCAAACATTATTCAATGTTGGCGGCTTCAAGGTTTCCCTGGTGCTTGGCTGGGAGCGTGCAGCTCTTCCAGACGAGGGCTTTGCACTCCAGCGCTTGAGGTTTTGTGAAAGGTTTATTGGATTTCATAGTCCCTTAAGGGGAAACCCTTTAAATGTCTTTGCAATTATAAGTCTAATAACACTTTCAGCCCTTGGACACAGCCTTGACTTGACAGAGATAAGGAACTCGAAGTTGCTCAGTCAATACCAAGCTATTAATCTCTGTCACCTCGCTGTCACCGCGGCTCAGGAAAACAATGTCGTTTCTTGACCTAGGTGAAGGCATGGAGTGATTTTATTCAGAACGTCAGCATTCATCAACCCAGATTTTGTCACCCCCTCACTCCCTAGAAGAACTCCCAGTTCTTCATCCTGCCTGTGTTGACACCCTTCCAGTGAAAAGAGTTTCTTTCAGTCTTGGCCTATTATTATTATTTAGCACTTATTCAAGTGTAAAAAGCCTTTAAGAATAAAGTTTTTCCTTCCATGAAGAGACCTGGCAGATGAATCACTTTATGCTGCTCCTCAGCGACCCAAGCCAAGGACGGCTGGAAGTTACCAAGCACTGTGTTTGTTTACATATTCAAATGAAGGTTAATTTTTATCCTGTCTCCACTCAAATTTGATTAGAGTGGGACTCTCCCCGCTTCCTTCAGTGGCATCCTCCTCCTCGACCTTGAAAGAAACCCAAGAAGTTGTTTAAAAGAAAAGGCAACAAAAATCTTAATGAAAAACCAACAAGGAAGAGTCCAGTGGTGCCCACCACCTGCACCCCCTACCACAGGAAATACCCACTTTTGCCCGGCTGGGACCTGGCCTCTCAAGCGCAGGATGGGATGAAGCAATGCTGGTGGGTACCCACCCTAAAGCTCAGGGTGCCATCAAGTCCAGAGAAGTGCCATGAAAGCTTCCAAAGGCCTGGGTCTGTCTTCTGGCAGGACCCAGAGAAGAGAATTCAGTCCAGAGTCTTTGTGGCCCTATGGAAAGCCTCAGGCAGTGAGGGTTGGAGGGAAAGGATCTGGCAGGTCTCCAGGCCCCTAAACCCACAGTTGTATCTGGGCTATAAGGTGCACCTCTGCATCAGAGTTTATTGGGATTTTGTTTGAGCCCTCAAAGGACTTCAAACCTGGACCACCTTCACTCGGCCACTTTCTGGGTCACTCTCTTTAGTTGTGCTATAGGAAGATGCCCTGGCTTGTATGAAGGGCTGTGATGGATACATGCTTATACCTTCACAGGAAGCTCGCACTAAGCACCTTCTCCTGGTAAATAGTCTCTATCTAAAGATCTTGAATAGATAATAATTCAGTCAAGAAAAAAGCAAAAACAAAACAAAAAACAAATTAAAAAAAAAAAAACAACCTATCTCCCCTGAGAGAACTCTGAAGGCTTTCCTTTTTTGCAGTAGGTACCAGGAAGCTCAAGCCCAAGTTATCTATTAAAGCTGGAGTATGTGTTAAACTTTGGTCTTGATTTTCTTCTGCTTTTTGTATTTTGGCAACTTGTCATCATGCCTCTTCCTATAGGTCACTTTGAATCCCTTTCCCGTAGAGATGGGGTTTGAATGAATAGAGAAATATCCAGGAACCCATGGACTGAGCAGAGGCTAGGACATGGTCAACCAAGGTGGGGTCCCAGCTCCTTGTCTGGCTTCCTTGAGTTGTGGACGAGAATTAGCCAGGCCTCACCTTTCTCATCTATAGAATGAGGGGATGGGGACAAAGCTAACTTTGATTCACTAGTCCCCTTCTACAACTGAGCAGAAAGCATGAAGATTGAGAACCAGAACTTTGGAGTCAAACTTCCCCAGGGTATATAGGATGGCCAAAATCTCAGTTTACCTTTGACTTTCCTGGTTTTGTCACTGAAAATCCCATGACCCAGGCAACCCCTCAGTTCCAGGATGGTTGGTCACCTTAGAGATTTGCCTGCCAGCTTGCCACTTCCTAGCTATGTCACCTTGGGCAAGTTACTTATGTATGCCTCAGCTTGATCAGTGTTTAAAATGGGGTTATAAACAGAGCTGCCTCCTAGCACTGTTATAAATTTTAATCACGTTCATATTTGTAATGCACATCGAACAATCTTGGCACATAGAAAGCACCAAGAGTGTTTATTAAAGAAATGCTACTGCTGTTTGCTTCCTGCTCAAGTAGAGAAAATTTCTCAAAATAATTACTTACCTAAAAAAAAAAAAAATCTACCATGACATTCTTTAAGCAAGAGGCATTGTCCTGAGAGAGGAGACGATCTCCGAGCTATTTTGGGTGAAAGCGGAGGACAGCTCCCAGGGACAAGCAGGGCTGTGTGTGACTCAGGGAAACCACTCCTTCCAAGACAGACAAACAGAACCCACCTGCCCTGCCCAGAAAGGCCAGCGAGCCAGCTGTCCTCAATGTTTTCAGTGAGTTCAGCTGTCAGGTAAGGAGGCTGGGGTGTACCCCTGGTCTCTGCCTGCAATTTCGACTAGATCATCCTTCCAGAAAGTCATGGAAAGCAACTAAGTTTGGATGTCACTGGTCATTCCTCATGAGAACCAGGACTGGTGCTGCTGGGTGGGATGGAGGGAGAAGCTCTGGGGTTTTTCTGAGGATTAGCCAGTATCTCTGCAGGGCTCTGTCTACTCCCCTAAGGCAGGACCAAGGAATTCCTACCTTCCACACACCCTCAGCCATGCCAAGCTGCCCAGACTGTGCTGAGCAATTGACTAAAGAATGTGTCTGTTGGCACAACTGGCGGTACAACCACTGTGCACCCAGCCCTGGCTGAGCCGGGAACTTCCTCTCCTTGGTGGATAAGACTAACGGCATCTGCAGATCCTTTGCCCAGCACTTGCTTCTGCCTTCAAGTTTTTCACCTCTATCTCTCCTCCCAAGTGAGAAGTGAAAATTTCCAAGGCTAAGCTCTCTCTTCTCCCGTGTGCCCCACAGAGCCTGGCACAGGGGCTGGCACCTCAGAGGTCCTCAAGTAATTCCTCCTGGGCACATAATTCCTCCATAAAATAAAGGAGAGACGGTAGAGAGCTGTGCCATCCAATATGGCAGCCACCAGCCACGGTGTGGCTATTTAAATCGTTACAAATTAAATAAAAAATTCAGTTCCTCCAGTCACATGAACCAGGTGTGCTCAATAGCCTCTTGGGACTAATGGTTACTATATTGCACAGCACTGATATAAAACATTTCCATCATCACAGGAAGTTTTATTGGGCTGTTCCAATCTAGAACATATAAAAATAAAGGGGGTAATTAGACCCCCTTCAAAAGGACCTATCCCCTTGAAGCTGTAACCACAGGACCTTAGGTTTCTGAGCCTGTAACATAGGGCACAATTGGCCTGGGGGAATCTCAGGAATGATATTGATCCAGAATGCCTTCTATGCCTTAGGAGTTACCTAATATCACAGGTAAGGACTGATTCAAAGACCTAGGCATTTGCAAAGATGTTATGAGCTGAACTTCCCAAACTAGTTCCCTGCCCCCCCCTCCCCCGAGTGTGATAAGTTAGGATGTGAGGTAGGAGGAAGAGGCAGAAGAAAGGAACTCCATTAGGAGGGTCAGTATAAGTGTGACTCTCCACTGTATTCCTCCCCCTGCCCCCATAATCTTTGCCTACTGTCCTGGGAGCTCAAGGCACAGTACACTCATCAGCATCCCTCACAAAACTGAAGATACAGAATTTACTAGCCTCCTCGCTCTTTAGATTTCTCCTTGGGCCTAGCCTCATTCACTCAGTAACCAAACACTAAAACAAAGCCTAGATATCGGCTGGGAGAAAATCCAGGAGACCACAGAAGGGAAATAAAGTAAAAGGCTCACCTTGTCCTAATCTTGGAGCAGCCAAGACTCCAGACTCTGACCACTAAGTGCAGGATTCTGATAGGCCCCTAAAATATGCTGAAGTCATCTGAACCAAGGAGACCCCCAGACTCCTCTCCTACAGAATCCATTTTGGGGAAACATCCAGGCAGAGGAGGAGACTCATTCTGTCCCTCTCACCCAAAGGATCCAGGCATCTGGAGGAGAGGTAACAAAACCCTGTGTGATGTTAGGTGGCAGGAGGCCCATGTGTGTCTCTACTCCTAAATAGATCTGCCCAAAAAACAAATATAGACCTTGTTTATAAAATGATGGCAATACCCACCCTTTATTCAGGGACTTAGCTTTTACAAGAAACTGCTACATACAGTGTTTCATTTCTTTCAAGAGCCCTGGGGAAATAGTTGCTATCCCTATTTCATGGTTATAAAATATGAGGATCAGTTTGAGTAAAACACCCATCTTAAATCACATGGGTAGAAACTTAGCTGGCCTGCAGATTCCAAATTAACAGAGGAAATCTAGCTTTGAAAGACAATAACATCTTAAATGATACTATTAATAGGCAACATTTCTTGAACATTCATTATACACCCAGTACTGAGCTAAGCAGTCCCTATGCATTACCTCCTTTAATCCTCACCGTGGTTCTACGAGACAGACACAAAAAGCCAGAGTATTTTACAGATGTGGAAACTAAGGCTTAGAGAATTTCAACAACTTGCCCATAGTCACACAGCAAGTAAGGAGGAAAGATAAAGATTTGGTCCAACTGTAGTTATAATGTGGGTTTACAGGCTTCATTATGGGGTCATAATCTTTTTCAAGTTTGAATGAGGGAACTGAAAATTCAATAGAAAATGTCAAAGAAGAAATTAGCTTCTATAACAACTTCTAAATGGCCCAACTCAGCAGCTCTCTAAAAATTCAGATGATTAAAGACGTAGTCGAAAGTTTCCTTTGGCAGTAGGAAATTGCTTTTGCTTGAGAAACATTTTCTGTCCCTCCTGTTCACTGGGGAGAGATCAGGGTTGGAGGCCTGGTGGGAGAGACACCATGCAGGTATGAGATAGGAATGGATGGGGCATCTTTGACCAGGTAACATGTCAGCACCTATCACCTCTGTCCCTGAATGGCAGCCCACAGGGAGTCAGGCCAGACAGCGTCACGTTCTGCCAGCTGCAGCTGTGGCAGGGGCATCAGCTTGGCTCCTGTGGCACACAGCCCATAAATCAGCCCCCGAGCCTGCTGCACAATTGCCATGCGTCTCTTTCAAGCAGCTCTGAGGAAAAATGGCTCCATCTGCTCACTGCTAGGTAATAAATAAAACGGAATTGGAGCAAAATGGATGGAAAGCAATTTTTGGAAGATGAATTTCTGAAAGAATTGGCCACCATTTGTGCACCTCTCCTAGTGCTGGAAATTGCTGCCTGAGACCCTGCCAGGCCCAGGGGCTGCAGGAGGCACTAATGGGCAAAAAAGAGAGAAGGGTACCTCCTGGTGATGAGCTGGTTAGGAAAGGGTTTTTTACAAAGGACTTCCATTGTTGACTCCTCCCCTTTCTTCTCTTTGTCCTTTTCCTTTTTCTTCTCCATCACCATCATCCCCATCCTCACCCCCATCATCACCATCATTGTCACTATCACCATCATCATTATGATTATCACCATCACCAGCATCTTTATCACCACCACCATCATTATCACTATCACCATCATCATTATGATTATCACCATCATCATCATTATGATTATCACCATCACCATCATTATCACTATCACCATCATCATTATGATTATCACCATCATCATCATTATGATTATCACCATCACCGTCATTATCACTATCACCATCATCATCATTATGATTATCACCATCACCACCGTCTTTATCACCATCACCATCATTATCACCATCACCATCATCATCATTATGATTATCACCATCACCATCATCATTATCACTCTCACCATCATTGCCATCATCACAACCATCACCATCATTGTTAATTGGCTAATTGGCTTATCGAGGCCTCACTCTGTAATAGTGCTGAGCTAAAATCTATATATCTTTACAGGAATTACCTCCTTTCAGGTCTCACTGAGGCCTGTGCTGGCCCCACACTACATTAGACTGCAAAACTTCTCCCCATGGCATTCTCCATGCTCTCTCCTTTGTTTTATTTCTCTCCATAGCTTTTATCACCTTCTAACATACTCAATAATTTACTTATTCTGGTTATTGTTTTATCATCTCTCTTCTCCATCTAGAAGAGACCCTCTTTTTTTTCTAGTGTTATTGAGATATAATTGACATACATCACTGTATGAGTTTCAGGTGTACAGTATAAAGGTTTGACTTACATATATTTTGAAATGATTACAATAGGTTTAGTTAGCATCCATCATCTCATATAGATGCAATAAAAAGAAATGGAAAAAAAAACAAAAACTATTTTCTCATTGTAATGAGAACTCTCACGATTTACTCCCTACCAACCTTCTTATACATCATTCAGCAATGCTACCTATCGTCATCATGTTGTACATTACATCCCTAATAGAAGAGATGCTCTTAAGGGCAGGAGATTAGTCTGTTTTTCTACCACTGTATCCCCACTGCTGAGAATAATTCCTGAACTACAGAAGGCACTCAATAAATAACTTGCTGAATAGGTGAATGAATGAATGATCTGGAATCCTCACAACCCTATGAAACATATCTGGCCCATGCCTGTCTTTCCACACTCACCTCTTGCCTCTGGCCCCACTACATTCCACACACACTTGACATCTAGCCATAGTTCCTCTGATGCTGGGGCTCCTAGCTTCCTTTCTTGGTATACCTTCCCATGCAGGCTTCAGTTCTTCCTTTCAGTCTTCTCTGACCATCCAGAAGAGCCACCCTTGTTGTTCTTCTACTCTTCTTTAGTTCTTACAGAGTATGTGCTCATTTGTTTACTCAGAGGGATGGGCATCTGCCTGAGGTCTACAAGGCCAGCAGATTTCTCTAGATCACCATTGTAGTCCCAGAACCCAGCACAGAATAGGTACACAAGAAATGTTCTTAACCCATTTATAGATGAGGAAGTTGAGATGAAGAGCTGTGATTTGATACTAGGTATAAATTCAAGGCCCATCAACTTAGGCACCACACCGTGCTATTCTCTGAGTTTCTTTGGTTCTTGGTCAGCCACAATGACAGCCATGTCCATTATCTGCCCCGCTTCCCAGGACGCCTGAGCACTCCGTTTAAGTAACCACTTCTTTGTTTGTGCTTTCAGTGAATGTATCAGGCACCTCTGTGGCAGGCAATGCTCTAGAAGACATGGTCAAGGTAGATCAGATCCCTGCTCTCATGGGGCTTTAGTGAGGAGACAGATGATAACAAGCAAGACAGCAAAGAATAAGAAGTGTCAGAGCAGGGGGGCGGAGCAAGATGGCGGAGGAGTAGGAGACCTGGATTTCGTCTGGTCTCAGGAATTCAGCCGAATAGGGATCAAACCATTCTGAACACCTACGAACTCAACAGGAGATCGAAGATAAGAATAGTAACAACACTCTGAACAGAAAAGGGACCACTTTCTGGAAGGTAGGACGTGCGGAGAAGTGAATCCCAGGTGATATTCAGGAGCATAGACGGCGGGTGAGGGGGCCTCCGTCTCCCGCTTCTGGCAAGTGATAGAGCCGCGGAGCACAAAATCGGAACTTATAGAAGTCGGCTCCGCTGAGGGATGTCGCTCGCTCCAGTGGCTAAGCGGGGGGTGGAACCCTCGCGGGATAGTGTGGTCTCAGGACCCTCGGGTTCACAGACAGACCAAGGGTGCCTGAGTGCAGCAGAGCTCCCAGGTACCAGAGCAGGGAAGCTGGCTGCAGAGACGGAGCCGAGGCGCGGGCTCTCAGCTCGGGGTTGCCATAAACTGTGATCCACCACCCAGTCGGGCCACTTCTCCTCCAACAGGGACACAACAAGCGGCAGAGCCGGGGAGACTCCCCTCCCTTCCCTGGGAGGAGCGGCGCGGGAGCGCACCACAGGGATCTGCTGGGTTTGGAGACTCCACACGGGGTAGGGTGCCAGAGATAGAAACGCTCCGTCACAGGCCGGGTGAGCACAGAGTGCGGCCGGAGACCGGGGACACGGGAGTGAGTGCTTTTCTCTGGGGGCGCAGTGAGGAGCGGGGCCCTGAGTTCTCAGCTCCTCTGGGCGGAGATTGGGAGGCCACCATTTTCACCCTGGTCCTCCAGGGCTTTCAGGGAACAAAAGCTCCTGAGAGCAAACCGGAGCAGCTTGCTTAGCCCGGACTCACAAGGGCGGGGCAATTCCGCTTCCAGCAAAGACATTTGGGAACCACGGCAACAGGCCCCTCCCCCAGAAGATCAGCACCAACAGCCAGCAAGCCAAGACCAAGTTTACTGATCAAGGAGAACGGGAGAACTCCAGCGCTAGGGGAATACTGCACATGGAATTCATGGTTTTTTTTACCATAATTCATTAGTGTTTCAAAGTTAATTTTTTTAACTGTTTTTTTTTGAAATTTTTCTTTTTTCCTTTTTCAACCAACATCTTATCAATCCCTTTTTTAAAAAAATATTTTTTATTTTTCATTTTTAGAGTCATATTTTTATCCCTTCATAGTAGTTACCCTTATTTTTGGCATATATATATAAGTTGTTCTCTCTTTAAAATTTTGAGATACAATTTCTTCTAACAGATCAAAATATACCCTAAATCACTAGTGTATGGCTTTGTTCTATTCTCCTGCCTGGTCACATTCTCTCCCTTTTTTTTTCTTTTTTTTCTTTTTTCTTTTTTTTTAAACTTTCTTTTTAAAAACAATTCTTATCTTATCAATTCCTTTTATAAAATCTTTTATAATTTTCATCTTTACAGTCATCTTCCATCCATTCATTGTATCAACCCTTATTTTGTACATATATAAGTCTTTCTTCCTTTAAAATTTTAGCAGGCACTTTCTTCTAACAGACCAAAATATGCCCAAAATCTAGTGTGTGGCACTGATCTATGCACTAGTCTGATCATATTTGATCATATTCTGTTTTTTTCTGTTTTGTAATGCTTTTGTTTTTATCTTTTTCTTTTTCCTTTTTTCCCCTCTTCTTTCTTTCCCTTCTTGTCTGCTGGTTTCAGGTCTTTTCTGATTTCTATAGAGTATATTTGCTGGAGATGTTGTTAACCTGTTAGCATTCTGTTCTCTCATTCATCTGTTCTCCTCTGGACAAAATGACAAGATGAACAAAATCAACTCAGCAAAAAGAACAAGAGGTAGTACCGTCAGCCAGGGACCTACTCAATACTGACATTAGTACGATGTTGGACCTAGAGTTCAGAATCATGACTTTAAAGATACTAGCTGGGCTTGAAAAAAGTGTGGAAGTTATTAGAGAAACCCTTTCTGGAGATATAAAAGAACTAAAATCTAACCAAGTCGAAATCAAAAAGGATATTAATGAGGTGCAATCAAAAATGGGGGCACTAACTGCTAGGATAAATGAGGCAGAAGAGAGAATCAGCAATATAGACGACCAAATGATGGAAAATAAAGAGGCTGAGAAAAAGAGAGAGAAACAACTACAGGATCACGAGGGCAGAATTCGAGAGATAAGCGATACGATAAGACGAAACAACATTAGAATAATTGGGATCCCAGAAGAAGAAGAGAGAGAGGGGCAGAAGGTATATTGGAGCAAATAATAGCAGAGAACTTCCCTAATGTGGGGAAGGAAACAGGCATCCAAATCCAGGAGGCAGAGAGAACCCCTCTCAAAATCAATAAAAATAGGTCAACACCCCGACATCTAATAGTAAAACTTACAAGTCTCAGAGACAAAGAGAAAATCCTGAAAGCAGCTCGGGAGAAGAGATATGTAACCCACAATGGTAGAAACATTAGATTGGCAACAGACCTATCCACAGAGACCTGGCAGGCCAGAAAGGACTGGCATGATATCTTCAGAGCACTAAACGAGAAAAATATGCAGCCAAGAATACTATATACAGCTAGGCTCTCATTGAAAATAGAAGGAGAGATAAAAAGCTTCCAGGACAAACAAAAACTAAAGGAATTTGCAAACACAAAACCAGCCCTCCAAGAAATCTTGAAAGGGGTCCTCTAAGCAAAGAGAGAGCCTAAAAGCAGCATAGATCAGAAAGGAACACAGACAATATACAATAACAGTCACCTTACAGGCAATACAATGGCACTAAATTCGAACCTTTCAATAGTTACCCTGAATGTAAATGGGCTAAATGCCCCAATCAAAAGACACAGGCTATCAGATTGGATTAAGAAACAAGACCCATCGATATGCTGTCTGCAAGAGACTCATTTTAGACCCAAAGACACCCCCAGATTGAAAGTGAGGGGGTGGAAAACCATTTACCATGCTAACGGACACCAAAAGAAAGCTGGGGTGGCAATCCTTATATCAGACAAATTAGATTTCAAAACAAAGACCGTAATAAGAGATGAAAAAGGACACTATATCCTACTTAAAGGGTCTATCCAACAAGAAGATCTAACAATTGTAAATATCTATGCCCCTAACGTGGGAGCAGCCAATTACATAAGGCAATTAAAAACAAAAGCAAAGAAACACATTGACAACAATACAATAATAGGGGGGGACTTTAACACCCCCCTGACTGAAATGGACAGATCCTCTAAGCAAAAGATCAACAAGGAAATAAAGACTTTAAATGAAACACTGGACCAAATGGACTTCACAGACATATTCAGAACATTCCATCCCAAAGCAACGGAATACACATTCTTCTCTAGTGCCCATGGAACATTCTCCAGAATTGATCACATCCTAGGTCACAAATCAGGTCTCAACCGGTACCAAAAGATTGGGATTATTCCCTGCATATTTTCAGACCACAATGGTTTGAAACTAGAACTCGGAAAGAACTCAAATACATGAAGGCTAAAGAGCATCCTACTAAAGAATGAATGGGTCAACCAGGAAATTAAAGAAGAATTAAAAAAAATTCATGGAAACCAATGAAAATAAAAACACAACTGTTCAAAATCTTTGGGATACAGCAAAGGCAGTCCTGAGAGGAAAGTATATAGCAATACAAGCCTTTCTCAAGAAACAAGAGAGGTCTCAAATACACAACCTAACCCTACACCTAAAGGAGCTGGAGAAAGAACAGCAAATAAAGCCTAAACCCAGCAGGAGAAGAGAAAGAATAAAGATCAGAGCAGAAATCAATGAACTAGAAACCAAAAGAACAGTAGAACAGATGAAAGAAACTAGGAGCTGGTTCTTTGAAAGAATTAACCAGATTGACAAACCCCTGGCCAGACTGATCAAAGAGAAAAGAGAAATGACCCAAATCAACAAAATCATGAATGAAAGAGGAGAGATCACAACCAACACCAAAAAATACAAACAACTATAAGAACATATTATGAGCAACTCTATGCCAGCAACGTAGATAACCTGGAAGAAATGGGTGCCTTTCTAGAGATGGATCAACTACCAAAATTGAACCAGGAAGAAATAGAAAACCTGAACAGACCTATAACCACTACGGAAATAGAGGCAGTCATCAAAAGTCTCCCAACAAACAAAAGCCCAGGGCCAGATGGCTTCCCAGGGGAATTCTATCAGACATTTAAAGAAGAATTAATACCTATTCTCCTGAAACTGTTCCAAAAAATAGAAATGGAAGGAAAACTTCCAAACTCATTTTATGAGGCCACCACTCCCTTGATCCCAAAACCAGACAAAGACCCCATCAAAAAGGAGAATTACAGACCAATATCCTTGATGAACATGGATGCAAAAATTCTCACCAAAATACTAGCCAATAGGATCCAACAGTACATTAAAAGGATTATTCACCACGACCAAGTGGGATTTATCCCTGGGCTGCAAGGCTGGTTCAACATCCGCAAATCAATCAACGTGATACAATACATTAACAAAGGAAAGAACAAGAATCATATGATCCTCTCAATAGATGCAGAAAAAGCATTTGACAAAGTACAGCATCCTTTCTTGATCAAAACCGGTCAGAGTATAGGGATAGAGGGTACATACCTCAATATCATAAAAGCCATCTACGAAAAAACTACAGCGAATATCATTCTCAATGGGGAAAACCTGAGAGTTTTTCCCCTAAGGTCAGGAACGCGGCAGGGATGTCCACTCTCACCACTGCTATTCAACATAGTATTAGAAGTCCTAGCCACAGCAATCAGGCAACAAAAAGAAATCAAAGGCACTCAAATCGGCAAAGAGGAAGTCAAACTGTCACTCTGTGCAGATGATATGATACTGTATGTGGAAAACCCAAAAGACTCCACCCCAAAACTGCTAGAACTCATACAGGAATTCAGTAAAGTGGCAGGATATAAAATCAATGCACAGGAATCAGTGGCATTCCTCTACACCAACAAGACCGAAGAGAGACAAATCAAGGAGTCGATCCCATTTACAATTGCACCCAAAACCATAAGATACCTAGGAATAAATTTAACCAAAGAGGCAAAGGATCTGTACTCAGAAAACTATAAAATCCTCATGAAAGAAATTGAAGAAGACACAAAGAAATGGAAAAATATTCCATGCTCATGGATTGGAAGAACAAACATTGTGAAGATGTCCATGCTACCTAGAGCAATCTACACATTCAATGCAATCCCCACCAAAATACCATCCACCTTTTTCAAAGAAATGGAACAAATAATCCTAAAATTTGTATGGAACCAGAAGAGACCCCGAATAGCCAGAAGAATGTTGAAAAAGCAAAGCAAACCTGGCGGCATCACAATTCCGGACTTCCAGCTCTATTACAAAGCTGTCATCATCAACACAGTATGATACTGGCACAAACACAGACACATAGATCAATGGAACAGAATCGAGAGCCCAGAAATGGACCCTCAACTCTATGGTCAACTCATCTTTGACAAAGCAGGAAAGAATGTCCAATGGAAAAAAGACAGTCTCTTCAACAAATGGTGTTGGGAAAATTGGACAGCCACATGCAGAAGAATGAAACTGGATCATTTCCTTATACCACACACAAAAATAGACTCCAAATGGTTGAAAGACCTAAACGTGAGACAGGAGTCCATCAAGATCCTAAAGGAGAACACAGGCAGCAACCTCTTCAACCTCAGCCACAGCAACTTCTTCCTAGAAACATCGCCAAAAGGCAAGGGAAGCCAGGGCAAAAATGAACTATTGGGATTTCATCAAGATAAAAAGCTTTTGCACAGCAAAAGAAACAGTCCACAAAACCAAAAGACAACTGACAGAATGGGAGAAAATATTTGCAAATGACATATCAGATAAAGGGCTAGTATCCAAAATCTATAAAGAACTTATCAAACTCAACACCCAAAGAACAAATAATCCAATCAAGAAATGGGCAGAAGACATGAACAGACATTTTTCCAAAGAAGACATCCAAATGGCCAACAGACACATGAAAAAGTGCTCCACATCGCTCGGCATCAGGGAAATCCAAATCAAAACCTCAATGAGATACCACCTCACACCCGTCAGAATGGCTAAAATTAACAAGTCAGGAAACGACAGATGTTGGCAGGGATGCAGAGAAAGGGGAACCCTCCCACACTGTTGGTGGGAATGCAAGCTGGTGCAGCCACTCTAGAAAACAGTATGGAGGTTCCTCAAACAGTTGAAAATAGAGCTACCCTACGATCCAGCAATTGCACTACTGGGTATTTACCCCAAAGATACAAATGTAGGGATCCGAAGGGCTACGTGCACCCCAATGTTTATAGCAGGAATGTCCACAATAGCCAAACTGTGGAAAGAGCCAAGATGTCCAGCGACAGATGAATGGATAAAGAAGAGGTGGTATATATACACAATGGAATATTATGCAGCCATCAAAAGGAATGAGATCTTGCCATTTGCAACGACGTGGATGGAACTGGAGGGTGTTATGCTGCCTGAAATAAGTCAATCAGAGAAAGACATGTATCCTATGACCTCACTGATATGAGGAATTCTTAATCTCAGGAAACAAACTGAGTGTTGCTGGAGTGGTGGGGCGTGGGAGGGATGGGGTGGCTGGGTGATAGACATTGGGTAGGGTAAGTGCTATGGTGAGCGCTGTGAATTGTGCAAGACTGTTGAATCACAGATGTGTACTTCTGAAACAAATAATGCAACATATGTTAAGAAAAAAGAAAAAGAAGAAGATAGCAGGAGAGGAAGAATGAAGGGGAGTAAGTCAGAGGGGGAGACGAACCATGAGAGACGATGGACTCTGAAAAACAAACTGAGGGTTCTAGAGGGGAGGGGGGTGGGGGGATGTGTTAGCCTGGTGATGCATATTAAAGAAGGCACATTCTGCGTGGAGCACTGGGTGTTATGCACAAACAATGAATCATGGAACACTACATCAAGAACTAATGATGTAATATATGGTGATTAACATAACAATAAAAAAATTTAAAAAAGAAGATGATGTGGTATATATACACAATGGAATATTATGCAGCCATCAAAAGGAATGAGATCTTGCCATTTGCAACTACGTGGATGGCACTGGAGTCTGTTATGCTGAGTGAAATAAGTAAATCAGAGAAAGACATGTATCATATGACCTCACTGATATGAGGAATTCTTAATCTCAGGAAACAAACTGAGTGTTGCTGGAGTGGTGGAGGGTGGGAGGGATTGGGTGGCTGGGTGATAGACATTGGGGAGGGTATGTGCTATGGTGAGCGCTGTGAATTGTGCCAAGACTGTTGAATCACAGATCTGTACTTCTGAAACAAATAATGCAACATATGTTAAGAAAAAAGAAAAAGAAGAAGATAGCAGGAGAGGAAGAATGAAGGAGAGTAAGTCAGACGGGGAGAGGAACCATGAGTCCATCGTCTCTGAAAAACAAACTGAGCATTCTAGAGGGGAGGAGCGTAGGGGGATGGGTTAGCCTGGTGATGGGTATTAAAGAGGGCACATTCTGCATGGAGCACTGGGTGTTATACACAAACAATGAATCATGGAACACTACATCGAAAACTAATGATGTAACATATGGTGATTAACATAACAATAAAAATTTTAAAAAAGAAAAAACTAATGCTGTAATGTATGGTGATTAACATAACAATAAAAAATTTTAAAAAAAGATATAGCATAAGGTAACACAACTTTAGGGTAAAAGAAATGCACCAAAGTTTCCTCTGGAAGTGGAGAGCCAATGAGCTGCCCTCAACCCCCTCCCCAATTTAAATTCCCCCATCCAGGTGGAGGGTATGGAACACTGGAGCCCTGGGTTCTGAGCTGGCTCCAGTACTCAATTGCTCATGACCTTAACACATCCTCAACCTCCCTCAACTTCATTTTTTTCTATATGTACTGAGAGAAAACTACTTTATCTTACCTTCCCCATAAGTTGACTGTGAGACTGTGAATATTGGTGCCATTTAACCCCTCCAGCCCTTTCTGTACACTAACAGACCCTATATAGCAAGATGTGTGCATAGCAAAGACCTCAGTAGCTATCATTAAATACATTGGATGGATGGAAGGATGGATGGATGGAGCCAATAACATCAATATGTCTTAGGGTGGCTTCCTAAAGGCAGAAAATTTGAAGAAAGGGTCTTAATATTGACTTGGAGAAACTGGAAAGATGCCCTACTTAGGCCAAGAGCTAGAGTAGGTCATTCCCATTATTCATATTGTCTTTCCCATGTGAAAAGGACACAGAGTAACTGGGGTCAGGCCTTTGATAGCAAGAATAAGAATTATAATAACAGAGTAGGAACTATGGCTCCTCTCCTTTTCCTGAGGTGAGGGATGGGAAGATAGTTGGATGTTGAAGATTTCAAATAATTTTTAAGAGGTGTGGAGACTTCTGCTCTGTCATGGTTTTTCTCATTATGTCTCTTTGTCTCTCATCTCTCTCTCTCCACCCCGTGTCTCATTGAACTGGGCCTTAGCATCTCCCCTGGATGGACTTTTGAGTTGAGGGTTCCATATAAATATGAGGCATCTTGGTGATGAGCCCTCTTAGACCATGGTCCTTCTGCACACTGGTCCCACCTAATTCTGCAAAGCAGGAGAGGATGAAGCAGGCAGAAGGAATGAGGTCAACAGTAACAAAGCCAGAATGGAAATTGCGACAAAAATATAAGATGTTTATTTCAAGCCTAATGAGGCAAACCACACTTTGGGAAAATGGCAATTATAACTTGACGGTAACAGATTAGAGGTGCCATTGCTGCTGTTGCACCCCCACAAACAGTGTTGCTTCCTGGGCCTGCCTTCTCCAGGCGCCAGCAGCCTTCTGGGGACCAAGCTTGGGAAGCAGGTGGGAAGCCTGGGGGAAAGGAGACCCAAGTCACCAGCCCAGGGACTGTGCTGAGCTCTGCCACCTCCACCATCACCACTTCTTCCCTCCCCAGCTCTTCACTCCTCTGTAAGGTCTGAAGTTTCCCAAATGTCACTCACCTACATGGCATCTTCACACGTTTTGCCACATCCACTTACCATCTGTACCTATTATTTACTTAAAAATTTTCCACAATTTGATTCATCATAACTAATTAGAATAAGCACATAACTATTAAAATAAAACTCATTCCCCCATGTACCTCCTAAAATCTTGCACACTCACAGTGGTCCCCATCCCACCTTGAGCCTCCATGGTGAAAATCAACCCTGGATTAACCTGAACTCACCTCACTATGACTTTCAAGGCCTGAGATCCTTTTGGACTAAGGAGATCTTCCCTAGTAAAACCTTATCATACTGTATTGCTTTTCATGCATTCATTCTACAGAAGAATATCAAGCAATTATCACCGCCAAGTCTAAATATTTGGCATATACCAGTAAGTAAAGCAGACCAAAACATTTCTGACTTCTTAGAGCTCAAATTTTAATGGGAAAAACAGACAAATAAACATAAAAAGGAAATGATATAGTAAATAAGAAAGTAAGAACTGGATAGGATTATGAGATTCTGAAAAAGAGAATGGAAACTTTAAATAGATGGTCAGAGTAGGCCTCTTTGAGAAAGTGAGCTGGGAAGGAAGCAAGAGAGGGAGCCATGTGGCACCTGGGAGAGGATTCAAGTCAAGGGAACAGCCACTGCAAAGGCCCTAGGTGAAGGGACAGCAAGGATGCCAGTATGCATGATATTGAGAATAGTAGCAAATGAGGTGAGAGAGGTGGTGGGGACAAGACTAAGGACTTTGTGGGCCAGTGAGAGAATTTTGGCTTCACATTGTGGGAAATTGGGAGTCATTAAAGAATTTCAAGCAGAGGCATGAAATGATCTACCTTACATTTTAAAAGAATGACTATGGCTGTTCTGCTCAGGATAGACTATGGTGGAGAGTGGTCGGGGATAGACGTAGGGGTGCTAGATAGATGGAGATAGCCTGTTACTAAGAGCTTGCCAACACAATCCAGTAGTGAGATGTTGATGGGTGGATAGGGTGGTTGGTGCTCAGAGGTCAGATTCTGGATATACTGTGAAGATGCAGTGTGAAGGATTGAATATGGGGTGTAAAACAGAGAAGTCAAGAATGACAAGATTTTTAGCCTGAGTAACTGAAGTATTGAATTGACATCAACTGAGATGAAAAAGACTGAGGGGAGCAGGTTGGTGGGGGAAGGAGTTCAGTATGGGATAAAATGGATTTGAGATATCCACTGGGCATATCTGATAGACTGTGCTATTGATCACAAATGTTTGCTATCTTTCCCCCACTTCATGCATGTTAGGATTGACCTTAGGACTTGATTTGGCCAATAAAATGTGAGTAAAAGTTTTAAGAACTGGTTTATGGTTTGCTATGTTTTTTATTTTGTCTCCCCCTGCGATCAGCAATGTTCCAGATGAGAGCTGCTCCATCCGCCTGAGTCCTGGAGTGATTATGATAGTGCAGAGCATGGGAGATACATAGTGGAAGTGAGAAATAAACCTTTTTGTGATATGCTGCTGAGATTCGAGGTCATCTTTAGCAAAACATAACTGAGTCTTTCCTGTCTGATACAGCATCCTAGTGGAATTTCAAGTAGGCAGCTGGGTATACTTGTCTTGAGTCAAAGAGAGAAGTCCAAGCTGGAGATATAAACTGGGAAGCCATTGATATATAGATGGCATTTGAAGTCATAAGACTGGGTAAAGCCAAGGGAAGATCGACAAGAAAAGAGGACCACGAACTGAGCCCTGGGGCCTCCAACCTTCAGAGACGGTGAGGGGAGGAGGAGGCAGAAAAGAGAGCTGAGAAGGAGTGAACAGTGAGAAGGAGAAAAACCAAGTGTGTGGGGTCCTGAGAGCTGAGGGAAGAAAAGGTACCAAAGAGGAGGAGGAGAGATTGTGAATGATGCTGCTGACAGTTCAACCAGGACGAGGACTGAGAATTGACCATCAGATTTGGCAACATGGAAGCCTTTGATGATCCTGCCAATGGGAAATTTGGTGGAGTAGTAGAGGCACAAGTCAGACTGGGTTTGGTTTAAGGGGAAGGAGAGGAAAAGAACCAGAGACAGCAAATAGAGAACTCCATGAGCAGTTTTGCTGCACAGGTGAGAGGAGAAATGCAGTTGTAGCTGACACAGTAAGTGGGGCCAGGATACCATTTTAAGTGAGGAGAAATTACAGTATTGCTTGTGCATTTTAGGGAAAGATCCGGTAGAGAGAAAAATTCTAATGACGCAAGAGATAGAGGGGAGAATTGCTGCAGTGTTGTCCCTGCAGAGACAAGAAGGGATGGGATCTAGTGCACACCTGGAGGGATTGGTTTCATACAGGTGATTCTCTACAGTTAACAGGTAAGAAGGCAGAGTATAAGGACATTGGGTCTTTCATATTCTAAATTCAGAGAGCCACCAATGATATCTTGGTCCACTTCCACAACTCCTCAGCCACTTCAGTTACTCAAATAATAATGTTCTAGTAGTGTAGGCTCACTCCTGTCATTTTATTCCCTTCAATCTCAAACTTAATTCAAAACTTCTCTTCTTCACTCCCCGAGCTGCCTCAAGCTTAGAGAGGAGAAGGAAGTGCAAGATCTGAGATGAGATTTGTACTCTTCTTTCCTCCTCTAGTTTGGGGGACAAAGAAGGATGATAGCAGGTAGTTTCCCTCTCACAGGTCTGCTGATACATGGGTGTTGGGGAGGAGTCCTGTTTAAGCCAGTTCTATCTGAAGCTGTGGATTCCATATAAGTGTTCATAGAGCTGTGTTCAGCTTTACCATGGCCTCTAGACAATGGAGGATCTCCCTCAAATAAGCTGCAACATCTCCCTGTGGCCCTGTCAGTAGAACCATCCTCAACCCCTTTTTTGGGTCAGGCATTCCTCTGCTTGGCCCAACATTTCCCAGAACATCCAGGGCCCTTTCCCTTCTGCCAAATTCATGCTCCTCCAGAGCCAGAGAGTCCTAGACTCCCCATCTGCCTCTGCCTTATTTTTGTCTGTAGTCCTTACCACCATCGGACTGTATTTTGTTTATTGTCTGATTCCCCAACTAGATTTTAAAATCACGAAAGCAAGTTTGTTTTTCTGATTTTCTATGAAATGCCCTGTGCCTGCGAGTGCCTGTCGTCTGGTTGATGCTCAATAAATATTTGTTGAAAATGTATGAATGAATGAATGAATGAATGAATGAATGAAGAATTGCACCCAACTTTTCCCTGAACACATTGTGGTAGAGTATTATAGTAACGTCCCAGTGAAACATGGCTCCTTTATTCTCAACCTTGAATAGGCCCCTCCCACATTGAATCTGAGCATGGCCATGTGACTTGTCTTGACCAATGGGACAGTAGCAAGAATGACCCGAGCATAAGCTTGTGTGTTCAAGGTTCTCTTCTTTCCTGCTGCTTTTGGAATACAGCCACTATATTAAAAAGTCCAGGATAACTTGCTGTGAAAATGTGGCTCAGCTGACAGCTAGTACATCACCAGATACATGGTGAGACCATCTCAGACTATCCAACCCCAGCCAAGCCTAGTTAACTGCACCCATAGGGGAGACCCATATCAAATTGGCAACCTGCAGAATTATAAGCAAATAAATGACTATAGTTTTAATCCACTCAGTTTTTTTTTAAGATTTTATTTATTTGAGGGACAGAGAGAAACAGAGACAAAGCATGAGCAGAAGGAGAGGCAGAGGGAGAAGCAGGCTCCCCACTGAGGAGGGAGCCCGATGTGGGGCTTGATTCCAGGGCCCCGAGATCATAACCCAAGGCAGACGCTTAACTAACTGAGCCGCCCAGGCGCCCTGCCACTGAGTTTTAGAGTAGTTTCTTTTTTTTTTTAACTTTTTTTATTGTTATGTTAATCACCATATATTACATAATTTGTTTTGGTGTACTGTTCCATGATTCATTGTTTGTTCATAACACCCAGTGCTCCATGCAGAATGTGCCCTCTTTAATACCCATCACCAGGCTAACCCATCCCCCTACCCTCCTCCCCTCTAGAAACCTCAGTTTGTTTTTCAGAGTCCATCATCTCTCCTGGTTCATCTCCCCCTCTGACTTACTCCCCTTCATTCTTCCTCTCCTGCTATCTTCTTCTTTTTCTTTTTTCTTAACATATGTTGCGTTATTTGTTTCAGAAGTACAGATCTGTGATTCAACAGTCTTACACAATTCACAGCCCTCACTGTAGCACATATCTTCCCCAATGTCTATCACCCAGCCACCCCATCCCTCCCACCCCGACAACTCCAGCAACCCTCAGTTTGTTCCTGAGATTAAGAATTCCTCATATCAGTGAGGTCATATGATACATGTCTTTCTCTGATTGACTTATTTCACTCAGCATAACACCCTCCAGTTCCATCCACGTCGTTGCAAATGGCAAGATCTCATTCCTTTTGATGGCTGCATAATATTCCATTGTGTATATATACCACCTCTTCTTTATCCATTCATCTGTCGATGGACATCTTGGCTCTTTCCACAGTTTGGCTATTGTGGACATTCCTGCTATAAACATTGGGGTACACGTACCCCTTCGGGGCCCTACATTTGTATCTTTGGGGTAAATACCCAATAGTGCAAATGCTGGATCGAATGGTAGCTCTAATTTCAACTGTTTGAGGAACCTCCATACTGTTTTCCAGAGGGGTTGCACCAGCTTGCATTCCCACCAACAGTGTAGGAGGGTTCCCCTTTCTCCACAATCCCGCCAACATCTGTCGTTCCCTGACTTGTTAATTTTAGCCATTCTGACTGGTGTGAGGTGGTATCTCATTGAGGTTTTGATTTGGATTTCCCTGATGCCGAGCGATGTGGAGCACTTTTTCATGTGCCTGTTGGCCATTTGGATGTCTTCTTTGGAAAAATGTCTGTTCATGTCTTCTGCCCATTTCTTGATTGGATTATTTGTTCTTTGGGTGTTGAGTTTGATAAGTTCTTGATAGATTTTGGATACTAGCCCTTCATCTGATATGTTATTTGCAAATATTTTCTCCCATTCTGTCAGTTGTCTTTTGGTTTTGTGGACTGTTTCTTTTGCTGTGCAAAAGCTTTTTATCTTGATGAAATCCCAATAGTTCATTTTTGCCCTGGCTTCCTGTGCCTTTGGTGACGTTTCTAGGAAGAAGTTGCTGCAGCTGAGGTCGAAGAGGTTGCTACCTGTGTTCTCCTTTAGATTTGGATGGACTCCTGTCTCACGTTAGGTCTTTCAACCATTTGGAGTCTATTTTTGTGTGTGGTGTAAGGAAATGGTCCAGTTTCATTCTTCTGCATGTGGCTGTCCAATTTTCCCAACACCATTTGTTGAAGAGACTGTCTTTTTTCCACTGGACATTCTTTCCTGCTTTGTCAAAGATAAGTTGACCATAGAGTTGAGGGTCCATTTCTGGGCTCTCGATTCTGTTCCATTGATCTATGTGTTTGTTTTTGTGCCAGTACCATACTGTGTTGATGATGACAGCTTTGTAATAGAGCTGGAAGTCCGGAATTGTGATGCCGCCAGCTTTGCTTTGCTTTCGCAATATTCCTCTGGCTATTCGGGGTCTCTTCTGGTTCCATACAAATTTTAGGATTATTTGTTCCATTTCTTTGAAAAAAGTGGATGGTATTTTGATGGGGATTGCATTGAATGTGTAGATTGCTCTAGGTAGCATGGACATCTTCACAATGTTTGTTCTTCCAATCCATGAGCATGGAACGTTTTTCCATTTCTTTGTGTCTTCTTCAATTTATTTCATGAGTATTTTATAGTTTTCTGAGTACAGATCCTTTGCCTTTTTGGTTAAATTTATTCCTAGGTATCTTATGGTTTTGGGTGCAATTGTGAATGGGATGGACTCCTTGATTTGTCTCCCTTCTGTCTTGTTGGTGTATAGGAATGCCACCGATTTCTGTGCATTGATTTTATAGCCTGCTACTTGACTGAATTCCTGTATGAGTTCTAGCAGTTTTGGGGTGGAGTCTTTTGGGTTTTCCACATACAGTATCATATCATCTGCAAAGAGTGAGGGTTTGACTTCCTCTTTGCCGATTTGGATGCCTTTGATTTCTTTTTGGTGTCTGATTGCTGTGGCTAGGACTTCTAATACTATGTTGAATAGCAGTGGTGAGAGTGGACATCCCTGCCGCGTTCCTGACCTTAGGGGAAAAGCTCTCAGCTTTTCCCCATTGAGAATGATATTCGCTGTAGGTTTTTCGTAGATGGCTTTTATGATATTGAGGTATGTACCCTCTATCCCTATACTCTGAAGAGTTTTGATTAAGAAAGGATGCTGTACTTTGTCAAATGCTTTTTCTGCATCTATTGAGAGGATCATATGATTCTTGTTCTTTCTTTTGTTAATGTATTGTATCACGTTGATTGATTTGCAGATGTTGAACCAGCCTTGCAGCCCAGGGATAAATCCCACTTGGTCGTGGTGAATAATCCTTTTAATGTACTGTTGGATCCTATTGGCTAGTATTTTGGTGAGAATTTTTGCAATCATGTTCATCAAGGATATTGGTCTGTAATTCTCCTTTATGATGGGATCTTTGTCTGGTTTTGGGATCAACGTAATGGTGACCTCATAAAATGAGTTTGGAAGTTTTCCTTCCATTTCTATTTTTTGGAACAGTTTCAGGAGAATAGGTATTAATTCTTCTTTAACTGTCTGATAGAATTCCCCTGGGAAGCCATCTGGCCCTGGGCTTTTGTTTGTTGGGAGATTTTTGATGACTGCTTCAATTTCCTTAGTGGTTATAGGTCTGTTCAGGTTTTCTATTTCTTCCTGGTTCAGTTTTGGTAGTTGATACATCTCTAGGAATGCACCCATTTCTTCCAGGTTATCTAATTTTCTGGCATGGGTTTGCTCATAATATGTTCTTATAATTGTTTGTATTTCTTTGGTGTTGGTTGTGATCTCTCCTCTTTCATTCATGATTTTGTTGATTTGGGTCATTTCTCTTTTCTCTTTGATCAGTCTGGCCAGGGGTTTACCAATCTTGTTAATTCTTTCAAAGAACCAGCTCCTAGTTACGTTGATCTGTTCCACTGTTCCTTTGGTTTCTATTTCATTGATTTCTGCTCTGATCTTTATTATTTCTCTTCTCCTGCTGGGTTTAGGCTTTATTTTGCTGTTCTGTCTCCAGCTCCTTTAGGTGTAGGGTTAGATTGTGTATTTGAGACCTTTCTTGTCTCTTGAGAAAGGCTTGTATTGCTATATACTTTCCTCTCAGGACTGCCTTTGCTGTATCCCAAAGATTTTGGACGGTTGTGTTTTCATTTTCATTGGTTTCCATGAATTTTTTTAATTCTTCTTTAATTTCCTGGTTGACCCATTCATTCTTTAGTAGGATGCTCTTTAGCCTCCATGTATTTGAGTTCTTTCCGACTTTCCTCTTGTGATTGAGTTCTAGTTTCAAAGCATTGTGGTCTGAAAATATGCAGGGAATGATCCCAATCTTTTGGTACCGGTTGAGACCTGATTTGTGACCTAGGATGTGATCAATTCTGGAGAATGTTCCATGGGCACTAGAGAAGAATGTGTATTCCGTTGCTTTGGGATGGAATGTTCTGAATATGTCTGTGAAGTCCATTTGGTCCAGTGTTTCATTTAAAGTCTTTATTTCCTTGTTGATCTTTTGCTTAGAGGATCTGTCCATTTCAGTCAGGGGGGTGTTAAAGTCCCCCACTATTATTGTATTGTTGTCAATGTGTTTCTTTGCTTTTGTTATTAATTGCCTTATATAATTGGCTGCTCCCATGTTCGGGGCATAGATATTTACAATTGTTAGATCTTCTTGTTGGATAGACCCTTTAAGTAGGATATAGTGTCCTTCCTCATCTCTTATTACGGTCTTTGTTTTAAAATCTAGTTTGTCTGATATAAGGATTGCCACCCCAGCTTTCTTTTGGTGTCCATTAGCATGGTAAATGGTTTTCCACCCCCTCACTTTCAATCTGGGGGTGTCTTTGGGTCTAAAATGAGTCTCTTGCAGACAGCATATGGATGGGTCTTGTTTTTTAATCCAATCTGATGGCCTGTGTCTTTTGATTGGGGCATTGAGCCCATTTACATTCAGGGTAACTATTGAAAGGTATGAATTTAGTGCCATTCTATTGCCTGTAAGGTGACTGTTACTGTATGTTGTCTGTGTTCCTTTCTGATCTTTGCTGCTTTTAGGGTCTCTCTTTGCTTAGAGGACCCCTTTCAATATTTCTTGGAGGGCTGGTTTCGTGTTTGCAAATTCCTTTAGTTTTTGTTTGTTCTGGAAGCTTTTTATCTCTCCTTCTATTTTCAATGACAGCCTAGCTGGATATAGTATTCTTGGCTGCATATTTTTCTCGTTTAGTGCTCTGAAGATATCTTGCCAGTCCTTTCTGGCCTGCCAGGTCTCCGTGGATAGGTCTGTTGCCAATCTAATATTTTTACCATTGTAGGTTACATATCTCTTCTCCCAAGCTGCTTTCAGGATTTTCTCTTTGTCTCTGAGACTCGTAAGTTTTACTATTAGATGTCAGGGTGTTGACCTATTTTTATTGATTTTGAGAGGGGTTCTCTGTGCCTCCTGGATTTGGATGCCTATTTCCTTCCCCACATTAGGGAAGTTCTCTGCTATTATTTGTTCCAATATACCTTCTGCCCCTCTCTCTCTTTCTTCTTCTTCTGGGATCCCAATTATTCTAATGTTGTTTCGTCTTATCGTATCACTTATCTCTCGAATTCTGCCCTCGTGATCCTGTAGTTGTTTCTCCCTCTTTTTCTCAGCCTCTTTACTTTCCATCATTTGGTCTTCTATATCACTGATTCTCTCTTCTGCCTCATTTATCCTAGCAGTTAGTGCCCCCATTTTTGATTGCACCTCATCAATAGCCTTTTTGATTTCGACTTGGTTAGATTTTAGTTCTTTTATTTCTCCAGAAAGGGTTTCTCTAATAACTTCCACGCTTTTTTCAAGCCCAGCTAGTATCTTTAAAGTCATGATTCTGAACTCTAGGTCCGACATCGTACTAATGTCCGTATTGAGTAGGTCCCTGGCTGACGGTACTACCTCTTGTTCTTTTTGCTGAGGTGATTTTTTTCGTCTTGTCATTTTGTCCAGAGGAGAATAGATGAATGAGAGAACAAAATGCTAACAGGTTTACAACGTCCCCAGCAAATATACTGTATACAAATCAGAAAAGACCTGAAACCAGGGGAAAAGAAAGGGAAAGAAAGAAAAAAGAAAGAGAAAAAAAAAAGATAAAAACAAAAACAGAACAATACAAAAAAAGCAGAATGTGATCAAATATGATCAGGCTAGTGCATAGATCAGTGCCACACACTAGATTTTGGGCGTATTTTGGTCTGTTAGAAAAAAGTGCCTCCTAAAATTTTAAAGGAAGGCAGACATATATGTACAAAATAAGGGTTGATACAATGAAGGGATAGAAGATGACTGTAAAGATGAAAATTATAAAAGATTTTATAAAAGGACTTGATAAGATAAGAAGTTGTTTGAAAAAAGAAAGAAGATTTAAAAAAAAATGGGAGAGAATGATCAGGCAGGAGACTAGAACAGAACCATACACTAGTGATTTAGGGTATATTTTTATCTGTTAGAAGAAACCGTATCTCAAAATTTTAAAGAGAGAACAACTTATATATATATGCCAAAAATAAGGGTAACTACTATGAAGGGATAAAATATGACTCTAAAAATGAAAAATAAAAATTTTTTTTTTTTAAAAAGAGATTGATAAGATGTTGGTTGAAAAAGGGAAAAAGAAAAAGAAAAAAAAACAGTTAACAAAAATTAACTTTGATGAACTAATGAATCATGGTAAAAAAAAGCCATGAATTCTATGTGCAGTATTCCCCTAGCGCTGGAGTTCTCCTGTTCTCCTTGATCGGTAAACTTGGTCTTGGCTTGCTGGCTGTTCGTGCTGATCTTCTGGGGGGAGGGGCCTGTTGCTGTGTTTTCCAAATGTCTTTGCCGGAGGCTGAATTGCCCCGCCCTTGTCGGTCGGGGCTAAGCAAGCTGCTCGGGTTTGATCTCGGGAGCTTTTGTTCCCTGCAAGCTCTCTGTACAGTCTTGGAGGACCAGGGCAAAAATGGTGGCCTCCCAATCTCCACCCGGAGGAGCTGAGAACTCGGGGCCCCGCTCCTCAGTGCGCCCCCAGAGAAAAGCAGTCACTCCCTTGTCCCTGGTCTCCGGCCGCTCTCCGTGCTCACCCGGCCTGTGACCAAGTGTTTGTATCTCTGGCGCCCGACCCCGTGTGGAGTCTCCAAACCCAGCAGATCCCTGCGGTGCGTTCCCGCGCCGCTCCTCCCCGGGAAGGAAGGGGAGTCTCCCCGGATCTGCTGCTTGTTGGGTCCCTGCTGCAGGGGCAGTGACCCGACTGGGCCGCGGATCACAGTTTATGGCCACCCCGAGCTGAGAGCCCGCGCCTCAGTTCCGTCTCTGCAGCCGGCTTCTCCGCTCCGATCCCTGGGAGCTCTGGCGCACTCAGGCTCCCCCGGCCTTTCTGTGACCCCAAGGGTCCTGAGACCCCACTGTCCCGCGAGGGTTCCACCCCCGCTTAGCCACTGGAGCGACGTCCCTCAGCGGAACCGACTTCTAAAAGGTCCGATTTTGTGCTCCGCGGCTCTAGCACTTGCCAGAAGCGGCCGACGGAGGCCCCTCCCCCGCCATCTATCCTCCCGAATATCGCCTCGGATTCACTTCTCCGCATGTCCTACCTTCCAGTAAGTGGTCCCTTCTCTGTTCAGATAGTTGTTGCTACTCTCCTCTTCGATCTCCTCTTGAGTTCGTAGGTGTTTAGAATGGTTTGATCCCTATTCAGCTGAATTCCTGAGACCAGACGAAATCTTGGTCTCCTACTCCTCCGCCATCTTGCTCCGCCTCCTCTAGAGTAGTTTCTTATACAGCAATAGTAACTGTTACAGCATATAACACTTCAAACTCTTCCATTCTGCTGGTACAAGATATTCCACAAAATAATTCCCAAATAATATTTCTCTCTTCTTCTCAGCAATATTCAAAGTCAAGAATCCACAGGATTTGACAAAGTCCATATTCCTCTTTGTGAGTGCCCAACCCCAGAAGTCCCCAACCCCATAAGTCCATAAATGGCAGCTAAAGGAAATTGCTTCCCAGAAACCTCACCCATTACCCAAGCCGACCTTGAAAAATAACCAGGGTTGCTTCAGCATTCACTCTGCCCACCTGTGCACAGGCATGAGGGAGGGAGATTTGTCCTGGACTTTCTCAGGAGCCTCTGGCCAGGAAATCCATAAGTCTTTTCCAAGAGGAAGTAAAAGAGGCCCAGGGCGGGGCTGCGGGGGACAGAAGCTTCAGCAGCATGAGCTCCTGGCCAGCATGAGCCCCTGGCCAATGCTCCAAGACTGACTTGGCCTTCAACATGTGACATGGCTTCGAAAGCCCCCACCCAGAGCACACTGCTGGGTTTTGTTGAGACTTGCCTTGCATTTCTCCCTCAGTTCCCTAGGTCTGTGCTGCTCCCTTCTTCCAAAGAAAGATCTGCTGGCAGTACTCACCAGGGAAATTATACTCTAGCATCCTGACCCCATGGTATTAAAAACCTGGCCTGCCACATTAGCAGAACCTGAGATGCTGCCTCAGACACATGCAATCCTGGCTTTACTAGCTGCAAGTGTAATTAAGGTACAGGAGGAAAATGTGGCCTTATTTTGCACAGGCCATTAATCCCAGAACCTTAGAAGCCAAGCATCTGGGGACACAACAGGGACTGAATTCCTCTTTTGAGGCTGGCTCACTTCCAAAGCAAGCACCCAAACTTCCGACCTTAATCACATGTCTTGAATGGGAAATGCCTAGAGGTGGTGGATGTGCACAGCAGGAAAACTTCATGCCCCTTTTAGGCCCTGCCCTGCCATTTCCCCCATTCAAGAGCTCCCCAGCTCTGTGAGATGGCTCTGAACTCACCCAGGGACATCTCAACCTTTCTTCTGGCCCCAAGACCATCCGGGATGAATGCTAGCCCAGATGTCAACCAAGAAGCATTCAAAAGTGTTATAATTGGCTAACTACATGGTGGTTTAAGAACCTGAAATTTTCTGTAAAACTTGAAACGTCCAGAGTCTCTTGAGTTTGGGTAACAATATGTGTGCTTGGCACAAGTCAACTGGAGTTAAGTAGTGGCTGGTCCCAGGTCCCCACGGTCCCCACTACTCCACATTGTATCATACTCAGCCTATCTCGCTCATTGGCATTATCTGTCTGGAGCCCGGAGCCTGGAGAGTCATTTGGACTTTGCAAAAGATATGGAGATATGCTGTCCAAATGGCCTTACAAGGAAAGGCTTGCTGCCCAACTGTAGAGAGTGTGGTCAGTAGACAGCCTCTGTCTGTCACTTCTTCAACATCTGCCTCAGCTACAGAAAGCTGCCTCACACTCCATCCAGGGCTGCCATATCCAGTGACTGAATGATGGGAAGTAAGAAAGTCCAGACAAGTGTAAAAGTCAACTTGTGTCTCTTGGGTGGAGATGGCCAACACTTAGGCTTCCAATGCAGTTTGACTTCTTCCTCTATTCAACCCTGATTTCTCCCCTGTCACTTCCCAAGATTGGTCCCTAATTAGTATTTTGTACCCCAAGCTCCATCTCAGTATCAGCTTCTGGAGAAACCTAACTTGTAACACAGAACTAAACTGAGGCTCAGACAGGGGCAGGCTTTCCAGCTTGTCCTGAACAGAAAGAGGCAAAGCCAAGGTCTCCTGATTCTGAGAATAGACCCTTGTTGGGAAATTTCCTTTTCCAAATCACTCTAGGCCCACCCTCCCCTCTACCCTTGTGATAACAAAAGAAAGTATGTCCACAGAAAAGAAGATGTCTTAGGGGGGGAAAAAAAGGTGTATTTGATGGATTTCTCTCAAAAGTAGAGCCCAAGACAAGGATTTGGGTGCAAGGGGTTAATTTGGGAAGTGATCTCAGGAAGCAGGAGTGAAGGAATGAACAGGAAGAATGGCACAGTGAAGGGAAAAAAGCCAACAAAATGGTGTGTTATTATAACAGCTTCCGTGGACAACTAGGGCTCGAGTCCATTAGGATCTCTGAGAAGTACCCAGACCGCCTCCCAGAGCTATGCACCTGAAGGATGGCTCCTGCCTCTAGTAAGTGAGGTCACCCCCAGAAGGTAACACATACTCTGGGCCCTGCTTACACATAGGCCAAGCTCATTCCCAGATTGTCAAAGAATGTCCTAAGGACAAAAAGTGGAAAGCCATGCCCTGCACAGAGAAGCTGGCAATAGGCCTATACAAAACATAACACTCACTAATAAAAGAATTTACTAGCTATAGAAGTACTATATATGAGAGATTTTAAGTCTAGTGGTAGGAAGAAACCAGAAAGAAAGCTACACAAAGGAGGCTAGCTCTGAGCAAAGTTTTGAAGGATGAATAGGAGTTCACTACATCAGTAAGGTTGAAGGCTCAACCTGGAGACAAGTCTGCCTAGTGTGCTTGGAGTGCTACAAGCATTTTGGTATTTCTTGTGCATAAAGATCAGGAAGAGAGAAACCAAAGACAGACCTGTGAGGAAGGCAGGAGTTAGATCTACTCTAATACCATTCCAAAAATTTGCATTTTTGCCCAAAGGGTTTCCTTAATTTTATTTTTTAAAATATCATATGGTAAAATTGACTTTTTCTTTTGTTGTACAGTCCTATGAATTTTAACACGCATAGAAATTTATGTTACCACCACTATAATCTAAGATACAAAATAGTTCCATGACTTCAAAAACCTCCCTTAGTAGTCAGATCCTCCCTCTACTTCTTACGCCTGGCAATCACGTATCTGTTCTCCGTATATTTTTGTCTTTCTGCAAATAAACGGAATCATATCATATGTAAACTTTGAGACTGGCTTTTTTCACTCAACCAAATACATTTAAGACCCATGCAAGTAGTTTTTCCTATATCAATAGTTGATACTTTGTTATTGCTGGGTAGTATTCCATCATATAGATGTTTATCTACTTACCTGTTGAGGGTTATTTGGGTCATTTCTAGTTTGGGGCAATTATGTATAGAGCCACTATAAACATTTGTGCACAGGGGTTTGTATGAACACAAATTTTTATTTCTCTAGGAAAAATACCTACAAGTGGGATCACTGTGTCATATCTTAAGTTCATGTTCAACTTTTTGAGACACTCCTAAAAGTTTCTTTCCAAAATTGTTGTGCCATTTTGCATTCTCACCAATAACATATAAGAATTCTAGTTGCTCCACATCCCCATCAGCTCTCGAATGTGTTTTTTATGTCAGCCATTCTAATAGGTGTGTAGCAATTTGCCCAAGAGGTTTTAAGCAAAAGGAAGACACGATCAAATCAGGGAGAAAAAGTAAAAGCAAGGAAACCATTTAGGATAACGATGTAGTAATACAGACAAGAGACACTGGTGGCCTGGAGAGGGTGATGGCAATAAGGATGAAATGTAGGGGAGAAATACTCTGGAGAAAAATCAATAGGCCTTGGGGTGGCAGAAAAGTCTAGGATGACTCATCAAGACCCCAAAGTCTCACACAGAGAGGAAGTCGGAATTCCACTGTGAAGGGCTGGGGTGGGTCAGTGGGGAGTAGAGCAGCCTCCCTTCCCCACTGGGGAGAAGCCCCATGCAGATGATTGCACCAAAGAGCTTGGTTCCATTTATGCAGGAAAATTTACATCTCGCTCTGTGGGGGAAGACGTGTCTATCTGCCAGGCTGTGTTGGCAGAATTATAAACCCGCCAACAGCCTACATTCTGGGAGTGACCTATGCCAGTTGTAAACACAAATGCATATGTCCTGATAGTGAATCAGATGAAGAGTTCCAAATATGGAGCAGTAGGGAAGCAGAAAACCTTACCAAACATCCAAATGCTGCCTCCTCCTTGGGGGTAAATTAACTTCTTTTGTCTAAATTAATGATGAGTTTGGAGAGTTGTCTTTTGTTGGTTCCAGTTGTTCTTAGAACTCTGGGTAAAGTGATCAGTTTTGAAGCCCCAGATAAAATAATGAATACCAGGAAATGAGAATGCTAATTAAAAGCTGTCACTTTGACATCATATTTGAGGCTTGCATTTAGTATGGTCTTGGGTAGGCTGTGTGCCAAGGCACTGGCTTCTCCAAAAAAAACCTTTGAAGAAGATACTGTAAGTTTTCCCCCTGAAAAAGGGATTAGAGTATATCCTGAGCATCCCAGTGACAGCTCCCAAGTTCCTGAGGCTGGGGAAGAACCAGCTGCCACTGTGGGGAATCCTGCAGAGTTCTCCGGTAGTTTCCCTTCTTCTCATCTCTATAGCATCCACCTTCCCTGAGGGCCCCAAGTACTGATAGAATTCTATTAAAATAAGAGGGACAATAAATGGAGGAAAACAGAAGAAAAGGGGCAGAGGGAGAAATAGGGAAAGAGAGAAGAAAAAGGAGAAAGTGAGGGATGGTGGAGGAGAAATCTGAAATGAAGGAAGAGGTCAGATAGGAAAGAAAGTTCTGCTTCAGACTTCCCCCAACCTGTCCCTTGGATCAAAAGAAAACTCGTGGATCCAATACACCAGGTCTCATGGATGACTACTTGTTCCATGCTTACAGAGTCAGCCTTGGGTCCTGCACACACCAAAAAGCCTGAAATGGTGAAAAAGCCTTGAACCTGGGGACAGAAGACCTGAATTCAAGGCCCAAGTCCACTCCCTGCTGGCTTTGCAACTGGACTAGTTACCATACTTTTGTGAATGCTATGTAGCTTTAAAAAAAATTAAAGGAGGGAGATGGATAATAATATTGTCTTCCAGGAATGTCATCCAGCAAAATTCTTATACTTAAAAGGCGGGGCAGATATCTACTCTAGACTCTTTGGATGTGCATTCACAAGCATCTTTCGTGAGCTCCCACTATGAATCAGGCCCATGCTTAGTGCTGAAACCAGCCAGGAGCTGCTGGTCTTTTCTGACTTTGAGTTTGAAAAGACAAAAACGAAAGCTTTCCTGACAAGTGCTGCTGGACTCCAGGAATTGAAGAACATCCCAGCAAAGGTTAATTGGTTAAATTTATTAGCCACTAGAAGAGGAATTTCCACTTGGCAATTAAGTCTGCAAATATTGTAAAACCTTGTAGAGTGTATTTCTCCAAATTGATGTGTTCATTTTCATGTAATAATCAATTAGTGGGTGTTTCAGTTGCTTAATTAGCTCTGCATGTAAATTAATCTCTTCATATTGAAATTGCAAACCCAGTCTTGTAATGTTGGCCTGTTTCTGAGATAAATCAAATTACTGCATCCCCAGCAAAGAGTCTTGGTTTTCAGAGTCACCAAAAGCCAGCAGGTTCCTTTTGCTGCCTGAGCATCAGGGCTTAGGGAGGATTTGGAGTATAATAGTCAGGCTAATTATATTTACCCATAAAGAGGACTCTGTGTCAGTTCTTATTTCTGCTCTTAGGCAAAGCTGCCTGTTGAATGATTAAAGTCTCTGAGCCATTTAGGTCTTATGCTTGGGTCTCAATATCACTGAGGAATCAAAGGTTTCTATTCCCCAGACAGAGGTGAGAGGTGAATTCCATTCCCTGTTCCATTAAGGAGACTGGGAAGTGAAAGGAAGGATAAATTCATGACCAGTGTTGACTCCTCAATCCAAGAAAATGCCAACTCCACCAAGAAGCCTCCCTTGACTACACTTACCTGCAGTGACCTCTCCTTTCCCCAAATTCCTCTAAGAAGGCTGTATCCTAGCTCTCACCTGTCACACACTGTGGTGTAGGCTTATGGCATAGACACAAACAGGCCTGAGTCTAAATCCTAACGCTGCTATTTATTAGCTGTGTGACTTTAGACAATCCAAGTACTCTCCTCACATGTAAAGTGAAAGTAATAATATTCCACCTCCTATTATAGCCCAAGTGAGACTCAAATGAGAACAGTGATCTGTTCTCTGACAAATAGTAAAGCACTTTGTACACAGTATGCAAGTGTGGATTATTTCATGTTTCATGTTGTTTTCTTGCATCTTGAAAAAGTAGGGGCCGAATGATTGCTTCCCTCTTAGGTCTCAAACAGTGCCCACCCCAGGCTGGCTTGCAGCACAGCTGAGTGCTCAGCGGGGCAGAGGGATATAGGACACCTGGCCTTGGCCAGCCTTCCTTGGAATTCGGCTGCCTGGTCCCTGAACTCCTGTTTGGTTTGGTTCCCTATATTTTGAGAAATGTGAGAGAAATAAAATCCCACCTCCAGAGCATTCAGATTCTTGGGGCTGTGTAGACAGGCAAAGGAGGCCTGGGTCACCCATATAATCAGAACCTACCTGCCTCTATCATTACCTTGTAAACATGGACAAAGAAACCAAGAAATGGAAACCTCGCCTTCTCCACACAGCTCAGCCAGTAGAAGATCCACTTTGGGACCAGAACCATCTTACTTGTTACCCCCAGGGTCCAGTCCCCAGAGGCACATCCAGAAGGCCCATGGACTCTGTACTGAGCCTCCCCATGATGTTGGGGAGCATCCAGGAGTCCTATACAGATCTGTGGTGATCAATGTCCCCAAGCAGGCATGGTCTAACATCCACCAACAGAACTCTGCCCTTGGATTAGGGTTATGGGGGAGAGATCTGTCACCATGGGGGGAAGGAGAGCTCCCTGAGGCAACAACCCCTTCTGGCCCAGAACCCTCAGCACAGCTCTGAACACATAGTAAATGCTCAGTAAAAACTTACAAGAAGGGGTTGGGAGGAGCACAAATAATGGAGTAAGTGAACCCATGAGTATGTAGGAATAAGGAAATAAGTAAATGAATGAATGGACAGAAATGAAAGAATGAAGAAAGAAGTGGATTCTAATGAACAAATGAATGAAGGAGCGATTCCAGTGAAGAACGGAGAGCCCAGACTTCCTGTCCATGTCCACCCTCTAGAAAACATTCTCCCTTGCCTCCTGGGTTCGAGAGCCACACATTTTTCCTCATATCTAGGAATCCCCCTCATCCTTAAGGGCTCGGGATGTTTTTTTCAAGTCATTGAGAAATTCATTTTCACACTTCGTTATCTGCTGCCTGAGAGCACAGAGTGTTTCTGCAGCCAACAGTTATAATGTCTAGAATTTTCATTCAGAACCAAGCAACCCTCACCTGCCAGCACAACGGTGTGAACAGAACTTCCCCAAGGGACTACAAGTTCCAGAAACACCACCCAGAGCCTCTGGGAATGCTCTGATGACCCAAAGCAATATTTATTTGGGACAGGTAACTGAGAGCTGAAGATTTCCCAGCAAAACATGGGGGAATAAACACTCTTTCTCCCCAAGTTCCAATTTCTCTCCCCAACCTTGGAAGTGAGGCCTCCCTGGCTCCATGTTCCCAAAGCCTGGTGCTGTACGGTGGTGCTCAGCTGTCTATACTGACTCCCAGGAGGGAAATGTTAAGGAGCTGCTGATGAAGGACCCAGAGCAGCCACCCACATAAGCTACCCAGGTTTTCTGCAGAAACACTGAACAATTAAAATTGGTTTCTTTAATATCCTTCTCTGTCCTGTTCAAGGATGGGACGCCCACCCTGGTCTCCTTTCTAGCTGCTAACTAACCCGTTTACCACCTCCTTCCTGCAACACACACAACCCTGCCAAATGCAAACAAGATTCACTGTTCTCTGACCCACAGTTTTCTCTCTCTCTCCTCTCTCCCTTCTCTGTTATAAATCCTATTTTCCTGGCAAGAGTCCACCGACTATTTTCCCTTATTAGGTTGACCAACCATCTCATTCTGCCCAAACCTGAGGGGGTCCCTAGGAGGCTAGACTTTCAGTTTTATAAAATGAGGCAGTCTTGGACAAACTAGGACAAGTGAGTCACCTTATCACTTGCATGTGTGCAAAATAGCTGTCTCTCACTTCTTCCCTGAAATCACTTGACAGGTGATACCCTTGAAACACGTACACTAAGCACTCAATAAATACTAGCTATGATGGTCATTTTTGTTGTTATACTCAGGTGTTCATGAACAATGTTACCCCCACCCCAGTGATGTTCCTTCCACCCTCCTGTGCCCGCAACTCAACAGTGTGGCACAGAGAATGTTTGTGGTGAGTCCAATGGTATCATTTTAATTTGACAAAATTCACTGCGTTCCCAGTGAAGGAGATTCAACTATAAACTCTGGATATCCTGGCTCTGTCCACATGAGGCTCATGGCTGAGTGTGAGAGAGGAGCACTGAGTAAATGAACACCAGAGTTGATACATACTTGCAGATTGTGGTAAGAGTGAAAAGGAGATACATAGGTGCTATGAGAAAGCTAAATAGGGGAGCCCTAATTTCAACTGGGAATCCAGCCAGGACTTTCTGAGAAAGTCACGATTAAATTAAGACTAAAAGGGCAGTGGGCAGGTAGTCGGAAGAGGTGAAGGGCCCTTGAGAGTCATAAGCAAGCATCCCTGCAAATTTTTTTTAACATTTTTTTAATTTTTTATTGTTATGTTAATCACCATATCCCTGCAAATTTTGATTGTTCCTTGAGTTCTGATGATTAATGAACCAGAAAGTCTACTTATTTAAAGGGAGCAAGTGGTGGAAATTGTAAAGGTAAAGACATTCACATAGTATACATAGTTATTGCACATTCAGCTGCTTTGTGAGAATTGTGATACATGTATCTGCCACAAAATCTAGACTGATATCAGAGCTCTTGGCCGTAGATGTTTGTCCACTTTTCTCAAAAGCTCCTGTGGGTAAAGAAAAGAGTATGAGATTCTGGGTCAGAAGCCCTGGAGTCAAGATCTCATTTTGCCTTTTGCTGACATTTATGACCTCTGGGTTTCACTCTACCTGTCTGTAAATGGGTACAATCATGATGCCTTTCCCTACCCTCAGCTGCCTCACAGGGTTTGTGTGAGGAACAAAGGAGTAAAGCCCTGGAAGAAATTGTCATTCTTAGCATCTATCTTTCCCTCCAAACTATAAGCTACTTTAGGACCCAACCACATGTCCCAAGAACATGGCAGGAGAATGGTGGATGTCTGAGAAATGATTGGTGAAGTCGCATGGTAGTGAGAGGTAGAATAACCACATGAGATCTAGATTCTGGAAAACTCATGCTGGACTCCAAGTCCTGCCCCTTTCCAGCTGTGTGACCTTAGACTGGTGACTGAAACTCTCTCTGCCTCAGTCTCCCCAGTAATGTGGCAGGGTTGATACTGTCCAAGTTCAAGGTGCAGCTGAGAAAGCCAGTGAAAGATAAAGGGGTTAGTTTAGCGTCCAGCCACAACTTTGTCACCACAACTCTTTAAAATAATTCAAGTCCTTTCCTGCCTAAGAACCTTTGCACATTCTGTTCCTTCTGCCTGGAATGTTGTTCTTCCAGCTCCTTGTATGACTGGTGCTCCCTATCCTCCAATTCTTACCTTAAATGCAATGTCCTCAGAGTAGCCTTTCCTGGCCACCCCACTTCAGTAAGGATCCTTCTGTAAATCTCTGTCCAAAAACTCCACTTGATAGTATTGCTATGTAAAACATCACCCCAAAACTTAGTGGCTTAAAACAACAAACACTCAGATTCTTGTAGCTTTTGTGGGTCAGGGATCAGGCCATGCTTGGGGGGCCCTCTGGTTCAGAGTCTCTCACAGGCTGAGATCAGGTGTGACTAAGGCTGCAGTCATCTCAAGGGTTGACTCGAGGAGGAACCAGGCTCGCTTGCAAGGCTACTGATGGGAGTTGGGCTTCACTGGCTGTTAGCCACAGACATCAGCTCCCTGACCTGTGAGCTATGGCAGGTGGCTTCTATCAGCATTCGGTCTCAGAGAGAGAGGGAGAGAGATTGGTGACGAGCACGACAGGAGTCATGGTCTTTTTATAATCTCTGAAGTGACATCACCTCACTTTGAAGTGAGTCATAGGCCTGGGCCATACTTGAGGGGAGAGCATTACAGGTCCTAATAGCCAGAAGGCAGGGTCACTGGGCTGCCTACCAGAATAACCTTATTAACACTTGACCGATTCATTATTTCCCATTTATTTCAGGCACCTCTTTAGAGTATGACACCTTCCACAAGACAGTAAGCTCCATGAGGGCAGGAATCATGTGCTCAGTGCCAGACAAATAGTAGGAGTTTAATAAATGGTCAATAAACAAATTAACAAAAGCTGGTGCTGTGCTATGGGCTGGTGGAGGACAAGACTCAGGCCCCCTCGCAGGTGTGTGAGACAGACAAGTAAACAGACAGGCACAGCAGGTGATGTCTTCGCTTTTCTGCTTTTCTAAACCTCACAAGGGACCGTGGCTCTTGCCTTGCAAAATGACTGAGAAAATTTCCCAATTTCTGCAGAAGGATTTGTTTTGCCTTCTGGGTCCCTGTCATAATTTCCGATGTTGTGCCAACTCATCCCTGTGTGTTGGGGGGCCAGCAGGGGAGACACAGACAGACAGTGGTAGGAAAAAAGTTCTACAGGGCACAATAATCCTCTGAAAGGTTTTGATGAGTCGACCGGCCAGGGGCCTGTGAGCTGGCTGTCTGCTGCCCACCGCCCTGTTTGATGAATCGTTTGCCAAAGAGCCTGGCCAGTGGGAGCTTTGACCTTGGAGAGAGAGCGATCTGTCTTCATGGAAACACACTGTCATAAGCACATGTCTCAATTTTGCTTGGGCAGGCGCTGGGGTTGTGTGACAAGAGAGCCTTGGACATGGCTAAGGAGGAAAAATGTGTGGTCCATCCAGGGGCATGGAAGCAGCTAAAATTAACCCAGAGTGACCCTGGAGAGTGGGGCTGGAAATCAGCATGTTTCCCTCCAGTGGCAGCAAGTCCCCAGCAAGGCCAGCAAAGTCACTCCTTCCTTGGGGAGCTAAAGAGCCCCTCACCTCCCATCTCCCATGACCAGGCTCTCCATTTATCACCAAAGACAAATGGGGAGGGCATCTTTGGAGGCAGTGCCTTTGGTATCTAGGTCCCTCACAGCAAAAACCACACACTGGCCCCTGCTTCATCCTGAAGGTCAAGGAGGTGATGCCCTAGGGGACAGGATGGGTGATAAATCTGGCATCTCCACAGTTACCTCTCTGAGGACCTGGCTGAGCCACTTTCCTCCATCTGCACCGACAGGTCTGGGGGAGATTTATCTGCCAGGATCTAGGGCCTGCTGCAGAAGCAGCCAACTCATGAATCTGGAGGAAAGGCATTGACTGAAGCCCAGGGTGTGCTTATTAAAGAAGAGAAAGGACAGGAAGAAGAGCTCAGAGCTCCTGCAGGGCTCCTGTTTTGAGTGACATAAGATGAAGGTATTATGGGATGGCTGGGCCGGGCTATTTTGGGATGAATTGGACAAATAGACAATGTTCATGGGGAGAAAATAAAAGCCAGAGGTGCTCTGAGAAGCTGATCATGGGCAACTGATAAAGAGGCATTTGCCAGAGAGGGAAAAGCAGGTGAGGGGCTTCTGAAGGACTGGCCCTTAAGGTAAACCATAGGGCTTTGCTATCAGAATGATGTGTTGACCTCTCCCACGACCTGCGCGGGCACCGATAGAGAAGGCAGGGGTCCAGGCCTGGTGAAGAGGGAAGGTGTCTGTCTTTCTGAGGTGGGGTCAGGGTCAGTCTGCCTGGAGGCAGAAAGCTGGACAAGATAACCTCAGAAGAGATTCTTCCAGGAAAGCTGTGCTTTAGCTCCCAATTTTGTGTGGTGTTTGTCTTTCCTTATTTTCTGTGTGTGTGTGATTCTTTGCCAGGGCCATTTTGGGGCACAAAATGTCAGGGAACCAAAGATCCAGTCCTGAGTTTTTAAAAGGATGATGTCCTGTCTATTTATTGTTGTTTTATCTTCACATTCCACAAGGTAGGGCAGACACTGCAACCCACAAGCCTGGCTTAGACCTGACTCTAGCCAGAGCTCATGACAGAGCTCAAACCAGGCCCATAAAGGTGTCCCTAGACTTAGGGGGCCCAGGGAGCTGAGAAAGAGGGAATCCCAAGACTAAGCCATCAGGATTTGTTAAGAAGACACAAAGGAGAATTGAGGAAATCCCCAAAGTCCATGTGAATGGCATAGCAATTTACCAAGTATCACCCAATGCCAACACAACCAAAGCCCCATGAGACTGACCCCTAGCAGCTTTTCTGAGTATATATGTCTGCTCCACACCACATCTTTTCTCAGTTTGATTTTACCCCCTGTGATAGTTAATTTTATGTGCACTGGATACCCAGATATTTGAGTAAACATTATTCCAGGTAAGTCTGTGAGAATATTTCCAGATGATTTTAGCAATTGAATCAGGAGATTGCATAAAGCAGGTTGCTCTCCCCAGTGTGGGTGGGTCTCTACCAATCTGTTGAGCGTCTGAACAGAAGAAAAATAGGAGGAAGAATTTGCCCTGCTTGGCCACTTGAGCATCATCTTCCTCTGCACTTGCTCCAATACTAACATCATTGGCTCCCCTGGTTCTCAGGCTTCAGGCTTGAACTAAGGTTGTACCACTGGCTTTCCTGGGCCTCCAGCTTGCAGATGGCAGATGATGGGACTTTTCAGCTTCCATAACCATGTGAGCTAATTCCTTATATTTTTAGCCTATTGGTTCTGTTTCTCTGGATAACTCTGACTAGCACACTCCCCACCCCAGGATGACATTGATCTGGTCACTTCTAGATCTGGAAAATATTTTTATTCTTTGGGTCGTGGTATTCTTATCTCCTATAAAGGTTTAAGATTAGAGTAATTTAAGATCTATGAACAGTGGTTAACCAGCTATTAATATTTCAAAAGGAAATAACACTTAGAAGACAGCCACCTCAAGAGACAGTATCATATGAATCCCACTTATAATTATAGAAAACCCCACCAGTTCTTCTTCTGCTTTCCTTTTGGCTTTGGGGAATGATGTATGCTAGTTACCCAGTTTATAAAGTTGCATACAGCCAACGTTCAAAGAATTGGAAAAAAGTAAAATATACTGACACTAAATTTTATCATCAGACAATTATAATTCCATGGGCACAGGAGAGCCAGATAATCTGATATTTCAGAAAAAGCCATCCCTCTAGATTTCTGTGTGATATTCCCAACTTTAAAATGCAGTCAACTAAAGTTGATAGGCTCAATCCTGGAAGAGGTGATTTCTCCATGAAGAAATAAAACATGACTGAGTGCCAGGTTCTGCCCATTAGCAAAAGTCTGCTCTACCTGATTTGGGGTCCTAAAGTCTTTGGGTGACTGGTGGTAGTTATAATTTTCCTGTTGTTTGGATTTTGGATTTAAAAAATTAGCATTAAAGGGTCATGGAGAGATAGTAGAAGGGGAAAGAAGGGAAGGAATAAAAAGCAACATAATCCTAGCTGAGTCCCTTCTCCTCCTATAAAGGTATGTACATGAGTCTTAGATGAGTTCTGGGATGCCATAAAAGGGCACAGTTCAAAGTGTGAAAGTTCAGTAGCAGGTAGCTTGAGATAAAGGAGCAGGGAAAACAATGAAGATTTTTCAGACTAGACCAGGGCTGCTCAGCCTCCTGACACCCCCCCAGAGACCCTCTTTGAAATGACAGTTGCTTGTTCTGCAAAGGTTCGTCTTCTACCAGCTGACCATGAGCACTTGCTGACCAGCTGAAAGAAGGGTCTCAGGTCACTCTAATCTATGTACTACACACCGATCAATAACATGGAGTTGTGCCCTCCCCCCAAACACAAATGTGTAACTCAATCAGCGATGTGAAGGTGGAGGCAAGATTTGCCCCCGAAAGCCTGCTGTGAACAGCAGAAAATGTGGGTGATTTCATTATCTGAGATTGCTTTGTCATATTTCTGCTGAACCGAAGGATAACTGAAATGAACATTAATAATTCAGCACAACAGCCAGAGCTGAAGAACCTCTGGGCCCTGCCCATCCCGGCCTTAGTCTCCTCCTGGGTTTGGCTCTAGAAACAACCTGGACCCCCACAGCCAGGAGTAGCCCCAAAGGCAGGGTCTGTGCCATTACCCAAGGTTAGTCAAATCTGAGGGGTTGTGTGACCCCCACAGGAGATGAAATCCTTATGGAGTAGAAACAGGTGGATCCCCAGACCCAACCTACGGTCAGGACCCCTAGGCAATGTCTGGGAGCTCAAGGAAAGGGGGGGGGTCTTTCCCAAACCAGAGTTTGCTTCTTTCTTTTAGTGCTGTTTCCTTCAGAGGTAGTCTTGGGTTTTCTTTTGACCCAAGGGACAGGTTGGGGGAAGTCTGGAACAGAACTTTCTTTCCTATCTGACCTCTTCCTCCATTTCAGATTTCTCCTCCACCATCCCTCACTTTCTCCTTTTTCTTCTCTCTTTCCCTATCTCTCCCTCTGCCCCTTTTCTTCTGTTTTCCTCCATTTATTGTCCCTCTTATTTTAATAGAATTCTATCATGCCAAAGCCAAAATGTCTTAGGGGCTTCTGGCACCAGGGGTAGCAAACTCAGATGCCCTCGGGGGCCAAGCAGGTTACATAAACATGTAAAGCAGTCCAGGCATCAAGTACTACCATGGACAGGTGGGCAGAGTGTGTCCCCTACCTAAATGCATGCAAGTTTTATATTTTCAAAATCCAGTGCTGGCCAAACAGAGCACATTGAGGACCTGAAGGGACCCATGAGTCCCCAGTTTGTGACCCAGTCTAGGCTGGCTCTCTTCTTTCAGAGAATGACATCAACAATTAGAGGAAGAGAAGTAGTTGGCCCAGGTCACACAGGTTGTGGGGTCTCCCAACTTCCAGGCTATGGCCCTTTCTACACCCTTCTGTGCATTTAGTCATTCACTGATTTATTTCCACATTCAGCACTGACTCATTTTTGCCCCAGCCACCAAGGACACAGATGAACCAGCATACCATGCCCCCCCGACCCGCCAAGGACCATTGGTTTGACTGTCGGAGATCAGATGGTGGTGTTCGGTGTGACCAGGGCTGAACAGGTCACAGGCCATCTGCCCATATCCCAGAGGCACCAAAAAGACTCCTTCTCAGGCCTTCTGAGATATCCTTCCTTCTGACCTTGGACTGTCACCTGGAAACCCCAGGTTCTTCTATACTGGATAACTAGCTGAAGCAGATGTCACCATCAAAATGTCCACCTGTTAACTCACCTTGAGCAGACTGCGAATGGCCTTGGCATCTGATTAGCCAGGCTGCCCCCCCCCCTTCCTCTCCATCCAGGAGCAGAATCAGATGAATCCCTCTGGCTTACCTACTACCCTCTAGAATAGGGTCTCAGACACCCACAAGCTCACTGTTGGAATGAAAATCATGGTGTGCCCTCAACAAAGCAGAAACAAACTTGAGTCCAGGCTAGAAGGCCTACAGACCAGGTCTTTATTTCTCAGGAGTCTCTAAGCTTCCAGACATGTGTTTGTCCTGCATGGGCCACAGGCACTTAGAAAACATAGTACCTCACTCACTCACTCACTCACTCAGACATTCACTTGACAAGTATTGGCCAAGGACCTGTTATGTTCTGGGCCTAGAAATGTGTGAGATACAGACTCTGCTTCAAACAGCCACCATCCTCATAGGGACATGGCAGCCATCACCATTCTTTCTGGGGACCAGAATGAGAAGACCATGGTCCGTAAAGCCTGGAGTCTTCTATGCTTCCTGTCTCCCTGCTTTGGGTTTCCCTTGACCTCTGGCCTCCTTTTCCAATTTTGACAACTCCATTTCAAAGTCTTAAAGAGCCTCTTGGTCCTCTTCAAATTCTCATCCTGTAGCTCTCACCAGAAACCCCGGAGGAATATCAGGCTGCTAGTCCTAATTCATAGATGAGGGAACTGAAGTCCGGAAAAGAGAAATGATCCACTCAAGTCACAGGGTTAAGTGGCTGCATGCGGATGAGGTCTTACTTTCTCCCAATATCTGTGGAGAATGAAAGGTAGATATTCTGGAAGATGGTGCAACGAGGGACACAGTTACACCCTCATCTCTGTGAAAAAGCTGTGACTTTGAGACAAAGGTCGCCTCTGGTCGTGGGGCCTGTATTCTATTGTCAGAGCCTCAGAGATGGGCAAGCATTTCAGGGGGACATCTGTTAAAGCCATAATAATCCCCACATTTATGAGTCTTTACTCATTACTTAGTATTTACTAAGTACTCTGTCCTGAGTTCTAAGAGATTTACATTTAATTTTTACAATGACCATATGGTCATAGGTATGATTTTTACCCTATCTTGTAATTCAGAAACTGAAATACTAAGAAGTTGTCTAACTCAGCTCACAGAGGGAGATGCATGACTGAAGCAGGGAATGTGGCTCCAAAGACCATGCTCCTAACTGCTCTGGCACATGGCTTGGCCCAAGCACACCTTCCCACTTTGAAGAAAGAGGAGTATTGATTGATGAGGAAAAGGGGGAGATGTCATGGATTGGTAATTGCCAAACAAATAACTGGGGAGTATTCAAATCCCTGTCAGCATGAAAACCCAAGAAGGCAGATCATGTTTGCCTCTGCCCAACATCACAGCTGGACACTGGTCCAGTCAGAGAGGCCTTTGTCAGAAGAGAAAAACAAAGAAAAAGAGATTCCATGTACCTCAATGAAGTGGTACTCTTTCAGCAAACCTCAAAAACAAGTTCCAGAAACCCCCATAAGCTCTTCCTGTCATATTCCATGGGCTGCCCAACCTGCCACCTTCATGCCTCACCATCAGAGATGTACTGAGGTTAAGGTGCCTATCGACATGTACTCTCCCTCAGGACAGGTAGCCCACTCAATCTTTGTCAGTTGTACAAGTTCTCTATTGCTGTATAATAAATTACCACAAATCTAGTGGCTTTAAAAAAAAGCACACATTTATTATCTCTCCTGTTCTATGGGTCAGGAATCTGGACACAGCTTAGCTGGGTCCTCTGTTCAGTATCTCACAAGGCTGCAATCAAGGTGTTAGCCAGGAGTGGGGTCTCATCTGAAAAAGCTCATCTGGGGAAGGATCCACTTCCAAACTCAACTGGTTATTATCAGGCTTAGGTTCTTTGTGGGTTATTGGACTGGGGCTTCTATTTGCTGTTGAGTATTATCCAGAACCTTTCTCAGTTCCTTGTCATATGGGCTTCTCCAACATGACTTTCTGTTTCACCAAAACGTATAAGCTGAGAAGGCAATAGAGAGAGTCTGCTAGTAAGACAGAAGTTACAGTAATCTTTTCTAATCTAATCATGGAAGTGGCATCCCCTCAACTTTGGTCCTATTGGTTAGAAGCAAGTTACTCCAGGGAGCAGGATTACACAGGTTGTGAATACTGGCAGACAAGGAACATTGAAGCCATCTTAAGAGCTACTTACTACATAAGTCATTACTACATTAGTATGAATTCATTTATTAGCTCTTTACAGGAAAATGGTTAGATGATAGCAAAGGGATTTTTTAGGAAAGGAGGAAGGAGGAACAATTTTGGGGTCTGGGCTCTGCCCTGGAGGGTAGGCTTGGTGAGCAAGCTGTGAGCAAGCCAATAAACCAAATGTGGGCTTCCCAGAGACTTGCTTCCATATTTGTAGATAGGTAGGGGCAGAAAGAACTGGGCCAGTCCATGTGGTTTTTCTCCATTTGTCTCCATACCATGGCTTTGGCACTAAGTCAGGAACTGAATATCCCATGGTGGTAAGACTGGCACTAAGCCTTCATTGTCCCATTGTTCGAGTCACTAGAGCATTCACCCTCTCCCTCTGTGGCCTAAAGGACACCCCAACTCTGGCTTGTGCCACAAATTTTGAGCTATTCTGTGGGTCTGCTACTGAAATCCCAGGCCCAACACTGCAGGGATTAGCCTTGTTGCTTGCATTTTCAACATCGTGGTTCCCTGTATTTCCAAAGCCATGACATTCTCCCTGAAGAGGTTATATAAAGGAACACTCACTTTATTAAAAGACCTCTGATGGAAACACATCATTATCTAAGATTAGTTTAACAAAGGCTTAATAAAGACAACAATGAGAAGATAGTAACTCATTTGGCTCATGTTTTAGAACCTGACAGATCTGAGAGAGGTAGGGTTTTTTTCAACAACAGTGATGGATCAAATCTGTCTGCATTAGAAATTAGCTAATGTGCTGATGCCCCAGAAATCTTGTGCTGAAGCTGAGAAGACATTGAACCTGTCTTAATGCATGAACCACCTCCCCACTCGCAAAGCTCACCACCACCCAAGCCAGACCCTTTCAGAGGCTGAGACATGTTGCACAAGAAGCAAGGAGTCTATTTCATTCCCCTTACATAGCGACTTACCATTCTCATCCATTTATTTTAAGCAAATTATTCAGCCAAGTTGACAAGCATGAAAAAAACATGACCTACCCTGGGCTTTTCAAAAGAGATTTTCTCCTAAATATGATTCATTGTGCTCTGATCTCTCACTGTATTTTTATCAAATGTTCCATGCCAGCTCTTAAAAGGACACTGTCAACTCTGCTGGTTGTGGCTGATTTCTTTGACTCTGTTGTCAGATGAATCCCTTATCAACTTGCAATAGAAAATTCCACCTTCCAGAAGCTTTGGGAGGTGCCCAAAGGAGCCTCTGCAAGTCTGGAGACAGACCATAAAAACATTCAGTCACAAACATGTATAAAGTAACCATGATATGCCAGGCTCCATTCTAAGCGCCGTGGTACCAACCATTAAAAGGGCATTTATTGTCCCCAATCTCCTGGGGGTTTCCCTCTAGAAAAGGAGACAGCCTGTAAATAAATAAAAAATTAAATGAGTAAAATAATGTTGGACATTGATGAGTGCTATGAAGAAAATAAAACAGTGATATCACACAGAGTGACTAGGTAGAGGGGATTAGGAATGCAGAGTCTTCCTGGGGAAGCATTATTTGAGTGGAATTCTGAGTCAAGAGGGTGAGCCAAACAAGGCTCTAGGGAAATAGCATTTCAGTAGGGAGAACAGTGGCTCTCCGTCTCCTCTGTTGTGGACGCCACCAATCAAGCTGGTCAAGTTTCTGCCATTATAGATTGTGTGACGGGAAGGCTACCTCTTCCCATGGCCAGAGAAGAGAGGAAAGATCTACAAAAGAAGATCCTGGGGTGTGGGCTCTGTTGTCTCTGCAGTAAGCATCAAGGGTACTAACAGGGAACACTCTGCCTTGTTTACTATTACATTCCTGGAACTTGGTATATGGCACAAAGTAGCTACAAAGTATAGTTGGTTGAATAAGAAAATGAATGGTAAATGGGAGGAAAGGGGCTTAGAAGAAAACAACTAGCTAACCAAAAGGTCATAATTAATGATCCTTAGTATGCAGGGCAGAGGGACATCTTGTTATACCTTGCTTCTTGATAATAATTATTAACTATCATTCATTAAGCACTTATGATACTCAATGCATTCATTGAGCACTATGATAAGCAATTTATATGTTTTAACTCTTTTAATCCTCCCCAGACTCTTTGAGAAAGGTATTGTTTCCTTGTTACACACAAAGACATTGAATCACACTGATCCACCACAAATCCACTTCACTTGTAAGTAGATATGGGAAATGATAGAGGATGAAAGCTGGGAAATCTCATGACAATCCTGTATCCCACTTGTACATGACTCCATCATACCAGTAGAGAACACTTAGGAGAATTTGCTTCCAATGGCTTCTGATATTTATAGCCCTGGGTGATGATTCCGTGACTTTTTCAGGTTCTTCGCCCTTCCTTTATTTATCCATTCATTCAAATATGTTTTTTGAGTGTCTACTATGGGCCAAGCACTGTACTGGAGATATATATCAGTAAACAAAGCAGATAAAAGACTCTAGAACTGTTGGCCTCCCACCAAGAGGTCGTCCTTGGCATGTGGGACAAGAAGAATATAGCAGAGAGACTAGCAAAACAATAATTCATGTCTGTTTTCTGCTCACTCCCTACTTCCACAGTCTAGCCATTTCTAGAACATATGGCAATCTGCCAACTAGTAGAACATGGCACAGAGACAAGTGGGTAAGAAGAAATAGCAGTGAGGAGCACTGAAGACAAATATAATACAAAAAGCAAAGTCTTAGCACCAGGGCTGGCCCCCCCTTTGTCCATTGGAAGTAGGATGCTAGAGCAGTCAATCTCTGTGGCCAAACTTCATGGCTAGACTCTACAGCTGGTTTTCAGAACAGTTCAGATTCAAAGCACCCCTACCGCCTTCGCAACAATGCCAACCCAAAGCATTCTTTTGTTCCATCCTTCCAGTACTTTCCATCACTTTTGGTTCCAGCGCACTTCCTGGGCCACCCATCAGCCTTTCCTCTCCCAACTTGTGTCATCTCCGTGTTGCCATCAGATGCCTATCTTTTGGATCATAATAGCAGGAAAAGGAGGGCTTCTTGCCTATAGGGCAGAGGAAGAAAAGTGTTACCTGACAAAGATCAGCTCTTGGAAATAGAGGCAGAGCACATGGGGCTGGAACAAAGTGGCCAGTAGCTTTCTCTTTAGGCATTTCTCCAATTCTTGGGTAAGCTTTTCTTCTTGGAAACCAGGTAAAATTCCTTGCTTTATGCTGAGCCAAAGGCACAGTGTTTATGCTCATTGTGCTAGGTGTGTGCCCTTTCACAGAGGACCTCACACCTACCTCTGGGAAAGAAAAACACTGCCACTTACCAGTTTTTCCCATCAGTTTTTATGCTGTCTCAACTCCCCTGGTCTTTAATCCTCAAACTATTCAAACACCCTGTGTCTAAATACACCCTGCACTTTAGAGTATCTAATCCTATTAACCTGTCAGCACCACCTGTTAGCTGGTTGATCTTGGATAAGTTTCTGAACCCTTCTGGGCATCATTTCTCTGTCTATAAAATGGGAATAATAGAACTTCAAGTTCTTATGAATATGTGCAAATCTCTACATAGTTCCTGGCACATTGGAGGCATGCCAGCATGATTCTCAACCCTGGGTGCTCGTTAGAATTACCCAGGGAACATTTAAAAATATTGATGTCTGACCCCCAACTCAGACCCATGAGATTGGAACCTCTCAGGGTGGGAGCCTGGGTATCAGTACTTTTTAAGACTCTCTAGGTGATTCTAATTTGCAGCTAGAAAGACAGCCACTTCACTAGATAAATGGTAGCTATTATGGTTGTTGCTGCTGCTGTTTTTAATCCACATTGTCCAAATGCAAACCTAAAGCTACAAGACCTCTAAGGAAAAAAGCACTCACTTGTATCTGAAAATGGTAGAGTGCTTGTGGTCCTCAGCCAAGCCCCTGTCATCTTTCAGCAGGAACTAGATGAACCTCAGAAGTCCATAGCCCATGGCACAGCGTCTCAGGTAAAAGGCACCTAATCAAAAATTTCAGGGATAATTGGCAAATTGGCTCTTCATAAGAGGGAAGTAATCTGAATTAAGCACTATGAGTTAGCAGGGAGAGGTGCCTGTGGCTCTGTGCTCTGGGCATATGCCACATCTGCATAAATGAGTCAGTGTCAGGGACACAGGCTCCCTCCCCCGTGACCCTGCAGCACTGCTCCACATCTGAGATCAGTGATTGAAGCATTTCAGAGAGGGGAGCCCATTTGGCAAATTTGAATTCCAAAGCCATAGCTGTTTGACCTGGAGTAAGAACCTTGGCACCCACACAAACCCAAGCAGGCAAATGTGAGCGTGAATCCTGGGAAACAAAACAGGCTCATGTTCCATTTGTGGTCAGACTGGAACAAGCTGCCCATTTTGTAACATTGCTGCCTTGTGGTAGAATTTATGACATCAATGTGTTCAAAGGCAATTTTTTTTAAAAAAAAAGGAAAGAAATTTTAAAAAGAAACAATTTCCTTTCCCTGTGTCCCTTTATCTGAATTGGAGTCACAGCTCTCATTATTTCATTAGCGGTCTCATTCCCTCGATGGCAACTGGGTTCATGAGCATTTGATTTAAGCTGCAGTTAAAAGCCCCAATCATAGAAATACATTTTCAGAAGATAATTGGGTGCATCATGCCAGCTTGTTGGCCTGTTAGTCAGCTCTAATTGTTGGCCAGTAAATTAAAAGCAAGTACAAGTAAATAGTTCATCCAAAGACACATCAAAGAGAAGGAAGTCATGTTCCCATTGATCAAGGACTCTGCCCTCTGCCCTGACCAGGACTTTTTCCTTTGCTCAGAACTACAAATCCATCACTCTGGTCTAAGAGATGTGTGGGGGTGGCAGGACATTTTCGCTGCTTTGCATTATATTATAATGGAGAGCTCTTAAGAGAATGATTTCCTGTCTTGCCTTTTTCCTTCAACACCCTGCTTCTTCTTCCTTGCCCCCCAAATGAGTTATAAGTCTTTACTTTTTCATCTTGTTCTCCGCCCTCCTCTTGTATAAGGTCATAGAAGTAGCTTGAGCTGAATAAAGGCTTTTTATTTTTATTTTTTTTCCTGAAGGAATGGCAGAATGTTCAAAATATAGACTAGGTTGCCTCTGCAGGTTAAGAGTTCCCCTTTATTGGGGAGTGGTACCTTGGGTAGTACCTTGGGCAGTAGAGAAATTTTAAGCATTGGATGGGGGTATTATAATATACCAAAGGAAGGTAACTGATCTTTACCATTCTTCTAGAAAATTTGCAACCTGGTTTTCCTTTGGGAAAGCTCCTATTCCCCTCAGCCTATAGAGGGTGGGAGTTATGGTAGCTAATACTATTTGCAAGTACTCACTCACCCCTTTCTCCATGGGAAGAGCATACGTCCCAGCCCCTATGATACTATCTTAGCCATGTGACTGACTTTGGCCAATAGAATATAAATGGTCATGACATATCACATCTGAGTGGAAGCTTCAAATTGATCATATGTGTTGGCTTGGTTTCCTGCTCTTCCCCTCTGCCTCAAAAATGATCTTATATACATAGAGGCTGTTCCTGCAGCCTGAGTGAGAAGACGCATTGTGAGGATCCCAGAAGAGCTAAGAAGAATCACAGAGCAGCTGTGGCAAACCCACAGTCACCAACATTTAACAAGAGAGGGAAATACTTAGCAAAGTCAATGAGGTGTGGTGTATCTTCTGGAGGTCTAGGAGAGAAAGAGGCAAACTTCCCCACAGGGCATGAAGCTGGTTTGGGGAAGATGGAATTGCTGCTCCTTTCTTGTCACAACAAAGCTAGAAAATAAGGCCCAGATGTGTAGGAAAACCAGCCTGAGCTACAGAGAAGCCAGACATTATGGCAGCACTTGAGCTTGGACCAAACCATATTGACAGCGGATCCTCCCCTGAACATTTTAGTTATGAGAGCCAGATCCCTCTTTGCTCAGGTCTGTTTGCATTGGGTTTTCTGTCACTTGCAACAGAAAGAATTCTCACTGAAACAGATTCCAAATCTGAGTTTCTTATTCTCTCCCCATTGCCCCCTCAAGGGATGAAGGAGCCCACACATCGGGAGCAAAGGTGTTTTTTAGACGGAAAAACTCCTGAAGACCTGGAAACTTAAAAGCCTTAGAATAAGTTCTGCCTTGTAGTTGTCTATTAACCAGAATGGATTCCAGAAGACTGAACTGGAGAAAAGACTTTATAAAAGCCCAAGGGGGGCTTGATATTTCATCTGTAGCCTTGGAACTGCAAGCTGAAGCTTTCTCCTCAGACCACATCATAAATCATCATAGCAACCAACATTAGCGAGTAAGAGACTCAGCCAGGCCTATGCTAGACTTTTATTTCTAAAAGCATCGATGACAATTTGATTTAGATGATTAATTTCTTCACCAATAACCATATCTTCCTGATTTAAGTCAGAAACTAAATAATACAAACTGACTAAAATATCATTGCAGAATCAATAAAACATCCTCAACAGATAATTATAGCATTAATGCACTTATTCTCTGGTTGGTGCATCAATCATAGTTAATGGGGATAAGCTGAAATGATTTTAATTAAAGGCATTTGAGTTCTGTTGCCCTGAGTCATAGAATGCTGAAGCATAGGGTCCTAAGAACTAAGAGACCAAGAGTTTGCAGACCCAGGGTTTGCTGAAACTCTGGGATCTTTAGAAGAGCTTCTCAGACCACTATAAAAAGTAGTGGGGGGACAGAGAGCTGAATGTCAGGAACTCCAAGACCTCCAATCTCATTTCAAACAGAATGTCACTGAATATGAATCTATTTGAAAATGGGTTAGGCTACAATAGGAATAAGAAGATAAAGAGAGGAACAAATAAAAGTAAAGAGAAAGAAGATAAGTTAAAAAAAAAAAAAACACTGATCTAATCCAATCTCCTCATTCTTCCAAAGGGGAAACTGAGACTCAGAAAGTGGGAGAGATTTGCCCCATGTCACACAGATGCCCTACAATAGAGCCTGTACAAACACTCTGACTCCCAAGCTAATGTTTTTTCATTGCATCAGCTTTACATATTTTAGATATCAGAAATAAGGATTTGTTTCACAGTGACAAGGAGAGTTTGGGGCAATCTGTCCCAAAACGTCTTCAGGAAGGACTCCTACTCTTGGTCTCTACTTCTAATGAGCAACACATGCCATTCCTTAACCATGGCCCAGGATTTCAGGCAAAATGTTCCATTCAAGATCTTTCCCATATGATCTAGAGTCCATACCCAACAATTCTTGGTGGGGGAATTCTGGTCTGAATCGGTGACTGATTTTGCTTTTAGCCATGTTTCATTTGTTGATATACCAATTACTCTCATGAAACACTATGATGTACACACAAAAATTTCAGAAGAATATAGGACAGTGGCCATGCCTTCATAGTATAGAAAATGAGGTAAAATCAATAGACCAATCATCACAACATAGGGTTCAACTTGTATTTCTTACCTGTTAGAATGTAAGCACTACAAGGCAGGGGTGGCACATGTCATTCGCTATGTATCTCCATTGTCTTATCTGATACAAGACACATAGCAGATGCTCAATACTATTTGTTGGGTACTTTAAAATAACAATAGTAAAACATAACACTTACCATGTACCAGAAGCTACTGGAAGTCAACATGTAATGAAGTATTTAATCCTTGCCATAACCTATGAAGTAATTGTATTATTATATCCCATTTTCTAGCTAAGGCACAGAGAGATTAAGAATATTGTCCAAGGTCACACAGCAACTAAGTGATGGAACTGGTGCTTAATTCTAAGCCATTTCCAAAGGCTTGCCCCTTAACTATATTCTTAATACCCCTAAAATGTCTTAGGAGCTCAGAGGAGGAAGTGATCACTTCTAGAAAGAGATCAAGGAAAAGTTCATGGAAGAAGTGGAAACTAACCTATGCTTTAACAAATGAATAGAATATGGACTTAAGGAAATGGAAAGGAAAAGCAGGATAGAGGATAAGGAAGGGAGATAGAATGAGTGAAAGCATGGTGGAGAGAGACCATGGGCACACATGAAAGGCAAGTTTGACTAGGCTGGAGCATGTCATATATAAAGAAAGGATGAGGAAATGTAGCCAGAGAGAAAGATCAGGGCCAGGTATATGGAGGCAACTGAGAGCTGTTGAAATGACATGATTAGAGCTCAGTTGTGGACAAGCTCTCTACAAGCCCAGCTTAGAAGTCGGAAAGTAGGGGTGGTGTGACAGAGGAAGACTAAAAGCTTAAAGACCTAGTGTAGGCCTCCATGACAAATGGACCAGAGTTGGATGCTGGATTCAGATCCTGGACAAAATACCATAGGTGATGCCATTGTTCAGGCAAGTAACTTCATCAGTTTCACTCCTTATTGACCGAGCCTGACTCTCTTGGCTTAAGAATGACCTTAGATTCAGCTCTAATAACAATGCATCAGCGTCTGGATTTCCATCATTATGCAGAAAATACCTTCTACTTGCTTAGCCATGAATCCAGATGATGATTCTATTGATAATATCTGTGGCCCCAAAGGATTCACATTTTTCAGGTCTACATATTAACATGTATTCAGACCCCTGGATCTTTTGGAAATCTCCTCAATTGAAAACCCACAAATTCTTTAAATTCCTAGGATCCTACTGGAAAATGCACACAGACTAAATTTTAACAAATACATTGAGGCTACATATACTGTAAAAACAAAAAAAAACTTTTGACTCTGTGCAAAAGTGTCATTGCCAGTTAATTTTTTTCTTTTTTTTTATTTTTTATTGTTATGTTAATCACCATATATTACATCATTTGTTTTGGTGTAGTGTTCCATGATTCATTGTTTGTTCATAACACCCAGTGCTCCATGCAGAATGTGCCCTCTTTAATACCCATCACCAGGCTAACCCATCCCCCTACCCTCCTCCCCTCTAGAAACCTCAGTTTGTTTTTCAGAGTCCATCACCTCTCCTGGTTCGTCTCCCCCTCTGACTTACTTCCCTTCATTCTTCCTCTCCTGCTATCTTCTTCTTTTTCTTTTTTCTTAAAATATGTTGCATTATTTGTTTCAGAAGTACAGATCTGTGATTCAACAGTCTTACACAATTCACAGCGCTCACCGTAGCACATACCCTCCCCAATGACTATCACCCAGCCATCCCATCCCTCCCACCCCCCACCACTCCAGCAACACTCAGTTTGTTACCTGAGATTAAGAATTCCTCATATCAGTGAGGTCATAGGATACATGTCTTTCTCTGATTGACATATTTCAGGCAACATAACACCCTCCAGTTCCATCCACGTTGTTGCAAATGGCAAGATCTCATTCCTTTTGATGGCTGCATAATATTCCATTGTGTATATATACCACCTCTTCTTTAGCCATTCATCTGTTGATGGACATCTTGGCTCTTTCCAAAGTTTGGCTATTGTGGACATTGCTGCTATAAACTTTGGGGTGCACATACCCCTTCGGATCCCTACGTTTGTATCTTTGGGGTAAATACCCAGTAGTGCAATTGCTGGATCTAATGGTAGCTCTATTTTCAACTGTTTGAGGAACCTCCATACTGTTTTCCAGAGTGGTTGCACCAGTTTGCATTCCGACCAACAGTGTAGGAGGGTTCCCCTTTCTCCGCATTCCCGCCAACATCTGTCGTTTCCTGACTTGTTAATTTTAGCCATTCTGACGGGTGTGAGGAGGTAACTCATTGAGGTTTTGATTTGGATTTCCTTGATGCCGAGCGATGTTGAGCACTTTTTCATGTGTCTGTTGGCCATTTGGATGTCTTCTTTGGAAAAATGTCTGTTCATGTCTTCTGCCCATTTCTTGATTGGATTATTTGTTCTTTGGGTGTTGAGTTTGACAAGTTCTTTATAGATTTTGGATACTAGCCCTTTAGCTGATATGTCATTTGCAAATATTTTCTCCCATTCTGTCGGTTATCTTTTGGTTTTGTGGACTGTTTCTTTTGCTGTGCAAAAGTTTTTATCTTGATGAAATCCCAATAGTTCATTTTTGTCCTTGCTTCCTTTGCCTTTGGCGATGTTTCTAGGAAGAAGTTGCTGCGGCTGAGGTCGAAGAGGTTGCTGCCTGTGTTCTCCTTTAGGATTTTGATGGACTCCTGTCTCACGGTTAGGTCTTTCAACCATTTGGAGTCTATTTTTGTGTGTGGTGTAAGGAAATGGTCCAGTTTCCTTCTTCTGCATGTGGCTGTCCAATTTTCCCAACACCATTTGTTGAAGAGACTGTCTTTTTTCCATTGGACATTCTTTCCTGCTTTGTCGAAGATTAGTTGACCATAGAGTTGAGGGTCCATTTCTGGGCTCTCGATTCTGTTCCATTGATCTATGTGTCTGTTTTTGTGCCAGTACCATACTGTGTTGATGATGACAGCTTTGTAATAGAACTGGAAGTCCGGAATTGTGATGCCGCCAGCTTTGCTTTTCTTTTTCAAGATTCCTCTGGCTATTCGGGGTTTCTTCTGGTTCCATACAAATTTTAGGATTATTTGTTCCATTTCTTTGAAAAAGGTGGATGGTATTTTGATGGGGATTGCATTGAATGTGTAGATTGCTCTAGGTAGCACTGACATCTTCACAATGTTTGTTCTTCCAATCCATGAGCATGGAACGTTTTTCCATTTCTTTGTGTCTTCTTCAATTTCTTTCATGAGGATTTTATAGTTTTCTGAGTACAGATCCTTTGCCTCTTTGGTTAAATTTATTCCTAGGTATCTTATGGTTTTGGGTGCAATTGTAAATGGGATCGACTCCTTGATTTGTCTCTCTTCTGTCTTGTTGTTGGTGTATAGGAATGCCACTGATTTCTGTGCATTGATTTTATAGCCTGCTACTTGACTGAATTCCTGTATGAGTTCTAGCAGTTTTGGGGTGGAGTCTTTTGGGTTTTCCACATACAGTATCATATCATCTGCAAAGAGTGAGAGTTTGACTTCCTCTTTGCTGATTTGGGTGCCTTTGATTTCTTTTTGCTGTCTGATTGTTGTGGCTAGGACTTCTAATACTATGTTGAATAGCAGTGGTGAGAGTGGACATCCCTGCCGCGTTCCTGACCTTAGGGGAAAAGCTCTCAGCTGTTCCCCATCGTTTTTCAATGATATTGAGGTATGCACCCTCTATCCCTATACTCTGAAGAGTTTTGATCAAGAAAGGATGCTGTACTTTGTCAAATGCTTTTTCTGCATCTATTGAGAGGATCATATGATTCTTGTTTTTTCTTTTATTAATGTATTGTATCACGTTGAATGATTTGCGGATGTTGAACCAACCTTGAAGCCCAAGAATAAATCCCACTTGGTCGTGGTGAATAATCCTTTTAATGTACTGTTGGATCCTATTGGCTAGTATTTTGGTGAGAATTTTTGCAATCATGTTCATCAAGGATATTGGTCTGTAATTCTCCTTTTTGATGGGGTCTTTGTCTGGTTTTGGGATCAAGGTAATGCTGGCCTCATAAAATGAGTTTGGAAGTTTTCCTTCCATTTCTATTTTTTGGAACAGTTTCAGGAGAATAGGTATTAATTCTTCTTTAAATGTCTGATAGAATTCCCCTGGGAAGCCATCTGGCCCTGGGCTTTTGTTTGTTGGGAGATTTTTGATGACTGCTTCAATTTCCTTAGTGGTTATAGGTCTGTTCAGGTTTTCTGTTTCTTCCTGGTTCAATTTTGGTATTTGATACATCTCTAGGAATGCACCCATTTCTTCCAGGTTATCTAAGTTGCTGGCATAGAGTTGCTCATAATATGTTCTTATAATTGTTTGTATTTCTTTGGTGTTGGTTGTGATCTCTCCTCTTTCATTCATGATTTTGTTGATTTGGGTCATTTCTCTTTTCTTTTCTTTTTTTTAAAGATTTATTTATTTGACAGAGAGAGACACAGTGAGAGAGGGAACACAAGCAGGGGTAGTGGGAGAGGGAGAAGCAGGCTCCCCGCCGAGCAGGGAGCCTAATGCGGGGCTCGATCCCAGGACCCCGGGATCATGACCTGAGCCAAAGGCAGACGCTTAATGACTGAGCCACCCAGTCACCCCTTCTCTCTTCTTTTTGATAAGTCTGGCCAGGGGTTTTTCAATCTTGTTAATTCTTTCAAAGAACCAGCTCCTAGTTTCGTTGATCTGTTCTACTGTTCTTTTGGTTTCTAGTTCATTGATTTCTGCTCTGATCTTTATTCTTTCTCTTCTCCTGCTGGGTTTAGGCTTTATTTGCTGTTCTTTCCCCAGCTCCTATACGTGTAGGGTTAGGTTGTGTATTTGAGACCTTTCTTGTTTTTTGAGAAAGGCTTGTATTGCTATATACTTTCCTCTCAGGACTGCCTTTGCTGTATCCCAAAGATTTTGAAGAGTTGTGTTTTCATTTTCATTGGTTTCCATGAAACTAATTCTATCTCTGGCACCCGACCCCGTGTGGAGTCTCCAAACCCAGTAGATCCCTCCCGTGCGCTCCCGCGCTGCTCCTCCCCGGGGAGGAAGGGGAGTCTCCCCAGCTCTGCCGCTTGTTGGGTCCCTGCTGGAGGAGCAGTGGCCCGACTGGGCCGCAGATCACAGTTTATGGCAACCCCGAGCTGAGAGCCCGCGCCTCGGCTCCGTCTCTGTAGCCGGCTTCCCCGCTCCGATACCTGGGAGCTCTGCCACACTCAGGCACCCCCAGTCTTTCTGTGACCCCGAGGGTCCTGAGACCACACTGTCCCGCGAGGGTTCCACCCCCCGCTTAGCCACTGGATCGACGTCCCTCCGCGGAGCCGACTTCTAAAAGTTCCGATTTTGTGCTCCGCGGCTCTATCACTCGCCAGAAGCGGCCGACGGAGGCCCCCTCCCCTGCCGTCTAACCTCCCGAATATCGCCTCCTATTCACTTCTCCACACGTCCTACCTTCCAGTAAGTGGTCACTTCTCTGTTCAGAGAGTTGTTGCTACTCTCCTCTTCGATCTCCTGTTGAGTTCGTAGGTGTTCAGAATTGTTTGATCCCTATTCAGCTGAATTCCTGAGACCAGACGAAATCCAGGTCTCCTACTCCTCCGCCATCTTGCTCTGCCCCCCGGGACAAAAGTCTCTTTGAAAGGACTTTGAGATAAAGGACTATCAGGTTGATGGGAGAAAATCATGAAGTGAAGGGATCTAAACTTTAGTTGGAGTTTATAAAAAACTTATAAACTTTGTTTATAAAAAGTATAAGCAAGCGCAGTTGAGATCAGCTTGGCCAAGCCCAGCTCAGCACAGCTGCCAACAAACTGAAGATCTAGGTTCAACCTGACTATGGAAGGGTCTGAAATATCTTTCTGTCGATTGATTGCATTGAAGGCCTTGCTTCTCTCCTCTCCTTGTATTGATAACCTTTGCAATGTGACTTTACAATTCTCATTAAGAGGTGAAACCTGTTTCTTCAACCCTTAAATCTGGTCTGCCTTGTGACAAAGGGTGAGTCCAGCAAGGTGTCTGAGACTCCAAATTTAAGGAGACACTCCCTATCAGGGTCATTCAAATGTAGGGGTAACACTTAGAGTGAGTGCCTCCTTAAAAGTTATACCCTAGGGGCCTCACTTCCCTCACCCTGGTCCCAGACCTATTTGAGACTTGCTTTGGCCAACAACATGTGGCAGAAGTGACATCATACCATTTCTGAGCCTTGGCCTCAACTTGGAAGCTGCCATTACCACAAAAGTGAGTCTGGGCTAGCCTGCTGGAGGATGAGAGGCCATGTGAAGGAGAGACACACTGTCCCAGCTGAGGTTATCCTGGCCTGGCCAGCCCCTAACTGTCCCACCAGCTGAACATAATGCATAAGCAAGCCCAGTTGAGATCAACTCAGACAAGCCCAGCTCAGCAGAACTGCCAATGAACCTAGACTCATGTAAAATAATAAATCGTCATTGTTTCAAGATATTTTAGGGTGGTTTACTATTCAGTGGTAGATAACTAATATACCTTGTTACCTTTCCATTCATTGCACCATATGTGTTTTCTTCTCCTAAGAAGCTTGTGAAATGTTAATAAGTAAATGACTCAGGATTCAGTGGTATTTTTCAAGACAGATTTAGAAGAGACCGAAATTCCCAGAATGTAAAGTTAAAAGAGCTCTTCTGACTCTAACTGCCAGTAATGACAAAGAAAATCTCTTTCCATCTTTGGGACTTGAAACTCTCCTCTTTAAAATGAGCGTTTAGGGGCACCTGGGTGGCTCAGTCGTTAAGCGTCTGCCTTCGGCTCAGGTCATGATCCCAGGGTCCTGGGATCGAGCCCCGCATCGGGCTCCCTGCTCGGCGGGAAGCCTGCTTCTCCCTCTCCCACTCCCCCTGCTTGTGTTCCCTCTCTTGCTCTTTCTCTCTCTCTGTCAAAAAATAAATAAAATCTTTAAAAAAAATAAAATAAAATAAAATGAGCGTTTACTCCAGAGCAATGGCAGCTGGGTTTCGTTACTCAAGACACATCCAGTTTCTTGGAGATGGCTGTCCAGCATGCAAAATTGAAGGGGTCTGAGGCTCAACAACAAAGAATACTGTTATTGATTAGTGATGTCTGCCATGTTCAAGGATGGAGAGCAAGAGGGGGGTGAGATGGATGAGCAGCACACACGCCCCACTGTTGTCCAACTAGTCTAGATCCACTCTAAGAATCCCTCAATGCTAGAAGTCCCTCATGCTCCTTGTTTAGAGGGGTTAATCCTGCCAGACCAATCAAGCTCTGAAGACTGCTGAAGACCTTTGAAGACCACAGACAGTCTTCCTTGATTTCCTGCCCTCTACCCTTGAACTTAAATCTAGCAGTTTCTTTAAGTTGTAAAAACAAGGACACAAAGCCTTGTACAGGTATCTTGTTGCTGTCCTGTGACAGTGGACAATATATAAGTTCTGCACAATCTCCACCCAGTTTGAACTTGTCCCACCCAGCGGGCCTGGTTGTGTTATCGGTAGAACTGGAAGGTGTAGTGCTAGGCAGAAAAACAATTCTGATTGCCATGCATTTGAATTTGGGGGGCTTATTTCTACTATCATGACAGAAATTTACTTTCAAGAATACCTCTTCTGTGAAGCACAGAACAGTCACATTAACAAGGTCATAGGAAGAGCTCTTGGAATGAGGGTCCTCTCCAGAATGGACATCTTCACACCAGCTTGGACCACTTCCCTTGCCATCCCCCACCCGATAACATACACATCCACTTGCTTAGCTGGACAGTTAATCTCTGCTTATATAAAGACTCAAGGCTTTAGGTCTTAAGTTCTGGCTGTCCTCATTCACTAGAGAAGCTTAAAAATAGTTCTTTGCTTATGGAAGTCACTTCACAGCTTACAAATTGTGTTCACAACCTTAATTTCATTTGAGCCTCAAAACAGCCCTGTGATGGGAAAGCTGAGGTCCAGACAGGTTAGGTGATAAGCCTAAGGGCAAACAGAAGGTAGGAGGAAGAGCTAGGACAAGAATGCAGGTCTTCTCATTAAGATCCTATCTCCTGCACAGCACAGAACTGCCTTTACTTATCTATCACCACTCACCATGGACAGATGACCATGGCCAACTACACTGCCATGTTTCTACCTGCTCCACTAACAACCAGAAGAACAAACTTGTCAGCAACCCATAACTTTAGTTCACCCATCTCTACCGCTCGCCAAGACCCTAAGTTCCCCAAATCTACCAACGGAGCAAGTCTAGCTAAATGTCTTTCCACACAGGGGAGACAATGCAGGGTTGTGGTGTTAAGTATAGGCTTTTGAGCCAGGCAGACTTGAGCACATACCTTGGCTCTGTCACTTCCTGATGGGTAATGTGGGCAAGTCACCTAACTTCTCTGACTCAGTGTTCTTCTCTATAAAATGGGAATACTAATCCCCAAATCATAAGGTTTATGCAAGAAATAAATAATACATCCATGAATAAAATAATAAGCTTAAAGGGGTCAAACACAGTTACCCGATTCGTAGTGAATTCAACAAATGGTACTAGTAGTTACTAAATAATAACAATAATGACAATAATGCCTGGAAGTTACACCAGAGAAGCCGGGGCAAACCTGTTACCTCAGGAGGCCTGAGCAGCTCTTCCCTGGTGTGTGACCACTATACGAAGGTCTTTCCAATTGTGGGAGGACCAGAGCACACACCCAACAAACATCCCCTGGCACCACTCATCAGGCCTAACAAGAGCTACATCAATGCTGGATTTATTGGGTGTAGGATGCAGAAAATACACTGGGGGAGGAGGGGTGGGTTGTATAATCAGGTGTGTGATTAGTCATGCTAATGGCATTTATTATACTACGAGTAAAACTAATTTACAATAATTTAATCATGAACAAACAACTGTGCAGGAAGAAGAAGCCGAATTGTCAGATTTTCAAATATGGGCTCTTAGCTAACAGTTCCAGTGTGACCCTGACCTTGTGTAATTCTGGAGGGGAAAAACTGGGGCCAAGTCTCAGAGTGTGTCCGCAAGAAAGATGACCAGCATTTGCATAGCAGCTCTAGAGTTTACAAAGTACCTACATGAATCTCATTTGACTCCTGAGATAACCTTCCACAGTAATGCATTTTTTTCACTCTATTTAAGATGACAAACTGAGGTTAAGAGGTGAGAAGGGGCACTAGATAACTCAACACCAGGACTTCTGATTCCAAATCTTGTGTTCTTCTTTCTAAACCAGTGGGGATCATTCAGAGGTGTGCATCTGGAGCTCCTGTGAGGTCTTAAAGAAATAGACACAAAGCTGAGCCCCAGAGTATTGTTATTATGATTCAGGACTGCTGGGATGAAGGACAGGAATCTGAATCAGACACATGCTCCAAGATGAAGAGAGAGCGGACAGCCCAGGATGGTGGAGGGCACAGGTTAGATTCTTCTCTGCATGTATTTAAAACTTGACTCCATCCTCTTAACAACTGTGTGACCTGGTAAAGTCACTTATCTTTCTGGGCCTTGGTTTTCTCATCTGCAAATGGGGATGATAATACCTACATCCTGAAAAAATATAACTTATGAGACAATGTAAATGAAAGCAAATGAGAAAACATGACTTAAGCTCTAATAGCGGAGTGCATAAATGTCAGTTACCCTCCGTTCCCTTGGATAGCAGATATTTGAAACAAGGCGAGGATGTGATAGATATTTCTTTTGCTACCAAGAGCTATTGTTTTCCTGAATGAAAACCTATTGTAAAATGTTTTTAATTTAATGCTTAAAAAGAAAAAAATAACTAGAAAACAACCTGCTCCCCAAGAACTGAGCACTCAGGTTTTCCTGCCAAAGGATCAGCCACAGAGCCCAGGTGGTTCTCTTAACACCCAATTACTGCAGCAGCTGCCCCCGCAGCTTGGACAATCCTTCCAGGCACAGACTCCTCCCCAACCAGGAGGAGAGCTCCAGTACTGTTTGCATTTTTACTATTTGAGAAAAACAAAAGGGTCAAATAAAAGGCATTCTCCTGCTAGGGAGTCCCCAGGAAAAGAGAATCAGTGAGTCCCTTGTAGCTGGAGTAAATGCATTACAGATATTCTGAATCTCTGGTTCTTTGGGGCTCAGGAAAAAGCCCTTGTAATGTCTCCTCAACCTTGATCTAACTTGCTGGCCCTACCCATTTGGTCACACGGCGGAGACTTGCCACCAGAAGGCCTTGGCTGTTCTAACACAGGTGTGGAGCTTTCTCCCCCTTTCTAAGCAAAGCCGATCTGACCTCTTAGCTCAAGTCTCTGTTGTCCTTATCCCCTGGTCAGACCAGTTCTCTGGATGGAAGGAGATGCTCTGAGAGAATCAGTCCAGAAACCCCAGAAGCCCATGACTCAGCCCTCTCCTGCCTCCCAGTGCAGGTCAGAGAACCTCGTTACCAAATCTTAGATGTTCTCACTGGGCTCTAGAGGAAAAAAAACTGGCTTCGGCCAGCCTTGGGAATGCTTCAGCTGTCAAAGAAGAAGCTTAATGAGCTGGTGATGGAGAAAAAAGTGCCCCATCTTTTTAAACCTGGGCTTAATCCTGGCTGCCTAATTGTACACAGCTGTTCCATGACTCCATCCCAGCCCAGTCTCAAGTGTCCGGTGAGAGGGCCTGACCGGCTGGCCACACAAACAAAGGGCAGGGAAGGCCTATTACTAACCAAATTAGATCCCAAACTCAACACAGAGAAATCCATGTCAGCTGACTAGGTGGCCCACAGATGCTGGCCCATAATCCAGAAGTCCCACACAGGAAGTACGCCAGCTATGTTGGGTTGGTAGAAATGCATCGCATGAGGGAAAAAAAGAAAATTCTACAGTTGTACCTAACTGTGTAATTCCAGGTAGTTAAAAACATTTCTTTTTTTTTAATTTAATTTTATCATGTTAGTCACCATACAGTACATCATTAGTTTAAAAACATTTCTTTCTGAAGATTTCACCTAAAAAATATTAGATTTCTGGTTTCTTTTACAAAATCTAACTATATTAGACCCCTATTCTATGAGTGTGGCTGGTCAGCTAGAAGTCAGTAGCAGATGCCCCTATGATTGGGGTGTATGAGCACTAGCTCACCACTGTCCCCACCACTCCCTATTGCCCCTTGATATTGCCCCTTGAAAGCCTTTGTGTTTGTCACTCTTGATGACTATCTCCTGATCTGGGCTTGGGTTTCTTCATCTGTACAATGACAGGGTTAGCCAGAATGCACTCTATAGTATTTCAGGAGCCCTAGCTGATCCCACAACCCCCCAGAAGGCTGTGAGCTGGGGTCAGAGATGCTGGAGCAGTTAAATAAATCACCAGGTTATTCACTCCAGAGGTGCCTGGGGAGAAGTTCATGCCCTCCTCTCTGGGGCACAAAGCCATCCTCAGAGCCCACCCATCACTGCCCACTGGTGTCCCTCACCCTCCAGCAAGACAGTCGTTGCCATGAACAGCTCCAACCTGAAGAGCCTGACACATTCAGAGGGGCTGTTACTTCTCCACGTTCTACTCTCTCCAGCAGTACTGCCACTCCAACCCCTTCCCATGGCCAGATTTAATAAAGGACAGGCAAGAAGAAATATGGCAGGACTCCAAAGGGAAAGCGTTTGAGGATGGGCCAGTGGGGTGCTTGCCGGGAGCTCATTAGGGCAAGAATGCCCAGCCAAGACAAGGTGCGTCCCTGCCTGCCTCTAATTGCACACCCCATTTTGCCCCCTCCATTCAGCCAACCCGCAGAGCATCCCGACGTTTAAAGATTACCAAGGCTAGTTTGTAACGAAGCCTCTCCCTCTTTGTCTGTCCTTGCACCAACAGCAGCAGAAGGGATACTAATTAGAGGGTGAATTATTAGCTTCCCATGGTGCACTGCAGGGACATTAAAAATGAGGGGGCTTTGCTGCTTGCCTTTTAGATGGTTAGTCTTGGTTTAATATATTCGTGTTTCTAGGTGAGCAGCAGGGGACAGTTTTTATGATTATAATTGTTGCATAATTACTGGCCTAAGGTTGCCTATTGTTAAATAAAAATGCTGAGATACTAATGTTTTATTGAACAGTACAAGGAGATAAAATTGTAATATCTTTTCCTGAGCAATTGAAGCTGCTCATTTGCAGCCTAGTGACAACTCTTAGTTTTCTTCTGGAAGAGGTGGATGGGTTCTGCCTAGCCTAGAAGTCAAATGTGAAATATTTGCTTGGGGGAAAAAAAGGAGCAGAGAAAGAAAAGAGAAGCCAGGGAGCTCCTGCATGCACCCTCACAATCTCTTCATGTTGCAGGGGGCAAGGGTTTAAGACCTGGGTCAACACACATGCACTGAACATGAGGGCTGACCCTCAGCCAGCTGGTTCTTGGGCAACAAAATGCCACAGTCTTTCCCATGAAGGACATCCCTTCCTGCAAGACAAACACTGAGGCAAAGGGACACTGAGGCAGAAACAGCAAAGGTTGTCTTTGCTTGCCAAGTCAAGGATGTGGCCACCATCAGGTGGACAAATGGGGTCCAACATTCTTCCCTTGGGCAACTCTTAAACTTTCAATCCTTCCAGTCACTAAGAAGTTACCTGGAATCAGCCAGGCAACACATCTCTAATATTTCCCAATTCTACCTCTTTCTCCTCACCCCCTCATTTCACCCTAAGCAGCCAACCCCAAGCCCTTGTATGGTCTCCCTGACTCCGGGTCTCCTAACTGCAACCCATCTTTCCCATTTTGCAGGGATTTCTGCCCCCAGGCAAGGCACAATTCCTACCAGGAACTGACCAGATTGAAAAAAGAAAAAGAGAGAGAGAGAGAGAGAGAGAGAGAATGCATCTGAGTCAGGTCTGCTGCAGAAAGAAAAATATTGACCAGAACAAAGTTAGCAACACTACCTGGACTAGGATCTACCATCCTGGAATAATCACTCCTTAGTCAGTATCCTGGGAAAGATCACACATCTATCTTTTAATAGCTGCTTGGGAAATCACTCCAGAAATGTATAAAATCACTCCAGAAATATATGAAATGTTATTACTGGCTCTCCAAGAAGAAATAACCCAGGGCCCACACATAGAAAAATGAAATTATTTAAATCTCTCAAAGGATGTTATTCTTAGGACACACCTGCCTGTAGGTACTTGAGTTCTGGGTCCCATCAACATAGAAACAAGCAGGCATGAGTGCTGCAAGGTGGGATTCCCCAAGAAGCAGACTCTGATATGGAGTTTGGTATGTAGCATGTTTATGAAGGAACACCCTTGGGACCAGCACCAGTTGAAAGGAGAGGAAGGAAACAGGAGTGGGCAGAGGGAGAAATTGAGCTGTCGTGTAGACCCAACAACAGTATTGGCCAAAACTACGTATCCAGAAGCTTTGGAGCTGAAATGATCTTCAGAGTTATCCTGATTTGGAGCAAGATGATGATGGCTTTACACTCCCACATCAACTAAGTCATTGGATGTGAGTCAACCAGAAAGAGGTGTGACTTTGGGCAGGCAGCTGAGATAGTCCCTGAAAAAGCTGAACTCTGGAGGCCATCTGCTGACTGCATTCCCAGCAGCTAGGCAACAAGTCCTTCCTTGAAGGGGCGTCTGGGCCATGCATCACACTTTCCATTGTTTCAGGAGAATACATTCTCTGTCATCGCTGAACCCTGAGGCATCATAATAGAGAGATCTCGGGATACATAAAACTTCCAGAGTGGAATGTGGGTGGCTACAAAGTATCATGTTTGTTTTTTTATTGAGTGTTTTGTTTATTTGGCTGTTACTCATTTAAGATGTTTTCAAGAAACTTGCCATCTTAATTCAGTTTCTTTAAAAAGAAACATCACAAGGAACAAGATAAAAATGTTCACTCTCACCACTTCTATTCCCTGTTACGCTGAAGGGTCTAGCCAAGGCAATTTGGTTACAAAATGGAATAAAATGAATATGGATTAGGAAGAAAGAAGTAAAACTATTTCTATTTCCAGATGACATGATCTTATATAGAGAAAATCTCAAGGAATCCACTTAAAAAACTATTAGAATTAGTAAGTTTGCAGGATACAAGATCAATATACAAAAATCAACTATATTTCCCTATACTTGCAAAGGACAATCTGAAAATGAAATTAGGAAAACAATTTCATTTATGATAGCATTAAAAATAAAATATTTCAGAATAAATTTAATAAAAGCAAAACAAAATTTATATGCTGAAAACTACAAAACATTGTTGAAAAAATGTAAAGAAAACCCAAATAAATGGAAAGACATCCTATGCTCATGGATCAGAAGACAATATTAAGATGTTAATATTGTCCAAAGTAATCTACAGATTCAATACAATCTCTATCAAAACTCCAAGGACCTTTTTGGTAGAAATGGAAAAGCTCATTCTCAAATTCATATGGAATTACAAGGGGCTCCAAATAGCCAAAACAATCTTGAAAAAGAATAAAGTTGGAGGACTCACACTCCTGATTTTAAAACTTACTACAAGGCTACAGTAATCAGAACAGTCTGGTACTAACATAAGGAGAGACATATAGACCAATGGAATAGAATTGAGAGTCCATAATCCCATAGGTCTATGGCCAATTGATTTTTGACAAGGGGGCCAAGACAATTCAATGAGGAAAGAAGAGTCTCTTCAATAGATGATGCCAGGATAACTGGATATCCACATGCAAAAGAATGAGGTTAAACCCTTGGATCACTCCTAATTCAAAAATTAACTTGAAATGGATCAAGACCTAAATAACTAACTATAAAAGTCTTAGAAGAAAGCATAGGTAGGGGCACCTGGGTGACCCAGTCAGTTAAGCGTCTGCCTTCAGCTCAGGTCATGATCTCAGGGTCCAGGATCGAGCCCCACATAGGCTCTCTGCTCAGCAGGGAGCCTGCTTCTCCCTCTCCCTCTGCTGCTCCCCTGCTTGTGCACTCTCTCTCTTTCTCTCTCTCTCTGCCAAATAAATAAAATCTTTAAAAAAGAGAGAGAGAGGAAGAAAGCATAGCTATAAATCGTAGTGACCTCAGAATAGGCATAGGCAATAGGCAATAGGTTTCTTATATGACAATAAAAGTATAAGCAACAGTAACAACAAAATAGATCAGTTGAATTTCTTCAACTTAAAAGTTAAAAACCTTTGTGCTTTCTAAGAATATGACTAAGAAAGTGGAAGGAACCCACAGAATGAGAAAAAAATATTTCAGAATAATACAGATGATAAGGAATTTGTGCCTAGAATATATAAATAACTATTACAACTTCATAAAAGGACAAACAACCCACTTAAAAATGGACAAACAGGGGCACCTGGGTGGCTCAGTCAGTTAAGCATCCAACACTTGATTTCAGCTCAAGTCTTGATCTCAGGGTCATGAGTTCAAGCCCCGTGTTGGGCCATGCTGGGTGTGGATCCTACTTTAAAAAATGGACAAAGAATCTGAATAGACATTTCTCCAGAGAAAATATGTAAATGACCAAAAGGCACATGACAATATGCTTAACATCGTTAGCCATCGGAGAAATGCAAATCAAAATCACAGTGAGATCCTTCACATTCACTGGAAAAGCCATAATCAAAAAGATAGAAAGTAGCAGGCACCGGTGAGGACGTGGAGAAATTGGAACTCTCACACCCCACTGGTAGAAATGAAAAATGGCAGGGGCCTGGGTGGCTCAGTCGTTAAGCGTCTGCCTTCAGCTCAGGTCATGATCCTAGGGTCCTGGGATCGAGCCCCGCATTGGGCTTCCTGCTCCGCGGGAAGCCTGCTTCTCCCTCTCCCACTTCCCCTGCTTGTGTTCCTGCTCTCACTGTGTCTCTCTCTGTCAAATAAATAAATAGAATCTTAAAAAAAAAAAAAGAAATGAAAAATGGTGCAGCCACTCTGGAAAATAGTCTGACAATTCCTCAAAAGTTTAAACACAGAGTTACCACAGGACCTCACAGTCCCACCTCTATGTATATATCCAACAGAAATTAAAAAAAAAAAAGTATGTCCATAAAGAAATGCATATGTGAGTATTCATAGCAACATTGTTTCTAATAGCCAAAAAATAAAACCAACACAAAAGTCCCTCGACTGATGAATGGATAAACTGTAGTCTAGATACACAATGGGCAATTATTTGGCAAAAAGGAAGGAAATATTAATATATGTTACAATGTGGATAAACCTTGAAAACATTATGCTAACTGAAAGCTAGACAGAAAAAGCCACATACTTGGGATTCCATTTATATGAAATATCTAGGATAGGCAAATCTGTAAAGATAGAAAATAAATGAGTGGTTGCCTAGGGCTGTGGGAGGTAGCAGAGAAATGGAAATGACTGCTAATAGATATGGGGTTTCTTTTTGGGGTGATAAAAATGTTCTAAAATTGATCCTGGTGATTGTGTAAATCTGTGAATGTACCAAAAACCATTGAATTATACACTGTGAATGGGTGAATTGAATGGTATATGAATTATATCTTATTTAAGCTGTTACTAAAAAAAAACATTTATTAAGTACCTATACTATTCTAAATCAATTATTCTCTAGACCGGGAGCCACTGAGGTTGTTGAACACCTGGTGGAATGTGATGTACACACACAAGCAAAAAGGCCTGGACAAACCCATATCTTTCATCTCCTATATCTGACCAAACAAATATTTCTCAAATCTGTCCACTTCCACACATAGTCCAAAGCACAATCACTCCAGCCTGGATTCTTGGATTGGCCTCCTACACACTCTGCTGTCTTGTCCCTCCTTTCCTCTCTCCCACTGCAACTAGAGTGATCTTTGTAAAAATGCATCACGTTGGACGCCTGGGTGGCTCAGTCAGTTAAGCATCTGCCTCTGGCTCAGGTCATGATCTCAGGCTCCTGGGATTAAGCCCCGGGTCGGGTTCCCTGTTCAGCGGGGAGTCTGCTTCTCGCTCTCCCTCTGCTCCTCCACCCTGCTCCTGCTCTCTCTCACTCACTCATGCGTGCTGTCTCTCTCTCAGATAAATAAATAAAATTTAAAAAATCCATCATGTCAAAACTTTTCAATGACTTCCTGTTGCCCCAAGATAAACCCCACAATCTTTCCAATGGCCTACTCAACCAACTTCTGCAGTCCTGAGCTCTCATCACGCATCAGCCACACGGACCTTCTGTCAGTTCCTCACCCTTCCCACCCCGGGGCTTTGGCCTGCCCTGTTCTCTCTGCCTGCAGAACTCTTGCTACCTCCTACTCCTACTTTCTACTTACCTTTCACTCTCAGTTGGGAAAAAAAAACAAAAAACAAAAACACACTTCTTGGGCAAGTCATCTTTGATCCCCTACCCTCTGGAAGCAATCATATCACCTCATTACATGTTCTTATAATGCCTATAAGTCTCCTTCCAGCACTGATCCCATTGTCCCTACATCCTTCCTTCTGTAGTTATTTCCTACTGTCCCATAATCCCATAAGCTCCATGGCAGTAGGAGTGATGTCCGTCTTGTTCATCTTTTTTATCCACAAAACCTAACAATGTACCCCTCATAGAGAAAGTAGAGAATAAATATTTGGTGAATGAATGAATAAATAAATGGAGGGTCTGACAGGTGCTGTGTGAGTGGGTCATACAGGAAATACTACCATCATACAGATGAGGAAAGCAGCTATTGGGTTAGACAACTGGGAAGGCTTCCTGGAAGAGAGGGACTTAAAAAACAAGCTTAGGGTCACGGAGGTAGATGGAACTTTCAAAATCATCTTGTCCACATTCCTACATTTTTGAACTGGATTCTGACAGTCAGCTTGAAAAATTCTATTACCCACCTAACCCCTATTGCTTCAAACAGGATCTGTGGGATAAAACTCCAAATTTCTTGGCATGGCATACAAGATAAATGGCATACCAGATAAATAATCTGGCCACAGCCGGAGTCACCTACCATAATTACCACCACCAAGCACAGCAAATGACATGCCATTTCCCAAATAAGTCAATATATTTCTGTCTCAGGCCTTTGCACACACCAGGCCCTCTGCCTGGGATGTCTCTCTCCTGCATTCTCACTTCCATGTCTACAAGTCTGACAAACTTCTACTTAGACCCTACAGAAATTTTACATCCTCTGTACAGCTTTCCCCAATGGTTCCTAAAAAGGAAAAGACAGCGTCTGCCTTATCTCAGCACCCCCAGCACAGACACTGCACCTAGCCCAGAGTAGACACTCAGGAAACGATCATCACATGAAGGTCAAAGCAAAAGCTATGGAAATTTCTCTCATATAAATGAAACTGTCTGTGTGTTGTCTTTCCCCTTCCTTTTCTACAGACTTTCTCAATAATTCTCCCCAGGCCCAGGCCGAGGCTGGGACGAGGGTCTGGGAGCAGTTGGAAAGAAGTGTCACAGACTAGGGCAAGGGTACGAGACAACCCTGGATGCAGCTTCCAGCCTGAAGCTCAGTGATGGTGACCCCAGCCAAGCCACTGTGTCCTTCCTTTGACCAGGCTGGCTCAGCAGCCAGATGGTAATGACTTCCCATCCACTCAGCCCAGGCAGGCTGTGAACAGGCACCGTCAAGTATGGTCCTCATCGGCCTGTCCCCAGGGTCCGAAGCTGCCTTGTTCCAACACATGATGACTTTTTAATTTCGAGCCTTTCGGTCCCTGGTGAGAGAGGTGGAGATGGGGCGGAGATGACATCTGGATCCTACAGATTCAGAGAGACCTTGGGCAGGGAGCAACCTTGAGAGGTCATCCACCCTGTGCCCGGCCAGGTTCTCTCCTTTGCCCAGGCCCCAGGCCAGGCCCACTCCTTCAAGAAGCCTGCCTGGACTACCCCTGTCTGAGTCTCTCTCCCTACCCTCCAAACACCTCCAACAACATGTATCATTTACGAAATATCCAGGGGAAGGGGAAGTGCTGATCCTTGGAGGCAGGCACTGGTTGAACTTGGAGCCGGACAAATACATTTGAGTCTTGGCTTCAATTCTCACAGTTGAGTAGGTGACCTTGGAAAGATCAGTTTGGCCTCTCTGACCTTCAGTTCCCTAAAATGGGGATCAATTCCTCCCCTGATGACTCACAGAATTATTGAAAGGTTGAATGAGGTAATGAGGAAAAAATACCCTTCGTAAAGTTGGCATAAAAGAAAGGATGTTATCCTACTTTCCTGCTTCCGAACTGCTCCTCCTTTACAGAGTTAGCTCCCAAGAGCAGCCCCCCCCCCACTCCTGACTCCCCAGGAATCTGTGGAACTGGGAGCTCCTTCAAGGCAAAGGTTCCTTTGTCTTAACAACAAGCTGAGGACTCACCCTACAGAAGGTGCCTAGTGGGAGTTGTCTGGGTGAATGCAGGAGTCCAGGGCTGTGACTCAGGCATTGATCCCAGAGCCCATAGGAATCCCATAGACCAGCCTGTGTCTGGGTGAAAAGATCCTGACATCTTAGGGAGTTTCAAATGTGTGGCCACTTCCGTTTGCTCTCTTTTGCTCCATTTTTGCAAAATAAGTATTTGAGGTGAGCGCTCCAGAAGCAAAGATGCTGAGTAGGGGCAGCTAGAAGAAGGCAGGGTGGGCCCCTAGGTTTGAGAGCAAGTTTGGAAGCCCTGAACTCTGCATTCAACACGGCAAAATAAATTGCTAGGTCTCTGGATGTAAGCCAGGAGGAGAAGGGACTGTGTTGCCTAATGAAAAGTCCTGGCTTGACAGGGGCCTTGGCTGGTACCTCAGGAGCTGCTTGGAGCAGCAGATGCAAGCAAAGGCCACAGTAATTGTTCAAAATACATTCCTGGCATCTTTCCAGGGCAGCTTTGGAACCAGCCTCTGGTCTCCAGGATCCTGGCCACTGCTCTACTTGTTCAATTGAAGTTGATCGCTGCCCTGACCAGGAGGCAGTTTGAGGCCAGGCTCTGATGGCTGAGCCAACCTTTAAGAAGCCCACCTGCCCCCTGGCCCATGACAAGATCCAGGTGTCAGGGAACATCTGCACAGTGCTTGCCAGCCAGGCACCAAGGATCTCATGCCCCTCCTCCACAGTAGGTCCACGATGGGACACAGCCCATGAGCTTTGAATGCAGGCAGTAGGAAGGTCTGAAGGCAGACTGGGCAGCGGAAACATAATTTCTGTTCCTGGGGCAGGGGGAGAGGAGAAAAGGAGTCAAGTTTTGAAAGCAGAATCACCATTTTTTTATGCAGTGGATGAGAAGATAAGTTTTAGAGAAGGAAGATTTCAACCATCCACCACTCCTTCTTCAGTCCTGGATTTGGACAAACCCCAGCCTTGGTTGGTGCTCCAGGTCATGATTATGGTGGCCAGCAGTCCCTGGGCTACTAGGAAGATGTTGGGAATATTCTAAATGCTTCAGTAATGTTCCTCACACTGTCAACATTCCTTTGTTACCGTTTTGTCCATGTGTTATCCGGTTTATTTTTCATAATCACCTGGTGAGCGAGGCAGGACCCAGAACATTATACCCATTTCACAGATGAGGGTACTGAGGCCTAGAGAGGGAAGGAGTTAACCAAAACAACTCTGATTCCAGTTTGCTAACAGGAAACAGGGTTTAAATAATCTAAAGAGCACTAGAAGTCAGTTACACTTAGGATCAAACTTCAGCTCAGCCATTTTCTGCACTGCAGACCCTGGGTCCACACTACTGACCATTTCAGAGCCTCATCTGACAAGTAGGGACCATAGTGCCTCTTTCATCGGTCTGTCCATGAGTATCAAATAGATGAAATAATTATGGAAGTGTCGGGCACATTTCTTGGCACACACTGTAAGTACTCAATATTTTTTCTGTGCTAGGTTTATAAATTGTTCACTCCCAACAGAATATGAGGTGATGTATGAAACTTAGCACAAAGAAATCAGAACAGTGCATGTGTCAGGGATGGAGAGAGGGGAAGTCAATTGGTATCAGTTATGTTTTCAGTGCTTTTTTATTAAATTATTTCACATCTTCATTCATATTTTTAAACAAAAGAAAATCACATAAAATGTAAGACAGGGATACAAAAACAATTTAAGGGGAATAGAAAAACGAACATGACCAGACATCGCAGAACAGAAAGCATTTCTGAGTGTGGCACTTAGCTTTGAGTTTACCTGGCAGGGGGCTGAGTTTTAACTTACCAGTAACAGGCAGCAGGCACATTTGTCCACAAAGTCTCCCCATTCCAGTTGCAAGGAGTCACTCTTGCAAGGACCCTTACATAAGCCACACCAGGTCACAAAGTGAACAGTGATTTTGCAAAAGGCAGAACTCTTGTTTAGGAATGTTTCTCATTACAGAGGTCACCCAGGACTCTGGCTGCTTGTCCCCAGGGCATGCTGGCTGAGAGAGCTCCCTCCACCTAGGGAGCAAAGCCAAGCTGTCAGCCCCCTGAGTGTCCCTCCCCCACTGCCTACACCTGGATTCCCACATGGGCTGCTTCCTCCGCAGACCTCACCCCACCCCCAGCCCCAGCTCTAGGTCTCTAATTGCTGTGGCATTTAGGAGTCTCTGGGAGGGTCTGGGACTCTCTACCCACCCTATTCTTCCCTTCTTGCCTTGCTTTAGCATCTCCTGCCTCACTAATGATGACATTTTCACCAAGTGGCAATGACAGGAGAAATTAGTTCACAGCCTTTGGCAACTGAACATTGAGCATTCAGATTAAACTTTCAAAGGGAAAATATAATCTGCGCATGCAGAGAAATCATTTGGTATTTGGGAAAGATTTTAGGGTGGAACAGTCAGCACAAGCCACAGACCCTCCAGGGGGGCAGAAGGGGAGGACAGCAGGGGAGCTGGGAGAAACAGGCAGACCTGCACATGCGGAAGCACGCAACTGGACGCATATGTAAGGCGGAGGGTCCGTGTCTGCTCTTGACTACAACCAAAAACTGACAAGGAGCTCTGTGGTTTAATGAGCCCATCAGGCTGGGGCTGCACTGACTGCAACATTTCAGCTAATTGGCCACAGCATTTCTCTTCTACCAGTTCCCCTCTGGCTTCCCCACTCACCATCCCCCTCTTCCCAATCACCAAAAATTATTAAGAAAGCTTGGCATTCAGCAGGACATGAGATTGCTTCTCCTTATGTGCCCCTGGCACTCTTATCATTGTTTTTAAAGTCAGGGAATTAGAACTTATGAAGGTCTCTCCCTGCAAGTGGACTGTACAGACAGATGCCCATGTGATAGAGAAAACTCCTACAGGGCATGGCGTGCTCTCACTTTCTTCTGTATCCCTATACAAGGAGCTGAAAACATTCAGAAATAACTATTTATTGGGCCCCCCCCAGAGCTGCCATATTGTTGTGCACTGCACAACAGGGTGTCTATTGATCTTCTAGCATTGGGCAGTGTACAACCTGCACAACCCTTTCCAGCAGTTCAGGAATTCCTATACCTGAGTCTGTTTTTGCCCTCACAAGGCCTAGCACAGTGCCTGGCTCCATATGAATGTAAGAGCTACTCAAAATAATAATAATAATAATAATAATAATAATACCACCACCAGTAAGTTTAGTTTAATTTAAAATCTGAATTTCCACAGTCTGGTTTTTCTCCACCATGGCCATCAGGCTAGACTTCCTGTGCACAAAGGAATTCTCAGGCTGGCTCTGACTCTTTCCAGTTTCCTGGTCTCTAGGCCTTGGTTTCCCCTTTTGTAAAATGACACTTCTAAACTCCCTTCCTGCACTCTCATTCAGGCTAGAAGGAGAATTCTCCAGCTTAAATCCACATCAGGAATGACTGATACTTCTCCCTCTCCATCCCTTGGTCTTCTGTGTTGGATCTATTCTCAGCCTGGCTTTCACTTCATGGTAGCAAAATGGCTGCCAGGAACCCGAGGCCTTCACAGCTCCCAGGGGAGAAGGACACAGCAGAGAGTCTTTCTTAGCAATCTGAAACAAAGCTCTGAAATTCTATCTCAGTGGGAAAATTCAGTCACATGCCCTCCCAAGGGCATTCTGGTTGGCCAACTAGTCCAGACCCACCCCAGCCAGAACTTCCTGGGCTAAGATTTGGGAAAAGGTGGCTTTCCAGCCAAAATACTGGGGGAAGAGGGGAGCTGAGCTTCTCCAAAATAAGGAATGGCTCCCAAGACCCCTGAGAGGCCAGAATAGGTCAGGTTAAGTCCATTTGTGAGAGTTCTGCTATATTGAGCTAAAAGAATAAATGCCAAAAGACAGTTATAAAAATGATGAGATATTCTTCATGTATACTTTCAACAAGCAAATGTTTTCACACAAAGAAACTAATACAGTATAACAATGTTAATCACAAGATAAATACAGTTGATTCAAAACATTAATTCCCAGAGCACTGCCAGCAGTGTGTCCCATTAACGGCGCACACGTTTCGTCCTGAGGGATGAGTGTGCTTTCCCAGTGCGGTGGGTGGGCCCCTGACTGGGAGCCGGGCCACCGAGGACACCATTCTCCTCACAGCCACTGTCGGTTTGTATGGTTTTTGTGACAATTTTCTAACAGCTGAGAGTGAAGTGTCGTGTGGAAGAGAGGCCTTTCTGCAATTCACACTAAGTTGCCACATGAATTTACAGCAGCCTCTATCAGTAGATGATATCAAAAGTCTAAATTTGAGGCTCTTTTGTAAAAGTGAGGCAGAGTCCTTTTTGGCTCACTGCTCCTATCCTCACAGGAACTCCTGAAGCTATAACTAGGGGAGGACATTGGGGAGAGGAAAAGGGTGATGGCCGGGAAGTTCACCTACTGCAGTTCTTACTTGTCACTACGTTTTCTAACCACTAATATTGTGGTTCTGGGGCGCCCGGGTGGCTCAATCGGTTAAGCTCAGGTCATGATCCCGGGTTCCTGGGATCCAGCCCCACATCAGGCTCCCTGCTCAGCAGGGAAGTCTATTTCTCCCCTTCCCCCTGCTCATGCTCTCTCTCACTCTCTCTCTTTCAAATGAATAAAATCGTAAAAAAAATATTGTGGTTCTTTCCCTTTTTTGGCTAATTTTCAACAAAGTCAGAAACAACCTCGAGCAGGGTGAGAATGCTGTGGGCACGGGTGGGCAGAACCCAGGAGAAGACCCTGCAGGTTAATCTGAATCATCCTTCCTACTTATTTGAATCTGAAAGATTTGAAGGTAATGGAGCAGATTGCTGTAAGGCTAGAAGGGTCTGCAGCCACTCCTCTCCTGGAGTAAGAGAAAGGCAGCTTTAGCTTAAAGCTTTCAGTGGACATATTAGGAGCTGGGGACTTAACTTTCTGAATTAATGCAAGGAGAAAACCCCATTGTAACAGACACTTATTTTTCTGATGGGAGCAGACAGAACCCTCCGGAAGATGATAATGCTTAGAAGCTGGTGTGGCTTCTCAGGTGGGAGAGCGAGTAGGCCTATTCTGGTACCCATTCTGCACCTTGGAAGACCTTATTCTATAAGCTTATGAAGAAAGAGAATTGGGGAGTGGGGTAAGACAGCTATGGGGTAATTTGTCAAAGGTTTGGGGGCTCTAAAACAAACAAACAAAAACAAAAACCTGTCTCCTGTCCTTTGGTTCTTTGCGTTTCTCAGGCTGCCTGCAGAAGGGTGTTGCTGATTTTCTCTGACAAAGACTCATTCAACATGAGCTCAAATGAAACCATTAATAGTGAGCCGAGGGGGTAATTAGAGGGCCTGAGTTTAATTCTGCTGACATTATCCTGATTCTACTTGAAGGGTTGAGAGGGCCTTCCCACCCTCTAGTAAGCAATTACGCAGTGCCTGGGACCTGCACCTGCCTGGGGGGCTGGCTACAGCCTTGGAATCAATCAGGCACTATTAAAATGAGATGGGGGCGGGGAGGAGATGGGGACCGGCAGAGTAAAGCTCAGAAATGTATTTGCAGGAGAGCCAGCCGATTGTGACAGAGAAACTAGGGGACAGAAGGGAGAGGCCTCCCTGGGTTGTGGAAGGGACAACAACAAGCAAACAGAAAGCAGAGAAAGGAAGGGGAAGGGGCGGGGAAGAGAGTGCGGACAGGTGGCGGAGAAAAAAAAAAACAAGGGGAGGGGCTATAAGAGGGATAAGAAGAGGGGAGCGTGCATAAAGAGGAGGAGGGAGAGGTGACATGAAATGTAGGGAAGAGAAAGACGAAGAGAAGTGAAGGACAGAAGTGGCCGGGCCCCGGAGGCGCGAAGAGTAGGGAAAGGAGGAGACGGGGCAGAGACCGTGCGGGCAGCTCCCGGCTGTCGAAGCCCCGTCCTCTGGCCCACCCCTCAGCCCCGCTGCGCGAGGGCTGCTGCAGAGCCCGGCAGAGCTGGCCTGGGAGGAGGGGCACCGCTCGGCCTCTGCCCGACGGGCGCCCCCAGGGAGGCTGCGGGGACCCGCGAGGGCCCGGGTCCCGGCACTGGACACGCATTGACGGTTTGTTGGGCGCAGCGGCCGCTAGGCGGCAGTGGGATGGGGGGAGGGGAGGCGGCCGATTGATCGCGGGCTGGAGCCGGGGCGGGGGGCTCCATCGATCCCGCAGTCACCGCTCCGCTGGATGACCGAGGCCCTTCCTGGCGGCGCGCTCCCCACCGGGCCGGCGATGCCAGGATAAGTGGGAGCAATTGGGCCGGGCGACGCTGAGGCACATCTGCCCCGCGCGGGTGCCGGGGCCGGAGCTCGCGCAATTAGGGCTGAGTGTCTAAATCGGCCAAGTTCACCGCGGAGCATGTCCCGCGCCTTGTTTACCGTAGAGACGTGCTCTACCGGCTTCCCGCAGCCGCCCGCGGGGCCTGTGTCGGCGGGCGCGGACCTCGGGTGTGTACTGGGGACCTCGCGGCGCCGGGCGCTCTCCCCCGCCCAGGTCGGCAGGGAGGAGAGGCGGCAGCACAGCCCGCGCCAGGCCTTCCTGGGCCCGAGCACCTGAACTCTTCAAGGATCTTTCCCCTGGCTCTATGACCCCGAGTGGGAGCTGCGCCAGCGCGAGCCTGTTTCTGTGCACCTCTGGGGGACGATGATGCCGCTAGCCCATCGGTTTTGAAGGACTGAATGGGATCTTGTATGGAGAGGCTTAACGCCCAGGTCACCAGCACTGAGCTCTCCCTGAAGGCAGGACTGGAGTCGAGAAGTTCACCGCTGTATGTCCAGTGTCAAGTAGACCCTCGGACAGCTGGTAGATGCTCCACAAATATGTGTTAAATAATTGAAGAAATAAGAACCACTAATACTAATACAAGATAGCTCTCATTAGTGGGGCAATCCTGTGTGCGAGCACATGGTAGTGTCATGCACCATTTAATACACACTTGGGGACAGGTGGTGTTATGCCCGCTTCACAGTGGAGAAGATTGAGGTCTGGACAGTGAAAGACCTTGCTCCAAGGTCCCCAACTAGTAAGTGAAGAATCAGGGCTTGAACACAGGCCCTCTGGTTTCACTCCCAGTTCCCCCACTCCAACCATAAGGTTCACAGCTGCGTTTACACACCCAACTGCAAGTTACAGTTTAGCCTCTCAAGTGTCTTGGCTAAAGGCTGATTATTTCTTTGTATATTTTACCAAAATCAGTCTTCAGACTGTTTTCTTTCATTTGTTCAACAATAATCTACAGGGAGGAGTATGTGTGGTGTGCATATATGCATGCATGCACCTGGGAACACCCTAAATGGACTGAATGCGGTCCCTGCTTTCCAGAAGTGGGCGGACTGGGAAAGCAGGTATAGTCTGCTCTGGCTGTCATGACAGAATCCCATAGACTTGGAGGCTTAAACAATAAACATTTATTTTGTCACAGTTCTGGAGAGTGGAAAGGGCCATGCAAGGTTGGTTTCTGGTGAGAGCCCTTTCCTTAGGTTCCGGAGAGAGAGAGCTTTCTCTGCTGTCTCTTCCTCTTTTTATAAAAAGCACCAATCTGGAATTAGTATGGCTATGACCATTTAACTTTAATTACCTCCCTAAAGTCCCTGTCTCTAAATACAGTCACATAGGGAGCTAGGGCATCAACATATGAATTTGTGGGGACACAGTTCAGTCTCTAACAGTAGGGCAGGGAGAGACAGAGGGACAATTATTGCTCATGCCCTTAATAAATGTTAGCACAGATGACCAGCAAAGCACTATGGAATCCAGAGAAGGGAGGAGCTGACTTTCTGCAGGGAGGGCTTGGGAGCCAAATCCTAGAATCATAGCAGAGCAGGGTAAAGTCAGAAAAGACAATATAATCCCACCATCTCATTTGTCAGATGGGGAAACTGAGGCCCAGGGAAGGGAAATCATGATTGCAGTATTGAACAGGAAGACAGATGGCCACCATCTTCTTGTACCCTTGGGCATCAGCTGCTATTTCCCTGGGGGGGAGGGGGGCGGGTAGAGCCAAGAGTTGAGGCTCATCCATCCACTGTGTTGGGCTTCTCCAGGGAAGATGACTGAGGAAGGAGGGTTGGTGGGCTGGGCCCTGAGTATGGAGCCTGCTGCAAGCAGGGAGGGGAGGGAATCTGGCCCTGAGGGAAAAGACCGAATTTGCCCCCCACCCTCCCGGGGGCCTCCCTCTCCTTCCTCTTCCACCTTCGCCTGGAAGCAGCAGGCCAGACTGGCTGTGGAAGCCAGAGATGACCATGGAACCCACAAATAGCTTCTCTACCCCATGATAGCCTGTAAAGTAAGATGCCTGGAAGGATTTTAAACAGAGGGAGAGGAGTACAGTTAGAAAGTCATCCTTAGGAGCGCCTGGGTTGCTCAGTCGTTAAGCGGCTGCCTTTGGCTCACGTCATGATCCCGGGGTCCTGGGATCAAGCCCCTGCTCAGAGGGGAGCCTGCTTCTCCCTCTCCCTCTGCCTGATGCTTCCCCTATTTGTGCTCTCTGTCTCTGTCAAATAAATAAATAAATTATTTTTAAAAAATCATTTTTTACCGGGATGCCTGAGCAGCTCAGTTGGTTAAGCATCCAGCTCTTGATTTTGGCTCGGGTCATGATCTCAGGGTCATGAGACTGAGCCCCACATCGGGCTCCATGATTAGCAGAGTCTGCTTCTCTCCCTCTCCCTCTGCCCCTCCGCACACAGTCTCCCCCCACAAATAAATAAATCTTCTAAAAAGTCATCTTTACTTACTAATTCATCAAATTATGATTTATTGATTGCCTACTATGTGCCAGTCAATATATAGTAGCAAGAAAGACTTAGGTATTTTGAGTATTACTATATTGTGTTTTATGTGGATTTTCTTATTTCCGCATTTAACAGAAGAGGGAAATGAGGCTCCAGCCAGTGTTAACTTGCCCAAGGTTGCACAGGTATTAAGTGGGCAAACCAGAATTCCAGGTGAGTCTGGCTGCAGGCTCTGCACTCTTCACCATTAACCTGTCCAGCCTCCCAAAGCTCCTGACAGCAACTTCCTCAATGGGGACAAATACAGATGAACTGCAGAGGTGTGAATATATGCGCCTCTTGGTTCAGCACATAAATTAATTCAAGGTGTCATTATTCTGCCCGCTGGTGACAAGCTGGAATGGCTCACTAACCACCCACAATGTAGACTATTTCTGACAGAGTCAGACCAAGTGGGAGTTGATGTCAGCAACCAGCGTCATGTTTATTCTGGATTCTGAGGCCCCTTCTCTCTATCCCCTGCATGTGCTGTGGGTGAATGTTTACATCATTCACTTAGTGGCTTCTGAAGGCATAAATTGCTCTTGGAACTGAGCGGTCTTGATATCACTGGGAGAGAGAAGTGGAAAACTTGCAAATGGACTTGGGGCCTATCTCCCAGTAGCATATGATTCCTGACCATCTCCCAAGGGCCACAATTTATGTGAGGTGGACCTAGTACATAGGCTTAGAGGGAAGAAGGATGAAGGAGCCAGTTCTTGCCTTCAAGTGGCTCCTGGGCCAATGATGGAATTCAGAGCTGTATACAGACATAGTTGTTTATTAAACCAGGGGAGTTGAAAGTGTATGAGCAGAAAGCAACATCATTTCATCTCCCTCAGTCACTTCAGGATCTCTCTATGTACTCTGATTCATTCTCTTACACATCATGATAAAATCTGTAACAGGCCCCATCATTTTCCAGGCTTTTTCAATCACAACATCATTTTGTTTCCATAATTTTAAACCACCATCTAGCACACCTCTTCTGTTGCCAGATAAAATTTTGGGCCTTCCAGAAATATGTCTAAGGGGTTAGGAGGTTATGGAAAAGGGGCACTTTGTATGTCTTACTGTTGTCACTTGAGTTCCGTGCCCTCAGAATGACCAAAGTACAGTTATCAGCCAGTGCTGTCCCCCTCCCCCACCCTTTCTTTCTTTTTCTTTTTTTTTTTTAGATTTTATTTATTTATTAGAGAGAGAGAGTGAGAGAGGGGGAGCCCAAGAGGGGGTAGGGTCAGAGGGAGAAGCAGACTCCCTGCTGAGCAGGGAGCCCAATGTGGGACTTGATCCCGGGACTCCGGGACCATGACCTGAGCCGAAGGCAGTCGCTTAACCAACTGAGTCACCCAGGCGCCCCCCCCCCACCCTTTCTTTCTGGGGCACTTCTGTGGATTCTTCCTTTGGCTTAGTCAGTGCCTCTCCTCCAGATTGAACCTCAACCCTGGACTGGTTTCCAATAGTCCTCATGTAGCAGGCTGACTAATAGCTCCCCAAAGATGTCCACATCCAAATCCTGCCTGCAACCTGTGACCATGTTCCCTTACATAGGGTGATTAAGGTAAGGATTAAGGTAAAGATCTTGAGATGGAGAGATTACCCCAGACAATTTGAGTGGGCCCAGTATTGTCACAAGAGTCTTTACAAGAGGGATACGAGTGGGTCACAGTCAGAGAGAAGATGTGGGAACAAAAGCAGAGGTCAGAGAGGAGAAAAGATGTTATGTTGTTGACTTTGAAGGCAGAGAAAAGGGCTCATGAGCCACAGATGAAGGTGGCCCCCTAGAACCTGGAACAAACAAGAAAATGAATTCTCCCCCGGAGCCTCTAGAAAGAAGTTAGTCCTATGGACCTATTTTAGACTTCTGACCTCTGGAACTATAAGAAAAAAAAAGTTGTGTTGTTTTAAGCCACTAAGTTTGCGGTTATTTGTTACAGCAGCAATAGAAAACTAATACACCACCCTTCTGCTAGGGTCCCTGAACCCTTCCAGGACGGCCCCTGGACAGAATTAGTTTAAGATGACATCAGGCTAGCTGTCTTCCAAAGGGTCTACCTCTGGTTCCCAGAAAACCTATTCCTTGACCCCAAACTGCTGAAAACTTTCAACCATTGTGGGCCCCCTCTGCTGTCCACCACAAGGGGGCAGCACCAGCCACAGCTGCTCACATTTTTTTTTTTTTTTTTTAATTTTCTTTCTCCTCTGCCCACACCCCTTGGTAGATGGCAAGTTTAATAAGAAAACTTACATATGAGCTTGCCTTGAGCAGTCACAAGAACAAGTAAATTCCCACCCACCAGAGTCTTAAAAGTTTATAAAATCACATATTTAGTTCAGAAGACCTCAGCATCTTACTTTCTCAAGGCTATGTCCTTGGAACAGCTCCTAGTATGGGAATGGTGGGTGGAATGTAAATGCCAAGAACAGGAGAGGGGGTGAGGAGCCTCCAGTTGCCTGGGTCCAGCCCAAAGATCAACTGGCAGTCACACCCTTGCCCTCTCAATGACTTCCTCCAACAGAATCTCATTGTCCTGAATGGGGTTACATGGTCACTTTTCCTGCAAGGGATGAAGGACAACTGAGTATTTGCCAAAAGAGAACAAGATTATCCTGATTAGATTCAATCAATCTCTGTTCGGCAGGTGGGAATAGGCCCTCTCTGTGTAGAACACCAAAATGGAAATTTGGGGAGCATCCAGAGATCTCATGCCAGGCCAGACACCTGATTTATTAACATTGGCTTTCATGGGGCTCCTGCTAGTGGCTTACAGGCATCAGACATTGCCCAGGTCCCCAGGGGGAAACAGAGCAAAGTCAACATGGCAGGCAATGAGTGGTGACTGTGGCCACAGGTAGGTTTATGAGTCTCCTCTTCAGGAACTTCCAGGTATTAGTTAGAGCAAGAAGATTTTTACAGAATGGATAAGAGATGTTGCGTAAGTAAATGAAGGAAAGAATTACAGTGGTAGGCCAACATGAAGGTCCCTTCGCAGGCTGCTGAGATCTGGTGATATCTGGGTCATGATGAGTAGGATCTGTGGACTCTGAAGTTATGTAGCCATAGAGCTGATGGATGAAGGTGGGAGGCTCCAGAGAATTTTAAAGACTGGCAGTTCCCTCTGATGGATGGCCCAATGAGTAGCAGGTTGATGGATAAGAGGATCTCACCATGATAAATTTCCAACTCTGAAATTGAAGCAAAAAAAAAAATCTCATTTCCTCCTATAGATAGAGAATAACTGCTAATCTCAATTTTGCTCTACTTGATTTCACTTAAGCAAGACCAGATTTTTTTCTGATTTTTCCCAGGAAAGCTTCGTTCATTTATCATCGTTGAACAAGTCTTTTTATTATTATTCAAGTATAAATAACACACAGTGTTATAATAGTTTCAGGTATACAATATGATTCAATAATTCTATAAATTTCTCAGTGCTCATCAAGATAAATGTACTCTTAATTTCCTTTATTTTACCCATCGTCCCACCCACCTCCCCTCTGGCAACCACCGGTTTGTTCTCTGTATTTAAGAGTCTGTATTTTTGCTTGTCTCTTTTCCCTTTGTTCATTTGTTTCTTAAATTCCGCATATGAGTGAAATCATATAGTATCTGTCTTTCTCTGACTGACTTATTTGACTTAGCATTATTCCCTCTAGGTCCATCTATGTTGCAAATGGCAAAATTTCATTCTTTTTTATGGATGAGTAATATTCCTGTGTGTGTGTGTATGTGTGTGTATGTGTGTGTTTATCACATCTTCTTTATCCATTCCTCTATGGGTGGACACTTGTGTTGCCATTGCAAGTAACACTGCAATAAACATAGGGGTACCTATATCTTTTCAAATGAGTGTTTTCATTTTCTTTGGGTAAATACCCAGCAGTGGAATTACTGAATCATATGGTAGTTCTATTTTTAACTTTTTGAGAAACCTCCATACTGTTTTCCACAGGCTGTACCAGTTTGCATTCCCACCAACAGTGCACAAGGTTTCCTTTTTCTCCACAACCTCATCAACACTTGTTATTTCTTGTGTTTTTTATTTTAGCCATTCTGACATTGTAAGGTGATATCTCATTGTAGTTTTAATTTGCATTTTTGCAAATTAAATTTGATAATTAATGATGTTGAGCAACTTTTCATGTGTCTTTTGGCAATCTGTATGTCTTCTTTGGAAAAATGTCTATTCAGGTCCTCTGTTCATTCCTTTTTCTTTTTTTTTTATTAGCACATAATGCATTATTTGTTTCAGGGGTACAGGTCTGTGATTCATCAGTCTTACACAATTCATAGTGCTCACCATAGCACATACCCTCCCCACGGTCCATCACCCAGCCACCCCATCCCTCCCACCCCCCACCACTCCAGCAACCCTCAGTTTGTTTCCTGAGATTGAGTCTCTTGTGGTTTGCCTCCCTCTCTGGTTTCATCCCATTTCATTTTTTTCTCTCTTCCCCCATGATCCTCTGCCTTGTTTCTCAAATTCCACATGTCAGCAAGATCATAATTCTTTCTCTGATTGACTTATTTTACTTAGTATAATACCCTCTAGTTCCATCCACATCGTTGCAAATGGCAAGATTTCATTTTTGATGGCTGCATAATATTCCTCTGTGTGTGTGTGTGTGTGTGTGTGTGTGTGTGTGTGTGTGTGTGTGTATACCACATCTTCTTTATCCATTCATCTGTTGATGGACATCTAGGTTTCTTCCATAGTTTGGCTCTTGTGGACATTGCTGCTATAAACATTGGGGTGCACATGCTGCTTCTGATCCCTACATTTGTATTTTGGGGGTAAATACCTAGTAGTGCAATTGCTGGGTCATAGGGTAGCTCTATTTTCAACTTTTTGAGGAACATCCATACTGTTTTCCAGAGTGTCTGTACCAGCTTGCATTCCCACCATGTAGGAGGGTTCCCCTTTCTCTGCACCCTTGCCAACACCTGTCATTTCCTGACCTGTTAATTTTAGTCATTCTGCTCTGTCCATTTTTAAATTGGATTATTCGGAGAGGTATTTTTTTTTTTTGGTGGGGGGTTGCATTGCATAAGCTCTGTATATATTTTGGATATTAACCCCTTCTCAGATATATCATTTGCAAATATCTTCTCCCATTCAGTAGGTTGCCTTTTGTTTTGTTGGTGGTTTCTTTCACTGTGTAAAAGCTTTTATTTTGGTATAATCCCAGTAGTTTAATTTTGCTTTTGTTTCCCTTACCTAAGGAGACATAGAAAAATGTTTCTACAGCTGTGTCAAAGAAATTATTGTCTATATTCTCTTCTCGGAATTTTATGGTTTCAGGTCTCACATTTAGGTCTTTCATCCATTTTGAATTTATTTTTGCATATGGTATAAGAAAGTGGTCCAGTTTCATTGTTTTGCATGTAGCTGTACAGTTTTCCCTACACCATTTGTTGAAGAGACTGTATTTTCCCCATTGTATATTCTTGCCTTTTTTGTTATAGATTAATTGGCCATGTAAGCATGGGTTTATTTCTGGGCTCTCTATTCTGTTGCATTGATCTATGTGTCTGTTTTTGTGCCAGTACCATACCACTTTGATTACTACAGCTTTTTACTATCTCTTGAAATCTGGGACTGTGATAGCTCCAGCTTTGTTCTTTTTCAAGTTTGCTTTGGCTATTCAGGGTCTTTTGCGGTTCCATATAAATTTTAGGATTATTTGTTCTAGTTCTGTGAAATATGTTGTTAGCATTTTGATATGGATTGCATTAAATGTGTAAATTGCTTTGGGTAGTATGGACATCAATATTGGTTCTTGCAACCTATGACACAGCCTCTCGCTTTTAAACTCTTTAAACACAAGTCAAAGTCTAGATCCTATTTCCCTAGTTCTAGGAGACACATGCCATGCTACTAAATGACTTAACTTGACCTTCTCTTACATGGTCTGAGGGGAGGAAGAAGCATCTCATTCCCAACTCTGAGTGGGTAGGAGAAACTTCTCAGCTGAGGTACATTCTCCAAGCATTCCCTCTCACACCTCTCCTACATCCCAACGTCTCCTTACGTAGCCCAGTAGTAGTGGGGTAGTAGGGTAGTAGGGAGCTGTGCTGACAAAACCAGCTTCACAATCTGTCATCCTATCTTACACAAGTGGTTTGGTTCCCCCACTTAGATTATAAGACTCCTGGCACGAGTTGTTCAGTTCTTAACCTTTGGAATCTCTGCTGGGACTCAGAGACAAAAAAAAAAAAAAAAAAGTGGTCACATAAGAAGGATTGGCTCTGGTGGCCTAAGAGAGGAAAGAATGAAGCTCTGTAAAGGCTGATGTTTATAAATGCTTGCTGTATGGAAACCATTACTAAGCACTTTGTGTGACTTAACTTCACTTAATCCTTACACCTAGATCCCATCATCCCCATTTTACAGAGGAAGAAATTGAGACTGAGAGAGATTAAGTAATTTGCTCAGGGTCACATAGTAAATGGCAGAGTTTTGATTCAAATGAAGGCAGTCCACCCAGTAGTTAGAGTTTGGGGTCATGGTGCCAGGCTGAATTGTTCTGTATATTAGAAGGGAGAGAAATACGAAGTGAGGAGGGAAGGAGGAGGGAGTGCCAATGCAGCCAAGAACTGTGGTGAAGAGAAATATCTAAGAAGGGGGTTTAGCTGGTTTGCCTTGGGATGTGCAGTGTAAAGCCCCTCCTCTCTTGCCCCTATGAAGACTTCAGCAAAGTGCAGATTGCTTTCCGAGGGCAAGTGCTGAGTCTGCACTTGGACTGCTGCAGGGTAAGAAAGAGAGGTAGCCTCAGGCAAGGAGTCAGAGAAGGAAGGGGCTGCTGGCACCCATCTTTTGTTTTAGCTTAAAGTCATAGTTTTCTGATATGCAACACTATTTTAGTCATATGGACTTGGAGTTTTCAAAATTTTGTATTCATTCTTTTTTAACGTGCTTTTTAAAGTTATCACTCAACAGTAACAGTTCATCAGAGAAAACATGGGCAAGCCAAAAGAGCCAAAAGAATAAAACAAAAATGGTCTTTGATCACACTACCCAGAGATAATCATGCCAAGCTTGTGATCTGCATCGTCTCACACTTTATCTACACAAATATATCTTTCTTCAGTTTTGTTTAAAAATGGAATCACACCGTCATATGGTTTTTTAATCTACTTTTTAAACTTAAGCAACTTTATGGGCATCACTTTAATAATACTCTCCTTCAACATTTCACTATCTGCATTACAGACATTTCATGAAAGAACAAAGAAATATAGTTAATGAAACTCCTATGCTTATTTACGTGTAGTTTCCAATATTTTGCCCTTTCAAACAATGCTCTAATGAGCATTGTCATGGCTAATACTCTGTATATGGCCTGAATTGTTTTGTTAGGGTGCATTCCTAAATTGGGATTTCCAAATCAAAGGACGTGAACACTTTTGAGCTTTTTGATACAAATTTCTTTGGCTAATTCTTGACTCTCCTTGCTAATAATTTTCTATCTAAAAAGGGAGATAGAGAAGAAATATTTTTCTTATTCTAATTCTGAACAGTAAGGAAATACTAGTTAGTGATGCAGAAGTAATAGAATCTTAGGAGAAAGGGCTAGATCATGTTAGCAATAGGACAACTTAGAGGAAGGGTCATACATGTAGTCAGTAGTCTGCATTAGATTTCAAAAAGGCAGCAGGGAAAGAGGGGGTGGAAAAATTACAGTCCCTTGAATGGAGATGTGAGAAAGTGTAGATTTTATAGAATGATTTATAATTATAGTCCCTCGGATAAAGACTGTGAGAGGCTATATATTTTATTAAATGATTTTTTTAATGTAACTGTCTCCTTACAAATAATCCCAAGAAGAGAATGGGGTGGTAGTAGAAGACAGAGGGTAAACCTGTCCAGGAAACTTCTTATGAGGACTTTTAAGAGGAATGTTTAAGGAACTTTTATAGTTCTTTGTGATTATTTCACTCTGGGAGATGGGGGAAAGAGAAAGTTTATTCATGGAGTACAGTAGAAAAACATGAGTAACAATTTTTTATTAGTCATTGCCTAAAGAATGTTTTAGTCTTGATGTTGTACTAGGTTAAATAACGTCCCCCCCTTAAAATTCATCTCCTCCTGAAACCTCAGAACAGACAATGATGTTGTGATATAATAAGAAGTATATGTTTGGTCTTTGTTCCATGTTCTTGAGGCTCCTAAAACCCTTGGAGTTTTCTGAGTGAGGGGGTGACAGAGTGTCTCTTGTTATTCACAGTAAGCACCTTTCCACCATACCGGAGCTTATGCTGATGAGGTGACTCAACGGGTCCCTAGCTTCAAAATGGGGGCTGCTTGCCAGAGGAACCAACCATGTGATTAGAGGGCTGGAACTTTCAAGCCTATCTGCCCCCAAGACCTCCAGAAAGAGGAGAGGGGCTGAGACTGAGTTCAATTGCCAATGGCCAATAATTTACTCAATTATGCCTGTGTAATGGAACCTCCTTAAAAACCATAGACAAAGGAGTTTGGAGAGTTTCTGAGTTGGTGAACACCTAGAGGTGCTGGGAGTAGAGTGTGAGGAGACAGCATGGCAGCTCTGCACCCTTTCCCCATACCTTACCCCTGCATCTCTTTCATTTAGCTGTTCCTGAGTTGTAGCCTTTATAATAAACCAGTAATAGTAAATAAAATGTTTTTCTGAGTTCTGAGAGCCATTCCAGCAAATTACTATTGCTAGTTAGCAAACTAGCCCTGCTGCCTGGAGGGCAGGGAAAGACTAAAGAAAGAGGCAGACCACTCCAGATTGGTAGGTATTTTTTTGTCTTGGGCATCCACAAGAGGAGTAGATCTCCACACCTACCTATCAGAATCTTAAATGTTTATACAGAGGCCTTAATTGGGTTCAGTCATGTACTCAGTCCAGAGGGTCTCAACAACACCTTGCTCTCTCAAGGTTATGTCCTTGGAACGGCTTCCACTGTGGGAATAGTAGGTAGAGTGTACACTCCAAGGACAGGGAAGGGGGTAAGGAACCTTTGATTACACAAGTCCAGCCTGAGGGTCGACCAGTGGTCACATCCTCTTAATTGTGTCCTCCAACAATTGAATCCAAGGAGGATGTTTTGGGAACCCCTGATGTATAGCCAGTCGGTCAGATATAGGAGGCACAGACTTACAAATGGCTTCTGAAGTAGGGAAGAGGGGAATCTTATGGGACTGAGCCCTTAACCTGTAGGCTCTGCACTAACTCCAGGTCGTTAATGTTAAAAGGAACTAAACTGTAGGACACTCAGTGTCCACAGAGAATTAGAAAATTGCTTGGTGTGGAAACATTTGGTGTCAGTGTTGTGAGAAGAGAAAGTCTTTCCTTTAGTGACCTTATTTGAAATAAGGTCTTCACAGATATAATTAGTTAAGATGAGGTCATACTGGATCACAATGGGTCCTAAGTCCAGTGACCAGTGTCCTTATAAGAAGGCTTTATGAAAACACAGAGCTATAGAGGAAAGAGGATCATGAGACAGTGATGGCAGAGACTGCAGTGATGTGTCTATAAGCCAAGGAACACCAAGGAATGCCAGCAACCCCAAGCAGTGAGGAGAAGGCATGGAAGAGATTCTCCCTCAGAGACTCCAGAAGGAGCCGACCCTGCTGACACTTTAGTTTTGGACTTTTAGCTGCTAAAACAGTGAGAATAAATTTCTGTTGTTTTAAGCCACCCAGTTTGTGGTTATTTGCTGCAGCAGCTGCAGGAACTAATACAGATGTTAATGAATTCCTCCCCCAAGCAAGATAAAAATGTCAAGTCAATAACTATTTGGTCCCCACAAATGATGAGTACATTTTTAAAGCAAATAAGCTATGAGAACCAAGCTCTTACCTCTGATGGGAGAGATAGGCCAACAAAGAGCTGGCCCTGTTTCTGATGGATGGGGGCAATTCCATAAGAAGACCAGCCCACAGGATTAGCTGTGGATTCCTTGACACCATCCCCCTGCTTGTGCAGATGATTCTGGAAGACCAAATGACCTCCTGACTCTTTGAAACAAACACCCCTAGCAGGGACCCAGCTCAAGGCAAGCCATAGACCAAGAAAAATCACTAACACTGCTAGCATCTCAAAGTCATCCACCCCCAGGAAGAGCATCTGGACCTCAGGACATCCTAATAAGAACAGGACATATGTGGCATGGATGATGGATGCCTCTCCCACCTTCTCTTTTACTGGGGGAAGAGAGGACAGTTAAGCACATGGGAGGCTGCCTGAATTTGAATCTTGGCCATGTCACTCTAAAACTCTGTGACATCTCACAAATTATTTAGACTCTTTGTGCCTCAGTTTCCCGTCTATAGAAGGAAGTTAATACTGCTTAGTTGTTGAAAGTTTAAAAGAAATAGTACACATAAAGCATTTACCATGGTGCCTGGTGTAAGCACTCAAAGAATATTAACTATGATGTGAATCAAGTACCCTCTGCATTCAGTAAGTCCCTGCTTTCTTTTAATGCTTTGTGTTGAGTGCCTACTAGCTAATGGGGGTGGACTGGGGAGAGCTGCGAAAGCTGCTATCCTCCTCCATCAATTCATCCAGCTACTCAGGAGGCAAAAAACAAACAAATAAACAAACAAACAAACAAACAAAAAACCTGTAAGAGGTTCACACACACAATGTAAGGGGAAGAACATATAATCAAGAACAAATACAAAAGAGTGGGAAAACCAGTATCGGGAAGAGTCCTTCTCATGAAGAAAACTTGTGCATGAAGAATTAGGGAATAAAAGATTTTGAAAACCATGTTTGAAGCAAGATGAACCTGTAAGGAACAAACAGGGCACTGACGACACAATATTAACATGAAACAGAAGGAAAAGGGACACACTCAAGCTTAATTTTATAGGACCCAGGTTTGCTTGCACATGGTTCCACTTAGAACAGGCAGAACACCCACTCACTGTCTGGAGGGAAATAAAGCCTAAATAGCTAAGGAAGTTGTAAGCAAGCACTAGGCCCCGAGCAAGGACATCTCAGGGTCACAAGGGAATTTCAGGTCTGGCTGCAAAACTTGACAGTAGATTGAGGATTCATGACATTTTGAGGTACTAATAAATAAGACAGAGAAAAGTGTGCTGATCTTTGAAATGAGTATGGCTGTGAAAGATTCTACAGCCTGGGGAACTGAAAGACAAGCCTGCACATTTTAGAAGGTGTACATGAAGGAGAAAAATGTGCAGTTGGAGCATGTGTTCACCTGTGAATAAGTGATACTTTCAGCCCTGGAAACCCTGTTTGGTTAAGCCCATTTTAACCTTCACATCCCCTCTTCTGTATCTCTGCAACCTGAAGGATACTAACTCAGGCCCTATTGTTATCTATTAATGTGATAGGCAGAATAATGGCCCCACAAAGATGTCCACATCCTGATCCCCGGAATCTGTGAGTATGTATGTGACATGGCAAGAGGGAATTAAGGTTGTAGATAGAATTGAGACACTAGAAATGTGGCTGGTCAACCTTCAGATGACCTTGAGATGGGAAGATTATCCTAGATTATCTGGGTGGACCCAATGTAATCCCAAGTGTCCTTATAAGTGGAAGGCATGAACTTCAGAGAAAGAAAACGTAACGGCAGAAGCAGAGGTGGGAGAGATGCATTTGAAGGTGGAGGAAGGGACCACAAGTCAGGAAATGCACGCGGCCTCTAGAAGCTAGAAAAGGCGAGGAAATGGATTCTACCCTGGAGCCTCCAAAAGGAACACAGTTCTGTCAACCCCTTGATTTTAGCATAAGACCCACCTCAGACTTCTGATCTTCAGAACTATAAGAAAATAAATTTGTGTTGCTTTAGGCCACTAAATTGTCTGAATTTGTTACAGCAGCAGTAGGGAACTAATACTGCTGGTTTCTGCATTGTCACATAATTATTTTCTAATCAATGACCATGGCCTCTCTTTCTGTCTCTGATCCCTCTACTTGTTTCTCCACATGGCTTTCTCTGTCAGACTAGAACAAAAGCTGAGGCTAGCCCTGAGCTCACATCTCCCCAGTGTAGCTGCCAGAAAGGTAATGATTTCTCTTACTTCCAATTCAAATTCTCCCACAGAAGCGTTCTGCTGGGCATGTCTGGGAAGGGGACCTGTAATGTGCAGTTCCACCAGAACCTCTTGGCTAGAAGTGGGAGGCAGGGAAGTAAAGCAGTTGCCTGAAAGAGATGAGGTACTAGCACCACAAGAAAATAGGGGTGCAGATGGCCACTTCCCTCCCCGAGCATCAGGGCTGCATGGAAAGCTCTTTCAAGGAACTTTTCCATCCTCTCTGGCTCAGGACCCTACACCAAATTCGACTCCCAGTGGAGGCTCACCTGCAGCTACTAATCCACAGGCTCACGTCTTGGTGGGCTGTGCCAAGCAGTAAGGTTTGCTCCCAGAGAGAAGGGAAAGCATTGTCTGCAGTGGGGGCTGGGGTGAGGGAGTTGGCAAAGTCACTGTTCCCGCTCCTGGGGGCCAGTCTCAATTCTGAACTGTCAGGAGTTCGTAACTGGTTCAAGCAGGGGATCAGTTTAATCTTAGCCATTATGTCATTCGCCACTTTGAAATCAATTAATTAGGGACATTCCTTGAACCTGCTAAGCCTGCTAGTTGAAACTGCCACACATGTGTTTTAAAGGGAAAAGAATTAAAGATTGAAAAGTGGTAGGGATTGCTGTCTGGAGTGGAACTATTCTCTCCCATGTCTTCGTGGCCCCTTTCCATGGACACACTCACTGAAGGCTGTCTAGCTACTCTCTCAGATGGCCCCTCTCTCAGGAAGGTTCTCTCATCAAAAATGAGCTGTTGAGCCTGTGGACCATTGAGTGAAGTCTGACTGGTGTTCAGTGTAGCATAGCGCATGAGGCGTGGGTAAATCAACACGAGGGAGCATCCTGTGGAGGAAGTCAACCTGGGGAAGGACTTGGGCCCCCCTGCCAGGCACGTGTGAAGCCACAGTGGGGAGAGCAGCCACCAAGTTCCAGAGTCCCAGAGCAGTTTCCTAAGCATAAGCCTCTAAGACAGTAAGGTCAGAGGTCAGACAGGTTAACAGCAGTGAAAGGCAAAGGGCAGAGCCAAACTTGGGTTTGGGGTTGAGCCACCATAAAAGGAAGTTGGGGAATGTGGATCTGCAAAGGAAGGTCCAGATTAGTTCTGCAGAGGCTCTATAGAGATGAGTGGTGGCTTTCGGTGTTGATCCTAGGAACACTTGCATGATCATAACATTTTCTTTTTAAGATTTTTTTTAATTTATTTGAGAGAGAGCGTGCATGTGCACACATGTGAGTGGGGGGAGGGGCAGAGACAGAGATTCTCAAGCAGACTCCATGCTGAGCGAAGAGCCAGATGCAGGGCTCGATCCCACAACCCATGAGATCATGACCTGAGCCAAAACCAAGAGTCAGACGCTTAACCAACTGAGCCACCCAGGTGCCCCATGTAATATTTTCTTTTAAGAGGAATAGATATTGTGTAGTTTCCACTGTGCAATTTAATAATTTTTATTTTCCCCTTTGTTTCTTTCTTTATTCTTTCTTTTCCTCCATCCCTTCCCCTCTGCATCCCCCTTCCCACAAGCATTTACTGAGGGTCTCTTTCATGCCTGTGTTACAAGATTATGGTATTGCGAGCTTGGATTCTTCTTTGAATAGATGCCCAATAGTGTCAGTTATTTAAAATTCAATACCTGTAAACAGCTTGTGAACATACCATATTTTAGTGCCTGTCTGTATTTAGTCAAATACTGAGAACATATGTCTCTTTGTAAATCTACGCCCAGGACTGTTAAAGAGTGATTGAGAAAACACTCTGAAATGTGCCAGTTTCCACATCTCCCTTCTAGTGGAAAGGATTTACTCAGTAAGTACTCACTTAATCCAGCACAGACCTGCCCCCACCTTTCCATCCTCCCTCACCAGCCTCCGGTCCCAAAGAAGGAAACACCCACAGCTCAGCATCCTCAGCAAAGTGAACAGAAGTGTGCACTCATGGCAACTATCCATCTCTGGCATTTAATAACAATGCTTCCAAGAATGAAGTAAAAAGTGCCATATGACACTGCAGAAAAACAAAGGCACCAAAATTTAAAAGGGGAATAAAATTTGTTTATGGACCTCACTAAAAAAAAAGTCGCTGAGTATCAAGTCTAGAGACCCATCTGCTGCTGTTGTTTGGGACTTTTTGAGGGTTGGGGGAATGCGTGTGCTATAGTTTCTGGGTTGAATAGTAACTTCTTGTTGTTTTAAGGAGTTTTGCTCAAATCAAAATTTTTTTCAGTGTATATAATTTAACCAGGCATTTATCAACAACCCAGGAAATCCTAAAGACATAGAATGCTTGCTTGAACAGGGCATTCTTGAGGCTTTAAGCATGAACGCTCTAGCGAGTTTTATGAAATAATAATTATTACTTATTGAGTGGCTACACCATTGCAAGCATTTTTCATATATTATTTCCTTTAAGTCTTAGAGCAACTCTCAATGTAGTTCTCATTTTCCGCACTTCACAGATAAGGGAGTTGAGGTTCAGAGACAATAAGGAACTCTAATAAGTGGTGGAGCCAGGACTCACATGTAGGTCTGTGTAACTTCAGAGCCTGCACTCCCTCTGTTTACTGCTTTCCAAGTGCACTGTTCTGACTAGGCTCCCCGGAATGTCTTAATAGAGCATTGTGGGAGGGCCCAGACAGACTGAAGTGCAGTGCTGTGGCAAGTGGCCCCCATAGATGGATTCTAACTTACTGCAACACTCATTACCCACAGAAGGTTTGCAGAGCTGCCCACTCTTGGACCAAAAGAGATGAATTGCATTGCTCTAAAGTGTAGGTATCTACCCAATGACAAGAGCTCCCCGAATATCAACAAGGAGACATGTACAAATACCTAGTTTATCCAATTTGGATCAAGGTATTTTTCTCACCAAAATTTTACCATTTATCTTGTCTCAAAATGCTTGGGCTTTTTTGTTTTGTTTTGTTTTGTTTTTTTGGATTTTTGTTTTGTTTTGTTTTAGAGGGGGAGGCAGAGAGAGAGGGAGAGAGAAAATCTTAAGCAGGCTCCATGCCCAGCACAGAACCTGATGTGGGGCTCAAGCTCACAACCCTGAAATCATGACCTGAACCAAAATCAAGAGTTGGGTGCTTAACTGACTGAGCCACCCGAGCACCCCTCAAAAATGCTTGCTAATCTTTATTCTTCACTTTGGAAAATACAGGATCACCTAACCAATATGAAACTATTTTTCTGCCCTTTCTCTTCTTTTCACATAATTAATATCTACTGAGTGCCAACTGTGTCAAGTACTCAAAAAGAGTTTCTCACTTTTTTCATTCATGTCTTTCATTTAACAATCTTGCACAGTAGATATTAGCATATTCTCAGAATAGCAAATAAGTTTTACCTTGTGTATCAACTGCGTATTTATTCAAAGCATTAACTATATAACAAAAAATGTTGTAGGCACTATTCTAATTTCTCAGAATAAAATAATAGACAAAGCAGATGTTTATGGTTATTTACTTCTATATAACAAATCTCCCAAAACTTATCAGCTTGATAAGGAAAAATTAAAGAAAACCTAAATAAATGGAAATATGTGCCCATGGACTGAAAGACTTAATTAAGCTATTATTAAGATGTCCGTTCTCCCAAATTGATCTATAGATTAAATGCAATCCCAATTAGAATCCCAAAAGCTGTTTTTGTAGAAATTTACGGGCTGATTCTAAATTTAGTGGAAAAGCAAAGACTCTAAGATAACCAAAACAATCTTGAAAATGAAGAACAAAGGTGAAGACTCACACTACCTGATTTTGAGACTTACTATAAAGTTACCGTAATCAAGACAGTGTGGCACAGGTGTTAGGACAGACATATAGATCAGTAGAACAGAGTAGAGATTCCAGAAATAGGCCCTCATTATATGGTTAATTGACAAATGTGACAAAGTAATTGAATACAGAAAAGATAGTCTTTACAACAAATAGTGCTGGAATAACCCAAATTCAAAATCATAAACCTCAATTCATACGTGTATGATATTTAAAAAAAAAAAAACCTGAAATGGATCATAGATCCAAATATAAAACCTAAAACTCTAAAATTTCTAAAAGAAAATATAAGAGAAAATCTTCTGGTCTTGACCTAGGCAAAGATTTCATAGGTATATAACACAGTAATCCATAACCAATTGGAAAATTCAAACATCAAAATTAAAACATCTGCCCTTCAAAAGGCAGATAAAAAAATGAAAAGACAAGCCACACACAAGGAGAAAATATTTGCAAAACACAAATCAGATAAAGGACTTCTATCCAAAATATAAAAAAGAATATTTACAATAGAAGTTTTTACAAATGGCAAAGAATTTGAACAGACACTTCAATAAACAAGATATACAAATAGAAAATAAGCATATGAAAAGATGTGTAACATCATTGGTCATTAGGAGAATGCAAATTAAAACCATCGTGTGATTAAAATCAAACTACATACTCTTTAGAATGGCTAAAATATGAACTGAGTGCAAAGTGTAGGCAAGGATGAGGAGCAACTGGAACTCCCACACATTGCTGGTGGGAGATGACATGGTCACTTTGGAAAATACTTTTCTGCTTCTTATAAGTTTTTTTTCTTTAAATTTTTTTATTGTTATGTTAATCACCATACATTACCTCATTAGTTTTTGATGTAGTGTTCCATGATTCATTGTTCGTGTATAACACCCAGTGCTCCACGCAGAACATGCCCTCTTTAATACCCATCACCAGGCTAATCCATCTCCCCACCCCCCTCCCCTCTAGAACCCTCTGTTTGTTTTTGAGTCCATCATCTCTCATGGTTCGTCTCCCCCTCCAATTTCACCCCCATTCATTCTTCCCCTCCTGCTATCTTCTTTATTGTTTTTTTTCTTAACATATATTGCATTATTTGTTTCAGAGGTACAGACCTGTGATTCAACAATCTTGCACAATTCACAGCACTCACCATAGCACATACCCTTCCCAATGTCTATCACCCAGCCACCCCATCCCTCCCACCCCCCACCACTCCAGCAACCCTCAGTTTGTTGCCTGAGATTAAGAATTCCTCATCTCAGTGAGGTCATAGGATACATGTCTTTCTTTGATTGACTTATTTCACTCAGTGTAACACCCTCCAGTTCCATCCCCGTGGCAAGATCTCATTCCTTTTGATGGCTGCATAATATTCCATTGTATATATATATATATATATATATATATATATATATATATATACCACCTCTTCTTTATCCATTCATCTGTCGCTGGACATCTTGGCTCTTTCCACAGTTTGGCGATTGTGGACATTGCTGCTATAAACATCAGGGTGCACGTAACCCTTCAGATCCCTACATTTGTATCTTTGGGGTAAATACCCAGTAGTGCAATTGCTGGATCATATGGTAGCTCTATTTTCAACTGTTTGAGGAACCTCCATACTGTTTTCCAGAGTGGCTGCACCAACTTGCATTCCCACCAACAGTGTAGGAGGGTTCCCCTTTCTCCGCATCCCCGCCAACAGCTGTCGTTTCCTGACTTGTTAATTTTAGCCATTCTGACGGGTGTGAGGTGGTATCTCATTGAGGTTTTGATTTGGATTTCCCTGATGCCGAGCGATGTTGAGCACTTTTTCATGTGTCTGTTGGCCATTTGGATGTCTTCTTTGGAAAAATGTCTATTCATGTCTTCTGCCCATTTCTTGATTGGATTATTTGTTCTTTGGGTGTTGAGTTTCAAAAGTTCTTGATAGATTTTGGCTACCAGCCCTTTATCTGATATGTCATTTGCAAATACCTTCTCCCATTCTGTCAGTTGTCTTTTGGTTTTGTTGACTGTTTCTTTGGCTGTGCAAAAGCTTTTTATCTTGATGAAATCCCAATAGTTCATTTTTGCCCTTGCTTCCCTTGCCTTTGGCGATGTTTCTAGGAAGAAGTTGCTGCGGCTGAGGTCGAAGAGGTTGCTGCCTGTGTTCTCCTTTAGGATTTTGATGGATTCCTGTCTCACATTGAAGTCTTTCAACCATTTGGAGTCTATTTTTGTGTGTGGTGTAAGGAAATTGTCCAGTTTCATTCTTCTGCACGTGGCTGTCCAATTTTCCCAGCACCATTTGTTGAAGAGACTGTCTTTATTCCATTGGACATCCTTTCCTATTTTGTCGAAGATTAGTTGACCATAGAGTTGAGGGTCCATTTCTGGGCTCTCTATTCTGTTCCATTGATCTATGTGTCTTTTTTTGTGCCGGTACCATGCTGTCTTGATGATGACAGCTTTGTAATAGAGCTGGAAGTCTGGAATTGAGATGCCGCCAGCTTTGCTTTGCTTTTTCAACATTCTTCTGGCTATTCGGCATCTTTTCTGGGTTCCATACAAATTTTAGGATTATTTGTTCCGTTTCTTTGAAAAAATTGGTTGGTATTTTGATGGGGATTGCATTGAATGTGTAGATTGCTCTAGGTAGCATTGACATCTTTACAATATTTGTTCTTCCAATCCATGTCTGCTTCTTATAAATTTAAACATACATATATTCCCACAAATCCCCACCCTTAGATATTTACCCAAAAGAAATCAATCATGTTCACACAAATACCTGTACACAAATCTTTATAGCAGCTTTATTAATAACAACCACAACTAAATATCCATCAACTGGTAATTGGATAAAAATCCAGGGTTCATACATACAGAGGAATTATACCCAGAAATAAAAAGTAACAACTGGGGTGCCTGGGTAACTCAGTCGGTTAAGCATGGGACTCTTGATTTCAGCTGAGGTCATGATCTCAAAGTTGTGAGATCGAGCCCTGCATCAGGCTCTGTGCTGAGCGTGGAGCCTGCTTAAGATTCTCTCTTTCCCTCTCCTTCTGCCCTGCCCCTGCTCTCTCTCTCTCTCTCTCTAAAAAACAGGCAAAAAAAAAAAAAAAGGAACAGCTAATACATGCAAAAATGTGTATACAAAATGAAAAAAAATCACATAACAGAGACTGTAAATTATATGACTCCATTTACTTCAATTTCTGAGGAAGGCAAAAAAAAAAAAAGCTATGGGGTGTCTGAGTGGCTCACTTGGTTAAGCATCTGTCTTCCACTCAGGTCATGATCCCAGGGTCCTGGGATCAAGCCCCACATCAGGCTCCCTGCTCAATGGGGAGCCTGCTTTTCCCTCTCCCTCTGCTGCTCCCCATGCTTGTGCTCTCTTTCTGTCAAATAAATAAATAAAATCTTTAAAAATAAAAAGAACTATAGAGATAGAAATCACATCAGTGGTGTTAGAGACTGGGGGTGAAGGTAGGAGATTAAGAAGATTACAAGAGAAATTTGGGGGGTGATGGCTGTTACACAATTTTATGCATTTGTCACAATGGTATCTTTTTAAAAATATACATTTCTAATTTTTGCTATACCTAGAAATATAATTGATTTTTATATATTTGTCTTAGATCCAGCAAACTTGCCGAACTTTTCTATTAGTGTTAATGGTTTTAGTCTAGATGCTCTTGAAGTTCCTATGCAGACAATTATATAACTTGTGAATTATAAGAATTGTGTTACTTCCTTTTAATTCCTCATATTTTTTACTTGTTCTTTTTAAATTATGGGGCTAAGCCCTCCAATAAAATGTTATCTCTGAACTAAATAGGAATGTTTCTAACATTTTTACCATTAACTATGATATTTTCCATAAGTTTTTTAGAATACACTATCAAATTCAGGGTGTTTTCTTGTATTCCCGGTTTGCTATGAATTTATATTATAAATGGGTGTTGAATTTTTATTAAATCTTTTTTCTCCATTTATTTTGGTGATCATGAGATTTGTTTCTTTTACTATGTTAGTGTGATAAACTGCATGAAAGATTTTCTGACATTAAATTCCTGAAATAAAGTCTTCTTGGTCATAATTTATCATTTAACTTAGTCATTATTGATTCACAAATTCAAAAAGACCATGCATCTTTTCTGACCACAATGTTCTAAAACTACAAATCAACCACAAGAAAAAATCTGAGAGCACAAATACATGGAGGTTAAATAACATGCTAGTAAACAATGAATATGCCAACCAAGAAATCAGAGAGGAAATCAAAAGATACATAGTTATTGTTGACTCAAATTGCTTTGTTATTAATTTACTTAGATTTTTTGCAGTTATGTTTATAGTTGCTATCAAGCCATAATTTTTTGTATTCTTTTCAAGTATTTTATCAAAATTGTAACAAGTTAGAGAGCTTTTCATCCTTACTATTATGTGGAACAATTTATATAAAATTGAAATCATCCGTTCCTTAAAATTTGTCAAAACTCACTTACAAACTTAACTTGGAGAATTTTTTAAATAAACAGGTTTATATTACTATTTCAATTTCTTTAATGATTACAAGTCTGTTCAAGTTTTCTATTTTATCTTGAGTCAGTTTCTAAAAAGATATGCATTTCTTGTATAAGTTTTCAGAGGCATTGGCATAAATTTGCTAATAGTATTCTCATTTGATTTTTGTTTTCATCTCTACTGAATCAGTAATTACGCCTCCTTTTTCAGGCCAAATATTTTTTTGTAAACTCTATTTTTTATCTTCATTGAATTGACCAGAGATTTTTCTGTTTTATTAAGCTTTTAGGGACGCCTGGGGGCTGTCGGTTAAGCATCTGCCTTCAGCTCAGGTCATGATCTCATGGGTCATGGTATTGAGCCTTGCCTGCTCAGTGTGGAGTCTGCTTCTCCCTCTCCCCCCACCCCAATCATACACACTCTCTCTCTCTCAAATAAATAAATATATATATTTTAAAAAAGACTTTCAGTTTTAGTTCATTCTCTTATACTGTTTCTTTATATATTGTTTAATGAATTTTTGCTCTAACCTTTACCATTTACTTCCATTACTTTATTGGACGCACTCTGTGTTCTCTAGTTTCTTTTCTGGGTAAATATCAATCATTCAATATTTTTCTCCTATGATTATAATGATGATTATTTACCTCATGCTTGAAAAATGTATAAAGAACAATTTAACAAGCACTCAGTTTCTACTACTACTGTAGTAAGAAAAAAGACAGTATAGAGACAATTCTACTTCACCCTTCTCCCTTCCTAGTCAGAAGTAACCAATACACTAGCTTTAGAGGTTATCATGCTTGTGTATGTTTTTATATTTCCATTATATATGTAAACATCCATAAACAAAACTTAGTATTACTATGCATAGTTTTTAACTAACTATAAATGGAATCACACTATATGTATCCTTCTAAAATGTGCTTTTTAAAACTGTAACTGAGGCTTAAAAAGGAACAAGATCTTGCTATTCATGATAACATGACTAGACCAAGAGGGTATTATGCTAAGTGAAATAAGCCAGACAGAGAAAGACAAGTACCATATGATTTCACTCACATGTGGAATCTAAAAACAAAACAAATGAAGAAACAAACAAAAACCCAGAAACAGACACATAAATATAGAGAACGAACTGGTGATTTCCAGAGGAGAGGCAGTAGGAAGATGAGCAATATAAGTAAAGATGTTTAAGAGGTACAAACATCCCGTTATAAAATAAATAAGTCACAGGGATGTAAAGTACAGCAGAGGGAATATGGTCAACAATACTGTAATAACTTTGTATGGTGACTACACTTATTGTGGTTAGTACTGAGTACTTTGTAGAATTGTCCAATCACTGTGTTGCACACTTGAAACTAGTTTAATATAGTATGCCAACTATACTTCAATTAAAATTTTTTTAAATAATAAAATAAAATTTTCCCTTTTTTGCTCAACATTATGTGGTTCAGATTTAACTAAATAAACTCGATTTTAGTTTGTTCATTTAATTGATATATAGTATTTTCATCCATTTGTTATTCAAATGCACACAATTTGTCCATTTTCCCAATGAGGAATATTTAGATTGAATTACAATTTTTTTTGCAATAATAAATGATGCTATGAATATTCTTCTAAATTCTTTGTGCCTATGTGTGTGAGTTTCTTTTACATCTTTAGTAATTTTAAGTATACCTACTTTAAAATATTTTATGAATTTCTCTGATAACCAAAGCTCTTGGTGTTGTAATCCTCGTTTTATTTATTTATCTATCTACCCATTTATCTATCTATCTAAACATTTATATAGCACTTACTATGCTCAAACGTTTACAAATATTAAATTATTTAATATTGTTTTGTCTGTTGGATTTCTAATGAATGTTGTTTTGGTTCGGTGTGTGTTTTGTAATTGTGGATTGTGAGTTCATCTTCTGTCTCATTTACTCTGTTGAACTCCTATGGGAAGTGTTCCTCTGAGGGTGTTTTGTGTTTACATGCTGGTAAACAATGAATATGTTTATTCATTGTTTAACCAAGGAGTAACACTGGCTTAGAATCAATTTATATGTTAATTTCCAGTTTGAATTCATGGAGAACATGTAAAGAGAAGATTTGGGTCTTAAATTTGCATAAAGCACAAAATAGAGACTTTAACTTCTCAAAGATCATATTTTTCACTCAGAGCCAAAGCACAGACATGCTTCCTTATCTCTTTATACTGATAGGTAGAATTTTTTTCCCAGAGAATCTTATCTCTACAGATCAACCCTTCAAGCATTCTGGCTCATGTGGTTTTCCATTCCAGTTCTCTGCCTCACTCAGACCCAAGACTGTACCAATATGCCTGAATTTGACCAAAAACTTAATTACTGTACCTAAAAACATATTCAATCCCTCATTCACCTTCCTCCTCCTAGGGTAGCTATGCCACGAGTTCACATGCTTTTCCTTCTTCTTCACAGTTTCTTTTATGTTCCTGGCACCAGGTGATTTTTCTTTCTTCTCTACAGGATCAACCATGCTATAGTTTAGCTAGAGTTTCTGAAAAGATATATAGCCATGGGTTTATTTTATGATCTTAGTTTTTCATCAGGTTGAAACCAGTTCTTTGGAAGGTTTTAGGCAGGAGAGAGATATAATTTAATTTATGTTCTCAAAGCTCATTCTGATCAATTAGTAGGGGCTGCTCAGAGTACTAGATTAAGAATAATCAGCCCATGTCAGGGCTCAGCGGGAGAGTCATGAACTACTAGGAAAGGCAGTCAGTATACAGGAAGCAGAGTGACAGCATGCACACCATATATCTCCTAGCCCTATTTGGTGTCTCATTTTTCACTTAAATAAGCCAAGGCACCAGGAGGTTTAGTGACTTGCCCAAAGTCACCCAGATGGGAGATATGTTTAGTCTTTTACCCTACAGGCAGTTTTCATCATTTGAATTCCATTATCAATGTCATGATTTATATAGACTAAAGTCATATTCTAATTAATTCCAAATATCTAGACACCAGAGACTTTGTTCAGTGCTAACAACAGAAAGACAAACAAGAAATGGTCCCTGCCCTTGAGGAGCTCACATTCTAGTAAGCTTTAAATAACTAAAAGGTAGAATAAGGGCTATAGCAGCTGACTATACAGAGTGGTCTGGAAAAAAACAGAGAAGCAGCAGCTGAACTCATTTGGGGAGGCCAGGAAGGTGACATTTAATCTATGCAAAATCTATTCAGGTTTGTTTGGTTGTACATCTAGTCCAGGAGTAGAATAAGAAAATGTTCTATTTTTAACTCTGTATTCATTTATGTCATTCCATAAATATTTACTTAAATATTTGCTTGAGTTCTCTCCTTGCATCAAGATTCTCATGGCAAAAGCCAAGGGAGAAGAATGACTGGGGGAAAAAAGCTACCCTTGGCAAGGAAGGGTGGTACAGAACTGCTTCTCCCAAGGTTATACACACCAAGCAAAACAAAGCTGATAATGGAAAAAATATAAGGTCTGGAAAATTTGACTAACAACTACATCAGACTCCCAGGATACTTGTGGCACATCCTTCTTCCCTATGAACGCATGATTTTGGATAAAATGCATATCATATTAGGGTTCTCCAGAGAAATAGAGCTAATAGAATATTAGATACATAGATGGGTGATAGATGATAAAGATAGCTAGATAGATAGGCAGATAGATAGATAACCAATAAGATATATCTATAGCTACAGGTATTTAAGATCTATATATAGATCTTATCTTAGTAGATCTATAGATCTTACTGTTTATAACCTTGGGGGGAATATATATTTAAAAAGAATTATTATAAGGACTTGGCTCATGGGATTATGGAAGCAGAGAAGTCTCAAGATCTGCAACTGGCAAGCTGGGGACTCAGAAAAGCTGACGGTATAAGTTCTAGTCTGAGTACAGAGACAGGACAAGACCAGTGTTCCAGTTCAAAGACAATCAGAAAGAAAGAGAGAGAGAATTCTTCCTTATTCCACCCTTTTGTTCTACTGAGACTTCCAAGGGTTTAGAGGAGGCCTACCCACATTGGGGAGGGCAATCTGCTTTACTCAGCCTATCAATTCAAATGTTACTCTCATCCAGAAACAACCTCACAGATACACCTGGAAATAATGTTTAACCAATATCTGGGCACCCCTAAGACCCAGTCAAGTTGATACATAAAATTAATCATCACACATATATTATAGCTATCATTTATGTCTCAGTGTGAACTTACATTTGAACATACAACTCTTTTAGAAGTAACTACAGTTTAAATTTTATGATAAACAAATTTATTTATAGGGACACCTGGGTGGCTTAGTCAGTTAAGCCTTCCACTCAGGTCATGATCCCAAGGTCCTGGGATCCAGTCTTGCATTGGGTTCCTTGCTCATCAGGGAACCTGCTTCTCCCTCTGCCTGCTGCTCCCCCTGCTTGTGTGCTCCCTCCCTCCTTCCCTCCCTCCCTCTCTCTCTCTCTCTCTCTTTGACAAATAAATAAAGTCCTTAAAAAAAACAAATATATTTATATACCTAAGATATTTTTATATTAAGGGAAAGTATGGATATTTTGGGAAGAGTAAGAAGTAAAGGCTTTATCATGTCACTGTTCAACTTATTCTACCTGGATTATCCCTGCACCTGAGATCCAGAACAGAGTCAATGCATGCTCATTGTTTGGTAGAAGTTTTGGATACCTCTTGTGCCCATCTTCAGAACCCTCTCATCCCCACCTCCATCTCCAGTCACTGCTGCAGAGACTGGTTCTATCTAGGCTGTGATCAACTCTGTGCTGGTATAATCAGAAGACCATCATTTCAATTCCTGCTTGGAGCACCCACTTTAAACCTACTCTATGCTTAATACATAGGACATGGAAATGAAGGCAGCTAATCCCCATGGAACATTCTTTGATCAATAGGGACCTGGAACCATGGATAAACACTTACCCCTTTGGTCCTCTGGGCAGATAATTCCTCAGCTGCTTTCCATAAACCTCCTCAGAAAGTCCTAGCAGAATCAAGCCCATTGTGGTAACCAACTCAATAATCCATCTTGTGTTGGCTTTCCCTTCTTCCCTGTTGTTGCCCGTGCCCTGTACTCCTGTTCCCAAGGATCACATTTCCAAATAAGTTACCCTAGAAGGTAGGCCTTTGTCCCAGGCTCTGATTTCTGGAGGACTCAGACTAAGATTTTGGGCTTTGTTATTTTATTCTGTCCTTAAAAAGGCTTCTAATAATCCAGAAGTTGCAGTTGTATTCAGTGACTAACCTAAAAATTCAACAGGAGTCCTAAAATGTCACCATGACTTCTTTCAAGATGCAGCTATTTAAAAGTAGCTGGTCAAAGAATCAGAACTGACCTCAAAGATAAACCTGTACTTGCTCTGCAGAAACATTAAAGTTTCTTTCAAGCTATTTTCAAGTTTAATTTCTCAAGTTTTCTAATTGCAGATCTGTATGACAGCAAGATTGCCTGTGTCATTAGTGTTTTATTTTTTTGTTCACAACGCATAAAAGTAAGTTCAGTGATACCACTCATCATGACTGCCAAAAGCCAGTATGAATAAAGTCATGCATGCTACTCATAAAAGACCATACTAGGGCCAAGCATCACCCATCATATAGGCAGGTCTGTGTTAATGAGACTGTAAAGAGAGCAACTTTGAGTTCTCAGCAACCTCCTTCATGGAGGCATCCAACCAAGCCATGTGATAATGGCCATTGAGCAGAGTAGAGGTGTGTTGCTTTCACTCACACTCCTTTTACTTAATCCAAGAGTCCAGGGCCAACCCCCTGCACATCACTGGTACCCAAAGTCTAGTTAACACACATCCGAAGGAGGATTCACCATATCACATCCAGATACTTCAAGGCACTGTTAGGCTTATGCACCTGAGTTTGGTTTGCACTATTTCAGATTCCTTGGAATCAAGAGTGAGCTTCTCGTGTAATTCTTCTATAAAAGACACTATAAAATGGTAAAAGATAGGCAATCCAAAAAGTCTGTGTGCCTGGGCTGGCCTGCCAGTAGTCAGTTTAGCACCACCATCACTCCCTTCTGAGCTGCAGGCTACATTTTCCGGAATCCCCTTTGCAATATGGTTCCAACTAAGTTTGCCAATGGAAGGAACACATGTGGATCTTACATTCACAGCCCACGGAGTTCTGACTGACACATCAACCTCTCACTCAAAATTCTTAGAACGGAATATACACCAAGAGAGGGATGGGGGCACTATATGAATGATACCATCTTGGGTTACTCAAAAATATTTTTTGTTGAGCCAAGATGTCCATCGACAGATGAATGGATAAAGAAGATGTAGTATATATATACAATGGCATATTATGTGGCCATCAAAACGAATGAAATCTTGCCATTTGCAATGACGTGGATGGAACTAGAGGGTATCATGATGAGAGAAATAGCTCAATCAGAGAAAGATATGTATCATATGATCTCACTGACATGAGAAATTCTTAATCTCAGGAAACAAACTGAGAGTTGCTGGAGTGGTGGGGGGTGGGAGGGATGGGGTGGCTTGGTGATAGACATTGGAAGTGTATGTGCCATGGTGAGCGCTGTGAATTGTGTAAGACTGTTGAATCACAGACCTGTAGCTCTGAAACAAATAATACATTATATGTTAAAAAAAAAAAGATAGCAGGAAGGGAAAAATGAAGGGGGGGAATCGGAGGGGCAGATGAACCGTGAGAGACTATGGACTCTGAGAAACAAACTGAAGGTTCTAGAGGGGAGGGGTGTGGACAGATGGGTTAGCCTGGTGATGGGTATTAAAGAGGGCACGTACTGTATGGAGCACTGGGTGTTATACGCAAACAATGAACCATGGAACACTACATCAAAAACTAATGATGTAATGTATGGTGATTAACATAACATAATAAAATAAAAAAATATTTCTTGTTAATAACTATCAATTTCCCCCACATGGCCTGGTTAATTCACTCAGAGTTGGTTTCCTCATTTTTGGAGGCTCCCACCAGAGCTTTTGACCCTCTTGCTAGTTCAAGAGTCTCCTTGTTAGGGTTCCCGTGCTCTTACCATCAGTCCCAAAAACCTGTTCACCACTTCCTCCAGGAGACCTTCACATCATCACATCAACAAACTTTCTGATGGTTCACCTGCCCAGCTCAGAATTCCTGAAGTGACGTGCAGATCAGAGCATAAAATTGATATGACATGATGCTTGAGGAATGTCCCTAAGGAGTTCTAGCCCTTGAAAACTTAAACAGTGAAACACAAGACATCACCACCAGGTAGTGTGGAAGCCATTATCAGATTCATGGTGGAAGTGGCCAGGGCTTTGACAGTTTGGGAGTAGAGTGGGGAAGGGGAATGATTATAGGCCAGGGTGACTGGGGTGTGTCCAAGAGCAGGAAGAAGGGCTGCTTCAGGGCTTGTCCCCCAGGCCTTCCATTTGGGACTGGTCCCAAAGAAGTTCCTCAGTAATGCTCAGTGATTGTATCAGTTAGAATCTGCATTTCTCTGCTGCTAACAGAGACTGGAAAAAAGAGTGATTTGCACAAGCCTGATGAGGTGGGCAATCTAGGGCAAAGTCATCAGAGACCCAGGTTCTTGCTGACTTCCTTCTCCACACTTCTTTATATGTGGTGCCCATTTTCAAAGTTATCTTGTCATCTGAGGTGGCTGCTAGAGTTCTAACCATCACATCTGTGATCCAGGGAAGAAGCAACCGGAAAAGTAGCAAAGGGCACAAGAGGCATATACTACCTGTAAGCTTGTTTTTTAAGGACTTTCATGGAAATCACACCTAAATCTTATATCTCAATGGCCACCCCTAGCTGCAAAAGAAGCTGAAAAATGTGGTTGTGTACCAGACACATTGACAGCTGAAATAAAACCAAAGTTCTGTGACTAAGAAAGAAGTTGGAAATGGACAGTAGACAGGCAACCAGGAGTCTCTGCCACAGTGGTGAAGACCATGGGCTCTGGAGGGAAACTGACTCTGCCACCAAGTAGCTAAGTGGTTCTAAGCAAGTCACTCAACCTCCCAGAGCCCAGCCCATCTGTCTGTGAGTCAGGGGTAATAGCAAAGTGGCTTCATGAGGTCACTGTGTGGATTAAAAGAGACAAGTCCTTAGAGTGGCCCTCACAGTGCCAGGCATGCACCTATTGCCAGAGTCAGAACCTTTCACAGGTGACCTGAAATAGCTGTACTCTTCTCCTTGGCTCATAGTCTCTGAAATCTCCCTTGTCTGTCCCTTATCTACCTACCTGCTGATCCCACAGCTTCCCAAAACAATCAGTCTTGCTCAGCCCAGTGTAATCAGGCTCAAGACTTTAATCTCAAATCCTATGTGAGCCTCCTCCCTTGTGGCAAAGGCCATCAGTGCCCACTTGGGACTCATCATTCTAGCACATGCCAAGGGGCCTCCCACAAGCACATGTGCCCTGAGGACCTTCTCGCCACACACATGAAGCCAGTAGATGTAAGGGGGGAAGGGTGGCACCCCCAGGAGCAGCCTTCCTCAGTGACAGAGGGAACGGCTCTGAGGTAGGACTGAGCCATGTGGTAACCTGCTAAATTTGGCACCTTTCATTGGCTTCTTTCCCTTGACCATCTTGGCTCCCCCTCCCTTACCAGTGCATCCTGGTAGCACCTGCAAAGAAACTACTCACACTGAAATCTCATCTGGAGTCAGCACCTCTGCCTGGTCTTAGCCTCCACAGTGGCAGATACACCAGCATGGAATGAGAACAGCCAACTCTCATGTCTCCAACATCCTTGTTCCACACTCCTGCTCCACCTATGGATGAACGGGGAAAGGGAGGCAGAGTCCTTTCCCTTCATCAAGACTGCTGAAGTCTTCCTGTCGCCTTCAAACTCCAATGGGAGCATCTAAGTATTGCAGGGTTTCGTAGGAAGGATGTTGGGAAGGAAGTCGCTGCATTATCCCCCTGACATGGGTGATCCTCCCCAGCTCACCTCTTCCAGCACCCCCACAGAGTCCCACCCCTACGCTCCCTCTGTACAAGCCTCTTGCTGCCAAGGTCCCTCACTGGTAGGCAGTCCCCTTGGATGAGAACCGCTGAGGAAACCTAAGCCCGCCTACCTTCCCCAGCATTCTCTGGGCCCAAAGGAAGCACAGGCATCTTTGTCATACCAATGGTGCAAAGCACCTATAACACTCCTGTCCTCTTGCCCTGCACCCTGTTAGTGCAGGCTACTCCCATGGGCCTCTCACCTTAAAGATCTCTAGACAAGGATCTGGCTCTAGTCTCCCCAGTGCTGGATACTCCCAGTCTCCCAAGGATGCTTGTCAGGCTGCCCAGGAACTCCCCTTCCATAGGCAGCCCTAGAAGTGCCCAGAGGTTTCATCAACTCAGACGGCGTCCTGCAAGGAGTGAGATGCTTGCCTCCCTTTATTTATACAGAGTTTGCTTGGCATCGCCTCACTTAGCTTGGGGCTGAAGTCCCCCCACTGAAGAAGGAAAAGAAAATGACCCATCACCAACACCAGACTGATGACTCATGACCCCTACAAATTTTTCAGGTCTATTCCTCCACCCAAGGAGGAAAGTGCACTGATGAAGGTGGCAGGAGAATTTCTGTCACCTCTTAGTAAATCGTGGGGAAGGAGAGGTCCACTGACTCCTTTGCTGCTCTGGGGCTATGAAGTTCTTAGTGCTCACTGTCCTGACCTTAAAGCTCTAACCAGAGTTCTGAGGTAACAGGATACACCCCAACCAGTGTCCCTCAATTCCATTATTATTGTTGTTATTGTAACTTTCCCAGCCACACTGACCATATTTAACTAAGTGCTCCTCTTCCAGGCAGTCCTCCCAGCGAGGCATTTGCAGAAGCATGGTCACTTCCTCCTTTTTTTAGTGGCCCCTCACTCTAATTTCTTGATGTTCCCCAGAGTCTTTCTTAGCTTCCAAACTTGAGGTTCAACCCTGACTGGCATGAGAAATGCCCTGCAGGCCAGCCAGAGTTGGGGCCTGGAATCGAGAAGTTGCTCAAGTGATATCCCCTTGGCGTGTGTGGAGGGGTGTGTGTGTGTATGTATTTACATACACTTATATCCATGTTTGTATGTGATCTCTAGAATCTGCAGTGTGAAGGGAACCAGGTGGTTGGAGGATGGGGTGCAAGATTTATATTACTAATAATAGCTAACACATGTTTTATACTTCCTATGAGCCAGCACTGTGCTAGGCACTTAATATATAGTAATTCATTTAATTATCATAACAACTGTCTGTGGTAGATGTTATTATTATGCTTATTTTACAGATGAGGAAACTTTGTTTCAATTTTTTACCTTAGGCTTGCATTCCCTATTTAAATAGAGATGACAGATGGAGGGATGGACAGTTGGACAGATTTAAGCTCTCCGGGTAAACCCTTTTCACATGCCCAGTTGAAACCCTGTGTTCTAAAGTTACTGTTCCAACCTCAATAAGTGCCAAGAGTTTCTAGAATACCCCAGAGGGGGGGAACAGGAGGTAAGAGAACCTCTTGGCCACAGCCTCTACCTATTGTGATCACAGCTGCCCTCCAAAGACCTGGTGTTAATGAGGCTTGGACCAGCTGCTGGAGTGCGCGCGGTATGGAATCCGTCTCAATAAATCCCTGTCTCCCTCACAAATGGCTCAGGATGAGATCTGTAAGTCACTGTACATAGTGCATGAAGAGTAGACAGGCCCACCAAACAGGGCTCAATGGAGTCAGGTGAGCTCATGTACATCTTAAGGTGCTGTGGGAGGGGTGGAAGGAGGCTCGGGCCATAACTTGGTTTCCTAATGGGAATGAGGGAAGCGCTTCTGCATCAAGGTGACTTCACCTGCTTACAGTTGAAAACAAATGAGATCATGTCTGTAAACTCCTGTGAAGATCTTTGAGATCTTCAAAGAGAGTGCAACACCCTCCCAGTTCACGATTAATTCTAAGCTTGCAGGGGGGTACAAGTTCTTTTCCTTCCAACCTAAGCCATCCTTCAGAGCCACTCACAGAACTAAATGTATGAAGTGGCAAGGTGACTGCCTGAAGCACCAGGTCTACATCCTAACCCCCTAGTACTCTCTGTCATTTTAACAAATGTCATTGGATGGCTTCTCACTGGCTGGGTTAGGTCATGCCCCCACACCAGAACCAACCAAAAGGAATGGAAAGATTTCATTAGACCTAGGAAACCAATCATATTCCCAGCCCTAGAGTCCAGGAAGTGTGTATCTGTCCCACTAAATTGCAGAGGCTAAGCAGGGTAGGGGAAGAATCCATTGATGGAATGCAGTGTAGAGGAAAGGCAGACAACAGAAAGAGCTGTCCAAAATGGAGCCTCTTTGAGTCCATAGCCTCAGAGTGAGATAAAATTTAGCTAATAAAAATACGTGGGCAGGTTGTCCCCAGGGGCTATCATGAGCTATGTGTAAAATCATCAAATGGTAGAAATAGAAGAAACCTTGGAGACCTTCTTATCCTACCCCCTCATTTTACTGGTGAGGAAGCTGAGTCCCAGGGAGGCCACCCAGGAGCTGCCAACAGAGCTGGGTCAGACTCCTACCTGGTCTCCTGACTCCAGGGCCGTAAGAACAGTGCTGGCAGAGCCTGAAGGTGGGGGACATGTGCCCTGCCCCTTCAACCTCTCTGAGAGCAAATTTTTAAAAACTTCTCTTGGAAACTGTGAGAGAATCAGTATTCTGGTTGTGATATTATACTATAATTTTGCAAATGCTTACATTGGGAGAAACTAGATGAAGGGTGCAGAGAATCTCTCTGTATTATGTCTTACAATTACCTGAAAGTCTGCAATTATCTCAATAAAATTTTCAATTAAAAAATTGTGAGAGGATTTTCAAAATGGCAAAAAATTTTATACCCAGCCAAGACAGTGGTATATTTGACTCATCAAATCACCGTCTGAACCAAATAGAGAAATATAGAACAAAAATAGAAAAAGTATTAAAATATATACCTGTGTGTATGTGTGTACCATAGCTTCACTCAAAACCAAAGCAAACATCTCCCAAACAAGATCAGAAGTGGAACAGAAACACTCAGCCATAAGGGGATGAGGTAGAGGCTTTGTTGAAGCTATGGGTCTATTGTACTCTGGGACTAGGGTCAGGCAGAGTGACTGGGAATCAATCCCCATATAGGAACAGGGACCAAGTTCCTCATGTTAGGGTAGGGTAGAGAAGGCTAGGGCAGGCTTCTCTCATCCATGATGGGTCATAATTCAACATCCACAGTGCAAGTATAGATAACAAAATCTTGACAGGGTAGATGGAGAAGCAGAGACAACCCACAGTCACTGGTTGCAAATGGCATCTGCAATATCCATGCAGGATGAGAGGTCAAAGTGACCAATATAAGAATTGGTTCTGAACCACCCAACCTGGAGAGATGAACACAGGGGAGGGAAAAACCACACACACACACACACACACACACACACACACACTTTACTGTCTTCCCTCTCCTTCTTCTTCTTGTTTTGGTCCTTGTTTTCGCTCTTCACTGAGTAGACAAAATTCAGTCCATCCAAGAGAGCCAGTATTGCTGCCCCCAGAGGCTAAAGACAATGTAAGGTTGTTTTGTCACTGCCTTGGACACCTCTATGCCTCTTACTCTGAGAAATCCATTTTAAAAAGGTGTGTTAAAAGATCCTCAGAATTTTCAAACTGTTATTTCTCTCTAGAAATTTTTGGCATAGCCCTCCTGCCCCTGTGTGCTCGAAGGCCTGGGAATATTTGTTAGGAGGGAAGGGCACAAGAAACCATCCTCCAAAGCCTCTTGGATTCAGTGCCTCCCTAGAAGTTTCATCTCTAAGAATGTGCTTCATTTGGATTGTGTGACCCAAATTCATTTGCCCATAAAGCACCCTTCTAAAGAACCAAAGAAGTTTATTCTCATCCAAAAAAAAAAAAAAAAAAAATGAGCAAGTATAAGAATAGAGAGTCAAAAGCTTTCCCTGAGGTCACAAAGCAAATCAGAATCAAAGTTTGGGCTTGACTCCAGAGTCCTCTACCCAGCTTGCTTTCCCCTATACCTCAAGACCTCCTTTGCACAATTTGAATATAGAATATCAAACAGAAAGCTACAACTGTTTTCCTTAAATTCCAGCTAAAGTCAAGGAAATCTTAACTTTTCAGGATGACATAATTAGAGGATAGTTTGGTTTCACATTGTTTAGCACAACTCCAAGATTGAAATAAATGTTTGGTTAAAAAAAAATTTATAGACTATGAATTGGAGTGACATGGGACATATACTCTAATTCCTCCATTTCTCAGATAGCAAAATAGAAGTAGAGCTAGGAGAAGGGATTTGTTCTAGTCAGAGGAAAAGCTCTGGGCTCACAATTCAACATTTACTGAGCACTCAATTGCTGGAACTGAGCTAGCTTTGTCCATCCACTACCTGACCTAAATTCCACACAGCCTCATGCACTGGATACCATTAATTCTATCCCCATCTTATAGACCAGAACTTGGAGGCTAAGAGAGGTCAGGTAAATGGCTCAAGGTGACACTGTTGGTGAGTGGCACTATCTAGAATCGAGGCCAAGTACGGCAGACTTCAAAGCCCACCTCAAGACCACACTATGCCATCCTTTCCTTACCCATTAACCATGTGGCTCCAGGAAATTTCTTGCATGAGTCAGATTTTGTTTTGTGCCTTGGCTCTATCACTCTCTACCCAGACAGAGTTTAGCAACTTACCCTCTTTGAAACTCAGTTTCTGGGCGCCTGGGTGGCTCAGTCGGTTAAGCATCTACCTTTGGCTCAGGTCATGATCCCAGAGTCCTGGGATCCAGCTCTGCATCAGCCTCCCTGCTCAGTGGGGAGCCTGCTTCCTTCTCTCCCTCTGCTGCTTCCCCTGCTTGTGCTCTCACCCTCTCCCTCTCTCTCTCAAATAATAAATCTTAAAAAAAAAAGAAACTCAGTTTCTTCATCTGTGAAGTGGGCATTATAATAACACCCACCTTGCAGGCCTATTATGGGATTGAGATAATCTATGTAAATCACCTAGCCCTGTTCTTGGCCATAGTAGTCAGTTTGTTCTCTTGTTTACCCTCTTGTAGTGACCAGCCTCCAAAATAACCCCAGTGATTTCCCACCTCCTGATGTCATATCCTTGTATATTTTCCCAAACTGTACCAGAGTCAGTCTGTATGACCAAGAGAGTATAGCAGAAGTGATATACATCATTTCAAAAAAACAGGGTATAAAAGATTATGACTTCCCTCTCAGTCTAACTATCGTCTATTTATCTATCATCTGTGGGATCACTTGGGAACACCAATAGCCATGTCATGAATGGCTCTATAGAGAGGAGCACCATGGAACTAAGGCCTCTAGCTAAGAGCTAGCAAGAAACTGAGGCCCTCCAACAACCATGTGAGGGATCTTGGAAAGGGATCTTTCAGCCCCAGTCCAGCATTCAGGTGACAGCAGCCCCAGCAGACAGCTTGAATGCAACTTCATGAGAGATTCTGAGCCAGAACAACCCAAATAAGCCACTTCTAGATTTCTGACCCTCAAAAGCTGTGTGAAACGCTAAATGTTTGTTGACTCAAACTGCTAAGTTTTGGAGTTACTCGTTACACAGAAATAGACAACTAATACACCCTTACTTGATTTCCATGGGGGGGTCCATAGAGTTATGATGATAGACTTTTGGAGCCTGGGGCTTGGCTTAGAGTTTTCAGGCCTGGCCAAGTTTCTTCAGAGACCCATAACTGCCTGATTAAGATTTGTCCCACTTAACACTCTATGTACATCTTCCCCTTGGCCTGCTTCACTGGGTCTGCATTTAGAAGCTGCCTTTAATAGTCTTGAAACAGAATACCGTTCCAAGCCATCAAGCAACAGAAACAAAGGTGTTTGTTGGGGGTGGGGGGGGGGCGAATGAAAGCATTCTTTTCATTTACATGTCAGCCATGGAGAACAACATGAAAGCATTTTGCAAGTTTTCTTGAATTTGGGCTTCTGTTTTGATTTTTTAAAAGTGCAAATCAGCATCCAAGACCAAACCTTGGGGTAGCAGAGAAATTTAATTAGAACGTAGGATGTTTCACATAAATTTGTTTCTTTCTGTTGTTTTCTTAAGGCTGACAGGATCACCCATCTGCTTAAAATATAACTGAGTGGGGAAGTGAGAAGATTATAAAAGATCTATTCAGAAAGTTTAATTCCAAACCAGAAGCCTGGATATGACTGCTGATACTGGCCTTGAATTGGGGTTGGGGGGGGGAGCGGTTCTCTGTAAGCCAAAGATATATAGTAGTCAGAATCATCAGCCCCTAGCCTATGATAGTCATAAGGAATATTCAGAAATATTCTGGCCCTCTCCTTTTGGACACACAGTAAGATTGCAATTGCCATTCTCTCTTTCCTTTAAAGTTATGCAGAGGTGTGTGACTTGCTCTAGCCAATAAACTATGAGCAGAGATGATATGTACCACTCTCTAGTGGAAACTTTAAGAGCTAGCACACCAATCCCTTCCCTCTGCCATAGAGATCATAGTAGTACCTGTTGAGATGGCACCATGGTCAGCCTGGCTCTCTGACCCCAATGAGCAGACCATCCCAGGCAGTTTACAGTGAACATATAATAAGAACCATAAATACATTTTTGTTAAGTTAAGCTACTGAGATTGGTAGGAGTGGAGTGGAGGAGTATTAGTTACACAGTTTAAACCAGCATACCTAACTAATGCATTGACTTAGAAAATTAGTCCATGATTTGTTCAATCTTTATTCACTCGGTGAACATTTAGCAAGCCCTAACTCCATGTCAAACATCATTCTAGATCCTGGAGGCACCACCTAAGACAATATCAGGCACCCAATACTTGTGGAATAAATATTTGTTGAATAAATAAATAATCATAATAATTACTAATATCAACATAATGCTTAGTTTATAAGAAGGGCCCAATAAATGACATATGCCATGAATTTTTTTCAACAACCCTAGGAGGTAAATACTACCACTACATCCATACATACATGTAAGAAACATAGGGTTTAAAGTGGTTAAGTCATTCACTGTAAATTATATAATCAATAAGTTGTATAGCTAGCCTGAAACCCATGTTATCTTTGGATCTATAGTTTGTGCTGTTAACCATTATATTATGCTATCACTAAACAGGTGAGTGAATAAATGAGAATAAAGAGGAAGCATTTGTCTTTGAAGGTTTTACAATATAGCAGGGACACTGATGTGCACAAACAATTCCAATTCCAAGAAATCTGAACCTGGTGGAACTGGAAAGGTTTTATAGAGAAAGCAACATTTGAGCTGGGTATGGAAGAAGCTCAGACAAGTTAACAGAGAAGGGGGGAGGGCATTCCAGGCTAAGAGAATAGCATTTTCAAGGGCATGATGGATAGTGCCACTACCAGGAAACAGGCCTCATTACAGGAATGAGAAATCCCCCTTTGTCTTCCCAATACCCTGTAACTGGTCTAAGAAAGTCCTTAGCTGTGACAAAGTAGCCAGTAGTGAAAGAAGGAAAGTAAGCACCGTGCTAGCTACATGACTTTCAGGGCCACCATTCACTCTATGAATGTTTCTTGAGCCTCTCCATCAAGCCTGGCAATATGCTGGCTCTGGGGCTGTAGCAATGAGTGGTTGAGCATTGCAGACCTGAGCAGTAGGCTTCAGAGGCCAGTTTGCATCAAGATAATCTACACAAGCCAGGCAAGGCTCAAGCAGAAATCCTAGCCAGATGAATGAACTTTGGGAGGATTTTGAACAAGTCGCCCAATCCCTGGGACAGAAGCACACACCATCTTCTTAGCCATCCTTTGTCCTAGTGGGCAGCCATCCATGTCAAGTACATTAACTGGACCTCAGAGTGTCCAAGATATGTTCGGTTCGTAGATACTTTATCCAAAGACATCCTCACTTCCCTTGTCTTTCCTGGCCTCTAGCTACTTTTGTTGTAACTGCAATAGTATGGGAAGTTTTATAAAAATCCCTGCAGCCTAATACAGGAGCAGTGGTGTTTGAGGACTGGCTGAAAGGGCTTTGGAGGTTTACAAAAGGATCCAGTTTCCCAGAAGCTTATGTCTGTGTGGCTCTGCTTCAAAGGCCACTAAATTCCCACCAGAATTAAGAAGAAAAATTCCTCAAAATCCTTTTCACTCAGGGTGTGCAAGGCAAGGATTAGATCCATCATGCACAACCTATCTTACTATCCATGATTCTCTTTTGTGGGGATTGAGCTGGCTCAAGGATGTTCTGCCTGCCTGCAGAGGGACAGACTCTGTGGGCTTAAAATCTGCAATCGGCAGCAACAAAAGCTCAAAGCTTCCGACCTCTGTATGACTGGAATCACCCCTCAAAACCAGACCAACTTGCCAAAAATAAGTTAGTCAAAAGCTAACTTGCAAAATAATCAATTTTCCAAAAGTCTAATAAACAGTAAAAACTCACCAAATTAGGATTTTTTTCCCTAGGTGCCCCTGCCTCTCACCTTGCCTTGGCCCTTGGAATACTTACCTTAAAAATTGTTTTCAATCAACAAATTGGACATTCAGTGAACTGCTTATTCAGTGAATTAATTCATTACGAATTTTCACAAATTGACCTATAACAGCCCCTCACCTGGATGCATACAAGGACTTCTGCTCAGCTCCTCCCTCCCCCAGTCAGAGTCATGAGAGCACTTGTCAGAAAAGTTTCCATGACCTTAATGACCTCAATTGTTCTGGCCAGAAGGCCTTTGCATCTGAATATGGAAGAATTGTCACCATCCCCCACAGAGATGCACCATCCCTCCCCAGTGTGGGAAGGAGGCTTCATTGTTGAAAACTTGCCCGCTGTTTGTTTACTTAAATTTGGGCACTTTCTCTGACCTCGCTGGAAAGTCATTATGAAAGAGCGAACTCTTGGCGGGTGTGTACGTTACAAGTGACATGCTTTAAAAACACCTCGTGTAAATCAGATATTGCCATAAAATGGAAATTGCAGCCACAAGTTGCATACTTATTACAGCAGTGTCTGATATATGAGGTGACATTGACACTATATAACAGGTAGCCTGAGAAATAGAAAGTTACATGTGGAAAATAAAAGATAATTATTTTTCAATCCATAATAATACAATCTCTCTTATTTTTGACATCACAGAATCCTGAATCAAAGCTGGAAAGATACTTAAGGCTGGTATCCAAGCTCTTCATTTTACAGATAAGAAAGCTGAGGCCAGCAAGAGCAAGAAGGAGAGAGCCTAGCAGAGCTGCTGCCTTGACACCAGGCAAGAAGATTCCATGGCTCTGTCCACATTCTTCCCTGAATTTATGAAGATAGGAAGTCTACTTGAGTCTACTCCACAGCAGAGTCAAGGGAGCACTCTGGAGGCAAGAGACACATGGTCCCGGCCATCAAAACATTCACAGTTGGGCACAATGGAAAGACCAAGCTTAAGCCTTACCTCTTTGACCTTGGACAAGTCATTTAGTCTCACTGAGTTTCGGTTTCTTAGTACAAAAGATGAAGCTGATTTCATGTTCCTATCTCACAAAGATATCATAAAGAATTAAATGAGACATTCAGGGTAAGATAAACAAGGCATTTGACCTATCAAGAACCAAATTCATGTCATTTTGTACCAATCTCTACAAAAGGGCCACCATTGCCAAAAGTGAATGCCATCACTTGCGAATGCCAGTTCAGGGTGAAACTGATGGGGTTGTTGTACTCAACATCTGTATCCTCCAGCCATTGCCCCAGATATGTCTCCCCAGAACCTGTACAAATATGCACCTCCCAGACACCCATAATGGCATCATTCTGTCCCCCAATTTAGAGTTACTTCCAATTTCAAAGGACTTCTGATTCCAGAAATTGAAATTCTAAGTGAATTCAGTGGTCCATGCATATATTTCTGAAACTCTGCCACCACTAATCCCATCTCCCAGAATATAAACTGCCCAAGGGCTGGGATGTTTTGGCCCTTCATTCCACAGACATTTATGGAGAGCCTCCTTTACACCAGACGCTGAACAAAACACTGCCAATGCTGTAATGCACAAGGAACAAAGCAAACTCCTGCTTTAATGGATTGAGATATGCAATTAAGAAGGAGAAAAGTAGAAAAACAATTCTTTAAGTAGAAGAGAAAACCAAAATATTGTCAGAATGACAGATACTTGGAAGGAAATACAAATGGCTGATATATTGACTGGGAATATGGCACACAATCAGGGTGGCATTCAGCCGGTGTGCACAGATGTGGCCGTCCTGGTTGTGCATGGCTAGTATCTGTTGGATTAACCAGTGATTGTGCTATCCCTGATGTTAGAAATGTTTAATGCCACCATTGGTGTGTGGCGCATCTTTAGATTGTTGAGGAGGGCATCTTCAAGAGCACAGTATTGAGCAAGATCTGAATGATGAGAAGTTGACCATGAGTAGATCTAAGGGAGGAGTGTCCCAGAAGACAGCACCAGCATGTGCAAAAGACCTGTGGCAGGAAGAGAAGCTGGGAATAGGAGAGAACCAGCCAGGGTGACTGATGCACAGTAATCACCAGGTTGGCAAGGTGAGCAGGAGCCATGTACCAAATTTGGGGGTTATTCTGAGTGTGGTGAGGAGGAGAAGTTTCAAGCTAGGGAGTGAAAGGTTTTGGATTTTCAATTGTAAAAGAGCACCCTGGTTGCTTCTGTGGAGAAGTAAGTGTGTATCAGTGCCTAGAATTGTGCCTACTAGGTAGCAGGAGCTGAATAACCTACTACTAAATCAAAGAATGAACATGCCTGTACCTTCTCAGGTGCTAAATGAGGCCATTCCTGATCTGAGTTGAATATTTTTTAAGTCCTCTCTCTATGGCCACTACTGAGCAAAGGTGAAATGTTCTCATGCATTTTAGCTGCTGATGGTGCTTGAACTATTCCAATGAGTCCCAGCTTAGATGGTGGTCCCTGAGGCAGGCTCCGGACTTCACACAGTGGGGATCCTTGAGGAACATCTTGCGCAGTTTCCAGGCAGAAATGGACATCTCACACCTTTCTCACTCACAAACCTTAGCACCTAGAAGCCCAAGCTGATGAGCTCCTATTTTTTCGGTAGGTCTCTCCACTATAATGGGAAAATTAGACTGTCATTGAGGAAAAGTCCTATTTGGGATTGCCATTAGCACCTCTGATTTTGCAATCTGGGTTTGTACATGATTTTCTCACTTTGCTTGTCAATGAAAGGAAAGGAGAAGCTTAGGAGAGAATTTTGTTTATTTATTCACAAATATTTATTTGTTATTAACCTAGTATATCGCAGATATTGCTGTAGGTGCTGGGAGTACAGAACTCATTAAAAAAATTTTTTTATTTTATTATGTTAGTCACCATACAATACATCATTAGTTTTTGATGTAGTGATCCACGATTCATTGTTTTCGTATAACACCCAGTGCTCCATGCAGTACGTGCCCTCCTTAATACCCATCACCAGGCTAACCCATCCTCCCACCCCCCTTCCCTCTAAAACCTTCAGATTGCTTCTCATAGTCCATAGTCTCTCATGGTTCATCTCTCCCTCCGATTTCCCCCCTCCTTCATTTTTCCCTTCCTTCTCCTCATGTCCTCCATGCTATTCCTTATGTTCCACAAATAAGTGAAATCATATGATAATCGACTTTCTCTGCTTGACTTATTTCACTTAGCATAATCTCTTCCAGTCCCATCCATGTTGATGTAAAAGTTGGGTATTCATCCTTTCTGATGGCTGAGTAATATTTCATTGTATATATGGACCACATCTTCTTTATCCATTCATCTGTTGAAGGGCATTTCGGCTCTTTTCACAGTTTGGCTATTGTGGACATTGCTGCTATGAACATTGCGGTGCATGTGGCCCTTCTTTTCACTACATCTGTGTCCTTGGGGTAAATACCCAGTAGTGCAATTGCTGGGTCATAGGGTAGCTCTATTTTTAATTTTTTGAGGCACCTCCACACTATTTTCCAAAGTGGCTGTACCAACTTGCATTCCCACCAACAGTGTAAGAGGGTTCCCCTTTCTCCACAGCCTCTCCAACATTTGTTGTTTCTTGCCTTGTCCATTTTTGCCATTCTAACTGGTGTAAGGTGGTATCTCAATGTGGTTTTGATTTGAATTTCCCTGATGGCTAATGACGATGAACATTTTTTCATGTGTCTGTTAGCCATTTGTATGTCTTCTTTGGAGAAGTGTCTGTTCATGTCTTCTGCCTCATTTTTGACTTATTTGTCTTTTGGGTGTTGAGTTTGAGAAGTTCTTTATAGATATTGAATACCAGCCCTTTATCTGTAGTGTCATTTGCAAATATCTTCTCTTATTCCGTGGGTTGCCTCTTTGTTTTGTTGACTGTTTCCTTTGCTGTGCAGATGAGGAACTCATGAAATTTAAAAAACAAATCATTGCCTTTGTGAGGAGAAACAGACAATACACAAAACAAAGCAAATCATTATATATAATTTTATATGTGTAATACTTGAGATATATATTGCACAAGAAACAGAAGAGGGAGAGTCCAGGGGCTGCATTTTTAAATAAGGTCCTCGGGGAAGGTCACTTGAAGGAGGTGAGGGATTAGTCCTAATGAAGTCTGCAGGGAGAGTGCTGCAGGCAAATTGTCCAGAGGCATAGGGCTTAGGGCGTTTAAGGAGCCACAAGGACACCAGTATGGCTACAGTAGAGTAGAAAAGGGGGAGAAGAGTGTGAAAGAAAGGCAAAGAGGTGAAGCTGGGGCAGATGCTGTTGGGCTCTGTGGGTCTGGTTAAGACTGGCTCTTATACAGAATGAAATGGAAAACACCAGAGGATTTTGAGCAGAAATATATTTACAGGATCACTTTGTTGATGTTTGGGGAACAGACTGAAAGAAAGCCAGGACAAGAGCTGAAAGAGTCCTTCCTCCATCTGCTGAAAGAGCTTCCTGAAGCTCCCTCTCTTGTCCTTTGGTGTCATTAGGAGTAAGCGTTAAGGGTAACTGCTGCAGCATCTCCATACCCACCTGAATATGAAGCTACTCCATGGAAGAGACAGAACCAAGGGAACTGCAGCAAAATGCAGACAGAATTATAGAATTTGGTCACCTGTGAAGCCCTCCTTGCACCTGAACTTCCAGTTTTGTGAGTCAATCAACACCATGATTGTTCTAAACCAAAAAGAATTGGGTTTTCTGTTTCTTGCACCCAAAATGTTTCTGATTCATCATCCAATCTCACTATCCATCAATCACTGTTTGCTCCCAACATTCATGCTGTGGCTTCCCAGACAATCTCTACTTAGTTGTGTATAAGGTCTCAATTCAGGAAATGGTGTCACCTTTTTCTCTATGAGATGTCCTTCCATGGAATCCTCCAACATTGGAGTCTTCAAACAGTCAGATTCATCAACCATTCCTCATAATTTGTGTACTAATTCACTCAACATTTATTGAGTCCTGGACTGGTCCTTGCTCTGTCCTATATGAGCAAAATCAATCCCAGCTCTTAAGGAGTCAAGAGTGTATATGAGAGACTATGGACTCTGAGAAACAAACTGAGGGTTCTAAAGGGGAGGGGCGTGGGGGGATGGGTTAGCCTGGTGATGGGTATTAAAGAGGGCATGTATTGAATGGAGCACTGGGTGTTATACACAAACAATGACTCATGGAACACTACATCAAAAACTATTGATGTAATGTATGGTGATTAACATAACATAATTAAATTTAAAGAAAACAGAGAGTATGCAAGAAAGAGAGATCTGCTGGTTACCTGACATTGTATCAAGTGTTATAAATGGCTTTCTTTAGTGTAGCCCATGCATTAGCAAATACTTGACCCTCTTTGGGCCTCAGTTTGACCTTCCATAAATAACCCTTTCCAACTTTGGAAGTTTATGGATCTATGATTGATGGTAACTTTCCTTTGGGTTTGATCTCTAGAGTGAGATTTCTGTACTAGACAGTGAACCACAGATCACAAAGACCTCTCATATTTTTTCAAAACCAGAGTAAAAATCACAGTGACATGGCTCATGACTAAGTAAGATTTGGCAGTACCATGAGCCAAGTCACATACTTCCAAATATATACAATAAAAACTTTTTAAAATGTAGTTATCTCATAACAAAGATATTAGTCATCTCCCCACTATCAACCACCAATTTCCAATTTCTCCCTTCTTAACTTCTTGCTTGAGTGATATAGCACTATGGTTAAGACAATTAGCTTGGAATTAGTCTGCTTAGTGTCCTCATTCCTTTTGACGCCTACATATCGATCAATTGATCCTTCTGATTCCCTCTTCCTTAAAATTCTTCTCTGATACCAGTGAGATTACATTTGAGTGATTCTCCCACATGTCTGGAAGCTAGTATTATATAAGTCATCTTGACTGATGCCTCTTTATCCATCACCAATTATCTGAAAATGTCCCCAGGTCCCGTCCTTATCTTCTTCTCCCTCTAAATTTCTTCTCCTTGAGCATCTTTCATCTTATGACTAAGTCTCAGACCTGTATTTTTTGTGTACCCCTTTGATCTGTGCACCAACACATGTTTCACACATCTCTTCCCCTTCCCTCTTCTTCCCTTTATCAGTTAGGATTCATCCAGTAAAACAGAAACCATTCTAGGTGTTTTAAACGGAGAGAATCTTTTATTACTATTATGTTATGTTAATCACCATACATTATATCATTAGTTTTTGATGTAGTGTTCCATGATTCATTGTTTGCATATAACACTCAGTGCTCCACGCAGAACGTGCCCTCTTTAATACCCATCACCGGGCTAACCCATCTCCCCACCCCCCTCCCCCCTAGAACCCTCAGTTTGTTTCTCAGTCCATCATCTCTCATGGTTCATCTCCCCCTCTGATTTCCCCCTTCGTTCTTCCCTTCCTGCTATCTTCTTCTTCTTTTTTTTTTGTTTTTAACATATAATGTATTATTTGTTTCAGAAGTACAGGTCTGTGATTCAACAGTCTTGCACAATTCACAGTGCTCACCATAACACATACCCTCCCCAATGTCTATCACCCAGCCACCCCATCCCTCCCACCCCCCACCACTCCAGCAACCCTCAGTTTGTTTCCTGAGATTAAGAATTTCTCCTAACAGTGAGGTCATAGGATACAAGTCTTTCTCTGATTGACTTATTTCTCTCAGCATGACACCCTCCAGTTCATCCACATCATTGCAAATGGCAAGATTTCATTCCTTTTGATGGCTGCATAATATTCCATTGTATTATATACCACATCTTCTTTATCCATTTATCTGTTGATGGACATCTTGGCTCTTTCCATATAAACAGAGAGAACTTAATAGCAACTGGTTACTCAGGTGATGGAAAAGCCAAGAAGTCAAAACATGGGACACTAAGACAACCCAGAGATTAAACACAGCAGGAACATTCTACCAACCCTAGAATTAGAGGAACAGTAGGAGGAGGTGGTATCAAAAAGAGTCTAGAAGCTGGAGCTTCCCAGAGGCCCTACAGTCATGGTAGGAGCTGTTTGTTGAAGCTAAGTCCATGAAAAGAGAGGCTGTCTAACTTCAACTGGAATCAGGGATGAGATGTAGACTACCAGATATGCTACTAGAAACAGGGAAAGAAGAAGAAAAACTCTCCTCCCATTCTCCAATCTTCCATCAATAGCTCTGTGAACTAGAGGTCAAAGGAGCCTGGGAACTGTAGCTCCCTGTGACAGAGAGCTTAAAAAAACAAAACAAAACAAAACAAAACAGGCCAATAGTACATCCACCCAGCAAGCTTTGCCTCTCAATATCAACATTCAGTCAGATGGCTTCATTTCTTTTCACTAGGACCCTCAGTGTTATATCCAACCTCTTCTACACACTTCTTCTTGCCTTTACTGCAAAATGTACCCATGGCCTGTTATTTCATCTCTGAAATAAATTCCTATTGACTCTTCTTTCACCAGTTCTGCAGCCAATCATGGTAACCAAGGGATTTAGTGCTTTACATTGGTAGAGATTCTGTCACATGCCCATCCTTGGAATCAAGGGTAGAGTTATCTCAACCAAATCTCATGGACAGAAAATGAGTAAAGGGTTGTTGCCCAAAGGAAAACCAGGGTTTTGTTATAAAAAATAGAAACAATGAATGCTGGAGGTAGAGACAAACATAGGGGTCTGCTACACCCACTTTTCATTATATGTCTCCTATAAAACCAACCAAAGAATCTCTATTTCTTAGTCTATTTCAAGACCACATTATAATGAAAAAAGGAGAAACAACCGAAATGTCTATCAATGGAGAAATGGTTGAAACGAAATATAGTGATTTGGAATGTTCTCAAGCTTTATTATTTAATGCAAGGAGCAAAGTAAAGAACATACCACCATTTTTTGAAAGCAAAAGGGAGGAGGAGAGCATGCTTCTTGCATCTTGTGTTGTATTTACTATCTCTGGAAGAATACATAAGAGCCAGATAATTGGGGCCACCTCCTGGAAAGAACAGGGGAACTGGTAGATCAAAATTGGAAAAAAGAAACTGACTTTTCACTATATTCCCCTTTTTTGTACCATTTGAACTTTACTTCATGTTACTTCTCCAAATAAATTAAGTTTTAAAAAAGACAGTAGATAAAACTTTTCTAAATAACACAAAGATCAAAGAAGAAATCTCATGAGAAATTTTAAAATATTTTGAACTAACTGAAAATGAAAGTACAACTTACCAAAACTTGTAAGATGCAGAAAAAACAGTGCTTAGAGGAAAATTGATAGCATTGAATGCATACATTAGAAAAGAAGAAAGATAGGATCCAACAGTATATTAAAAGGATTATTCACCATGACCAGGTGGGATATATTCCTGGGCTGCAAGGTTGGTTCAACATCTGCAAATCAAGCAGTGTGATACAATACATTAATAAAAGAAAGAACAAGAACCATACGATCCTCTCAATAGATGCAGAAAAAGCATTTGACAAAGTACAACACCCTTTCTGGATTAAAACTCTTCACAGTATAGGGATAGAGGATACATACCTCAATATCATAAAAGTCATCTATGAAAAACCCACAGCGAATATCATTCTCAATGGGGAAAAACTGAGAGCTTTTCACCTAAGGTCAGGAACACAGCAGAGATGTCCACTATCAACACTGATGTTCAACATAGTACTAGAAGTCCTAGCCACAGCAATCAGACAACAAAAAGAAATAAAAGGCATCCGAATTGGCAAAGAAGTCAAACTCTCACTGTTTGCAGATAATATGATACTTTATGTGGAAAACCCAAAAGACTCTACCCAAAACTGCTAGAACTCATACAGGAATTCAGTAAAGTGGGAGGGTATAAAATCAATGCACAGAAATCAGTTGCATTTCTATACACCAACAACAAGACAGAAGAAAGGGAAATTAAGGAGTTGATCCCATTTACAATTGCACCCAAAACACTAGATACTTAGGAATAAATCCAACCAAAGAGGCAAAGGATCTGTACTCAGAAAACTATAGAATACTCATGGAAGAAATTGAGGAAGACACAAAGAAATGGAAAAACGTTCCATGCTCATGGATTGGAAGAACAAATATTGTGAAAATGTCTATGTTACCTAGAGCAATCTACACATTCAATGCAATCCCCATTGAAATACCATCTACTTTTTTCCAAGAAATGGAACAAATAATCCTAAAATTTGTATGGAACCAGAAAAGACCCCAAATAGCCAGAAGAATGTTGAAAAAGAAAAGCAAAGCTGGTGGCATCACAATTCTGGACTTCAAGCTCTATTACAAAGCTGTCATCATCAAGACAGTATGGTACTGGCACAAAAACAGACACATAGATCAATGGAACAGAATCGAGAGCCCAGAAATGGATCCTCAACTCTATGGTCAACTAATCTTTGACAAAGCAGGAAAGAATGTCCAATGGAAAAGACAGTCTCTTCAACAAATGGTGTTGGGAAAATTGGACAGCCACATGCAGAAGAATGAAACTGGACCATTTCCTTACACCACACACAAAAATAGACTCCAAATGGTTGAAAGACCTCAATGTGAGGCAGGAGTCCAACAAAATCCTAAAGGAGAACACAGGCAGCAACCTCATCGACCTCAGCTACAGCTACTTCTCCCTAGAAACATCGCCAAAGGCAAGAGAAGCAAGGGCAAAAATGAACTATTGGGATTTCATCAAGATAAAAAGATTTGCAGAGCAAAAGAAACAGTCAACAAAACCAAAAGACAACCGACAGAATGGGAGAAAATATTTGCAAATGACATATCAGATAAAGGGCTAGTATCCAAAATCTATCAAGAACTTATGAAACTCAGCACCCAAAGAACAAATAATCCCATCAAGAAATGGGCAGAAGACATGAACAGACATTTCTGCAAAGAAGACATCCAAATGGCCAACAGACACATGAAAAAGTGCTCAATATCACTTGGCATCAGGGAAATCCAAATCAAAACCTCAATGAGATATCACTTCACACCAGTCAGAATGGCTAAAATTAACAAGTCAGGAAATGACAGATGTTGGCAGGGATGCGGAGAAAGGGGAACCCTCCTACACTGTTGGTGGGAATGCAAGCTGGTGCAGCCACTCTGGAAAACAGTATGGAGGTTCCTCAAAAAGTTGAAATTAGAGCTACCCTACAACCCAGCAATTGTCCTACTGGGTATTTACCCCAAAGATACAAATGTAGTGATCCGAAGGGGCACCTGCACCCCAATGTTTATAGCAGCAATGTCCACAATAGGCAAACTATGGAGAGAGCTTAGATGTCCATTAACAGATGAATGGATAAAGAAGATGTGGTATATATATACAACGGAATATTATGCAGCCATCAAAAAATGAAATCTTGCCATTTGCAACAACGTGGATGGAACTAGAGGGTATTATGCTAAGCAAAATAAGTCAATCAGAGAAGGACAAGCATCATATGATCTCACTGATATGAGGAATGAGAAAAAAGACAGAGGATCATAGGGGAAGGGAGGGAAAAATGAAACAAGACAAAACCAGAGAGGGATACAAACCATAAGAGACTCTTAATCTCAGGAAACAAACTGAGGATTGCTGGAGTGGAGGGTGGTGGGAGGGATGGGGTGGCTGGGTGATGGACACTGGGGAGTGCTATCGTAAGCGCTGTGAATTGTATGACTGTTGAATCACAGACCTGTACCCCTGAAAGAAATAATATGTTATATGTTAATAAAAAAGAAAAGAAAAGAAGAAACATCTAAAATCAATAATCTAGGTTTTCACATTGGGACATTAGGGGGAAAAGAGCAAATTAAATCCAAAGTAAGCAGAAGAAAATAAAAAATAAAAATCAGAGCAGAAATCAATGAAATTACAATGTTTATAGCAGCAATGTCCACAATAACCAATATATGGAAATAGCCCAGATGTCCATCGACAAATGGATGGATAAAGATGTGGTATATATATATATATATATATACATATATATATATATATACACAATGGAGTATTATGCGGCCATCAAAACGAATGAAATCTTGCCATTTGCAATGACATGGATGGAACTGGAGGGTATTATGCTGAGAGAAATAACTCAATCAGAGAAAGACATGTATCCTATGACCTCACTGATATGAGAAATTCTTAATCTCAGTAAACAAACTGAGGGTTGCTGGAGTGGTGGGGGGTAGGAGGGATGGGGTGGCTGGGTGATAGACATTGGGGAGGGTATGTGCTATGGTGAACGCTGTGAATTGTGTAAGACTATTGAATCATAGACCTGTATCTCTGAAACAAATAATACATTATATGTTAAAAACAAAAAAAAAGAAGAAGAAGATAACAGGAGGGGAAGAATGAAGTGGGGGAATCGGAGGGGGAGATGAACCATGAGAGACTATGGACTCTGAGAAACAAACTGAGGGTTCTAGAGGGGAGGGGGGGTGGGGGATGGGTTAGCCTGGTGAAGGGTATTAAAGAGGGTACGTTCTGCTTGGAGCACTGGGGTGTTATATGCAAACAATGAATCGTGGAACACTACATCAAAAACTAATGATGTAATGTATGGTGATTAACATAACATAACTTAAAAAATTGAAGGATACAAAACAAAACAAAACAAGAGGGGCGGAGCAAGATGGCGGAGGAGTAGGAGACCTAGATTTCATCTGGTCTCAGGAATTCAGCTGAATAGGGATCAAACCATTCTGAACACCTACGAACTCAACAGGAGATCGAACAGGAGAGTAGCAACAACTCTCTGAACAGAGAAGCGACCACTTACTGGAAGGTAGGACGTGCAGAGAAGTGAATCCGAGGCGATATTCGGGAGGATAGACGGCGGGGGAGGGGCCTCCGCCGGCCGCTTCTGGCAAGTGATAGAGCTGCGGAGCACAAAATCGGACCTTTTAGAAGTTGGCTCGGCGGAGGGACGTCGCTGCAGTGGCTAAGCGGGGGGTGGAATCCTCCCGGGATAGTGTGGTCTCAGGACCCTTGGGGTCACAGAGAGACCAGGGGTGCCTGAGTGCGCCAGAGCTCCCAGGTATCAGAGCGGGGAAGCCGGCTGCAGAGACGGAGCAGAGTCGCGGGCTCTCAGCTCGGGGTTGCCATAAACTGTGATCCGCGGCCCAGTTGGGGCACGGCTCCTCCAGCAGGGATCCAACAAGCAGCAGATCAGGGGAGACTCCCCTTCCTTCCCGGGGAGGAGCGGTGCGGGAACGCACTGCAGGGATCTGCTGGGTTTGGAGACTCCACACGGGGTCAGGTGCCAGAGATAGCAACGCTCGGTCACAGGCCGGGTGAGCACGGAGTGCGGCCGGAGACCGGGGACACGGAAGTGACTGCTTTTCTCTGGGGGCACACTGAGGAGCGGGGCCCCGAGTTCTCAGCTCCTCCGGGTGGAGATTGGGAGGCCACCATTTCTGCCCTGGTCCTCCAAAGCTGTACCGAGAGCTTGCAGGGAACAAAAGCTACTGAGAGCAAACCGGAGCAGCTTCCTTAGCCCGGACCGACCAGGGCGGGGCAATTCCGCCTCCGGCAAAGACATTTGGAAACCACAGCAACAGGCCCCTCCCCCAGAAGATCAGCACAAACAGCCAGCAAGCCAAGACCAAGTTGATCGATCAAGGAGAATGGGAGAACTCCAGCGCTAGGGGAATACTGCACATAGATTCATGGCTTTTTTTTTTTTTTTTACCATGATTCATTATTTCATCAAAGTTAATTTTTGTTGACTGTTTTTTTTATTTTTCTTTTTCCCTTTTTCAACCAACATCTTATCAATCCCTTTTTAAAAAAAAAAAACAATTTTTATTTTTCATTTTTAGAGTCATATTTTATCCCTTCATAGTAGTTACCCTTATTTTTGGCATATATATATAAGTTGTTCTCTCTTTAAAATTTTGAGATACAGTTTCTTCTAACAGATCAAAATATACCCTAAATCACTAGTGTATGGCTTTGTTCTAGTCTCCTGCCTGATCACATTCTCTCCCTTTTTCCTTTTTTTTTTTTCTTAAATCTTCTTTCTTTTTTCAAACAACTTATCAAGTCCTTTTATAATATCTTTTATAATTTTCATCTTTACAGTCATCTTCCATCCCTTCATTGTATCAACCCTTATTGTGTACATATATGTCTTTCTTCCCTTAAAATTTTAGGGGGCACTTTTTTCTAACAGACCAAAATACGCCCAAAATCTAGTGTGTGGCACTGATCTATGCACTAGCCTGATCATATTTGATCATATTCTGCTTTTTTTGTATTGTTTTGTTTTTGTTTTTATCTTTTTTTCTTTTTTTTTTTCTCTTTCTTTTTTCTTTCTTTCCCTTTCTTTTCCCCTGGTCTCAGGTCTTTTCTGATTTGTATACAGTATATTTGCTGGGGACATTGTAAACCTGTTAGCATTTTGTTCTCTCATTCATCTATTCTCCTCTGGACAAAATGACAAGACGAAAGAAATCACCTCAGCAAAAAGAACAAGAGGTAGTACCGTCAGCCAGGGACCTACTCAATACGGACATTAGTACGATGTCGGACCTAGAGTTCAGAATCATGACTTTAAAGATACTAGCTGGGCTTGAAAAAAGCGTGGAAGTTATTAGAGAAACCCTTTCTGGAGAAATAAAAGAACTAAAATCTAACCAAATAGAAATCAAAAAGGCTATTGATGAGGTGCAATCAAAAATGGGGGCACTAAATGCTAGGATAAATGAGGCAGAAGAGAGAATCAGCGATATAGAAGACCAAACGATGGAAAATAAAGAGGCTGAGAAAAAGAGAGAGAAACAACTACAGGATCACGAGGGCAGAATTCGAGAGATAAGTGATACGATAAGATGAAACAACATTAGAATAATTGGGATCCCAGAAGAAGAAGAGAGAGAGGGGCAGAAGGTATATTGGAGCAAATTATAGCAGAGAACTTCCCTAATGTGAGGAAGGAAACAGGCATTAAAATCCAAGAGGCACAGAGAACCCCTCTCAAAATCAGTAATAATAGGTCAACACCCTGACATCTAATAGTAAAACTTACGAGTCTCAGAGACAAAGAGGAAATCCTGAAAGCAGCTCAGCTCGGGAGAAGAGATATGTAACCTACAATGGTAGAAACATTAGATTGGCAACAGACCTATCCACAGAGACCTGGCAGGCCAGAAAGGACTGGCAAGATATCTTCAGAGCACTAAACGAGAAAAATATGCAGCCAAGAATACTATATCCAGCTAGGCTGTCATTGAAAATAGAAGGAGAGATAAAAAGCTTCCAGAACAAACAAAAACTAAAGGAATTTGCAAACACGAAACCAGCCCTCCAAGAAATATTGAGAGGGGTCCTCTAAGCAAAGAGAGAGCCTAAAAGCAGCAAAGATCAGAAACGAACACAGACAACAGACAGTTAACAGTCACCTTACAGGTAATACAATGGCACTAAATTCATACCTTTCAATAGTTACCCTGAATGTAAATGGGCTCAATGCCCAAATCAAAAGACACAGGCTATCAGATTGGATTAAAAAACAAGACCCATCAATATGCTGTCTGCAAGAGACTCATTTTACACCCAAAGACACCCCCAGATTGAAAGTGAGGGGGTGCAAAACAATTTACCATGCTAATGGACACCAAAAGAAATCTGGGGTGGCAATCCTTATATCAGACAAACTAGATTTTAAAACAAAGACTGTAATAAGAGATGAGGAAGGACACTATATCCTACTTAAAGGGTCTATCCAACAAGAAGATCTAACAATTGTAAATATCTATGCCCCGAACATGGGAGCAGGCAATTATATAAGGCGATTAATAACAAAAGCAAAGAAACACATTGACAACAATACAATAATAGTGGGGGACTTTAACACCCCCCTGACTGAAATGGACAGATCATCTAAGCAAAAGATCAACAAGGAAATAAAGACTTTAAATGACACACTGGACCAAATGGACTTCACAGACATATTCAGAACATTCCATCCCAAAGCAACGGAATACACATTCTTCTCTACTGCCCATGGAACATTCTCCAGAATTGATCACATCCTAGGTCACAAATCAGGTCTCAATCGGTACCAAAAGATTGGGATCACTCCCTGCATATTTTCAGACCACAATGCTTTGAAACTAGAGCTGAACCACAAGATGAAAGTCGGAAAGAACTCAAATACATGGAGGCTAAAGAGCATCCTACTAAAGAATGAATGGGTCAACCAGGAAATTAAAGAAGAATTAAAAAAATTCATGGAAACCAATGAAAATGAAAACACAACTGTTCAAAATCTTTGGGATGCAGCAAAGGCAGTCCTGAGAGGAAAGTATATAGCAATACAAGCCTTTCTCAAGAAACAAGAAAGGTCTCAAATACACAACCTAACCCTACACCTAAAGGAGCTGGAGAAAGAACAGCAAAGAAAGCCTAAACCCAGCAGGAGAAGAGAAATCATAAAGATCAGAGCAGAAATCAATGAACTAGAAACCAAAAGAACAGTAGAACAGATCAACGAAACTAGGAGCTGGTTCTTTGAAAGAATTAACAAGATTGATAAACCCCTGGCCAGACTGATCAAAAAGAAAAGAGAAATGACCCAAATCAACAAAATCATGAATGAAAGAGGAGAGATCACAACCAACACCAAAGAAATACAAACAATTATAAGAACATATTATGAGCAACTCTATGCCAGCAAATTAGATAACCTGGAAGAAATGGGTGCATTCCTAGAGATGTATCAACTACCAAAATTGAACCAGGAAGAAATAGAAAACCTGAACAGACCTATAACCACTAAGGAAATTGAAACAGTCATCAAAAATCTCCCAAGAAACAAAAGCCCAGGGCCAGATGGCTTCCCAGGGGGATTCTATCAGACATTTCAAGAAGAATTAATACCTATTCTCCTGAATCTGTTCCAAAAAATAGAAATGGAAGGGAAACTTCCAAACTTATTTTATGAGGTCAGCATTACCTTGATCCCAAAACCAGACAAAGACCCCATCAAAAAAGAGAATTACAGACCAATATCCTTGATGAACATGGATGCAAAAATTCTCACCAAAATACTAGCCAATAGGATCCAACAGTACATTAAAAGGATTATTCACCATGACCAGGTGGGATTTATTCCTGGGCTGCAAGGCTGGTTCAACATCCGCAAATCAATCAACGTGATACAATACATTAACAAAAGAAAGAACAAGAATCATATGATCCTCTCAATAGATGCAGAAAAAGCATTTGACAAAGTACAACATCCTTTCTTGATCAAAACTCTTCAGAGTATAGGGATCGAGGGTACATACCTCAATATCATAAAAGCCATCTATGAAAAACCTACAGCGAATATCATTCTCAATGGGGAAAGGCTGAGAGCTTTTCCCCTAAGGTCAGGAACGCGGCAGGGATGTCCACTCTCACCACTGCTATTCAACATAGTATTAGAAGTCCTAGCCACAGCAATCAGACAACAAAAAGAAATCAAAGGCATCCAAATCGGCAAAGAGGAAGTCAAACTCTCACTCTTTGCAGATGATATGATACTGTATGTGGAAAACCCAAAAGACTCCACCCCAAAACTGCTAGAACTCATACAGGAATTCAGTAAAGTAGCAGGATATAAAATCAATGCACAGAAATCAGTGGCATTCCTATACACCAACAACAAGACAGAAGAGAGACAAATCAAGGAGTCTATCCCATTTACAATTGCACCCAAAACCATTAGATACCTAGGAATAAATCTAACCAAAGAGGCAAAGGATCTGTACTCAGAAAACTATAAAATACTCCTGAAAGAAATTGAGGAAGACACAAAGAAATGGAAAAACGTTCCATGCTCATGGATTGGGAGAATCAACATTGTGAAGATGTCAAAGCTACCTAGAGCAATCTACACATTCAATGCAATCCCCATCAAAATACCATCCACTTTTTTCAAAGAAATGGAACAAATCCTAAAATTTGTATGGAACCAGAAGAGACCCAGAATAGCCAGAGGAATACTGAAAAAGAAAAGCAAAGCTGGCGGCATCACAATTCCGGACTTCCAGCTCTCTTACAAAGCTGTCATCATCAACACAGTATGGTACTGGCACAAAAACAGACACATAGATCAATGGAACAGAATCGAGAGCCCAGAAATGGACCCTCAACTCTATGGTCAACTTATTTTTGACAAAGCAGGAAAGAATGTCCAATGGCAAAAAGACAGTCTCTTCAACAAATGGTGTTGGGAAAATTGGACAGCCACATGCAGAAGAATGAAACTGGACCATTTCCTTACACCACACACAAAAATAGACTCCAAATGGTTGAAAGACCTAAACGTGAGACAGGAGTCCATCCAAATCCTAAAGGAGAACACAGGTAGCAACCTTTTCGACCTTAGCCGCAGCAACTTCTTCCTAGAAACATCGCCAAAGGCACGGGAAGCCAGGGCAAAAATGAACTATTGGGATTTCATCAAGATAAAAAGCTTTTGCACAGCAAAAGAAACAGTCCACAAAACCAAAAGACAACCGACAGAATGGGAGAAAATATTTGCAAATGACATATCAGATAAAGGGCTAGTATCCAAAATCTATAAAGAACTTATCAAACTCAACACCCAAAGAACAATTAATCCAATCAAGAAATGGGCAGAAGACATGAACAGACATTTCTGCAAAGAAGACATCCAAATGGCCAACAGGCACATGAAAAAGTGCTCAACATCGCTCGGCATCAGGGAAATCCAAATCAAAACCTCAATGAGATACCACCTCACACCTGTCAGAATGGCTAAAATTAACAAGTCAGTGAATGACAGATGTTGGCGAGGATGTGGAGAAAGGGGAACCCTCCTACACTGTTGGTGGGAATGCAAGCTGGTGCAACCACTCTGGAAAACAGTATGGAGGTTCCTCAAACAGTTGAAATTAGAGCTACCGTTCGATCCAGCAATTGCACTACTGGGTATTTACCAAAAAGATACAAATGTAGGGACCCGAAGGGGTACGTGTACCCCAATGTTTATAGCAGCAATGTCCACAATAGCCAAACTTTGGAAAGAGCCAAGATGCCCATCGACAGATGAATGGATAAAGAAGAAGTGGTATATATACACAATGGAATATTATGCAGCCATCAAAAGGAATGAGATCTTGCCATTTGCAACGACGTGGATGGAACTGGAGGGTGTTATGCTGAGTGAAATAAGTCAATCAGAGAAAGACATGTATCACATGACCTCACTGATATGAGGAATTCTTAATCTCAGGAAACAAACTGAGTGTTACTGGAGTGGTTGGGGGTGGGAGGGATGGGGTGGCTGGGTGATAGACATTGGGGAGGGTATGTGCTACGGTGAGCGCTGTGAATTGTGCAAGACTGTTGAATCACAGATCTGTACTTCTGAAACAAATAACGCAACATATTTTAAGAAAAAAGAAAAAGAAGAAGATAACAGGAGAGGAAGAAAAGGGGAGTATGTCAGAGGGGGAGACGAACCATGAGACATGATGGACTCTGAAGAACAAACTGAGGGTTCTAGATGGGAGGGGGGCAGGGGGATGGGTTAGCCTGGTGATGGGTATTAAAGAGGGCACGTTCTGCATGGAGCACTGGGTGTTATGAACAAACAATGAATCATGGAACACTGCATCAAAAACTAATGATGTAATATATGGTGATTAACATAACAATAAAAAAATTAAAAACAAAACAAAAAAAGAATGAAATATTGCCATTTGCAATGACATGGATAGAACTAGAGGGTACTATGCCAAGCAAAATAAATCAGTCAGAGAAAGACAAATACCATATGATTTCACTCATATGTGGAATTTAAGAAACAAAACAGATGAGCATAGGGGAGGAAAAATAAAACAAGATAAAAACAGAAAGGGAGAAAAATCATAAGAGACTTAACTATAGGAAACAAACTGAGGGTCTCTGGAGGGGAGATAGGTATGAGGATGGGGTAATTGGGTGATGGGCATTAAGGAGGTCACAGAAATAATGAGCACTGGGTGTTATATCCAACTGATGAATCACTAATTCTACCTTCGGAACTAATAATACACTATGTGTTAATTAAATTGAATTTAAAAATTTTAAAAAGAAAATGTTAGTCAAAAGATGCTGTAAAAAAGAAATCAATGATATTGAAAACAGGAAGTCAGTAGAGAAAATCAACAAAATTAAAAGCTGTTTCTTTGAAGAAATCAATAAAATCAATAAGCCTCTAGCCAGACTGACTAATTTAAAAGAGAGAAAGGATGCAACTTACTAATATCAGAAACGAAGGAGGGAACATCACTACAGATCTCATGGACATTAAAGGGTAATAAAAGAGTATTACTAATAACTCTATGTCCACTAATTTGGTAGCCTAGATGAAATGGGTCAATTCCTTGAAAGACACAATCTGCTAAAACTCATGCATAAGGAAATAAATTACCTGAATAGGCCTATATCTGTTAAAGAAACTGAATTAATAATTAATAACCTTTAAGGGTGCCTGGGTGGCTCAGTCAGTGAACGTCTGACTCTTGCTTCAGCTCAGGTCATGATCTCAGTGTTGTGAGATCAAGCCCCATATCAGGCTCTGTGCTCAGTGGGGAATCTGTTTGTCTCCCTGTTCTTCTGCCCCTCCCCCTGCTCATGCTCTCTCTCTCTCTCTCTCTAAAATAAATAAATCTTTTTAAAAATTAATAACCTTTAATTAATTAAAGCACAGATCCAAATGGGTTCACTGGTTAATTCGACCAAAGATTTAGAAAGAAATTATACCAATTCTCTACATAGCTTCCAGAAAACAGAAGCAGAGGGAATACTTTCCAATTCATTCTACAAGGCTAGGATTACCTTAATTCCAAAACCAGACAATGATATGAGAAAAGAAAACCACAGACCAGTATCTCTCATGAACATAGATGAAAAACCCTCAATGAAATAATAGCAAATCAAATCCAACAATATATAAAAATAAGTATACACCACAATCAAGTGGGCTTTATCTCAGACATGCAAGAATGGTTCAACATCAGAAAATCAATTAATGTAATCTATTACATCAATAGATTAAAAAAGAAAAATCACATGATTGTATCGATAGATACAGAAAATCATCTGACAAAATTCAATATCTATTTATGGTAAACACTCTCATAAAATTAGGAATAAAGTGAAAATTCTTCAACTTGATAAAGAATATTTACCAAAAAGCTACAGCTAACATCATACTTAATGGTGAGAAACTTGGAAGTGCCTGGCTGGCTCAGTCAGTAGAGCATGCAACTCTTGATCTCAGTGTCATGAGTTCAAGCCCCACATTGAGTGTAGAGCTTACTTTAAAAAAAAAATAGTGAGAGGGGCTCCTGGGTGGTTCAGATGGTTAAGCATCTGCCTTCAGCTCAGGTCATGATCCCAGAGTCCTGGGATCAAGTCCTGCATCGGGCTCCCTGCTCCTTGGGAGCGTGCTTCTCCCTCTGCTTCTCTCTCTCTCTCTCTCCTTCTGTCTCTCATGAATAAATAAATAAAAAATCTTTTAAAAAAATAGTGAGAAACCTGAAATTTCCTTAGTGATATAAGGAGTGAGGCAAAGATGTCCCCTCTCATAACTGCTTTTCAACATTGCACTAGAATTCTTAGCTAATGCAATAAGACAAGAAAAAGGAAATAGAAGGTATACAGAATGGGAAGGAAGAACTATAACTGTCTTTGTTCACAGATGACACATCATCTATGTAGAATATCCAAAAGAACTGACAAAAAAACCACCTGGAACTAATAAGTAATTATAACAAGGTTGCAGGACACAAAGTTAACATACAAAAGTCAATCATTTTCCTATCAGTGATAAACAAGTGGACTTTGAAATAAAAAAAACAAATTGTCATTTACATTAGCACCCCCCAAAATAAATACTTAGGTATAAACCTAACAAAATATTCATGCATCTATATGAAGAAAACTACAAAATTCATAAATAAAATCAAGGAAGACCTAAATAAATGGTGAAATATTCCATGTTCATAAAGAGACTCAATATTGTCAATATGTCAGTTCTTCCTACATTTATCTATGTATTTAATGCAATCCCAATCAAAACCCCAGCAGCTTACTTTGTGTATATTGACAAACTGATTCTAAAGTTTATATAGAAGAGCAACTCAGTATTGAAGGAGAAAACATAGTCAAATGACTGACACTATCTGATTTCATGACTTAGTATAAAGCTACAGTAATCAAGACAGGAGGTCCTGGTAAAAGAATAGACAAATAGGTCGATGGAACAGAATTGATATCCCAGAAATAGACCCACTTAAATATAGTCAATTGGTCTTTGACAAAGGAGCAAAGGCAATACATTGGAGTAAATATAGTCTTTCCAACAAATAGTGCTGGAACAATTGGACATGCCCAGACATAAAAATTAATTCAGACACAGACCTTAAACCATTCAAAAAAAATTAACTCAAAATGGCTCATAGACCTCAATATATGGAAACAGACCAAAACTCCTAAAAGATGACATAAGAGAAAACCTAAATGACCTTGAGTATGGCAATGACATTGTAGATACAAAACCAAAGGCAAGATCCATGAAAGAAACAATTGAAAAGCCAAACCTTATTAAAATTAAAAACTTCTTCTCTGTGAAAGACAAGTCAGGAAAATGAAAGAAGACAAGGTATAGTCTAGGAGAAAATATTTGCAAAGACAAATCTGAAAAAGGACAGTTATCCACAATATATATATATATAAAAGAACTCTTAAAACCCAATAATAAGAAAATTAACAACCCAATAAAAAATGAGCCAAAGACCTTAGCAGACATCTTACCAAGAAAGATATACAGATAGAAATTAAGCATTTGAAGAGATGTTCAACATCACATGTCATTAGGGAATTGAAAATTTCAAAAACAATGAGATACTGTTGCACACCTATTAGAATGATGAAAATCCAAAACACTGACAACACCAGATGAATGTAGAGCAACAGGAACTCTTATTGTTGGTGGGAATTCAAGATGGTACATCTACTTTAGAAGACAGTTTAATAGTTTTCCACAAAACTAAATATACTCCTACCATAAGACCCACCAATCATGCTCTTTGGCATTTGCCTAAATAAATTGAAAATGCATGTCTACACAAAAACTTGCACATGGAAGTTTCTAGCAGCTATATTTACAATTGCCAAACCTTGGAAGCAGCCAAGATGTCCTTCAGTGGGCGAATGGTTAGGTAAGCTATGGTACATCCAGACAATGGAATATTATTCAATGCTGAAAAAGAAATGAGCCATTAAGCCATGAAAAGACACAGAGGAAACTTAAATGAAGTTTAAGTTAAAGAAGTGAAGTGAAAGAAGCCAGTCTGAAAAGGCTACAGGCTGTATGATTCCAACTACATGATGTCCTTGGAAGGGCAAAACTATGGAAAACATTTGCCAAAGCTTAAAGGAAGGGAGGAAGAAATGCATAAGCAGAGTACAAAAGTTTTTTAGGGCAGGGAAACTATTCTGTATAATATTATAATGGTGGATACACATTATTATACATATTGCCAATCCATAGAATGTGCAACACCAAGAGTGAACCCTCATATAAACTGTGAACTCTGGGTGATAATGTTGTGTCAATTCTAACAAGGTACCACTCTGGCACAAGTGTAATACATGTGTAGGGACATGAGGTATATGGAAACTCTTAGTACTTTGTACTCAATTTTGCTATAAACTTGAAAGCTCTAAAAAATAAAACTCATTAATTTCTAAAAAACCTAATAGGGATACAAAGAGAACACTTTTGGTAACACTAAGGATCCTGAATGCCACTCTTTACCATGATTCCCACACACCCAGACCCTTGTGCAGAGACCCAGGTCCAGAGGGGTCAGTCTGCTTTGGCCAGGGATGCAATGACTGCAGAGCTGTTTCCTCATGTAGAATCAGTCCCTTGTTCTGATTTCTTACTCTAGCACAATTTCAGACTATTTTGCTTGTGTCTAAGTCCATAAAACACAAGCATTAAGATAATGGGACTACGCTAGGAAAATATAACAGATCCTTAAAAATGAGGTAGTCTCTCAGCAACGGTCTTAACAGCACGATTTTTTTTTAATTAAAATTGACTTCAGTGCTCCAAAACATCAGAGTTTATCTGGACTTTACACCAACTGACTTGCCATCTTCTCTTGCATAGAAAAGGCTCAATAAAAGAACCTCAGGTTATTCAATCGCCATCATCATTGTCATTGTCATCAGCATCATTGTTATTCCTAATATTTTGGAGCACTTATTATATGCCAGGTGCAGTGTCAAGCACTTTGCATGCATTATCTCATTTAACTCTCCTAAAAGCTCTATGATCTAGCTGCTAATATTTTAAGTAACTTGCCTAAAGTCACACCCCTTGTGGGAAAGTAAAGTAGATGAAGCTAGAATCAGAACCCAGTCAACCTAATTCCAAAACCAATATTCTTAACCATGGAATCCTATAGCCTTTAAATAAGTAAGAGATAGTTTATGGTTTACGAACCCAGGCCAGACTGAAAGGTGCAATGTCTGCCTTCCCAGGGCCTGGGGAAGGTCCCCTCATCTGGGATCCTTCAGTACGAGCACCCCTTTACATTGCCACAAAAGTCCTCAAATATTTGGGAACACACAGGTTGAATCACTGCACATGACCTCGAGCTCATTGATGCCTGTTGGGGGTGAGACCCGTGTGTGTCAGGCTAACAAAGAGAAGATGGAAGACTTATCTGTTTATTTTGATAAATGTAAATGAATTCTATTCCTTGTCAAAATGTTATCAAGACCCCAATGAAATGAGCTCCGCTTTTTTTTTCCTTTTCAGGGTGAAGGGAGTGAAGGGGGAGTGAAATGAATGCTCAAGACAGATTGCTTTGATTTGAAATGAAAACAAACAACTTTAGGGGAAAAAAAGGCTTTCATTATTTTGGAGACCTTGGCATTCTTGCAGATACATTCATGAATTAATCATTAAAATTCTGAAATGTGGAATAAATCATGTGATTTTCAATGCCAGCCCACGATAAAGGGGGCCTCAAACAGTTATTAAGACACAGCACTCTAAGCTGCTGCAGCCTAGAATGACTTTTCTCCAGGAATAAAGTGGATGAGGTGTGTGTGTGTGTGTGTGTGTGTGTGTGTGTGTATAGGCGTGTGTGCACGCATGTGTCTAAGTCAGCCCTGAGGTCCCAGCCTGGAACGGTGTGCAAGCCAGTCCCAACCATGTGTCACCACATATTAGCACTATTTAATACCTGCTAATGGAATGGCTCTGTCTGCCATCGACACCAGGATCAAAAGAGGGCCATGCAACTTTTAAATTATTAGCACTAATTAGGCAAATCAGAGAGGAGGAGGGCAACGAGACCAGAGAATGCATTAGAAGGAAAGCAAGGGGATCACTACCTACCTTGCACTGTCAAGATCCAGCTACCAAACAGCCAATTAGTGCCAAAGACCCTTCCGGAGCGATGAGACAATGGACGGGCCTGCCCCCATAGAAGCAGGATGGCTTCATTACAGTGGCTCCCTAATTAAAATGTAAAGGTTGCTGATTATTGCATAATTAAATAAGGTGGCAGGCGGTAGGAACCAGCTATCCAGGAGTTTCTAGGCCTCATGTTATTAAAGCCACCTCCATGGCCTCGCCTGTGGCCCTCCCACAAGGCAGGCCTGGAGCTGTCCATAGTTCTGACAAACATTCTGACTTCTAAAAGCCCGGAGAAGGCAAAAGTGTTTCAACCACCCCCTTACCCCATTGACCAGTCCTGAGAATCACTGATTTTCTTTGGAACCCATTCTCAAACTAATTAGTCAGGAGAAAGAGGATGGAGCGGTGGAGAGTGGAAAAACCACCAAGTCTAATTAACTCCCAGCCACTGCAGTCTAGAGCTCTGAAGCCAAGGTTGTCTCCTGTTGATGTAACCTTTATCCCTCTTCTCTTTCACATGCCAGGAGGAAATTCTGTGTGCTTAAGAGCTTGATTGGGAGCTAATCCCAGGTTTGACAGAGAACCGAAGGTTGCTGAGCACAATACCACATCTATTCACAGTATGTGCCCATGTGAGGGCGTGACAGGGCAATGGACAAGATATACAGTCCCAGACCAGGAAAGAAGCATCATTTAAGATGCTTCTTAAGCACACACCAAGATTGAGTGTGATGAGGTCCTGGAGAAGTCATGCCAGGAAAGCCTTATCTTCTTAGAACTTTTAATCCTGCCCCCTCAGACTTTTTTATTTACTCTTTTCTTCTCTGTATCCTCTCCTATTGCCCTCCCCCTTTATTCTCCTTTCTTCCCTATTTTCTCTCTCATAGCTCTATTCTCTCTTTTCTTTCTTCCTCCAGATCTCTTCCTTCTCTGACTTTATGTCTCCTTTCTTCCATGACCTTTCTCCTGCGATGTGTTACCACTATAACCAGAACAAATACAAAGCTTTCATTCACTCACTCCTTGATTTTGATCATAGACTCCTTGGGACTTAGCTCATTTTTATTAGAATGGTCCAAATTATCATTGGCTCTACCAGAAACCTTGAACAAAGTCTGGAATGATGTTTGAGAGGAGATTTGGATCCTCAGGAGTCATGACAGAATGTAGGTGTATGAGCTAGTGTGAGCCTGGCTAAATAAATAAATAGATTCAATCATGTAATGATTCAGTGCAATAGAATTATATTTATACTAAATAAAAGAAATAAGCACTATATTCTATTTCTGAGAAATAAAACATCACAGTCCATATAACAGCCCAAGGAAGATTCAGGTCAAGGATTGAGCTCTTCTCCTCAGTTATTCAAAGACACAGGCTGAGAGTGGCCCTGACATTTTCAACAGCGGCTTCTATGACATCCAAAAAAAGAAACAAGTGGAGACTGTGCATGAGAGATTTGGGGCCAGACATGGAAGTAGCACACACCATTTCCACTCATGCTCCATTGGCTAGAATTCAGTCATATGACCACATGTAACTATAAAGGATGCTGGAAATCCTTAAACCATGTGCCATAAAGAAGAGAAAACTGATTGATAGTGTGACCATTTAGCAATCTGTCCTGAATGACAGATGGGACAGTGGTAAAGATAGAGTCATAGGCAGAGAAGTAAAGACTGAACCCAGAGCCATGTCCACACAACAGCAGACAAGAAGTCTTGCCACAGAACTTGTCCTGGGAAAGAGGGACAAGGTTAAACAGCCAGAGGGCCACTTCTGCCCAACCAAGATGCCCTTAGAGCCATGAAATTCAGTTTTAGAATCAGGCAGACATGGAATTAAATCCAGATCCAACTCCTTCAAGGTATGTGTCCTTAAACAAGATATTTCCATGAGCCTCAGTTTTATCACCTATAAAATGAAAGAGAAATAACATTTATTTTTATGGTGTCCCTAAAGATTATACAATATAAAAAATGCAAAATTCTCTGGCATGCAGTAAGTACTCAATTGATGGTAACACTGACACTCTTACCATGCTCACCGCTACTGCCATATTCCTGTTCTTACAATTTCTTCTCTCTGTCATGGATGCTCCCTTCTTATTTCCCCACTTAATCCAAGTCCCATCTTCTCCATGAAGTCTTTCCCTTTTATGTAGTTTCCAATGACTTGCCTAAAATCCATGCCATCCATTTGAGCACTTTATTAAAGTTTATCAGTATGAATACAAGCTCCATGAGGTCCAGACTATTATTTGTTTATTTGTTGTATCCCAGATCCTAGTACAGTGTTTGGCATATGATAGATCCTTAACTATTATTATTATTAAACGAATAGTCAATGAACATGAGATATACTCATGTCAAAGAGTCTGATGCCTGCTCTTTATTGCCACAGAATCATATTGCTTTGAGGTTATTCTCTAATTTTCCGTGTCAGTTAGTCTTGTCTCCCTGATGAAATTGAATTCACGGTAGCCAGAGTGATCTTTTTAAAATGTAAATTGGATCCTTTCATTCCTCTGCTTGACCCCCTCCAATGACTTCTCATCACCCTTAGAATAAAACCCAAACTCTTCACTGCAGCCTATAAGACCCTGCAAGACCTGGTCTCGTCATCCTCTCTCCGTTTATTCTACTTTCCTTCCCCTTCACTACCCTTGAGCCTCACAGGCCCTTAATACACCAAGATTGTTCCCACCTCACAGACTTTATACTAATCATCCCTTATTCCTGAGATACTTTCCCCAGGTGTATTCTCACAGCTGGGTCCTCCCATCATTCAGAACTCAGCTTAAACATTACCCTTTCAGAGAGGTCTTCTCTTGACAACACTATATAAATTAATTCTCCTTCCATCAGTCATTCACTGTCTTGAGTTGAATTCTCCAGGAAAGAGACCTGTTGGCAGAAAGTTTACAGGACCAGCATTTTGCGGGGGAGGCACAAAAGAAGGGAGTGTGAAAGAAACGACAGTGAGCAGTGAAGGGTTAAGCTGACATACATTCACAACAAAAAAACTGAATTGATCCCACTGGGAGCACTGAGTGGAGGTGGCCCTTTAGATCTGCCCTCCTCTGACTCAAGGGGGCTGGGCCTTGTACCTCTACACTGGCCAGTCTCTGGGTGCAGGCTGCTCATGTGAAGGGGACATTGCCTTGGGAAAGGCGACCCTCTCATGGAAAACAGTTCTCAGAGAGTGATTCAGCTTAGAGCTGTCAGCCAACAACAGTCCCAGTAACAGGGAAAATAAGCACCAGTATCCTTTTTTTTTTAATATTTATTGTTACGTTAATCACCATACATTACATCATTAGTTTTTAATGTAGTGTTCCATGATTCATTGTTTGTGCATAACACCCAGTGCTCCATGCAGAACGTGCCCTCTTTAATACCTATGACCGGGCTAACCCATCCCCCACCCCCCTCCCCTCTAGAACCCTCAGTTTGTTTTTCAGAGTCCATCATCTCTCATGGTTTGTCTCCCCCTCCGATTTCCCCCCCTTCATTCTTCCCCTCCTGCTATCTTCTTCCTCTTTTTTTTCCTTAACATATATTGCATTATTTGTTTCAGAGGTACAGACCTGTGATTCAACAGTCTTGCACAATTCACAGCGCTCACCATAGCAGATACCCTCCCCAATGTCTATCACCCAGCCGCTCCCTCCCTCCCACCCCCCACCACTCCAGCAACACTCAGTTTGTTTCCTGAGATTAAGAATTCCTCATATCAGTGAGGTCATATGATACATGTCTTTGATTGACTTATTTCACTCAGCATAACACCCTCCAGTTCCATCCATGTCGTTGCAAATGGCAAGATCTCATTCCTTTTGATGGCTGCATAATATTCCATTGTGTGTGTGTGTGTGTGTGTGTGTGTGTGTGTGTGTGTGTGTGTGTGTGTGTGTGTATATATATATATATATACCACATCTTCTTTATCCATTCATCTGTCGATGGACATCTTGGCTCTTTCCACAGTTTGGCTATTGTGGACATTGCTGCTATAAACATAGGGGTGCACATACCCTTTCGGATCCCTACATCTGTATCTTTGGGGTAAATACCCAGTAGAAGCACCAGTATCCTAAAGGGGGATATTTTGCTGGACCATTATGTCATGTGCTATACTCCACCCCCTGTGCTACTGAGATCTGCTTCTTTGTTTGCTCCCTTCTGTGAACAACTCTTTGGAGATTCTTGAGCTCTTTTTCTAGGCAAACTCACAAGAAGAAAATTAGTGGAATAAATCCAGCCCCGACCACCATGGCTGCCCTCATGATCCTCCCCCACTCCTACTCATTCTGGATTCCCCACCCTTTAAAACAAGCATGCTGGTTCATGGCTTACCTGGTGATGGGCCTGAGCTATGTCACCATGGCCTTCTTGGGCCATGGCTGCTTCATTTACCCATTTACTAATAAATCAGGCAAGAAAGGCCACCATAGATCATTTGGGTGACAAATACATTCTTCCCTTCTCCCATTGTGCAGTAGCAGCCTACTTTTTGATGATAATCAGAGGCAATTGCCAGGAGCCTGAAGTGACCAGGTGGTGCCATAGCTTAAGGTATATGTGATTCTTGCTATGGCTCCTTGTTGGCAGCACCACCCCCCACACCCTGCCCTGGAACCACAGAGCCCAGAGGTGCTGGATGTTTATCCCTGAAAGGAATGATCTGAGTAGCATGCCACCCAACCTAGTCCACTCTCTGTCCTACAAAACCCTGCTTTATTTTCCCACGTGGCACACTTCTTATGTTCTGTGATTATCTCATTAGTATTTCTTGTGTTATTTGTTTCTAGTTCCAGAATATAAGGGCTTATTCAATTCCATATCCCAGTGCCTAATACAGTGCCTGCCTGAGAGGAGATGCTCACTCAGGATTTGCTGAGTGAATGAATGGTTGAGAGATTGGTCCGAACAACATAATTGTAGAGTCCTCAAGGGCAGGCTCTGCTCCCTGCTGTTCTCAGAGCACAGAGCAGTGACTCAGAGAATACTTGATTGACCGGCCTATCCCCTCTCACAGGTCACTTATGACTCTCCAAATGTGAGAGGACTCCCTAACACAATCGTGGGCTATTTTTAGTCTGTTTTTTTCTCTCTGGTCTATTATGGTGGTAAGAAGAGGCTGGCTACCTGGGGCTTGCAGTAGCTCTAAAGAAAACCAATCTTCCTCTCTCCGGAAAATCCTAGGAGGTGTCCTCTATACCAGGTTCCCGGGCAACAACCACCCAGGCTGTGCTAGCTGAGAGCTGTGTGATTACATTTTTTAGTTTTCTGGCTGGAGGTACCTGTGGAAGTGATTATTGAGGTACACACAGGAGCTGGAGTCTCTCCTCCCTCCCACAGACCCACAAACACAAGTTTCTCCCTCTCCTTCTATGGTTCCATCTTTTCTCATTAGATGACATTCTGGGGCCTTAGAAGATTTCTCTGATGCAAACTCTAACGGGCCTCTTCCAACTAATTAGATTGTGTGCTGGAAGGCTGACTGTAGACTGTGTTAATAATTTTCTATTCAGGGCTTAACATGCTCATCTAGTTTGACTATTGGAGAGGACATTCTTTTCTTCTTAGAGAGAGAGAGCGCAAGGAAGAGTGCATAAGGAAACAGGTTTTCTCCTTGAGATTCTTCCATAAGCACGAAGGAGAGATGTAATGATGCTCTTCCCACGGAGGTTTTAGAGGGGTTTGCATGTGGCTTGGAAAGATAACTCTAAATCACTGGTTCTAACCTTTCTCAATTATGAGTCACTGTCATGATTCCCTTGAGATGGAAGGAAGGAGGGAGGATCATCCTTTTTATAGGTGAGAAGTCTTGGAAAGACAAGCTTGTGCAATGGATCTGGAATCAAAGTGGCCACACCCCTTACTAGCTGTGTGATCTGTCTTGCCAATATATGGAGCAGGATTTTGGAACATCCTGGAGTTGAACCCTAGCTCTACTACTTACAGCTCTGTGGCCTTGAACAAGTTCCCTCTTCTATAAACCTCAGTGCTTTCATCTATAAAATGGGATGATAATAATACTATCTGGGTGTGTTCAGAGCATTGAGTTAGAAAATCAATGTCAAGTGTTAAGCACAGTGCCAGGAATATAACAAATGCTCAAAAATGGGCATTGTATTTCTAATCTGTAAAATGGGATATTAATAGAATCTGCCTCCTGGGATTTGTTGTAAGATTTCAATGAGATGATGTACATGGTGATTTGAACAGTACCTATAGTATGTGTCTTAGTCAGCTCAAGCCACCATAACAAAATACCATATATTGGACAGAAATTTATTTCTCACAGTTCTAGAGGCTGGGAAGTCCAAGACAGTTTCCAGAAGGACTTAATTCCTAGTGAGAGCTCTCTTCTGGCTTGCAGATGACTGCCTTCTTGCTATGTGCTTGCATGGTGAAGAGAGAGGGATCGAGATCTCTGATGTCTCTTCTTATAAGGACATTAACCTGGAAGGATCAAAGACCCACCCTCATGACTTCAGTTAACCTTAATTACCTCCTAAAGACCCTTGTCCAGATACAGTCACAACAAGGGTTAGGGTTTCAACATATAAACATGAGCAGAAGGGGAGGACACATTTCAGTCCATAGCAGGATGAACTCAATAAACATTAGTTACTGTAATAACAATTTGTGTTATTATTGCCCAAGGAATTTCCCTGGTGCTCAGATCAAACTGACATCTTAAGTCTGTCTTCTCTCCACAAAATTTTCTGAATCACTGATTTTCAGCAAACACCCTTACTGTTCAGAATCATGCTTGTGCTCTTCAACTGAGTCTGACTCTATTGGATGTCCAAATCCCCTCGGATCCACCAAGTCATTTCTGCGTACTCCTCCCCTACTTTGGGTATGTTTCTGCCTCTAATGGCCCTCACCTGCACCTTTTCTTTGAAGGCCTGTCCCTGGGCTACTGGAGATGTTTTGTCTGCTCAGGCAGGCAGCTGTGAGTTTCTGGGAACTTACTCCCCCTGTGGTCAAGACAACTTTGAGATATAACTTATATTCCAGGGCTCCCTTATGGCATCAGGCTGAAGCCACCCTCTATGAGACTTTGTCTAGAATTGAACTCTTGCTTGGCAACTTCTCCTTCCTAGACCTACCTCCCCAAATCCTTATCCATTCTTGGGTGCCCTTCCTTGATAAACCTCTTGTACAGAGGTCCTCATTTCAGAGTCTGTTCTGGGGCACCCCACCAAAACATCAGCTCAACCCTCAGGCCCTCTGTGACATTGTCCCTGGCCCTCTAAGCACTTTTACATATATTAACCTAGCAATGCTTCATAATAACCCCATAGGTAGATGCATCAATTATCCCCATTTTGCAGATAAGAAAAAAAATGATATAAAGAAATGTCAAGTACCTTGCCCAACATCACACAGCTAGTGAGTAGCTCAGATACATATTGACATTATCTCTTTTTGTGCCATTCTCTTCATGTACTCCTTGCCTACATGTGAACTCTTCAGGGCAGGAACTCCTTTTGGCACCCCAGCAGATTTCTTAGAAGGTAGTATCCATCAAGGGCTTGGGAAATACTGAATGAATGAATGAATGAATGACCTGAACAGCTGTTCAGTAGCTGCCTGGATCTTCCAGATAAGGCAGGTCAATTATTCACCTGCCCAGGTGTCTCATCTCATGTTATTCTCTGTTGGTCTCAAAAATGGCCATAACATTCATCCTTACAGCAAAACCTTCAGAGGATTTCAAATCAACTCAATCATAACCACCAACTGCTATTCTCAGAGCTCCACATTACCAGTTCTATCCACAAATCCAGGCTCCAGGCTGACAGGTAGGAGGTAATCAGCAGCAGCAATGATAATGATATCCACTGCTTATTGATTGCTTGCTAAATATACCTTACTACAGTCCTATGTAGTATAATCTATCATTGTCCCCACTTATAAAGGAGGAAATTGAGGACTGGAGAGCTTAGATTACCTTCCTGATGTCACACAGTGGGTAAGAAAAGGAGCTGGGATTTGGACCTAGTGGCTCCAAGTCTCATTCTGTTAGCCCAAAGTCTTTAAATTGAGGCCATAGGCCTAAAAGACCACCAGCTATGCTTTGTTTGACCTGGAAAGCGGTTTTCTTTAATTTTTACTTAATTGGTGGGGCACCTGAGTGGGTCAGGTCTGCCTGCAGCTCAGGTCATGATCTCAGGGTCCTGGGATTGAGTCCCACATGGGGCTCCTTGCTCAGCGGGGAGTCTGTTTCTCCCTCTGCCTGCAGCTCCCCCTGATTGTGCTCTCTCGCTCTCTCTCTCTGTCAAATAAATAAATAAAATCTTTAAAAATTTTACCTAATTGGCAACATTTTAAAATGTCTATTTCACCAAATAAAATCTGGATTTTTAGCTTCTCTTGAAAATAATCAGATCTGGTACCTCAGAACCCACATTCCAGCATAGACATAGTTGATAAAGCTGAATAAAGGCTGCTCCCTATTTATTAATGGGACATTATTTATCAAAGGGAAACCCAGAAACAACCTAAACATCCATCCATAGTGGATTGGTTAAGTAAATTGTGTCATGTCACTCAGCAGAAATACTAGGCAGCCTTTAAAAAGTGAAAAATGACTCATTTGCAATGTTATTCTTTTAGCATTATTTGAAAGATAATACTGAGAAAAACATTCAAATGTCCATCAATAGTGACTGGTTAAATAAATTGTGGCATATTTATATTCAGTAATTGATTACTGTAGAGTGGCAAAAAAGAAATGAAAAAGTTGTCTGTATACTTGATATAGAGAGTTCTCCCAGATACATTGTTAGGTTGAAAAAGCAAGGTGAGGAACAACATTTATAGTGTGCAACCTTTTGCAGAAAAATAAAAACATATATGCATATCTCCTTATATAATCATAAAGAGATTCTGGAGGAAGACGCAAGAAATGAATGACAGTTATTGGTGAGAGGAATAGTCAGATAGGGTACAGGAATGAAAGAAGGCTCTTCACTGTAAATCTTTTTGTATTCTTTTTAACCATGTGAATGTATTCCTTGGTAATAAAATTAAATATTTAAAATTTTGAATCATGTTGTAGAAGTATCTTTAACTACATGGGGAAATGCTTACAATACATCATTAAAGGGAAAAGGCAGTTTATGAAGCAATGTTTGAACTTGAGCAAGTCACATTTCTCTGAACCTCAATTTTCTTACCTATAAAATGACAAAAATGATTACCTGCTTCACAAGGTTGTGGTAAGGATGAGATGAGATCAGAGTAAGAAAAACATAAGTTAATAAAATGCATAGTTAATATTTAATAATTACAGCTACTAATGACCCCATAAAAACAATAGGAGGCTTACATACACTGTTGAACATAATTATCTATAGGTGGTGGGATACAGGTGGTTTTATTTTCTTCTTTGTTCATTTTGAGATTTTGCAATTTTGCCATGAAGAATATACTTTCCTTTTGTAACCATCTCAAAAGAACAATGGAAATACTACTTATAAAGTGACAGAAAACAACATTTAAAGTATCTTTCAGGGCACCTGGGTGGCTCAGTCAGTTAAGTGGCTGCCTTCGGCTCAGATCATGACCCCAGGGTCCTGGGATCGAGCCCCGCATCAGGCTCACTGCTCATCGGAGAGCCTGCTTCTCCTTCTCCTTCTGCCTGCCACTCTGCCTACTTGTGCTCTCTATCTCTCTATCAAATAAATAAATAAAATCTTTAAAAAAATAATAAAAAATAAAGTATCTTTCAAAGCCCTCCCCATCTCTGTCCCAACTTTACCAGCAGGTGCCAAGAGGTCTGTGCATGCAGATCAGCAGAGTATAGATGACACTTACCTGGGAAATCACTGAGCTGTGGGGTCACAGTCCATCAAAAGGAGCATCTAGAAGGTTCATCTGGTGGGAACACCCAGAGCTGAGGATGCATACCCCTCCAGGTGGGGATCCTGCACTGGCTCAGACTCCACTGAGTCAGTCCTCAGGATATATCTCCAGACCCCAAACACAACAATCATAATCACAGACCCTTAACCAAGACCTGAATGCTGACCAGGTGCTACTCTAAGGCTTTAGGTATATTAATGAAGTTAATCTTCATAACAGTGCTGACATATTTCCCCTTTTACAGATTAAGAAACTGAAGTACAGAGTAGCTAACTAACTTGCCCAAGACTGAACAGCAAGTAAAGAACAGAGCTGGGATTTGAACTCCATTAATCTAATTCTAGAGCATGAGTTCACAATCTCTATATTTTGCTTTGAACAATGTTCATTGGTGGTCAGGCTTTATGATGAAAATGATTTTGGTTTTGGTAAGAATCAAACATCACTAAAAAGATAGTTAATAGATGATAGATAGATAGATACATAGATGATAGATAGATAATAATGATGATAGATAGATGATAGATGATAGATAGATAGATGATAGATAGATAGATGATAGACATCAATCTGATGAACAAAGCAAGGTATAAATCCAGATATCATAATTGTGGTTAAATCCAAGTGCCATAGAATGTATGGAAACTGGTTGCTTTGTGAGTGTCATCAACTGGGAATATGAAAGCAGTTTGAATTTCAGGACTGGAATCAGACATTGCCATCAGAGCCCCTCTCAAAATGCTGCCAAATACTTATCCCATCCAGTGGCCAGATGCTCATTGCACCTTGGGGCAGCCCATGCTAACTTTGGACATCTCTGACTGTGGAAACCTATTACCTTAGGTTCTCCCAAGGAGACTACTTTCTAAAGAAACCCTCATTTGGGGCACATAAGTCTTGGTCTGTTTGTTGAAACAAGGGTACAGTTGGTTTGTATTTGTTCCAGATGTCCTGCCCAGCAGAGGTCACAGTCTGAATAGAATATGGTCCCAGGTCTCTACCACCTCCCACTGCAGTCAGATCTTGGAAAATGTATGTGTGCATTTCCAGGTGGCCTTGAGGATGGTGGTTTGGCAGCCCTGGCTATTGCAGCTTGGGGCCCTGTCCCAGGTGCCTTCTCTACCTCTCCTGTGTCTCCCATTTCACTCTGAGGGCACTCTCTCAGTGTGAGCTTGTCAGTAGCTGTTGCGGTCACTGGGCTGGTCTTGCACTTCATTTTTTAGCCTGTTAAGTTTAATGCTCCCGTGCTTGGTAAAATACAGGGAACAGCTTCTCCTTGAGGGTATAATGGTGGTTTTAATCTTGTCTCAGAGATTCTACCCAGATACATACATTTTATATTTATTTACTGCATGCTGTGGATTCCCAGATCAGCTAGCATGGCTTAGTTAAACTGGGGGAACTATCAAAGCAGAGAAGCTCTTTCTAATCATTGACTTCTTAAGAAGAGTGCCTTTTGTGGCAAAAATCCCCGCTCCCCACCCATGACTCCCTCAATCTACACTGGGAATCAAGTAATCAAGGTGTTATCTTTGACTCTCCTTTGCCCCCCTCATAGTCCATCTACCATCGAGTCCTATTGGTTTATCCTCCAAAATGGATCTCAAACTTATGCATGTGCCTCCATCTGTACCACCATCCCTTAGCTACCACCAGCTCCTCCCTGGACTGCTGCAAACAGCTTCCTAACTGGTCCCCTGCTTCTCCTCCTGCTCCTATCCAATCCATTAAACAAATTGCAACCTGAGGAGCTTTTTGAGTTATAAACAGATCATGTAATATCTCTCCCCTGCTTAAGCTCTTCAATAGCTCCCACAAGCTTAAAGTCCAAGTTCTTAGCACAGTCAACAAAGTCCTGCATGATCTGCCCTGCACAGCTATCTGACCTCCACTGCCATCATTTGCCCTTTGTGCATTATAGTTCAGCCATGCTCTCCATTAGGGTTTTCCCAGAAGCTGTCCTAGAGACAAGAGTTTTGGTTCACGTAGATAATTTGAGAGAAGATCCCAGGAAGCATGGTGAGGGAGAGGGAAAGTGTAAGGGCACATTAATGAGTAGATTACCTCTGTGAACAAATGGGGATCAGCTCTGCTGGGGACCCTCTGTGTGGACATGCCTCAGAGTCATCCTGCTCAGAGTGAGGAAAGTGGGGAGTTTATCCACCATGTCCCATCCCTCACTGTTGAGCATCATTCTAGGGACATAACTCCCCAGTGCTCTGTCAGGTGTCCATCCAGGGCTGAAGAATACTCTTGGGATGCCTGGGTGGCTCAGTCATTAAGCATCTGCCTTTGGCTCAGGTCATGGTCCCAGGGTCCTGGGATCGAGTCCCACATCAGGCTCCTTGCTCAGCGGGAAGCCTGCTTCTCCCTCTCCCACTTCTTCTGCTTGTGTTCCCTCTCTCACTCTCTCTCTCTGTCAAATAAATAAAGTCTTTAAAAAAAAAACCCAGAATACTCTTAGACAGGAAGACACAGGAAGCCATGACTACCTGGATAGACGGAGGGGATCTGGTTGGAATACCACCAGCATCTGGTACTTCAGGACTAGTCAGAGTGTGATCCCCAAACCAGCTACCATCCACAAAAAGTAACCAGTCTGTGATGGGATGAGAAGCCTGGGCCAGAATGTCAAACAACTACATCATTAAAACACACTGCTAGAGTCTACTGACATTTTATCATAGTAAGACTTTCTCAATGAATGAAGCCATGCATTACTGCACACTCTGAGATAAGCTTCTTACCACATCTCTGGCATGGAGTCACAGACTGGCACTTCAAATAGTCCTGTATATTATCCTCTGTGTGTCGCTAGAACACATTGAGTTTATAACTACCACATGATCTCTATCTTTGCCATTCCCACTGCCTGTTATTTTCCTCTGGGTCCTTCTCAGCCTTCACATGGCCCCACCTCAGGAAGGCCTCCTTGACTCCCCATGTAAAATATCCACCAACCTGTTATCCTTTGTCACAGCACCTTGTTTATCCTCTTCAAAAGGTGCTAATCACAATGTACTTAATCTATTTGTTTATTGGTTGGAATGTTGTCCATCTCCTCACTTGAATATATGTGCAATGGGGACAGGAATCTGGCCTGTCTCCTTTGCCATCATATCACCAGCATCAAGCACAGGGTCAATGCTCAATAAACACAGAATGGATGAATGAATGAATGGATGAATGAATGAATGAATGAATGAATTTGCAGCCAAATCCATTCAAACTTTCTTATGGGATGTCCTCCTCCTTTCAGAAGGTGCTTAGTGTTGATGTGCCCTCCCCTTGGTATCAAGCAGGAACACAGTTCCCCCACACTCAACATCATGCTCCCATGTGAGACCCCAAATTGCCGCTCACCCACTGTGATATCCACATCTTGATAGCAGTGCTCCAGTATCTGACTTCTCAGGCCTAAGCATCTCTCCATTCCTGAAATGTAGTGTACCAATACCTTTGGAGGAATCTACCTGTGTGGTTAAGAGCACTGGCTTAGCAATTAGACACATAGAGCTTCAAACTCCAGCCCCGCCCCTGACCAGTTGAGAACTTGGGTGGCTGAGTTCATTCCTGTGAGCCTCAATTTTCTCACCAGGGCTGTTATAGGGATTAAAATAAACAGCAGGGTTTTTCAACGTGGGCGCTACTGACATTGTAAACTGGGTAATTGTCAAGGGTAGGACTGGGGGTGCTGTCCTGTACATTGTAGGATGTTTAGCAGCATCCCTGGTTTCTATCCACTAGATGCCAGTAGCAACCCTCTCAACATCATGTGACAACCAAAATATATCCCCAGATATTGTCAAGTGTCCCCTGGGAGGAAGGGGGGCACAAAATCCCTAGCCACTGGTATGGAGTATTTAACAAAGTGCCTGGCAAGTTTATTGCACCTTGTACCTCAGTCTCCTTACCTGTATAATAGGCATAAGAATGGTGCCTGATTCATAGATTGGTGTGAGGAGTAAATGAGATAACCTAAAGGATGTAAATGGGTAATATAATATGAAGGAGTAAATAAGATAGTACAATGTAGGAGACTTAGCAGAATACCTTATACATACTAGAGCTTTTAAAACAAAAGGGAGGTGATGGGTTTGTTAATTAATTTGATTGTGGTAATCATTTCAGAATGTATACATGTATTAAATCACCACATTGTATTCCTTTTAAAAATCCCATTGTATAACCTAAATATGTACAATTTTTATTTGTCCATCATACCTTAATAATGCTGGGGAAACAAGAAAGAAAGCATGCTGTTTTCTGTAAAGAAAAATGAACAAATAAAACAAATAGCTATTTTTATCATTAAAGCTCGATTGGTTGCAGTTACTCCTATTTGTATGAAATCCTTCATTTAATTACTCTTCTGAGTTCAATCCAATCACCCACATAATTTTTGCAGAAGGCCTTGCTATTCACACTGTATCCCCAAGACCTGGAGCCCTTCTCTTAATCCACCAGCTACTCTGGGGCTTCCCAGATGTCAAGATACCAGATCACCTTCCAAACCCAGTAGGCCTAGCTGTGTAAGGAGCCTCAGGGTTGTATGTTCCACTCAACTTTGGAGCATTTGGTTATTTCATCTTGGCCACCTAGTCTGACAACTTCAATTGAGTCAGAATTTTAAAGATTGGTGGTTGAGTTTCCAGAATACCATGATTTTCCTGTCCACTTGAACCTTCTTCATTACTAAGGCCTATAATGGGCATCATATACAGGTCCAGTTAGAGTATTTTAAAAAAACATTGCAGTAAATCAGTTCAATAAAGCATTTGAGGGCACTGAGCTCTTCTTTATATTTTCCTAAGGGCCCAAAGAATGAGACATAGCCTCCTAATAAAGCAAAAGACTGTGGTCAGTGGTCAGTCATAAGAAAGAGTCACCAAGGAAATGTAACTTTTATAAAAAGGAAGGGAGAAAAGTGGTGGCTCCCTATCTTTGGAGACCTCAGGAATTGGGCAGTTTCAGATTTCCATGTGCTCGAAGGAAGGGCTGGTACCATGGATCTCTGCAGGACCCTCCCAGTTCTGAGGTTCTAAGCAGCTTCTCTCCAGGCACCCTGCTTCCCCTCAGGCTCTGTGCATGGGTAAGACCACACTTCTAGCCATCCAGCCCAGTCAGGCACCCAGCCCACCTCCTCTCTGGCCCCTGCCTCAGCTGATTCTTCTACAGAGTTGAACCCCACCCCAATTCCAACCATGAGTAGCTGCTGCCATGGCCATGGAAGGGATAGGAAAGACAGGCCTCCCAAATACAAAATTCCAAATTCATTCACTCATCCGAGCAACATCTCCTAAGTGCCTGTGCTGTGTCTGCTGCTCTACCGGTATCAGGGTTTCCAGGATGAAGCTTCCTTTAATCTTGCCCTCAAAGATTCAAAACCTAGCATACTTAGAGGTCTTATTATTCACATGCCAAAATGTGACTGTGAGTTTATATATGTACTTTTTAATCATTCCTGCCGGAAATCTTTTTAAGATTATGGATGTCACTGTGTCTTAAACAGAGTAGGTGGCTTAGCACAGTCCACCTTTTGCCTGGAGCTCTAAGGCTGTGACTGAGAGCCCCAGATGCTGTATGGCCCTGTATCACGGAGCGACCCTCCACAGTCCCTACTGTGATTTTTATCATGTTCTTATTGCTCCTTTCTCTGCCACCATCCTCTTTCACCCAACTGCAGCAAGAGTCTGCCTGCTCTTTTTTTTTTTTTAAGATTTTATTTATTTATTTGATAGAGAGAGAGGGAACACAAGCAGGGGGAGTGGGAGAGGGAGAAGCAGGCTTCCCACAGGGAAGCTTGATGCTGGGCTCGATCCCAAGACCCTGGGATCAGGACCTGAGCCGAAGGCAGATGCTTCACGACTGAGCCACCCTGGCGCCCCAAGATTCTGCCTGCTTTTAACAAACCACCATGTTCAATAAGCATATGTAATGGAGCAACAGCTTGACAGGAATTCTTCCTCACCTCTCCGGCTCTCCAGATGTGCCCTAGATATGCTCCTCCATCCATGAACTCCAAGCAGTGGGTACTATAATGACGCCCATTTTACAGACGAAGAATTGAGTCTCAGGTTAAGCAACTTGCCTAAAGTCACAGTAGTTGAGCCAGAACTCAAACCCAGACTGACCAGTTCCCAAGATCTAATCCTTATCCACTCCCAGAATATACTACTACTGGGGGGATGTAACCCTAGCTGGGATGATCAGAGAGCTGCTTGGCTCTATCCAAATTTAGATGGTTATGAGTTTAAAAGCAATTATGTCTGGATACCCCACAGTTATCTCTTTAGCATCTAATGCTGTCAGAGATATGAGAGAGCACATCAAGTCCTTGAGAAGCTCAGCGAACATGGGCAAGAATCAGTCCAGGGACATTACCAGACAGCCCATAAGGAAGGTGCAGGTGCCATAAGGCTTCAGAAGGAATGGTTCAGTGGAACTGAGCCACCTCAACTCAAGGTTCTGATTTCCACCATGGACGTGCATTCAGCCCTGAATCAGAACACCTGAAAGAGGGATGGGAGGTATGAGTTCCCTGTGACTGAGGCTGTTCTAGCATGGACAAGGGTCAGAGGTGCTGTGCTGTGCAGAGACAGGATATGTGTCTCCAAAGATTCTTGCATCCATTCAATAAATGGTGATGGAACACTTACAGCATGCGAGGCACAGTGCTAGGCCCATGGAACAGAACAGGCAAGGCCTCAGGGAGCTTGAATTCCAGTGGGGGAGGTAGTCAACAACTAGATAAGCCAGAAAATTAGAGATAACAAGAAGCAAATGGGAAAGGAGTTACTTCAGATGTGGGGGAAGACCTCTTCCCCCTTCAGGGACAGTCTTTCCGAAGAGGTGACATGTGAATTAGGACAGGAAAGGAGGAGCAGGAGCCATGTAAGAAGAGTGGCCAAGCACATGAAGGAGTACGTGAGAAGGCTCTGAGTTCCCCCAAGGCCCATGTGGTTGAAAGCTCTCTTCCAGCTTTGCAGACTTTGCAGGTAGAGCTGCCCACAGGAAAGAAGCACTACAAAGAGGGCTTGATAGCGAGTAGGCAGCTGTCTCCTCTGTGACTTTGGTGTTAAGAGCTGAGGGGAGAAGATGGAAGGAACAGAACCTCCAGACCACCTGCTACAACTGATGACCCTGAACATTTGATAATACATACTGATATAATAATTGAAAATAATAATGATAAAAATAAAGAGACCAGTAGTCAGGGGGCAATGTTGTTCATGGCAAAATATGTGGTCTTTTTCAGCTTCAAAAAAGGACAAGGAGAGAGCAGCATGATTCATTCTTTCTCCTTCCTGTGACATGCCTGAGAAGCCCAGGGATTTGCCTCACTACCCATAGCCCATCTGTCCCTCACCTGTGAGGGCATTCCTGCTGGTTCCAAGTCCCTCCTGGGACCCCAGGCATCATGGTGTTCACAGGCTTCCCCACCGCTGGAGACATATGCTGCCATCAAGCCCTCGTGGCAGGTGGATAGTGGGTTTGGGACACCCCTTGACTGTGAGCCCCATGAGGGCAGAACCAGGTCTTAACCATCCTTGGGTTCCCAGTGCCTCCCCTGGGGCCTGGTGCATAGCATATGCTCCATAAGTATCAGCTGGAAAGAGGAAGGGAAAGACAGAAGAATGGATGGATAGAGAAATAGGTCAATCATCCACCTCCAGTCAGGGCAAGCTGCTTATAGCTATTCAGTAAATAACTAATTGACATTGACAAGCAAATGGTAGACCTCAATAAAATACTCATTGTTGTTGGTGGTAGTTGGGCTAGACTTTGAATAACAGTTTCTATAAAATACTGATTCAGAGTACCCCAGAATACCTCCTCTGACGTTCAGATCAAATAAAAGACATTGTAGTATAGTGCACAAGGACCACAGTTGGGGCCCAGGTTCTGCCACTACCAGGTTTGTGATCCTATGCATATTTTCATAAGCTTCTGTTTTCTCCTATGGAAAGTGGGGGTGAGTATGCCCACCCCAAAGAGATGTGGTAGGAATAAAATGCTATTTTTGAGAACACTTTTGGGTTTTTGTTTGTTTTTTCAAATCAATATGCATTTATTGGGTACTTACTGTATATCCATCACTAAGAGAGTGCTGGAGAGAAAGATAAAAGATAGTGCCTACATTGGGGATTTCACAATCTAGCAATTAAGATAGACCCTGGAATGGGGATGTGTTGGCTAATTTCGTGGGTCAATGTGGCTGGGCCATGGTGCTCAGCTATTTGGTCAAATACTATTCTGGATGTTTCTATGAAGATGTGTTCTTAGATGAGATTAACATTTAAATCAGTGGACTTGAGTAAAGCAGATTGCCCTCTATAATTAGGCAGGCCTCATCCCATCAGTTGAAGTCCTGAATAAAGACTGATCTCCCTTGATCAAAAGAGAATTCTGCCAGATTTAGGGGCACCTGGCTAACTCAGTCAATAGAGCATGCCACTCTCCATCTCAGGGTTGTGAGTTCAAGCCCCACATTGGGCATGAAGTCTACTTAAAAACAACAACAACAACAATAACAAAAAACAAACAAAAAACAGGAATTCAGCCAACAGAAAATCTTCAGACTTAAACCACAACTTTTCCCTAAGTCTGTAGCCCATCAGCCTACCCCACCAGATTTTGGACTTGACAAGGCTCCACACTCATGTAAACCAATTCCTTAACATAAATATATATATATTTCTCTAGAGAACCCTGGCTAATGCAGGGAACAATAGCACAGTAGTGATTTGGATACTCTAAGAATGATTTTTGTGGACTCAGTGCCATAACACTAACACCTAATAGTGATTGCTCCCCCTGGGGGGTATGAAGAAAGACTCTGGATATTGGAGTGGGGTCCTGGAGGCTAAGTTTCTATTCAGAGACAAGGAAAGATCTCCCAAGCATCATTCAATGGAATCATGCTCACACCCTCATTACGTTAGTGGATATATGGATTTTTACCTGATCCTCTCTCAAATCTTCTCTTTCCAAGGCCTTTTGAGCCTATTGTCTAGTTCAAGCACCCAGCTAGACCTAAGCAAATCCCCTAACTTCCTAGAACTAGACCTAAGCAAATCCCCTAACTTCTCTGAGCCTTAGTTTACCCCATGCTAAAAGGCTATTTCATGGGTTCCAGGAAGGCACCCTGTACCTTTGAGGACCTTATATTTTTCTATTGTTATTAAAGTATCAGGTAGATACATCCCCTAAGGAACTTCAGTGACTTTCCTCAGATTTCTAACCAAGGAAGCAATGGGAGATGGGCCAACATTATAGCATGAGCTATTTAAGTTAGCTATAAGGGAAGAGAAATATTTAACTCTTATATCTTGGAGTTTCATTAAAAATAGAGGAACTCCTGTGGCATCAGTGTGCAAGGGGCAGGAGGATAGAAGAGATGGCATCTTGCATCTTTCCAGGGGCATAGTTGGATACAAAACCTAGATTTATGTACCTAAAATTGGCATCAAAACGAGGACAGGAGTTAATGGACTAGTATCTGCCTGGCCAAAGACAGGATCATCCTGGGAAACCAGGGATGACCCTGCAGAAGGCCCTACACCAGTCATTAAATCTATAGACCCTGCCCACAGATTCTTCAGAATCAGGGTGGTCCAATGAAGGGCACTAACTGGGGACCCACCAGCCACCTGTTGCAGGCTGGTCATTCAGGGGATAAACTTCCTTACTTGGGGCTTTTTACTTACTCAGACCCTGCTGAGCCAAAGTCCTTTTTCAATAGCCAGTTTTATTGTTCAAAGATGAGGGGAGAATGCCCCATGGATAGAAGAAACCAAATCCCTACAGAATTCAATTGGCTGCTGCATTCATTTAGAAGATTAAAAATATACCAGCACATATTGTTTCCCTCTTATGAGGAGCAAGATACTAACTAGACTACCCCAGGGATGTTCCTTAAGTCTCAGGCCAAATTAAAGTCCAGACACACATTAGGGAATTGAAAAGTTCATACGTCCAGAGCCTCAAGCTGGAAACCAAGAAAAAAGGGGGGGGGGGGGATGGAAATATGGGAAGGCAAGACATTCCTGCAAGTATTCAGAGCCCAAAGTAGTATTGTGGTAAGACCAGAGGCCTTTTGAGCCCCTGAAACTTGGGTTCGAATCTTCATTCTACCCCCTTATTAATTTTGCTTTCCCTGTTTATCCTTTTTGCCTGTCTTTGTCTATCAAACCTAGTGAGACCTACTCCAGGTATCTGGATCGAATCTAATGATATCTACTTTCTACTCTTCAACACTCTGACCATTAGAGAGTAGAAGATGTCAGTAGCTTTGGGGTACCTGACACATAGGGGCTTTCAATAGACGGTCACTCTTACTGTTAATTCACCAGAAATGGTTCTTTATGTTTGCATGCAAAGACATTGGATAATTGTTTCACAATCCACACATACAGCGATGAGATTATAAGCAAAAGAATAACAACACAGCATGCACTGTGTAGAACCTCTAGTTCTGTGCTACCATTGGTTTAGAATTCAATGTTTTCATCTTTATTTTATGCCCAATGCAGAAATGCCTCAAGTTTATTTACCAACTAGACACTAATGTGCATTCTAAGGGAAATTACCCTCACCAGGATCCGACCGTGGTTGTAAAACGTTAAATAACAAATCACATAGTGAAAAAAAAATTTTTTTGTTGTTTTGTAACTGGAAGTTTGTACCTCTTTAAATAAAGATGAGAAGGATAGTGGAGTTCGTAAAACAAGTCAGTCAGATGTGTGCTTTTCTCTCTTCAACACATCACTGCAACCAAGGGTCCTCCTGTCTCCATTTATCTTAAACTCAACTGAGGCTCCCAGCTCTTGGAAAGGAGACCACAAATGATCAATTACTTCTTAGTGCACAAAGTCAAAGGTTAAACGTATTATTGCTCACCACAGGCCGACCCTAACCTCAGAATTAATGCCATAAACAAAAAAGGAAAAATACAGTTAGGCCTGTGAAGGTACCAGCTTCAGGCTCCGAAGAATTACAAAAGGGAAATGATGACCCCTACTGGTAGGAACTGGAACAGCCAGCCTGTCCTGGGCCCTCAGAGAGCTGAGGGCACTGGAGTTCCCACAGGGCCATGTTTTCACACTGAGGCCCACACTGAGCAGGAGGATCTCTGTGAGGAGCAAAAGGTCAGATTTTCTCATGTAGGGTTAGAGCTGCATTTGTGTTTGCAAAACAGAGACTGAGTGAGAGGGAATATTTTGGCCCAGAGTGTGAAGCCCCAGGGCAGGCTCCTTAGGGACAGAGATGGGCATCTCTGCCTGCAACTCTGTGGTCTTCCAAGGCTGGTGGGCAGCGGGTAGTGCTGACACTCCCCATCCCCTTCCCTTACTAGTTGGCCACTCCTGATCTCAAGCGCATAGCTCACTTTCCAGCTTAGAAGATTGAGGCCCCAGTTGCAGATCCAGTAAAATGAGTTTCTTCTTGGGCAATTGAGAGGGACACATCATCCCTTAAAACACCTTCTTACAGAAGGGGAAATCCATATTCCAGTGAGCCAGTGTCTGGACAACTGTGGAAGGGGCATCTGGAGCTCACAGAGTGGACAGAGCTGACCGTAATCATCGCCAGGGCCACTCAAAGAAACCATCTGTGGTAGTCCATAGTGCTGTTTGTGAAATAGTTGTGCTCTCTGCTGTCTAGGCACACAGTGGGATTACGATTTCTCCCTCCCTCCTTGTGATTGGGCAGGATCATGTGAATAGTTCCAGGCAATGCTTTTTGAGCAGAAGTTATGGATGTGAGAGACCTTCCAGGGTTCCTTTTTCTACAATAAACAGGGTTCCCCCAGCTCTAACAGGCTATATATATGATATATATATATATGTGATATATATGTATCACATATATATATATTTGGAGTGAGTGTGTGTGTGTGTGTGTGTGTGTGTGTTATACATGCCATATAGAAAAATAAAACTTGAGATTTAGGGGTTGTTCATTAATGCAGCATGACATAGTTCATCATGACTGACTTATCATCCAAGCTCACAGGGAGGAGAACTTTCCACTCAGAAGAATGTTGAAATCCAAAGAGAATTTGTGAGCTACATCAGGTAAGTCAAGGCTTAGATGCTTCTTGAATTGAGAACCGTAGTCGGACTGGTGCTGATACCGGTCAAATGCTTGCCTTCGTCACATCATGGCACATGTAGAAAATGTTAATATGTGTATGGCATCTCAGGGGTAAAGTGAAGAGAAATTGGGGATATCCACATAGGATTTGGTGAAAACTTCATTTTATTTTCCTCACATCATGTAATGATAATATGCTAAATAAAATGCAATGTTTTAGGGAACATATTAACTATTGAATTTGACAAACCCTCCCTTTAAGATCTTTGTAATATTTTCATTGCAAAACCTGGGCTTAATTTGGAAAATACAACTTTTTTGCATTACATTTTATGCTTGAAATGGTCACACATAATTCCTGATAAAGACCAAATTCTTGATAGTCACCATCAATGAGAAAACATGTATGCACGGGTAGTGAGGAAATTTTAAAATTATCTTTACACTACATCAAAAACTAATGATGTACTACTGTATGGTGACTAACATAATAAAATTTTTAAAATTAACAAAAATAAATCAAAAATACAATTCTAAAATTGTTGAAATTATACTTTAAAAATCTAATGGCTCTTTTGAATGTTGAAATTTCTGGAAATAATGTAAATGTTTTTTAATTCAAGACAACTTTTTCATACCAAGTATTTTAAAAGCGATGAAACTCTAATCTACAAAACATATAAATTGTTGGAGCGATCACTCTATGACTAGCTTGGACACCACTGAGAGAGTCTTCAGCCACAAATGAACAGAAATACCATGATAGGTTGTATATGTGATCTGTTGATATCAGGGCTTCCTCCTGGAGCTGTGCTCTCATAGCAGCCCCTTCTGAAACTCCTCATTGCCACCCTATTCTTCTTCCCTGCCCAAATGACAAGGCCCTGCATTCCCCACCCTACCCCTGCCCTCAGCATCTAGTCTTCTCCATGCCCCACCCGCACTGGCCAACTTTGACCTGCTCTACCACCCCAAGCTCTCTCCTGCCCCAGGACCTTCACACCAGCTATTTGTTACCTCTGCCCACTACATTTTTACCTAGCTAACTTCTTTTTTTTTAAATAATTTTTTATTGTTATGTTAATCACCATACATTACATCATTAGATTTTGATGTAGTGTTCCATGATTCATTGTTTGTGCATAACACCCAGTGCTCCACGCAGAATGTGCCCTCTTTAATACCCATCACCAGGCTAACCCTTCCGCCCAACCCCCTCCCCTCTAGAACCCTCCGTTTGTTTTTCAGAGTCCATCGTCTCTAATGGTTCGTCTCCCCCTCCGACTTAATCCCCTTCATTCTTCCCCTCCTGCTATCTTCTTCTTCTTTTTATTTTCTTAACATATATTGCATTATTTGTTTCAGAAGTACAGATCCGTGATTCATCAGTCTTGTACAATTCACAGTGCTCAAATAGCACATACCCTGGCCAATGTCTTCCACCCAGCCACCCAATCCCTCCCACCCCCCACCACTCCAGCAACACTCAGTTTGTTTCCTGAGATTAAGAATTCCTCATATCAGTGAGGTCATATGATACATGTCTTTCTCTGATTGACGTAATTCACTCAGCATAACACCCTCCAGTTCCATCCACATCGTTGCACATGGCAAGATCTCATTCCTTTTGATGGCTGCATAATATTCCATTGTGTATATATACCACCTCTTCTTTATCCATTCATCTGTCGATGGACATCTTGGCTCATTCCACAGTTTGGCTATTGTGGACATTGCTGCTATAAACATTGGGGTGCACATACCCCTTCGGATCCCTACATTTGTATCTTTGGGGTAAATACCCAGTAGTGCAATTGCTGGATCGTATGGTAGCTCTATTTTCAACCGTTTGAGGAACCTCCATACTGTTTTCCAGAGGGGTTGCACCACCTTGCATTCCCACCAACAGTGTAGGAGGGTTCCCCTTACTCCACATCCCCGCCAACATCTGTCGTTTCCTGACTTGTTAATTTTAGCCATTCTGACGGGTGTGAGATGGTATCTCATTGAGGTTTTGATTTGGATTTCCCTGATGCTGAGTGATGTTGAGCACTTTTTCGTGTGTCTGTTGGCCATTTGGATGTCTTCTTTGGAAAAATGTCTGTTCATGTCTTCTGCCCATTTCTTGATTGGATTATTTGTTCTTCGGGTGTTGAGTTTGATAAATTCTTTATAGATTTTGGATACTAGCCCTTTATCTGATATGTCATTTGCAAATATTTTCTCCCATTCTGTCAGTTGTCTTTTGGTTTTGTGGACTGTTTCTTTTGCTGTGCAAAAGCTTTTTATCTTGATAAAATGCCAATAGTTCATTTTTGCCCTTGCTTCCCTTGCCTTTGGCGATGTTTCTAGGAAGAAGTTGCTGCGGCTGAGGTCGAAGAGGTTGCTACCTGTGTTCTCCTTTAGGATTTGGATGGACTCCTGTCTCACGTTTAGGTCTTTCAACCATTTGGAGTTTATTTTTGTGTGTGGTGTAAGGTAATGGTCCAGTTTCCTTCTTCTGCATGTGGCTGTCCAATTTTCCCAACACCATTTGTTGAAGAGACTGTCTTTTTGCCATTGGACATTCTTTCCTGCTTTGTCAAAAATAAGTTGACCATAGAGTTGAGGGTCCATTTCTGGGCTCTCGATTCTGTTCCATTGATCGATGTGTCTGTGTTTGTGCCAGTACCATACTGTCTTGATGATGACAGCTTTGTAATAGAGCTGGAAGTCCGGAATTGTGATGCCGCCAGCTTTGCTTTTCTTATTCAATATTCCTCTGGCTATTTGGGGTCTCTTCTGGTTCCATACAAATTTTAGGATTATTTGTTCCATTTCTTTGAAAAAGGTGGATGGTATTTTGATGGGGATTGCATTGAATGTGTAGATTGCTCTAGGTAGCACTGATATCTTCACAATGTTTGTTCTTCCAATCCATGAGCATGGAATGTTTTTCCATTTCTTTGTGTCTTCCTCAATTTCTTTCATGAGTATTTTATAGTTTTCTGAGTACAGATCCTTTGCTTCTTTGGTTAAATTAATTCCTAGGTATCTTATGGTTTTGGGTGCAATTGTAAATGGGATCGACTCCTTGATTTGTCTCTCTTCTGTCTTGTTGGTGGTGTATAGGAATGCCACTGATTTCTGTGCATTGATTTTATAGCCTGCTACTTGACTGAATTCCTGTATGAGTTCTAGCAGTTTTGGGGTGGAGTCTTTTGGGTTTTCCACATACAGTATCATATCATCTGCAAAGAGTGAGGGTTTGACTTCCTCTTTGCCGATTTGGATGCCTTTGATTTCTTTTTGGTGTCTGATTGCTGTGGCTAGGACTTCTAATACTATGTTGAATAGCAGTGGTGAGAGTGGACATCCCTGCCACATTCCTGACCTTAGGGGAAAAGCTCTCAGCTTTTCCCCATTGAGAATGATATTCGCTGTAGGTTTTTCATAGATGGCTTTTATGATATTGAGGTATGTACCCTCTATCTCTATACTCTGACCAGTTTTGATCAAGAAAGGATGCTGTACTTTGTCAAATGCTTTTTCTGCATCTATTGAGAGGATCATATGGTTCTTGTTCTTTCTTTTGTTAATGTATTGTATCACGTTGATTGATTTGCAGATGTTGAACCAGCCTTGCAGCCCAGGGATAAATCCCACTTGGTCATGGTGAATAATCCTTTTAATGTACTGTTGGATCCTATTGGCTAGTATTTTGGTGAAAATTTTTGCATCCATGTTCATCAAGGATATTGGTCTGTAATTCTCCTTTTTGATGGGGTCTTTGTCTGGTTTTGGGATCAAGGTAATGCTGCCCTCATAAAATGAGTTTGGAAGTTTTCTTTCCATTTCTATTTTTTTGAAAAGTTTCAGGAGAATAGGTATTAATTCTTCTTTAAATGTCTGATAGAATTCCCCCAGGAAGCCATCTGGCCCTGGGCTTTTGTTTGTTGGGAGATTTTTGATGACTGCTTCAATTTCCTTAGTGGTTATAGGTCTGTTCGGGTTTTCTATTTCTTCCTGGTTCAATTTTGGTAGTTGATACATCTCTACGAATGCACCCATTTCTTCCAGGTTATCTAATTTGCTGGCATAGAGTTGCTCATAATATGTTCTTATAATTGTTTGTATTTCTTTGGTGTTGGTTGTGATCTCTCCTCTTTCATTCGTGATTTTGTTGATTTGGGTCATTTCTCTTTTCTTTTAGATAAGTCTGGCCAGGGGTTTATCAATCTTGTTAATTCTTTCAAAGAACCAGCTCCTAGTTTCGTTCATCTGTTCTACTGTTCTTTTGGTTTCTAGTTCATTGATTTCTGCTCTGATCTTTATTATTTCTCTTCTCCTGCTGGGTTTAGGCTTTATTTCTTGTTCTTTCTCCAGCTCCCTTAGGTGTAGGGTTCAGTTGTATATTTGAGACCTTTCTTGTTTCTTGAGAAAGGCTTGTATTGCTATATACTTTCCTCTCAGGACTGCCTTTGCTGCATCCCAAAGATTTTGAACAGTTGTGTTTTCATTTTCATTGGTTTCCATGAATTTTCTTAATTCTTCTTTAATTTCCTGGTTGACCCATTCATTCTTTAGTAGGATGCTCTTTAGCCTTCATGTATTTGAGTTCTTTCCGACTTTCCTCTTGTGATTGAGTTCTAGTTTCAAAGCATTGTGGTCTGAAAATATGCAGGGAATCATCCCAATCTTTTGGTACCAGTTGAGACCTGATTTGTGACCTAGGATGTGATCAATTCTGGAGAATGTTCCATGGGCACTAGAGAAGAATGTGTATTCTGTTGCTTTGGGATAGAATGTTCTGAATATGTCTATAAAGTCCATTTGGTGCAGTGTTTCATTTAGTCTTTATTTCCTTGTTGATCTTTTGCTTAGATGATCTGTCCATTTCAGTCAGGGGGGTGTTAAAATCCCCTACTATTATTGTATTGTTGTCAATGTGTTTCTTTGCTTTTGTTATTAATTGCCTTATATAATTGGCTACTCCCACGTTAGGGGCATAGATATTTACAGTTGTTAGACCTTCTGTTGGATAGACCCTTTAAGTAGGATATAGTGTCCTTCTTCATCTCTTATTACAGTCTTTGGTTTAAAATCTAATTTGTCTGATATAAGCACTGCCACCCCAGCTTTCTTTTGGTGTCCATTAGCATGGTAAATGGTTTTCCACCTCCTCACTTTCCATGTGGGGGTGTCTTTGGGTCTAAAATGAGTCTCTTGCAGACAGCATATTGATGGGTCTTGTTTTTTAATCCAATCTGATAGCCTGTGTCTTTTGATTGGGGCATTTAGCCCATTTACATTCAGGGTAACTATTGAAAGGTATGAATTTAGGGCCATTGTATTGCCTGTAAGGTGACTGTTACTCTATATTGTCTGTGTTCCTTTCTGATCTATGCTGCTTTTAGGCTCTTTTTTTGCTTAGAGGACCTCTTTCAATATTTCTTGGAGGGCTGGTTTCGTGTTTGCAAATTCCTTTAGTTTTTGTTTGTCCTGGAAGCTTTTTATCTCTCCTTCTATTCTCAATGACAGCCTAGCTGGATATAGTATTCTTGGCTGCATATTTTTCTCATTTAGTGCTCTGAAGATATCATGCCAGTCCTTTCTGGTCTGCCAGGTCTCCATGGATAGGTCTGTTGCCAAGCTAATGTTTCTACCATTGTAAGTTACATATCTCTTCTCCCGAGCTGCTTTCAGGATTTTCTCTTTGTCTCTGAGATTCATAAGTTTTACTATTAGATGTCGGGGTGTTGAGCTATTTTTATTGATTTTGAGAGGGGTTCTCTGTGCCTCCTGGATTTGGATGCCTGTTTCCTTCCCCACATTAGGGAAGTTCTCTGCTATTATTTGCTCCAATATACCTTGTGCCCCTCTCTCTCTTTCTTCTTCTTCTGGGATCCCAATTATTCTAATGTTGTTTCATCTTATGGTATCGCTTATCTCTCAAATTCTGCCCTCGTGATCCTGTAGTTGTTTATCTCTCTTTTTCTCAGCCTCTTTATTTTCCATCATTTGGTCTTCTATATCGCTGATTCTTTCTTCTGCCTCATTTATCCTAGCAGTTAGTGCCCCCATTTTTGATTGCACCTCATTAATAGCCTTTTGATTTCGACTTGGTTAGATTTTAGTTCTTTTATTTCTCCAGAAAGTGTTTCTCTAATAACTTCCACACTTTTTTCAAGCCCAGCTAGTATCTTTAAAATCATGATTCTGAACTCTAGATCCAACATCGTACTAATGTCAGTATTGAGTAGGTCCCTGGCTGATGGGACTACCTCTTTTTCTTTTTGCTGAGGTTATTTTTTCCATCTTGTCATTTTGTCCAGAGGAGAACAGATGAATGAGAGAACAGAATGCTAACAGGTTAACAATGTCTCCAGCAAATATACTGTATACAAATCAGAAAAGACCTGAAACCAGGGGACAAGAAAGGGAAAGAAAGAAGAGAGAAAGAGAAAAAAAGGAAAAAGAAAAAAACAAAAACAGAGCAAAACAAAACAAAAAAAACAGAATATGATCAGGCTAGTGCATAGATCAGTGCCACACACTAGCTTTTGGGCATATTTTGGTCTGTTAGAAGAAAGTGCCTGCTAAAATTTTAAAGGAAGAAAGACTTATATATGTACAAAATAAGGGTTGATACAATGAAGGGATGCCAGATGACTGTAAAGATGAAAATTATAAAAGATTTTATAAAAGGAATTGATAACATAAGAAGTTGTTTTTTAAAAAGAAAGAAGAAGATTTAAAAAGAAAAAGAAAAAAGAAAAAAAAAGGAAAAAAAAGGGAGAGAATGTGATCAGGCAGGAGAATAGAACAAAGCCATACACTAGTGATTTAGGGTATATTTTGATCTGTTAGAAGAAATTGTATCTCAAAATTTTAAAGAGAGAACAACTTATATATATATGCCAAAAATAAGGGTAACTACTATGAAGGGATAAAAATATGACTCTAAAAATGAAAAATAAAAAATGTTTTTTTAAAAAAGGGATTGATAAGATGTTGGTTGAAAAAGGGAAAAAGAAAAATTCAAAAAAAAAAACAGTTAAAAAATTAACTTTGAAAAACTAATGAATTATGGTAAAAAAGCCATGAATTCTATGTGCAGTATTCCCCTAGCGCTGGAGTTCTCCCATTCTTCTTGATCGGTAAACTTGGTCTTGGCTTGCTGGCTGTTCGTGCTGATCTTCTGGGGGAGGGGCCTGTTGCTGTGGTTCCCAAATGTCTTTGCCGGAGGCGGAATTGCCCCGCCCTTGTGAGTCCAGGCTAAGCAAGCTGCTCCAGTTTGCTCTCAGGAGCCTTTGTTCCCTGCAAGCTCTTGGTACAGCTTTGGAGGACCAGGGTGAAAATGGTGGCCTCCCAATCTCCACCCGGAGGAACTGAGAACTCGGGGCCCTGCTCCTCAGTGCGCCCCCAGAGAAAAGCGGTCACTCCGGTCTCCCCGGTCTCTGGCCGCACTCCGTGCTCACCCGGCCTGTGACCAAGCGTTTCTATCTCTGGCACCCAACCCCGTGTGGAGTCTCCAAACCCAGCAGATCCCTGCGGTGCCCTCCCACGCCGCTCCTCCTGGGGGAGGAAGGGGAGTCTCCCTGGCTCTGCCGCTTGTTGGGTCCCTCCTGGAGGAGCAGTGGCCCGATTGGGCCGCGGATCACGGTTTATGGCAACCCCGAGCTGAGAACCCGCGCCTTGGCTCCGTCTCTGCAGCCGGCTTCCCTGCTCCGATACCTGGGAGCTCTGCCGCACTCAGGCACCCCCGGTCTTTCTGTGTCCCCGAAGGTCCTGAGACCACACTGTCCCGCAAGGGTTCCACCCCCCGCTTAGCCACTGCAGCGACGTCCCTCAGCAGAGCCGACTTCTAAAAGTTCCAATTTTGTGCTCCACGGCTCTATCACTTGCCAGAAGCCTCCGACGGAGGCCCTCTCCCCTGCCATCTATCCTCCCGAATATCGCCTCGGATTCACTTCTCTGCACGTTCTACCTTCCAGAAAGTGGTCGCTTTTCTGTTCAGAGTGTTGTTACTATTCTTATCTTCGATCTCCTGTTGAGTTCGTAGGTGTTCAGAATGGTTTGATCCCTATTCAGCTGAATTTCTGAGACCAGACAAAATCCAGGTCTCCTACTCCTCCACCATCTTGCCACATCCCCCCCCCCAGCTAACTTCTATACATGTGTGTGCCTTCTCTGACCCCCTAATCAAAATATAGTCTCCTCATACTTATTGTTTTGCATTTGTTTCCTGGTTTGTAAAAAATGGAAATAAAAATAAGCTGATTTTACATGAAGACTATAGCTGAGAAGATGGACATTAGCTGAACCTTTTGGAGTCATTATTTCTTATGTAAATCAAACCATCATGCTGCATGCATCAAACTTATACATTAATGTATGTCATTTATTTCTCAATAAAACTGGAAAAATAGTATAAGTAGTTGTTTAAATATAGGCTTGTTTTAAGGAGCAAATGAGATATAACACATGTAAGCACATGCCTGGCTTATAATAAGTGTTCAATAAATCATCACTGTAGCGTGTTTTGCAATTAAAAATAGGTATTTATGTATGTATATGTGTTTCCCACTAGACTGTAAACTCCATAAGGCCAGGCAGCATGTCTTTTTCTGTCTACTGCTGTATCCCCGAGACTTGGCACAGTCCCTTTATCAATATATGTTTGTTGAATGAATAAATGAATTCATCCAATGAGAGTGCACTTGGTCGTGGAAGTTCTACACACAAGAGAATCCACATGAAGCTCTATTGTATGATGAACCTGAAAAAGCTTAAAATGCTAATGTAAAAATACATTTGGCCTACTTCCTCTTGCTACCGAACCACCTCCCTAGTCCCACTCTGCCATTCTGCCTTCCCTTATTTACCTTTATCCCTTTCTATTCCTGAATCTGTCCCTCTGGCACTCTGTTTCTCTACTCTGTGTACCATTCATATATGGGATCCAGTACATAGTAAGCCCTCAATAAATATGTATCATATAAATGCTAGGAGGGTTGGATGAGTGGATGGACCAATGGACCAAGAGGTGGATCATTCAATTAGGTGAATGAGAAGATGGATGTGGTACTCCTTCCCTCTTGGCATGGAGGAAATTTTTTCTTGTGATTTCAGAAACTACCTCCCACACACACATTGCCCAAATATCCACCCTGATGCTCCCATCCTTAATCTGGTGGAAACACAAGTGGACACTCTCCTTGTAGTTAATTTAAAACCTAAACATGAATCCCATCTGATGGGTCTGTGACACTCGAGGCTCCATCTGGGCAGCCTCTCCATTACTCCTAATGGCTAGTCTTGAAATGGAATTACTTCATTCTTCAGAGTAGAGTCGGGCAGTTTTTCCCTCTCTGAACAGCGAGCACATACTGCAAAGACATTCTGCTTCTATAAATATGCTTTTCTAAATGTTAAAGGGTTAGAGCAATTTCCAAAGGTCTCTGCCTCGAAGGAGCCCTCAGATGATATTTAATTGAACTACTTTTGCTTTCAGAAGTGAGGAAACTAAAATGTAAGAAGTGGAAATGCTTCTTGGTTTTATGTCAAAATATAAGCTTCTAGATAAAATAATGGAAAGAGAATTTTCTGTTATTAAACTCAGGAAAATGAACATAAACAGCTCAACCAAGGAGAGCAAAGTATAGGATTCTTTTAGGGCAGTCGGAGGAAAAACAATCTCCTTTTAAACTCTAGTTTCAAACCCTTAACAAATGTTGGAGGCACATTTACTGATACAATCACTAGAAATCTCTTTTCCCCCTTTGGCATTCAGAATTGAACATTAAATATAAGCATGTCTGCTGCAAGTTTAAATATTAACTTCTTTCATAATATCCATATGGTGTTTCCAGAGCAAATTCCTTTGAACAAAGGAAACTGAATTTTGTAAGGGTCTAAGAAAGATCACCTAAGTGAAGCAAACTCTCTGAAAATGGGCAAATGATCAATTTGTCATTTTGTATTTGTGAAAACATTTGAATGACAATGGGCATATTTTCCACCCAAGTCACATCAAGGAGCCAGCAATTAAATCCTTGCTCTTGTTCAATGTATTCAAAATGTTCATGTAATTCCGAATTTGATGTGATGTTCTCTGAAGACAAAGAGAATGGGGGGGCGGGTTGCTGGGTCAGCATTCACAGAATGCTAAAAAGAGAAGGTGAATATGAACTGGTTTTCATTACCGCACAAAGCTGCTGTGCCCTACAGAACCCCGGTGGGCACCATTCTTTGAAACCACAATGTGAATGGCGCCCCCTAGAGTTCTGCGGGGAACAACCTGCGTATCTGTACTTAGCACAGTTTCTAGTTGCATATTGTTTTTTGTTTGGCTACCTCACGTGGAAATGTCCCTCCAATTTGAGGGGAACCCAAACTACAGGAAGGCAGGACCCCAATTCCCATTATGGTCACCAAAGGAAATACATATTTCCCCTTCTCCACAGCTTGGATGTGGACAAGTTTCAGTCAAAGTAAGCCAACCAGTGCTCTTGTCTAGAACTTTACATCTAAACACAGTGACATGAAAATGTAGGCTAAGTGGAGATCATCAGAGGCAACATTAGTGGAGTTGAGGGTCCAGCAGTGGTGAGAGGGGACAGGGCTGCCATTGACCACTACTCTAGGGTGCATGGGTAAGGATATGTGGAGGGCTGAGTCCAGTCCATTCTGCCAAGCTGATCCTCCCAGTATGCATTGGCAAAGGCAGGACCCTTTCTCTAATCCACACAAATGAATAGCGGTGGTCCTAAGCAGGGATTCTGGTAATGGCACCAGCAGTCCATTCCAGGGTATAGTGCTGGCTATGTCCTCAGCTACCCAACCTCCCTTGGTCCCTGTTCTTCAGCCTTCCTGTAAATCCTATGGGCTCCCCTCTATCCTCTTCAAAGTGTCACTTTTGCTTAAGTTTGCAGGAGTCAGTTTCTGTTGTTTATATATCTGTTGTCTGTCCAGCAGGGCCCTGACCACATGCCCCTTTTTGCCAGCTTATCCTACCTTGCTTTGTCATGTAAGGGCTACTGGCGAAGGCCAAACTTAATAGGGTGTGCAGAATTGGAAAGGAAAAAAATGTGTTGGAAGACACTATTATTCCACTACCCAGATAATAGGAATCCATGTCCACACAGAGAATTTTTTAAATAGACTTGTGTGTTAGCATCTATCCCAAGACCTTCGTTTGGGCAAGATGAAACCCAGAGGAGGCAGGTGAGTTGTTGAAGGTCACCTAGCTAGTTAAGAGCAATTTTTATAAGCCTCTCTATCTCAGCTGCTTAATTGAATTATTTATGTGGGCACCATGATGTGGCTGGAGTTAAACAAAGGATGGCATCAATTCTGCTCACCAAGCTGTGCCTGAACACTCACAAGATGCTTTGCTAAAATCAATTTTGCCTTCAAACTTTAATCCTGGCCGAGAAGCAGAACTCTGATTTATGAAATCTTAAGAACAATGTTGTGAGATGTTTTGAACATTAAAAAATTAAGATTTACAGTATAGAATGTATACTCCATTTGTGATTCCGGAATAAAACAATGAGGACCCTGAAGGTAGAATGGGAGGTGCCTGGGAGAAGCAATGAACTGCCCTTGGGACAGTCCTGTGTGTGCATCTTTTCTCCTAGGATAGAACAGAGTCTTTGTCCTGCAAATGCTACAAAAGGTGTGGGAGAGGAGCAGTAACGGCAAACACAGGGGCTGATTCAAGTAATATTTTGTTTCAGTGACTCATTTATCTTAATCTTAGTTCACAGGACATCAAGGAGAGAATAAAAAGATATCTTCCATTTTCTCCATTACTGAGTGTGTGCTTTTCAGTGAGAAAATACAAAAATTCATTGGGAAATTTTCCAACTGTTTATCTCACACAGCACTCTAAGACACAAAGGGTAGGAACCTTAGCCCTAATTTAGCCATTTGGAAACAGAGGCCTAGAAAGAAGACCACAGAAGTCACGGTCCCTCTTCCAGACTTTATCCAGCAGACCACAGAATCCCTATAATTCAGAGGTCAGCAAACTTTTTCTGTAAAAAGCCAGTTGGTAAATATTTTAGGCTACGCAGGCCATATAGTCACAACTATTCAGCTCTGCCAATATGGTGAAAACGGCCACAAATGTGAATGCACAGGAGTGGATATGTTCCAATAAAATTTTATTTAAAAAACAGTGGGCCAAGGAGGGAACGAATGAAGGGGGGGAATCGGAGGGGGAGACGAACCATGAGAGACGAGGGACTCTGAACAACAAACTGAGGGTTCTAGAGGGGAGGGGGGTGGGGGGATGGGTGAGCCCAGTGATGGGTATTAAGGAGGGCACGTACTGCATGGAGCACTGGGTGTTATACGCAAACAATGAATCATGGAACATACATCAAAAACTAATGATGTAATGTATGGTGATTAACATAACATAAAAAAAAAAAAACAGTGGGCCAAATTTGCCCCCTGGGCCATAATTTGCAGACCCCTGCTACAGTTGATCAAAGTGCATCCTCCAACACCCGCACACTATCATCACAGTCTCTTTAAACCCAACCTTGAACACCTTTCAAACAGTAGCATCATCTCTCAGATCCAGGGGTGGTAATTATTGCAGTAAGAGGCAATGTCTCCAGTTTTTCATAAAAAATAACAGGCAGAAAGTCATGTTTACAAAAGGGTAAACCTTTCCAACACATTCACATTGCCGAGACAATCCTTAGTTACTAAGAGGACAAAGGCCTCTCTTGCTACCCTGGTGGGCCCCCCTATATAACATGTATAGCATTGCAATTCAATCCACAGAATTAGTATGCAACATCTCATCTCCCCTTGCAAGCATTTTTGCCTGAAAAACCAGGCGGCAGCTTCATAGTGACAGCACGAGAATAACTTGTCATCCTGGTAATGGTCTAACTGCATATAAGTGTCTGTCATAATGAAAATTGGTGTCTTCCATTTCAATTTATTTTGTCAACAATCCAAATGGAGCCCGAATATATCTTCCAACACCAGTGCACGCAGACCAAATAGGGAAGAGAACTTTAAAATGAACCTCATCATCATACGACTAAATATTTACATTAAAAAAGATTCTCTCTTCTGGAAGACATCCCAGATCTACTGTTCTCCCCTGCCAGTACACCTGCAGCTTTTTGTAACTAATTAAGGAACTCCAGAAAACACATTCAAAAGGGCCTCAGCAAACAGATGCACACTCCATTAATTAAACAAGCCGGAGCAATCACCCAGGCTGTAATTGGAAAATGTGCTTCTTTCCTCCATTTTAAGGCAATCATAGTTATTTGCAAATGTTTTTTGATAGTTTCTCAAAAGAGAAAGTCGACTAGCAGCAGGTTCTGGCTTCCTCTAGTGGGGAGGGGTAGGGGGCAGATGTTTGGGAAAGGTTGGAGGTATGAGGCAGTCACCCAGGTTCACTAATTAGCTCTTCTGCCCCTCCTCTCCCTCCAGAAGACTGTGCTAATGAGAAAAGAAAGTTTAAGTGCTAAAAAAAGAAAGGAAGTCTGTTCATACTACTCAAAAGCACAAAAATATTCCCCCGCAATATACTCTTCAGAGCTCTAATTGGGGTACACAGTGGTTGGAGTGTTTGCAGAGGTAACCACAGACGAGTGCCCCTACCCTTAAGTGAGCTCACACTGCCTGTTGGGCCAGGGCTGGGAGCAGGAGGAAGGTGGAGAAGGCCATTGGAGGGAGGAGGATGGAGGCAAAATAGCATGGAGTCCCTGCTATACTCTTGTCTTTGGGTTCCAGGACATATTTTAGGGGAGCCCTAGTCTTAAATAAAATTCCCTTAGTTGGGGGGTTATCCCAGGACATCAGCATCCCAATCAGGCCTTACAAATACCATAACCTCCAGGAGCCAGTATTCAGGTTATTAAGCTATTATTCTCAGCAACACACCCAAATCTATACTCTTCTCTGTGATGTGGGGCTGACTCTCCAACCTATCCTCTCCTTTGCCAGTTGGCTTCCTGTTTGGTGCTGATGAGAAAGAGACTGAAAAGCTGGAGGAGGGAAAAGAGACTTACTCTTTCCTGTTTAGCTGTTTTCTGTTGGCATCACCCCAGCCACGGCCCTTCACCCCAAGAGCAACAGTTGGTCCCATTTTCCTGCTTCTAGCACTCCCAGGAATAACCTCATTGCATCCTCCCCACCCGCCCGTGTAGACCAGGACCAGAGGGCAGCACAACCTTCCCAGAGGTCTAAGTCCCAGGCCCAGAGGGCCCCTCCTCCAAGATCTAGGTTTCAATAACCACATCATCTCAATTTTGTTTCTCAAGCCCTAAGAGTAATCTCTGTTAAAGCAGTTACTATCTTCTGATACCTCAGTGTTCCCTTTTTGCTTTTTAAGTACATTTAAAGAGATAACTTAATGTAGAGAAAATTAGGGAGCTTTTTTTCCCCTGACTTGACTCTGACTGACCCAATATTTGATACCAGGACCGATCCTAGGAAATTCATCCTCCACAGTGGGATCCTGGAATTGGCTTGGTAATGGGCTTGGACTTGAATGCTGTGCTGATGTCTCACTGAGAAGTAGGATGTTAGTAATAATAACCTATAGTGGGCAGTGACATCATGGTAAGTCAAATTATCACCTGTAATTGATTGTGATGGGGTGCCTACTGAAGCAATTGTCCTGAGACTAAGTGGCTGCTACAGTTGACTCTTAGAGAAATGACAATCACTTCAAAGACCATATTGTGGGATGGTTGCTTCTAACTGCACTGAAGAGATTAAGAAAGAAAATGACTAACTAAGGACTTTAAATGCTGAGCTTAAATCGTGGTCAGAGAACCAGAGAGCTTTGATGGTAACCCTAAAAGAAATTCTTATTTCTTGCACATACAGGTCCCACCTCAAACAAAACAAAACAAAACAAAAAAACTTAATTAAATGAGTTGCAGAATTACAACTTAGGTTTAATTCTCAGTTTCACCAAGTACCATGTAAAAGTTAAGGCACTGATTGGGAGGGAGTGGGACTCGGGGCTTAAAATAGGGATATCTGGGTAGATCTAGATGAAGCAGAGGATCCTAAGCCTAAGGCATTTCTGAGACTCTTTTTCACAGAAAGGAGCAGTGCCTCCTCCTGTATCTAGACTATCTTCCCCTACTTGAAGACCTTGCAAAAAGTTCACCTGCTGTCTTGCAAGGGTATGCCTGTTTTCCTCAAGACTCACTCTGGATTAGTTAACTATTATAGCACAACAAATTCCTATGAAACTTATTGGCCTAAAGCAATAATAAACTTTTATCACATCTCACAGTATCTGTGAGTCAGAAATTCAGGAGCAGCTTAACTGAGCAATTCTTCTTATGATGTTGTGGTCAAGATGTCAACGAAGGATAAATCAACTAAAGGCTTGACTGTGGACTGGTGGACCTGCTTCTAAAAAGGAGCACCCTCATGGCTGGAAAATCATGGCTAGCTGTTACAGCAGATGAGGAAATCAGTTCCTCATCACATGGACCTCTCCACAAGGCTGCTTGAGTGTCCTCACAACGTGGTGGCTGGCTTTTCCAAGAGTGAATGACCCAACACAGAGTACGATGAAGCCACAGTGCCATCCCCTCGCTGTGCACAGGTGATTGGACAATGGGTGGACACTGACCCATGAGGTATCCTGGAAGGAAAAGCTCTGCTAAAAAAGAGAGAAAGAAAATAAAAGCAAGGTAGCCTGTCAGATTCTATCCCTCAGGGATTTGATCTGGAATCTTTGGTGGCCAAAACCTAAGTTCTAAGGGTGCACACAGAGGGGTGCCCTGAAGCAGCAGGGGCTACAGATGATCTGAAGTTATGAGAAGCAGGAGCCATCAGTAAAGGAGACATGGGGGTGGGGAGTGGCACTGACGGAATACAGAGGGGAAGGATATCCGTAATAGCAGGAATGGTAAAGGCAAATATGAGGAGATGGTACATTACCTTAAGACAGCATATCTGCAAATTCCAACGTAAGGGCCAAAATAACCCTTCTAGTCCCTGAACTATGCCTCACTTTGATGGTCTGATAGCTCCTGGGACAAGTCTGAGTCTCATCTCCCTCTTAGAAAAACCTCACTGCTACAGTAATCATTATAAGTTCTGTTCCTTACCACTAAGGCAGTCAAATGAGCTAGGGCTTGTAACTTGCATTATTTGCAAGTAACTGTAAGGTGCAAATAATGTAACTTTGAGTTTACACAGATCTCTCACAGCCCACTGGCACCAAGTCCTACAGCAGCCTAGACAGAGAGGAGCAGTAGATATTGAAGAAACTAGTCAAGTTCACCCAACTAGCAAGGTAAGTCCAGGCAGACTTACCATATCCAGTTCTTCCTCCCAGTCAAGTGCTCTTTTCCTTGTCACCATATAACTACTACCATATGCATACACAGAAGAACTGCAGGGAAAGCTGAACCACTGAGTACCCTCCATGTGAAGAGCACCATGCTAGCAGTTCAGAAACAGCAGGGAATAAAAGAAAGATGCCTGCCTTCTACAGCTTTCATTCATGTGTGTAGTCATGTGAGGTAAACCACAGGTGTAAAGTGATATCTGGAAGCCCATAATGAAATGTGTCGTATTATTCTGCAATGCCACTTCAAGGTGTGTATATGATTATTAAACACACATATGCACACATACACAGTTTTATTTATTTATGCACATAATTGCCATAATCGTGAGTATGACATCATCATTATACAGTCTGTACAATTCAAACCACGATCCACTTAATAAATATAATACTTCAAGCCTCAGTTGCTTCATCTGAAGAATAGGGATAATAATGTTGCCTCCCTCACAGTACTGTTATGAAGATTCAATGAAAGGAACATGTAGGGGGCGGAGCAAGATGGCGGAGGAGTAGGAGACCTGGATTTCATCTGGTCTCCGGAATTCAGCTGAATAGGGATCAAACCATTCTGAACACCTGTGAACTCAACAGGAGATAGAAGAAAAGAACAGCAAAAACTCTCTGAACAGAAAAACGACCACTTTCTGGAAGGTAGGACATGCGGAGAAGTGAATCCGAGGCGATATTCGGGAGGATAGATGGCAGGGGAGGGGGCGTCCATTGGCCGCTTCTGGCAAGTGATAGAGCAGTGGAGCACAACATCGGAACTTTTAGAAGTCGGCTCCGCTGAGGGACATCACTCCAGTGGCTAAGCTGGGGGTGGAACCCTCGCAGGACAGTGTGGTCTCAGGACCCTCGGGGTCACAGAAAGACTGGGGGTGCCTGAGTGAGGCAGAGCTCCCAGGAATCAGAGCAGGGAAGCCGGCTGCAGAGGCAGAGCCGAGGCGTGGGATATCAGCTCGGGGTTGCCATAAACTGTGATCGGTGAAACAGTTGGGCTACTGCTCCTCCAGCAGGGACCCAACAAGCGGCAGATCCGGAGAGACTCCCCTTCTTCCCCCTCGAGGAGCGGTGCAGGAGCTCACCTCAGGGATCTTCTGGGTTTGGAGACTCCACACGGAGTCGGGTGCCAGAGATAGAAACGCTCAGTCACAGGCCAGGTGAGCATGGAGTGCGACCAGAGACTGGGGAGACGGGAGTGACTGACTGCTTTTCTCTAGGGGTGCACTGAGGAGCGGGGCCCCGAGTTCTTGGCTCCTCCAGGGCAGAGATTGAGAGGCTGCCATTTTCACTCTCGTCCTCCAAAGCTGTACCAAGAGCTTGCAGGGAAAAAAACTCCCGAGAGCAAACCCGAGCAGATTACTTAGCCTGGACCAACAAGGGTGGGGCAACTCCGCCTCCAGCAAAGACATTTGGGAACCACGGCAACAGGCCCCTCCCCCAGAAGATCAGCAAGAACAGCCAGCCAAGACCAAGTTTACTGATCAATGAGAATGGCAGAACTCCAGCGCTAGGGGAATACTGCACATAGAATTCATGGCTTTTTTAACATGATTCATTAGTCTTTCAAAGTTAATTTTTTTAATTCTTTTTTTTTAATTTTTCTTTTACCCTTTTTCAACCAACATCTTATCAATCCCTTTTTTTTAGAAAATATTTTTTCATTTTTAGAGTCATATTCTATCCCTTCATAGTAGTTACCCTTATTTTTGGCAGATATATATATATATATATATATATATATATATATATATATATATATATAAGTTGTTCTCTCTTTAAAATTTTGAGATACAGTTTCTATTAACATATCAAAATATACCCTAAATCTCTACTGTACGGCTTTGTTCTAGTCTCCTGCCTGATCACATTCTACACCCCCCCTTTTTTTTTCTTTCTCTCTATCCTTTTTTTAAATCCTCTTCTTTCTTTTTTCATACATTTTCTTATAAATACCTTTTTTAAAATTTTTTATAATTTTCATCTTTACACTCATATTCCATCCCTTCATCGTATCTACCCTTATTTTGTACATATATAAGTCTTTCTTTCTTTAAAATTTTAGGAGGCACTTTCTTCTAACAGACTAAAATATGCCCAAAAGCTAGTGTGTGGCACTGATCTATGCACCAGCCTGATCATATTTGATCATATTCTGTTTTGTTGTTGTTGTTGTTTTGTTCTGTTTTTGTTTGTTTTTATCTTTTTCTTTTTTTCTCTCTCTCTCTTTCTTTATTCTTTCTTTCCCTTTCTTTTCCCCTGGTTTCAGGTATTTCTGATTTGATTAGAGTATATTTTCTGGGGACATTGTTACCCTGTTAGCATTTTGTGCTCTCATTCATCTATTCTCCTCTGGAAAAATGACAAGACGAAAAAAAACACCTCAACAAAAAGAACAAGAGGAAGTACCGTCGGCCAGGGACCTACTCAGTACAGACATTAGTGCAATGTCGGACCTAGAGTTCAGAATCATGATTTTAAAGATACTAGCTGGACTTGAAAAAGGCGTGGAAGTTATTAGAGAAACACTTTCTGGAGAAATAAAAGAACTAAAATCTAACCAAGTTGAAATCAAAAAGGCTATTAATGAGGTGCAATCAAAAATAGGGGCACTAACTGCTGGGATAAATGAGGCAGAAGAGAGAATCAGGGATATAGAAGACCAAATGATGGAAAATAAAGAAGCTGAGAAAAAGAGAGACACAACTACTGGATCACGAGGGCAGAATTCGAGAGATAAGCAATACCGTAAGATGAAACAACATTAGAATAATTGAGATCCCAGAAGAAGAAGAAAGAGAGAGAGGGGCAGAAGGTATATTGGAGCAAATTATAGCAGAGAACTTCCCTAATGTGGGGAAGGAAACAGGCATCAAAATCCAGGAGGCACAGAGAAGCCCTCTCAAAATCAATAAAAATAGCTCAACACCCCAAAGTATAATAGTAAAACTTACAAGTCTCAGAGACAAAGAGAAAATCCTGAAAGCAGCTCAGGAGAAGAGATATGTAACCTATAATGGTAGAAACATTAGCTTGGCAACAGACCTATCCACAGAGACCTGGCAGGCCAGAAAGGACTGGCATGATATATTTAGAGCACTAAATGAGAAAAATATGCAGCCAAGAATACTATATCCAGCTAGGCTGTCATTGAAAATAGAAGGAGAGATAAAAAGCTTCCAGGACAAACAAAAACTAAAGGAATTTGCAAACACGAAACCAGCCTTCCAAGAAATATTGAAAGTGGTCCTCTAAGCAAAGAGAGAGCCTAAAAGCAGCATGGACCAGAAAGGAATACAGACAATATACAGTCACAGTCACTTTACAGGCAATACAATGGCACTAAATTCATATCTTTCAATAGTTACCCTGAACGTAAATGGGCTAAATGCCCCAATCAAAAGACACAGGCTATCAGATTGGATTAAAAAACAAGACCCATCAATATGCTGTCTGCAGGAGACTCATTTTAGACCCCAAAACATCCCCACATTGAAAGTGAGGGGGTGGAAAACCATTTACCATGCTAATGGACACCAAAAGAAAGCTGGGGTGGCAATCCTTATATCAGACAAATTAGATTTTAAAACAAAGACTGTAATAAGAGATGAGGAAGGACACTATATCCTACTTAAAGGGTCTATCCAACAAGAAGATCTAACATTTGTAAATATCTATGCCCCTAACATGGGAGTAGCCAATTATGTAAGACAATTAATAACAAACGCAAAGAAACACATTGACAAAAATACAATAACACTGGGGGACTTTAACACCCCCCTGACTGAAATGGACAGATTATCTACGCAAAAGATCAACAAGGAAATAAAGACTTTAAGTGACACACTGGACCAAATGGACTTCACAGACATATTCAGAACATTCCATCCCAAAGCAACAGAACACACATTCTTCTCTAGTGCCCATGGAACATTCTCCAGAAGATCACATCCTAGGTCACAAATCAGGTCTCAACCAATACCAAAAGATTGGGATTATTCCCTGCATATTTTCAGACCACAATGCTTTGAAACTAGAACCCAATCACAAGAGGAAAGTCGGAAAGAACTCAAATACATGGAGGCTAAAGAGCATCCTACTAAAGAATAAATGGGCCAACCAGGAAATTAAAGAAGAATTTAAAAAATTCATGGAAACCAATGAAAATGAAAGCACAACTGTTCAAAATCTTTGGGATGCAGCAAAGGCAGTCCTGAGAGGAAAGTATATAGCAATACAAGCCTTTCTCAAGAAACAAGAAAGGTCTCAAATACACAACCTAACCCTACACCTACAGGAGCTAGAGAAAAAACAGCAAATAAAGCCTAAACCCAGCAGGAGAAGAGAAAGAATAAAGATCAGAGCAGAAATCAATGAAATAGAAACCAAAAGAACAGTAGAACGGATCAACAAAACGAGGAGCTGGTTCTTTGAAAGAATTAACAAGATTGATAAACTCCTGGCCAGACTTATCAAAAAGAAAAGAGAAATGACCCAAATCAACAAAATCATGAATGAAAGAGATCACAACCAACAAAGAAATTCAAATGATTACCAGACATATTATGAGCAACTCTATGCCAGCAAATTAGATAATCTGGAAGAAATGGATACATTCCTTGAGATGTATCAACTCCCAAAACTGTACCAGGAAGAAACACAAAACCTGAACAGACTATAACCACTAAGGAAATTGAAGCAGTTATCAAAAATCTCCCTACAAACAAAAGCCCAGGGACAGATAACTTCCCAGGGGAATTCTACCAAACATGTCAAGAAGAATTAATACCTATTCTTCTGAAACTGTTCCAAAAAATAGAAATGGAAGGAAAACTTCCAAACTCGTTTTATGAGGCCACCATTCCCTTGATCCCCAAACCAGACAAAGACCCCATCAAAAGGAGAATTACAAAACAATATCCCTGATGAACATGGATGCAAAAATTCTCAACCAAATACTAGCCAATAGGATCCAACAGTACATAAAAGGATTATTGACCACGACCAAGTGGGATTTATCCCTGGGCTGCAAGTTTTGTTCAACATCTGCAAATCAATGTGATACAATACATTAATAAAAGAAAGAACAAGAACCATATGATCCTCTCAATAGATGCAGAAAAAGCATTTGACAAAGTACAGCATCCTTTCTTGATCAAAACTCTTCAGAGTATAGGGATAGAGGGTACATACCTCAATATCATAAAAGCCACCTATGAAAAACCTACAGCGAGTATCATTCCTAATGGGGAAAAACTGAGAGCTTTCCCCCTGATGTCAGGAATGCAGCAGGGATGTCCACTCTCACCACTGCTATTCAACATAGTATTAGAAGTCCTAGCCACAGCAATCAGACAACAAAAGAAATCAAAGACATCCGAATCGGCAAAGAAGAAGTCAAACTCTCACTGTTTGCAGATGATATGATATTTTATGTGGAAAACCCAAAAGACTCCACCCCAAAACTGCTAGAACTCATACAGGAATTCAGTAAAGTGGCAGGATATAAAATCAATGCACAGAAATCAGTGGCATTCCTATACACCAACAACAAGACAGAAGAGAGAGAAATTAAGGAGTCTATCCCATTTACAATGACACCCAAAACCATAAGATACCTAGGAATAAATCTAACCAAAGAGGCAAAGGATCTGTACTCAGAAAACTATAAAATACTCATGAAAGAAATTGAGGAAGACACAAAGAAATGGAAAAACTTTCCATGCTCATGGATTGGAAGAACAAACATTGTGAAGATGTCAATGCTACCTAGAGCAATCTACACATTCAATGCAATCCCCATCAAAATACCATCCACCTTTTTCAAAGAAATGGAACAAATAATTCTAAAATTTGTATGGAACCAGAAGAGACCCCGAATAGCCAGAGGAATGTTGAAAAAGCAAAGCAAAGCTGGCGGCATCACAATTCCGGACTTCCAGCTCTTTTACAAAGGTATCATCATCAAGACAGTATGGTACTGGCACAAACACAGACGCATAGATCAATGGAACAGAATCGAGAGCCCAGAAATGGACCCTCAACTCTATGGTCAATTCATCTTTGACAAAGCAGCAAAGAATGTCCAATGGAAAAAAGACAGTCTCTTCAACAAATGGTGTTGGGAAAATTGGACAGCCACATGCAGAAGAATGAAACTGGACCATTTCCTTACACCACACACAAAAATAGACTCCAAATGGTTGAAAGACCTCAATGTGAGACAGGAGTCCATCAAAATCCTAAAGGAGAACACAGGCAGCAACCTCTTCGACCTCACCACAGCAACTTCTTCCTAGAAACATCGCCAAAGGCAAGGGAAGCGAGGGCAAAAATGAACTATTGGGACCTCGTCAAGATAAAAAGCTTTTGCACAGCAAAAGAAACAGTCCACAAAACGAAAAGACAACCAACAGAATGGGAGAAAATATTTGCAAATGACATATCAGATAAAGGACTAGTATCCAAAATCTATAAGGAACTTATCAAACTCAACACCCAAAGAACAAATAATCCCATCAAGAAATGGGCAGAAGACATGAACAGACATTTTTCCAAAGAAGACATCCAAATGGCCAACAGACACATGAAAATGTGCTCAACATCGCTCGGCATCAGGGAAATCCAAATCAAAACCTCAATGAGATATCACCTCACACCCGTCAGAATGGCTAAAATTAACAAGTCAAGAAATGACAGATGTTGGCGGGGATGTGGAGAAAGGAGAACCCTCCTACACTGTTGGTGGGAATGAAACCTGGTGTAACCACTCTGGAAAACAGTATGGAGGTTCCTCAAAAAGTTGAAAATAGAGCTACCATACGATCCAGCAATTGCACTACTGGGTATTTACCCCAAAGATACAAATGTAGGGATCTGAAGGGGTACATGCACCCCGATTTTTATAGCAGCAATGTCTACAATCGCCAAACTGTGGAAAGAGCCAAGTTGTCCATCGACAGATGAATGGATAAAGAAGATGTGATATGTATGTGTATATATGCAGCCATCAAAAAGAATGAAATCTTGCCATTTGCAATGACGTGGATGGAACTGGAGGATATTATGCTGAGTGAAATAAGTCAATCAGAGAAAGACATGTATCCTATGACCTCACTGATATGAGGAATTCTTAATCTCAGGAAACAAACTGAGGGTTGCTGGAGTGGTGGGTGGGGGTGGGATAGGGTGGCTGGGTGATAGACATTGGGGATGGTGTGTGCTATGGTGAGCACTGTGAAGTGTGCAAGACTGTTGAATCACAGATCTGTACCTCTGAAGCAAATAATACATTATATGTTAGAAGAAGAAGAAGAAGAAGAAGAAGAAGAAGAAGAAGAAGCAGCAGAAGCAGCAGCAGCAGCAGATGGCAGGAGGGGAAGAATGAAGGGGGGAATCGGAGGGGGAGAGGAACCATGAGAGATGACGGACTCTGAAAAACAAACTGAGGGTTCTAGAGGGGAGGGGGTGGGAGAATGGTTTAGCGTGGTGATGGGTATTAAAGAGGGCACGTTCTGCATGGAGCACTGGGTGTTATATGCAAACAATGAATCATGGAACACTACATCAAAAACTAATGATGTAATATATGGTGATTAACATAACATAACAAAAACATAGGGTATTAGAATGGATTAAAAAAACAAGACTCGTTTATATGCTGCTTATAAGAAACTCATTTTTGGACCCCCAAACACCTCTAGATTGAAAGTGAGGGGTGGAGAACTATTTATCACACCAATGGACATCAAAAAAAAGCTGGATTAGCCATCCTTATATCAAACAAACTAGATTTTAAACAAAGACTGTACTAAGAGATGAAGAAGGACACTATATTATAATAAAGGAGTCTATCCAACAAGAGGATATAATAATTGTAAATATGTCCTGTAACTTGGGAGCAGCCAAATATATAAACCAATTAATAACAAACTTAAAGAAACTCAATAATAATACAGTAATTGTAGGGGACTTTAGCACCCCACTTACAGCAACGAATATATCATCTAAGCAGAAAACCAACAAGGAAACAAGGGCATTGAATGATACACTGGACCAGATGGACTTCGCTGATATGGTCAGAGCATTTCATCCTAAAGCAGTAGAATACACACTCTTCTAGAGTGCACATGGAACATCCTCCAGAATAGATCACATATTGGCCACAAATTAGGACTCAACAAATACAAAAAGGTTGAGATCATACCATGTATATTTTCAGACCACAGTGCTGTGAAACGTGAAGACAACCACAAGACGAAATTTAGAAGGACCACAAATACATGAAGGTTAAAAAACATCCTACTAAAGAATGACTGGGTCAACCAAGAAATTAAAGAATTAAAAAAAATACATGGAAGCAAATGAAAATGAAAACACAGCAGTTCAAAACCTTTGGAATGCAGCAAAGGTGGTCTTAAGAGGGAAGGATATAGCAATACAGGCCTTCCTCAAGAAGCAAAAAAAAAAAAAAAAAAAAAAATCCCAAATAAATAATTTAACCTTACACCTTAAGGATCTAGAAAAAGAACAGCAAATAAAGCCTAAATCCAGCAGGAGAAGAGAAATAATAAAGACTAGAGCAGAAATCAATGATACAGAAAATAAAACAAAACAGTAGAACAGCTCAATGAAACCAGGAGCTGGTTCTTTGAAAGAATTAAAAAGATTGATAAACCCCTAGGCTGACTTATCAAAAAGAAAAGAGAAAGGACCCAAATAAATAAAATCATGAATGAAAGAGTAGAGATCACAGCCAACACTGAAGAAACATAAACAATTATAAGAGACTATTATGAGCAATTATATGCCAATAAATTAGGCAATCTGGAAGAAATGGATGCATTCCCAGACACATATAAACTACCAAAACTGAAACAGGAAAAAATAGAAAACCTGAACACACCCATAACCGACAAAGAAACTGAATCAGTAGTCAAAAATCTCCCAACAAACAAGAGTCCAGGGCCAGATGGCTTCCCAGGGGAATTCTACCAAACATTTAAAGAAGAATTGATACCCATTCTTCTGAAACTGTTCCAAAAAAGAGAAGTGAAGGAAAATTTCCAAACTCATTCTATGAGGCTGGCCTTACCTACATCTCAAAACCAAAGATCCCACTATAAAGTTGCATTACAGACCAATATCCCTGATGAACATGGATGGAAAAATTCTCACCAAGATAGTAGCTAATAGGATCCAACAGTACATTACCAAGTGGGATTTATTACTGGTCTGTAGGGGTGGTTCAACATCCACAAATCAATCAACGTGATACACCACATTAATAAAAGAAAGGATAAGAACCAAATGATCCATTCAATAGATGCAGAAAAAAGCATTTGACGAAATACAGCATGCTTTCTTGATAAAAACCCTCCACAGTGTAGGGGTAGAGGTTAACATAACTCAACATCACAAAGGTCATATATGAAAGACCCACAGAGAATATCATCCTCAATGGGGAAAAACAGAGCTTTTCCCCTAAAGTCAGGAACATGACAGGGATGTCCACTCTTACCACTGTTTTTCAACATAGTACTGAAAGTCCTAGCCTCAGCAATCACACAACAAAAAGAAATAAAAGGCATCCAATTTGGCAAAGAAGAAATCAAACCTTCACTTTTTATAGACGACATGATACTCTATGTAGAAAACCTGAAAGACTCCACCAAAAAATTGCTAGAACTGATACAGGAATTCAGCAAAATCACAAGATATAAAATCAATGCACAGAAGTCAGTTGCACTTCTGTACACTAATGATGAAGCAGCAGAAAGAGAAATCAAGGCAACAGGGAAGTACAAATCAAAACCACAATGAGCTACCACCTCACACCAGTCAGAATGGTAAAATGAACACTCAGGAAGCAACAGATGTTGGTGAGGATGCAGAGAAAGGGGAACCTTCTTACACTGTTGGTGGGAATGCGAACCGGTGCAGCCACTCTGGAAAACAGTATGGAGTTTCCTCAAAAAGTTAAAAATAGAACTAACCTATGACCTGCAAATTGCACTACTAGGTATTTATCCAAAGGATACAAATATAGTGATTTGAAGGGGCACCTGAACCCCAATGTTTATAACAGCAATGTTCACAATAGTCAAAATATGGAAAGAGCCCAGATGTCCATGGAATATTACTCAGCCTTCAAAAAGAATGAAATCTTGCCATTTGCAATGATGTGGATGGAACTCCAGAGGGTATTATGCTAAGTGAAATAGGTCAGTCACAGAAAGACAAATACCATATGATTTTATTCATATGTAGGATTTAAGAAACAAAACAGATGAGCATAGAGGAAGGGAAGGAAAAATAAAATAGGATAAAAACAGAGAGGGAGACAAACCATAAGAGACCTTTAACTATAGGAAACAAATTGAGGGTTGCTGGAAGGGAGGGGATGGGGTAATTGGCTGATGCACATTAAGGAGGGCATTTGATGTAATGAGAACTGGGTGTTATATGCAACTGATGAATCACTGAATTCTACCCCTGAAACTATCAATACACTATATGTTAACTAAATTGAATTTAAGTAAATAAATAAATAAATAAATAAATAAATAAATAAATAAATAAAATAAAAATGTATTTTCTGCTGTTGTGGGATGTAGTAGTTTATAGATGTAAGTTATATCAGGTGATTGATGGTGTTGTTGAATTCAACTCTGTCTTTACTGAATCTCTGCCTGCTGGATCTGTCCATTCCTGATTCAGGAGTGTTGAAGTCTCCAACTATGATAGTGGATTAATCTGTTTCTCTTTGCAGTTCTATCAGTTTTTGCCTCATGTAGTTTGATGCTCTGTTGTTAGGTGCATACTCACAAAGGATTGTTTGCCTTCTTGGAAAATTGACCCTTTTATCATCATGGAATGCCTCTCTTTATCCTTGATAACTTCCCTTGCTCTAAAGTCTGCTCTGTCTGAAATTAATATAACCATTTCTGCTTTCTTTTGATTAGTGTTGGCATAGTATATTTTGGTCCATCCATTTAATTTTTCATCTATATGTGTCTTTATATTTAAAGTGCGTTTCATCAGCAGAACACACATTCTTTTCAAGTGCACATGGGACATTCTCCAGAATAGATCACATACTGGATCACAAATCAGACCTCAACAAATACAAAAAGATTGAAATCATACCAATGCATCTTTTCTGACCACAATGCTATGAAACTTGAAGTCAACCACATGAAAAAATTTGGAAAGACCACAAATACATGGAGTTTAAACAAGATGCTACTAAACAGTGAATGGGTCAACCAGGAAATCAAAGAAGAAATAAAAAAATACATTAAAACAAATGAAAATGAAAACACAAATGTCCAAAACCTTTGGGATGCAGCAAAAGTGGTCCTAGGAGGGAAGTATATAGCATTACCTACCTCAAGAAGCAAGAAAAATTGCAAATAAATAATTTAACCTTATACCTAAAGAAGCTAGAAAAAGAACAACAAACCAAACCTAAAACCAGCAGAAGGAAGTAAATAATAAAGATTAGAGGAGAAATAAATGACATAGAAACTAAAAAAACAGCAGAACACATTAATGAAACCAGGAGCTAGTTCTCTGAAAAAAAATTAATAAAATTGATAAGCTCCTAAGCAGATTTATCAAAAAGAAAGGATCCAAATAAAATCACAAGTGAGAGAAGAGAAATAAAAACCAACACCACAGAAATACAATTTTAAGAGAATATTATGAAAAATGATATGCCAAAAAATTGGATAACCTGGAAGAAATGGAGAAATTCCTAGAAACATATAAACTACCAAAACTAAAACAGGAAGAAATATAAAACTTGAACAGACTGATAACTGGCAAAATAACTGAATAAGTAATAAAAAAAAAAAAAACTCCAAACAAAGAAAAGCCCAGGGCCAGATGGCTTCACAGTGAATTCTAGTTAAAGAAGAATTAATACCTATTCTTCTCAAACTATTCAAAAAAGTAGAAAAGGAAGGAAAACTTCCAAGTTCATTCTATGAGGCCAGTATTACCCTGATACCAAAACCAAACAAAGACCCCACCAGAAAAGAGAACTATAGGCCAATATCCCTGATGAACAGGGATACAAAAATTCTCAGTAAAATACTAGCAAACTGAATCCAATAATACATTAAAAGAATCATTCACCATGATCAAGCGGGATTTATTTGCACCCTGGGTTGAGAAGGTGGTTAAGTATTTGCAAACAATCAATATTATACACCACATTAATAAAAGAAAGGATAAGAACCATATGATCATTTCAATAGATGCAGAAAAAGCATTTGACAAAGTATAACAACCATTCATGGTAAAAACCCTCAACAAAGTAGTTGAGGGGGAACATACCTCAACATAATAAAGCCCATACACAAAAAACCTATAGCTAATATACTCAAGGGGGAAAAACAGCTTTTCCTCTACGGTCAGGAACAGACAGGTATGTCCACTCTTACCACTATTATTTAACATAGTACTGGAAGTCTTAGACACAGCAGTCAGACAACAAAAAGAAATAAATTGACCAAGAACAAGTAAAACTTTCACTATTTGCAGATGACATGATACTCTATACTCTATATAGAAAACTCAAGACATCACCAAAATATTGCTAGAACTGAAACACAAATTTAGCAAAAGTCACAGGACACAAAATCAACATAAAGAAATCTGTTGCATTCCTATACAAACAATTATAAGAGAATGTTATGAGCAATTATATGCCAACAAATTAGGCAATCAGGAAGAAATGGATAAATTCCTAGAAACATATAAACTACCAAAACTGAAACAGGAAGAAATAGAAAACCTGAACAGACCCATAATAGAGTTTGCAATATACATTTACAACCAATCCGAGTCCACTTTCAAATAACACTGTATCACTTCATGGGTAGTGCAAATACTGATAATAACAAATTAATCCTAATTCTCCTTCTATCCTTGTATTATTGCCTTTATTCATTTCACTTTTGTATAAGCACACATAAGTAAATATAATCAAATATATTATTGCTACTATTATTTTGAAAAATTTATCTTAGGTCAATTAAGGATAAGAAAAACAAAAGTTTTTGTTTCACCTTCACAAATTCTTTCTTATTTTATGTAGATTTGAGTTTCTGACTTGGATCATTTCCCTTCTCTCTGAAGAACTTTTAATGTTTTTGCAAAGCATGCAAACTGCCAAAAACTTTCCTCAATTTTTGTTTGTCTGAAAAAGTGTATTTCTCCTTTGTTTTTGAAGGGCAATTTCTCAGGGTATAGAATTCTAGATTGGTGGGGGTTTTTTTTCTTCCTCTCAACAATTTAGATATTTCACTCCATTCTCTATTGACTGCATGGTTTCTGAGGACAAATTGCATGCAATTCTTATCTTTGTTCCTATATAGGTAAGTTGTTTTTTTTTTCCCCCTTGTTTGGCTTCTTTCAGAATTCTTTTGCTATCTTTGACTTTCTATAATTTGAAAATGATATGCCTAGGTTTAGTTTTTGTTTTTCACATTTATCCTGACTGGTATTCTTTGAGCTATTTGGACCTATGTTTTGGTGTCTGACATTAATTTGGGGAACTATTGTTTCAAATATTTCTCCTCTTCCTTTTTCTTTTCCTTCTTGTATTCCTATTATGTGCATGTTACACCTTTTTAATTGTCCCACAGTCCTTAAATATTCTGTTCTTTTCAATCTTGTTCTCTTTGCTTTTTAATTTTGGGGGTTTCTACTGATGTATCTTCAAACTCAGAGTTGCATAACTCTCTCTAGTCTAGCCTGAACCCATCAAAGGCATTCTTCATTTCTGTTACAGTGTTTTTAATCTCTAACCTTTCTTTTTGATTCTTTCTTAGGATTAACATCTCTGTGCTTATATGCCCCTCTTTTCTTACATGCTGTCTACTTTTTTTTTATTATGTTATGTTAGTCACCATACAGTACATCATTAGTTTTTGATGTAGTGTTCAATGATTCATTAGTTGCTTATAACACCCAGTGCTCATCACAGTCTTTTAGTGAGATACACTATCTGGCCTGGCTCTGCCAATCTTCCAGCAAGTTAGGCTCTGGTTTACTATTTCTCCTGAGTGCAGGTCTTATTAAGAGTGATAGAATATTCTGGCATATTTCGAATGGTTCCATTCCTCCACCCTTTGCTGGAAGTATGGAAGAATTTTCCTCTGATATAGACTATGAGAGCCTGGAGGTTCTCCTGGAGGTCAAACTCACAAAAGTGTGGGAGCTCCTCTATGATGGGATTCCCTTGGTGTTTTAAACTCTAGAGTTGTCCACACTGAGTCTCCAGAAATTTGTCAATTACAGTTCAGGGTTTCCTCCCCACTCTTCCCCTGCCCTCACACTGGTTCTCACATTGTTTCCCATATGTGAGTGTCTGGTGCAGTTGGCCATGATTCCTTATATCTGCCCACCTGTCTTTCCAGTTTTGGGGACAGTGATCTGCCTTTTGACCTCACCTCTCTTACTGATCCAAGAAGAGTTGTTGATTTTTCAGTCTGTTCAGCTCTGTAGTTGTGGAACTGGACACTGGAAGTCTACTTTTCCCATTTTTTAATTGGATATTTTGTTGTTGTTGAGCTGTAGGAGTTCTTTATAATTCCGGATGCTAACCCCCTATCAGATATATGGATTACAAATATTTTCTCTTATTCCATAGGCTGCCTTTTCACTCTGTTGATAGAGTCCTTTGATGTTTTAATTTTAATTAAGTCCAATTTATCTATTTTTTTCTTCTGTTGCCAGTGCTTTTGATTGTTGTGTCCAAGAAATCACTGCCAAATTCAATGTATGTCATAAAGCTTTCTTCTTATGTTTTCTTCTAAGAGTTTTAGAGTTTCAGCTTTACATTTGGACTTAACTAATTTTTGTTTATGGTATAAGTAAGGGTCCATCGTTGTTCTTTTGCATGCAGATATCCAGATTTCATAGCACCGTTTGTTGAAGAGACTGTCCTCATAACATTGTGTAATCTCAGATGCCCTGTTGAAAATCATTGACCATATATGAAGGTTTATTTTTAGGTTCTTTCTTCTATTTCAGTGGTCTGACATTATGCCAGTACCACACTGTTTTGATGACTGTAACTGTAATGTTTTGAAATCAGGAAGAGTGAGGACTCCAATTTTATTCTTTTTTCAAGATTGTTTTTGTTATTTGGGGTCCCTTGAGATGTCATGAGTTTTAGGATGGATTTTTATTTTTGCAAAAAAATTATTGGGATTTTGATAGGGATTGAATAAATTTATAGACTTATTTGGGTAGTATGGACCTTTAAACAATATTAACTCTTCCAATCCATGCACATGGGCTGAATTTCTATTTATTTGTATATTCATTAATTTTTCAGCAATGTTTTGTAGTTTGCGGTGTACAATATTTTACCTCCTTGGTTGAGTTTATTCTAAGTATTTTATTCTTTTTGATGCTATTGTAAATGGGATTGTTTTCTTAATTTCTTTTCAGATTGCCTGTTTTTAGTGAATAGAAATGCAACTGATTTTTCTGAGTTGACTTTTTATCTTACAACTTTACTGAATTTACTCATTAGTTCTAACAGGTATGTGTGTGTAATATTTAGGTTTTCTACATATAACGTTATATTGTCTGTGACTGATAATTTTTCGTCCTCCTTTCCTATTTGGATACCTTCTTTTTCTTTCCTTACTTGATTACTGGGTAGGACTTCCAATGCTATGTTAAATAAAAGTGGTGAGAGTGGACACCCTACTCTTAGAGAAAAAGCTTTCAGGTTTTCACCATTGAGCATGATGTCAGTGATGAGCTTGTCTTCTATGGCCTTTGTTATATTGAGGTAATTTTCTTCTATATCCAGTTTGTTAGGTTTGGTTTTTTTGTTGTTGTTGTTTTTTATAGATGGATGTTGAATTTTGTCAAACGCTCTTTTGGCATCTATTGAGATGATCATACAATGTTTATCCTTTATTTTATGAATGTGGTACATCACATTAATTAATTCATGGATGTTGAACCATCCTTGTATCCCTGGAATAAATCTGACTTGATTATGGTTTAGGATCCTTGTAATGTATTGTTGAATTCAGTTTCCTAATATTTTATTCAAGATTTTTGCATTTATGTACTCAGGGATATTGGCCTATAATTTCCTTTTTTTTTTTAAGCATTCTTTTTTTGTTTTTTTAGATTTTATTTATTTATTTGACAGAGAGAGACACAACGAGAGAGGGAACACAAGCAAGGGGGAGTGGGAGAGGGAGAAGTAGGCTTCCCGTGGAGCAGGGAGCCCAATGTGGGGCTCAATCCCAGGACCCTGGGCTCATGACCTGAACAGAAGGCAGACGCTTAATGACTGAGCCACCCAGGTGCCCCTATAATTTCCTTTTATTGTTGCATCCTTGCCTGGTTTTGGCATCAGAGAAATACTGGCCTCATAAAATGAGTTTGAAAGTGTTCCATAATCTTCTATTTTTTGGAAGAGTTTAAAAGGTTTGTTATTCATTCTTCTCTGAACATCTGGTAGAATTTAACATTGAAGCCATCTGATCTGAACTTTTGTTTGTTGTGAGGCTTTTGATTACTGATTCAATCTCCTTATTAGCAATTGATCTGTTTAGATTTTCTATTTTTTTCATGTTCTGTCTGGGTAGGTTATATATTTCTAGGAATTTATTCATTTTTTCCTACATTGTCCAATTTAATTGTCAGCATATAATGGTTCATAGTAGTCTCCTATGATCCTTTGTATTTCTTCTGGCCAGTTGTAATGTCTCCTCTTTCATTTCTGATTTTGAGTGCTCTCTCTTTTTTTCCTGATGAGTCTAGCTAAAAACTTGTCTATTTTGTCTATCTTTTCAAAAAAAAACCATCTCTTAGTTTCAGTGATCTTTTTTATTTTTATTTTTGTCTCTTTTATTTATTTTCACTCTGATCTTTGTTATTTGCTTCTTTCGACTAACTTTGTACTTTTTTTTTTCTAGTTCCTTGAGGTGCAAATCCAGGTTGTTTGAGATCTTTCTTATTTTTTGATGTAGGCAGTTATTACTATAAACTTCCTTCTTATAACTTCTTTTGCTCTATTACCATAAGTTTTGGTAAGTTTTATTTTCATTTTCATCTGTCTCAAGGTATTTTTTTGATTTCTCTTTTAATATCTTTTTTTTTACCCAATGGTTGTTTAGTAGTATTGTTTAATCTTTGCGTATTTGTGAATTTTCCAGTTTCCTGTAATTGATTTCTAATTTCTTACCATTGTGGTTGGAAAAGATGCTTGATATGATTTTAATCTTTTTAAATCTATAAGACTTATTTTGTGGCCTAACATGATCCAGCCAGGAGAATATTCCATGTTCACTTGAGAAGAATGTGTATTCTGTTGCTGTTGGATGGAATGTTCTGCACAAGTCTGGTAGGTCTATCTGGTTGAACATGTCATTTAAATCCAAACTTTCCTTCTTGAATTTCTGTCTGGATGATCTACCCATTGGTGAAAGTGGAGTGTTAAAGTCCCCTACTATTGTATTGTCTATTTCTCTCCTTACATCTGTTAATATTTGCTATATATATTTGTGTTCCTCCGTTGGATGCACAAATATTTTCAAATCTAATATCCTTTTGTTGGATTGACCCACTTATCATTATATAATAATCTTCTCTGTCTCTTATTATACCCTTTGGCTTAAATTATTTTTCTAAGTATAGCTACCCAGCTTTTTTTTTTTTTTTTTTTGGTTTCTATTTGCATGGAACATCTTTTTCCATCCCTTCACTTTAAGTTTATGTGTGTCTTTATATCTGACGTGAATCTCTTGTAGGCAGCATATATATGGGTCTTGTGTGTGTGTGTGTGTGTGTGTGTGTGTGTGTGTGTGTGTGTGTGTGAGTGTGGGTGTGGGTGTGTTTTCCCTTTCAGCCACTCTGTGTCTATTGTGTGTGTGTGTGTGCATAACACCCAGTGATCCACGCAGAACGTGCCCTCTTTAATATCCATCACCAGGCTAACCCATCCCCCCACCCCCTCCCCTCTAGAACCCTCAGTTTGTTTCTCAGAGTCCATTGTCTCTCATGGTTGATCTCGACCTCCGATTTCCCCCCCTTGATTCTTCCCCTCGGGCTATCTTCTTTTTATTTTCTTAACATATATTGTTAATTTGTTTCAAGGGACAGATCTTTGATTCAAAGTCTTGCACAATTCACAGCACTCACCATAGAACATACCCTCCCGAATGTCTATCACCCAATGACCGCATCCCTCCCACCCCACCCCCACTCCAGCAACACTCAGTTTCTTTCCTGAGATTAAGAATTCCTCATATCAGTGAGGTCATAGGATACATGTCCTTCTCTGATTGACTTATTTCACTCAGCATAACACCCTCCAGTTCCATCCACGTCATTGCAAATGGCAAGATCTCATTCCTTTTGATGGCTGCATAATATTCCATTATATATATATATATATATATATATATATATATATATATATATATATATATATATATATATCACTTCTTCTTTATCCATTCATCTGTCAATGGACATTTTGGCTCTTTCCACAGTTTGGCTATTGTGGACATTGCTGCTATAAACATCAGGGTGCACGTACCCCTTCGGATCCCTACATTTTTCTATCTTTGGGGTAAATACCCAGTAGTGCAATTGCTGGATCGTATGGTAGCTCTATTTTCAACTTTTTGAGGAACCTCCATACTGTTTTCCAGAGTGGCTGCATCAGCTTGCATTCCCACCAACAGTGTAGGAGGGTTCCCCTTTCTCCGCATCCCCATCAACATCTGTTGATTCCTGACTTGTTAATTTTAGCCATTCTGACTGGTGTGAGGTGATACCTCATTGAGGTTTTGATTTGGATTTCCCTAATGCCGAGCGATGTTGAACACTTTTTCATGTGTCTGTTGGCCATTTGGATGTCTTCCTTGGAAAAATGTCTGTTCATGTCTTCTGCCCATTTCTTGATTGGATTATTTGTTCTTTGGGTGTTGAGTTTGATAAGTTCTTTATAGATTTTGGATACTAGCCCATTATCTGATATGTCATTTGCAAATATTTTCTCCCATTCTGTCGGTTGTCTTTTGGTTTTGTGGACAGTTTCTTTTGCTGTGCAAAAGCTTTTTATCTTGATGAGGTCCCAATAGTTCATTTTTGCCCTTGCTTCCCTTGCCTTTGGCGATGTTTCTAGGAAGAAGTTGCTGCAGCTGAGGTCGGAGAGGTTGCTGCCTGTGTTCTCCTTTAGGATTTTGATGGACTCCTGTCTCACGTTTACGTCTTTCAACCATTTGGAGTCTATTTTTGTGTGTGGTGTAAGGAAATGGTCCAGTTTCATTCTTCTGCATGTGGCTGTCCAATTTTCCCAACACCATTTGTTGAAGAGACTGTCTTTTTTCCATTGGACATTCTTTGCTGCTTTGTCAAAGATGAATTGACCATAGAGTTGAGGGTCCATTTCTGGGCTCTCAATTCTGTTCCATTGATCTATGTGTCTGTGTTTGTGCCAGTACCATACTGTCTTGATGATGATACCTTTGTAAAAGAGCTGGAAGTCCGGAATTGTGATGCTGCCAGCTTTGCTTTCCTTTTTCAACATTCCTCTGGCTATTCAGGGTCTTTTCTGGTTCCATACAAATTTTAGGATTATTTGTTCCATTTCTTTGAAAAACGTGGATGGCACTTTGATGGGGATTGCATTGAATGTGTAGATTGCTCTAGGTAGCATTGACATCTTCACAATATGTGTTCTTCCAATCCATGAGCATGGAACGTTTTTCCATTTCTTTGTGTCTTCCTCGATTTCTTTCATGAGTATTTTATAGTTTTCTGAGTACAGATCCTTTGCCTCTTTGGTTAGATTTATTCCTAGGTATCTTATGGTTTTGGGTGCAATTGTAAATGGGATCGACTCCCTAATTTCTCTCTCTTCTGTCTTGTTGATGGTGTATAGGAATGTCACTGATTTCTGTGCATTGGTTTTATATCCTGCCACTTTACTGAATTCCTGTATGAGTTCTAGCAGTTTTGGGGTGGAGTCTTTTGGGTTTTCCATATAAAGTATCATATCATCTGCAAAGAGTGAGAGTTTCACTTCTTCTTTGCAGATTTGGATGCCTTTGATTTCTTTTTGTTGTCTGATTACTGTGGCTAGGACTTCTAATACTATGTTGAATAGCAGTGGTGAGAGTGGACATCCCTGCTGCGTTCCTGACATCAGGGAGAAAGCTCTCAGTTTTTCCCCATTAGGAATGATAGGTTTTTTATAGATGGCTTTTATGATATTGAGGCATGTACCCTTTATCCCTATACTCTGAAGGGTTTTGATCAAGAAAGGATGCTGTACTTTGTCAAATGCTTTTTCGGCACCTATTGAGAGGATCATATGATTCTTGTTCATTCTTTTGTTAATGTATTGTATCACGTTGAATGATTTGTGGATGTTGAACCAACCTTGCGGCCCAGGGATAAGTCCCACTTGGTCGTGGTGAATAATCCTTTTATGTACTGTTGGATCCTATTGGCTAGTATTTTGGTGAGAATTTTTGCATCCATGTTCATCAAGGATATTGGTCTGTAATTCTTTTTCATAGGGTCTTTGTCTGGTTTGGGGATCAAGGGAATGGTGGCCTCATAAAATGAGCTTGGAAGTTTTCCTTCCATTTCTATTTTTTGGAACAGTTTCAGAAGAATAGGTATTAATTCTTCTTGAAATGTTTGGTAGAATTCCCCTGGGAAGCCATCTGGCCCTGGGCTTTTTTTGTTAGGAGATTTTTGATGACTGCTTAGTTTTCCTTAGTGGTTATAGGTCTGTTCAGGTTTTCTATTTCTTCCTGGTTAAGTTTTGGTAGTGGATACATCTCTAGGAATGCATCCATTTCTTCCAGGTTATCTAATTTGCGGCCTATAGATGCTCATAATATGTTCTTATAATTGTTTGTATTTCTTTGGTGTTGGTTGTGATCTGTCCTCTTTCATTCATGATTTTGTTGATTTGGGTCATTTCTCTTTTCTTTTAGATAAGTCTGGCCAGGGGTTTATCAATCTTGTTAATTCTTTCAAAGAACCAGCTCCTTGGTTCATTGATCTGTTCTACTGTTCTTTTGGTTTCTAGTTCATTGATTTCTGCTCTGATCTTTATTATTTCTCTTCTCCTGCTGGGTTTAGGCTTTATTTTGCTGTTTTATCTCTACCTCCTTTAGGTGTAGAGTTAGGTTGTGTATTTGAGACCTTTCTTGTTTCTTGAGAAAGGCTTGTATTGCTATATACTTTCCTCTCAGGACTGCCTTTGCTGCATCCCAAAGATTTTGAACAGTTGTGTTTTCATTTTCATTGGTTTCCATGAATTTTTTAAATTCTTCTTTAATATCCTAGTTGGCCCATTCATTCTTTAGTAGGATGCTCGTTAGCCTCCATGTATTTGAGTTCTTTCCGACTTTCCTCTTGTGATTGAGTTCCAGTTTCAAAGCATTGTGGTCTGAAAATATGCAGGGAATAATCCCAATCTTTTAGTACCAGTTGAGGCCTGATTTGTGACCTAGGATGTGATCAATTCTGGAAAATGTTCCATGGGCACTAGAGAAGAATGTGTATTCCATTGCTTTGGGATGGAATATTCTGAATATGTCTGTGAAGTCCATTTGTTCCAGTGTGTCATTTAAAGTCTTTATTTCCTTGTTGATCTTTTGCTTAGATGATCTGTCCATTTCAGTCAGGGGGGTGTTAAAGTCCCCCACTATTATTGTATTGTTGTCAATGTGTTTCTTTGCGTTTGTTATTAATTGTCTTATATAATTGGCTGCTCCCATGTTAGGGGCATAGAGATTTACATTGTTAGATCTTCTTGTTGGATAGACCCTTTAAGTAGGATATAGTGTCCTTCCTCATCTCTTATTACAGTCTTTGTTTTAAAATCTAATTTGTCTGATATGAGGATTGCCACCACAGCTTTCTTTTGGTGTCCATTAGCATGGTAAATGGTTTTTCACCCCCTCACTTTCAATCTGGGGGTGTCTTTGGGTCTAAAATGAGTCTCTTGCAGACAGCATATTGATGGGTCTTGTTTTTTAATCCAATATGATAGCCTGTGTCTTTTGATTGGGGCATTTAGCCCATTTACATTCAGGGTAACTATTGAAAGATATGAATTTAGTGCCATTGTATTGCCTGTAAGGTGACTGCTACTGTATATTGTCTGTGTTCCTTCTGACCTATGCTGCTTTTAGTCTCTCTCCTTGCCTAGAGAACCCCTTTCAATATTTCTTGGAGGGCTGGTTTCATGTTTGCAAATTCCTTTAGTTTTTGTTTGTCCTGGAAGCTTTTTATCTCTCCTTCTATTTTCAATGACAGCCTAGCTGGATATAGTATTCTTGGCTGCATATTTTTCTCGTTTAGTGCTCTGAAGATATCATGCCAGTCCTTTCTGGCCTGCCAGGTCTCTGTGGATAGGTCTGTTGCCAATCTAATGTTTCTACCATTGTAGGTTACATATCTCTTCTCCTGAGCTGCTTTCAGGATTTTCTCTTTGTCTCTGAGACTCATAAGTTTTACTATTAGATGTTGGGATGCTGAGCTATTTTTATTGATTTTGAGAGGGGTTCTCTGTGCCTCCTGGATTTGGATGCCTGTTTCCTTCCCCACATTAGGGAAGTTCTCTGCTATAATTTGCTCCAGTATACCTTCTGCCCCTCTCTCTCTTTCTTCTTCTTCTGGGATCTCAATTATTCTAATGTTGTTTCATCTTACAGTATCGCTTATCTCTCGAATTCTGCCCTCGTGATCCTGTAGTTATTTCTCTCTCTTTTTCTCAGTTTCTTTATTTTCCATCATTTGGTCTTCTATATCGCTGATTCTCTCTTCTGCCTCATTTATCCTAGCAGTTAGTGCCCCCATTTTTTATTGCACCTCATTAATAGCCTTTTTGATTTTGACTTGGTTAGATTTTAGGTCTTTTATTTCTCCGGAGAGGGTGTCTCTAATAACTTCCACGCTTTTTTCAAGCCCAGCTAGTATCTTTAAAATCATGATTCTGAACTCTAGGTCCAACATCCAACTAATGTCCATATTGAGTAGGTCCTTGGCAGACGGTACTACCTCTTGTTCTTTTTGTTGAGGTGATTTTTTTCCATCTTGTCATTTTGTCCAGAGGAGAACAGATGAATGAGACAACAAAATGCTAACAGGGTAACAATGTCCCCAGAAAATATACTCTAAACAAATCAGAAAAGACCTGAAACCAGTGGAAAAGAAAGGGAAAGAAAGAAAAAAGAAAGAGAAAAAAAAAGAAAAAGATAAAAACAAACAAAAACAGAACAAAACAAAAAAAAACAGAGTATGTCAAATATGATCAGGCTGGTGCATAGATCAGTGGCACACACTAGATTTTGGGAGTATTTTGGTCTATTAGAAGAAAGTGCCTCCCAAAATTTTAAAGAAAGAAAGACTTATATATGTACAAAATAAGGGTTGATACGATGAAGGGATGGAATATGACTGTAAATATAAAAAGTATAAAAAATTTTATAAAAGGAATTGATAAGAAGTTGTTTGAAAAAAAGAAAGAAGAGGATAAAAAAAGAAAGAAAAAGGGGAGAGAATGTGATCAGGCAGGAGACTAGAACAAAGCCATACAGTAGAGATTTAGGGTATATTTTGATCTGTTAGAAGAATTTTAAAGAGAGATTTTAAAGAGAGAACAACTTATATATATTTATGCCAAAAATAAGGGTAACTACCATGAAGGGATAGAATATGACTCTACAAATGAAAAATAAATGTTTTTTTAAAAAAGGGATTGATAAGATATTGGTTGAAAAAGGGAAAAAGAAAAATTAAAAAAAAGTTAAAAAAATTAACTTTGAAAGACTAATGAATCATGGTAAAAAAGCCATGAATTCTATGTGCAGTATTCCCCTAGTGCTGGAGTTCTGCCGTTCTCATTGATCGGTAAACTTGGTCTTGGCTGGCTGTTCCTGCTGATGTTCTGGGGGAGGGGCCTGTTGCTGTGGTTCCCAAATGTCTTTGCCGGAGGTGGAATTGCCCCGCCCTTGTCGGTCCAGGGTAAGTAATCTGCTCAGGTTTGCTCTGGGGAGCTTTTGTTCCCTGCAAGCTCTCGGTACAGCTTTGGAGGACCAGGGTGAAAATGGTGGCCTCCCAATCTCCGTCCTGAGGAGCCGAGAACTCGGGGCCGTACACTCAGTGCGCTTCCAGAGAAAAGCAGTCAGTCACTCCCGTCTCCCTGGTCTCTGGCCGCACTCCATGGTCACCCGGCCTGTTACCAAGTGTTTCTATGTCTGGCACCCGACCCCGTGTGGAGTCTCCAAACCCAGCAGATCCCTGCAGTGCACTCCCGCGCCACTCCTCCCTGGGGAGGAAGGGGAGTCTCCCCAGCTCTGCTGCTTGTTGGATCCCTGCTGGAGGCACAGTGGCCCGACTGGGCCGCGGATCACGGTTTATGGCAACCCCGAGCTGAGAGCCCGTGCCTCGGCTCCGTCTCTGCAGCTGGCTTCCCTGCTCCGATACCTGGGAGCTCTGCCGCACTCAGGCACCCCTGGTCTTTCTGTGTCCCCGAGGGTCCTGAGACCACACTGTCCCGCGAGGGTTCCACCCCCCGCTTAGCCACTGGAGCAACATCCCTCAGCGGAGCCGACTTCTAAAATTTCCAATTTTGTGCTCCGCAGCTCTAGCACTTGCCAGAAGTGGCCAACGGAGGCCCCCTCCCCTGCCGTCTATCCTCCCGAATATCGCCTCCGATTCACTTCTCCGCACATTCTACCTTCCAGAAAGTGGTCGCTTTTCTGTTCAGAGAGTTGTTGCTATTCTTTTCTTCGATCTCCTGTTGAGTTCGTGGGTGTTCAGAATGGTTTGATCCCTATCCAGCTGAATTCCTGAGACCAGATGAAATCCAGGTCTCCTACTCCTCCACCATCTTGCTCTGCCCCCCGGATCTCATCAAAATTTAAAATGCCTCACTGTTATGTAAAAATTAGATGTGTCTTCAAGTCCCACACCTTCAGCTCTGTTCAGTTACTTGAGGTTAACTTGCCCAGAAAGCTTCAGTCTCAGCCCTGGTTATTTAAGGTGAAACTTGAGGCTGACACCTGCACTATAACACATGGCAATATATTCTAAGGAAGTGCATAACGCACTACAAGAACTGCTATTTAATGGATTGCTTTGAAAAGAACGAAGAATCTTTTTGGAATCTGTGGAGTTCTCCAGGCTTATATTTATTGTCCTAACAGTTGGACTTGTCTCCTGGAGAGTTTTTGAGGTCTTGTCCCACATCTTACAGCTGGAAAGAAGGAGGGGAAAGGAGACAAGAGTCAGGAAAGATGCACAAGAGGACAGGAGAGAAGGGCAAATGGGTACCACGCAGCCCTTCCTGGCATCACCTGACAGACCAGAAGGGGATCCAAAGAGGGAAGAGGGTAAGACAAAAACCAGTGTTCCTAAGACTGGGACCCCAGGCACATGGCTGAGAGGTGGGGCTCTCCCTGCCCCATGCCAGAAGAGAATAACTAGGCTTGCCCTGATCCAGTGCATGAACACCATGAGAGTCTCCTTTCTGCCAAGAGCCAGGACTTCTTGGGGACCGTGGGAATGGGAACCGTCTGCCTTCTTCCCACAGTACCGGGCAAGTGAGACTCTGAAAATCAAATTCAGCAAATACTAGGGCATTAAAATGGACATAGTCCTGCCCTCAGAGACAGTCAAGTGGAAAGACATATATAAACCCACCAAGATAAAACCAGCATAAGCGCTACAGAGAAAAAGAAAAGGATGTTTCTAATTTAGATTCACATTATCAGATGTTGCCAATACAGGGTCCCAGGAGGGACACAAGCCTGCCCCAGTCACCTACCTTTGATTCAGCTCTGTGTACTCTCTCTGGCAGTCCCCTCAGCTGAGATTCAGGGCCAAGGCATGTCCTAGCTGCCGTCACTAACTGGGAGCCAGTGCGGGAGACAAATGGATCTCTCCCACACAGCATGGCAAAACATTTACAGCAAAAGGGGCTTGGCCAGAGGAAGACTGAGGTCCAGGGCATGTTATATAAATAAATAAATGGCCTTGCCACTTCTCATCATCAAAAGAACACGTGAAAATAAAATCTTAAAAATTCACTTAGCAAAAATAATAAACTCCTGTTCTTCTAAAAATATCATTAAGGAAATGAAAGGGCAAGCCACAGAGTGGGAGAAAATATTTACAAAATATGTATATTTGAAAAAGGACTTGTGTCTGGATAGATTTTTTTTAAAGGGAAAAAACTCTTATAACTCTAAATAAGACAATACCCAATTAAGAAATGAGCAAAAAAAAAAAATGTGAACAGACACTTCACAGAAGATTTATATAAATGGCCAATAAGTACATGGAAAGATACCCAATATCACTGGTCATTAGAAAAGTGCAAATGAAAATCAAAATGAGGAGGTACCACTACATACCCAAGAGAATAGCTAATGTTAAGAAGACTGACAATATCAAGAATTGGTATGGATGTAGAGCACCTGGAACTCTCAAAAATTGCCAGTGGGAATATAAAATGCAAAAATCATTTTGAAAAAAACGTTTGGCCTTTTCTTTTAAGGTTACTTATAGCAATATGACTCAGAAGTTACACCCATAGGTATCTACCTAAGAGAAATGAAAGTATAGGTCCACACAAAATCTTACACAAGGAATGTTCATGACAGCTTTATTCATCTTAGCCAAAAACTGGAAACCACCCAAATGTCCACCAAAAGATAAATGAATGAACAAATTGGGGTATATACATACATATAAATGGAAATGAGTCGGAAAAAATAAATTAACACACATGACCTGGATGAATCTCAAAAACATTATGCTAAGAGAGAAAAGCCAGACATAAAAGAATACTTACTGCATGATTCTACTTGCAGGAAGCTCTAGAAATGGCAAATCTAATCTGTAGTGGCAGAAAGTTCAGTGGGCAAAAGGAAACATTTGGAGTGATGGAAGTGGTCTATATTTGAACGTGGTAACAGTGTACACCTGGATGTAAACATTTGTCCACACTCACGGAACCGCACACCAAAAAAATGGGTGCATTTCATTGTATGCATATTATACTTCAAAGAAGTTGTTTAAAAAAAAAAAAAATCCCAGGTCTGGTGACTTAAAGCATGACACTGCTAAAATAAGCAAGTCAGGAGAATTTTCTCAGTGAGATAATATAGCTGAAAATTGCCTACTGCCTTCTGCTAGCTCCACCCTCTGTGGACACCTTCTCCCAATAAGACCCAGATTTATGTTCTTGAGCTGCCTACACAGAAAATGGCACTTCTGTACAATAGTCCTCAAAATATATAAAGGGAAATAGTATGTTGTAACAAGCCCTAGACTGAGGAATCAAAAGCCCCTCAGTGCTGCCCCTGACCAGCCAAGCAGCCTAGGTCAAGGAAGTAGCTTCATATCGGTGACCCCTGGACTCCTTATCTGCAAACTTAGGGTAACCACCAAGAGCCCTGGTGGCTTTTGAGAGGGCAGCACGCTGGGATGATGAGGCAGGAGGCACACCAAAGGGGATTTCAAAGGGAGTTTCTGAAGAATAAAATGCTTTTTGTTTCTGATGTTTCATCCAGCTTGACTGGAGTCCTTTTTTTTTTTAATTTTTATTGTTATGTTAATCGCCATACATTACATCATTAGTTTTTGATGTAGTGTTCCATGATTCATTGCGTATAACACCCAGTGCTCCATGCAGAACATGCCCTCTTCAATACCCATCACCAGGTTAACCCATCCCCCCACCCCCCCTCCCCACTAGAACCCTCAGTTTGTTTCTCAGAGTCCATAGTCTCTCATGGTTCGTCTCCCTCTCCGATTCCCCCCTTCATTCTTCCCTTCCTGCTATCTTCTTTTTTTTAACATATAATGTATTATTTGTTTCAGAGGTACAGATCTGTGATTCAACAGTCTTGCACAATTCACAGCGCTCACCATAGCACATACCCTCCCCAATGTCTATCACCCAGCCAGCCCATCCCTCCCACCCCCCACCACTCCAGCAACCCTCAGTTTGTTTCCTGAGATAAGAATTCCTCATATCAGTGAGGTCATATGATACATTTGACTGGAGTCTTTAACGACAAGATATGGTTTGACTTAATCAAGAATACAGGCATGTGAGCCCACTGACAGTTGTTAAGGGCTGAGCAGTTGTAAAAGATTGGCACTTTGTCCCCCTCCCGTATCTTCTCACTTCTCCCATTTCCTCACCTGATCTTGACAAGATAGCTCTCTCCCCGACATCTGTGCTGCACTCAGAACAGGCAGGCCCCAAGGGCTGCCTTATTAAGTAGTGAGTCCATTCCTTTCCTCCAGCCCTGTTCCCTCTTTCAGGATAATGTCAACTGTGTGATGTAATCCATGTTGGAGTCAGCAGTCTGCAGCAGCTACAATCACATTGCATCAAATTATTTTAAAATTCAATGTCATTTCCAGAAGCAGGACTGTAGCACTTTGTGGGGAGGGTACTTGCCAGGAGCTCACCTCCAAGCACCCTCATTTCAAAGTCCCTAGCCCAGCACCTCCCTGTACACCTTCGTTATTTTGCCAGAATATTTTTTTAAAGGTTTTATTTATTTATTTGAGAGAGTGAGAGCACTGGAGAGAGAGAGCAAGCATTAGTGGGGGGGAGAGGGAGAGGGAAAAGCAGGCTTCCCACTGAGCAGGGAGCCCAATGAGAGACTCCATCCCAGGACCCTGGGATCATGACCTGAGTGGAAGGCAGATGTTTAACGGACTGAGCCACCCAGGCACCCTTGCCAGAATATTTTGCTGTATTTACTTATCACCCAACTAATTTTCTTTAAATCAACTTCGATTCAGTTCATTATTCTTTAACTTAGCCCATTCTAAATAATAACTGTGACATTGTGGGTGTGATGTGTTAATAATACATTTTTCTAATTTTAAAAAATTACATATTTATATACATTTTTATATATATATAATTACACATATACAGTCCACCCCACCAGGGTTCCACATATCTCACTTTGGGTAACACCTCCTAAAGGCACCACCATGATCCAAGCCTACACCTCAACATGCAATAACACTTATCAATCCAGACCCCATTTTTTGGTTTTGGGTTTGTTTGTTGTTTTTCTTTTTTTCTAGGGCGAGAGAGTGAGAACAAGGGAGGGGAGGGGTAGAGGGAGAGGGAAAGAGAGAACTTTAAGCAGGCTCAGACCCAGTGCAGAGATTGACATGGGTCTGGATCTCACAACCCTGAGATCATAACTTGAGCAGAAATCAAGAGTCAGACACTGAACCGACTGAGCCACCCAGGTGCCCCACAGACCCCATTTTTTAAATAAAGCTACAGCCGTATGCGCTCAGTCTGGATTGAGGTTACTGCTTGTATGGGATTGTATTAGTTTCCTAGGGCTTCCATAACCAGGTACCACAGACTGGCAGGCTTAAACAATAGAAACTTATTTCTTCATAGTTCTGAGGCTGGAAGTCTGAGATCAAGGTGTCAGCAGGGTTAGCTTCTTCTGAAGCCTCTCTCCTTAACTTGTAGATTCTGCCTTGTTACTGTGTACTTGTAAGGTCTTCCCTTTGTGCCTGTCTGTGTCCTAATCTCCTCTTGTTGTAAGAATACCAGTCATACTGGATTAGGGCCCGCCCATAAGACCTCGATTAACTTTTATTATCTCTTTATTGTTTTTTTTTAAGTTTTTATTTTAATTCCAGTTAGTTAACACACTGTAATATTAGTTTCATCTTTACAATATAGTGATTCAATAATTCCATACATCACCCAGTGTTCATCATAACAAGTGCCCTCCTTCATCCCCATCACCTATTTCACCCATCCCCCACCCCACCCCCTCTGGTAACCATCAGTTTGTTCTCTAGAGTTAAGAGTCTGTTTCTTGTTTTGCCTGTCTCTCTTATTTTTCCCCTTTGCTCATTTGTTTTGTTTCTTAAATTCCATATATGAGTGAACTCGTATGGTATTTGTCTTTCTCTGACTTATTTCACTTAGCATTATACTCTCTAGCACCATCCATGTCATTGCAAATGACAAGATTTCATTCTTTTTTATGGCTGAATAATATTCCATTGTGTATATATACCACATCCTCTTTTTCCATTCATCAGTCGATGGACACAGGGGCTACTTCCATAATTTGGCTATGGTAAACAATGGTGCTATACACATAGGGGGACATGTATCCCTTCGAATCAGTATTTTTGTATTCTTTGGGTAAATACCCAGTAGTTCAATTGCTTGATCACAGGGAGTTCTATTTTGAACTTTTGAGGAAACTCCACACTGTTTTCCAGAGTGGCTGCACCAGTTTGCATTCCTACCAACAGTGCACGAGTGTTCCTTTTTCTCCACATGCTTGCCAACACCTGTTGTTTCTTGTGTTGTTGATTTTAGCTCTTCCGACAGGTGTGAGGTGGTATCTCATTGTGGTTTTGATTTGCATTTCCCTGATGGTAAGTGATGTAACTTTTATTACCTCTTTAAGGGCCCAATCTCCAAATACAGTCACATTCTCAAGTACTGGGTGTTAGGACTTCAATGTATGAATTTGGAGGGACAAAATTTATCCCATAACAGGGTTTATGCAGGATGGGCAAGAATGGTGACTTAGGGGAAAGGCTGGGAGAATCAGATTGCAGGGAATTTCAAAGGGAAAGCTAAGCTTTGAAAACAAAATGAGCAACAAGTGAAAAACAGGGCCCAAACAACAACAAAACAAACAAACAACAACAACAACAACAACAACAAAAAAAAAAACAAGTCCAAATATCTGAAGACTTTCATGGCCAAGAAGTGTTTATATACCAAAAGACTGATGAGTTCCTAGAACATCCCAAATTTAGTCAAAACAACCCAAAAGTTGTTTAGTTACAACTGAAATTAGGCATAAACAACAGATCAGATGGTCCTTGTCCAAAGACAATGTGTGTAGGGTGTCTCAGGAGGTAAGACAGAAACACAGTCTGTGTAACTCGGGCACTGTCCAGAAGCAAGGTGTAAGGTGTGAGGGTTGGAGTGCATGGTGGTGGAGTGGGTTGGTGACTTACCCAGGAACACCAGTATCTGGAGCCACCTTAATGTAGAGCCAGATGCATCAGGACAGCGCAGCCTGATGTTGCTATTAGGATGACCCCACTGACTGCCCCTCCTACAAAAGTCTGACACTGGTGGGGAAATGTGTCCATCAGTGAGCACAGGTCCAGTTACCTTGATATGCAGTGTTTTTCATGTTTCATCATCAATCTCCTATAAGCATGGTTAGCAGGGTAGTCATTAGGACTAGTCCCAAATATTCCAGGTCTCTCCTTCCAAGAACCTGCTAGAATTGCATTTCCCTACTCCTCTGAAATTAGGTGTGTCAACCTGACTTGCTTTGGCCAATGAAAAGTGAACTAGTGAACCCTAATGTAAACTATAGACTCTGGGTAGTAATGATTTTCAGTGTAGGTTCACCAATTGCAACAAATGTACCCCTCTGATGGGGGATGTTGATAATGGGAAAGGCTTGGCATGTGTTAAGGCACAGGGTAGATGAGAAATCTCTATCTTCCACTCAATTTTGTGGCGAACCTAAAACCGCTCTAAAAAAATAAAATCTATTTTTTAAGATTTATTTATTTATTTGAGAGACAGAGAGTGGGTGGGTGGGGAGGAGCAGAGGGAGAGAATATTCAAGCAGGCTCCCTGCTGAGCGTGGAGCCTGACACAGGGCTCAATCCCAGGACCCATGAGATCATGATCTGAACCAAAACCAAGAGTCAGACACTCAACCAACTGAGCCACCCAGGTGCCCCTAAAGTCCATTTTTTTTCAGTAAGTGGAAATAACATGGTCACTTCTAGGTAAAGAGTTTCAGAGGAAGTAAGGGATTTGCCTTGGTCCTCTTCCTTCCATAATTTCTAAGATGGAGCCTGTATCAGCCTGTACTCCTCCAGGGACAGTGATGAGCAGAAGCCCTCTGCCAAAGGACATTGAATGTGTACCATAAGTGATCATAACCATTAAGTCTCAGTACTCACTGAGACTTGGGGATTATTTGTTACTGTAGCAGAACCTAGCCCATGCTTACTGATATAGTTGTGTAAGGCAACACTGCTGAGTCTCTCAGCTCTTCTCACCTCATGGAAAAGAAAAATAGAATTTCTTAACAACAAAGCTGAGAACCAAGCCTTGAGACAAAATAACCAGTCTTGAGTGGCTAACTAGCCTTTCTTCTCTTCAACTTGCAACCATTACTACTTGAGTTCTTTCATTTGGTTTAATTACAGCAGCTAACTATGGGAGAAAGTCTGTATCACCCCATATACACTGGCTGTCTGTGGGCCATAACCAACCTACAGACGTATTCCTTCAGCTGTGCTTAAAATTCTTAATTAGTTAAAATAAGAAAATTTTACACAAAAATCCACCTTCCAGATTTCTGGGTGCTCAGAAGATGTTAGAATATCTAGCCCCCTTGGTCCTGCTGTCTTCTGACTTGAAGCAAAATCAGAGCTGCCCTCTTCACATGAGAAGCAAGAGCACCAGAATGCCACAGTCCCCAGCATTCCCTATTGTCTTAACCTCTGTTGGCTTTGTTGATTTGTTACCTGCCTGAATTCTGGAAGCGTTTGAGTTTGTGACCTCTCTATGTACTGCCATCTCATCTCCCTTACACACACACACATACACACATACCCTGCCAATCACTCCATCTATCTTACATTTTCTTTCAATCCTCTGTGCCTTTGCATCCTACTTCCTCTCTCTAGAATGCCTTCATCATCTCTACTGACCTCTATGAAGGCCCAGCTCGAATACTACCTTCTAGGGCAGCAGATGTCAACCTTGACATCCATCATCCCTTCCTCAACTCTCTGCCTTCCTTTGAATCAGAGATGATCACGTACCCAAGTCCTGGCAAATGAGATGAAAGTGGAAATATGTTGTGGGCTTCCAGGAAGGCTGCCTGAAGGAAAATGTCTCCACCAGGAACTGGCGTTCATTGACACCTTTGCTCTGCCTCAGTCCAGCCTCTAGAACATGGAATGTGTCCTCTCTCATTTCCAAGTCCGTTCGTGAATGCCACCTCTAAGTGAGAACTTCTCTAACCATCCTCTTTAAAATATTGATTCCCTCTCCCTTCCAACACTCCTGACCACACTTTCTCTACCCTTTCCTTGCATGGCACTTACTTTTGAATGTACTATCTAGTGTATAAAATTATATTATTTATTGCCTGCTCTTCCGCTAGACTCTAAGCCTCAGAAGGGCAGGGAGTTGTCTGTGATTTTTTTTTCTGCTATGTATCCCAAGCACCTAGAACAGACCTGTGATAAACATGAATACATATCTTGAATGAATAAATAACCCTCATCCATTTCATGCAATTTGAAACTCAGGCATTTTTAAATGTTTGGCATTACCCCCACTTTCAGTTTACACCAAGTCCTGTAGACTGCACCTGTGTATCAACTCTCAGATGTGCCCATCTGCCCTCTGCCCCCAAATACCACCTGCATGTGACTCTCCCTCACTTCCCTGTATGTATTACAACAGCACGCTAACCATCTTCCTGCTCCCAACTCTTCCCCTCCCAACCTGCAGAGGACCTCCCACATCACTACCCTGCATAAAACCTTTCTACGCCTCCACCACCTCAAACTAAAGTGCAAACTCTACAACTGTCCACAGACCTACACAATCTGGCCCCAACTCCTACCATGCCTCCTTATCCGCTCATCCACCCCCAACATACCCCAGACCTAGAAAACTCCTCACTGTTGTCCAAAGAGCTCTCCTACACAGCTTTATATCTTCTGCCCCTTCTGCTGAAAATGCTCTTCCCTGCCTCTTTCACCAGGCTTGCTCTGGCTTATCCTTGGGAACTTGTGTACCACCTCCTCCAAGAAGCCTTCCCTAACTGCTCCTCAGGCTGAGCGAGCTACCCCTTCTTTGTGCTCACATATCACTCCATATTTATCCCCGTCAGCTTTCTGACTTCACCATGAGACCACATGTGCCTTGAGATGGAATTTTGTCTTATTCTATAACCCCAGTGTGAAGAAAAGCACCATCACATAGTAGGCACTCAGTAAATGAGAAGGGAAGGAAGGCAGGAAGAAAGGGAACAAGGAAAGAGGGAAATCACTGGGTCACAAATGTGCAGCTGTCTTCTGAGCCCCTGAGTTCATGCCTGGCCGTGTAACCTGCTATGGCCCATGAAATGTGAGTGTCACTCACGTGTCACTACTGGACAGAAGCTGAAGGGGCAGTCTGTGGTCTCCAGGCTCGTTTCACTGCCTGTTGAGATGGAGCCTCTGTCAGCCCGGGCCCTGAGGGACTAAGGGGAGCGGAGCCCTGGCTGACCTGAAGCGTGCTTACAGTATTAATGAGAGTGACACTCTGTTCTTTTCCAAATGCTGAGATGTTAGAGTTTATTACTAACCCAGCATAATTATGTCTGTTCTGACTAACACAGCTGGTTTGAAGTATTGGGGGGAAAAATCATATTTTTAACCTTTTATTTCCCAAGAATATCAGATACCACCTTGCCTTTCCCACTGCCATGCAATTTTCAATCGAATTTTATGTTCCTCCACAGCTTCCTTGTATCATTGCAAAGACACTATAAGATAAACTGCTCTGAGAGTATTATCCCCTCTCCTACAGACTCAGAAAAATTACAAAAATGACTTGCCTGAGACTCCCTGGGTAGGAGAGAGGAGAGCTCATTCTAGCACCAGCTCCCTCTGACACCTGATTGAGTGCTCATTGCCTACTCCAGGAAATAAAATAAAATAGCCCCAGTCTAAATATAGTCTAAAATGTGGGGGTCTATGCCAGAAAGGGCTTCTTCTCTTGCTACCGAGGAAATATATCAAAACTAACAGAATGGTGAGTTCTGGAGCCAAGCTGCCCTGAGTTCCTTCCAGCTCCAGCCTTCAGTACCCAGGGTCCCTAAGCAAGTAGCTACATTTCTCCCAACCTCTTCTCCCCCAACCTTGCAACAATCATACCTACTTCATTCTCTCCGTGTGAGTTTTACATAAATGAATCCATGAGGGGAGGCCTGGCATGGCATCTAGCACATAACAAAAACTCAATACAACTTAGTTATGACTGTCCCTATTATCACAGATGAAAGTCACATCTTTACCGGCTGTGCGCTGCATGGTAATGCGAGGCTCTTGCCACAGGGTGGCACTCTTGTCTCTGGTCACCCTTCCTTCCTGAGTTACTAAAGCTCCGTTTCTCAAAATGCCAAGTTGGGCAAAGATGGAAGGGGGACCCAGAAAAAGATGACAAAGTCTGGGCACTCCAACCAAAAAGATGTCTTCTCTATCACATCAATAGTGAAAATACAACTTCATTCATTCATCTCTGCTGCCCCTTATAGCTGCGTCTCTCAGCCTGGCTGATCCCCAACTTTGAGAAGAGGTTAAAGGAGCTAGGAAAGTTGTGTTGTCCGGCCCTGCCTCCACACGCCATCGTGGGGGGTCAGAAGCTGCACCTGGAAATCTGATGGAAAAGGGGGATTGGAAGCCACTGCTGTAGAGCAGGTCTTTCTAAGACTTTGCAGCACATGTAAATCACCTGGGCACCTTGCTAAAATACAGATTCTGATTCAGCTGGTCTGGGGTGGAGCCTGGGATTCTGCATTTCTAACAAGTTCTTAGGTGATGCCCATGCTGCTGATCCATGCACCATGATCTGTGCACCAGGAACCTGGAGGACCTGGCCCATTGCCTGGTGCATGAAAGCAGCAGACACTTTCTGAGTGCTGACCAGGCGTAAGCCCCTTCTGTATACTAATTCATTTCCCCCTCACAATAGCCCCATGCAATCAGTCCTATTGTCACTGTTTTACTGATGGGAAACAAAAACATTAAGTAACTGTTCCAAAATCATAACAGCTCATTGTAGCAGAGCCAGGACTCACAGTATACTTTTGCTAAATCGAATGTTACTGTTTTAGGTTGAATTAAAGTAGGCACCATCCAGCTTTCCTCCCTAACTTTCCAGGACAAAGACGAAAGATCCCTGAAGCAGCATAACGGAGCAGTGAAGAGGGCAGGTTCTGGAGCCAAATTACCCAGATTCACAATGTCAGCTCTGCCTCTTAGGAGCTGTGTGACTTTGATGGGTGGTTTGACCTCTCTGTGCCTCATTTTCTTCATCACGAAAGTGGAATAACAATAGCACCTACTTCAGGGAGTTGTTAGGAGGATTTAAGTGAGGTAATTGAATACGGCGCTCAGTAGGCACCTGGTAGATGGTAAATACTCAGGAATTGCCTCCACCCAGGTCGTACTTCCAAGGCTGTGAGAACTGCAGGGACAAATGAGTCCCCACTTTGGGCTTTAAGGAACTCACAATGTTAGGGGTGCCTGGGTGGCTCAGTCAGTTAAGCATTTGCCTTTGGCTCAGGTCATGATCCCAGGGTCCTGGGATGGAGCCCCACATCAGGTTCCCTGCTCAGTGGGGAGTCTGCTTCTTCCTTTCCCTCTGCCTGCCACTCCCCCTGCTTGCTCTCTCTCTCTCTGTGTGAAAGAAAGAAATAAAATCTTAAAAAAAAAAGTGGAACTCACAGTTTAATGAAGGAGAGGGAGAGAAAGTCCATGGGGGGCAATCATCACCATGCAGTACAGCAAAAGGCAGCCCTCCAGCACCCCCCCCACACACACACGACTTACATTTATTCACCTGTATGCACCTCCCCCCACAAAAAGAGCTTAATGTCTTGACTGATGCCACCCACCACCCCACCCAACAAGCCCAGAGAGGGCATGAGATGGGGGCTGTGAACCTGCTGGGCCCACTGTTCCAAAAGCCTCTCCTAGTGTGAGCTGACCACAACGTGGGTGATTGCAGAGTATAGACACTTGATTTGGACCCCAAGGCCCAGAAACGCACCTCTACTCCTTCATATGGCACTGTGATCCATTCCAGTGCTAGAGGAAAAACAGCATGGGGTTTACTGAGAGAAGGTGGCCAGTCTTGAATGTGGGCCTGTCTATTTTATTTTATTTTTTTAAAGAATTTATTTATTTATTTGACAGAGAGAGACACAGTGAGAGAGGGAACCCAAGCAGAGGGTGTGGGAGAAGGAGAAGCAGGCTTCCCGCTGAGCAGGGAGCCTGACGCGGGGCTCGATCCCAGGATCCTGGGATCATGACCTGAGCCGAAGGCAGACACTTAACGACTGAGGCACCCAGGCACCCTGGGCCTGTCTATTTTAAAGGGTGAGTCTAACACATTTCATTTTGCAGTCACAGTTTAAACTCTGGGTAAGTTGAGCTGGCTCCTTTGGGTGGTAGTTAACAATGTGTCTTCATGACACTGGAAACAATCTCAACACCCATCAGCTGGGGAGTGGTGAAAGAAATTATAGTCCCTGTACAATAGCAGCTTAAAAACAGGAATGAGGTATAGCATTATTTACAATAACCAAGGTGTGGAAACAACCTAAGTGTCCATCAATGGATGAATGGATAAGGAAGACATGGTATATATATATATACACAATGGAATACTATTCAGACACACACACACACACACACACACAAATCTTTCTGTTTGCAACATGGATGGACTGTGAGGGCATTATGCTAAGTGAAAGAAGTCTGACACAGGGAGACAAATACCATATGATCTCACTGATATGTGGAACCAAAACAAAACAAAACAAACAACAACAACAAAAACCAAGCTCATAGGTACAGAGAACAGATTGGTGGCTGGGGAGTTGGGGGGCAAAATGAGTGAAGGCAGTCAAAAGGTATAAACTTCCAGCAATAAAATAAGTAAGTCCTGGAAATGTGATATACAGTATGGTGACTATACTTAATGGTATTGCATATTTGAAAGTTGCTAAGAGAGGAGATCTTAAAAGTTCCTGTCACAAGAAAAAACATTTCTATAACTATGTATAGTGGCAGATGTTAACTAGACTTATCATGGTGACCATTTCACAATATATACAAATATCAGATCATTATGTTGTACACCTGAAACTAATATAATGCTTTATGTCAATTACACCTCAATTAAAAATAAAGAAGTGTAAATGAATTTTTAAAGGATGAGGGGTTCTCGATGTTCTGATGTAGAATGATCTCCAAGATATTAGTGTCCCCAGACAATAATAAGATGATGATTGGTATGGATAGTTTGCTACTCTTTATGCAAAAAGAGCAGGGGTTGGGGGAGGATTACCTGTATTGTGTGTATTTTTAAAAAGTGAAAGATCCATATAAAACTAATAGTGATGGTTTCCCATGGTGAGGCAGACAAGGGACACTGAATGCCCTTTTTTTTTACTTGTAAAAAAAAAAGAACATAAAATTCACCATCTTTACCATTTCCAAGTGTACAGTAGTGTTAAGTGTATTCACATTATTGCACGATGGTACTGAATATATTTTAATATTTTTTGAATTTTGGAACCACATAATTGCATTGCTTGTATTTTAAAATTTAACTTTAAAATCATCATGCCCAGATAATAGGAATAAAGAGAATCACTGTCCTGGAAAAAGAAAAAAGAACATGTGCTTTGAAATCAAAATGAACTGAACTCAAATCTTTTGTCCCTTCCATTGCTGGTCTTGGGCAAGTCAAGTAAATTCTTTAAGGCTTAGTCTCTCCCTCCTTTAAAATGCACCCCCCAAAAAATGGTGAGCATCCGCCTATGGCGATGTGATGACGAGCATTAAGTGAGAATTCTCAGAAAGCACCAAGTGCAGTACATAGCCCAAAGTAAGCTTTCAGTTCACAGTGATTTTTTTTTTTTTTTAATGACATCCAGAAGAAGCTGGACAAAGGAGTGCCTTTTAAGCCTGCACAAGTGCTTTGTTACCTTTGGAGGACCAGAATCGCCCAGGGCGCCTGTTAGAAATATACATGCCCAGGGCCCCACCCCAAGTCCCCCCATCCCCCCACCACCCCCCATTACCCCCAGACACTCCTCTTTCAACATAACCGTCCCTTTAATTCAGATAGACCAAAGCTAGAGAACAACTAAAGTGAAAAGCTTCTGTGCCCCTGGACCGCACCTCCTGGCCTCCAACTGAAAACTCCAGTGGACTTTGAGAATCTTTACTCATAGTTGCACTAGGTGGAGGAGCCCGGTGCTGGGGAGGTGGCATCCCTGTTAGACTGGCACGCAAACGTTGCATTCTGAACACAGAGGAGTTCCAGCCCCCTCACTGAGACTGCTAAGGAAGAGCTTTGGGGAGCAATTTCCCCACATGTGGGAGTCGGGGATGTCCTCTGTGCACTGACACCTTGCATCACCTTCCTCTCCACTTAAAGTAAAAACAGAATGAAAAGTCCCGAATAAATTAATTCATCATCCATTTCTTGAACCTCTGATGCAGCTCCCTAGCTGCTCTCTCCACACCCAGGGCTACGGTGGGAAGCAGACCCAGTCCCTTTTCGTTGCCTGGAGGTGCTTGTTCTAAGCCTTTATTCATTCATGTCGGAGAAAAGCATGGCTAAATAGGCCTGTTGCTGCTTGCCCATTCCTTTTGGTTCCCTCTGAGGCCCTTCCATCCATGGGAGGCTTTTCTGCCAATCACACAGATCCATTTACCTTGCCTCCCCATTCGGCCTTGCCACCTGTTCCCAAAAGAGATGCCTGCCCAATTTCCCCAGGGGATTCTCCTGCGCGCTCCCTGCAAAGGAAGGCTTGAAATCAAGCCCACTCCGCCAGTCGGAAGCTGCACTGTCGCCGCTGGGACAGCAGGTGGCGCCCCGGACGGACTTCGGTGGCCGAGACCGGAAGCCGGTGAGAAACAAGTTTTCTTAGAGCAGAGGTGTCCGGGGTGCGGCCGCGCGCAGTAAATATTTGATAAGGGAGCGAGTGTGCGCGTGACACGTGAAATCGTTTCCCGTGACACTCTGTGCCCTGGTCTAAGCTCCAACGCTAGCAGGAGGGGGAAGGAATGAGAATGTGTCAGCTGGAAGGGCCGCAACCTCGTCATTGCACAAATGGGGAACTCAGCCCACAGCAGGGGAGGCTCGCCCAGGCACCCACGGAAAAGGGGCAGAGCCAAGACTCCTGCCCTGCCGGCCCTTTGGCCGGCCTAGAGCCAGCCCTTAGACCCTGACACGTGGGTCTTCCAAAAGACTTGCCACTATTAGCACATGCCCTTGCGTAAGGGACAGGGGACAGGGTCCCAAAGCACCAACTACTATGAATATTTCCCACACTTGAGTCCTTTATGTCCCCTTGCATGATTCTGGCCATTTCCACACACCACCCAAGTTATTATTCCGTTAATACATTTTCTTTAATCGACACACGTTTTAAAGTTAAATATAATTATAAGGGAAATACTTCATTGCTACAACTGGAAGTTCAGTATTTCTTGCCAAAAGCAGGACTGTAAAAAATAAATATATAACAATTACAATTTCTTCGAAGTCTGGCTGTTTACCAGTGAAACTCATCTGCCATTCCATCGGTGGTGTTTTTTCCACCCTTGAGTAAAAACTGGGCTTCTAGGACTACCTCTCACGGAAATTCCAAATGAGGTGAAGAGGTGGTCATGGGGAGCCAGAGAGAGAGGCGGCCGCATTGTTGACACCGTTGTGAACAAAGAGAACCCTGACATATTCCATGTCCTTCCTGCAGTACACACAAACTTCCGAAAACTGCAAGTTCTTTTTTAGTCTGGAAAGCTGGAGGGGAAGGGTGGAGACCTGGCTTCCTGTGATACTGCCCCACCCTGGAGCTCTTAGGGGATGCATAAAGTAGCATCTCAGGATGATGAGGTCTTTAGAGGTCACCCAGCCAGGCCCCTGTAGCTGGGCTGATCTCCTCTCCCTCCCCTTGGGGGGCAGGGGTCCTCTGGCCGCTATACCAGCACAGTGCCCACTGCCAGGGCAGCAGGAAAGTGTGACCTGTGGATGGGGATGGTGAAAGAAAAGGCCCTCCTCTAGACAAGGTGAACCTGGCTGTCAAAGAGATTTGTCCATTCTGGATCGGGTTGTAGGGAAAGACAGTCATGGGTGTGGATAATTCACTTCCCCTCTCTGAATCCTGGTTTTCTCATCCATATGATAAAGAGGGTGGACTGGACAGGGGCCTTAAGTTAGGGCCAGCCCCAAGCACCTCTCCAGCCTGCAACTCGGGGCTGTCAGCAGGAAGAGATGCCCCCTGGCCACCTCTGCCTTCCAGAGCATTCAGGAGTTTTATAACAGGACTTCCAGACCTGTCTTCCACATCTCCAGAGCACAAACGAGAGACTGGTCAAGTAGGAGAAAGCCCCTCCAGCTGCCCGTGTCTTGCAGTCCTAGAATATGGAAAAGTCACTTGTGCCCTCTTGTCCTAGAGATCTTCAGGTCAGCAAGACCCAAGTATTGGCCCTGGGCAGCCACTGAACTAGCCTGGTACATGCCTGGGTGCAGGAGAGCTGGAGGGGAACCAAGGCGTGCCTGACCCCTTCTGGTTCTTCCATACTGCAGTCCTGTGGTGCTGGTTTGGGCTCTGCCCCTTCCTCCACTTCCTAGGGGTATGGACCTCAGAGAAGTTACTTGAGCTCCCTCAGTCTCAGTTTCCTCGTCTTTAAAATGGGTATGACACCTACTTCATAAATGGGGGTGGACAAATGAGATCATTCGTGTAGAGTCAGCCAACTGATAATTTGTGGAACATGTACTGTTCTGAGTGCTGAGTGCATAGCCCAGTTCTTTGTGTTGCGTCAAGCATGCAAGGGGCATTTGGAAAACCAATGTATAGATAGACATGTATACATCTGTTTAGATAGCATGTCTTCCATGCCATAGTAATTCCATCCAATCTCTTCCTCATTTGTGGTCTCTGCATCTTTTACCTGCCCCTCACCACTTGATTTCTGTCCCTTATGGTGGTGACAGCATTCTATCTTTCATTATGAAGACATTACTTTCCTTCTCTTGCTCTTCTGGGAAGATAAGCAAAGACCACCTTAGTCACTGTCACCCCTACCTCCCACCCCACCAGTGACTTTAGAATATCCTGTACATTATGGGCACTCATATGAACTTTGTCTGAAATTTCACTGTCCAGCTAGCTCAGACCAAAGGTCTCACAAAGTGGATACCTTTGTTTGGCCACATTGTCCTAGAGGCATCTGTATCCACCCAGCTGTTAGATCAGATTCCAATACATGCAGCTGAGCACCTGGAGTCTCATGCCTAGAGTGGTGGCCTCACCCAAGTATACGAACCCTATGGCCCCTCTACTCTGACTCCAACACAGTTCTACAAACAGGAAACTTGATGACAAGACTGCTGAAGCCCTCGCAGCTCTGAATTTGCAGAATCTATCGATCAAGGGGCATCGATCATCTTCTAAGGTCTTCCCATCACATGTAAAATAAAGTCCAACACTTTCCCAGGCCCACAAGGCCCCCATGCTCTGGCCGCTGCCCACGTCTCAACCTCAACCTCTTCTCCTCCTCTCCATGCTCACTCAGCTCCAGGCACATGAGCCTCCTTGCTGCTCTGCAAACATACTAACCACTCTCTGTCTAGAAGCTCTTCTCCAGATATCCCCAGGGCTCCCCGACTCCATTCAGATGTCAGCTCCTCAGAGAGGCTTTTCTTATCTGGCCCATCTAAAGGGTTGCAAATGCATCTTCTCCATTTCAGAATCCCCATCACTGTTGGGGCACCCTTTTTCTCTATTCTTCAGGTTTCTTGTGAAGGAGACCAGCCAGACCATCTATCTTGGCCTATCTCCCTCCCTGTCACTCCCTCCTCTCTATGGGAAGATTGAGTTGTCTGATTGATGAGTTTGGGAGAAGACACTGAGCATGGGCAGCCCAGCCCTCTTCTCTTAGGGAGCCAGCCTAACTGCAGAGAGCACACTCTTGTCTGCTCTCTGACTCACAGAAAGGGGCTCCCCACATGCCCAGAGGATAGGAAAGAAGAGAAGCCTGGAGGGTGACCAGCTGTGCCTGTCCCTGGACTCTGTCTCGTTCATGAGGAGGGCAATAACTAGCCACAACCTCCATTCAACATCACAGTTATAAGTTTCAGTATCTGTCTGGCTTCTATATTGCCTGTCAGTTGGTTATGAATTTAAATGTTTATCTAGTGCTGCATAACAGATCACCCAAAACTCAACAGCTGAATTAACAATCTACTATTTCATGTACGTCTGTGGGTTGACTAGATGGTTCTTTTGTTTCACAGGTTGTCTGTCAGCTGCAATGCTGAACCAGCACAAAATGGCCTTTCACGTGACTGGTACTTGGTTATTGGCCACTAGCTGGGAGCTCATCTGGGGGCTGTCAGCTGGGAAAATGAGGACCTTGGCCCTCCTCCACATAGTTGCTTGGGCTTCCCCTTGGCATGGTAACTAGGTTCCAATCAGGACTGTTCCACAAGCAAGCATTCCATAAGGAAGGAAGTAGAAGCTAACAGTCTTCTTAAGAATTGGTCTTGGATACCCTGGAATATCATTTCTACAGATGTTACTGGTCAATTCAGTCACAGAGCAGCCCAGATTCCTGATATAAAGAGCAATATGACCACACGGGGAGGAAAAGCATTGTTGAGGGCCATCTCTGGAGACTAGCTACCACAGATGGAGGATAGAATATTGAGCCCTCTAAATTCCCACAGCCACTTCCCAGCACTATACCATTCATTCATTCATTCACTCATTGTCTCTTCCCTTATAGTGAGAGTTCATGAAAGCAGATACTTTGCTTTGTTCGTTGCTGTTTTCAGGACAGTGCCTGGCACATAGTAGGTATTCTCTAACCGTTGAATGAATAAATGAATTAAAGAATCAGTCATTCAATTGCCCTAGTCAGCCACAGGAAGCTGAACAGGCCAGCACATTTTCTCAGAAGTGAGACTTAAGCTGGGCTTTAAAGATAGGCAGGTCTAGCAAGAACATGCTCTATAGGTAAGCTGATGAGAAGCAGTGATGGGTAATGGGCGGCCAGTTGCCAGATCACTTGCTTGGTGGCCACACACCTGACCAGGACCCTCTTAACCCATGTTGTTCCATACTCAGGCTATACAGGAGAGCATATCAGAGGGAACTCAGAGAGCTTTCATTAGATTTGGGGTGTGTGTGTGTGTGTGTGTGTGTGTGTGTGTGTGTGTGCCCCATAGAGAGAATGCAGAAGAGAAAAGGAGACAGAATTCCGACTGGCTCAGTCCCAGGGACAGGGCTTTCTCTGAACTGCTGTGTAGATCAGCGGTTCTTAATAGGGATGGGGACATTACACACTATCTGGAGACGTTTTTATTGTTGTCACAACTGGGCTAGAAGGATGCTACTGGCCTCTGCTGAGGGAGGCCAGGATTGCTGCCCAACATCCTATAATTCACAGGATGGGCTGCCACAACCAAGAATTATCTGGCCCAAAATGTCAACTGTGCCATTGTTGAGAAACCCTGCTGTAAAGGGTGATAGGAAAATACTATAGATTCAGGGCATCTCGGAGCTGGTAGGTTGCAGGCAGTCATGGAGTAACACTTGGCCCAGAAACTGTATTCCCACCTGAGACGACTGAGATTTATAAATGACTCTCCATGCTGTAGCAGGTTAGCAGTTTGAATTAATGTCAGAGGAGTTCCAATAATGTGGGTAATAACAACACAGAGGAATTGTAAACGGAAAGAAACATAAGACTGAAGCAGCAGAAGCACCAGGGCTTTTCTGCAGCTAAGGAGAAACAAGCCCCTTGTACTTCACTGTTGAGGTTTTACTACCAAAATACCTCTCAGATTCCTCCTCTCTGTCTCCACTCCAACTTCCCTGATCCAAACCACCACCATCCCTCTCCTGGACCAATACCCCCTAAATTCTACTCCCTGGTCCACTCACCCTCCACGCTTCCTCTCCCAGGGAAGAGAGGGGGATCTCAGAACACACACTGAATGGTGTGTGTGCTGCTTAAAACCCAGGAACGCTTCCCAGTGTACTTAAAACACAGAATCTATAACTGGCCCGCCAGGTTGGTTCTGGAGGATCCAGCCTCATCCTACCTGTGGGTGTCCCCCTGCCTCAGCACTCTCTAGCCATAAAGGGCTACATGCTGCCCTGCTTTCCATTCCTGAAATAATTCAAGCTCATTCCAGCCTAGGTGACAGCCCCTATAGAGCTGATGGTCTGATGACATCTGGAGATGGACATGAATCAATCATATCACACAAGCATATGTAAGACTGATCCCAGTGATATGAGCAAGAGGACCACAGTGTCTCCAAGAGCCTGTGACAAGGCAATATGATTCATCAGAAAAGCCAGTGAATGAATTTTTTTTAAAAGATTGTATTTATTTATTTGACAGAAAGAAAGAAAGAGAGAGAGAACACACCACAATCAGAGGAAGCAACAGAGGGAGAGAGAGAAGCAGGCTCTCTGCTGAGCAGAGACCCTGGGTTCATGACCTAAGCTGAAGGCAGACACTTAACCAACTGAGCCACCCAGGCATCCCCAGTGATTGAATTCTTTTTTTTATATATATTTTTATTTATTTATTTGACAGAGAGAGACACAGCGAGGGAGGGAACACAAGCAGGGGGAGTGGGAGAGGGAGAAGCAGGCTTCCCGCCGAGCAGGGAGCCTGATGGGGGACCTGAGCTGAAGGCAGGTGCTTAACCACTGAGCCACCCAGGTGTCCCCCCAGGGATTGAATTCTTAAACAAGAATTGAGCTGAAATCTGATGGAGAAGCAGGCATTAATGAAGTAAAAAGAAAACAGGAAGAAAAAAACCAGCCTGTACAAATGCCCTGAGGCAGTGTAAGTTAGGCTAGGTGGAGAAAGGAGTACAGGAGGAATAAGCATGACAGTTCTTGCAAAAGCTGAAACCTACAGTAAGGAGTTTGGATTTTATTCTGAGCATAAGGGAAAGCCCTTGAGGGGTCTTAAGAGATTGACTGATGAAATTTGCCATTTGAGAACATACTCTGGCTGCAGCATCGATATTTGTAAATAATTTCTCCCAACCAGATGGCAGTTGTAGCTCTTCAAATTTGGAGAGAGGGCAGGAAGAATGTGGGAGGTGGACCCCATGGTTGTCAAAGCGAGAAACGATAGTGGCTTGGATTAGTGACAAGGGAGATGAGAAAAACTGAACAGTTTGTAAATATATTAAAACGTGTGTGGCTAAAACACAATTGTATTCCTATTTCTTACTCTAAAGCCATAGATGTCATTATACAAAAAGAAAAAAAAAAAAGAACCCAGGAGGACTCACCACCCCAGAGACTGCTGGCTGGAGGGCATGTTGAGTCAGTTTATCAGATTGTTTGGCTGTGCCAAGCAATGTTACTTGTGCAAATCTGTCTATTTTTGACAGCATTCCAAGGCAAGTAGGGCCCAAGGGTTAGGAGGTCAGTCATGAGGACATATTATCTCCCCTTGTTTACTTTTGCTCAAGGCCAGAAAAGGGGGTTGGGTGCAGATGAAGGCTTGTCGTCATTAAGGCACAGCATACATGAGCGCCCCAGCACAGAGGGCCTGGATTCTAATTCCTATTCCTATCACTTGACTTCCCAGCTCTGTGAAACATTCCCAAACCTCTCTATGCCTCTATTTCCCCACCTTGAAAATAGGAATGATAATAATAGCAACCACTGTTGGCATTTTAGAAGACCAATAAACACTTTCTGCCCCTCCTGCTTTCAGAACTGAGACCAAAAGCAAGTGTCTGACAGGTGGAGGTCAAAAGGTCATCTTTATTACTGACAAAGCTGGACTGGAGGATGTGGCTGAAGTGACCCAGTGAACAACTGCAGACAGCACACAATAACATACCTTCTCTGGGGGAGGATGGTCCAACTTAGTCTTCTCAGAAAGCCACTGGTCTCCTGGATCAGGTAAGTCTTCCTCCTGCCCTGGGGAAAAATGAGGCAGGGGTAGATGGAAGATAGGATGTATTCCTCCACACTTGGCCCTGCTAGGGAATAAAGTAGGAATCCACCCCCCACCTCCATGAAAATATGAGAAGGGGAAACAAGTGATTCCCTCAACAGTGTTTCATGGGGCTCTTATGGATATTAGAGAAAAAAATAGGTAAAGGGTTTGGAATATAGACTCCATAAAGGTCTCATCCTTGGCATCAACTGTCCCGGGCTGGTGACACTAGCCAAGATAGGCAAGGCTGGTCAACTGAGGAAAGTTGTGGTTCAGAAATTGCAGGAATCAAGGGAGTTTCTTAAAAAGGGGATTTCTCTTTCTCCCTCTCTCCTAGTTCCCTACACTCAGGAAACCTTGAGAGTTCCCTAGAGGGAAATGCTGACCAGCTATGAACTGTCAAGTCTTTTAAATAGGGGAAAAACCCCAACAGCTGTATGTCTGGTGATACACGAATCCAGTGACTTATGAACACAGTATAATGGCCCAGCTTTCTTTTATGGGTGTGTGTATGCACTACTTTTGTTGGTATAGGGTGGGTTTTTGTTGGGGGACAGGAAGGAGCTGTTGTGTGTTTTTCAAGGCAGCCTCTCCTCACCCCTTACAATTAAGCAATTAAGAATCACTGGCCAGGAAGTCAACTGGGAGCAAACAGGAAAGCCCTGGGGAAAGCCTTGTCCAATCACTGAACAATAGCAATTCCTTTTAAGGTGAGTGCAGCAATAAGACAGGAAATAACATGTGTTGACTCTAGCTCTTAGTGCAATCTATCAACAAGGCCATGCTCACCACCTGCCTTGTCTCAGCCAATCTCAGGTCACCTACCTGAGAGTTGTGTAGACACAAAGGGAAAAGCCCAGGGGAACAGGAAGTTGTTGGTCAGTGAGCCTAATGGTTCTCTTCCCTGTGCTGAGTCATCTCTCACTGGGGCACCAGGGAACCACACCTGCCTAAATTTCTGAGGCAAATGGAAAACCCCAGCAGCCAGGATCCCTGAGAGGTTTTACCTTGGGTAATCCCTCTTACCAAGACCATTCACCTTTGGCATTTCCAACTGTAACATCTTTAGATCCCCTTCTTTCTGCTTAAGGGGAAATCTACACAGATGGAGGGGGCTCCCAGGGCCACAAGTTCAACATTGGTTGTATAATCCATACAAAGCTTTTCCATGAAAATAGAACCTTAAATGCATTGCTAATTTAGCTAATACTTAGTGATCATTTACTGTGTCCAGGTACTGCAGTAATTTTCACAACAACAGGTACTATTGTTGCCCACATTTCACAGATAGCGAATTAAGACATAGAGAAGTTAAGTAATATTCCCACGATCCTTATCTATCTATCTACTATATCCAGGACATTTAGCCCAGAGAAAGGAAACCAACATTTTATCTCCCACAATCTCTTGTTAAGGACTCAGAGAATGTAAGATCTGGAAAAGCCTTTAAAGATAACTGAGTAAACCCATGATTTTATAGATGAGAAAACAGAGCTGGAGAGGGGTTAGGGTGTATTTATTCAAGTCCCACAGTAAAACGAATGCACCCCTAATCTCCCACTTTTTGTACCTCTATTATATCCCACTTCTTCCCTCCCAGAAATCATTCTCCTGAATTTTTTAATCATTTCTTTGCTTTTCAATTCTCCATATTTATTATTCCCATTTTCTTCTCCTCTTGTTACTATTTTTACCAAAAGAACAATAGGAAAGAAAAGAGGGAAGGGAATGGAAAGGAAAAAGATGGGTAGGTAGAGAGAGAGAAAGAGAAGAGAGGGTGAGAGGGAAGGAGGGAAGGAGGGAGGGAGGAATGAAGGAAATCTGCCTAGCAATTACTGAGAAGCTGTAAGGGATGGAGAGAGGGTGGAAGGGAGGGAGGGAGGAAGGAAGGAAAGGAGGGAGGAAGGTGGGAAGGGAGAGAGGAAGGGAGGGAGGGAGACCATCTGCCTATCAGTTACTCAGAAGCTAGAAAACTTCAACTGCTAAAGCCCTAGTTTGGGCTTCAAGATGTTTCAAGACAAGCCAAATCCCTTGTTACACTGGGTCAGTCCCGTCAACTGATTCAGAGCCTCAATTTCTCCATGTATAAAACCAGAGATTCACCATCCATCCGGTCACCTAAAAGCGTTCTGCCCTCACCAAAGAAGGCCAGCCAGGCCCCTCTCCGTAGCAGTCGCCTTGCCCTCAACAAACATGGCCACTGCGCGTGACGTCGAGTCCCGTCGCCTCCGCCCTCCCCCCCTTCCCTCGGGGGCGGCGAGCATCAATGACGGCGGCAGGCTGGGCGCATGCGCGGCGGCGGGGTCCGGCCCGCGGCGGCGGCGGCGAAGGGGCGGAGGGGTTCTCTTCCCGCAGTTGCCAACCTGCGGCGGCCGTGCAGGGATGGTGTAGCTGGGCCTGCGGGCAGGCGGCGGGGCGCGGGCGGGGGCGAGGCGGCCGCGAGGGCCGACGCCGCCTGACCGGCTCGGGTGTAGCGGCAGCACGCTGAGGGGGCGTCGCCGCCGCCGGCCCCCGGCGCCGCCGCGGGAGGCCGCGCCCGCCATGGCGGCCCGGGCGGTGCTGGACGAGTTCACGGCGCCCGCGGAGAAGGCGGCGCTGCTGGAGCGGAGCCGCGGCCGCATCGAGGGCCTGTTCGGCGTGAGCCTGGCGGTGCTTGGCGCGCTGGGGGCTGAAGAACCGCTGCCCGCGCGCATCTGGCTGCAGCTCCGCGGGGCGCAGGAGGCGGTGCACAGCGCCAAGGTGAGTCCCGCCGCCGCCCCCGCGCGCCCGCCTTCCGCGGCCCGGCCCCTGCGGCCTCGGCTCTGGCTGCCTGGGCGCCCCCACCCCCTTCCTCCCTGCCCTTCGTACGGGGACGCAGCGAAGCGCCGTGGGTAAGAGCGCGGTCTCTAGAGCCCACGGACCTGCGTTCTTAGCTTTTCGAGCCATGTGACCTTGGGCTAGCGGTTCAGTCCTGGGGCGCCTCAGTTTCCCCATTTGTAAAGTGGCGCTGACGAAAGGACCTCCCTCGGAGGGCTGTCGCGAGGATTGGAGTAGGTGCTGTTGTAAAGGGCAGAGCTCAGTGGCTGGCCTGGAGTGAGCGCGCTGCGAATGTTGCTTGTTATCTTTTCCCTCCCGGCCCTCGGATGGTGCGCAGGGCCTGGTATCAGGGCCCACAGCCTCCTTGTCCACCACATCAGCCACCTTTCTCTTCCCAGGCCTCCAGTACAGTGGTTCTAAACCTTTTTGGGATTTCAGTCCCTTTTTGAGAATCTGACAAAACCATTCTAGTAGTAAAATACACAGAATATCAAGAAGAGATAGGGATGTTTAATAATAGTGTTAAAAAGAGCATTATTTCTTGTATTGATGTTATGTTCAACTAACATTTATTTAATGGTTATAGCACATCAGACGTTATGCTAAAACACTTAAGGATTATCTAATGCAGCTCTTAAAAAATACAGTGAGGTAGATTTTATTATCTTCCTCTCTCTAAATTAACAGCTGGGGAAACTGAAACTCTGCAAGTGGTGACTCACCTTCTCTCAGAATCAGCATTTCAGGGTTATACCTACGCAACACCTTCAACTATTCCCCTTCCTTTCCAAGCCAAGAAACTAACAAAGCACATCCCCCCCTTTCCAGGTGTCCAAGTTTCTCCAGGTTTTCCCGTCTAGTACCTCGGGGAACCAGGATTAAGATTTAGGGCCCTTGTTCTTGATACCTGTCTCCCAAATGATAAGCCCTCTAGCTGGGAAGAAAATGCTCTTTTTTTGGCATCCCAGTTGAGAAATTTCACAATGTCTTTGGAGAATTGGATATGCTCTAATTCCTGACCCCCTTAGATAAAAAAGCCTGGGTGCTTTTTGTTTTAGTATCTTCAGAAGAGATAAGACACTTAACTGTGATTCTTCTCCACAGCATAACTTAAAACATTGAAGATGTTGAATCAGGTTTGCTTTCCTGTTTAATCTTTCCCCTAACTTTTAATTTTCTAAGTGTTTTTTTATTTTAATTTTTTAAGGTAGGCTCTACGCCCAAAGTGGGTCTTGAACTCAAGACCCTGAGATCAAGAGCCACACATTCTATGGACTGAGCCAGCCAGGCACCCCCTAACTTTTAATTTTTAACTTCTTGGGCCCCTCATTCTTTTCTCCCTAGCTACCGAATTTGTTCCCACTCCCCAGAGCTAAAAGGTTTGACAGGACTAAGTCCTGTTAATGCTTCTGAAGATCTCTTAGATGCACTTATTCCTCTCCTTTCCATCGCCTCTGCTGCAGTTAAGACCTTTATTCTTGGTATGTGCCCCTCCCTTAGTTCACTGCCCTCACTCCATTCCTCCCTCTTTCCCTCCCTCCCTAGTACAACTTGCATTTAACTGATCCTCCCACAGAAAATCATGTTCCTGCCCTGGGACCTACGAGGACCTCCTGGTGCCTATCTCATTCACTCTAAATTTCTCCTGTGGAGATTTACAAAGTATTATCTAGTCCAGTCCCACCTTATTTTCCCAGTTCTCTGTCATAGCAACTCTCAAGCTTAAACCTCTACTGTTGTCTGACTAGTCTCACTTCTTTTACTTGGCCTTCACCTGCTCTTAGTTCAGCTTTACTCAAGACTCATCCCAAGTGTGGAAAGTGCTTCTTTTGCTCTAAAGAAAAACCTGGCATATTCTGCCAGACCCTCCCAACTCCTGTTCTCTTGCCTGTCCTGCCATGCACTTTAGCATAAGCTGTTTGAAAAAGGTGTGTCTTACAATATCTTGGTGGTAAGTGTCACTTGCCCATGTATCTTTGCAATGTGTGTTACTCATAAGCCAATCCTCCCACTTGCAAGAAGTCCTGTTTCTTTCTTTTTCCTTGAGACTCATGGGTAAGCATTGAATGCCATAGTTGTTCGTTGGTTTTGGAGTTTGTTTTACATTCTTTTGAGGAAGAGAAAACCAATAACTTAAAAATTAACAGGAAAGCAAACTTCAACATCTAAAGTATTTTAAGTTGTGGAGGAGGAGAAAGTTTGGGGGAAGAAAGATTTAGAGTAAATAAGAATTGTTTAAACTAGCTGGTAGGTAGAGTCCTGATTAAGATAAGATACAGGCAACTGTTTTGGGTCCCTTCGGATGGTTTATTTTGTTTTCCTGCTCTTTCACTGCATTTAGCTAATGCTAGAGTAGAGGAGAATGTGGAGATTTAGTTTGTTAGGGCTCCATTGGCTAGAGGGAATGGGGCCTACAGGTAGAAAGTGATAATGTCCTAGGTTTAAAAAAAAGGCACACGCTCTAGAAGAGTGGCCACTTTTGTCAAAGGGGAAATGTGTTGGGGATGATAGCACCTGAGCTGGGCTTTGAAGAGCCAGTAGTATTCCCAGGTGGAGGTAGTTGTGAGCAAAGGCTTGAAGTCCAAAAACACACAGAATATCTTGGTAGGAAGTATCAGAGCCTTGAGGGACCCAAATGCCAGGTTAAGCCATTGGGCCTTATTCAGTAAGTAGTCAGTGAGGATTTTTGAGAGAAGAAGGACTTGTCTTCTCTTTAGTTGGAAGGCAGGAAGACCCAACTGTGGAAGAGACATGTTCCAACCTGGACATGGGTAGGTGACAAAGTTTTCACTGGGATTTGGCAACTGAGTGGATGTAGGGATTGAGGGAGAGGTTTTTTTTTTTTTTTTTAAGATTTTATTTATTTATTCATGAGAGACAGAGAGAGAGAGAAGCAGAGGGAGAAGCAGGCTCCCCGCAGGGAGCCCGATGTGGGACTCGATCCCAGGACCCTGGGACCATGACCTGAGCCAAAGGCAGATGCTTAACTATCTGAGCCACCCAGGCGCCCGAGGGAGAGGTTTTAAACCTTGGTGTCAGGAAGGATGGTGGGTATGTTGTTTGACCTGTTGGTGGGGTCAGGTAGCCAACATTTAAAGAAAATTTATGTGCCAGGAAGTTCACTAATGTTTGCCGCTGGACCTCAGGTAATCCACAGCCTAGTAGGGGAGACGAACTTGGAAACAAATAGTACAGTATGATACATGTTAACATTTGATATATGTGCAAGGTGTTTACACTGATAAAGGAGAAGAAGGGTTGTTCTGCCTAACTAGGAGTTAAAGGATGAACAAGAGTTTTCCAGAGGGAAGAGCATGTGTAGTCACAGGGATATGAAATAGTGCTAGTTTATCACTGATTTCTCAAATCTAGGAGTAGATTGGTGGAAAGGGGCCAAGTCGCAGGTACTTGGGGCCTGCAGAAGAACATGGATTTTACCAAGCAGGCAGGTAGTAGAGAGTCACGGAAGTGTTGTAAGAACAGGAATGCTGAAATATCTCCATTGTCAGTGTTTATACGTCTATGCTGGTTTTTCTCAGTGTGGTCCATTGCTGGTTTGTGTTGATGTAAGGGTAGAAATTGGGGGTGTTCAGTGACTTTTATGGCAATGTGACATTACCACGAGGGCTGGAGAGGTGATCAAAGAGCGGAAAACCAGTAGAGAACTTTGTATGTGGGGGCCCAGCAGGAGGGGGCTGAAGTGAGGGGTGGCTAAAGTTGTGGAATCAAAGGAGGTTGAAGACTGAATTTCAGAGAGGAAGTGTAGGTACTGACTCCATGCTGCCTCATTCAGAGAGAGATCAAAGATGCAGTGCCTGGGAGGGATCCTTGGAGTCAGACAGTGGTGGGGAGGGGTGAGGCTGAAAAGATCTCAGCCTGGGAGCAAGAAGTTAGAACTCTTCCTTTAGCTCTAGGAGCCACAAATTCCATGCTCCATGGGTCCACGTAGAGAGACTGCATATGGAAGCAGCTGGTTGGTAGGGAGGGCCTGGTGAATAAGGTGCTCATGCTTTGTGGGAAAAGGTAACTGCTAGTGCTTAGTATTAGCCAGTTGCATAGTAGGGGCCCAGTGATGTCTCATCTCATTATCTGAGAAAAGCCAGGGGTTTGGATTTCATAATGTGAAACCTATTTTGTTTTTTAAGAGGCAGCTAATTTATGTTTTAAAAACCATGCATGCTGTGAATGATACCTCAGTACAATTTGCATTAATGTATTCTTTTAAAAGTGCGTATGCTAAAAGCAAAAAGCAACCATGCATGCTAAACCAAACATGTCAGGACCAGGTTCAGCTTTTTAGGACCTCTTCTTTAGATACAGGAGACAGGATGAGTGATGATATGCTCCCCCCTCTCCCATTTGGTGAAGAGGGCAGTTGGACACCTTAATGGCCTGTAGTACTGTCTCAATAGAGTAAGATACCAGTTCATGCCTAGAGAGGGAGGGTGAGAGCTTGAAGACGGTGGAGTGTTAGGGTGGATGCAGTGGAACTTGGAAGTGCATTGGAAAAGAAGAAAAAGGGATTGGAACTGAAGGACCAGGGAAAGTTAGATGGCTGAATTTATAATATCACTTGATGCAGAAATTCTTCAGTAGGTGATGATTTCCCCCACTCTGGGTATTGTGAAGCCAACACACCAAGGACTAAAGGAATCCGAGGTGTTACTGAACAAGGCAGAATGGGGCCCAGGAAATGCTTCTGAGTGGTCAGCATTATTTGGGTTAGAACAATCCAAAAATCCATAAGACTTAACCTTCTACTTTGAGTGAACTGACAGCCAGAGAGGTTCAGACTGGAGAGGAGAAGGCAGAAAGGGGCATAATGAACTGTGAGAACAAAGGAAGGAATAAGACCTTAGACCCTGTCCCCTCCTAGACTCATGGAATCATATAGATAGGGCAAGTTCAATGAGTATTGGAGAATTGTGGACGTTGTAGTTAGGAATTTCAGAGATTAGAATCTTGGATATGGAGAAATTCTGAGAACCGAGGAGTGGTGCCTCAGTGGTCTGGGTATGAATGGAAGTATTCCCTTCAACTTAGAGAATTGAGAAGATAGAGGGGATGGAAGTGTGAGGCATCTGGAGATAATATAGTGCTGAGGTCAACAAGGTCCATAGTAGTGAATTGGGTGCTAACGTTAGTTTAGTTGGTTGATCCCAGAGCCTGTCCTGGAGGTTAACAAAACAGGAGGGAGTAATGGGAAACAAATGGCATGGCTACTTGTACAGTTTTTCCATGAACCTTTAGGGTGCTAAACTTGTTAACCACAATTGCCTATCAGTTGGTGTTTCAGGCGTTAACCTCATAACAGTGAGTAGCCACCATGAGCCATAGCCGGAACACCAGTCTGGAGGACTGGGAAGCCTTGGTGGCTCAGTTAGTTAAGCTTCTTCTGCCTTCAACTCAGGTCATGATCCCAGGGTCCTGGGATCAAGTCTCGCATTGGACTCCTTGCTCAGTGGGGAGTCTGCTTCTCCCTCTTCCTGCTGCTCCCCCTGCTTGTGCGCTCTCTCGCTCTCTCTCTCTGACAAGTAATAAAAATCTTTTTTCCAAAAAGAAAAACAAAACTATTTGGAGGACTGATAAATCTTAAACATTGAAATTATAGTACACCCAAGAAACTATGCTAAGGTAGACTAAACATCTGATCCATTTTAATTTGTGAGGTAGAGAAAGAGGGAGAAAGAGGGTTGAAGAGTTGGCATTTGTCCTTAGGGTTTTTACTTACATGTTTGTGGTGTAAGAGAGGAGAAAGATAAGGATTGAAAAAAAAATGGAATTCTAGTAGAAGTGGCCCATTACTGCACTGACTTCAGAGGGTTAAAATGGACACTGTATTGTTTCATTTCCTTTCCTGTTAGGAGAGCTTGGTACCTGGTTTCATGAATGAATTCTTGAACAGTAGATTTGTTCATGGAGGAAATAATTTGTAGATGTAATACTGGGTAGTGATCCCTATGCAAATAACCACATTGCCATGAAAAAGTAAAAGAAACCAGACTTCCCTTTTGATTTGATACAACTTAATGGTGTTACACTACTTAAGAAATATGGAATACCCGGAAATAAGTCACCTAGTTTTAGCTTCCTTCTTGTTAGAATGTAAAAGACAAATCTTTGTGACTGATTGCTGGAGTTTTTGTTTTGATTTTACCAGAAAGGAGGTGGGTGGCCTCTTTCATTTCCTAGAATGATTTTTTTTTTTTTAACTAACTATAGTTGTGAAAATCATCTTCTTAAGAAATGGTGGTTTGTTCAGTTTCTTTTTATGGTTAATATTTTGGGGTTATACCAGAATGTTGAAATAAGGGATACTCACACTGGTTATACTGGGGTCAAAGTGATTGCCCATGACCGTAGTTTCCTCTTCCCTGTTTACCAGCTAGTATTGTAAGGTTTTAATTAAATCAAGGACAACATCTTGTTCTGTGTTGGCCTTTTACTAAATTAACGTAACTGTATTTAGAAGTCTTGCATTTCAAAGCCAAAATTATGGGGGAGGGGAATACTTAGAGTGATTAAAGAACTGTTCTTTTTTTTAATAAGTTATGTCAAATGGAAACAACATAGGAAACTTCTTTGTTTAAAGAAACAATTATTATTTGTTATTTTAAGAGGTTCCCTTTGACTTGGAGAGGGTTTTTTATTCAGTTTAGTGCTGAGAGAATTAGTAATTTACATTAGTTGATGAATAAAGAGCCACATAATAAATATTTTAGATTTTGTGGACTATACAGGGTGTCTGTCTCATACTCTGTTTTTGCTTTTTTACAACATTTTTGAAGGTAAAAACAGTTCTAATCCTGGGGACTGTACAAAAATAGTCCAGAGATAATCCAGTATGTAGCCACTACCACATGTGGCTATTTAAATTAGAGTTTAGTGAGATATTTACTTTCTCAGTTGAATTTCAGGTGCTCCATGGCCACGTGTAACTGGTGTATACCAGTGTGGGCAGTGCAGTTATTGAACATTTGTGCTATTTTGTCCAGAAGTTCTGTCAGACAGTGCAGCCCTAGAATGGAAATAATCCTTGGTTGGGCCTCCTAGACAATTCTCTGGTATGACATTGAAAGGACATGCAGCCATTCTTTTACCTTACTTCCTGAGTTTCTGTAATTTTTGTTAATTGTGTCTCCTGTAATCATAAATAACTTCCAAGGATGACTCTTGATCATAGAGACACGTGCGTACAGACTAACTTCATTGTATTTGGCATATGGCAGGAGATATTAGCAATTAGTAAACCTGGAGAACTATCCTCTGTGGAAATTTCATAGGAAACCTTCTGTTGCATTTTTAATAGCCAGGTAGTTTTCATTTTTAATTGCCTTTTATGGCTCTTTTATTCTAAAGCTAGGAAACAGACCTCCAAAAAAATCAAGAAAGTCATCTTTCCATATTTCACCTGTAGTATCTGTACATTTGCATGACCTCTTCTCAAGGTTCCCAAAATATGCTAACATTTCTGGCCTGTCAGGAAGTGACTTTCTTTATACTATATGTAAGGCTGGGACCCTGTATGCCACAGAGCAGGTACCAGAGCAGTTCCCTGAGCATTGGTTCCATACATGAACTACAGTCCCTGTTTTGTAATAGTGATGCTGCCATATCTGATTCAGCGGGATTCGTAAATAGGCATTCTAGTTATGGCCTGGGTTGCACATTGAATTTGTCTAATTTTATCCTAGTTAAAGTGAGGACAGATTGTCCCTGATCCCTATGCAAATAACCACATTGCCATGAAAAAGTAAACGAAACCAGACTTCCCTTTTGATTTGATACAACTTAATGGTGTTACACTACTTAAGAAATACGGAGTACCCGGAAATAAGTCACCTAGTTTTATTTTCCTTCTTGTTAGAATGTAAAAGACAAATCTTTGTGACTGATTGCTGGGGACCTTTGGGAAACCCCAAGGATAATTTAGGAGTTAATGCTTTCAGAGCGATATACTGCACAGCACTAATGTGTATAAACCTCAAAGGTAAGCCGAGTGAAAGAAGACTTATATAAGAGTATATGTTGTATGATTCTATATATGTGAAATACTAGATAGGACAAAAAATTGTGTAATTATGGTGAAAAAATCAGAATAATTAGAGCAGAACAACTGGAAAAGGACATTAAACATAGGCTGAGTATTAGCAATACTAGGGAATCACTGTTCATTTTGTTGGGTGCCATAATGACATTGTGGTTTTATTAGAAAGCCTGTATGTGTTTAAATTGCACTTGGTGTCTGACTCATTTGGAAATTAATGATGTATCTAAAGAGGACCTTCGTTAAGCATTTACTATTAGTCCAATCAAGGTTTTAAAGTTAACTAAGGATATTGAAAATTATGTTTACACTGACAGCTGAATAGCATATAACTTCTTATATTACAAAAGTTGTCAGTGTTAAAATTCAATTTAGTTGAACATATAAGCTTGTATTTTTCCTAATTATAAATGTGAGTAATTATGAGTAATATTAGCTTATCTGACCGGCAAGCCAGCAAAGTTTAGAAAGTTCAGATGTGTCTCATTTAAAAAAAAAAAATCTTATTTAAAAAAAATATATGCGTGCATTGTATTCTACACTGATGAAATCAGGAAAGGGACATCTGTTTTTAAATTAGCATTAAAATTATCAATCCAACTGACCTAAGGATTATTTTCATTACATGAGTTAGGATTCTTAAATAAAAATTCTTTTGAAGTGTCAGTTTCTGTGAGTTTGTGAGACTTTTTTTTCTTTTGGTCCTTAAAAGGCTAATGTAAGTATTAGATGTTTAGTTTCTTTATTTTCTAGGAATTCTAGGTATATAGATTTATGTAAAAGCTTGTTATTCTCTATAAACCAATTAGAACAGCGGTTCTTTAAGAAACTTTCTAATTTATTAATACCCCTGGAGGTAGGAATATATTTCATACTCACACCATGAAAAACAGGCTTTTCCTCATTTTATAGATAAAAACATGCAGAGACCTTTGAGTCCTGGTTCCACAGCCTTAGCCATATGTCAGAAGTAATCCAAAAACACAAAACTGGTCCAGATTTCAAAAAGGCTGTTCTTTCAGTGGTTCTGAGACATGTTCATACACAAACAGAAAAGACGAAAACCAGATTTTCTTGTAGTCTCTCATCCAGTAGAAAATAGATTCATCATCTACTGACAGATCCCTTGGTCAGACTGTAAAATCAGATTACTGTAGTCTAGGTTTGTGTATACTAAGGGTGTAGTTGAGGCTGACCTGGTAGTATGTAACCAGTGGTGCAGGTGTAGAAAGGGACATGTGGCCAAGAACTCTAAAGCAAAAACAAAATCAAAAGAATAAAAAAACAAGGAAATAGCACTAGTAAAATTCTCTTCCTGCTTGGGATTCACTCTGGGACCCAAAATGAGACATGGTTGGGCTTACACAACCCATGCAGTCCGCTTTGTGGGCCACTCAGTTTAATAGCTCCAAGCAGGTGAGTCCACTTGGACTTCTCCATGAGTCCTATAAACTGCCAAAGTGTTAAGTTAAAAAAAAAGAAAACCCGAAAAACTAAACGTGACTTTCAGACAGGTAACTCATGAATGAGGGAACCAGCAGTAACGTAAACTGGTTCAGAGAGCGTTTGAGGATCTGAGTATTTATCTACACTAAAAGAATGGTGGCGTAAAATTGCTTGATGAGATACAGATTGCTTTATATTTCTCAGAGCAGTAAAAAATGGAGATACTGGCATCTCTGCTAGACAAAAAAAAAATCTACATTTTAATATGAAGCATCCCGGTTTAGGCCCAAATGAGTAATGAATGGTGTGTCAGACAAAGGTAAATTTCCCAGAGAATTAAATACTCTGTGGGTGGGCCAAAGAGAGTGCTCCATTAAGATTGAAAGGCCATCCTTTTGCCTTTTTTTGGAGTATTTAAAATTTTCTTAATATTATACAAACTATTAAAATGGGACCCCTCCCCCCACCTCCTTTTGGTCATCTTGGCCATTTTCTCTTTTACAGTGTTACCCACATCATTGATACTAGGCTGGATGTCGGCCTGTGTTCTCAAACTTACTAATTTCTTTTTGAATGCATATTTGTTCAATATTTATTGATTAGTTCAGGGTTTCTCAACAATGGCACTGTTGACATTTTGGTTAGAGAATATTTTGTTGTGGGGGTTGTATTGTGCTTTCTAGGATATTCAGCAGCATCCCTGACCTCTACCCCTGAGATGCCAGGAGCACCCGATCAGGGTGACAATCAGAAATGTCTCCTGACACTGCCAGTGCCCCCAGGAAGAGCAAAATCATTCCTGGTTGAGAACCACTGTGTTAAATAACCAAGGCCAGGCCCCGCACTGTCTAGTCAAGTTGTGTAAATGCTGTAGTTCAAATAATGAGATAACTGTTGTGTGTAGAAAACATTAACATCTCCCTCACCCTGTTCTTGAAAGGTATTTTTGGATGAATATAAGGAAGGAAAGGTCAAATTAGGCTGCAGAAATAAGAAAATGGACTAAAATCCAAACCACAGAGGACTTTGAATGTGGTTCTGAGGATCTTGAACATTAATGCTATGTAGTGAGGACCTTTAGAAAGTTTTTGAGTAAGGAAGTGAAACAGGTGTGCTTTCACATGTCACCAGTACTGTTACTAGGGGGTGGAGTGTGACAAGACTCACAACAGAAAGAAGGGTTTAGAGTTGGTTGCAGTAATATTCACGTGAGACAAGATTTGTGAAAAATTGCATGTGATGAGAAGGAAAGAAAGCTTTGAATCCAGGCAACTATGTTTCATTTTTAAGGGAACTTGGACCAAAGACAGGTGGAGAGTTGTGAGCTCTGATGGAGATTATTAAATTTGAGGCACTTGTGGGACAGTCCAGTAGAAGTGCCCAGGGGATGGATAGTTTGCAGCCTAATGGTTTTAAGGGCTAGAGATGGAAATTTGGAGTTGGCATCATAGAAGTAAAAGTTACGGTTGGAACCTGAACAGTCTGTGAGAATATAATTGAGGGAGAAGACCAGGAAGGAACCTTGGGGAAGGCATACGTTTAAGGTGCAGTAGGAAGTGGCAGCAGAGGATTTGGGGAAGTAGAAAGATTAGGAAGTAGACAGCTAGCGGTATTTCCGAAGTATGGAGAGGAAATAACTTCAGGGAGAAGTTGGGCAACCATATTGTGCTACAGAGAGCCTGAGTAGGAGAGTACAGAGAAGGGACCTTTGCATTTGACAGTAGTTGTCATGGTTGGCATTCAAGAAAGTGGTTTCAGTTTGAATGGGGGCAGAATCCAGATTTCAAGGGGTTGGCAGTGAAATGGAGTTTAGGCTACTTTTTCAAAAAGTGTGGAAATGAAGACAGAGATGGAGCAGTCCTGTGCATAGGCAGTAAGGCTGAAGGAAGTGTTCTGTAGGATCAGGGAAACCCACACAGGTTTGTAGGTGGGCAGGGGTGAGTAAAAAGGGAGTGATGAATCAAGACCTGGGAAAGGGGCATGGCTTTGAAACAGAAGGAAGGAGAGAACAAATTAATGAAAGGTAGAATTTTGTAGATGAAAAAGGAGAGGCAGTTAAAGAGGTTCACAAATGTTGGCCTTTGGACTGTGATAAAATAATTTATTTCACTAAGAGTGAGAAGAGTAACAAATGAAGTTTGGGACCTGAACATAATTTGGGAAGAGTGAAGAATAAACTGTTCAGGAGAGCTGAAAGTTTTGGAAGCTGTAGAATTTCAGAGATTTACAGGAATGGGGATTGAAGTCAAGGGTAAATACTGAGTGTGGCTCCTGGTCCTGTTTCAAGAAGTACACTCAGTGAGCAGGAAGGAAGTTCTTCCCTGTGGAGCTGTTAAGGCACCCCTCCTGGCAAAGAACTTCGTAGACATTTTAGAAATGAGATTGAAGAGCAAGATGGAAGAGAAAGCAAATGTTGGAATTGCATTGGAAAAATGGCTAATATGGTTGTTCATTTTATAGCAGTATTATTAATATAGCCAGATAGATAACTAAAATGGATGTTACAGATTTGTAGATTAATGATGTTAAAAAGCTTGTTTTTTTCTAAGGCTTATGCGGTGCTTCGAACTTACACATATTCTTTGGGATTCATGTCAATGTCTAAAAATCGCATTACTCCTACTTTCTTTTTCTCTTAGAGATAACATACAATACCATTTATGCAAGACTCTCCTAAAAGAAATCTTTAGAATCCTGAAGTGTGCAGCCAGAGATGAGAACTACTGTTCCAAAACATTTTAGGAATCTCTCTCTAATGTATTAAGAGCTTCCTTGCCTGCATAGTTTCTTTTTCCTCGATGATTGTGGCCCACTTGAGTGTCTTCTGTTATGTTGTGCTAGGCCACAGTTATGCTCCTGGCGGCTGCCAAAATGTGTCAGATTTGCACTCATGCTACCTGATCTTGAATTGTGGCTTTTAACCATTATGTCTTCCTTAAATTTGTTTTTGCACCTGTGCTGTCAGTTGTCATTTGCTGTTACGTGCTCTGTAGGTAGTGCCCTCTGTTGTTCCTTCTGTACTTTCAACCAGCTGCTTCAAACCATATGTGACCTGGGCCATAAGCTGACAAAGCGCCTCACATGTGCGCCCATAATAAGAGATGGTAGATGGTGAACAGTGGTGCCCAGAAACCTTTCCACAGGTCAAACCTGTAGACTCTTGAGTAGCCACTTTGATCTTTTCTGATTTTAGATAGGTTCTGAATGGCACAGGTTGCCAGGAACTTCTGTCTGGATTTGTGAAATGATAGAATAGAGTTGAGAAGAGCTGAGTTTGTAGAAGGTAGAATAATAGAAAGTCACTTTGCTATTGAAAGGGAAGTTATTATTGTATATACCGGATGCCCCCTCCCCTCCTTTTTTTCCTTAAAAGCCTGAGTACAGTAAACAGAGTATGAATATGGCAGGATGAGGGAGACAGTTTTTGCCTAACATTCAAATGTTCAGATAACCAAATACAGCCAAATGCAAATGATGGATATTTGGGTCCACAGATACTTATCAGCGCAACTGATGGCCGGACATCTACAATGTAGTAATACTGTATACTTGTATACTTTATTGTTCACTTCTGAATTTGAATATAAAAATCCATTGTTGCTACTTAGTAATTCACAAGAGTAAATTATTAATGAAAAAATGGTAGTCTGAATCTCAAAGGATACTCCTTTCTTTTGGGAGTACACACACAGTTTTGTGCATGTGAAGCTATAACAAGCTCTTAGCACACCTCTCCCTCAAAACTATGCATTTAATCTTGCAGTAATAGTTTTAGTTTCTTGGGGAATGTCAGATGACTCTGCTTGTATTGGGCATTTCTCTGCCAGTCCTCCTGGTGCTTACACACTGAGAGCCTCCAGAGCTCTCCTGAGGCCCTCTATCATCTTTTCAGAGGATCTCACTTTTACTTAATTTTTTTTTCTCTGAAAGATAGTAATCTAAATAGTATCTGGATACATCCCCAAGAATATCTCTTGCTGTGAAATGATTACATAAGCAATGAAAAGTAAATTGATTTTTTGTAAATCACATATCAGATTTATAATTTTAGAGTATGTATTTTCTGTAGGTTCAAATGTATAAAATTGATTAAGTTGATAAAAACACAGACTTTTATGGTTATCATTAAATGATAATATGGGAAATCTCTGTACCTTCTCAATTTTGCTGTGAACCTTTAACTGAAAAATTAAAGTCTACTTAAAAAAAATCAGAATCAGGATTATCACAAATCTTTGCAGTTACCTGTCTTATCTCAGCATCCAGTTTAATTTTTACTTTTTTTTTTTATTTGGTTGTATAGGATTGAGAACATCCTAAATCAATCAGTATAATCACAATTAATTAGTTATAGCTCTTCTTGAAGATTATACCAATCCAGAAAAATAACAGAAATAATGGAAAATATTTGTTTCAGAGATGAATCACTCACAGTATTTCAAAACTGCTAACATTTTTTATGTTAAATGTCAGGTAAGAATCAAGCAAAACAAAATTAACACCAAAGCTATCACTAATATAGCATCACAACATGCTATGTATCCATTTTTAAAATTTAATTAAAATTAGGAAATAAGGAATATACCAAAATAATATATGCACGTGGTTAAAACAAAAAAGTAGTACTGAGGGTTTTTATAAGGAACAATAACAGTCCCTTCTACTTCCTAAAGGCAACTACTTTTTACTGTTTTTAGCTGCTTGTTTTGATGGTTACCTAAAGAATTATAAATATACTGCTATTTCTTATAAATTTTAGGCATTATCCACTTTCTTTAAGATAGATGAGGTGGGGCACCTGGGTGGCTCAGTTGGTTAAGCAGCCAGCTCTTGGTTTTGGCTCAGGTCAGGATCTCGTGGTCCTGGATCGAGCCCCTCATCGAGCTCTGCACTCATGTGGAGTCTGCTTCAGATTCTCTCTCCCTCACCCTCCCACTCACTCTCACTCTCTCTTTATCTCAAATGAATAAATAAAATCTTCAAAAAAAAAAAAAGATCAGTGAGGCAAAAACTACCCCCCATTTTCCCATTTACTATGGTCTGAATATTTGTGTTCTGTCACAATTCATGTGGTGAAATCCCAATGCCCGATATGATGGTGTTAGGAGGTGGGGCTTTGGGGAGGTGATTAGGTCAGGAGGGGCTTGAATGAAGTTAATACCCTTATAAAAGAGGCCCGGGAGAACTCCTTTGCTTCTTCCACCACGTGGAAATACAACAAGAGGTCTGTACCCAGAAAGAGATCCCTCACCGGAGCACACTGGCCCTCTGATCTTAGGCTTCCAGCCATCAGAACTGTGAGAAATAAATTTCTGTTGTGGGCGCCTGGGTGGCTCAGATGGTTGAGCGTCTGCCTTCGGCTCAGGTCATGATCCCAGGGTCCTGGGATCGAGTCCTGCATCGGGCTCCCTGCTCCTTGGGAGCCTGCTTCTCCCTCTGCCTCTCTCTCTCTCTCTGTCTCTCATGAATAAATAAAATCTTTAAAAAAAAATAAATAAATAAATAAATAAATAAAAAATAAATTTCTGTTGTTTCTAAGACACCCAGTCTGGTATTTTGTTATAGCAGCCTGAATGGACTAAGACACCAGTATAGTTATTTTATTTTTAGTTAAAGCAAGAAGCAAGGTTTATATAGTAAAATGACTTCTGTAAATATTAACTGCAAAGCCCAGTGCTGTATTACATTATGTTTTCCTTCTGATACGGCTTTTAATTTTTACTATAATTTATCTGCCCTATTTTCATCTGCTTGTGAAATATGATTTAAACACATCCGTAATATTGTACAAATACTCCTTTATATCAGCTACTCATTGAACTGCCTTTTCTGGGAGAACGTCCCTTGAGCCTCCTTCCCTCCTCCACTCAGCTAGTTGCTTGGCTTGTTTGCCGCACAGCTATAGTTTTTGGACTTCTATTTGCCAGTCTTGGATTGAATATACTAATTACTTCATCTCCCTTATTTTTGGTGGCCTTCATCTTGAAATAGTTCTTCAAGAAAACAGTCTGTGGGAGTAATTTTGTTGGCTTTTAGCATGTCTGGAAATGTCTTTAGTGTGGATGGTAGACAGTTACGGATTGAAAATCACTTTCCCTCAGAGTCTTGAATGCGTTGCCATCCTTCTCCCCCATTCGTCCAGATCTGCTGTGAGAAGGTCGGATATTCCGACTGTCATTCTTTTATATGTGTCCTGTTCCCTTCCTGTCCCCCGGATTTTTTTCTTGTGGGCCTTTAAAGAGTAATCATGCTTGGATAGTCTGTGGACCCTAAGATGGTATCAGTGTGCTTTAGTTCCCAGACCGGATTTGATGTAATTTTTTCACTGGTCATACATGGGTCTTGTGTATTTTAGTTCCAGGAAATTGTTTGTTTTACGTCTTTATTAATTGCCATTCTGTTTTTGTTTTTGGTTTTGGTTTTTGTTTTTTTGGGAATGTCAGTTATTTGGATTTTGGATATCATGTATGGACCCTTAAAGTTTCTTTTCCCTCCTGTTTTTTACTTTGTTTTTTGTGGTACTTTTGGAGAGCTTTCTTCCACTATGTCTTTGAAATTCTTCTGTGGACTTTTATTTTGGTCATCATATCCTTAATTTACTAGTACTCTTATTTTGATTGTCTTTCTTTAGCATCTTGATTTTTGTTATATGAATTCATTATCATCGTATATCTTTTTGAAAGCACTAATTAAACTTTTGTTGAAGTTTTCTTTCCTACCCTGCATTCAGTACCTAGTTTCCCTCTATTTTATGTTCTCCTCTATTGGTTCCTGTCTTTCATATTTGAGATCTTATTCTGACATGGGTCCTTTTTTATATTTCATATGGAATCTGAAAAACTAGTTGGAAGCCTTGTGTCTGGGCAGGATCTGTTGCTAGGTGGGCTTTACATCTTGGATCAATTTGAGAGTTAGCCCTTGTTTGAGAGGATACTTGTTTTAGAAGCCTTTTATCTGGAGAAGAAACCTCTTCTCTCCAGGTTGGCTAATTGCTGGCATTTCACTGAGTGGGTGTGATCAACTTTTTCTCATCCAGTGGCTGCACAGTAGTCTCAACAGTATTTGACTCATGTGAATTCAGCCATGCACTTACTTAGGCTAAACAGGCAGCATTACTTAAATATTAACAGGTAGCCAGGAGATTCTAGTTCTGAGGAAGATAGAACAAGCATACTCTACCCTGTCACTTCTACTGAATATAGTTAGAAAACCTGGATAGAATGCATGGTGCAGCTAATATGAGGGCTCTGAAAAGTAAACAGTAGGCAGACTGGATTAGAAAACCAGAATTCAGAGCACCACCAAACCAGTGGTGAGTTTGCCACTTTTTCCTCTCTTTTGTCCCCCAGCCTGAATTCAGCACAGCTCAACCTGGAAGTGAAATGAGCACCAAGGCATAGAAAGAGCAGTAGGAGAAGCCCTCCAGTTTGGACTCCAGGGGCAGAAAAGGGAGCACCTAATAGAAGGCAAAGGCCATTTTCTTCATTCCAATGCATACCAACTTCCAGACAATCTTGTGACTGTGGCAGGGGGAGGTTGCAGGAACCAAAGTTCTGAGGGAGGAGAACCTTCCTCTCCAATTGGTGGAGTTGTGGTCTCAAGAGGATGGGGCCAACCTCATTACTTTCTCTGTGTGTGTCCCCTGGGATGACCCAGGCACAGCTGCAGAATGCAAGGCAAAGTGGGGTAACCAAAGCCCCAGCTTTCTAACTGGAGGACTGGAAAAAAGAGCCTCAGGGAACCAGAAAGCACTAAAAATATGGCAGAGAGGGAGGAGCTCAGAAAAGTGACTCCATGAAGTTTGTTGATGATCTCCTGGGTTTATCCCTAAACTACACATGTGTGGATCTACTTTTCATCAGGATGACAAAGACTTTTGAAAACTGAACTAACCTACCATCTAGGTTCCAGATTGGCCTCTGGTAGCACATATGCGGAACAGATACAGATAACATCTCAGAGACTTTAAAAACTGAATTGACACTAGAATCACAGCTTACTGAAGACAGGTTGCAGCTTGCAGCCTGAATCTAACTAGGTTAATTACCTGCTAGAACAGAAGTATCGACATTCATCCTAGGATTTAAATAAGACTCAGAGTCTCATAATATTCAGAATGAATACAATACAGAATTACTTGGCATGTGAAGAACAAGGAAAATATCAACTCTCCTGAGAAAAGACAGCAGACACCAGTGCCAAGATGACACAGATGTTAGAATCTTCTAACAAAGACTTTTGTTTTATTTTTTTAAGATTTATTTATTTGAGAGCATGCCCACGAGCTGGGGAGGGGGGGCAGTACGAGAGAATCTCAAGCAGACTCCCTGCAAAGCGCAGAGCCCAGCTCGGGGCTGGATCTCACAACCCTGAGATCATGACCTGAGCCAGAATCAAGAGTCGGATGCTCAGTTGACTGAGCCACCCAGGCGCCCTTACCTACCTGTCTGTCTGTCTATCTGTCTATCTATCTATCTGTCTGTCTGTCTGTCTATCTATCTCCACACCCATTGTGGAGCCCATTGTAGAGCCCAATGCGGAGCTTGAACTCATCCTGAGATCCAGAGATCTGAGCTCAGATCAGGACTCGGACACTTAACCAAAGCCATCCAGGTATCCCATCTAACAAAGACTTTAAAAACATATATTATAAAAATGCTCCAACAGACAATCACAAATATTCTTAAAAGTAATTAAATAATAGAAGGTTTCAGTGGAGGAATAGAAGATACAAAGAACTGAGGGAGGCGCCTGGGTGGCTCAGTCGTTAAGCGTCTGCCTTTGGCTCAGGTCATGATTCCAGGGTCCTGGGATCGAGTCCCACATCAGGCTCCCTGCTCAGCAGTAGGCCTGCTTCTCTCTCTCTCACTCGCCCTACTTGTGTTCCCTCTCTCACTGTCTCTCTCTGTCAAATAAATAAATAAAATCTTAAAAAAAAAAAAAGATACAAAGAACCAAATGGAAAGGTTAGCAGTGAAAAATACAATAACCTAAATTAAAAACTCACTGGATAGGCTTGATTTTAAAATGTAGGTGACAGAAGAGTCAGTGAGTTTGAAGATAGAAAGTAGAAGTTATCCAATCTGAATGAGAGGAGACAGGAGTGTGGCGCTAAAAAAATTTGGAGAAATAATGGCTGAAGACTTCCAAAATCTGGCAGAAGATGTAAACATATAATTTAAGAAGCTCAGTGAACACAAACAGAATAAGCTCCAAGACTTCCACACCCAGATGTCATAACCACAGTGCTGAAAACTGAAGACAAATGAAAAATTATGAAAGCATCTAGAAAAAAACACATGTAGAGTAACAGCAGTTAGAATGAGTATAGGTTTCTCATCAGAAACCACAGAGGCCAGAGAAGTGGCACAATATTTTTGAAGTAGTAAAAAACAAAACACACAAAAAAATGTTGACCAAAAATTCCCTATCCAGTGAAGTTATCCTTCAAGAATGAAAGTGGAATAAAGCATGATAAAAATTCTCAGTTGCAGAAAAACTAAAATGAAATCATTGCCAGTAGCCTGCTCCAAAAGAATTGGTAAAGGAAGTGCTTCAGACAGAAATGATAAATATCTGGATAAATATAATAGATTACTTTCTCCTCTTGAGTTCTTTAAAATGAGTTAATGGTTGAAAACAAAATTTATAACATAGTCTGATGGGATTTCAAATATATATATACATGTAATTTATGTGATAACTGTAACATACAAGGGAGGGCAGAGAGAATGGAGACCAAGATTAAGGATGATAGTGGTGTTCTAAAATTTATACCCAGGGGATTTTAAGTTAGGCAAGTGACTGAATGATGGCGTGGAGAAGTCAATGCCACTGAGGGAAGATTTTGATCATTTATATCTCCCAGGAGAAGGATGCATACTTCACTGTGCTGGGCTACAGGTGAAGCATCAGGTTTTGGTCAGGAGGCAGAAGCAGGAGCAAGGCAGGATAGGATAAACCACTTAGAATTGGCTAGTTTGGGTAATTCTAGTGGGCTTTGGGGCATAAAGACTGCTCTTAGTTGTCTGGTTTCTGGCCCAGGCTTGATACAGGGTAGGGGAAATATTGGCTTAGTGTGTGAGTTAGATAAGGAGATGGGTGTGGGGTGGGGGGCCCACAGCCCTAGATCGATCAGTCTGCCCACATGTCCACCCCTGATAGAAATCAGAGGTAAGTCTCTCCTCAGGTCTGAAAGGCCCCCTAAGATGTCAGAACATCTTAAGATACAGAAAATAAAAGAATGGCTAGTGCAGATGATAAGGTTTATACATTCTTCTTGAAATGATAAAATACTGACTTTGAAGTGGATCATTTATGTTATAATTGATAGCATGACCACTTTAAAAACATACAAAGAGATATAGTAAAAAATGCAATTAATTATAATACTAAAAAATATTTGCATAATGAAAAAGAAGGCCAGGTAAGGAAAAAAAGGAATTAGAAGTAGGGAACAAACAAAATAAATAAATGGTGGACTTAAACCCAAACAATAATTTCATTAAAAGTAAATAGTATAAACACACCAATTAAAAGAGATTGTCAGAGTGGATTTAAAAAACATAACCAAACTATATGGTGTCTTCATGAAAGTTATTCAAATATAATGATACAGGTAAGTTAAAATGAGCGTAAAACATACTGTGCAGCCATTAATCAGAGCAAAGCTGGAATGGCAATATTACTGTCAGACAAAGCCTTCAGAGCAAAGAGGAGTATTTACATAGTGATAAGAGAGTCCATTCACCAAGAAGACCTAACAGTGCTTAAATGTGTATATTCCTAACAGTACAGCTGCAAAATATATGAAGCAAAACCTGGGAGAACTGACAGGGGAAATGGATACAATTATAATTGGAAACCTCAGTATTCTCTCAGCAAATGACAAAACCATCAGAAGATCAGCAAGAGGGGCGCCTGGGTGGCTCAGTCGTTAAGCATCTGCCTTTGGCTCAGGTCATGATCCCAGGGTCCTGGGATGGAACCCCCATCAGGCTCCCTCTTTGGTGGGAAGTCTGCTTCTCCCTCTCCCACTCCCCCTGCTTGTGTTCCCTCTCTAGCTGTCTCTCTCTCTCTCTCTCTCTCATATAAATAAAATCTTTATAAAAAAAAAAAAGATCAGCAGGAATAAGAACTCAACATCATTAGCCAGCCAGGTCCAAATAGATGTGTGTTTGAACATTGCCCAACAGTCGCAGAATGCACGGTCTTTCCAAGTACCCACAGAACATCCGTCAAGATAGACCATATCCTGGGCCATAAAACAAATCTCAACAAATTTAAAATATAGAAGTCATTTAGTGTCTTAAGTTCTCTGATTACCAAGGAATCAAACTAGAAATCAATAACAGAGATAACCAGAAAATCTCCAAATATTTGGAAACTAAACAACACTCTTCTGAATATTGAATAATTTCTAGAGAAATTTAAAAAATAAATTGAACTAAATAAAAATGAAAATACAGCATATCAAAATGTGTGGGATGCAGCTTAAAGTAGTGCTGATTTATAACATAACTACTTTAGAAAAGAATAAAGTGTCAAATCCATAATTGAAGCTCCCACTTTTAGGAACTAGAAAAAGAAGAGCAAAATAAGTGCAGAGCAAGCAACAGGAGGGAAATAGCAGAAGTCAACAAATTTGGAAAAAACAAACAATAGAGAAAAATCAGTGAGATAACAAGCTTGTTCTTTGGGGGAAAAAAAATCAGTAAAATTCACCTCTTAGCAACCCTTAAGAAAGCAGACATGAATTACTAATATCAGGAATGAAACAGGGTATCAACTGTAGAGTAGGACCTGCAGACATCAAAAAGATACGGAAACACTACAAACAACTGCACGCATAAAGTTGACAGCTTAGTGAAATTGGCCAATTCCTCAAAAAGTACAAACTACCATAACTTACCCAACATGAAATAGATAATTTGAATAGACTTACAGCTATTAAGGAAATTGAATTAATACTTTGAAAATTCTTATAAAAGAAATCTCCAGGCCCAGGTTGTTTCACTGGAGAAGTCTACAAAATGTTTTGGAAAGAATTAACATCAGTTCTACACAATCTTATCTAGAAAATACAAGAGGAGAGAATACTTTCATTCTTCACTCACTCATTATTATCCTGATGCTAAAACCAGACAAAGATGGCACAAAAGTGGAAAACTACAGACTAAAGTCCCTCATGAATATAGTTGCAAAAGATGCAAAAATTCTTAACAAAATATTAGCAAGTAGAATTCATCAATATATTTACATATCAGGACTAAGTGGCAATCATTCCAGGGATACAAGGCTGATTCAGTATTCAAAAAATGCACTTGCACTAAGGCTGGAGAAGTAAAGTCACATGAGAACAGTTGATACAGTAAATAAAGCATTTAACAAGTTTCAGTACCTATTCATATTTCTGTTCCTAGATAAGTAGGAAACATATTGACTTCCTCAACATGATTTTTTTTAAGTATATGAAAGTCTAACATCATAGGGGCACCTGGGTGACTCAGTTGGTTGAGTGTCTGCCTTCAGCTCGGGTTGTGAACTCAGGGTCCTCCTGCCACTTGTGTGCATGCTCTCTCAAATAAATAAGCAAAATCTTATTAAAAAAAAAAAAATCCCAAGGAGTCTATAAGAAAAAAATCCTAGAACTAGAAATAATAGGTTTAGCAAGGTCACAGGATACATGATCAAAATCTCTTTGTCTCTATTACCAGTGAACACATAGAAATCAAAATTAAAATAGAGTGCCATGTTTGGTCACTCCAAAAAATGAAATATTTGGATATACAGGGTTTGTATGCTCAAAATTATAAAACACTGATGAAAGAAGGCAGAGATCTAGAGAAACAGACTTTGTTCTTACAGCAGAAGACTCAGCAAATGTCTTTTATCCTCACGTCAGTGTGCTAGTTTAACACAACTGCTAAACGATAGCTAAACAAGATTATTCTAAAATTTATATGGAAAGGCAAAGGAACTAGAATAAGAACAATTTTAAAATTAATAAAATAGTTACTATTACTATCCAATTTCAAGACGTTATATAATTACAGTAATCAAGATGGTGTGGCATTGGTGAAGGGAAAGATACCTAAGTCAGTGGAACAGAATAGGAACCCAGAAATAGCCTGACACAAGTATAACCAACTGATTTTTGATACCTGCAAAAGTAATTAAATAGAGGAAAGATAGTCTTTTCAAGAAACATTGCTGGAATTAGATATCCATAAGCAAAAACATGAACCTCAGCCTAAATCTCACATCTTATATGAAAACCAACTCAAAATGGGTTGTAGATTTAAATGTAAAACTTCTGGAAGATTAACATAGGAGAAACCTCTGGGAACTGGGGCTTGGTGAAGAAAAAAGCCAACAAACTAGACTTCCTTAAAATTAAAAACTTCTCCTGTCACAAAAGACCCTGTTAAGAGGATGAAAAAACAAACTATGGAACAAAATATTTGTAAGCTGCATATCTGAGAAAGGATTCCTGTCTTTCTAGAATATATCAAGAACTCCCAAAACCCAGCATAAAACCCAAATATTCCAGTTAGAAAATGGACCAAAAAATCGAGCAGACAGTTCACCGAAGAGGGAATATAGATGGCAAATAGCAAATAACACATGGAAAGATGTTCAACATCACTTGCCATTAGGGAAGTATAAACTAAGACCATGATGAGATACACTACACTCTTAATAGAACAGCTAAAATAAAAAATAGTAGTGATATCAAGTGCTGGTGAGGATAAGAAACTGGATCTCTCGATTGCATACATGGCTAGTGGAAATGTAAAATGGTAGAGCTGTTATGGAGCACAGTTTGGCAGTTCCTTGAAATACAAACATGCACTTACCGTATGGCCCAGCAGTTGCGCTGCTGGGCATTTATCCCAGAGAAATGAGAAGTTAATGAAAGAGAAATGAAAACCTGTTCGTGAAAATCGTTCATAGTAGCTTCATTGTAATAACTCCAAACAGAAACAACCAAAATGCCACTCGGTAGATAGTGGTTAAAAACCTGTAGGTCATCTGTATCATGGAATAGTACTCAGCGATAAATAGGAATGAGCTTGATAAATGCAACAGCTTGGGTGGGTTTCAAGAGCATCATGTTGAGTGAAAAAGGCCAGTCTTGGGGCTCCTGGGTGGCTCAGTGGTTAAGCGTCTGCCTTCGGCTCAGGTCATGATCCCACGGCCCTGGGATTGAGCCCCCTACATCAGGCTCCCTGCTCAGTGGGGAGCCTGCTTCACCTTCTCCCTCTGCTGCTCTCTCTGCTTGTGCTTTCTCTTGTTCTCTGTCAAATAAATAAGATCTTAAAAAAAAAAAAAAGACCAATCTCAAAAGGCAGAAATTATATAATTCTATTTATATAACATTCTTGAAGTCACAATATAATAGAGACAAAAACAGATTGGCAGTTGTCAGGGGGGTAGGGACGGTGTGGGTGGAAGTAAGGGTAAATATTGGACTAAAAAGGGGTGGCATGAAGGTAATCTTTGTGGTGATGGAGTAATTTCGTATCTTGATTGCAGTGGTATTTGCTTGAATGTGATAAAATAGCACAGAGCTATGTACACACTGTATCAGTGTGAGTACCCTGATTTTGATACTGTGCTGTAATTAGGTAAGATACAAGTGTGATTGGAGAGGACTAGTGAAGAGTACACAGAACCTTTATGTCCTGTCTGCCCCTTCCTGGAAAGCTAGGATTATTTCAAAATAAAAATGTTTTTAAAGAGAAACAACTTCAAAACACAACCTAAATGCAGCGTAGGTTCAAACAAGCGGTAGTAAAATGTCCATTTTGGAGGTGTTCAGGGATGCTGACATCAATATTTAGCACTCTGCTTGCACATTCAGGAAAAAAGGATGTTTGGTTACTGTACTTTTGTGTTTAACACAGTTATTGTGTCACAAAACTAGCAGGCTGCTCTAATAAACAACCAGTGCTCCTCTGTCCAGCACCAATCATCTCCTGTCTTTACCACCAAGCCCACTGACTTGTTTATCCAGGGGACATAAGGAAGCAGAGATCTCATGACAACATTATACAGCTTAGATCAGGCTTTTCCTCTGCGACATCTTCCTCCTGTTTCTGGACTTTTATCTACTCACAGGAATGTTCTACATGTGTGAACAAGGGATTGGTGTATGAATTCTCCCTGAAGTCATGTGACCACTGTGACACCAAGCAGGCGGTGGGGGTAGGGCCCCAGACCCTCGCCCGCACCAGTGCCGCACACGCTGAGCTCTTCAGTAGCACCATTTGGGGGAGCACCATTCTGATTTTCCTGTCAAGTATGGGTCATGTGTTGCCAGGCTCATTTCTTATAAATGTCCACTAATAAGTTAGGAGTGTTATTATTTAGGAAGCACTTACTAGATGCAAGACAGTGTCGTCAGAACTTTATTATCTCATCGAATTTTCTCAAAACACCTGGGATTGCACCGTCTTCCTCTCGCTCTGACAGTTGGGGACATGGGGTTAGAGGGGCTGCGGAAGTTTAGCAAGGCCCCCAGACTCCCATGGCTGGGGTTTGAGCCCAAGAACGGACTCTAGTGCCCACGTTACTAAGTGTATCCCACCATGCCTGTGTGTGTGCATGCATGTTCAGTGTTCAGGTCATTCACACTTAGGCCTCTGGGAATAACCTAATTGGTGGAGAACCCAGTTTCCTTTCTTAACTCACTGAGGCCTTGTTTAATACCAAATTTACTAGAAACTCTGGTTTTCTATCTAAGAGGGGCAGTACTGTCCAGCACTCTCTGGTTCTTGATATTTAGGTCTACATTTAAACAGTCTGGCCTTTCTATTAAAAAAAAAAAAGACAAAATTATATAGAGTATGCATTGGTCCAGACAGCTGGGGAAAAAATTTTGGGTTTTTTTGTTTTTGTTTTTTTTTAAGGCCCTGAGAATCTCTGTTTGTTTTATCTGGAAACTAAGGGCAGTAGTAGCAAAGCAAAAGTCAAGGTTTATTCTGGAGTAAATTGACTTGTTAATCTTATCTCTTAATTATGTCATTGTATTAATAAATGCCTGGTAGCAAGCAAAAATGTTTGTTGTTTATAGATGTAAATAAGTCCAGTCTTGTCCTTATCCACTGCAGTTGGGCAGACCCGAAAGATCACATTGCAAGATACATTATTGAAAATGTTATGAACACCTGCTTTTTAGACTTAAAGGCAAAGTTTTCAAGTCCAACGGAAATGATTAAGCAACTTATGTCTGTTATCTTGAATCTTTTATTTACAACATGGCATTTTTTTCCCAAGTTATTAGCATGCTTTTGCTTTTTGTACAGCTTGACGTTTGTAATTACATGTGTAACATAATGGGTGCTATAAAGAGCTTTTGTAAATTGATCTAATTTCTTATCTCCTCTTTACAGGAATATATTAAAGGAATCTGTGAACCTGAACTAGAAGAAAGAGAATGTTACCCCAAGGCCATGCACTGCATTTTTGTTGGGGCCCAGAGCCTGTTTCTGAAGAGCTTGATTCAGGACACCTGTGCTGATCTTTGCATTCTGGACATTGGTCTTCTTGGCATCAGAGGAAGTGCCGAAGCTGTGGTCATGGCTAGGAGTCACATTCAGCAGTTTGTAAAACTCTTTGAGAATAATGAGAATCTACCCAACAGTCAGAAAGAATCTGAGGTGAAAAGGGAATTTAAACAATTTGTTGAAGCTCGTGCAGATAACTATACAATGGACTTGTTGATTCTGCCCACTTCCTTGAAAAAGGAGCTTTTGACACTCACACAAGGTGAGGAGAATTTATTTGAAATGGGAGATGATGATGTTATTGAAATTAGAGATTCTAAACAAGCAGAGTTTCCACAGGATGCTGCCACAGGGCTGAATATTTCCAGAGATGAAATTGTTTTGCAGGAAGATGCAAGAAATAAAGCTGGCACTCCTGTTTCTGAGCTTACAAAACAAATGGACACGGTCTTTTCTAGTTCACAAGATGTCCTTTTTGTTCCAATAAATGGTCTAACCCCAGATGAAGAGGCACTTTCCAAAGACAGAATTTGTCACAAAAGGAGATTTTCTGATTCTGAAGAAAGGCATACCAAGAAACAGTTTTCTTTGGAAAACGTTCAAGAGGGGGAGCTTCTACATGACGGTAAGACATTAGCTGCAAGTGTAATCATTGACTTATCTGATTCTTCTGCTGATCCTGAAAATTTAAGTCCAGATGTAAAGGACACTACTGAGGAAATGGAATACAACATCCTCGTAAACTTTTTTAAAACCATGGGCTACTCCCAAGAAATTGTTGAAAAGGTCATTAGGGAGTATGGGCCATCTACTGAACCATTATTGCTCTTAGAAGAAATTGAAAAAGAAAATAAAAGATTCCAAGAAGACAGAGAATTTTCACCTGGTACTGTGTATCCAGAGACCAACAGAACCAAAAACAAAGGTGTTTGTAGCAGCATAAATGAGCTTACAACGGATTCCACCCCAAAGAAAACACAAACTCACACACAGCAAAATGTGGTAGAAAAATTTTCTCAGTTACCATTCAAAGAATCAAAACCATGTACCTCAAATTGCAAAATTAATACTTTCAGAACAGTGCCAATAGAACAGAAACAAGAAATCTGGAGTTCAAACCAGAATTACGTTTCTAACATGGACCTTGAAACTGATGGCCTTTCACCCTCTGTTGTCCCTTCAAGTCCCAAAGAAGTTGTCAGTTTTGTTTCAAGAGGAGCTTCAAATCATCAGCCCAGAATTCCAGTTTTTCCTGAAAACGGTTTGCAGCAGCAAGCAGAGCCCTTACATCCAAGTAATATGAAGTCTGCCTGTGAAAACCGTTCAGGGTGTTGTAGCTCTCCCCAGTCTAAGCCAAATTGTCCACCGCTTTCTCCACCGATGCCACTGCCCCAGTTACCTTCAGTTATTGACGCAAGGTTGGCCGGAATGTCTGATCATATTGATTCCTCAGTCACTGGCGTTCAAAGGTTCCGAGATACTCTGAAAGTACCTTACAAGCTGGAATTAAAAAATGAGCCAGGAAGAACGGATTTGAAGCACATTGTTATAGATGGGAGCAATGTCGCAATTACGTAAGTCCACTCTCTGCAAGTTACATTATAGTTGTAAATAGGGTCCTAAGCAGTGTCTCAGAATTACATGCAGTTGTAGGAACTTAGGCTATGCATCTGTCTAGTTGATCGATTTTCTTACCTGGGAAAAAAAAAACACCACAAAACGGCTGTTTGGAAAGTTGTGTTATTCCATCTTCTGGAGTTGTAAACTTTGCTTTTCATCCTGCTGAACCTCTATTTCTGAGGACGAGAGATGCTAGAAAATTTGTCTTCACTTTGCATTGCCTAGTCAGCGATAAACAGTACAGAGATTTTTAAATCATTAGCTTCTTTTTTTTTCTAATCGTTAGGTTCTTAATACCATGAATGTCATTAGGTTCTGAATACAAGGATGCAGCTTAAAGCCAAAAAAGATTTTTCTGTCTCTTTATACTACAGCGTGTTAGGTCTCTAGGCAGGAGTGCAGTGATAATGGATGTGCTGTATTTCTGTTGTACTTTGTTGATAGAGTGATAGCAATTGCCTTTCTAAGGAAATTCATCAGTTTGAGCTTCTTTATGGTCCTCTGCTGCTACTAAAAGCTTGTATATTTGCTTTTAGTAAAAAAGAGTTAAATGATCATTTTTATTTAACCTGTCTTGGAACCCTCTGAAGAGTCTGATTTTGTACATCTGGTACAGGATTGGATTTCTTCTCTAAGGGGTGGTTTAATACAGTGACTGTGAAGAGGAGAGGGGGTCAAGTTAGAGTATCTGCCCCATTGTTTGACCTCACGTAGGTTTTTGCCTGCTGAATTTCACTTGCTGTAATTTGTTGTCTTTTGCCCTGTCCTAAAGGGCATCTTTATCATGCCATTTCAACAACTGGTAGGTAAAGTCTCTCTCCAGTTTTCAAAATCAGTCACTCCGTTGATTTTGAAGAAGTTTGCACGGTCTGGCATTTTAAGTGGCTGTCATTTAAGAAAAGGGGCACCTGGACATGGGATGAAGATGGTGATACACTTTTCTGAATTTTAGTGAATAGTGTGTGTGACCTCTCTCCTAGGAATTCTATAAGTGTTATATATTTATTTTTTGTTTTGTTAATTTTTTACTAGAATTTTCAAACAAATACATTAAAAGGTAATAGAATGCATCCGTTTTTGAATTTGGGATTTCCGTGTGCCCATCCCCCACCTTCAGTAGTTCTCAGCTCATGGCCAGTCTTGTTGAGCCTATACCCCTTTTACTGGAGTTATTTTGAGGGAAAGCTCAGAGATGTCATTTTATCCATAAGTACTTTAATGTCTATTTTTTAAAATAAGGATGCTTTTTATTTTTTGACTGAATTGTTGATACTGTATTTTGCTGTCAAGAGAAAGAAAGAAAAATCCCAGCATTCTCCATGTTAAAGTTTAAAGATAGGCTGGAAAAATATGTAGTATACTTGTCTTCATTTCTAAATAATACTGTTTGTTGTCATTTCACTTTGCTTTTTGGCAATTCTTTTCGGGGAAACCCAGCAAATGGCCCACAGCTGCATAGCATTATCTAAGTAAAAATGTAAAGTGCAGTTTCAGTCACCCACAGTCCAAGCCCAGCACCAGTTCCTCATTGTTATAATTTCTTGAGCCAAGTGGTGATATAAAATTTAGGTCATGATTGTGAGTAATATTAATCCTTTGTCAATTTCTATAAGTGCAGAGATGTCCCAAATTGGTGTTCAAGGACTAAGAAATGCAAATTAACATAGAATGAGCAGTGATGATGACACTATTTAAAAACCTTTTGGGAGTATAACGTATTTCTCAGAGCGGTCACTATTGAAATATAGAGTGGTACTGCCTGGGCATGACAGGATGTTTTGCATATTTAGTCCCTCCTACTTTGCCCATAGTACCTAACCCCGTCATTTTGACACCCCAAAACACTCCCACGTATTTCCTCACACCCTTGGGTACAGTGCCATCTCTTTTGAAAACCACTGAATTAGTGCACTAAGGGAAACCACGAGCAAACTTTCATTACTTTTTCTTTTAAAAGCTGATTATCTGGGGAGGATTCCAATTTTCTTTGAATTCACAGATGTCTCAGTTTAAAAGCAACATTTATTTATAAGGATGTATTATCCAAAAAGACTTACTTAATCTGATAAAGATTGATCTGAAAATACCAGTAACTAAAATTAACTCTTATTCTGGGGGAAAACTGCTTAATAGGTACAGGGTCTTATTTGAGAGTGATGGAAATGTTTTGGAACAAGATCTAAGTGCTGATTGTACAATACTGTGAATGTACTAAATGCCACTGAATTGTTCACTTTAAAATGATTATGTTATGTGAATTTCAACTCAGGTTTTTTAAATTTGGGAAAAAATCAACCCTTATTTGAAATTGCTTTGATAGTAAATGTGAATTATAGATTGTACATTCCATGAAGGAAGTGATTTATGTGTGTCCTGTTCACTGAAATACCCCCAAGGTCCATGGTGCTTGCACATGGTGGGCACTCAGTAACATTTTGTTGAATGAATGAATGCCCTAAAGACTTAAGAAATAGTAGGATTTTTAAAATGACTTTTCACCACTCTTTTATAACTTCCTATTCCAGTGATCAATTTAGATTAAATTTTAACTGAGACATTTTTCAGCAATTATTTGGAATCTTAAAACTGAAACACCTGTCATGTGTCAGGTACTTTTCTCTTTTTAAATGTAATCTTCACACCGATTTGTGAGATAAAATGTTCTATACTTTCATATAACATGAAATGGCTTAAAAATCTTGTCCAAGATTACACAGATAGGAGGTGTGGGCCCATAGGCTCCCAGAGCCATCATACGTCCTGCCTCCTCCCATAGAAGGTGAGGTTGGAATTTTCAGGCCTTGGCAATATAGAGTACTTAAGTCTTGAGTTGCTTAAGCATTGCTGAGTAAACCTCACTTATTTGACCCACGTAGTTGGGGAAGTAGTTAAAAATGAAATTTGAACCCTTTAACAATAGTATTTGTTGGTTTTATCCTGCTCAGCAGCTCAGACCTACCCATCCCTGGGTTTCTGCCAGTCCTTTATTATATTGGTCTATCTAGCGTGCTGTCTGCAATTCATACACACTGTGAGAAATTCCAGAATACCCACTTCATGCTGCTAATTATGCGTATCTTTACTTGGTTTTTCCCCTTGTCACCATGAATGAGTCAAATGATGAGTAAATGGAAATTGTTTGCGGTACACGGCTAGACATCACAGTAGTGGCTAGATAACACTCAGACTTGGTCAGTTTGAAACTTCAGCATTAGGACACCTGACTTATCTGGGTAGATAATTTTCCGTGTAGATGAGGTTTGCCCCTTCACTCGCCAGCGCTGTGTACTTTAACCATTTTTTTCATGCTAGTCTTCTCTATCAGGGTCCCATGGCTATTTTTATTAAGTGGAAACTGTAGAAGGAAATTACTCTTTCCTGGGGTAACTCCAAAAGAGTTTTAACCATTTGCCCCCACACTGTTCGGTCTGGTTCTATCACTGCTGTGAGTTTTTAATGAAGTATCTGTTGCCCATCTCCTCTCTGCTTGGGACAGTCTACCTTCCAGTTTACTGCCTGCTATAATATGGAAAACAACCGGATGATGTAACTTGTTTCCAACTACATGAAACAGTAGTTTAAATCTCTCTAATCTCCCTTGAAAGCCCATACACTGGCCTCTCAGGCCTATTATCTGTTTGGAGCTGGAAGCCCCAGAGCTTTGGCCTTCCCAGAAGTAGAGGAGGAGTTACGGTATGTAAATCCTTTGTCTTTGAGTCTAAATAGACAGTTGGTCTGGGTCTACCTGTCAACAAGTTCCTCTGGCTTGACTGCAGGGAGGTGAGGAGGCGCATTTCTGCCTAGCCAGGATGTGGGGGAATTGAAGTGGGAAGCAGCAGGGACCTTCGATATTACTTAGAGGACACGAACTTGGCTCCACTTGATTTTCTTGTGTAGTTCTATTTTCTGTCTAACTCTAACTTTTCCACCAGAATTTTCAACTGCTCTTTTTATTCCTAAAACAGCTCTCGAGATTTTTCAGGGTATCCATAGTGATTTGATCTTATCACTGAGGATAACACTGGAAATTAGTATAGAGCTAATGTTTCTAGAAACGCCATTTCTTCCCATCTAAGTCTGAGCGTGGTACAAGGCAGCGGGATTGGATCTCCTTGCATTCCCCTTCATTTTCCTCTGGGACCCAGTGGGATGAAGCTGGGTTCCACCCACTTTGAACTGTTGCAGTCAAAGGCTTTATAGGGAGAGAAAAAGTTCGTACACATTTGTAGCTGATGAATAAGCCAAACTTGACAAGCTTTTTTAGTGCATTTCTCTCAAGGATTGTTCTTTTCAGACTTAACTAACATACATATCCCTTGGTTTTTTTTAAGAACCAGTAGGCTGTTGTATTTTGGATTTTCATGTTCAGGCTGTGGTTGACAGTAACTCTGGGTGTGTTCTTACTGTTAAGCAATTAGAATGATTTTTAAAGATATTTTTAAAAGATGAGGCCTACAAAAACTACCTCTAGCCTTTCTCCAGTAACAGATGTCCTGTTGCTACATTCTTGCCATATTTTGAATGCTTTTAGATAAACAAACCACTGCTGAGTTACTTCATCGAGAAGGGTTTACTTGCATGTGTTTTTGGAGCAAAGCTGATGCCCGTGCACTCTCTTATTTGTGGCTCACTGAGAAGAGCGTGAGGCACTTTTAAGAGGCACTTTAGCCTCTTAAAGGAGGAGTTTCTGAGCTGCTCTTCTGCGTGTTAGAAGTTTCTTGAATGTCCAGCCCATTCCTGCTTCATGAGAATATAGATTTAGGTGGGGACAGTCCCACTGTGGGATGGTAGGAAGGGCGCTGGCCCAGGAAGAAGGAAGCCTGAATAATCCCAGCGCAACCACCCTGTGGCAGTGCAGCCTGGGAAAATTGCTCAGCCTCTCAGGGCTTTCGTTCTTTTTATCTAACAGGAATCTAACTCCGTTCCATCTCCTAAATTCTGTCATTCCAGTGGACAGTACAGGATAGCAAGACAGGAAAGAGGAGAGATGATCAAGGGCCTGTTTCTAGAAATGGCTTCATAGAAGAGGGTCTGAATTGAGTCCCGAGGCACTGGAGGAAGGTTAAGAGAAGGCGTACAAAGATTGCAGCAAGAAGAAAGCTCACTGCCCAGGAAGAGGGAGATGGCAAGCAAACGTGGCCAGAAACGAGTGTGGTGACACATGGTGGTGGCTAGATCCCTCCTGACTAGTCTGCTGTGGAGGGGACCTTGAAGCCGTGCCCTGAGTTTGTTGAGAGGAATACTGCCACTAAAGACCCTGACCAGGATCAGAGGCCTCATGGCTGCATTTCAGGGTCTAACTGGAGTTTGAGGAGGGATGGGGATTGGGAGAGCCTGGGGTTGACTTGGGACACATTGTGCCTGAGGTGGCAGGAATTTTAAGTGAAGGAATTCTCCACCAGGTGGTTTTGACATGGAGACACGAGACATGAAGAGAAGACAGGACTGAAGATGCAGGATTTCCTGTCACTGGAACCTAAGTGACTGTTGAAATAGTAAAGATAGATTATGCTCATTTCATAAACTGTAGCTTCACAGTTTGGGGGATTTGATTTTTTTTTTTTCCTTTCTAATACTCATGGTTAGGCAAATGGATTACCACCTACAAAAAATGTCAAACCTTGAAAACCCTTTTTTAAAAATCTCCACTTTTACTTAACTGCGGGAGAATACAATTTAAATATTTTTTCTTGTTTCTTTTGAAATTTGTTACCACACTTTTGGGTGGGGTCAGTTTTTAATCCACTATACCACGGGTTGTGAACTGTGGGCCAAATCTGGCCACCACCTGTTTTTGTAAATAAGGAACACAGCCACCCTCATTCATTTCTACTTAGCTGACTTGAGTGGTGCGGCAGAGACCATATGGCCTGCAAGGCCTATCTGGCCCTTTACAGAAAATCATATCCTGACTTACGTTCTGTAATGTTCCTTGTTTGTTTGCATCTGCTCCCGGCACTTTCTGCTTCCTTCAGTAAAATCATCTGCCATGGCCCCCAGTTAGTTCCACTGGAATCATGTCCTCAACTTATCTCCGGGAAGCTGTAAACTGAGTAGGTTTCACAGTTCCCTAGAAGGGGTATGGAGCCCTGGAGCTGGAGGCATCTGTAGCCTTTGGAAATTGTGAGGACCATGTCATCGGAGAGTCCTGTCTACTCCTGCTTCAGCAACAAGTTTCTTTTTTTCTGTTTTTAAAGATTGTATTGAGAGGGAGAGAGCACAAGCAGGGGGAGCAGCAGAGGGAGAGAGAGAAGCAGGCTCCCTGCTGACACGGGTCTTGATCCCAGGATCCGGGATCATGACCTGAGCTGAAGGCAGACGCCCTACTGACTGAGCCACCCAGGTACCCCCAGCAACAAGTTTCTTAATAAAATATTCTTAGAGGTCAGTGACCAGGCAGGACTCTTTGGAATGGGCTCTCTAAAAAAAACAAAAACAGAAATAAAAAGTGCAATAAACAAGTATTACCATGAAGCTCAAACTGCCTTCTGTCCCAATAGCACATTCAATTAAATTAACTAAACAAAGTACAAGAAAAATCATAAAGCTATTAAGAATCACATGTCATGCAAAGGCTTCTGTCTTGGCTTTGCCAAGTCATAAACTATGCAACTTGATGCCAAAGAATGTAAAAGTATTAAAAGGAAATTTTGTTGTAATTGTTTTTGTTGTATATGGAGTTCACCTTTTCACTTTTTCATGGTGAAACTTCAACATACTTTAAGCTGAAATAAGTTTTGTTTTCTTTTAGCCACGGTCTGAAAAAGTTCTTTTCTTGTCGTGGAATTGCAATTGCAGTTGAATATTTTTGGAAGCTTGGCAACAGAAACATCACTGTATTTGTCCCACAGTGGAGAACAAGACGTGATCCTAATGTCACAGGTGAGGCAAACTGATCCTTTCAGATTTCTCCTTTTCTAGATGTTTAATGAGTTGGCTTATAATTGCAACAGATACTACTTGAGCAGAGCCATGTGCCTTAGGCGGCAGTTTTAAAAGCAAAATGGTAAATCTTTTGCACCCAGTAGAACATAAGTTGGAGTGTGTTACGGCATAAGAAGTACTTGGGGGAAGGATGGAAAGGTAACACATAGTTGTTTATATGGAAAGTTATGTTAGAGTTCATTATACATTACGAAAATTTTCCTGACTTTCTAAAAAGTAGGTTAAATCTGTCTTTCCATTAGTCTGGGCTTCTGCCTCATTAGTCTTTTCTAAAATGGTCACTTGATAAATTTGGGAACCCCCATATAGAGTGGGTTTTGAGCAGTCTGTTTAATAGCTTAATATAAATTACGTCTGTTAATCGTGCGGTACTGCATGATTGACTGCAGGCCACACATGAGAGCTTTGAACTTAGCGCATCGTGCAGGAGTCCAAAGAAACGTAAGGTTGTTTCTTAGGTCACAGTAGGAGGAGTGGTGAGACTGTACCAGGCAGCTTAACACAGCAGCTGGCGTAGACACAAAAGGTAGTTTGGGAGGAGAAGGGTGAGTTCAGAGCTCACCCAGAACTTAAACAGGAAGTGAAACTTAGTCACTGTTGAGGTGGAAATGGTAAGACCACACATTTCTCAAGTATCCCAACTTCCCTCATTTTGGAGAGCGTATTTATCTTTTTTTTTTTTTAAGATTTTATTTATTTATTTGACAGAGAGAGACAGTGAGAGAGGGAACACAAGCAGGGGGAGTGGGAGAGGGAGAAGCAGACTTCCCGCTGAGCAAGGAGCCCGATGTGGGGCTCGATCCCAGGATCCTGGGATCATGACTTGAGCTGAAGGCAGGTCCTTAATGACTGAGCCACCCAGGCGCCCCTGGAGAGCGTATTTGTCTTAACCGAGGGTGCTTGAGGACTGAGGCAGAGCCACTAATTTTTGCAGTAGGATCTTTGAGAGGGTCTTGTGCTCCCTCCTGTGAGCCCTCCATGCTGTGCATCTCTAGGACAGTAAAACACTGGGGCGGCGGGGGGGGAGGGGGGGGCTCAGTCTAAGCCAGTGGTGAGTACCGTTGCAGGGGATACTCTCTTACCCTGAGCATTTAGCTGCTTTTTGCCCATTGACTGGTTTTCTAAAGTTTGGCTTTGACCCTCTTTTCTTCTCTGTCATGACCCACTCCCATGAAAATCAGTATAGGTTCATGCAGATAACAGAGAGGTTGGATACAGTGCCAGCTAGAGGGATATTTTGACATACTCTTGGAATGGGGTCCACACAGGCCTTCCTTGGGATGCGGCAGAGCTGAGTGCCCCTGCCACTTCCTCTGTTTCCTGCCCCACCCCCACCCTCTTTCTGGGACTTGTGTCTTCAGTCTCTCTGTCCTACTGCTTGTGATGTGAGTGTGAAAACGTTCTGGATGGTAGAGTTCATTAAATACAGGTTTATGGCTTACTCTTAATTTCAGGAGCAAATGAGTTGAACTTTTTTATATTTAAAAAAATAGCTAAGATCAGTTTTTATGTTGTATTTGCCTTAGTATGTATGTTGCTTGATTTTTTTTTTTTTTTCTTCCCAATGAGTTAGTCTTCCTGAGTCAGTAGAGGTTTTCCTAACTCTCCAAGTGAAACATTTGGGGGTACTTTTATTTATTTAAACATCTGGGAGGATAGCCTCTTTCTGAATGTGTATTCAACTTATTCCATGAACAGAACAGCACTTCTTAACCCAGCTCCAGGAGCTTGGAATATTATCTTTAACTCCTGCCCGGATGGTCTTTGGAGAAAGAATTGCTTCTCATGATGACAGGTACGAAAGGCTGTTTTCCTTCCTGAGGTGGGTGCGGGGTGCTGAGGAGCCCACCACCTGCTCCTTTAGACAGTTTGTGGTGCTCCTGGATCCCCATGCATAAAGGGCTTAATAGATCAAGGGGTTTGAGAATTTTAATATTTATGGTCACTAAGGTTATATACTCAGTGGGTTATTTTTTTGCTATATGGGTTTAGGAACGTTACCTAAAATCTGTTTGGTTAGAATGTTTGTTTATTTGTTTGTTTCTTAGTAAAACATGACTGAGAATCCATAAGTAAAGCAGACATTGAGTTCTCTTTTTTGATGCATAAAAGTAATGTTCAAGTAAAGTTTGTCTTGTCTTAGTGTGGCAGGCTCAAGAATGCTTTTCAAACATCTATCTCCTCCTGGTTGATTTTGGCCAGTGACTTAGTTTGTTATTGTCATACCTGAGCCCTCAGTATTTCTTCCACGTAATAAAAGATGGTCTCAGCTGACCCAGAGTGTGATAGGAGTAAGCTGCATTTCTTAGGTTGGTGTGTCACTCAGAAAGCAGGTGTTAGTGCATTGAAGACAGTAGGCTTTAATCTGCACCTTTTACATTTTTTTCTAAAAGCTTTACTGAGCACCAACCAAGTGCAATGCACAGAGCTAGGCTCTGGGAACACACATGATTCAGACACATTTCCTGCTGTAAGGAGTTTGTGATCTGAAGAAGAAGGCACACAAATAAATAATAGGGGGAGTTCTGTTGTGATTGAATAAGGGAAGGTCCTGAGTATGACCAGCGGCATGACAGCCAGTTTTTCAAACCCTTCTCTTTGGAGGGAAGCCAGTAGTAGCAACCCTACCAGTATCTGGGAACCTAAGTAGTGGTCACTTTTTCTTTCCACTCCTGCATTCACCCCCTTTATGGTGTTCTGGCCTGAAGCTCTTAGAATGTGCTGGTGGTTTTGCCTCAGTATTCCGCCAGAATGGTCCCCCCACACTGAAGACAGTGCTTTTGGCTTATAACCCAAACTAGTGAGTGATAGATGGGTGAAAGATGAAAAGAGGGGCCCGGGTTGCGGGGGGGCAGATTTGGGATGACAGGCATTCCTTCAGCAAAAGGTCCACAGGGCCTTCTCCTTGCCAGCCCCTTGCCCTTCTCCAGGCTGGAATGAGAGACCAGATCAGATGGGGAGAATCAGAGGTGATGTGAGAGAATAGCGTGAGAGGAAGTGGAAGGAGAACAGCACGTCAGGGTGGGGCAGGGCTGAGGAAGTACTGGGAGACCAGTCCCAGTCCTCTCTGTGATACTGGCCTCAGACCCTGCAGTACTCGGGTGGAGGGGCAGGAGGGCTGCTGGGCTTGAGAAGAACCTTCAGATCTCTTAACACTATAGCTGCACACCTGCAGAATTTCAAGGCATGTGCAAGTATGCAGACTAAATAAGCTTGTGCTTAATTTATATGACTCTGGGGTTTTAGCAGACCTGGATCTATTTCTTGATTCACAGTACACGCACTCAGAATACCTTACTATTTTTGTTAGTACCTCTGAGCAAACCTCACCACTTACAAGTCATGCCAGCTGGGAATAGTTTATAAAATATTCATTAATAAATCAAAACGTTAATTCATACTTTCCAAGGCATCCTAAGACCTCTGAAACTAATGAGGCTTGTTTTTTAATTCCTTTGAAGTATTCACTATCACTAATAAAAGCAGTTGTTTGCACCTTCGATTCTAGTGATTCTCTTAATGTATTGTTTTGTTGTCTTTGTCTACATTGCCTTAGACAAATGCAGTCACCCTAAGGGAGAAAACTCAACATTATTATCCTCACAAATCTCTCATTAAGAGGGTTTGAGCGTGAATAATCTCCAGCGATGAACTAGAATTGTCAGTATTGAATTCTTACCCTTCCGTATCACCAGTGCAGCTTCTCATAAATGGCATTCGAGTGGATCTATAACTGGGGCTAAACAGAATGATAGTTCTAGACATCTCAAGTCCGAGCCAAAGATGTGAACCTGTGGGTTTTTGTTTTTGTTTTTTGATGCAAGGCTGACTGTACCAAGCAGCTAATCTTAGAACCAGAGTACTGTAGCTTAGCAACCAAAACTTGAATAGTGATTTCACAGGCTTGTCAACTCGAATTTATTCTCGACTTTAGTCCTCATGCATCATCTGATGACCACTATCTATGATAATACAACTTTTCTAGAAAAATGTGTAAATTGTTGTTGAGATCATTTTTAAAAACAGAATATTGTATGAAAACCAAACCTTCATTTATAATCACTAATAATTTCAGAGGTATTCAGTATTTCAGATTGATCTTCAGCTGGCAAGGGCTACATCTTAACTAGCCATAGTTAAATTCTTTGGTGATTTTCCTGTGAAGAGGAAATCCTTCTGTTTTCTTATAACATAGCTTCTGTAAGCCAGGAATGCCTGCTTGCCCATTTTAACCTCTTATATTACTATAGGTTTCTACTACACTTAGCGGACAAAACTGGTGGCATAATTGTAACAAATGATAACTTCAGAGAATTTGTGACTGAGTCACTCTCTTGGAGAGAAATTATTACAAAAAGGTAATATTTTCTTCTTTGTCTTTGGCTAAGTGTTTTTTGTTGTTTATTGTTTGGTTTTGTTTGGTGTTCACCTTGGCCCTGCAGAAAGCAGTATAGGGAACCAAAGTATCATAAGACCGTCCTCCCCGTCCAAGACTATGGCTGGCCCCTCTAGGTAAGTGGGGGGTCCCAGTACAAAGCTGCAAAACCAGTGGGTGATGTATGGGCATGCTGTGGTGGCTGCAGGGTGTCTTCGAGAGATCCGGTGTTCCCTGACAGGAGGCAAGAGGCACATGTTTATGGCGTAGTTAACTCTTGTTAACAGTGTAGTGGAGCAGAAATTGCCTCCTAACTTGGCTTTGCCCTGATGCCAGGGGAGACTTTGGCAACTCACTAGGCATCCGTGCTTGATTCAGCCATGAAATACGAAGGGTGGGTTTAATGACAGCACTGTGATTCCAGTAAGCGGATGGAACCAAAATCAACCTGCTGATTGAGTTTTCACTTCTTGGGAGTGGGAAGAGTATTTGTGCTTTTCAATCTGTGATGCTTTTCTTGACCGTTTACCATCATAGTTTAATCATATATATTGAAAACGTGTTTGAATATCATCCAGAATAGTCAAGAGTTGAGCATTCACAGATGTGTTTTATTTGTGATGATACTCTGAATGTGTCCACCTGCCTGAAGATCAGTGAACACTGGCTTCCAGGACTTCTTGTTAACAAGCATCATCTGATCAAGTTACCTAACAGCAACAGTCTGTGATGGCGCCAGGGAGGACGGTATGCCACAAATCTAAAAACAACTCAGCATACCTCGAGCTGTGTATAAGTAGTATGTAACAGGTATAACTGGATATTTACCTCTCTTGGGGTTCAGAGTTGCCCCTTGTCTGATACTTGTACTTTGCTAAATCATTAGAGGATTTTAGAAAATAATTCTTTGCTGTAAGTGCCCAGGTGTGAGTTAATGACTCTGTGCATTTTGACTCACATGCTGTTAATAAGCTGTTGGTGAGAGCTGAACTGAGAATTGGTCTTTGACCTTCTGGGCACAGTTAACAAGCCATTAATCTTCTAGGACACGTTTCTGTTGGATCTTTGCCCTGGACTCATTGTCAGTATTTATTGGACACTCATCTGTGTATGAAAGGTCTAAATGCAGTCAGGACTCATGTTTCTATACCAACCCATTGCTTTCAGAACTCACAAAACAAGGCAGAAACCAAGGTCTAGACAACAAAGGGTGGGTTGTCCTGAAGCACTTGACCTTTTTTTTTTTTTACATCTTGCCCATATTTACTAAATCATGCTGAACTGATCTCAGATTTTCTGTCCTCATAGATCATATTGTTGTTTTAAGAGGTTTTCTTCAGTGGGTTTGCCTGTAGACACAACTATTCAAAACAAAAATAAAACCTTTGTTGAGCCCCTGTTGTGTCCTAAGCTGACAGTCTTTAAATCTTGTTTTCAAAGTTGTATTAGGAGAAGCTGCTTCCTAAGCCCAGATAAAAAAATCTGTAAGTCTCAATAAGAAATGTGAGGGCCAACTGATAAAAGTTTCCTACTTTATTGAATTTGTATCCAAGAGAGAAATTCAGATGGTTTAACTTGGATGTTGTTTTTTTCCATTAGGCAATTAAGCAGCCTTATAATTTTATAGGTGACTGTTGCCTTGGAATTAGGTGGCCACTGCTACTTTGTTCTCAGTTCCTGCAACAATAAAAGCTTCATCATTTCTCCAGCATTGTAATCATACTCTGTGTTGTAGATTGCTTCAGTATACCTTCGTTGGGGACATATTTATGGTTCCTGATGACCCTCTGGGAAGAAGCGGACCTCGATTAGAAGACTTTCTTCGGAAGGAAGTCTTCCTTAGGTATTTGCTTTTTCACATTGTTTTGTATTTACAGACTTGTTTCACTTCTTTGTGCTTTAGTGTAAGTGATGTCTCTGAAGGACTAAAGATGGCACTTTTTTAAAATTTTTATTAGCCTTAGACTTAGTGCTGGTGTAATATATTTGAAAACTAATCAAGCACGCACCTTAAAGACCAGATCTTCATTTGTGGTCCTTTTGGTTTTAATCCTAGGAGAGGATGGGAGCCAAACTTTCTGTAGGTCTAAAAAATAAGCAGATTTTGCTGGCTCTCACTTATTAGCATATGCCACTTAGGTTCGTTTTGTACATGTGAATATCCTTCTATATTCATTTTCCAAAATCATTTGCTTTTTTAATTTGTTATGCTCCTATTAATTTACTTCCTATTCAGGAATCACTACCTGGGGAACTGACTCTTTATCTCCACTGAATGGAGAAGCCAGTATTTCATATTCATCTGAAATTGATTTGATAGTTTAGGTTTTCTTTGTTGTAGTTTGGGTTTTTGTTTTGTTTTTTTAAAGATATGTTGCTAGTGGTTGTTTCTGTTTTCAGAATTCTCGGGTAATGGACATTGTTAACTAGAGTATCTGTGTGCCCAGCTGGCAGACAGTATGACCCAGTGACAGCTGACCTGTTTTATTTATAACCGGATCCCTTCGGGGTTCTAGGTTTGGATTTGGGGGTAGTTCACACAGAGGTACTTCTACAGAGGAGACCAGCGAGATTTCAGCTCCCTGGTCTTAGAAATCATTTCTTAAAGACCTGGTGCCTGTGTGCAAGCATCAGGGCCCATGGGTCAGACTTAATGGAAAGAGAGTTTTCTGGCTCCTTCCACACCTCAGCAGCCTGGCAGCAGGGTCCATCCTGCCTGCACACCTAATCTCTCTTTACAATGTGTTAACTAATTGAGTAAGAAGTTAATAATAACCCCTCACAGAGGGTCTAACTTCGGAATTCCAGTTAGTTAAGCTTTTGAAGTTGGGAAAAGTGTTCAGCCAGCCCATTTCTCGCCTGCAAGTCCAAGTCACCTGGGAAGCTTCTTACCGAGACACATGCCCTTTACACACACCCCCACACCCATGAGCGTTATAGGTTGTGGGCGCCAGCACCTCTCCCAGACACATGCCCTTTAAACATACACACACACACACACACCCCCCCATGAACATATAGGTTGTGGGCACCTCACCCAGACACATGCCCTTTACACACACACACACACACACACACACACACACCCATGAACATATAGGTTGTGGGCACCAGCACCTTGCCCAGACCGGGGGGCCTGCGGAACCAGAAATGGCTCCTCTCCCCAAAGGAGTCCCTTCTTCTAAGCCCTCCCAGCCGGGGCCCCACACAGAATTCGAGTCTCCAGAAGAGTGAGACCCTGTTATCTGTGTCTCTTGAAAGCTCCCAGGTGATTCTGGCAAACCCAGGCTTAGGGCCAACAGTTGGCTGGGGTCAGTTCTCGGAGCTACGGACCTGGGAGGGTGGGGTAGCTGGTGGAGAGCTATCACTCCCCATCATGACCAGTTGGGAGGTGGTGTAGGCACCAGCCCCGTGGACCCCTCTGTGGGCAGCTTGCCTTCAGAAGCCGTGGAGCAGCACAGCCTCAAGGTCACCAGCAGATCATTTTTGACAGGTTTCTCATTTGTCTTATAACCCAACTCACCAGACTCACTCTATTCACAGAGATATGCAGCCCCTACTCAATGCCTTGCCAAATGTGGGCATGTTTGACCCCAGCTTCAGAGTCCCTGGCACCCAGGCAGCCAGCACCAGTCACCAGCCTCCAGCCCGGATTCAGGGCACTCCACCCAGCCACTGGCTTCCTCAGCAGCCCCGCTTTCCAGTTCTGCCGAACCTTCCCAGTATGCAGCAGAGCGTGCCCATGCCGGCACAGAGGTCCCCTGCGGAAACAAGCGAGCTGAGGGAAGCCCTTCTGAAGATCTTCCCTGACTCTGAGCAAAGACTGAAAATCGACCAGATTCTTGTGGCCCATCCATACATGAAAGACCTGAACGCACTGTCTGCCATGGTGTTGGACTGAAGGTCACACTTTAGCTTGTGTCTGCACGTGGCAGCAGGAAGCGACATAATGTGAAGAAACCAATTTCCCAGTGGAAATTCTGTTGTAGTGTATAGAAAAGAAAACAGATGTTTTGTGTATAAAAAAATCTGGGTTTTCAAAACCAGCTTTTTCTATATATAAATTATGCTGCTATTACAGATTTAACATTTTCTGTAAAAGGAAAGTACATTTTCTGCCTGTTCAGAACTGTTTAATAGCAGTTACTCTTGAGTGTATTTACATTTTTATGTTTTTTAAACTATTTTCCTTAAAGCTGAAAATATTGACAAACGGATATGATTAGCCTTTCTAAATAAAAAAAAAAGTTGCTTTTTTAGGGAAAGCAAGATCTCTTAAAGTATATTTTCTTGAGATGACTGTGTAACGTCCACTAACATGAAGTGTGCTCACCACTCCCCAGCCTCCTCTGCCCTCATGCCTGGAATCAGAGTCAGAGGAATAGGCTTTGCTCCTGTGGGTCTTTTACTGGAGACATTTGTGAGAGGGGGCAGGTGGTGCCACTAGATGGCACCTGGGCCTAGCCATTGTGAATGACCAGGGCTCAGACTCCCAGAATGTCAGGGCAAGAAGAAATTCTAGAACTCCTGTAGTCCCACCCTACTTCCCCTCCCACCCTGCAGAAGAGGGAACTGAGGCTCAGCATGCTCGCGTCCACACACGCCCAGGTCCACAGCTGTGGAGCAGCTGGGCAGGAACCAGACTCCTCGTCCAGTGCTCTGACACGTTCACCAGGCTAAGGCCTTGCTATACCTGGCCTGACTCTAGAAGTCATGTCTTAGCCTCTGAAAATAATAGCGGGATGTGAGGAAGATCCGTGAAGAGCCCCGTTGTTACCATAATTTTATGTCCACAACCTCCATGCGAAGTTTGTGCAGCTTTGCCAAAAAGTGGTTTTCTATTCTCAAGAATGACTCAAGCCAATAAATAGCATTAGTAGCTGCCGTGGGGGCTCAGCCCCTTATTTATTTTTCCTGTGTTTGTCTTTTTAGTGTTCTCCTCAGCCGTCCTTCCAGTGAGTCTATCTCAGCATTGGTATCTTGGTATTGTGTTTTCAGTGTTGCTCAAATTCTGTGTCAGTGAAGTTCTTTTCCTGGGTAATTATACTTAACATCTTTACTGTTCTCTGGACTTTCAAAGGGCTTTGTATTTTGTACCTGTTCTCTTCCCAGGCTGCTCAGTGGCAGTTTCGTGTCTGCCCTGGGGGTCGTGCCCCTCCCAGCCCCCAGAACAGCTGCTGAGGACTCGGGGCCGGTCTGTTCTTCACGGTGAAGGGACTTTGTTGGCCGCGAGCAGAGCTGGTGGCTCCCCAGGAGGCTCCCTCCCGGTGTGTACGACCCCTGCTTCCCTCGGGATGAATCCAGAGTCCTCCAGGTGGTTGGACTTGCATTTCAATCATGTTTTCTCTCCCGATGCCTTTAAGATGCCTCCTAACGAGGAACCGGTTGTCAGCTGCCGCTTTGGGGCAGGTGGCCAGAGTCACCCACCCAGCTGTGGATGTGGAGGTAGGAGACTTGAGGAGGGTAGGAAGTGACTCAATCGCAGCCCCTGTGCCTCGGCTTCAGAACTGGTGGTTTGTAAAAGTGTGGCAGACGTGTGAGGGCTAGGGCTGTCTCGCAGTGACTCTGATCTTCTGGGTTGAGGTTTGGTCTGACAGCCTTGCCAATCCAGTATTTCTCCTATTTGCAGAGAAGGACCCAGCAGTAAACCTTGCTGGCCCAGGCTTAGCCACACAGGTCTTCCTGGAAGGGGACTGGGCCTCCAGTGATGCCAGGTGGGACTGGCTAGGCCGGGGTTCCAGAGTTTTCCTGGGCTCTAAAAGTGACTTGACCCTTGACCTTTGGGTTATCTAAGCCTCTGTATTCTTAGTATTGTTTCTGAGGGCTCTACCTGCCCTTTCCTCTTTCTAGGGTATGGGAAGGAAGGATGCAGGAAATTAAGGAAGGATGCAGGAAATTAAGTGGGTTAATTCCTTCCCTTGATAAATTACAACATAACAAAAGTCACAGCTCTTTCTGAAACTTGAAAATTAAAAATTCCATTTTCAAACCATTAAAAAGAGTCATTACTTGTTCTCAGCCTTCTCTTAATACTAGGCTCAGTGTTGACGCTACTCAAATGTTTCTTCATGGTCTGCCCCCAGCAGTCGATTTCTGAACCACCTTGGTGATGTTGGCAGCAATGCGCCTCCTCCTGCAACTCCTCGGGCGTTCGTGTGTCGTGGCTCTGCTTCCTGCACTCCCTGGCATTCCTAGAAGGAGGGGGCCAGGCCAGGGAGTGCCACCTCGTTCAGTAGGCAAGCGGGTGTCTGCTCCTCAGAGAGAGGTTGTCCGGGGTTAGAGAATTAAGTAGATGGTGATACAGGATGGTTCCCGGGCCTGCCTTCTGCCCCAGGCCCTGGCTGCCTTCTCTGGGAGGAAAAGAACCTTGTTTAACCTTTCTGTCCAGTAGCCTGTGTTTGAGACCCTGTAGGCTGCGGGCAAGAAGACAGGGGGAAGGCCTCTTAGCCATCCTGGATGACAGCTCGGCTTGTCTGGCAGGCTCAGCTGTGGCTTGGCAGAGTCGTCAGGGACTCAGGCCTGTTGCAGCTTTTCGTTTCTGAGAGGAGGCCTGGGGTCTTGCTTCCTTAGGCTTGTTGTGGCCCTTGTGGAATCCGATTCACGGAGAAACCCATGCTCCCAAGCACCCTCCTCCATCACAGGAAATGCCCCAGGCCCTGGCCCCCCCTGAGTCTGGGCCTGGGCAGGCACCGTTCTCCCTCAGCTCCCAGCCTGGCACCTCCGAGATGTGGCCTTCCTACTTGCAGCTCTCCACCAGCACTGCCATGTCCTCTCCTGCCCCCCTTCCTATGTCCCTGTCCTCTCCTAACCATGGTCTGTTCCGTTGGCCCCGCGGCCTCATGCCATTTGTTTCTTAATGATCGACCTCTCTGTTACTCCCCGTTATTACAGTTTAGACCCTAACAGAACATCAGCTGATTTCTCCTAAGAACCGTATCCATGCGTTGCTGCTCTCCCTCACCTTCCCACTCTTGTTTTGCAAACTTGGCCTTCATCCCACCACTTGGAAATAGTCTAGAAGTCACCGGGGACCACGGAATTGCTAAATTCAGAGGTCGTGTCCACACTCAGTGACCAGACTATTTTGATATTGTTGCCCTTATTTTGCCCATTTTCTGAGATTTCCCTCCCAAATGTTCTTCATTCCTTTCTCTTCTTTTACTGGAAGGCCAGTCTGATTTTCTTTCTTGACAGGTGGTTCTCAAACTTTGGACCAGCCATGGAACTCATGGTGGGGAGGGCAGCTCTTACTAAAAATTGCGATTACTGGGCACAGCCCGCAGAGCTGTTTATTTGGTGGCCCTGGAATAAAGCGTGGAAATCCGAGACTGCAGCAAGCTCCCTGTTTCCCATGCAGGCTGTCTGGGGACCACATGGTGAGAAAGTGCACTCACCCTTAGGGCTCTAACTCCAGCTTTCGTCCTCCCTAACTTTCCTAGCTCCACGTGTCCCCCCTGGGCAGCGACTTGTAGTCCCACCGCTAGGCCTGCCCTGCAGGAGCGCATTTCTAGCTCAGCTGGGAGCCCTGTGCCGTCCTCAGACTCGGTCCCCAGGCCCTCCGCCTGCATCTGTCCCTCACTCTCCATCCCCACCCCACCCTGCCACAAAGTCCCCTCCATCCACCCCTTTCCGTGGGCTGCGGTCCCTGACCAGTCAGCCCTCCTCTCCCTCCCAGATTTATCTTCCAAAACCACATTGCTGGTCACACCCTCGTCTCTGTTCAGTGATCTTCAGTGCCTCGCGACCAGAGCACCGAGCTCAGCCCTCCCTGAGCAGTATCTGTACCGTCCGCCTCGTGGCCACGTGTGACTGCCCACTTGGAACAGCCCTTCCCCGGATGCTCACTGCAGCCCACACACATTTCCTCAGTTACCTGTGGGCTCCCGCCTCTGCGTGCACCTATTTCCTCGGCTAGAGATGCCCTTTCTCCCAAGTGGCTTCCCCCTCAAAGGCCCAGCCTGCGTCCTGTTTGTACTCTTGCCCATGCTTCTCTGCCCAGAAGCAACCCCATGGCGCTCTGTGACCCACAGCACTTGTGTCTGGCTTTTGGCACTGGCTGCGCCGGCTGGTGTCACCCCAGCTGATTGTGTACTGTGTCTCACCTCCCTTTCTAGACTGTGAGCTCCTCGCGGGCAGGGACCATCTGTGTTCACTCTTTGTATTTCCCATGGCACCTAGCACAGTGCCTTGCACTTAATAGGTGCTCAATAAAAGTCTGCTCAATTGAACTGGACGACAGTGCCTTCTTGACTACGGTATCTGGCAGCCGATAAGACCTACAGAAGTTACACTGTCGGCATTTGCACCAGGGAATCCACTGCTCCGCTGCTGTAGACTGCGGGTGGGGTGTCTGCCCGGCTTTCCCCTTCCCTCCGAGGCTCCCAACACACCATGTGGTCCAGGGTGGGCCCCGGACAGGCTGAGCCAAGCCATGTGCTCTCACTTCTGCCCACGAGTGGGCCAGGGGCAGATACCCAGCCCAAGCTAGGCCAGTCAGAGCCACTCCTTGGGCCCTAACCCCCCTGCCGGTGGGTCTGAGGAGTGTCATGCCCAGATCTGTTGGAGGCCATTTCCTGCCATAGGGGGAAGCTGACTATGGTAGAGAGGTAGGAGCATGACAGCGAGATTCCTGGGCAGGGGTGCCAGGCTGCTGTTGTCGTGGGAGCCTGATGGCACCCATGCCCTTCCGCAGCTATCGAGAAACGCATTTCCCTTTGCTTAAGCTAGTTCGAGTTGGGTTTACAACCCTTGAAATCAAGCGTCTTGAGTCAAATGGATATCACAGCCCCTAGACTCAGCAGATTAAATGGGAGAGACTCATATCTTTAGAAAGATCCCAAAGAGTGGTGCAAACAGAACTTAGGAGTGTTCACCCCAGTCAGAAAATGGTGGTAAGAGGCTGACAGTTTCTGATGTGTTTGAAACTTTCCCCTCCACCTCCAGGAGAGCTCCGCCCCCACCTTCAAGCAGGCTGTTTCCTGCAGCCGCTTTTCCTTCTCAACATCCCCACTTCCTCTTGAGGCTGTCTGGAAAATTCCCTAATGTGAATTTCTTTGTTCAGTTCCCCGGCTGGGCAGACACCAGGCCTGTCTGTCCGGAGTCAGACCTTCCCCGTACCTTTCCATGTCCCCAACCGTCAGGCATAATGGAACCACACATCCTACTCTAGGGGCATTGTGCAGAATAGGTGTGTCATATCCGTGACGCGTCCGTGAGGGTGCCTGACACTGGGCCCCATTCAGTGACATTCACAGCCATCACTGTGGCCCTGATCAGCAACCCCTCTAGGATACCCATTACTGTTCACACCCTTGGAGTTCGCCCCACATCTCCTAACCAAAGGTCCAAGAGCTTGTCTTCCAGATTCCGGATGCTCTTCTGTCCCTGCTGACTCTCTGGGAGTGCGGACCACACCTCCCTTAGAGCCTCAACAGGACCATGGAAGTCCAGCTAGAGAGGGCACTGCTCCTAAAAGTTAGGCACCCAGGAGGGCCCCCCAATCTCACCACCAGGGAGGGGAGAGAGGGAAGCGTGGCCACGGGATGCGTGAGTAGGCAGACCCCGACAGCTGGTGCCGAGCACTCACCACGCCTGGTTCTGTCTTGTTACCCTCACCACACTCCTCTGAGGTCTCTGGGAAGAGCCGGAGCACAGGGCTACTGAGAGATCTGCGTGGCCAGGATTTGTCACCTTCCCCAGAGGTGATGTGGCAGCCAGAATGGTGCCTGAGATGGACCCCCTGCCCCCACCCAGGGAACAGAATTGAGGGCCCATGACCTGGGTCTAGGCTGTCAGGCTGCAGAGCAGAGAAGCTGTGGAAGGAAGCTGCCTCCCGCCACCTTCCCGCACAGCGGGGGGTCCCATGCCCAGCACTGTTCCTGTGGGGGCGGCACCAGGAGCACAGTTTCCAAAAGGAAAAGTTGACCAGCATTGTCCGGAGTGAGCCCATGTGTGCATCATACCCACCCTCCTTCCATTTCACTTAGGGCGACGCAGATCAGTAAAAGGACCCTGGATGGGTTTTGAAACCTGAAAGAAGCCTTTTTCACAGCTCCAGTCCTCTGACATTGTGGTTCCAGGGTGGGCGGCAGTGACTGGCAAGCAGGGATTTGCCAGAAACAGGGCAGAAGTGCCCATAGCCAGTGCTGGAGCTGGAAGCCCAGGGGCCCTGGGACTTCTTGACTCAGCCCCTCCCACTGGACTCCAGCACAGACCTCGGACTCCAGCTTTGGGGCTTTCCTTCCCACCCCCGCCACGGCCCCAGGGAGCTCAGTCGGGCCCCACAGCCTGAAACCCAGTCTGGGGTCAGCCTGGGCTGGCCCTGCCCTTCCCCGTCCTGTTCCCAGAGAGGAGGAGGCCGCCCTGAAGAGAATGCGCTTGTCTGCGCACCCGTCTCTGGCTCCAGCTTCCGTCTAGAGTTTCACCCACCAAAACAGGCTGCAGGAAGGAGAGGGCCTCCCGCCGCCGGCCAAGGAGCTGCAGCCGCTGCTGGGCTCCCATGCCTTCCCCAGACCAGAGTGGGCTTCTCCCCTTGCCGGCCCAGCACAGTCCACTGGTCCCCTCCAGGATGGGCGGGGCGCCGTGCTTCCTCCCAGTGTGGGGCTCAGGAGCCCGAGGCCCCGCTAGTAAGGGGCCGAGATGGGGCGGGAGTCTCCGACACCCACATCCTTCTCTGCCTGCTTCTGCTTCCCACCCCTTCTGTGATTCCATCTTCTCTGTTCACCAGCAGTCCCTGAGCAGCTGCTGTGTGCAGGGGACAGTGCTGGGGTAGGGGGGACAGCCAGATGGCTCCTTTTCTAATCCCGGCCTGGCCGCGTGGGCTTGGGCCCGGAGCTGGCCCTTCTTGCCATGTGACCTTGAGAAGGTAACTCAGCCTCAAGGTCTGTTTCCTCATCGGAGTGGAGGTGACGTTGCTACCCTTGGAGCTGGTGGTTTGCAGCCCTGGCTGCACATTTGAATCACCTGTAGGGAGAGCTTCTAAAATGCTTGCGGCCAGGCCACACCCCAGACTACGGAGATCTGAATCTCTCTAACTCCCCAGGTGGCCCCAGGGTGCCCTCAAATTGCGAACCAACACCCTCCCGGAGAGTTGCTGCAGTCAGAATGAAACCCTAAGAAGCAGGCCTGGCCCCTAGGCGAGTGCTTCTCTTTCCTGACCCCCACTGCTAGGAATGCACCTCCAAGGCCTGGCAGTGCCCCTCACGATGCATGTGGCTCCGGTAAGGCTTCCTCCTCAAGGCCTCATCTTACGTTTGGTGTTTTTCAAACCCAAGACGCTGCTGAGGCAGGACACCCCGGGGAGCACTGAGCCACTGAGTGCTGAATGATACACTGAGCTGTGTATCATTCACTTCTTGGCAGAAGCTGGTTCCGATCACATCCCAGGACAGTTTCTGAAGGAGAACGAAGGGAGGGGCGCCTGGCACCCATGAAGCACGCGAGCTACACTCCGCCAAATCCACGCCATCCCGCTGTCCATCACGCACAGCCCCAGGGACCCCAGTCACCGTCCAGCAGAGCGCAGAGGGGGCCTGGGAGTCCAGAGGGTTCTGCACACACTGTGGGGAAGGACAGGAATCATCCAGCCTGGGAGAACGCCTATTTCAGGCCGGCTGAAAGAGGCCAGCTGGCTTGGGTTCCCATGACCATCAGCCATTAGGTGAGGCAAGACTCAACTCTGGATCTTAATCCAACGCCGGTTCTCCACTGCCTCCCTGGAACAGTGTTTTCCAGTGACACCTGTAGGTGCACCCCCAGCCCAGGAGCATTGGCATGGAGGACCAGCCTGAGCACCGAGTGCACAGGGAGGTTCCCCTGAGGTGGGGGTGCTGGATAATGACTGCCCGACTCCCCTGGTTCCTCGGTCCCAGATCCCCGTCCCTGGGAGGGCACCCGGGAGAGCTGCTGGGAAGAGAGGCCTTCCTCCACCACAGAGATGGCCTCGGCAGAGGTGACGGTCTCCCTCCGATGTTCCAGCACCCAGGCCTGGGTCCGTCTGCTGCCCTGAGGCTTGTTTCAACTGAAACAAGCAAAGCTAGGGCTTTGCATCGCCACGTCACTGTTACCATAATCACCAGGAAACTCTGCATGATGGGGCCAGGGCCTGTGCCTGAGAACCAGCCCCAGCAGCAAGTGACTCTATGACACAAGCCCCTTTCCAGACTGGAAATCAGGCCCCTTCTGTTTGGTCTTTTCAGGTGTCCCTCACAGTTACCCCAAGTCCCAGCCAGGGCTGCTCACTAGCCCCTTACTAGGACCAAGCTCCACCGCAGCCGGTGGGTAGAGTGGTTAACCCATCTTGCATGTGTAGAAACTGAGGCCGAGCCATTCTGTGACCTGCAGAGCCAAGACTCGAAGCCAAGCCTCTACACTCGGTCCCTCCCGCGATGGGTCGTGTCCACCAGCTCATCCACCGATGTCAGGCTCTAGTCAGACCTGCCAGATTCTGAATTTCTGGTGGGAGGAGGGCTGAGGGCTGGAGGGCCAGAGAGCAGAAGTGTGAGTGGGGTGACTGGAAGGCGGCCACTGGGGACAGGGGAGCTATGAATGGGGAGGAGTGTCCCTGTCGGAGGAAACAGCACATGGAAAGGGAGGCCAGGCGGAGGGACTCAGGAGAAGGTCAGGGAGGACGGTCTGGCCCTCCATTTCTAGCCTCCTTGAGGGGCCAGCACCAAGGGGCCGGTCAGTCCTGTCACTTGAGACCAAAATTCCATGCCCTTCCCTGGTATCAAGAAAATGCTCCCCCCCATCCCTTTCCCCCAGTGGGTCTGCTTCTGTGCAGCGGACCTGCCTTCCCTACTTCTCTGTGCTTGCAGCAAAAGTGGCCATGCCCAACCTCCTTGGCCTCACTGTTCCAGACTCTGCACCAGGACCAACTATGATCACCATGTACCACTTCCACGTTACAGGAGGTAGACTCTGAGGAGTCAGCTCGTATCAAGATGTCCACTCCTAGCCAACCAGCAATGGCCCAGGAGCGCAGGAGCAGGCCACAAAATGACAACAATCACAGCTTGCATGTATGATCTCCTAGTACGTGCCCAGTAGTACTGTGGGAAACGAGGTACACACTAGCGGACTCTCGCTGAACCGACGTAACAACCGTTTGATGTTACAAGGGTCACCCCTGCTCCGAGTCCAGAACTGCCAAGTCCCACACCTCGGCAGGGCCGCCCAAGACTGGGGCTGCTCCAGCTTTAAGCAAGACAGGTGCACCACAAGCTGTGACGAGGCCCCAGGGAGGTGAGACACTGAGATGATGAGAGGTGACAGCTGGGTTCTCCAGGAGCAAGGAGCTGATGGCCCAAGAGCCAGGTGAGGCACCAAGGAGGTGCCTAAAAGCAGAGTTTCGCAGGGGTATTTGGGGAAGTGGTTTACCAAAGAAGGTTCTCAGGAGGGAGAAGGAGGGAAGCAGGAGGGGCCAGGGACAAAGCTAAGCAAGGACACAGTCTCAGCAGAGGTGGCTTTCCCTGACCCCCCAGGAGGCCGTGGGGCATTAGAGGCACTGGAGTTAGCCCACCCCTTGCCACAGCTGTGCAGCGTGATGGTCAGTCACGGAGTGCAGCCGTCCACACAGGCAGCTCCGCTGCAGGCATCAGCCAGCACTTGCAGCCACAGGTGGACACGCCAGCCCGCCACGGGGCATGGCTGTGGCACCACCGCATCCCTTTGAAAGTAGCCCCAGCAGCTCTCGGCGCCCATGTGGTCATGATGTCTGGGAGGGCGTTCCAAGGGATGTCAGTGGCACAAGCTCCTGCAGCTGGTCCCGAGGCCGTACCTGGCTCTCATCATCTCCCTTTCGCATGATCCATGCTGAATTCTCATACCCCTGCTCACCTAGGTGGCTTGTCTGCAGGGGGACCCAGACCCTCATCCCCACATGGCAGGTCAAAGTGGATCTGGGCGCTAAACGTGTGGCTCCTTCCCCCTGGGATGTGGCAGAAGTCCCCTCTGCTCTTGATGGGCAGGGCGTCCCTGCCACTGTGCCTGCAAGCCTCTGGATACACAGGGCCCAAAGTGACCATATGGCGGCCATAGCCTGAAGTCAATAAGGCTCATACTGTGTCCCAGATGGAAGCACCACCCCCCCGTGGGAGCCAGGACCTCCAGATTCAAGAGTGGAAAGTTGCGAGGACAGGAAGCCCTGAGTCCTCAAGTGCTCCCTGGAAGGAACGGGGCCATAACAACTTCCATCCCTTGGCTCCCAGACCCGTCTCCTCTACCTGTGGAGTAGCTGTTGCTTCGAGGAGTATACTGCATCCTATACAGGACAGCTCCCCGTCCTGGCGGGTGACATCACCAAGCTAGCACCTCCCCTGCGCTCTTAAGAGACCATTCCACTGCACTGTCAGGATGAAGCTTCTGGTCAGGCAGAAGGGCAGGACAGTGGCTGCCATGGGCATGTGCTCCCTGCTGCTCCTTCTTTGCTGCCAAATGAGTTCCTTGGCCTGCAGGAGGTCTTTGCTGAGGGATCTCTGACCCTGGGACAGTGGTGCTGGCTGAGACCCCACGGGCAGGGAAGACAGACCCTCACCTCCCCCAGCGCAGTCTGCGTGGGAGCAGACACCCGAGACAATCTAATTCTCCCCGAGTCTAATCTCTCTTAGACCTGAAAAGGGTCTCTTTGATGTCTTAAATGGGGGAAAGAAGGAACAAAACCAGGTTTAATCTCTGACAAGGCACTCTGCTACGCATGATAATTTGGGAACACGATTTAAACCAACCAGGCCAGGGCCAGGGTGTATCCCCAGTAAATGGGGCAACTTTCCTCTTGGAAAGACATGGTGCCTCTGTCTTCCAAGCACTGGGCCAGAGTCTAGGCACCAGTCCTGGTTCTGGCTCTGACCAGGTTTCACAGAGTTTCCTTGGAGGAACCCTGCCCCTCCCTGGGCCTGCGTCCCCATCGCAGGATGAGGGGTGGAGGGCTGACCTCTGAAATCTCTTCCATCTCCAACCTTTCCTGTTTCTTGGAAACTTTTTTTCTTATCCAGAGCGGAGGAGGCCAAGGGCAGGAAGAATAAGGTGAGGCTTCCTTAGAAAACAAACCAGAAGTTTCTTACAAAGTGAGATGCATACCTACCCTATGACTCAGGAATTCCACTCCTAGGTAATTACCAAAGTGGATGAACACATATATCCACAAAAAGACTTGTACAAGAACATTTACAGCAGCCTTATTTCTAATAGCAACCTGGAAGTAACCCAAGTACCCAAGAGGTAAATGGATAAACTAATTGTGGAACGTTCATATGATGGAATTACTCAGCGGGTACTCAGACCACACTATTCTGACTCTACAGACAGACACAACACCATGGACAGATGGGTGAAAAAAGCCAGACATGAGTACACACTGTATGATTCCATTTATATGAAATTCTAGAACAGGCAAAACTGCTCTATGGGAATGGCAATCAGAAAGCAGTGGGTAAGGGGAGAAGACAGAGGAAACTTTGTGGGCTGATGGAAATGTCCTGTATCTTTTTTTTTTAAAGATTTTATTTATTTATTTATTTGAGAGAGAGAATGAGAGAGAAAGAGAGAGCATGAGAGGGGGAAGGGTCAGAGGGAGAAGCAGACTCCCCACTGAGCGGGGAGCCCGACGCGGGACTCAATCCCGGGACTCCAGGGTCATGACCTGAGCCGAAGGCAGTCGCTTAACCAACTGAGCCACCCAGGCGCCCCTGTTCTGTATCTTCTTTGAGTTCTGCTTATATAGGTGATATAGGTGTATACAAACTGTCAGAACATAGAGTGAAAAATTAGGATCTGTGCATTTTAATGCATGTACATAATGCCTTAATTTTAAGAAGTTAATTAAAACTAAAAAAGGAAGAGAAGGGAAAGTAGCCACACAGGGAAGCTGGTCTCGGGTTTCCCCCCTCGCCTGTGTCCAGGAAGGCCTCTCAGGGGCTGTGAGTACAGCACTGGGTTCTGAATGATCAGAAGATGTTAACCAGGTGAAAAGTACAAGTGAAAGCATCCTGCCCCAAAAGGCAGAGCAGAGAGAACCTGACACAGGAATTACAAAATTAGGTGTCCAGGAGAGGGCAGGTGATCAACAGCAATGGTGGAAAGGTACAGCATCAGGCACCAAAGTCACTGTAGGTGTGGGGCCTCAGGGGCACTGAGCATAGAGAGCCCATCTGCATAGAGGGGATTGTTGCCCTGCAGGACTGCAGGCCTAGAGTTGCCCTATCATCCTGCATTTTTTTTAAAGATTTATTTATTTATTTATTTGAGAGAGAGAGGAAGTGGGGGGGAGGGGAAGAGGGAGAGGAAGAGAATCTCAAGCCGACTTCATGCTGTGCATGGGAGCACAACGTGGGGCTCAATCTCATAACCCTGAGACCATGACCTGAACCAAAATCAAGAGTCGGATGCTTAACTGCCTGAGCCACCCAGGCACAGCACCCCATCATCCTGCTTTTCAAGAAAACCTAGAAATCTGGAGTTTTTAACATATAAACGCAAATCAATTTTTAAATCTTGACTCCAGTTTTTTAAATCATTTCTATAAATTCAAAGCAATCCCAATCAAAATTCCAGCAGGATTTTTTGTAAATTTTGCAAGCTGTTTATAATATTTATACAGAAAAGCAAAGGACCTAGAATATCCAAAAGCAATTTTGAAAAAGAATAACAAAGAAGACTCACAGTACCTGATTTCCAGATTTAGTATAAAGATCAGAATTAGGACATTATATTTTGGCAAAAGGACAAATTCACAGATCAATGAAATGGAAGAGAGCGCGCAGAAATAGGCTCACATATATATAATCCATTATTTTTTTTTTTGCAAAAGTGCAAAGACAATTCAATGAAGAAAGGATATTCTTTTCAGAAATGGTATGTCCATGTGACAGACCCCCATGACCATGTAAGTCTCTCTCCTTGAGTGTGGGTGGGACATATGACTTGCTTCTAACCAACGGAGTATGGCAAAGTGATGGAATGTTGCTCCCATGATTGTTATATTTTATAAAAGTCCATCCTGCGAGCACTTGCCCTGGAGACTGTCCTTGCTGGCTTAATGGAATGAGCAGTTATGTTTGGAAAGTCGATGTGACTAGGATCTGCTTCTAGTTTGGCCAGCAAGAAGCCAGGAAGGAATTGAATCCTGCCAACAACTTGGAATGAACTTGGAAGCAGAGTTTTTCCAGTCAAGCCTCCAGATGAGAATGCAGCCCAACCAACACCCAGATGGCAGCCCAGTAAAACCCTAAAAAGATACCCCAGCTAAGCTGTGCCCAGACTCCTGAAAGAAAATATGAGATAATAAAACGTGTGTGTTGTTTTAAGCCACTAAGTTTGTGGCAATTTATGATGCAACATAGAAAAGTAATAAAATCCATAAGCCAAAAACGAATCACCACCAAATGTTATACCATACATAAAATTTAACTCAAAATAGATCATAGGTCTAAATGCAAAACCATAAACCTAATAGGGGGGAAAAAAACTGAACACGGGTACATTTGGACAGGCAGTGGCCAAGATGGGAGCCATAGGGTGAGTGGGAGCAGTGATGGAGAGAGAGCCCAGTGGTGGTCCACTAGGACCTGAGGTCAAAGCAGCCTAAAGTAGCATGGAGGCAGCCACAGCCTCGGCTCCAGGATCTCTGGTAGCATCTCTGTTCCCTCTGGTCTCTTGCTCCCAACAGCCCTGTGGCTCTGTATTCTCTAGTCTGGTCCAAACCTGACTGGCTTAGCTAATGCCACCACCATGGGTCAGAGTCCTTTGCCCCAAGCCCTTCTGAGCAGCTTAGGGTGCCCAGGCCTGGGTCAGTGCTCACCCCAGGTCTAATTCTTTTCCACCCCTGTGCACACTCAGCCATCGCCACCTCCTGGTGGGGCCACATGAGGGACACTATGCAGGTGCAGTGATGGACACATCTGAAAGTTGGCCTGCTCTCTCGGCCTCGACCTCCTCTGCCGCCCACAAGGGCCCAGTGCCTTCCGTGCCCACACTCCACGGTTCCCCGTGGCCCTCCAGTGCCTCCTATGTCATCACAGCTTCAACCACCAGCTCCTGCCGGGCTGCTGGGACTGCAAGCCCAGTCTAGCCGCAACTGCCCTCAAGCCCCAGCTGAGGAGGCTGGAAAGCAGCTCTGCAAGGACAGGTGTGGGGTGGGTGCAGAAGGCTCCCTGGGAAGTGCAGGGCTCATCTTCTAAGAAAAACCTGCAGGGAAATAGGCAGCACAGCCCTGAGTCACCACGGACGACCGGCGCCAAGGGACCTCTGGGTGGCTTTAAGTTCACAAGTATCTATGTGTGCCAGAGCCGTGCAGGGACCAGGAGCTGGGAATACTTTCAAGTAAGCGAACAGGATGGCTCGTGAACCAAGCGAGTGTCAGCAAGGCCCCCAGCAACATCTGTGCAGGGAGGTGCAAAGGGGTGCTCTTCGAAACCAGAGCTCAGTGGAGGGTGCTGGGCACGAAGATTAAAAGAGGGCTGAGTTCTACGCTGCCTTGGCTGACCCCCAGATCAGTCCCTGGCACAGACCCCAGCAAGCCCCTCCTGTGTTCTTTCATCTGTGGACAGAGCCACCAGGGACTGTGGGTGGGGACAGGGTGGGGTGGGGACTGTGACTTCTGGAATGTCCAAAGGACACCAAAGCTGTTTCAAGAATTGCAAAATGTAACTCTCAGTTTCTTTTTGTTCTGCAGTGCCATAAATGTGCCAATGTCTTCAGCAAGTTAGAAAAGTAGAATAAAGAAAACTGGGAATGCGCAGGAAAAGGGCTTCGCCAGGCAGCCGACCAATTTATGCCCAGAAGGGGAGGAGGTGAAAACCTCTGAGGAAAGATGGAGGTCCCGTGCCCCCCCCCACAGCACCTCTGTGGCTTGTCACCAGATGTGGATTGCTATGGTGTTGGGGAGGGAAGGTCCAACTGGGCGGACAATGAAAATGTCTCCAGAGGAAGAAGTTGGGGAGGGTCTATTTGCTTGTTCTGTTGTGCACCCAACAAGTCTTTTCAACTTAATATTCATTTGAGGTGGTTTGAGGATGTCACACTGCCTCACCCTAGGGCCGACCAGGGGCCACCAAGTGCCTAAGTCTTAATGTGACAGGTGACAAAGGTGACCCAAGATATAGGGGGCTCCATCCTGGGAGGCTTCCTAGGGAAGAAACATATGGGAGTGGTTCTGAAAGGTTGCAGTGACTCTGGGAGGTGGGGTATGCAGCAGGACAGGGCACTCCCAGTGGCGGTGGGACCAAAGCCTCTGCAGGAATTAACAAGCTGTGTCCAACGGAATGGGAAGAAACCGAAGGGTCCCCCAGCCAGCAGGAAGGGCTGCCAAGTGGACCAGCATCAGACAGAGAACCAGAGTCTGAAGTTGATCCTGCTCCAGTGGCTATTGGTACCTGCCCTCGGCTGCCACCCATGGCGTCCCCTGCCATCCAGAAGCTCATTGACATCCACGGGGTCTAGCTGGGACTGTCATCCAGGACAGTCTCATGTGGCCTCACTATGTGGCCTGGGCTTCCTCGCAACGTGGTAGCTGAGTTCTAAGGACAAGCATCCCAAAAGAGAAGGAGCAAGGAGGAAGTTATATTGCATTGTTTAGGCTTCAGAAGTCACACAGAGCCACTTTGGCCATTTCCTCCTGGTCAGGGCGGTTATAAAAATCCAGTGCGGCCACGTATAGGAAACCTAGACTCTACCTCCTGAAGAAGAACATCAGTGCCACCTTGTAAGAGCATGGGGGAATGGCATATCAATATTGGTGCAGCTATCTTTGGAAAATAGTGACTACCTCCCAGAAGCAAGCAAAATTTATTCCAGCCTTGAAGGATGAGCTGGAGTTAGCCAGGTTATGGGAAGGAGCATTCCAGGCAGAGAGAACAGCATAGGGAACAACTCTGAGGTGTTCTGCATATCTGAGCACTGAAGAGAAGACCCGTGTTCTTACAACAAGGGTGTGCAGATACCGAAAGTGAGGCTGGAAAGGTAGGCCGGGCCAGAGTGTACAGGGCTCCGGAAGCAAGAGCGGGTTTAAGTGAGCCTAAGGGCACTGTGAAGGCACCAAGTGACTTGATCAAGTGGATATTCTAAAACGCTTAAAGCGCTGCCGTCTGGAAAATGGGTTGGAAGGGGTAAGAGTGGATGAATGAAGAGATGGTTCTGAGAACCCAGGTGCCTGGGAACAGAGGAGAGAGGATGATCCCCTGGCGGGGCCGTGAAGAAGGCAAGGTGGGAGAAGGCGGGGTAGACTGGAAGGTGGTGCAGGCACAGAGCTGCCTCCGAAGGGGAACACGAGCCAATGTGAGCAAAGAGCCGGCCGTGAGATGAACGTGCTGACGTGCTGATGGAACCTTATAAATTACCAAGAACAGGTACAAATCCTCCTGAGGCCCTCAAGGTAAACGCCATGTTTCTTGGCACTTCTAAATGACATGTCTTGGTCCTTCTGAATAAAATACAATCCATTTGGAAACCCTGTTGGCCAAGGTTGCGAAGATCCAATACCAACCATGGTTTCGTGGCTTCTTCCCCCGCCTGGGGTCATCAGAGGACTTCAGGACTCAGCTACATAGGCCCTAGCAGGCAAGGCCCCGCTTCTCAGCTGGGGTGTCCCATGCTGGAAATCCGGGGTCAGAACGGAGAGACCCATTGGAAGATAGATGTCTCTAGGCCCAGATCCGCCACAGGAGTGTGGTTGGTGCTGCCAAAGACAGGATATCCCAACATCCCTGCCACCCAAGGACCGGCCACTTCTTGGTGCTGAGTCTCTACCATATAGAAAACTGTCGTTTTCCCCAAACTCCAGCTCATGTTGGGCCCTTCCGTGTTCCTCCTTCAAGGCCCACAGCCCATCCTCTCCCCACCTGAGCTAGCCAGTGCAGTCCTGCCAACGGGCCCCTGTGTTCATAAGCAAAGCCTCGCTGAGATCTGCCTGGAAACGAGCCAAGCCACTCATTTCTTCCTCTGGGCTTAAGGTGAGTCACAGGCCTGACCTCCGCATTCCAGAGTGGGGACGGGGGGAACACTCTGACATTCTGCTTTGTTGACAGCAGTGGAGGGCAGACCCCAGGGACATATTTAAGTAAATCATTCAGTCTCCCCCCCAGTGGTGGGAAGGGATGGCCTGACTTGCCTCTGAGGGCCCCTCCAGCCCTGCTACTCTGACATTCCAGGTGAACAGAGCCACATGCGGCAGCCACCCCTCAGCATCGAGGGAGTCCCCGGCCCCAGGCCTGCCGGGCAGGGCCTGACAGACAGTCCCGCCGACTCCTCCCAAAACTGCCGACAGCCACAGCCCAGGGAGACAACAAAGGCTGCCTTTTCTTGCCTCCCTACATGTGCTTCTAAAACAAAACCCAGCATGCTCTTCACAGCCACCTGGTTGCCCCTCCAGGTCGCCTGATGGATGCCAATGAAACCTTAAGGATCCCGGACCTTCAGGACCTGAATCTGGCTGGAAGCCAAGGGCTGATCTGGAATGTGGATGAAGGGGGTGGGTTTTAAGACCCTAGGTGCTCTAGGTCACCAGGCTCTGACCTGGTGGGAGCCAGGACAACAAGTGGCTTCACCAAAGCTGGGGGAAGTTTCCTAGTTAGAGTTCTGCTCTGGCCTTCCAGCCCAGCCTCGTTGCTAGAACTGACTCGTGGGGCCCTGCGTGGGCTCTGAGGTTCCGAGCGGCCTCTACATTTACAGCCCAAGGTGTCTCTCTTCTCTTGACCTCCCGTCTGTCACTGTCATCCCCCTCTAGGGGACTGCTTTCTCCTGTATGTGCTCCCACGCCATCCTCAACCAAAAGTCATGCTCTCCCCTTCCTGCCGCCGCGTGGGGCTGGGGTCTGGGGCAGGGCCCGGGGCTGGGGCAACGCCAGCAGGCTCAGACTGTCTTGGGACCAAATGACAACTCTTTACTTATTGAGCACCTACATGTGTCTGATGATCAATAAGAGGAGGGCCACATAGGTCTCACGGAATCCCCATTTCACCAAGGAGGACACCCAGGCTCAGTGGGGCGGGGGGGAGTGTTTTACCCAAGGCCACACAGTCAGGATTCAACTCAGGCCTGTCTGAACCCAAAGGCCACGCACTCTCTCCACGGCACACCCTTCCTTCCCTTCCATCCCCACCACTGAACTGTGAACCTTGCAGGGCTTCTCATTTGTCCCCTCCTTAGATGGGACAGGATGGGTGGAAGGAGCTGGAGTCTGTGTGTCTCTTCCCCCAGGTTGGTTAGGTTCTGAGAAAATCCCGAAAAGTTCAAGCTCTGGTAAAGCAGCTTCTCCTGGCCTGCTGAGAACAGAGCGCTCTGGCGGATTTCAACATCGTTCCTTTTCCCATCCCTCTGCCAGATGCACGAGGGGATTCTCTTCTCTGACAGTCATTGTGAGAACCCGGTAGAGTTTCTGGAGGTAAAATTCACAAAAGCCTTGGGAACCCCCATGATGGGTCCCCCCTAGGGTTTTTAATTCTCAGACTTGTCCTCATGGAGCCTCCAGCAGCTCCTCAAGTCCAGTCCGGGTTTCCTGCTCTGTCATTGGTTCCTGCCCTGGGTTTCTGCTCTGCTGAGTGACTCCCTGTATCCAGCCTGCCTGTGTCCCCAATTTTGGGGGTGGCAATTTGCCTTGTGACCTTACTTCTCTGACAGGTGTAAGAAGAGTTGTTGATTTTTAGTTTGTTCAATGGTTTGCTTATTGTTGATGGAGTGGTGACTTGTAAGCTCCTTACATGCTGGACTGGAGACCAGGAAGCCCCTTCCCCTTCCTCTCAATGCCCGCCTGCCAGCAATGTCCCCCACTTGCAGACAGGCCCATGCAGGTGACTCTCTGGGGCCCCAAAGGCAGGAAGTGAAGCACAAACACTAGGGAGATTACATCTGACTGGGGAAGTGGACTAGTAGGTGGCATAGGGAACCAGAACCACCCCCACCTCTCTCTACTCTCTGTCCTTTGGCCTCACTGCCTTCCAGCTAGAGGCACCACTGAGTTCTAGGACAGGCACATGCTCAGTCTAATGCACTCTCCCAGCCCACCAGCTCACCCAGGTGCCCTCCTAACTGTCCTAGTTAACTCTGACCCATCCTCCAGAATAACTCTGGCAACCTGGCCCCCAATCTAGTTTGGGGCTTTCTGACACACTGTCACGGAACAGAGCCTGGCACACAGAAAGTCTTCAATAAATGTTTGCGGCAGAAATGAGTTCATGGCACCATGTTCTCTTCCTTCAGGGTGTGTGGTTCCCACCGTAATCAAGTACGCCTTGGGATGCAGTGTATGGTGTCCATCTTATCACTCGCCCTCTGGGCCATGAGGAGTTATCTTTTCATACTGTATTCCCTACACTTAGCACAGTGTGGCATGCAGTAGGTGCTCAATACGTGTTTGAATGGCCGAAGGGATGACGAAGGGTGAGTGAGTCCCTCGGCCAGCAGAGGATTTAGATGTGTGCAGGAGGCCACGTCATGCATGCGGCAGCAGGGAGAAAGCACTGACCTAGGAGGATGAAGCATTGGGTTTCTGGGGAGACCGTCAGAAAGACAATCCTGCACCCGGAGGCAAAATTCCTTGTGGATTATGCAAAGGCATGTTTTTTAGTGGGTGCCCTGGGGCAGCAGGGAAAGGAGACATTGCATTGCAGTCTGTAACTCATGTCAAAGGTAGGCAGGAAGACAGCAGGCTGGCCCAGTGGGAGGACCAGACACCCAGCTTGTCCTGACCAGCTTGTCGGGATCAGATGCCCAGAAACCAGTCAGCATTCCCAGCAGCTCCTGGCTCACACACAGCTTCTGGGCAGGGGGGCAGAAACAGCCCCTCCAGCCCAGGGTCTGGGGATCCATGTTGGCAGGGAAGGTGGGGATCCTGGACAGCAGGCTGTAGGAAGCTAAGCAGGATGATGGAGGCTCATGGGGCTCTAAGTGAGGGGAGGATGAGGGTCCTGGCAGGGGAGGCTGGTGTCAGCAACAGGTCCTCCCCAGGTGTTGGGAGGCCTCAGTGGAAGGGATGGAGGACAAGCCCCTTACAGAGCTAGCCTTAGACTTCTGCCATCCCCTGGATGGAGCCCCATGCTGGGAACTGGAAGGCTCTGGCTCTTCCCAGTTGTGGGACCTCAGATTTGTCATGGGAACCCCAGAAGGTTAGAGCTGAAAGGACCCATAGGCTCACTGTACAGATGGGAAGATAGGGCCAGAGTGGGTAAGACGATGTCCAGGGTGCCACAGGAGACCAGCAGCTACCTGAACCTGGGGCCAGATTTCCCAGGCCTCCGGGGTCACCCATTTACTATCTTTCAGAGGTGGCTTTAACCTCTCTGAGCCTCAGTGTACTCATCTATAAATTGGGGATAATAACACCTACCTCAGAGGGGTGTCATGAGGATTAAATAGAGATCATCCCTCCATTCAATAAATATTTATTGAGGGCCATGGCAGACTGCTGGTTATCCTCCACCTGCTGGAAAGAGAACCCCAACTTTTAGCTGGGAACACCTAGAACAGAGTACATCCCTCCCATTTCCTTTGCATATATGGTAATGGGACTTGGGAATATAAGTGAAAGTGGTAAATGTTACTCCTGGGAAGCATCTTTACAATGAGGAAGGAGGGTCAGCATCCCTCCCCTCGATGGCTGGAATTTGGCAGGGACGGCTAGAAGAGCCATCATGGACCATGGCATTGAAGCCAAGGGTAGATCGTGCAGAAGAACAAAGTAAAAGACACATGGGTTCCTGATCATCATGGGGTTCCCCGTTCCATAGTCACAGGATGAGGAATTGTTCTCCTTACCTCTGGACCTTGTTTACGTGAGGCAAAAATAAGCGTGTACTTTTGTAAGTCATCACTGCTACACCAAATCCTAGTTGATACAAGAGCCATGGATGTGCCGGGCCCTGGCCTCTGCACTGGGGATAAAAGGGAGAGCCAAACCAGAGGCAGCCTCCACCCTCCTGAAGCTTCTGGTCGGGTGGAGGCAAGAGACAATTAGAAAAGCACGTGCAGACGTGGAAAATTACAAATATGCCAGGAGGGTGGACAGTACAGGGACTTGACCTCATCAGGGCGCAGAAGAGTCCCGAGGAAGCCACGTGTGACCAGCAGTCTGACGGATGAGAGGATTTTCCAGAAGGTGGAGGGGTGAACCCTGGTCCAGGGAAAGGAAATAGCCTGTGGCAGGAGGGACGGTGGCAGAAAGGGAAAGTAGAAGAGGACCAGGAGGCGCGAGACAGAGCTGGGACAGCATGGTGGGAGGCGAGGCGGGGGCCAGAGCAACGGGCCATGGCAAGTTCAGTCTTGCTCCTACTGTCCATCCATAGACAATAATGCACAGAAGGTGCCCAGCACAGAGGCGCTCATGGCTAGTGCTTACTCTGCGGTTCTTGCCATTGTGTTGTCAACAAAAAAATCGTATTTGCTGTTTAAAACCACAGATATCAGCATATCCATAACAGCAAAAACATGGACACAACCTAAGTGCCCACGGATGGATGAATGGATAAAGAGAATGCAGTAGATAGATACGGCGGAATGTGACTCAGCCATTAGAAAGAAGGAAATCCCGCCCTTTGCAACAACATGGATGGATCTTGAAGACATTATGCTAAGTGAAATAAGTCGCACAGAGAAGGACAATTACTGTATGATCTCACTTATATGTGCAATCTGAAAAAAAAAGAAAGGCCAAACTCATAGACACAAGGAACAGATTAGTGGTTGCCAAAGACAGGGATGGGGGTCACGGGTGACATGGGGGAAGGTCAAAAGGCATTAAAAAGAAAAAAAAAATATTTTCAAACACACCAGGGCTATATCCAACAGAGGGGCTACAACGAAAAAGAAGCTATCACTGTTGGTGAGATTGTGGGGCAACTGAACTCTCCAACATAAGCTGATGGCAGGCGTGTAAATTGTTACAACCACTAGGGAAGACTGGAAACAGATCCCCTATTCCAGATCCCCTGACCCAGCCGTTCCACTCCCAATAGAAATCCATGCACGTGGTCACCAAAAGACCAAAAGGCGTACGCACGATATGTAAATAACAGCCCCAAACTGGAAACCACCCAAATGCCCATTAGGAGTAAAATGGATAAAGTGGGATATGGTCACGTAATGAAACACCACACAGCAAAGAGACCAATGGTATGCAGCAGCACACAACGTGATGAGCCTCACAACGAGCAGTGAGGTGAAGAGGCCGGACACAGAGGAGCGCAGGCGCTGTGGCTCTACTGATGGGAGGAACAGAGCCAGGCAAAGGCCTCCTATGCCCTTAGAAGTCAGGACCGTGGTTTTCCTTGGGGAAGGAGGTCAGGAGCAGGGTTTCTGAGTACTGGCTGTGTTCTACTTTTTGGCCAGAGAGCTAGTAACAAATGCATCATATTATATACTCATTATAAATTATGGATTCATCAAATGACGCACACATGATATGTGCCCTGTTCACTGTGTATGTCTCGTTTAATACAAATGGTTGAATAAAATGCAGCAGAGCCTCCGGCGGGGAGTGGCTCCCGTTGAACCGCAGCTGGGCTGTTTCTGTGCATTTCTAGAGGTCTGGATGGCAAATGGGAGAACAGGGCCTCAGGAGAGCCCCCTGGCCAGCAGAGTAAAGGAGAACAGGGGGAGCTCTCAAACAGCAGGGTGCAGGGCAGGGGAAGGAGGGAAGTGGAGGCAGTGCAGGAGCAGGGAGACGCCCTGGGAAGGCCCTTGGTTATTTTGCAGGGTTGGCGAAAAATTTGGTGTGCGGTCCACAGTGTGACCTTTTCTCCTGATGCAGCAGATGAGCCCTCACTTGTGAACGTGGGTGAGATTGGCTTTTTTTTTTAAGAAACTGGACAACGACCAAGGTGCGGAGCTTCTTCAGGAATCCCCAAGGTGCAGAATAAGACAGCAAATGCAGAAGAAAGAGCAAAGGCCAAAACCAACCGTGAGAAAGTGAGGCCTCTGGGAATTGGCTCAAAACTTGGGAAGAACTTTGGACCCCTCAGAGCAGAGTGGGGTTCAAGCTTTGTGTGGACCTCAGAGACCAGACGCCCCCTCCCCGACAGTAGGTGACATAGCTTTGAGCTGCCTCTCTTGGGTGACAGGGGTTGGAGGTGAGTCACTGGCTGGGAGAGGCCTTGGGGAAAACTTGAAAAGCCCCGGGCCAGGGCAATGGGATATTTTGGTCCTCTCAGTGCTTCTGAGTCATCCACCTGCCACTGGCCAGAGCTCCGCCCTTGCCACCAGGGGTGCAGCTTGCCCAGGTGAAGCAGAGGCCCAGATGGAGCTGCAGTTGGAAGCTCAGGCCCTTGGGCAAAGCTGCACTAGGGTTTGAGAAGAACCCAGGTCGTGGCAGCAGGCTGAGGCACCCCTGCACTTCTGAGGACTCCTTTAGCAAGAAGGGACCCAGACCCCCCCCTGCATCCCACCCCTGCATCCCACCCCTAGAAACTGATGGCTGCCCTGGTTGGTGTTTGCTTGCCCGATGTGCTTTAGACTTTCTTCCCTTCTGTCTTTTCTCTACCTCTTTTCTTTCTTTCCCTTCTTTCTTCTCTCCTTCCTTCTTCTCTCTTTGCCTCTCTCCCCGCTCTGCTTCCTTGTTCCCTCCCACCCTTTCTTTCTTTCTTCAAACTTAAAAATTTTATCAAAATAAATACCAAAAATTACCCCAAAAAATAAGGAAGAAAATAAAAACATCTAAACTCCCACACTTCCTGAGATAATTACCGTTTCACGGACAATCTTTTTGTTTTGAAAACAGGCTTGTTTTAAAGTAAACTATTTACTTACTTACTTTTTTTTTGACAGAATACCAAACTATATTTACTGCTTACAGTAGCAAAGGACAACAAATAATGTACAAATTGGTGAATAAACAGAGCCAGCAGACATCCCACCCATGCCCAAACAGCAAAACACAAAGGAAACGCGAACACCTTCAGCGAGATTCCAGGCAAGCGAGAGATGATGGTCATGGTCACGCTCTGTGACTAGAACAAGGCAGCAGTGGGTCCATACGCGAAGACGGGAGGAAAACTATCAGTTTAGTTGGTACGGATCCCAAAACATCTCACAGAACCGAAATCACGTACTAAAGCGTAAGTCCCGTACCTATTTGGAAAGCAGCACAGCCCAAATCCGTGAGGGCGACACGAAGTCACCTTTCCATGGGCTCCATGGGTAACACACTTTGAAGCAGGCCTTTCACACAAAAACAAGTGCAAATTCAGCAATACTGAATCCTGCTTTTTTATAGAGAGACCATAATTACTCAGAGGAGGAGAAATATGAGGCCACGTCACTATGACCAAGTGAGACACGCTGGCACTGCTTTCATCTCTGTTAAGGGGAAAGCCTGTTTCTGTGGTCCCAGGTGCCAGGCAGTGGGTGCTGACCCCAGGGCCACGTTACTGAAGGACCTGCTTATTTTCCTTTCACCTTTTAAAAGGCATTCCAGTATTTTCCCTTCAACTTTACCATATCCTGAAATGCAATATTTAGCGTTTAAAAAACCTATGCTTATACAAAATAGTGAAAGTTTGTCTCCCATCCCCAAACTGCCCCCAAAACTTGTCCCGCAGAAGCACCCCCACTGTGGTGCTGTGAACTCTCGACTGGAGTAAGCAGTGGGGGGGGGGAAGGGGCCAAGGATCAACGCCTGGGGTCAGATCCCCATCCAGACTAAAAGTGGACATTCAGACAAGTTTGGGGGCAAAGTTAGAGGGGAGAAAAAAACAAAAATGAAAGCAAAAACAAACCCCCAAACCCTCACAACTCATTTCACCCCAACAAAGACAAGTGTGACTGGCCCGCTTCCAGCTGCAGGCTCCCCCTGGCAGACAGAGTTCTGAGTTGCCCTCGCAAAATGTCACAGAGAAGGAAGTAATTTTGGTGACTGTCCTCGGGTTTCCACAGGCTCCTTTGTGATGGGTGCGGTCACTCGTTCACCCTTCAGCAGATGTAAGGACGATGGCACGGAGGGGACGGTCCCTGTAGAGGTGGTGCCTTAGAGACAGCCGCTCTCCCTCAAGCCCCCCGCCTGCCCCTGGAACATGTCGATGGTGTCTTCGTCCTCCATCTCCAGCTGTGCAGGGGTGTCGGTTTCGTTAATTGGCTGCCCGTGAAGACTGAATCTAATCTGTCTCATTGACGGGCCCTGCCTCTCGCAGTACGCCTTCCCCAGCTCTCTAGCAGCGTGTGTCTCTTGATTTTGAACTGGACCACAGAGCCGGCCACCTCCAGGTTGACGTGGTCGTTGTCTGTCTTCATGCCCCCCTCGGGCTTCTCCTCGGACTGGCTGCGCGCGGCGGCGGGAGGCAGCGGGGAAGCAGGCACCACCGGAGCGGACGAGCCACGCTCTGGGCCCGCCACTCTCCCGCCGCAACTCTTAACTTATTTAATGCAGGTGCCACACTCATCGTGGAGCCCAACATGGGGCTTCAACTCACGACCCTGAGATCAAGACCTGAGCCAAGATCAAGAGTCAGACGCTTAACTGACTGAGCCATCCAGGCGCCCCAGAGCTTTTTATTTTAGAATAGATTTGCATTTGCAGAAAATGTGCAGAGTACAGACAGCCCCCCTCCAAACTCCCCTGTCTTAGTTTGGGTTGCTACAAGCAAAAATACCACAGATGGGGTGGCTTAAACAACAAAACTTCACTTCTCACGGTGCTGGGGGCTGGGGAGCCCCAGGTCAAGGGGCCAGCGGATCCAATGACCAGTGACAACCTGCTTCCTGGTTTGCAAATGGCCACCTTCTCCTCGTACCCTCATTCAGCAGAGAGAAGACAGCAGGACAAAGCTGTGTCTCTTCTTATCAGGGCATTCATCCCATTTCTGAGGGCCCTCCCCTCATGACCGACTTACCTTCCAAAGGCCCCGCCTCCTAATACCATCACCTTGGGGGTTAGGACATCAACAAAAGAATTTGGGGGCCGGATAGAAACATTCAGTCCCTGACACCCCCACCAGCAATTTCTCCTGTTATTATTAACATCTCAGGTATGTGTGATACATTTGTTACAACTAATGAACCAATACTGACACATTATTATTAACCGAAGCCTATACTTTACTCAGATTTCCTTCGTTTTACCTAATGTCCTGTTCTCGGTCAAGGAGCCCACCCAGGGCGTCACTTGACATTTGGTCATGGTGTCCAAAGGCTCCCGAAGGCCCCTCTATGGCTGTCAGTTTCTCAAACTTCCCTTGTTTTTGACGAATACCAAGTTTTTGAAAGTTTTGAGAACTGGTCATATATTTTACACAATGTCTCTCAATTGGGATTTGCCCGATGTTTTCCTCACGATTAGACTGAGGGTATGAGGCAGGGTTGGGCCCCTCTGGAAGAGATGGCCTCTCGTATGTGGGGGAAATGCCAGGCCTGGCCTTCCCCTTAAGCAGACGGGCTGGTCTGGCCCCCACAGGCCCTCCTGGCATGAGATTGACTTCCCAGGCCAGCAAAGATGAGGAAAGAGGAGGCAGCCAGGCTGGGGGTCCCCCAAGGTAATGTCTACCCCCAGGGTTCCTTCCTAAATGACTCCAGCTCATGGTCTGAAGTTGATTATTAAAAGCTATGATCAGCATGTCTGCAGCCCTTCAGAGTTTAGTAATAGTCTTTAGGCTATTATTCATAACAAAATGGATCACTAGAAGAGCTCCTCCAGGGCCAATCTATTGTTAGTAGCCCTAGAATGGCTTGGTATCATGCCCATTTCACAGATGGGAAACAGCTTCACTGAGGTTAAGTGACCTGCCCAGTCAAAAGGCTGAGAAGTGAGAAAACAGAGAGGTAAACCCAGATCTGTCCTGACTGCGTTCCAGTGTTCCTCTATTACCCTGCCATCCGCCCGCACTGATTTACAACCCTGCTCTCACTTACACAGGTGAAGAAACCAAGGCTTATGGAGGAGAGGCGCCTCGGCGCTCAGAGGCCCAGCTTGTCATCACCCGACAGAACTTGGACCAAAGCCCAGGTGTCCTGATCTGCCCAGGGCCAGCTGGGGGCAGGACTGGTACTGGGGCCCTGGGGTGCGGCCTGAGGAGCACTTCACAAGCAGCCCAGCCAGGTCGCATTTCAGAGGGAAGGTGTGTGTGGGCAGTCTTGCCCAGGTTCTGGGGCCCCACGGGGTTGACGTCCCATGCAGGGTTGCCCCCAGACCTCTGCAGGAGTACAGGGGTCAGAAGGAACTTCCAGGATGGCCACTCGCTGGATGCTAGACAGCCCGGGGGCTCCAGTCCTCGGGGGTTCCTCTGCGCAGCCCCAAGCCTGGCCTAAGGCAGTTGCTCGAAGGATAGAGAAGGAAGGAATATATCAGTCCAGAGCAACCCTCCATCCCCAGGGCTGAAATGCCATCTGTACTGGCCCTGGAGTGCCACCAATCTGGCCTTTCTCCCAGAGATGGGACACTCACTTCCCACTCCCAGAGCACCTCCCTTCAGCTTTTGGACTCTCCTATCTCTTAACATAAAAGTTTTCCTTCAACGGAACAAAAACCTCCCTTTGGCTGCAGTTCAACTTTCTGGGCCACACAGAACAGACAGACTTTCTTCACTTCTCTTAATATTCAATGGGGTGGCCCCACTGCACCCCAAACGGCCTCCGCTTCATCTCCAGCCCCACTTCCCCCGGGGCCCTGCCCTTCCCCTGCCCTCCCACCCCCTTCCCCCTCCTGTTCCATCTGTGATGGGTTGAATTCTGTCCCCCCAAATCCATATGTTGACGTCCTAACCCCCGGTACCTCAGAATGTGACCTTGTTTGGAAACAGGGTCAACACAGATGTAACAAGGTGGTAGGGTGGGTCCTAATCCAGTATGGCTGGTGTCCTTAGCAAAAGGAGAAATTTGGACACAGACGTAGATGTGCACAGAGGGAAGATGATGTGAAGACACAGGAGAAGATGACCATCTGTGAACCAAGGAGAGAGGCTCGATCCTTCCTCCCAGACTTGAGAGGGAACCAACGCTGCCAACAGCTTGACCTTGGACTTCCAGCCTCCAGAACCCTGAGACAATATATTTCTGTCACGTAAGCTGCCCAGTCTCTGGGCCTTTGTTATCGCAGCCCTAGCAAATGAATCTGCCCCCCGGCCCCTTTTCATTCATTCAAAAGTACTGAGCCCCTGACCTGTGCCAGGGATAAAGCAGTGAAGATTCACAGAAGCCTTCATGGGGCGTACACCCTGGTGGAGGGAAAAGACCAGCAGATAATGAATACCTGAAGATAGGAGAATTCTACACTGCGGTAAGAGCTGAGGCGGAAACAGACATGGGCTCCTTTGACTCTTCAGCTCTTCTTTGCCCCCATCAGCCTTTTCCCCCTCTTCCTAGAGAAGGACTCAGCCCTCTGTCCTAAGAAGGTCTTTGCTCAACCTTGCTGTACTCCCCCTGGCTGTCCACCTGTTCTCCATTCTGTTGCTGGAGAAAACTTTGAAAGGGTACCCTCCACCCCTGCCCCCCTCAGCTCTCCTGCACCCCCTAACCTCAGAGACTAGCAGCGACCTCCCCAGGGCCCCCCAAACCACTCTTCAGCCACCCCTATGTCCCTGCCAACCTCCACCTTCTCACAGTTTCTGCTGCCTTCCTGGACTCATGTCCCCTCTCGACTGCCAGGACCCTGCCCTCTCCCCTCCTCTTCTCCATTACCACCTTCTTCCTCTGCTCCCACTCCTTTAACCTTTCACTGGGAAGAATTTCAATCCTATGGAATAGTTGCAGGAACAGGACAATGAATACCCTGTATCTTTCATCCAAATTCATCAGTTGTTAACATTTTGCCACTTTGCTTTATCTCTATGTGTATATACCTGGTAGGATTACCTGCTGAACCATTGGACAGGAAGTTGGAGCCATCACGACCCATCGTCCTGAAATATTTCAGCTGACTCTCCTAAGAGCAGAGCACTCTCTTACGTGACTACAGTTTAAATAGTAAGGAAATTTTACAAAGATACACTACCATTACTATGACGTAAAATACAGTCCGCACTCAAATTCCATCAATTACCCTAATTAATGTCCTTTGAAGCATTTTCTTTTTCCTGATCCAAGAGCCAAACCTGGAATCTCACGCTGCACTGAGTCATCATACCCTTCACCTCAGAAAGCCACCGTTTCCAAGCGTGCCTGCCCTTGGGTCATCACCTCTCTGTGGATGGCTCAGGGTTGGCATCTACACCACCATTTCCAGCCTCTTTTGGTTGTTTCCTCCTCCCTGCACTGCCAGCTTCTCTGGAGCAGGGATTCTAGTCCATCTCTTTATCCTCTGTGCCAGGCCCAGTGCACAGCGAGTGCGCCATGCAAGCGTGGGGAAAACCCTCCACCGCAGTCAGCTAGACTCGACTTAAACTGTGGCTCCGCCAGCCTCTGCTGCTGGGACCTCCTCAGGTTCTTTCACAGTTGCTGTGAGCAGATAATACAACCTACCTTGCAGGGCTACTGTGAGAATCTCCTTAGGTACTGTCTGGCACACAGCCTGCCTGGAAGGAGGAAGGGAGCAGGGCAGAGGAAGGACTGATCGTCTGTGATGTCCAGTAGAGCTCAAAATGGAGGAGGGCAACGGGGCACTGTCCCTGGGCTCCTGGACTCTCCCCACTCCCTGGCTCTAAGCAGTCTGACCCTCCCCACCTTGGTGAAGAGGGAGATTCATGTGAAGGAAAGCACATTTAATACACAAAAAATCAAGCTGGTCTGGAGCTGGCTCCCAAGATGGAGAGGCAGGATTCAAGTACCTTCGCAAGCGATCCAGCCCATCATCTTGACCAGACACTTCATGAATACGATAACCTGGCAGTAAATTAGCCCAGCTAGAGAGCATCCCCTACCTCCCCACAGAAGAAACGATCAGGGATCCCGTCATCCTAGGGCTCCTCCAAAACCTCCATCAGGGCTGCGATGGGGGTCTGAAGTTTCCCGCAGTAGGAAGCACCGGCTGCCCCAGGAACACATTTGTTAATATCAGATTCCAGAGCAATGGATCCAATTTAGCTGCGGAGCATTGACAGCAAGGCCTGGCCACCAAGCCAGCACCCCTCAGGAGGTTCCGAGCCTGCTATTCCGTTGTCCACGGAGATAGAGTTGCTAAGGACTCACTGTGCTCATCCAACCCCTGTGGCTCCCAAGCAGCTGGGGAGGGAGAGGAAGTGACCAGCCTTCACTGGTAACACAACCTTTGTTCCCTGCAGACTGGTCTCTCTGCCTGCTCCTCCAAAACAGCAAGTGATTGCCACGGGCGCCTGGTGGCAGGAAGCTGAAGGCTCTCTGCCTGCAGAAGGAGTAACATTTCCGCCTAATGCTAAGGGACACACATGCACTCATGCTCCCCCCAAACACACACACACAAACACATGTGTGCATGCACACCATGCCACTCTCTGGCATCGGACTTCCACCATGCTCTCTGCTCGGAAATCACAGGCTCTCAGAGCAGGCAGAGTATCTAGTCCAACCCTCATTGTCCAGAGAGGGGCAGGGATTTGGCAAACAGGTCAACCAGCAAAGCAGGTTTCTGATCACAGTGCATTCCACTGCAAATCAATAATATGTATTAATGATAAGAGTAACCTTATGTTTACTGGATGCCTAATTTAAACCAGATTTTTTTGATGGGTATTTGAAATACAGTTGTCCTTTTAAATTAATGGTCAACTATCACCACTGCTATTCAACATAGTATTAGAAGTCCTAGCCACAGCAATCAGACAACAAAAAGAAATCAAAGGCATCCAAATCGGCAAAGAGGAAGTCAAACTCTCACTCTTTGCAGATGTTATGATACTTTATGTGGAAAACCCAAAAGACTCCAGCCCAAAACTGCTAGAACTCATACAGGAATTCAGTAAAGTGGCAGGATATAAAATCAATGCACAGAAATCAGTGACATTCCTATACACCAACAAGACAGAAGAGAGACAAATTAAGGAGTCGATCCCATTTACAATGGCACCCAAAACCATAAGATACCTAGGAATAAATCTAACCAAAGAGGTAAAGGATCTGTACTCAGAAAACTATAGAATACTCATGAAAGAAATCGAGGAAGACACAAAGAAATGGAAAAACATTCCATGCTCATGGATTGGAAGAACAGATATTGTGAAGATGTCGATGCTACCTAGAGCAATCTACGTATTCAATGCAATCCCCATCAAAATACCATCCACTTTTTTCAAAGAAATGGAACAAATAATCCTAAAATTTGTATGGAATGAGAAGAGACCCTGAATAGCCAGAGGAATGTTGAAAAAGAAAAGCAAAGCTGGTGGCATCACAATTCCGGACTTCCAGCTCTATTACAAACCTGTCATCATCAAGACAGTATGGTACTGGCACAAACACAGACACATAGATCAGTGGAACAGAATAGAGAGCCCAGAAATGGACCCTCAACTCTATGGTCAACTAATCTTCGACAAAGCAGGAAAGACTGTCCAATGGAAAAAAGACAGTCTCTTCAACAAATGGTGTTGGGAAAATTGGACAGCCACATGCAGAAGAAGGAAACTGGACCACTTCCTTACACCACACACGAAAATAGACTCCAAATGGTTGAAAGACCTAAACGTGAGACAGGAGTCCATCAAAATCCTAAAGGAGAACACAGGCAGCAACCTCTTAAACTTCACTGCAGCAACTTCTCCCTAGAAACATCGCCAAAGGCAAGGGAAGCAAGGGCAAAAATGACCTATTGGGATTTCATCAATTTAAAAGCTTTTGCACAGCCAAAGAAACAGTCCACAAAACCAAAAGACAACCGACAGAATGGGAGAAAATATTTGCAAATGACATATCAGATAAAGGGCTCGTATCCAAAATCTATAAAGAACTTATCAAACTCAAGACCCAAAGAACAAATAATCCAATCAAGAAATGGGCAGAAGACATGAACAGACATTTTTCCAAAGAACACATCCAAATGGCCAACAGACACATGAAAAAGTGCTCAACATCGCTCGGCATCAGGGAAATCCAAATCAAAACCTCCATGAGATACCACCTCACACCCGTCAGAATGGCTCAAATTAACAAGTCAGGAAACGACAGATGTTGGCGGGGATGTGGAGAAAGGGGAACTCTCCTACACTGTTGGTGGGAATGCAAGCTGGTGCAGCCACTCTGGAAAACAGTATGGAAGTTACTCAAACAGTTGAAAATAGAGCTATCATACAATCCAGCAATTGCACTACTGGGTATTTACCACAAAGATACAATTGTAGGGATCCAAAGGGGTACGTGCACCCCAATGTTTATAGCAGCAATGTCCACAATAGCCAAACTGTGGAAAGAGCCAAGATGTCCATCGACAGATGAATGGATAAAGAAGAGGTGGTATATATACACAATGGAACATTATGCAACCATCAAAAGGAATGAGATCTTGCCATTTGCAATGACGTGGATGGAACTGGAGGGTGTTATGCTGAGTGAAATAAGTCAATCAGAGAAAGACATGTATCATATGACCTCACTGATATGAGGAATTCTTAATCTCAGGAAACAAACTGAGGGTTGCTGGAGTGGTGGGGGGTGGGAGGGATGGGGTGGCTGGGTGATAGACATTGGGGAGGGTATGTGCTATGGCGAGTGCTGTGAGTTGAGCAAGACTGTTGAATCACAGATCTGTACCTCTGAAACAAATAATGCAATATATGCTAAGAAAAAAAAGAATAAGAAGAAGATAGCAGGAGGGGAAGGATAGAAAGGGGGAAATCGGAGGGGGAGACCAACCATGAGAGACTATGGACTCTGAGAAACAAACTGAGGGTTCTAGAGGGGAGGGGGGTGGGGGGATGGGTTAGCCTGGTGATGGGTATTAAAGAGGGCACGTTCTGCATGGAGCACTGGGTGTTATACACAAACAATGAACCATGGAACACTACATCCAAAACTAATGATGTAATGTATGGTGATTAACATAACAATAAAAATTAAAAAAATTAATTAATGGTCAAAATAACTCGAGGCTTGGCAACATTAAGTACTTTGCCCAAAGCCACATATTTAATATGTGACAAAGCTGGGACTCAAACTCAGGTCGGCCTGGTATCAAATAGTAGGATTTCCTCCACCACAGGTGGCTGCCTGAAATTCCACCACTCAGTCCTCCCAGGCCCTGTCAGGTCCTGCCTTAATCCTCCAGCCAACAACTGAGGGGAGCAAGAGAGGAGGACACCAGAAGGGGCTGTGGGGCCTCCCACAAGAAGGTGAAAGGGTGTGAGGGACGCATTCTCCAGCCTTCTCAATTTGTCAGCCTCGGAGATGGAGTTGGAGGTTGAGGCCCCCTGAAAATCCCTTCCTGGGAAGAGCCCCCTTTTCTGTGGTAGGACAGTTTTCTGGGTAGGGGGCAGGGAAGCAGGGCTTGGGCATCGTATGTGCAGCACATAGATGAAATCCTCCTGGGGACAGTTTAGTCATTTATATTAAGAGCTTTCCAAAGGTGCTTACTTTTTGACCCAGTCTTACTGTGCAAACGTCTGTCCTGAGCTACCGTCTTTGTCTGATTACTCATTTCCCTCGTTTTGAGAACTACGACCCCAGTCCGCCCCCCGCGACAATCAGTCCACCTCTTCCAGGTGGGGTGGACATGCCGCTGAGTCGTGGCCAATCAGATTCCTCCCATCCGGCCACAGTGATTGGTGTGGGGATGAGCACATGAATCAAACCAGACCAATGGGATTCAACTTAGACTTTTGTTGGAACTATTGACAAAGAGAACTCTTTTTCATGGATATCATGAAGCTATAAGAAGGTGAGCCTATTGGCAGCCATCCTGCCCCCCCAGCTCCTGCCCCCTCTTCCTCATGATGGGGGATGGTGTGTGAAGTGGGAGCCGAAGTTCTCCTGCCCCTCAACCACATCATCTGAAATTCCACCATGATTGTTCCTTTGGCTCATGTAGGCCTTCCAGACTCACAATGGCAATGCCCTTGGGATGCGTTGTATGGGTTAACAACAAAATCAATCCACATCCTCCCTTTTCGGCCCATTTACTGTGGGGCTTCGTGAAAATAACACTGAGGCAGGAGCTAAGAATCCAGTGAGGTTGTCAAGATCAGGCACCGATGGACAGCATCCAAGTGTTTCTGTCCATCCCTGTAAGTCCTTGAGCATTTGAAAAAATTCCTGTGTGTGGGCGGGGTAGTGAAGGCACCTGCGGGTTAGGACGCTGGCAGAAAGTAGAGAGAACATGTGAGTTGGTGGTTTAGAAAAAGCAGGTTGAATGAGGGAAGACCTTGCTGGGCCTAAAGAATTAAAAATGCACAGATTGACTCAAGGGAGTCTTTGACTGTGTTGGAAGCCAGAGGTTTTTGTTTCTTATTCTAAGCAAGAAGTAGTTTGTACAACACAACAGGACACAACAAAGAACATTTTGGGGGTTAGTCAACCCTCAAAAGTAGCCAGGATAAGTTAACTGCCCTTTAGATTCCATTCATTGTAGATTCTGCTAATTAATCTGGTGGCAGTCACAGGGATACTGAAGCTGACATGGGGGCTGGGGGATACAGGTTCCCACCCACCTGCATGTCACCCTCAGGCATCAGCTGTGCAACCAGGTGCCGAAGTCAAAGGGCAACTAATGAAAACAGGTCTTCTAAGCCAGAGTTGCATCTTACAAGAAGTTGGGGCTGTAGGTTCATTAGGGATCTGTTGGTTAAAAGTCTGGGATTACAGGCCTTGTGTAGTCTTTTGCAGGGCAAAGTGAGCCTTCCCCAGAAAAATAGATTGCCCACCTGGGGGCATAAACTTCTGCTTTGGTATCTCCAGAGTTCTGATTTTAATGACCACATACATGGGTCCCACTGGCTTGGAGCTGAGATCTGGACTGATGGGACAGGTTATTGTTATCAAACATATTTCTTTCTTATTCTTGTTGAAAAGCTCTCAAAGGGACTGGGAGTTTATTTTGAGTTAGGAATACTCCTCACTTTTTCTCTCTCACAAAAAACATTGCACTAGTCACGGGCCTGAAGAATTATAAACGTGTGATTTTAGTTAAGAATGTGCTTTTTATTTTTCTTAGAGACCTTCTGACTTCGAAGCTAGTTCTCAGTGTCTGACACCACATTGGCAGAGACCAGCAGGAAAGGAAGGGGATTTAAATTGGCAACATGCCTGGAAATGAGAGAGAGAAAAAGTTCTTCCTTCCTAGAGCTGGTAGCTTAGCCAAGGCCACAAAGAAAGAAATATTCTTATGTCACTTTTTTTTCCCTTTAAGTTTTCTTTAAAAATTCGCTGAAGTAATACAAATGCTTTTAAGAAAATCAAGGGTTACAGAAGGACTAATAATGAAAAGCAAGTATTTCTTTTTCCTACTGCTGCTCCTAAGAAGGAATCACTTTCAGCTCTGACTTTTGGTGGATCCTTCTGTGTCTCTAATTCTCGGCGTACAAAGCTGTTTCTGTTGTTTTGTTTTTTATTGAGGTATAATTCAGTGGAACAAAATTCGTCCTTTTAAAGACTGCAACTCAGTGGTTTTTTTGTATATTCATAAAGTTGTGTGACCATCACCACTATCTAGTTCAAGAACATCGTCATCACCCCAAAAGGAAACCCCAAACTCATTGGCCATTATTCTCCATTGCTCCCCTCCCAGACTCTTGGCAACTCATCTACTTTATGCTTCTGTAGATTTGCCCATTCTGGACATTTCGTATAAATGGACCCACACAATATGTGACCTTGTGTTTTCTGGCTTCTTTCACTTAGTAAAGTGTTTTTAAGATACACCCATGTTGTAATACGAACAAGCACTTTATTCCCTTTTATGGCTGCATAATATTCCACAGTGTGGATATACCACATTTTGTTTATTCATTCATCAGTTGATGAACATTTGGCTTGTTTCCTCTTTTGAGCTATTAGGAATAATGCTGCAATGAACATTCATGTGCAAGTGTTTGTTTGAACATCTGTTTTCAATTCTTTGGGGCATGTATAACTGGTTTTGATTTATCCCTTTAGCATTCCTGTTATGAGAAATGAGAATTTTAACTTGTTCATACTGCTCTCTCTCTTCCCTGCTCCATCTCACTGATATATTTTTACTTCCTCTCTTTATTGCATTTTTAATCACAGCAGCTGTGATTACTTTCCACTCGAGTAACAGAAACCTTACTACAGTGGCTTAAACACATGCAGATATTTTTCTCACTTAACAAGTCCAGCTTATGGTTAGTTTAGCCACCAGAAACTGCCAGCAATGGTCCAGGCTCTCTTTATCTTTCCTCTCTGCTATCCTTAACAGACTAGTTTTATATTTACGTTTGTCTCCTTTACAAGATGGCTGCTGCAGAACCAGACATCACATCTGCATGTGATCTCTTGCATACAAGAAAGGAAGAAGCGAATGGGCAAGGAACTGAAGGTATGTTGGTTATCTTCTATCAAAAAAGCATAGCTTTCTTAGAATTCCTCCCACCAACAAACTTCTACTTAAATCTCGTTGGCCAGAACTAAGTCACATGGCCACACCTAGCTGACAGGGAGCTGGAGAAACCTACAAGAATAGGATTGACATCATTGGCTTAGATTGGTGGTTCTCGACTTTGGGTATATGTTAGAATCTTCTAGGGATATTTGAAAATGTACTGATGTGTATATGGTCTTACCCTAGTCCAAATGGTTCTCAACCAGGGATGGTTTTGTCCTCCATGGGACATTTGGCAATATCTGGGGACATGTTTTATTGTTGAGAAAGGGGGTGGGATGTTCCTGGCATCCGATGGTTAGAGGCCAGGATACTGCCAAACATCCTACAATGCACTAAACAGCCCCCACTACAAAGACTTATCCAGTCCAAAATGTCAATAGTGTCAAGACTGAGAAACTGTGCCCTAGACCAATTAAATTATAATCTCCTCCAGGTAGTTTCAATATGCAACCAGTGTTGAGAATCACTGGTTTCATGAATGATCCATTGCCTGTGGTTGGGCACATTGATACCCTGAACAACACTGGGGTTCTCTCACTAGGACATAGAGTGAAGTGGATATTGGTTAGGTAGTATGTCTGCTCCAGTAACTGTCATATACTGACACTTTACTTCTAATCCCATTAATTATTCAGTATCTTTTGGCTCTCTTTTTATGAGATAAAATTAGTCCCCTCACTTTGAATTCTTTTTCTCCCTCCTGCCTTTGAACTTCTATAATTTGAACTTTTACATTGACAAAGTTAATAACATTTATTTTCTGTCTCATAACCAAAGTTATATCTGTATATTGTATAACTATATATCCTAAAAGTTGAAATTTAATAAACAGGATTCATATTTTGACGATATAAATGTTTACTGCAAAGCCAAGAAATGGTTTTTAATTACAATTTTTTCTTTGTCAGCTTTTTGTTTTTCCTGGAGTTTGTAATTTCATTTTTTTCCCTTGTACTATTTGACTTAGGTCATTTTTATTTATTTTTAAGATTTTATTTATTTATTTGGCAGAGAGAGACACAGCAAGAGAGGGAACACAAGCAGCAGGAGTGGGAGAGGGAGAAGCAGGCTTCCCATGGAGCAAGGAGCCCAATGCGGGGCTCGATCCCAGGACCCTGAGATCATGACCTGAGCCGAAGGCCAACGCTTAATGACTGAGCCACCCAGGCACCCCAACTTAGGTCATTTTAAGGAGTTGTTCATATAACCCCATTTCTATGTGGTATAAAAGAATGAGCAAGGAAGAGATGAGCACTAAAACTGACCAACTTCCTTTAGAACTGAAAGCTTTCACAATCACCTGCTTCCAATTAGATAAAAAAGTAACTGAGGAATCTAATTAAAGTAAAGTTGGGAATACAGAATTGAGTGCTAATATTACAATTCTATGTACCTGATGTTCAATAAATATTTGGTGAATATTTTTAAATATCTGCACCTGTTTGAGAATAGTCTTATTGGATGCTTCTAATTTAAATAAGAAAAATACTTCTTCTAGTTTAAATAAGAAAAATATTTCATTGATGTGTTTGTCAGGTACATATGATTTTATATATCATGCAATGGTGATGTAAGGATTCAGCAATAGATTAACTAGCCATGTAACAATTGTAGACATTTTTACCTGCAATGGATATTTGTCATTACTGATTGCTCTACACCCAAAGAACTTTAATGTGAACTTACATTCAGACTTCCCATGACCAAGAAGCAAGTTCCCTACTGTTGTGTACATCTGTAACAGCAACATGCTGTGACCTTCAGCTGCTGAACACTTATCCTGATTGCAATTCCACATGTGAATCCCTTCTAGACCTCAGTAGTAATTTAAATAACTTTTATGATATGCTTCCTAGATCTCTACACAGCAGTGTAGGTGAATACTTGGATTCCCAGAGGCTGTGTAATTCAACCTATCCTATAGGTAGCACAATATCATATTTCCACAGACTCTTTTTGCATTTAGTGTTGTTGTATTTTCTGTTTGTCTTCCTTGGCTAATTTTTATTAGGGTAAAATTTATATACAGCGAAACACACAGATGTTAAGAACAATTCAAGGGGTTTTGACAAATGCATACACCTGTGTTAACAAGCATCTTAATTCGTTAATTTTCTCTGGGGAATTTAGGCTAACTATTAATTTGAGATAATGCCTAAAGATATCTGAAAAATATTTTTTTCTTTTTGCTTTCTAAAAAAGTTTTTTTTATTGTAGTAGAATACACATATAATAAAGTTTACTGTCAGTGACATTTAGTACATTTGCAGTGTTGTGTGGCCATCACGACCATCTAGGTCTAGAACATTTTCATCACCCCAAAGGAAACTCTGTACCATTAAGTGGTCACTTCCTATTCTCCCTTCTCCCCAGCCCCCTGGCAACCACTAATCTGCTTTCTGTCTCTGTAGATTTTCCTATTCTGGACATTTCATATCAATTAAATCACACAGTATGTGGCTTTTTGTGTCTGGCCTTTTTTTTTTTTTCCCTAGCATAATGTTTTCAAGGTTCACCCATTTTGTAACATGTATCAGCACTTCATTTCTGTTTATACCTGAATAATATTCCATTGTATGGATATACCACAATGTGTTTCTCCATCCATCTATTGATGGATATTTGGGCTATTTCCACCTTTTGGCTATTGTGAATAGTGCTGTTATGAACATTCATGCACAAGTTTTGTTTGAACATTTGTTTTTGGTTCTGAAAAAAAAGGTATTATTTTATTTGTCACCTAAGTAATCCAAATCTGATAAGTTATCTTTAAGATAAGAGCTGCATTGGGACCTGCTATTTTGTTCCCTCGCTGCCTGTTACTTCTTCTAAAACAAGAGAAAATAAAGTAAGAAGAGCAAGTCAGTGGTGAAACTGCCAAAGAAGAAAAAGTCAAGAGTAATCATGCTGCTTGGCATCATTTTTGACGACACCCTTGGCCGGTGCACAGGAACGTGAACACAGAAATGGAGAATAGAAATGAGGCACTGGTGTGTTTTGAGTTATCAAAATCACAAGCTTTTCTAGCATTTTGTGTGAAAGGCTTTGATTCCTGTTTACGTCCAAAGAAGATTGTCGTTTGAGCCACAGTGGCTTCTTAGTGGCTCATTGCAAACCAAGTTGAAGTGTATCAAAATGGTAAAGGTGATAATTATCCAACAAGCAGTTCGGGCAATGGCTAAGCCCGCATGGCCACGTGCAGACCTTAGCAAGGAGGGACAGAATGAGTTACAATGAAAATTTGACCGACCTGGTAATAGTGTTTCCCAGGGAGTTTGCACCAACAAATGGAGAATGCCACAAAGTTACCACTGCCCTCCTGACTCTCCCCCACACAGGGATCCCCCCACCCCTGGAATCCAAGCAATTCTAAAACTCTGAGAAAGTGTAATGTCCCCGTTTGGCCAACACAAACAGGACCTGGGACCTGGGGATTAGTTGAAGAGCAAGCAGGAGCATCTCAGCCCAGTGTTCCCGAGGTTGAAAGGCCTGGGAATATGGTGCCCGAGGCAGTGAGGAATTTTCTTCCGTTCCTGAGCACTCAGCTCACCAGAGACAGTCTGTCTTCACCTGTGTGTGACTGCTTAGGGATGGATGGATCCCTTTACACTCCGCTACCAGCTGTGTGATCTTGGACAACTTACTTAATACACCTCAGCTTTAGTTTCCTCAACTGTAAAATGGTGTTAATAAAAGGGCCAACAATTTCAGGTTAATGAGAGAATTGGGTTACTCTGTAGAAAGCACTTAGCAGAGTGTCAGGCATACCATCAGTGACAGGTTTGCCGACAGAGTGAGGAGAGGACAGCAGGACTACAGACGAGGTATTAACTCCCTGGGCTCCCTGATCCACCCCTCAGGGCCCACAAATGGGGAGAGGTGGTGAGAAGGGACAGTGTAGCCAGATCCCCAACTATCAGGGAGCACTACCAAGAGAAGCCAGTCTCTGCACCTCAGCTCCTGTACACCTACGGCCTGTCCTGAAAAGCCTCTGTAGTTTAGCCTGGGTAAGGGTTCCAGCTGATTAAATGCCTGGTGATTGTTGGGGAGCCTGGCTGGCTCAGTCCGTAGAGCAGGTGACTCTTGATCTCAGGGTTGTGAGTTTGAGCCCCGTGTTGGGGGTAGAGATAAATTTTTTTTAATTTTTTATTGTTATGTTAATCACCATACATTACATCATTAGTTTTTGATGTAGTGTTCCATGATTCATTGTTTGTGCATAACACCCAGTGCTCCACGCAGAATGTGCCCTCTTTAATACCCATCACCAGGCTAACCCATCCCCCCACCCCCTCCCCTCTAGAACCCTCAGTTTGTTTTTCAGAGTCCATCGTCTCTCATGGTTCGTCTACCCCTCTGATTTACCCCCTTCATTCTTCCCCTCCTGCTATCTTCTTCTTCTTTTTTTTCTTAACATATATTGAGATAAATTTTTTTAAAGATTTTATTTATTTTAGAGAGAGAGAGAGTGTGTGCACACCTGCAAGCGGGGAGAGGGGCAGAGGGAGAGGGAAAGAAAATCTTCAAGCAGATTCCAAGCTGAGCACGGAGCCTGATGCAAGGCTCAGTCCCAGGACCCCGATATCCTGACCTGAGCCGAAATCAAGAGTTTGACACTTAACCAACTGAGCCACCCAGGGACCCTGAGATAATTTTTTTTAAAGATTTATTTATCTCAGAGAGAGAGAGAGAGCTTGGACATGCCAGGGGGAGGGCCAGAGGGAGAGAGAATCTTAAGCAGACTCTGTGCTGAGCACAGAGCCCGACACCGGGCTCCATCTCACAAATGTGAAATCATGACCTGAGCTGAAACCAAGAGCCAGATGCTTAACCAACTGTACCACCCAGGAACCCCTAGAGATAATATTTTTTAATGCCTTTTGATTGTATAATTCTGCAGGTAAGTTTAAATATACAAAAATCTGTCTTATACACTCGTTCACTCAACAACTATTTATTGATTACCTACTCTGTGCCAGCCGTTGTTCTAGAACTGGGAACACAGCAACAACAAGACACACAAGCATTTATGCTCTCGTGAGCATCCATTCCGGAGGTGCTGTGCCACGCCATGCCTGTGTTCTTAACTTCCTGTCACTGAACCTCTCTAGGTCTCAGTTTTCTAATCTGTAAAAGGGGTATGAGAATAGAAAGAGCTATGTCATAAGGTCGTCATGAGTTTTTGGCTTTTGTTTGTATTTAAGGAGGTGTACATGACATAACATTGTATTAGTTTCAGGGACACAACATGATTTGATATTTGTATACATTATAAAATGATCACCGTAATACGTCTAGTTAACATCATCACCATAGGTAGTTACAAATCTTTTTTCTTGTGGTAAGGACTTTTAAGATCTACTCTCTTAGGAATTTTCAAATATGCAATACAACATTACTAGCTATGGTCACCATGCCCTACATTACATCCCCATGGCTTATTTATTTTATAACTGGAACTTTGTATCTTTTGACCCCTTCTCCCATTGTGCCCACCACCCCTACCTCTGCCTCTCGCAACCACCATTCTCTCCCCTGTGTCTATGAGTGTGGAGTTTTTGTTGTTGTTGTTATGTTTTAGATTCCATATCTAAGTGAGATCATAAAGTATTTCTCTTCCTCTGTCTGACTTACTACATTTAGCATCATGCTCTCAAGGTCCATTCATGTTGTTGCAAATGGCAAGATTTCCTTCTTGCTCATGGCTAAGTAATATATCCATCGATGGATGAGTTATTTCCATATCTTGGCTATTATAAATAATGCTGCAATATTTTTGAATTGTTCTCATTTTCTTTAGATAATGTATTTAGATAAATACCCTGAAGTGGAATTGCAGGATCATATGGCAATTCTGTTTTTTAATTTTTTTTTAGGAGGGAGTGGCAGAGGGAGAGGGAGAGAGAGAGAATCTTAAGCAGGCTCCATGCCCAGCGTGGAGCCCCACATGGGGCTTGATCTCACAACCCTGAGATTGTGTCCTGAGCCAAAATCAAGAGTTGAATGCGTAAGTGCCTGAGCCACCCAGGCGCCCCTATTTTTAAAGGAACCTTCATATGTTTTCCATAATGCACTGATTTACATTTCCGCCACCAGTGCACAAGGGTTTCCTTTTTTCCATATCCTTGCCAACACTTTATTTATTGTCTTTTTGATAATCATCATTCCAATGGTAATGAGGTGATATGTCATTGTGGTTTTAATTTGCATTTTCCTGATGATGAGTGATGTCAAGTATCTTTCATGTACCCATTGGCCACCTGTACGTCTTCCTTGGAAAAATGTCTTCTTAGCTCCTCCGTCCACTTTTTATTTAATTGGATTGTTTATTTTTCTTAATGCATTAATAGCATAAACACTTAGAACAGGGCAAAACACAGAATATGCACTGTGTATGTGATAGCTATTATTATTTGGGAGAAGTTTGAATGAGAAGCACTTTCGGGGAGAAGATAAGGAGTTTCTTTTGGATGCACGTTAACTCTGAGATGTCTGTTAAACACTCAAGGGAAGATCATTGATCAGGAGTTCAGATACATGAGTCTGGAGGTCAAAGGACAGGTCTGGGTTGGAAATGTAAACGTGGGGGTAACTGCATATGGTTAGTATTTAAAGTCATGAAACTAATTGATATCGCCAAGGGAGTGGAGGTGGAGAAGAGAAACATCCCGAGGACTGAGCCCTGGGACACCCCAACATTTAGGAGTTGTGATCTGAGCAGGAATAAGCAGGAGACTGGGCAGGGGGGCGCCAGAGTGGTAGGAAGACAGCTTGGAAAGTATAAACTCTAGGAAGCCCAGTGAAGAAAGCTTTGCAAAACAAAGGGAAGGTTAACGGTCTAATGCTCCTGATGGGTCAAGTGAAATGCGGACTGAGAGGTGGTCCTTGAAGGTAGCCACAGGAAGGTCCTGTGGGTGTGGGTGGGTGCAGCAGTCCTGGAGGTGGCAGAGGCAAATATCACTATGGAGTATGTTTCAAGGAAATTGGGAGGACATGAATTCTTCAATTCCATGAAGTATAGGCATCATTTTTGGAGATATTTCTGTAAAGGAGAAGAAGAAATGAGAGAGACTATGATGTGAAGGACATTTTCTTGTTTGTCTTTATTTTTGTAAGATGGGCTTTATTTCATTCAGCATATTCACAGTGATGTACACATATGTTCGAAGTATTCCTTTATGGGACATTTGGATAAAGTAGTCTAATCAAAGAACCGTGTAGAACTCTAGGGAAAATTGTAAGTGTTCTAGGTCATACTGCTCCATGAGGTTGGAAATCATTTCCAGTATATTGAGTCAAGTTAACTCAAGGGCCTAATAATACAGGTTATGGGTGTCTAATAGCTGATGTTATGGAAGCATTGGTGAGCCTTGTAACTGAACACATATGTTTAGTTTGGAGTGATATAGAATGGAATAGGTTATATCTGAAAGAAAACAAGAATGCTGGTAACTCAGAAGGAAGAGGTAAAAATTGAACAGTTCTTGTATAGAGTATGCTGGGAAAGGGCTTTAGTGAAGCTCCTGGACTGTCAATAAAACAAACCTGAGTGGTCTCTCTGGGGTCCCCCAATGAGAGCAGTAAACATAACATGACAGGCACCCTCACACCCCAGAGTTCAGGCCTCTGATGCCACCTTTCACCAAAAGGACCCAGAGCTTCCCTGATGTGGTCAAGGGGCCAAAAGACTTGGAGTTAAGAGAGCAACAAAAGTCTGAGACATCTAGTCGAGAAGAAGCCAGGATGCTTTTCAAGACTAGAGGGCTCTGTGGAGAGAGGGTAGGAGGCCAGCCTGTGGGGAGGACTCCCATTTGGAAGGGCAGCCAAGGAATGAGGAGTTGAGAAGGAAAATCTATCTCAGCCTTTTTGAAGAAGCTGAATCTGGGAAAACTCTTAAGTCCTGAAAAGGGAATGTTAACATGATTGTTATGATGCTCATGTGAATTTTCAGTGTTGTTTTCTAGAGAAAATGTTACATATTGATTAAACCAAAGTATGAAAGTTTCCTATTAAGATTTTGTTCAGCAAGCAAAATGACAAGCTAATTTATTTTGCCCTATCTCTTAGGCAGTTTGCACTGTTATAACAAGAATACCATAGAGTGGGTGGCTTATAAACAATAGACATTTATTTCTCACAGTTCTGGAAGCTGAGAGTCTGAGATCAAGGTGTCGGCAGATTCAGCGTCTGGTGAGGTCCACTTCCCACTTCAAGGTCATTCTTCTTGGTCTGTGCTCACATGGCAGCAGGGGTGAGCAGGATCTCTGGGGTCCCTTTTTCTGTTTCTTTTTTTTTTAAGATTTTTATTTATTTATTTGACAGAGAGAGACAGCGGGAGAGAGAACACAAGCAGGGTAAGTGGGAGAGGGAGAAGCAGGCTCCCCGCCGAGCAGGGAGCCCGTTGTGGGGCTCGATCCCAGGACCCTGGGATCATGACCTGAGCCGAAGGCAGACGCTTAACCGACTGAGCCTCCCAGGAGCCCTGGGGTCCCTTTTTCAAGGGCACTAATCCTGTTCATGAGGGTGCTACCCTCCTGACCTAATGACCTCCCAAAGGCCTCACTTCCCGATACTATCACATTGGGATCAGGTTTCATTGTATGAATTTTGGGGAGATACAAAACACCCTACAAGCCTTTGGATCTGTTCAAGTGGTTTGATTAGATACTTGGAATTTCCAAATCTTCTGTCTCTTCCCGGTAGTTTTGATTGGCATGTAGCATTGGTCAATGTGTTAAACAAAAGGTGTTGATGATAGCCTGCAAGAACTGTTTTAAACTCTTAAGGTATACACAAGCTTGCCACTGGCCAGTATAAGTAGCCAGGATGACATGTCTGCCTGCCTCTATCATAAGGAAGATAGGTCTTGTTCTTAGGCTAAAGAAATATTGGGGACATATTTTCAGCAGAGATCAAGGACAGAGATGCATTGTTCCCCTGAACCACTTCTGTTTTTTATTTGAGACTTTCATTTTTATCTCCTACTTCCTGTGGCCGCTTCGGGTCTCAAGCAAGTTAAAGAAGCTAAGAAGGAAGCTATTCCTCCTACTGTCTGAATCCCACCAAAATCGATTGCTATCCACTTCATGCTCACTGTATTTAGAGGGATAATTCCTCTCACATTTGGACTGACCAGTAAGTATCCAGGGCGCATTTCTGGAGAAAGTAGAAAACTGACACAAATAAGGAAGCATAAAATCAAGGACCTAAACTGCCCAGGGTTCATCACCTTCAGAGCCCTAGTCTCTGCCACCCTTTCTGGTTGAGCGGGAGAACCCAACTGCGATATCATAAAAAATAAATATTTGATCTTTGTCCCTGTTTCCTGGCTCTCAGCTCCTGAAACCCTTGGAATTCCCAGAGTGATAAGAGTCTTTTGTATGATAAAGCCATGAGTGGTGGCTGAGGGCATGGGGCTGGTCACCAGGAAGACCGAGGCATGATAAGAGGGTTGGAACTTTCATCTCCAAACCCAGACCTCTGGGAAGGGGGATGGGTTCGAGATCACCAGAGGACAAGGATTTAATCAATCGTGCCTACATCATGGAACTTCCATCATAAAGGAAATGATGGGGTTTTGAGAGCTGCCAGGTTTGTGAACACACTGAGGTGCTGGGAGGGTGGTGCTATTAACCGAACTCAAGGGGTTTGCCACTTGGAGTGCATCAAATGAACACAATCCAAGGAAGTGTTAAAAGTAAAGAATTTTTGGTTACTTTTTACAAGTAAGGAAACAGGGAGAAAGCTCTCAAAGCACTGTTCCCCTGTGGGGTTAGTACAGGAAACTTTTATTCAGTGTATCAGGGGCCAGGTGCATTGAGCTTGCATAGGCCCTGTGGTTCAATTGCACATGCCTAGTGTGTCAACATGCTAGTGTGTACATTGTACATTCAAAAAATAGCAGAAAACTCCACCCATAAAAGGAAATCTGAGTATTATAATGAGCTAATGATGACTTCAGGTCAGGTCAGGGGGACTTCTGCACAGGTCCTCATCTCCAATCCAGCTCACACTGGCTCATGTAAGGGGCCATCAGGCGAAACACCTAGTTGAGTGTCTCCTTGGCTGGAACTGTTGGTTCTGGAAAACAAAGCACATTCCTTCCCTATGTTTGTCCCTTCCCCTCTTCTCTTCTGCTGACAGCTTTCTGCTCTCTTATTTGAGGAGATTCCCTTGCATCCTAGCTAACCATGCACCCCATACCTTGCCCTGTGCATCTCTTCCAACTGGCTGTTTCTGAGTGGAATCCTTTATGACAAGCTGGTAACCATAAGTAAAGTGCTTTCCTGAGTTCCATGAGTTGTTCTAGTGAATTATCAAACCTGAGGAGGGGGTTGTGGGAACCCCCTGAATTTATAGCCAGTCAGAGGTACCTGTGTCCTTGCAACTGACATCTGCAGCGGGGGCAGTCTCGTGGGGCTGAGCCCTTAATTTGTTGGATCTGACACTGACCCCAGGTAGACAGTGTCAGAGCGGAACTGAATCGTAGGACACACAGCTGGAGAAGCAGTGCTGGACAAGACACCACGCATTTGGTGTCAGAAGCATTGGGAGTAAAGAGAGCTCACCAACCACAGAAGCCTGCAGCAAGGCGAGGAGGGGAGGGGAGGAACAGGGGAAAGTCAGGCAGGATCCATGCTGAGGGCCAGCAGAGTGTTCAGGTTCAACAGACAATCTTTTGGCTGAAAAACCTCATATTTAAGGGACAGATGTTGATGATTACTACTTTGACTTTCTGTAAAGTTGCAAGAGGAAAAGCAAATCCCTGCCTTCAGGAAGGGTCAGTGATGGGGTAAATGTTAAGTCTCGATCCAATCAGTGAGCAGCTGAGGACTGGTACAAAATAAAGGTGACCTTGCAGATTTGGAGGAGGAGGAAATGAGGTTGTGGATATAAAACTCAGCACAATGCCTAGAACACAACAGATTTGTCTATAGTCATCATAAGCAGAGGAAAGAAACCCAAGCTTTTTGACTTCCAGTCAACATTCAGTTTTCCTTTTATTTTGCAGCCTGAAAATTTGTTTGTTTGAATAAAACCCTCAGCCTAGAATCCAGCAAACAGGAAAAAAAAGATGCTTCATGATAATGAGATGCTACTGAGAAAATAGAAATTTATAAAATTTCAACCCACTACTTGGAAATGCAAACACATTTCATTTATTCATGGTCACTGATGTCTTTATCAGAGCTGGAACGTCTAATACATCTAAACAACACATGATTAGTCTCCATAATAGGAACGAAACAAGCTCCCAGTGAACTAATCAGCTAATCACGTTGCAGAGGGTGTTCAGTGCTTTTCCACAACAAATGTGGTATTCAGTTGGTCCCCTGATGCCTTGTGCTAATGCCACGTGGGGCATCATCTGTCCCAGCACCTGCTGATTTCAGATGCGTCAGCATCCTCAGTCACCATAGCCTGACACCCTCCAGGTACTGGGCTCAGCTCCAGGCCCTTAGTGGGGTCAGACCTGATTCCAGACTCTGAGAGATCATGGGGCCCGAAGAGTGCTGGCTGGCTTGTTTATTTGATTTAGAAAAGAGAAGGCTCCACTGTTACAGAACAAAGAGTGAAAAGCAAGCCCCTGGGCCTGGACCTGTTCCTGACTCCATTATTTTACTTACATATTTTATAATGCTTAGTCAATATGGGACATTGCTCTATTGCTTAGCAACCAAAATTGTAGTGGAAATTAGATCTGAAAGAGTCATGACAATAAGCAGGATTCTAAAGGGAGATACAGTGAAGAGAACAGTGTGGAATGACTAAGTCCAGGCTGACTCCCCTTTGTAATAATAGTCATAGTTAACATGAGCATTTTTTGAGCAAGGCACTATTCAGAGTGTTACACATTCACTATCTCATGTATTCCTCACAATAACCCTAGAGGTAGATATAATGATTGCCTCCTATTCCTCACAAGAAAATAGAGGCATAGAGAGATGAGTATTGGTCTAAGTCACTCAGCCAGTATGGGGCAGGTGCAGAATGTGAACTCCAGACCCTTGGGTTTTATGCATCAAACATACTGATCCAAGAGTGCAGTTCCTTTTTTTTTTTTTTTTTAAGATTTTATTTATTTGACAGAGAGAGACACAGTGAGAGAGGGAACACAAGCAGGGGGAGTGGCAGAGGGAGAAGCAGGCTTCCCGCCGAGCAGGGAGCCCAATGCGGGGCTCGATCCCAGGACACCAGGACCACGACCTTAGCTGAAGGCAGACGCTTAATGACTGAGCCACCCAGGCGCACCAAGAGTGCAGTTCCGTGTGCAGTTCACAGGAAAAGATGTGTTTTGGAGGCTAAATAATCCATACAGTGAACTCCGTTTTCTCCTTCACTGAGAGACACAGTCATAGATCACTGTAACAAAGATGAAGGCCACTGTTTGGCTCTGTTATTTTTACAAAATGGATAAAGCATCATTGTTTTTACTGGTTGTAAAACAAAATATGTGCTTATTATAAAGTATACAAATAATATAGGACTGTAGAAAGTGAAACCCCCAAATGCACATATAGCCGTATATAATCCCATTTGCCACAGATGCCAGCGATAGTCAGTGTTAATAATTTTTCTAAACATGGAATATTAAAAAAAAATACAGCCGACTTTTGTTTCCAGCCACAACAAACTAGCTTGCACTGAGACAAGTAGACACACAGGTTTATGAAAAAGCAAAAGTAACAACCTGTTTCAGGGACAAATCTTCCATACAGAAGAATTTCCAGTTAGGTAAATAGATACCCCACCCCCAATCGTGAGTGGAGCTTAATTCTCCCTGAGTGTGGGCTGGAAGTGGGAAGACCCACTTCCAAAAAATATAGTACTGCAAGGGAAAAAGGGTACCTTTATGGTGGAGAAACCTGACAGACACTAAGTGACCAAATTAACATCACTAGTGTAAGTCATGTTGACATCATGTACTGTCTTAGCCTGTTTGGGTTGCTATAACAAAATACCACAGACTGTGTGTAGAGGCTGCTTTTAGCAACAAGCTTGAGCAATGGAAACTTGAGCAAGGCACGAGGGCCTACAGAGACCACCGAGCTGAATGCAAAGCAGGCTCAGTAAGTAGTACTGAGTACCCACCTTGAAATAGCCATAGGCCCTAAATGACCAAGGGGCTACTAACAACTAGCCACAGTCACCAAAAAGGGGGGGAAATTCTCTACCTTCCCATACTTGCTCACTCCACCCTATAACTATAGCCCTTCACCACCACCTCGCTGCGGACAGTCTCTCCTTTGAAATTATTCAGTAAAATTCTATCTCCTTTGTGCTGCCTTGGCTGAATTCTTGCCCCCCTCCCTCCCCATGCCCCGACCTCCATCCAATTGGAATGCACCACATTTGGTGGCCCCTATGGGGAACCTCTGGTGGTCTGGGACTCTCCCTGCATTCTCCAGGAATTTCTTGGGACTTTTCCTTAGTGGACCAACTCTAGAACTCCTTGGGGAACTGATGCCCTCTGGCGGAAGTTACTCCCCCGGGGGAGTTGGATCCAAAGCCCCAAGGGGAGCCTGCTTGACAGCCTTTGCCGGAAAGGGTTAGGGATTTCCCCTCCTGTCCTTCGGAGGGATCTTTCCCTCCCTCTCCTTTCTCTTGTCAGCCCTTCAGTGGTCTAATCCTATTACTCCTCAGACAACCGAAGGTCTCTGGCCAGGGCGGCTCCCTGGTGTGGTCTGAAGGTCTGAGGACAAACAGGTTGAACTGTCCTTGCCTACGAGGACAAAGGACCTCTTTCCTCTCCTCTCCCACTCCCTCTCTTCTGAGGCCTCCATTCCCCTTGTGCAGCGCCGTTGGCAGCGGCAGCTCAACCCGGGGGGAATCTACACATGCTACAGACTCGGTTGGGACCCCTTCCTGATGCCGGCTGACTCCCAGCTACCTTGCTTCGTTTGCCCTCCCCCCTTCCTTTGTTCCCACTTGTCCAGCCGCCATCTTGATCTAGGAGCAAAACATATTCCTCCACATCTGAGTCGTGAGTCCCCCCCTCCTTTTCCTGACCTGGTTTGGCCACCTGGTGTTCAGCTTTTCCTGTTGCAAGGGATGGCCCAGCAGGGATTGCTGTTGGCGTCTGTCACAGTCCTCTCCTTAGTGGGACACCTCAGTGAAGTCAGTTGCCTCATATAAGGTCCGGTCCTTTCTCAGGTCAGTTGGACGCCCTGACTGAAATCGCGACCACTAGTTGGAGCTCCATTCCCTTTAGTGGGATGCCCCTTTGGGAATGAGTAGCTGGTCTTTACCCCTATGGGACAAACCCCAATACACTGAGATCACATCCTGAGCCAAAGGCAGAGGCTTAACCACTTAACCCTTAACCGACTGAGCCACCCAAGCACCCCATGTTTACACTTTCTTATCAAGAGCAAACCAACAATCCAAGGAAACAAGGGACAAACAGTTCTATTCCTTTGGACTCACCCTTGAGCTATATTCTTAAAAACTGGAACAAATTTGACCCCCAAAGCCAGAGGAAAAATTCTCTTTCATGTTTCATGTTACGTTTCATGTTTTCATGTTACGTTGTTTCATGTTACGTTTCCTGGCCTCAGTATAAACTCCCAGATCAAGAAGTATGGCCCCTCCATGGAACCCTTTCTTGTAACACTATAAGAAAAGTTGACCTCTTTTGCCAGAACTCCTCCAACGGGTGGGAGGTCCCATATATGCAAGCCTTCATGGCATTGTCCCAAAACTCCTGACCTCCACAAAAACCGTAGAATGTGCTTTGCTCAGTTTCATGGCACTTCTGACCCTGTGGACATTCTAGATGACCCATCTTTTATTCTACCCTATCATCTTTTCCCTACCCCTGAAGGCCCAGGGGCTCCCCTGGACTTAAACCACCCACTTTAGATTTTCCCAAAGGTACCCCAGGTAAAAGTTAACAGTGGGGAACAAATTGATCGACTTTTAGTGGACACAGATACAACATACTTGGTATTAAAGCTAATTCAAGGTTGTTGATGTAAATATGAATCATGGAACACTACATCAAAAACTAATGATGTAATGTATGGTGATTAACATAACATAATAAAAAATAATAGTAATAAAAAATAAAAAATAGACATGTTTTTATAGTTATCCACATTAAATATAAAACTTCTATTCATCAAGGTTTACTAAAGGACAAATAAGCTCAGGTTATTTCTGCTGCAATTTGTCAGCAAAAGATAGCTTAAAATGATGGTTAATTTTGTCTATCTCATAAAATTCTCATGGATAATTGTTAAGATCACTTTCAAAATCTATGGTAACCTGAAACTTTAAAGTTTTGCTAAGTCAAATGATAGATTAGGTTGAATTCATTAGAATCTAAGTCTTTTCCAAATAAGATAAAATACTGAAACATTAATTACTAAACATAAGGTTTATCTGCTTTTGACTTCTTATTGCATAGAAATTAAAGATACTTGGGTCTGTTGGAAAACATGCTTTGTGCCTTATTAAAAGATTGTACCATGGGGGCACCTGGGTAGCTCAGTAGGTTGAGTGTTTGACTCATGATTTCGGCTCAGGTCATGATCTAAGGTCATGAGATTGAGCCCCAAGTTGGGCTCTTTGCTCAGCATGAGTCTGCTTGACATTCTCTCTCTCTCCCTCCCCCTCTGCCCTTCCCCACGCTTGTGCACAATCTCTCTCTAAAATAAATAAATAAAATCTTTAAAAAAAGATTATTCTATGAAAATGCATATTTATAAAAATTATGAAATGTATTCATAAATTTGCCATCTAAAGAATCGTGTTGTAATAGCTCACAATTGCTTACTACTGGAGACTAAGGTTTCTAAGAGTTAAAATTCTGCTAAATGTAATTAAGACTGATGGAATAAGGAAAGCAACTCTATATAGTAAAGTAGGAGATGTGTAAGAAAAGTATATAAGAAGTGAGAATACATTTTTGTTGATGACAAAGAAAGCAATTTTGTCCTAAATGAGACTGGTTATTTAGAGAGAAAAGGCTTAGGACAAAATCTAAATGCAAAAGAAAGTTGTAGAAGGTTTGTGAAGGAAAAGCTTTAGAAAAGAATTAAATGTGTAGTCAGGACCAAAATTTGAAATGAGTGAATTTTTAAAGTACACTGGTATAAGATTGAAATTCTGCTTTACTCTCTGTTAAAAAGGACAAAGTTTCCTTGGATGGTTGGTCTGCTCTTGATAAGAAAGTGTAAACATGGGGTGCTTGGGTGGCTCGGTCGGTTAAGGGTTAAGCGGTTAAACCTCTGCCTTTGGCTCAGGATGTGATCTCAGGGTATTGGGATCAAGCCCCTGCTCAGCAGGAAGTCTGCTTCTCCCTTTCCCTCTGCCTCCTCTTCCACCCAACTTGTGCTCTATCTCTCTCAAAAAAAATAAATAAATAAAGTCTTTAAAAAAAAAAAGTGTAAACAAAAGTGTTTTTTTTTTCTTTTCTTTTCTTTATCCACCCAGATGACCAAAGTTTCTGTTTTGTCTTTATCAGGTCTCTGATTACTGAAAGTTAAAAATTCTCAAAATTTATAATGATCTATAATCCTATTTAGGCACGTGCTTTAAAATTTTCTGAGGGTTCTAACAAACTTCCCCAAGATTTCAATTGTAAATGAAGTCTTTTTGACTAATTAGGCTTGTTTATTTGATATGTTACTTGGGAAGCACTCAAACAAATAATGATAAGCCTTAGGCTGTATTGTATGGGTAAATGCTATAACTGTTCAAAAAAATATATGAAATTCCTGAAGTTTTAATGTCTTGCTTATAAGGTCATGACTTGATAATCTGATTACTGAAGTGTTGTGTGTCATAGAAATAACTAGATTTCCTTGTCAGCTACATTATAATGAATTCTCATATCAGATCTCTAACCATGTCCATTTTTTGAGTCTTTTGTCATTTATAGTTACTGTTCTGATGCTCTTGCAGAATGAGTTTTGTCTTTAAAGAGATTCATGAAAAGGACTTTTGACAAATACAGGTTTTTGATATCTTTAAAATCATAAAGCTAAAATGGGTAAGAATTTCCAGGACTAACAGAAAGGCTGCATCCAAACAACTAGAATTAGTAATATGGGACTGAATGAATTGAGGAAGGTGATTATAGTTTTTGTGACTCTTATTTAAAACATTGTTGGTTTCTAATATTTGTTCTTCCAGATTGAGAAAGTTTTCCCTTAAACTATCTATGACTTACGGAAATGTGATAAACTATTCCTTTGTGAACAAATTGAAACATTTAACTTTTCTCCCTTGCCTGAACCCTCTGAAATTCAGAGACTCTTACTGAATATTCTTTCTTCCATGGCAGTCATAATTATTTGCGTAAATTCAATGAGAATCTGTTCTCCTTGTAACAGGACACCATTAGAAACATTGGTTATTTTACCAAGGTTTTGACTGGAGTGTCATATTTGAGAGAGATATGCATAGACTCAGATATCACCAGATAGCTTTAAGGAACTAAGATTGACTTTATGGAGCCAATGAAGCCCCTTGAAAATGTTGGCCAGATAACTTGCTTACAGAGTTCCCAGCAGCCTTACCAGGTGAGTTAAAATGTGAGTAAAAAGTCCTGGCAGATGCAGGAAATCTCAGGATATTTTGGGGACCTTAAGAAAAGGAATTCACCCAAATCTACAGGTATTGCAAGCATGTCTGATAGCAAGTATTTGGCTTGGCTTCTGCCCTCCAGAATCTATTAAAAGTTCAATCTAGAAAAGTTTCAATCTTATGAAAAGTTTCAGTGAAGCAAGTTTTAAAGAATCTATATGATCAATCACTATTCTTGATAAGCTCATGTAAATATTTAGACCAAGTTTGTTAAAATTGGACTTGTTTTTCAAATGAAATAGTCTTGATTTGGCTATCTTTGGAGATGAGGGTGATTTTAGAGAGAAAAGTTATGTTTCAATAATGCATCTTTGAGGATGTTAAATTCTAATTCTGATTAATTGTCTTTGAATGCTTATTGTTTGCCACAGTAGCCTGTGTATAGACAATATTTGTGCTTGTTACTCTGTGGAGCTAATAACAGGACCCTATGGACATATGTTTGTTTGAGCAGCTGGAAAACAGGATGGACTGCACACAGTTGTATAACTCAACTATCACCTTGACAAATTCTGTGTGGCTGGGATGACAAAATCACTCCTTAAAAGCTGGAGTGTACCCCCACTCTATAGGATTAACTATGGACTTACGGAGATGGAGATAATAGGTGGCCTCACTTATGACTGGACTGGATGAAGCACTTGGGGATGCCCTTGTCTCCTGAGACAGGTCATCTCCCACCTGCCAGTGATTCCTCATACTTATGATATTGTTAAGGCTAGACATAAACAAAGAGGGTTTCTTGAAGGTTTTATCCCTTAGCCATATTGTCCTAGGAGCCATCTCTATTGATTGTAGGTAGACGCTTTAGTCAAGCATACACTGTCCATCTTTAACTAAGCCCAACCCACAATCACCCACAAATTCAAAAGGTGGCCTTCCAAAACCAAATGGCCCTTCTGACTACAGATCAAGGAAGAGCCTATGCTTTATTAATCAGAATGTTATGTTACTCCAGATTACCACAAAAATGTGACAGGATGACCAGAAGACGTGAATACTCAAAGTGGCACTTTAAAGGATCCCTCCCTCTCTCTTACAGGTTAGCTAAAAACTCCTGGACTGGAGGAGGATTTTGTCAACCATCAGAGGTCTTTTATTCAGGCTTCTCTTTCTCATAATGATAAGAATTTTATTTTGTTGTCTTTTCTGATGTTTCTCCACTTGGTGCCAAGATTCCGTTACTGCCATAACTTCAAGTACGCAGATGATCCTCTCCACTCAGGGAGATTCATATATGTTTTCCACCTTGGATTTGGCTGCTCCACCTTTCATAATTCCTACATATACATTTCCACTGACCAATGTTGACCGATATAGGTAGGGACGACATCTCTACACCCCTCATTCTGCAGGAAGAAGCTACTGAAGATGAGACCTCTGCCTAAATGCCAAAGATTTGTCATTGTTGGTTTGCCAGGGGGAATATAGAGGCTGCTTTTAGGCAACAGGCTTGAGCAATGGGAACTCGAGTAAAGCACAAGGGCCCACAGTGACCACCAAGCCGAAGGCAAGCAGCCTCATTAAGTAACTCACCCTGAAATGGCTACAGGCCCTAACTAATCAATGGGCTACTTACAACCAGGCACAGTCACCAAAAAAGGAGAAATTCCATACATTCCTGTACTTCCTCACTCCACCCTATAACTATAGCCCCTCACACCACTTCGTGGCAGACAGTCTCTCCTTTGCTATCTGTCCACTGCTCCCTTGCAGCGTATTCAGTAAACTTCTATTTCCTTTGTTCTGTCTTATGTGAATTCTTTTACTGCCAGCACTGCCAGCCCCCATCCAATTGGAATGCACCACACTGTGTGGCTTAAACAACAAATATTTATTTCTCACAGTTCTGGAGGGTGGACATCAAGATCAAGGTGATGGCAGATTCTGCTTCTAATGAGAGCCCTCTTCCTGGCTTGCAGATGACCACCTTCTTTTCTCTCTGTATTCACATGGCAAAGAGAGGGAGAGAAAACAAGCTGTCACTTACCTAAACTTAATAGGCATTAATCCCATCATGAGGGCCCTATTCGCACAACCTCATCTAAATCTAATTACTTCCCAAAGGCCTTACCTCCAACCTACAAATTTAGGCCGATACAACCATCCAGTCCATAACATGTACCCCTTGATATGACGTAATGAGAATGGTACTTTTCATCTGTGGTACTCTTCCCCCAAACCAATAATACCATCTGATCTATGAGAAAATAATGGACAAGCCCAAATTGAGAAACAGTCTACAAAATCCCTGACTAGTACTTCTCAAAACTACCAAGGTCATGAAGAACAAACAATAAAGATTGATAAAACTGTTATAGACCATGTTACAGGCCTGACAACTTAGTGTGGTACCTGGATTATAGGAACAGAAAAACCTGGTGAAATCTGAATAATGTCTGTCAATTACTTACTAGCATTGTATTAATGTTAACTTACTGGTTTTGACAAACCTAACAAGGTTAGGTAAGACGTCAACATCAGGGGAAACTGGATGAAGGATATACAGGAACTCTGTACTATTTTGCAACTTTCTGTAATTAAAAAAATTATTCAAAAAACAGTTTTATTTACACATCTTTGTTGTTTGAAGAAAGCTGGGACTTAAAGAGCCAAAATCCCTAAGAAAAAGGGAGGTGCACTGAAGTGAGCCTGGCCCTATGCCCAGTTCCCCTTTGAGGCATTAGCCATAGGGCTAATAAGTGCCATAGGGCTGAGAGGCGCAGAGGCTTTTGTGCTGGGTCTTTCCTGATTCATAAGCAGTGTCGGTCCTGAAGTCTTAGAAACTAAGCAGGGTCCTCAGCAGTCTTACATGATGAGGAAGAGCAAGGTTGAAGTTCAGGGCTCACCAAGGAGTTATAAGGACCTCGGGGCTCCAATTAGTATTGCAGAAGAGCTACACCTGAGGAATGAAGGTGAAATGGAAATAGTATGATCCTTCTAAAGACTAAAACTTGGTTTCAAACCAACTCAGGCTCAGATTGGACTAAGGTGATCCACACTTACTCAAACTGTGGCCAGAGGCAAAAACAAATCCTCTCTGGAGGAAAGTAACATCATCACAGCCTCAAATTATTTCTACAATTTTTTTTATACACGACATATGGCATTCAGTAAAAAAATCTAAGTGACGTGGGATATGGTAGAAAGGCTAAACATACATAGAATTGGAATTTCATCAAAATGAGAGAAAAAAAGAGAATGGAAAAGCAGTTCTATCTGAAGAGAATATGGCTGAGTGGTGAAAGATATCAAGTCATAAATCCAAGAAGGTCTTTGAGTGTCAAGAATATATAAAGAAATACACATCTAGTTACACTGTACTAAAACTACTGGAACTCAGAGACAAAGAACACTCTGTAAAAGCAACCAGAAGAAAAAAGACACATACTTTCAAAAGAACAACAAAAAGATTGGCAATTCTTCAACAGAAATTATGGAAGCCTAGAGGACAATTCAATGGAATCTTTATGGAGCTCAAACAAAATAACCCCAACCTAGACTTCTAGTCTCAGTGAAAATATCTTCCAAAATGAAAGTAAAGTAAATATATTTCCAGTCAAACAAAAACTGAGAACGCATTTCTAGGAGATGGGAATAAAAGAAATACTATGGAGATCTACAATAGGATTAACAGCTGACTTCTCATCAGAAACCATGAAGGCCAGAAAGCAGTGTAAAGACATATTCAATATGCCAGGGATAGAGGGAGATTATCAACCAAGAATTCTATATCCAGCAAAACTATAACTCAAAAAATTTAGACATTCACAGAAAATTAATCATCAGTAAATCTTCTCTATAATTAATACTAATGGGGATCTTTCATGCTGAAATAAAATGACACTCGGCAATAACTTGAACACACACAAAGAAATAAAGAGTACCAGTGAAAGTAACAACATAAATCAATATAAAAGATAGCATAAATGTATTTTTGTTTGTAACTCTTTCCTGCTGCTTTCTGTTTTAAAAGACAACTATATAAAACAATAATTATAAAACTCTGTTAGTGGGCTTATAATGTACAAAGATGTAATTTGTATGACACCAAAAGCACAAAGGAAGGGCAAAGGTTTGGAGTTATACTGGAGCAAAATTTTTGTATAAGATTGAGATGAAGTTGGTATTAATCCAAACTAGATTGTTTTACATTAAGATGTTAATTGCAATCCTCAGGGAAACCAAGAAGCAGAAGCAGAAGCAGAAGCAGAAGGAGACAAGAAGAAGAAGAAGGAGAAGGAGAAGGAGGAGGAGGAGGAGGAGGAGGAGAGGAAGAAGGAGGGAATTAAGCTAATACACTACAAAATATCAATTTAATGTAAAAGGAAACAGTAACCCTGAAATAGTAGAAGAAAAAAACATATAAGATATGTAGAAAACAAATAGCAAAATGGCAGGCATAAATTCTACCTTATTAATAGTTACATAAAATATAAGTGGGTTAAACACTTCAATCAAAAGGAAGATATCGGAAAAATGGATTTTAAATGATCCAACACTGTGCTATATACAAGAGACACATTTTAGATTCAAAGATACAATAGGTTAAAAATAAAAGACTGGAAAAAGACATACCATGTCAAAATTAGGCAAAGACTGTTAGAGTGGTTATACTAATATCAGACAAAATAAATATTAAGACAAAAATTTTTACTAGAGACAAAGAAAGGCATTTTATAATGATAAAAGATTCAATCCATCAGGAAGATGTAACAGTTATAAGCATATATGCACCTAACAACAGAGCCCCCAAATACATAAAATACAAGAGAAAATACATAAAATATCATAAAGAGAGGGAGCAAAGTAAATGGGGTTAAAATGTTCTAAGGACCTTCCACCATCCAGAAATATAAAGTACCAATTTATATGATATTCCAGTAGTCAAGAATGCATATTGTAATCTCTAGGGTAACTCCATGAATAAAAGAATGTATCACTTCCCCATCAAAATACCATCCACTTTTTTCAAAGAAATGGAATAAATAATCCTAAAATTTGTATGGAACCAAAAGAGACCCCGAATAGCCAGAGGAATATTCAAAAAGAAAAGTAAAGCTGGCAGCATCACAATTCCGGACTTCCAGCTCTATTACAAAGCTGTCATCATCAAGACAGTATGGTACTGGCACAAAAACAGACACATAGATCAATGGAACAGAATCGAGAGCCCAGAAATGGACCCTCAACTCTATGGTCAACTAATCTTCGACAAAACAGGAAAGAATGTCCAATGGAAAAAAGACAGTCTCTTCAACAAATGGTGTTGGGAAAATTGGACAGCCACATGCAGAAGAAGGAAACTGGACCACTTCCTTACACCACACACGAAAATAGACTCCAAGTGGTTGAAAGACCTAAACATGAGACAGGAGTCCATCAAAATCCCAAAGGAGAACACAGGTAGCAACCTCTTCGACCTCAGCAGCAGCAACTTCTTCCTAGAAACATCGCCAAAGGCAAGGGACGCAAGGGCAAAAATGAACTATTGGGATTTCATCAAGATAAAAAGCTTTTGCACAGCCAAAGAAACAGTCCACAAAACCAAAAGACAACCGACAGAATGGGAGAAAATATTTGCAAATGACATATCAGATAAAGGGCTCGTATCCAAAATCTATAAAGAACTTATCAAACTCAACACCCAAAGAACAATTAATCCAATCAAGAAATGGGCAGAAGACATGAACAGACATTTTTCCAAAGAAGACATCCAAATGGCCAACAGACACATGAAAAAGTGCTCAACATCACTCGGCATCAGGGAAATCCAAATCAAAACCTCAATGAGATACCACCTCACACCCGTCAGAATGGCTCAAATGAACAAGTCAGGAAACGACAGATGTTGGCGGGGATGTGGAGAAAGGGGAACTCTCCTACACTGTTGGTGGGAATGCAAGCTGGTGCAACCCCTCTGGAAAACAGTATGGAGGTTCCTCAAACAGTTGAAATTAGAGCTACCATACGATCCAGCAATTGCACTACTGGGTATTTTTCCCAAAGATACAAATGTAGGGATCCGAAGGGATATGTGCACCCCAATGTTTATAGCAGCAATGTCCACAATAGCCAAACTGTGGAAAGAGCCAAGATGTCCATCGACAGATGAATGGATAAAGAAGAGGTGGTATATATACACAGTGGAACATTATGCAGCCATCAAAAGGAATGAGATCTTGCCATTTGCAACGACGTGGATGGAACTGGAGGGTGTTATGCTGAGTGAAATAAGTCAATCAGAGAAAGACATGTATCATATGACCTCACTGATATGAGACATTTTTAATCTCAGGAAACAAACTGAGGATTGCTGGAGTGGTGGGGGGTGGGAGAGATGAGGTGGCTGGGTGACAGACATTGGGGAGGGTATGTGCTATGGTGAGCGCTGTGAATTGTGCAAGACTGTTGAATCACAGATCTGTACCTCTGAAACAAATAATGCAACATATGTTAAGAAAAAAGAAAAAGAAGAAGATAGCAGGAGGGGAAGAATGAAGGGGAGTAAGTCAGAGGGGGAGACGAACCATGAGAGACGATGGACTCTGAAAAACAAACTGAGGGTTCTAGAGGGGAGGGGGGGATGGGTTAGCCTGGTGATGGGTATTAAAGAGGGCACGTTCTGCGTGGAGCACTGGGTGTTATGCACAAACAATGAATCACGGAACACTACATCAAGAACTAATGATGTAATGTATGGTGAACTAATAGAAATGGAAAATGTGTTTTTTTAAATTTTATTGTTATGTTAGTCACCATACAATACATCATTAGTTTTTGATGTGATCCACGATCCACTGTTTTCGTATAACACCCAGTGCTCCATGCAGGATGTGCCCTCCTTAATACCCAGCACCGGGCTAACCAATCCCCCCTCCCCCCTCCCCTCTAAAACCCTGTTTGTTTCTCAGAGTCCATAGTCTCTCATGGTTCATCTCTCCCTCCAATCCCCACCCCCCCATTTTCCCCTTCCTTCTCCTAATGTCCTCCATGCTATTCCTGATGTTCCACAAATAAGTGAAACCATATGATAACTGACTTTCTCTGCTTGACGGAAAATGTGTTTTTAAAAAAACTAATCCAGGAGAAGAAAAAAAGAAAAGTAAACATTAAGTCAGTCAGTTGTAGATTAAATGGTAGATTTAAAACTTCAATATATAAATAGCTATATTAAGTGTAAATAGACTATGCTAATTAAAGGATAAAGATTATTAGTTGGGATTTTTAGAACTATATGTTGTTTATAAGAGATGATCTTAAATATAAGGATACAGAAAATTTGGATACAAGAGAATGAGAAAAGATACAAACATTAGCATTAACCAAAAAGAAACGTTAACCAAAAGGAAACTGAGAGGTGATTCTAATATCAGACAAAGTAAACTATAAGCCAGAACATTATCAGAAATAAAGAGAGGCATTATCAGAAAAAGAGAGAGTAATAAAAGGGTCCATCCACTAGCACTATGTAACAACTCTAAATCTGTAAGCACCTAACAACATCTCTAATAATACAAAGTAAAAGCTATCAAATTAAAAGGAGAAATAAATTCACATCATACCAGGAGATTTTAACACAAGTTTCTCATAACTGATAAACAGACTAAAAATCAATAGGTATACAAACAACTCAAACAACATGATAACTGCATTTCACCTCATGACCATATATAGAACACTACACTCAACAACTGCGTAATATACATTCTTTTCAAGTATACATGGGAAAAAAATTAAGTGAAAGTATATTTGGCCGTAAAGCAAGTCTCGACAAGTTTCAGAGAATTAAAATCATATGGAATGTGTGGCTCTGACTACAGTGGAAATAAGCTAGATATGAATTACAAAAAGAAAACTAGAAAGGTTCCCAAGAGTTTGCAGTTTAAGCAATATACTTATTAATAACCCATGGATCAGAAAAGAAATCACAAGAAAAATTAGAAAGTATTTTGAAGGAAATTATAAAAACAACACATTAATACTTCTGGGCTGCTGTGTAGGAGATGCTTAAAAAAAAACAGTATAGCCCCAAATGCATGTATTAGAAAAAAATTCATACCCAAAAGCATTATATAAATATTCCAGATCAAGTAGTTAGAAAATAGCAAATTAAAAGCAAAGAAAGTATAAGGGAGGCAATGATAGAGATAGCAACAGAGATTAAGAAAGTTGAAAACAAATATAGAGTAAAGAGCATCAAAAGATTTACATTTATAAGCCTCCTAGCAAAGGTGATTTAGAATAAAAATAGGAAAGACACAAAATATCGATACCAGGAACAAACTGGAACGTTATTACAGATCCCACACATTATAAACAATATGGCAGTGAACGTGAAAATCTAAATAGACAAATTTCTAGAAAAACACAATTTACCAAAATTGACACAAGGTAAATATAAAGTATCTTAACCATATTCCCAAAGAAATCAAATCTGTAGTTAAAAACCCTCTTACAATGAAAATGTTAGGCCAGGTGATGTCCTTGATGAAAATACCAAGCATTTAAAGAAGAAACAACACCAATCATAAACTCTTTCATAAAATAGGTGAAGAAACATTTCCTAGCTTGTATTATGAGATCACATAACCTTAATCCCGAAATCTGATAAGGACAACAAAGGAAACAACAAAGGAAAATTACCCACTGAACTTTCTCAGAAACATAGATGTACCAAAAAAAAAAATCCTAAAAAAAGAAAATAGCAAAACAATTTAGCAACATATAAGAAGAATAACAGAGGGTTACTGAAGGGGAGGTGGGGGGCATGGGTTAAACGTGTGATGGGGATTAAGGAGGGCACTTGTGATAAGCACTAGGTGTTGTATGTAAGTGATGAATCACTAGATTCTACACCTGAAACTAATATTACACTGTATGTTAACTAACTGGAATTTAAATAAAAACTTCTAAAAAGGGGCACCTAGGTGGCTCAGTCGGATAAGCGCCTGCCGTTGGATTAGGTCATGATGATCCCAGAGTCCTGGGATCAAGCCCCACATCAGGCTCCCTGCTCAGCGGGAAGCCTACTTTTCCATCTTCTGCTCCCCCTGATTGTGTGTTTTCTCTCTCTGTCAAATAAATAAATAAAATCTTAAAAAAAAAACTTGGAATAAAAAAAGAAACTACAAAAAACAAAACAAAAAGGGTAATATATCAAAGCAAAGTTGGGTTTATTCCAGGAAAAAAAGGTAGGTCTAACAGTTAAAAACCAATCACTGTAACTCAGTATGTCAATAAAATGAAGAAGAAAATTGCATAAAACATCAATATATACAGAGAAAGCATTGCTAAAATTCAATCCCATTCACAATAAACACATGGCAAACTAGGAATAGATGGGAACTTTTTTTAAAACACATCTTAAAGAGAATTATTTTAGACTTAGAGAAAAGTTGCAAAAATAGTGCAGAGCGTTCCCATATACTCTTAACTATCTGTGATCTTACAGTAATCTTACACAACCACAGTGCAAATCAGGAAATTATCACTGATACAATATGGCTAATGAATTTATAGAACTTATTCACATTTTTCTAGTTTTCCCATTAATGTCCTCTTCTGATTCAGGATCCAATCCAAGATCCCACCTTGCTTCTACTCATCACGTCCTTTACTCCAACTTGAGACAGTTCCTTCCTTGGTCTTTATTTTTCAGGACCTTAACACTTCCAAAGAGTATTACAAAATGATGCTGTGCCAGGAGGGAATTTTCTTAATCTGACAAAGAATGTGTTTTTAAAATCTACAACACACTTCACATCCAAGAGGGTGGCTATAATCAAAAAAGTAGAGAATAGCAAGTGTTGATAAGGAAGGGCGTGGAGACACTGTACCCCTCACACATTGCTGGTGGGGTATAAAATGGTGCAGCTGCTGTGGGAAGCAGATAAGTGATTCCCCAAATACACACACACACACACACACACACACACACCAATTTGGTGGTTAAACACAGAATTAGTATATGGTTCAGCTATTCCACTCCTGTGTATATGCCCCAAAAAATTGAAAACAGGGACTCAGACAAATCCTTGTATGTGAATGTTCACAGCAGCACTACTCACAATAGGCAAACAGACGAAGACAACTCAAGTGTCGGTCAAGAGATGCCTGGATAAACAAATCATGGTAGGTACACACAATGGAATATTATTCCACAAAATGAAATGAAGTCCCAATAGAAGCTACCACATGGATGAATCTTGAAAATGTCATGCTAGGAGAAAGAAGTCAAACACAAAAGATAACATACTGTATGATTTCATTTAGTATGTGAAATATTTAGAACAAGCAAATCCATAGAAACAGAAAGTAGATTGGTAATTGCCAGAAACAAGGATTTTGGGGGAACGGGGAGTAATTGCTTAATGGGCACAGGATTTTATTTTGTAATAATGGGAATGTTTTGGAAGTAGACAGAGGTGGTGGTTGCAAAAATACTGTAAATTACTAAATGCCACTCAATTGTTCTCTTGAAAGGAGTTAATTTTATGTTATCTGAATTTCATCTCAAATTTTAAAATTCTACAGCAAACATCATACCTGATGGTGGAATGTAACATTCCACTAAGTTTGGAAGAGAGATACCCATTATCACCAGTTCCATTTAACACTGTAGTAGAGGTCTTAGCCAGGGCAATCATTTTAAAGAAGAAAAAGGGGGGCGCCTGAGTGGTACCTAACTCTTGGTTTCAGCTCCAGTCATGATCTCAGGGTCGTGAGATCAAGCCTGCGTACAGCTCCACCCTAGGTGCGGAGCCTGCTTAAGATTCTCTCCCTCTCCTTCTACCCCTCCCCTACTTGCCCATGTGCGGGCTCTCTCTTTCTCTCAAAAAAAAGCAGCAGGAGGAGGGGGAAGGGGAAGGGGAGGAGGAGGAGGAAAAGAAGGGAAAGAAAAAAAGGAAAGGAAGGAAGAAAACGAAGGAGTGGGGGTGGAGGTGGGGTGGAGGAAGGGAAGGGAGAAATAGAATGCACAAGGATCAGTAAGGAAGAAATAAAAACTGTCATAACACCTAGATGGCAGTATTATATACCTAGAAGATCTAAACAAATCTACAGATAAAATGTTACAATCTATAAGTGAATTTAGAAACAAGGTCAAAAATTTTTTAAATCCATTGCATTTCCATCTCATTAAAAATTGAAGAAAAAGTCAAATACCATATACCATACCAGCAACGACAGAAACATAAAGGAATAAAGATAACAAAACTGTGCAGAAACTTTAGGCAGAAAATGACAAAAATTTATGGGGGAATATTAAAGAAGACTTAGAAAAATGAAAGGATATCTTAGGTTCACTGAGGTAAAGTTCAGACACAGATCAAACTCATTTTTGATATTAGAAGTCAGAGGAATGGTCCTCTGGGGAAAGGAAAATGGCTGACAGGGGCACAAGGGGGGTTCTGGGGTTTCTTCTGGTAATATGCCTGAATGGCAGTTATAGGAGTATGCTCACTTTGTGAAAATTCATCAAGGTGTACATTTTTTTGTTTATGTTCAATAAATTTGTTTACTTTTAAGTGAGTGTAGCTCACACACCAATCTTCAATACGTATAAATAGAGATGTACAAAAAAACCCCAGGGGCGCCTGGGTGGCGTTGGTTAAGTGTCTGCCTCCGGTTCAGGTCATGATCCCAGGGTCCTAGGATGTAGTCCCGCCTCAGGCTTCCTCATCAGCGAGGAGCCCGCTTCCCCCTCTCCCTCTGCCACTTCCCCTTGCTTGTGTTCTCTCTCTGTCAAATACATAAATAAAATCTTAAAAAAAAAAATCTTGTGTTGCCCTTTGCTTATGCAGGCTGCAACTCTAACCTTGCTTGAAACCTCCTACCACTTTCTAGCTCTTCCGTGGAGTCTGCAAAGGGAAACCTCCCAGTATTTACAAAGTCATCTGCCAAACATTTCAACTTCTGCAAATACCAGAAAAACAGGTGTATAGTCAAAACCCAAATCCAAGTTAGGGTCAGTCGGGAGATCCTGCTGTCCAAAATAAGACCATATACGGCAATTTGCTTTCTGAATTTACCATAGATTTTTCCCCTTATTTAAATCCACCTTATTCCCTTGAATAGTTGTATAATAATCTGTTCTATGGCTTTACAGAATTTTTCCTAACACATCACCTTTTAAAAGGCATTTAAGTTTTCAACTTTTTGCATTTGTAAAAAAAGTCTCCCAGTGAATATTCTAGCACATACATCTTTTCCATTTGACTATTCCTTTTTATTAGAATAAATGATTTGAAGTTAAAATAATAAGGCAAAAGGGGCCCAGGCAGATAAGGGTTTGGATACATGTTACAAGCTTGTCTGCAAAAAGGCTGTCAGCATTTACTCCACCCCTTGGCCAACACTCTCTACTGTCAGTCTTTCGAATCCTTGCCAAATCTGATGCATGAAAATAGCAGCTTGTCAGCTTACTTACTTACTTACCATTTCTGTAACTGTAAGCAAGGTTGAACATAGATCTAGTGATCATTTGTAGTTCTGTTGTGGAATGTCCCATTTTTAGTGAGGTCCACTTCTTATGAATTTTAAGGGCTGTTCACATATGACAAAGATTAACCATATTTTTATCACATATGAAGTAACTACTATTTCTCTTACTTGATACCTTGTGTGTGTCAACTCCTTTCTAGACTGTTCACAGTAACATCAAGTATCTCTGGATGTTAAGAACGTAGGTTACGTGAACTTATTTTTACTTACCTGTATTTCCACCCATGTGGACAAGAAGGCATGATGGTATAGTGGTTAAGAGCAGGGACTCTGGAGCCCGACAGCTCTGTTACTTCTGAGCCCCATGACTCCAGGAAATGTACCTCTGTGCCTTGATTTACTTATAAAATGCAGGAAATGATAGTACCTACCTTGTAAAATTTTGTGCAAATTCAATCAATTAAGCTGTGTTAGAACAGTGCCTGGTATATCATAAATTTGCTATAAGCTTTTGTCTTAATGAACACATACCACTTATATAATAACAACTAACTAAAGTTATTTTTGAAATGAGAATATTCGTTATTAGGGCAAGGAACTGAAACGCCCATTAGCCCAGTTCCCTGGAGAGCTGTCCTGGGATTCCGGGACGAGCTACTCACTGCCCAGGCCTCACACTCAGCTTGGTCAGATCAAGCCCCCAAGAGGACAGAGCAGCCGTTCCCCCTGCCCCCAGCCGTGCCGCTCCCCGGCCTTGTTTCCAAGCATCAGAACTTTCTGACCCCAACTAGCTTTTCAGGTAAAGAACAAATATTTAGAAGACAAAAAAGGGAAAGTGTCTAATTCATTCTGTAGACATTTCCTGAGTGCCTGTTGTGTGTGATGTACCCGGCCAGGTAACTGTAGCCATTTATGAGGATGGACTGTGTGTTGGTCACTTAAGGGACATTATCTCATGAAAAATTCACACACACACACACACCCCTCAAGGCAGACACCACTGTATCCCCATTTTATAGAGGAGGAAACTAAAGGAAAGTGACTTGGCCCAAATCCCCAAAGGTGGTAAGTAGGCAGGTCAGCCTTGTCCAGAGGTGGCTTGACCCCCACTGCATTCTACTGATTTGGCTGCAGTGTTTCTCCTGTGGGTTCTCTGAGCCCTGAGCTCTGCTGAGTATGAAGCAGCCATTGAAAGGATTATCTTCAAAGGAGAGAGGTGAGTCTGCCCTGCTCTTCCTGGTGAGTGAACACACACACTCGCTCTCTCTCTTTTTCATTCCTGGCCACCTCTACAGAGTAACATTATTGGGGAAGACACTGGGGCATTGAAGAAGGCCCAGCCAGGGAGGCATTTGGAGGATCCAGTACGCTTCCCCTCAGCGTTGGCCAGAGCACCCGCACAGGGCTGCAGGGAAGGAAACGGCTCCTTCACCTATGGGCCTGGCCAGGGGTCCTGACCGGGAACCCGGTCTGCTCCCAGCACCAGTCTCAGCAGTATGGAGCCCAGGAAGGAGGTGAAGGCCCTGGAAATTGTGTTTAGTGGGAAGAGTGCCCTTATTACGATTTCTCATCCACCATGAGGTGTAATGATCCTAGGGGCGAGACAGGGTCTTGTTCAGGCCTCCCCAACCCAAGCTAGCCATGCCCATCCAACAGCTCTGCTTTCAGACTTCTGGGAAGCAAACACTCACAAAAGGGGCTTTGAAATTCCAGGGCCTCACTCGATCCTAGAAGCCAGTTTTCTTTCCCAGACCCTCGGCTCCCCGTGCAAGGTCTGAGGCAGAGGAAGGATGAGACAGGGTGACAGGTGCCTGCCAGGGGACCTTTAAGTCCAGGCAGTAGCCTGCCAGCCACGTCCAAAGCTCTGAGGTCATTTCCCCTGATACCAGAGACTTGGCACCTGCTGGAATCCTTGGTGGATTAGAAGGCCAGGAGTGCCCCAGATCTGACGCCTCCCACCCTGGCACCTGGCAAAAGGAAGCCTGGCAGGAGCAGACGGCCCTCTGCTTCTCAGAGCCCAGACCGTGTGGCAGGGGCAGGGGCCGCCCAGGCTGGGGCAGCAGGGAGGGTGCCAAGGTGCCAAGACCCTGCCTGCACCCTGCGAGGCTGATCTTGGACTCAGGGACACCCAAATGCCAAGGGAAAGGGCAGACCCCTTCTGAAGACCTCAGGAGCTCTGAAATGGAATCCAGCTCACTCTTGCACCCCCTCAGGGTTGATGCCACCAACGGTTGCTATAAGACAGTGGGCATCACCGGTGCTGGCAGGAGGGGATCCTCAGAGCTGTGGGTAATGCCGGGCGCCTGGCAGCTGAGGGGGCTCAGTCGGGGTCAGAGGACACAGCCAGAAGCCAGTGGCTTTGCTGAGAAATCACTTCCTTGGAGCAGAAGGCTGTGCCCAGCAGTCCTCAGAGAGCAGGCCAGGGTGGCGGGGAGGACACCAGGTCTGGCCATGAAGCTGTGTGATCGTGGGGCCTCCCTAGCTGGCAAATCACAGGACGTTTTTGAACTTGAATTTCCTTCTCGAGAAAATGAGGGTAATTGGACAACATCAACTGACCTCCCAGAGGGATTATGAGAATTAAAGGAGATAATGGCTGGAGAGGCTCCGTGAGTTGTAAGGTGGGGTTCAACGCCAGTCGCCGTCGCTATAAAATGGAGAACTGCTCTGATAGCACTCTGTGAAATAAGCCGCACCCATCCTCCACTTGGCCAAACAAATTCACCAAACCATGGCCAGGGAGAGTCCTTATTCCAGTCTCTTATAAATATATAAACGTGTATGTTACCAAATAAGCCACAGAAGTTATAAAGCAGTATTTTATTTTATTTTTAAAGATTTTATTTATTTATTTCAGAGAGAGGGAGAGAGAGAGATAGTGACAGAGCATGAGTAGGGAGGAGAAGGAGAAGCAGGCTCCCCACCAAGCAGGAAGCCCGATGCGGGGCTTGATCCCAGGACCCTGGAATCATGACCTGAGCCGAAGGCACATGCTTAACTGAGCCACCCAGGTGCCTTAAAACAGTATTTTAAAATGACGCATTTTATTAAATATAATTCCTATAAATTAGAAATAAATTCTGTGAGGGGCGCCTGGGTGGCTCAATTGGTTAAGCGTCTGCCTTCGGCTCAGGCCATGATCCCAGGGTCCTGGGAGGAAGCCCCCTGGTGTAATCGTCGTGGGGAAATCCCTGCTCAGCAGGGAGTCGGCTTCTCCATCTCCCTCTGACCCTCCCCACCACCCATTCACTCTCTCTCAAATAAAAAAATAAAATCTTTTATAAAAAAAGAAAAACAAATTTGGGTGCCTGGGTGGCTCAGACGGTTGAGCGTCTGCCTTCCGCTCGGGTCATGATCCCGGGGTCCTGGGATCGAGTCCCATGTAGGGCTCCCTGCTCCTTGGGAGCCTGCTTCTCCCTCTGCCTCTCTCTTTCTCTCTCTCTGTCTTTCATAAATAAATAAATAAAATCTTTAAAAAAAAGAAAAATAAATTTATTTTAAAAAGCAATTAAATCTGTAAATAAAGGCAGTCTCTCACATACGGTATAGAGGAAGTTATTCACAATCTATTAATAACTATTTCAGTAAGAGGGGACTGGGGGTGGTTTTTCTCTTCTTCTTTTTGCTTATCTATATTTTCTAGCATTTCTGCAGTGTTTGCTTGCTTTAGTGCTTTTTATTAAGCAAGCAGACAAAGGGGGTTCTGGACTGCTGTCTATAGAGGGGGCTACTTCAACAGTGGAAGATCCATTTTGTTCAAACTTCTCCCATGGGGGACCCAGACTTCCCTGGGCAGCTGTTTCACAGTAAAATCCTGTTTTCAAAGAAATCTCACACAGAAGCCCAATATGCACACAGGATAGGGAGGCCAGGAGGTAGCATGCCCTGGCCATGCTGGGCTGCTAGCAAGTTCGTGGATGATTCTATCTCTCTGTGCCTGGTTTCTTCTGCAAACTGTACATGAGTGGCTCTCAATGAGGTGAGAAAACTTTTGTTGGGGTCGGAGGTAGGTTTTGGTTTGTCACAGTGATTGTTGAATGGTCTCTCCTCTGGCCAAACTTTCAGCTGCCCCTCCAAACAACCTTGTAGAGGACACAGCTGTTAAATGATTCTGCTTAATAATCTATGTTATATGCATTTTATATGTTTACATATAAACACTGAATATTTTTGCAGTTTTAACCTACACTGTGTTTTCTGGGATTGCAACTCCTATGTAAATCAAGGAAAGATGTATTGTTTTGTGCATTACTTCACCAAGAGATTTCAGAAAATCAAATCCTTTTGGCAACACAGCTCATGGTATTTGACTCACCGACACATCACATCATGAAACAGTACATTTATGATGATTCCCCCACAAGTACAAGCATCTAGTTCATCAATTCGGCTCCTGGAGTTGGGCCAGGACATTTCTATGTTCAAAAGTCTATTATTTGAAGTTATTATAAAGTACTTTTCTTTTGTATATGTAATGCACGGAGGTCAGTTATGTATGTGTACAATTCAGATCAGTAAAAAGTGTTTTACAAAATATTTTTACAATATATTTGTTATAAAAAAGGGGAGGACTTTGAGAACTGTATCAAATTGTGGGAGCAAGCTAAGAGAAGGGGCAGAGGTGTTGGACTGATAACCTGCACCCACAGTAACATCACAGATGGCTTTCCTGGTTGGGGGGAGGAGTTCCAAAGCCCTCCTCTGTGACAGGACAGGCGGTGGGCAGTGGTCGGTGCTGGGGCAGATCCAAGGGCCCCGCCCCAGAGCCTCAGCAGGAGGCTCCCAATCCAAATGAGATTTACCAGTTAAGAAAATCCCCTGTTAAACTGAGCTCACACGCAGGGAGTCTCCTGACGGCTTCCAGTTGGTTGAATTCATCAACCAGAACTGAGGCATGATGAGGGGTGGCAAGGCAGGGGCCTCAGGCAGCATCCAAAGGGCAGCATCCAAGCATCCGAGGACACTCTTAAGGTTCTGTTAGCTGTGAGCTCACAGGCTGCCAGGCTCCCCACTAGGGCTCACACTCTAGGACAGAAGGTCTCAAATAAGAAATATAAGGCCAACATATAATTATAAATGTAGAAGGTGTTGAGAGTCTTCTTCAAGGCACCATCCTGAAATCTGAACCCATGGCCTTCCTATTACTTTTTGCACTAACATTACCTTGCTTTTCTGAAATAATGGAAATGGTAAAGGAGCTGGGGCATTTTCATAAGCACCCTTTTACAAGGCCAAGGAGTTAGCGCCCCCTTCGATGGCTCCTCCACTTATTTTCTCTCTTCTCCTCCTCTCTCTCTCTCTCATTCTCTGTCTCCTCCTAAAACCTGAAAGTCTTGGGATGGAAGGAAATGATGTGAAAACCGACAAGTTCACTGATATGGTGGAAGAGCCATGGCTGGTGGTCCTCTGTATCTGGCACAGTGAAGTCACACAGAAGGGTGTGGTTACCTTTACCTCAGGAAACTTCACAAAGGAGGTGATGTATGAGCTAAGTCTTGAAAACCTCAGGGCCTGATGGCCAGGGGATAGATGGATGGTTGGGGGTGGGGGGTGAGGGATGGGAGCAGAGACATGACAGGAGGACATGCCAGAGAGCCACCTGTTTGAGATGTCGCCATCAGAGTGTCTTGTCCAAGAGGGGCCACGACAGGCCATGAAGCTGGAGCTGTCGCTGGAAACCAGGTAACACCAGGGGCAAGCTAAGACCCACGGATTCCAGTCTCTGAACTGATGTCTTCAGCATCAAATGTTAACTGCCTAGGATTTGAAATTCCAAATAGAACTGAGGCAGGAGGGTGAGTCAGGGTGCAACCTGCCGGTGGGGCAAACACCATTCCAGAGGAACAAGGAATCTCCCTTCAGAAGCTCCCTGTGGGGGATGGAAGCAGGCCTTCCCCAGGCCACAGGGGAGTTGGATTCCCCAAAATGACAAGAGACTTGTTTTCATGTAGGACACTTCCCAGACACCTTCAAAGCTACAAGAACAGCAAGTTTTGCTAAGAATCATGGTGCCCACACTCTGTAAGGAGAGAAATGTGCCCTCTACACACGACATAACCGGCCATGCTCTCAGTTTGCAAACTCGGGGTGGTTTAGGGGAGTCTCTACTGGAGAAAAACGCGACTTACAATTAATTTTGTTATAACTCAATTTAATTTTGTTCTGAGTTTCTATTTTGCTAGGTAGCATGACAATGTCATGTCAGGCAACTTGGAGTGCTCACCCCTTTCCGTTGGGTTGCCCCTAATTTCTGCGGGATTTACTGAGGACTTGTTATTGCAGGCCCACAATCCTGTCTGTCTGCGGGGCACCCCTTCTCAGTGCTCTAGGTGTGGGGTCCCTCTCAGGGGTGGTGTGGCCCAGCATCATTTCGGGGCTCCCCACTCTTGGAAGCTGTCTGTGGCCCCGGCCTTTTCTTTGTGTTTTGCCGTGTCCCCAGAGCCCTTCCTGGGAGGTGGCACTGGGTGCTCTGGTGGTTAGCTCCACAGTCTGGCTGGGGGAGGGTTTTGCCTCCAGCCTAAGGCTTGCACAGCTCAGGGCCCTCTAGGGGCCGCCAAGGTCTACTGCAGGGCTTCGCCTCTGCTCTCTCCCCTCCCCCATCCATGCGGGGGGGGGGGGAAGGGCTGTGGTCTTACGCCTCCTGAGCCCCCTCCCTCTTCAGTCAATTCCTTCTTTCTGTTTGTCCAAAGGCACAGGCTTTTGGAACTCCACAGCCAGGAAGAGAATATTTACTCCTCCAGCTCTTCATCACTTCCTCTCCCAAAGGCATCCAGCAAGTCTGGGCTTAGCTGCCTGAATAGGGCACCAGCAGCCACGGGTGGGTCTGGATTCTTCTCTGTTGAGGCCCTGGGATCCTCTTTGGGTTGTTCTGTGCCAGATATTTGCTTCTTCATTTGGTTCCCTCCTTAATTATTAAACCACAACAAAACAAAGAAGCCAACCAAAACTTGAGCTCTCTGCGGCAGTCCTTGGCCAGCTCGGTACTCTCTGCAGGAGGCCTTGCTGCCCCCAAGCTGCTCTGCTAAGGCCATGGGTCATGGGCAACAGGTTGTGGACGAGAGGCCACGGGCATGGGCACGGCCAACCTGCTGGGGCAACTGGGCAACAGGAAACTTGCAGTCCCTCACTCGTCCCTCTGGCTCTCTCAGTCCAGTGCTCAGGGATGTTGTTTTCTTGACCACTCTCTGGTTTCTGTGCCGAGGATAATAGATTACAAATGGGAAAAGGCCGTCTTGCTTGTAGTTAGTGCTAAAAATGAAGTGATATTTCAGGTCCATTTCCTCCAACCACCAACAAACCTCTTACCTTCTAATTAGCTGTCAGCTCCAAAGTAACAGTTTTTTGGTCCTCCTGACTTTTCTTTCAGTCCAAATTCCAGAAACAGGAGCTGCCTTTCTTGGAGATGTAAGAGTTTCTGGATAAGAGATTAGGTTCTGTTTTTGCCACTTACTACCTAATCGCTTTGGAGAGGTGATTTGCATACTCTGAGCCTCGGTTCCCTCATCTGCACACTGGGAATGCAAATAACACCCGCCTCCAAGAACTGCTGTGAGGATCAGAGGAGTGAATAGTGAGAGGTGCTTGGCCCTGTGTCTGTCACACAGTCGGCCCTCAATAAAATTTGGTCCAAATGGTGATGTGACCAAATTATTATTTCCCTGTGCCTCTTAGAACTTACGGGGAAACCGGCATCAGGGATTCAAGATTTTAAACTAAAGAAAGACAATGCACCGGGAGGAAGTGAGAAAGGGAAATGCTCGAGATGTCAGGCCACATGACATCATTTCAATTATAAACAGCAGAGCTACAATCCCCCCTCATCCTGCAAAACAAGGAGCCCCTTCCTTTATGTTGCTTGAAGGATAAATAGAGCCCCACCCCCTCCCCCAACATAGCTCAGGGAAGTAACTGGAGAACCAAGTCCCCCAACAGAGACGGAACCAGGAGTGCGCTGGCGGATGGCCCAGTTCTCCCCATCTGTGCTCACAATCGCCCTCCAGCCTGCCTTGGCAGCTGGGGGGGCGGGGGGGCGCTGGGAGTCCCCACCACAGGCTTGTGAGTGAAGTCCCTCGTCCCTCCTTGGCAGGTTCCTGGATCATCCCGCAGTGTGGACTGCCAGGATGGGCTCCTTGGACGAGGGAGAAGCAGAGAAACATCTCTGTCCGTGGATATCAGAAGCATCCCTTGGCATTCCAGGGCTGGATGCATCCTCCGGAATCCAGTGCCTCCAGCTTCTCTCTGCCTTCTTCAGACAGCTCAGCTCCTTAGCCACTCATGACTCCTCACCACCACCATCATCATCACTCATGTTGCTCTTGAGCATTTATTACACATGTGGCACTTTTCTAAACATTAGTCATGCCTCATACCAGGGCACCTCAGACTTCGTCAGAAACCCCAACCTGCAGGCCTGACGGGAAGACTCCATTGCTCTGTGAAGCTGGCAGAGGGGGTCAGAGCACAAAATGCTGTTGAGCACTTACTGTGTATCAGACCCTGTTCTGAAAAAGACACACTGTCGCATTGCGGTCTTTAGACAACTAATTACAAATGGATGAAGGTGAGCAAAGGGGAAGCACATGGTGCCACTGGGAGGAGTCAACCTCCTCCAAGGTCCCCAGGGCCAGAGCCCGGGCTGGGCGCTGAGCAACTGACTGGTCAATTGCTCCATCTTCTTGGCCCCTGTTTCACACTGTCATGTGAGCCTCCCCTCCCTCTGGTGGATGGATGGTTGAGTGAGTTTGTGGTGACAGGGTTGGGAAGGGATTCTGGGATGTGTCCAGGCTGTGAGCTCCTCAAGGGCAGGGAAATATCTCATACCTGCATCTTACTGCCCAGTAGAGGACATTCAGGAATAAATGTAGCGCAGTAACGGAAATCATTAACAAAATGAAAAGGCAACTACTGAATGAAAGAAAATATTTTTAGATCATATATCCAATAAGGGCTTAATATCCAAAATATATAACTCAATGGCAAAAAACAATCAATTAAAAAATGGGCAGATTTAAATAGACATTTTTTTTCCAAAGAAGGCATCCAGATGGCCAACAGGTACATGAAAAGATCCTCAATGTCACTAATGATCAGGGAAATGCAAATCAAAACCACAATGAGTTATCACCTTGCATCTGTTAGAATGGCTATTATCAAAAAAGACAAGAAATAAGTGTTGGTGAGGTTAGAGAGAAGAGGAAACCCTTGTGCATTGTTGGTGGGAATGTAAATTGCTGCAGCCACTCTAGAGGTTCCTCAAAAAATTAAGTATAGAAAAACCATACAATCCAGCAATTCCATTTCTCAGTATTTATCCAAAGAAAACAAAAACACTACCTCAAAAAGATATCTGCACCCATGTATATTGCAGCATTATGTACAATAGCCAAGACATGGAAACAACCTAAATGCTAAGTGTCTACTGATAGATGAATAAAGAAAATTATATACATACATATATAAATAAGTTTTCAGAGAAAATTTACCATTTGTGACATGAATGGACCTTGACAGCATTACACTAAGTAAGTTAGAGAAGGAGAAATACTGTATGATCTCATTTATATGTGAAATCCAAAAGCAAAAGCTCAAGCTCATACACATAGTTACAAAGAACTGATTAGTAGTTGCAGATGCGGCGCGTGGGGGTGTGGGCAAAATGAGAAAAGGGGGTCAAAAGGTACAAACTTCCAGTTAGAAAATAAATAAGTCATGGGAATATAAAGTATAGCTGGTAACTGTAGTTAATAACATTTTATTGCATATTGGAAAGTTGCTAAGAGAGTAGACCTTAAAAATTCTCATTATAAGAAAAAATAACCTTGTAACTTCACATGGTGACCGATGTTAGCTAGACTTATTGTGATGATCATTTCACAATGTATACACATATCAAATCATTATGTTGCACACTCGAAATTCTTATAATGATCTATGTCAATTACACCTCAAAGAAAAAAAGACCATGAAATGATGAAAAGAAAAGGAGTTAAGTGTGGAGTGAATTAACAGAGGAAGGAAAGATGGAGGAGAAGCCTTCAAAGCCTTCATCATTGCCTCCCATAAAGCAACATTTTAGGGCACTTGAGCTATTAGCTATTCTTCCGTGTCCAGTTCCTGCTTCAGTGGTTGGCTCATGGTAAGCACTCAATAATATTTGTAGAATGACTACAAATATGGTCAATTGCTCCATCCTGGTATGGATACACACCTGGGCAGGTATAATCCTGGTATCTGTCATACTTACAGTATCATGTATAGCATGTGCTCTGTAAATATTTGACAGGTAATTAATGAATGAAATTACTAACAATATGCATACCACCTAGAAAATGACCAAGATAATTTTTCTCCTTACCTTCCACTAATGTTTACTGGTAACAGATTTTCTATAACTACACAACCACTTACTCACTTTTCTGGAATTTCTTAGCAAGTTAAAAACAAAACAAAACAAAAACAAAAACTGAACCCATGGAGAGAAAAAGGGGGCTGAGTCTAAATCTAAAAAATCCTCCATATGCTCAGTCTGCCAGTTCCCTCCTGCTGAAGCTGGGGCTGCCACAGGATGACAACGGGGACCAAGGTGGAGGGGGAGGTTCACTGGGCCAGACAGGCCACTCGGGAAAGCACAGCTAACTCAGCCATATTCTCTCTGGGGGTTCACTTTTTCTATTTCCAACATCATTTTTGATTCCCATATGATTTTTACAAGATGCAAGGTAAATATTAGTACAAGTACTTCTTTGCAAAAGTAGCCATTTAATTTGATGAAAAATGGTTCATGGTGATGGATGATGTTTGGACAAGCTGACTTCATACAAAGTCAACATTTATGAGACTTAGAGCAGGTTTCTCTGCTAAATAAAGCTGTCCTCCCTCTGCTCAACTTGAGCCTCCATCAAAGAGAGTCAGAGACAGAAAGGAGAGACAGAGAAGGGCCCATCCATAAGCAACTTGGAGTTGAAAAATGAAGGCTAAGAGCAGACACTCCTGCCTGAGTAACCCTGGGGGGCTTTTCCATCGTCCATCCAGCTTTCCACGGTGGTCACTCAAGAGTTCATGTTCATTATCAATCCCTCCTCTTGCTTTCCTCTTCATGTCAAGGCTGAGCAGGGGGAGATCTTTCTTTGCCCCTGCCCCCCCCAGGAAACTCTTCCTTCCTCCTCCTTCCTCTCTTGCTAAGGATATTTGCTTTAAAGAAAAAACACCTCAAAAAGATCAGGAAATGTGTGGATATGCAGAGGCAGGGGCCCTTGCTTTCTAGCTTTCCACTCCACCTGTTCAGGGGAAGGAGAGAGAGGGGTCCAATGCTGCCGCTCACCACTCTCCCTCAGCTGTTTGCATCTGGTACAAGCATCAAGCCTGAGGCCATGGGTCAGGAAGCATCCTTTGGCTACTCAAGGAGTGAGGTCTGAGTGGCTTCTACCCACCTCCTCTACTCTGCCCCCACCCAACAGAACCTCCCCAGCTTGTCCCTCCCTACCAGGGAGTAACTCAGTGAAGACCTGGCTACTCCCCAAACTGGCTTCCTACCCCACCTTCCGCTCCCCTCCACCATTGCCAAAGTGTCTCCTGTGCCCACATGCAGTCTGTACTGTTTCTAACAAATCAGCTTGATTAAGGTATCCTTTACATTAGAATTCACCCTTTTGAAGCATATAACCTTGTTTTTCAATCTAATTTTATTTGTATTCTTTTCTTCTCTATTTAGCTTCCTCCTGATTCATACAATGTATTGTCAAAAATAGCAACTCTTGGGCGCCTGGGTGGCTCAGTCGTTAAGCGTCTGCCTTTGGCTCAGGTCATGATCCCAGGGTCCTGGGATCGAGTCCCACATCGGGCTCCCTCCTCGGGGGATGCCTGCTTCTCCCTCTCCAACTCCCGCTGCTTGTGTTCCTGCTCTTGCTATCTCTGTCTCTGTCAAATAAATAAATAAAAAATCTTTAAAAACAAATAGCAACTCTTGCCGTATTATGCTTTTGAGTTTCTCTTAAGTTTTCCTTGTATTTTTCATTGAAGTTCAGCTGACACACGTTACATTAGTTTCAGGTGTGCAGCGTAGCGATCGGATAAGTCTGTGCGTTATGCTGCGCTCCCCACAGGTGTAGCTGCCATCTATCACCATACAACACTCTTCCAACACCACTGACTGCATTCTCTGTTATACCTTTCATTCCCATGCTTTATTCATTCCGTAAGTGGAGATCAGTTTTGATAAATACACGCAGTGTGTAACCACTACAATCATGTTGTATAGAATGTTTCATCACCCGTAAGTCCCCTCCTGTCCCTTGGGATCCTGCCATCCTCTCACTCTTGAGCCCTGGAGACCACTGACCTTTCAGTGCCCGCCATTCTGCCTTTTCGAAGTTTCTTACAAGGGGAATCATGCAGTGCCTAGATTTTTGTGACAGTATCTTAACATAATGCTTTTGAGGTTCACTCATATTGTTTTATGTATCAACAGTTCTTTTTTTTATTGACAAATATGGATTTACCTTAATTTGCTTATCCGCCTCACCAGTTGAGGACATTTTGGTGGCTTCTAGTCTAGGGCTATGAATGAAGCACTATGAACATTTAGATACAATCTGTACTTTTTTATTTAGCATTTTTCTTTAAATTAAATTTGTTAAGTGAAAATTACTTTAAAATGAAACTTGCTGGGAGGAAGAGCAAGATGGCAGAGGAGTAAGAGACCTAGATGTCGTCTGGTCTCAGGAATTCAGCTGGATAGGGATCAAACCATTCTGAACACCTATGAACTCAACAGGAGATCGAAGAAAAGAATAGCAACAACTCTCTGAACAGAAAAGCGACCACTTACTGGAAGGTAGGACGTGCGGAGAAGTGAATCCGAGGCGATATTCAGGAGGATAGACAGCGGGAGAGGGGGCCTCCGTCGGCCACTTCCGGCAAGTGATAGAGCCGCGGAGCACAAAATCGGAAATTTTAGAAGTCGGCTCCGCTGAGGAACATCGCTCCAGTGGCTAAGGGGGGGTGGAACCCTCACAGGACAGTGTGGTCTCAGGACCCTCGGGGGTCACAGAAAGACCAGGTGTAGTGATCGGACAAGTCTGTGCATTATGCTGCGCTCCCCACAGGTGTAGGTACCCCCCAGGTATCGGAGCGGGGAAGCCGGCTGCAGAGACGGAGCCGAGGCGCAGGCTCTCAGCTCGGGGTTGCCATAAACTGTGATCGGCGACACAGTTGGGCCACTGCTCCTCCAGCAGGGACCCAACAAGCGGCAGATCCGGGGAGACTCCCCTTCCTCCCCCGGGAGGAGCGGCGTGGGAGCCCACTGCAGGGATCTGCTGGGTTTGGAGACTCCACACGGAGTCGGGTGCCAGAGATAGAAATGCTTGGTCACAAGCCGGGTGAGCACGGAGCGCGGCCGGAGACCGGGGAGACGGGAATGACTGCTTTTCTCTGGGGGCGCACTGAGGAGCAGGTCCCCGACTTCTCGGCTCTTCTGGGGCGGAGATTGGGAGGCCGCCATTTTCACTCTCGTCCTCCAAAGCTGTACAGAAAGCTTGCAGGGAACAAAAGCTCCCAAGAGCAAACCCAAGCAGCTTGCTTAGCCCGGACCAGCAAGGGCGGGGCAATTCCGCCTCTGGCAAAGACATTTGGGAACCCCTGCGACAGGCCCCTCCCCAAGAAGATCAGCAAGAACAGCTGGCCAAGACCAAGTTTACCGATCAATGAGAATGGCAGAACTCCAGCGCTAGGGGAACACTGCACATAGAATTCATGGCTTTTTTTCCCCATGATCCTTTAGTCTTTCAAAGTTAATTTTTTAAATTTTCTTTATTATTTTCTTTTTCTATTTTTTTAGTTGAATTTTTCTTCTTTTCTTTTTCCACCATCTTATCAATTCTTTTTTTTAAATCTTTTTTAATTTACATTTTACAGTCATATTCTATCCCTTCATTGTCTTTAACCTTATTTTTTGTATATATTTAAGTTTTTATTTCTTTAAAATTTTGGGATACAATTTCTTCTAACAGACCAAAATGTACCCTAAATTTAGTGTATGACGTGGTCTTAGTCTCCTGCCTGATCACATTCTCTCTTTTTTTTTATTCTTTTTTCAACCAACTTCTTATCTTATCAATTCCTTTTTTAAAATCTTTTTTAATTTTCATCTTTACAGTCATATTCCATCCCTTCATCATATTTACCCTTATTTTTGTATGTATGTGTTTTTCTTTCTTTAAAATTTCGGAAGGCAATTTCTTCTAACAGACCAAATATACCCAAAATCTAGTGTGTGGCTCTGTTCTGTTCACCACTCTGATCACATTCCTTTTCTATTTTTTCCTTTCATTTCCCCCCAGTTTAGGGTCTCTTCTGACTTGTTTAGTGTATATTTTTCTGGGGTCGTTATTACGCTTTTAGCATTTTATTCTCTCATTCATCTATTCTCCTCTGGACAAAATGACAATATGGAAAAGCTCACCTCAAAAAAAAGAACAAGAGGCAGTACTGACTGCTAGGGACCTAATCAATACAGACATTAGTAAGATGTTGGAACTAGAGTTCAGAATGATGATTTTAAAGATACTAGCTGGGCTTGAAAAAAGCATAGAAGATACTAGAGAATCCCTTTCTGGAGAAATAAAAGAACTAGAATCTAACCAAGTCGAAATTAAAAAGGATATTAATGAGGTACAATAAAAAATGGAGGCTCTAACTGCTAGGATAAATGAGGCAGAAGAGAGAATTAGCGACATAGAAGACCAAATGATGGAAAATAAAGAAGCTGAGAAAAAGAGAGATAAACAATTACTGGATCATAAGGGGAGAATTTGAGAGATAAGGGATACCATAAAGTGAAACAACATTAGAATAATTGGGACCCCAGAAGAAGAAGAAAGAGAGAGAGGGGCAGAAGGTATATTGGGGCAAATTATAGCAGAGAACTTCCCTAATTTGGGGAAGGAAACAGGCATCAAAATTCAGGAGGCACAGAGAACCCCCTTCAAAATCAGTAAAAATAGGTCAACACCCCAACATCTAATAGTAAAACTCACAAGTCTCAGAGAAAGAGAAAATGCTGAAAGCAGCTTGGGACAAGAGATCTGTAACATACAATGGTAGAAATATTACATTGGTAGCAGACCTATCCACAGAGACCTGGAAGGTCAGAAAGGACTGGCATGATATATTCAGAGCACCAAATGAGAAAAATATGCAACCAAGAATATTATATCCAGCTAGGCTGTCATTGAAAATAGAAGGAGAGATAAAAAGCTTCCAGGACAAACAAAAACTAAAAGAATTTGCGAACACCAAATCAGCCCTACAAAAAATACTGAAAGGGGTCCTCTAAGCAAAGAGAGAGCCTAAAAGTAACATAGACCAGACAGGAATACAGACAATATACAGTAACAGTCACCTTATAGGCAATACAATGGCACTGAATTCGTATCAGTAGTTACCCTGAATGTAAATGTGCTAAATGCCCCAATCAAAAAACACAGGCTATCAGACTGGTTAAAAAAACAAGACCCATCGATACGCTATCTACAAGAGACTCATTTTAGACCCAAAGACACCTCCAGATTGAAAGTGAAGGGGTGGAAAACCATTTACCATGCTAATGGACACCAAAAGAAAGCTGGGGTGGTAATCCTTATATCAGACAAATTAGATTTTAAAACAAAGACTATAATAAGAGATGAGAAAGGACACTACATCATACTTAAAGGGTCTATCCAACAAGAAGTTCTAACAATTTCAAATATCTATGCCCCTAACGTGGGAGCAGCCAATTATATAAGCCAATTAATAACAGAATCAAAGAAATACATCAATAATAATACAATAATAGTGGGGGACTTTAACACCCCCCTCACTGAAATGGACAGATCATCTAAGCAAAAGATCAACAAGGAGATAAAGGCTTTAAATGATACCCTGGACCAGATGGACTTCACAGATATATTCAGAACACTCCATCCCAAAGCAACAGAATATACATTCTTCTCTAGTGCCCATGGAACATTTTCCAGAATAGATCACATCCTGGGTCACAAATCGTCTCAACCAGTACCAAAAGACTGGGATCATTCCCTGCATATTTTCGGACCACAGTGCTTTGAAACTAGAACTCAGTCACAAGAGGAAAGTCAGAAAGAACTCAAATACCTGGAGGCTAAAGAGCATCCTACTAAAGAATGAATGGGTCAACCAGGACATTAAAGAAGAATTAAAAAATTTCGTGGAAACAAGTGAAAATGAAAACACAACTGTTCAAAATTGGGATACAGCAAAGTCAGTCCTAAGAGAAAAGTATATAGCAATACAAGCCTTTCTCAAGAAACAAGAAAGGTCTCAGATACACAACCTAACCCTACACATAAAGGAGCTGGAGAAAAAACAGCAAATAAAGCCAGAACCCAGCAGGAGAAGAGAAATAATAAAGATCAGAGCAGAAATCAATGAAATAGAAATCAAAAGAACAGAAGAACAGATCAACAAAAGTAGGAGCTGGTTCTTTGAAAGAATTACCAAGATTGATAAACCCCTGGCCAGATTGATCAAAAAGAAAAGAGAAATGACCCAAATAAATAAAATCATGAATGAAAGAGGAGAGATCACAACCAACACCAAAGAAATACAAACAATTATAAGAACATATTATGAGCAACTATATGCCAGCAAATTAGACAATCTGGAAAAAATCGGATGCATTCCTAGAGGCTATAAACTACCAAAACTGAACCAGGAAGAAATAGAAAACATGAACAGACCCATAACCACTAAGGAAATTGAAGCAGTAATAAAAAATCTCCCAACAAACAAGAGCCCAGGGCCAAATGGCTTCCCAGGGGAATTCTACCAAACATTTCAAGAATTAATACCTATCCTTCTGAAACTGTTCCAAAAAATGGAAATGGAAAAAAAACTTCCAAACTCATTTTATGAGGCCAGTATTACCTTGATCCCAAAACCAGACAAAGACCCCATCAAAAAGGAGAACTACAGACCAATATCCCTGATGAACATGGATGCAAAAATTCTCACCATAATACTAGCCAATAGGATCCAACAGTATATTAAAAGGATTATTCACCACGACCAAAGAAATAAAAGTCCTCCCAATTGGCAAAGAAGAACTGAAACTCTCACTTTTTGTTGATGATATGATACTTTATGTGAAAAACCCAAAAGACTCCACCCCAAAACTGCTAGAACTCATACAGGAATTCAGTAAACTGGCAGGATATAAAATCAATGCACAGAAATCAGTGGCATTTCTATACACCAACAACAAGACAGAAAAGAGAAATTAGGGAGTTGATCCCATTTACAATTGCACCCAAAACCATAAGATACCTCGGAATAGATCTAACCAAAGAGGCAAAGAATCTGTACTCAGAAAACTATAGAATACTCATGAAAGAAATCGAGGAAGACACAAAAAAATGGAAAAATGTTCCATGCTCATGGAATGGAAGAACAAATATTGTGAAGATGTCAATGCTACCTAGGGCAATCTACACATTCAGTGCAATCCCTATCAAAATACCATCCACTTTTTTCAAAGAAATGGAACAATAATCCTAGAATTTGTATGGAACCAGTAAAGACCCCGAATAGCCAGAGGAATGTTGAAAAAGAAAACCAAAGCTGGTGGCATCATAATTCCAGACTTCAAACTCTATTACAAAGCTGTCATCATCAAGACAGTATGGTACTGGCACAAAAACAGACACACAGATCAATGGAACAGAATACAGAGCCCAGAAATGGACCCTCAACTCTATGGTCAACTAAACTTCAACAAAGCAGGAAAGAACGTCCAATGGAAAAAAGACAGTCTCTTCAACAAATGGTGTTGGGAAAATTGGACAGCCACATGCAGAAGAATGAAACTGGACCATTTCCTTACACCACACACAAAAAGAGACTCAAAATGGATGAAGGACTTAAATGTGAGGCATGAATCCATCAAAATCCTTGAGGTGAACACAGGCAGCAACCTCTTCGACCTCAGTCGCAGCAACTTCTTTCCTAGAAACATCACCAAAGGCAAGGGAAGCAAGGGCAAAAATGAACTACTGGGACTTCATCAAGATAAAAAGCTTTTGCACAGTAAAGGAAATAGTCCACAAAACCAAAAGACAACTGACAGAATGGGAGAAGATATTTGCAAATGACATATCAGATAAAGGGCTCGTATCCAAAATCTATAAAGAACTTATGAAACTCAACACCCAAAGAACAAATGGTCCAATCAAGAAATGGCAGAAGACATGAACAGACATTTCTGCAATGAAGACATCCAAATGGCCAACAGACACATGAAAAAGTGTTCAACATTCCTTGGCACCAGGGAAATCCAAATCAAAACCTCAGTGAGATGCCACCTCACACCAGTCAGAATGGCTAAAATGAACAAGCCAGGAAACGACAGATGTTGGCGGGGATGCGGAGAAAGGGGAACCCTCCTACACTGTTGGTGGGAATGCAAGCTGGTGCAGCCACTCTGGAAAACAGTATGGAGTTTCCTCAAAAAGTTGAAATTAGAGCTACCCTACGACCGAGCAATTGCACTACTGGGTACTTACCCCAAAGATACAAATGTAGTGATCCGAAGGGGCACCTGCACCCAATGTTTATAGCAGCAATGTCCACAGTAGCCAAACTATGGAAAGAGCCTAGATGTCCATCAACAGATGAACGGATAAAGAAGAAGTGGTATATATATATACAATGGAATATTATGCAGCCATCAAAAAATGAAATCTTGCCATTTGCAATGACGTGGATGGAACTAGAGGGTATTATGCTAAGCAAAATAAGTCAGAGAAAGACAAGTATCATATGATCTCACTGATATGAGGAACTTGACACACAAGACAGAGGATCATAGGGGAAGGGAGGGAAAAAATGAAACAAGACAAAACCAGAGAGGGAGACAAACTACGAGACTCTTAATCTCAGGAAATAAACTGAGGGTTGCTGGAGTGGAGTGGGCTGGGAGGGATGGGGTGGCTGGGTGATGGACATTGGGGAGGGTGTGTGCTGTGGTGAGCACTGTGCATTGTGTAAGACTGATGAATCACAGACCTGTACCCCTGAAACAAATAATATATGTTAATAAAAAATATTTAAAAATTACTAAACAGAAAAGAAAAAAAATGAAACTTGCTATCACTACCATAAATGGAAAACCTTTATAGTCTACCATAAACCAGCCAGGTAAAAATACTAAAAAGGATAACAAAAAGTCACTAAATTCTAATCAGATCCTGTTGCCTGCTGTGTTAGATTCCATACAATTAGTCAGCAATGAGGATTTTTTTCACAAGTGATTTACTGAGGGAGGGCTCTTGGCGAAAGGGGAGGAAAACAGAGGCTAAGCAAAGGTGCAGGCTCAGCTTCAGGCCAGCCTCAGCCTGCTCCCATGGGGAGCTCTAGTACATGAATGCTACCACAGACTTGAACTATCTTGACCTATGAACGCTTTTGTCTTCTACATTAGGCAGTCATTGCCTGCAGACTGTCCCGGGGGTGATGGTGGAATCTCCTACCTACTTCAGGTGAGGCAGCGCCCAGGAGAAGGCTGCAGCTGTGACCTGTTAGCGGCCCACACTCAGGGCAGCTGAGAAGTGAGTGTGTCCACTGGGTAGGGTGAACCGGCTAACAGCATCAGTTACACCAGCCAAAGGCTTAGACCTGAAGTCACTATCTCTTGAGGTTTAAAAAAATGGGGCACCTGGGTGGCTCAGTCGTTAAGCGTCTGCTTTTGGCTCAGGTCATGATCCCAGGGTCCTGGGATCGAGCCCCGCATTGGGCTCCCTGCTCGGCGGGAAACCTGCTTCTCCCTCTTCCACTCCCCCTGCTTGTGTTCCTTCTCTCACTGTCTCTCTCTCTCTCTTTCTGTCAGATAAATAAATAAAATCTTTAAAAAAATTTAAAAAAATGAAGAGGTTGGCACATGTTAGAGAGAGGTTAAAGACCTTTTAACACCACATAAACACCTTCTCCATAAAGTCATCAGATGACTGGAAAGAGAACTGAACAGAGACAAGCTTCCTCACTCCCTAATAGACTGTTCCTTGATGCCCTGCCTGGTCTGCCTGCCACCCTCCTCAGCTCCTGTACCCGGCATGGTGTCACACTATGGGACACTTTCCTGGACGGCTTCAAATGGGGGTCTAGCCCCCCGACGCCCTGCTTAGCTCCCTTGCTCCTATTCAGTGCCTTCCTGTTTCCTAGCTTGTTCGTCTAGCAGCCTTGGCTTGTTGGAGAGGCAGCTTATTATTTGCTCCCTACCCTTCTATTCTCCGTATTACAGGAAGCTGTGTCTCCCAGGCTCCCTTGCTGACTGGCTTCTAGATAGCTTTGCCCGATGGGAGAAGCTGGTGGAAGACTGGAGGTCGGGGGAGGGGAGCATAGGGGTGTTTTTCCCCACCTCTTCTGCCTTGGGGGCACCTTCCGCAGTGGCTGTCTCCTCTGGTTCCACCTGTCAGAGGACAGCCCTTCTGTGGCTCCAACTACTGAGGGCAGCATCTGTCTCCATGTGGCCAGCTCCCACAGGCCGCCCTTGCTCTGGTCTCCTTCTGCCCACCAGCACCAGCCCTGGGCTTTTGCTCCTCAGCCCGGGGACAAGAGGCTTCCTGCTATTGCTAATGCCTTCCTTTCGCTTCTCATTGCTTCCATTTTCTGGGTAACCAATTCCTGGTATTAAATTCCCTCTGTTGAAAGATCTAGAGCCATTTCTGGACCCTGACTGGTCCAGGGAAAAAGCAAGACAGCAGTGAGCTAACCAAGTGTTGACAAAGTCACCGATGAGAAGTTCTGTACAAATCTGTCGTCAAGGTCATTTGGCTGTGAAAGTCACCCAAGGTTAGGGCCCCCGTTTCACCCACTTGAAAACCCAGATGAAATATAAAAGGAGAAGGAGGGAGAGGCACAATCAACTGCTCACAAGCCTTCAGAAATCCACTGTGTGTAAACAGTCCCAGCCTTGACCTTCCTCTGCCCTTTCTTCCTCTTAGCCTCCTGCTAACCCTTCCTGGCAGGCCTTGTTATCCTTTCTGCTGGCTTTTCAAACACATTCTCATCTGCCCAGTGGGGCCTCTCGGTAACAACCAGGATGTAAAGAAACAGAGATCACACAGTGGGACTTAATTTAGAGCCACTTAAACAGACCTAATTCCCTCTGCTATTTCCAAATGGTGCCACTGAGGATCGGAGGCTTGTGCACGGCTCCTACTTACAGTCGTGGGGGGAATTACCCTCCAGGTGGGAGAGTCGGGGAGGGAGGTGATCGGTCCTGGGGGGGTGAGGCCCAGGCCGGACCCCAGTGCGTTGCCAAGACTCTGTTGCCATTTTCCCCTTGGGTTAGTCAGAGGGCCAGAAAAGAGCACCGGGGAGGCGAGCCACAGAGCCTGCAAACGCCCCTTTGCCGTGGGCATCCGGGACTTCACCATCTCCTTTACTGAAAGGGATCCCTCCGAGCCTGGCACACACGAGGGCTTCCAGAAAGCAGGACCTGCTCCACACCCTCAGAATCTTCCCATTTGTGATGTATCTTTAAAAAGAAAAAAATAACACTGTGTAGGTTTGTCACCGTCTATGGCTTTTACCCACAAGCTGGGCAAAGACAGCAGATGACCTTGGATTGGGGAGTCTGCCAGCAGCCCACCTTCCCTGGGTCTTGGTTTTCTGGAAGGCATGGCTGGTCAGACGCGTAATGGCAGTGAGGGGCCAGCTGTAGTATTGCTCCAAGCAGGACTTACCAAACAGAGAAATGGGGAGGACAGGTCCGGGAGCAGGTTTTGGCAACATGGAAAAGCGAGCCCCTAAAGCCGGGTTTATTCCTTCTTTCTATCTCTGAAAGCGTGTGTGTCAGCACGCCATGCTCGGCCCATCTCACACCATAGCTCATCTGAGCTTCGCGGCAGCCCCAGGGGTCAGGTGACCCTCACCCACAAGGCATGGCAAGGCTTGGAGATGTGAAGTAGCATGGCAAGGTCACACAGCTGCCTGGGGCTTCGCGTTGCAAAAGCAGGGTTCCAACTCCTCAACCCCGAGGCAAAGTAAACATCTGGTGAGGCAAGGTCAGCTGCTAGACAGGCAGAGGGGATGGGCCCCAGCCTGGGGATGACGGACATGTGCCGAGGCGACATTTAGGCCAGAAGAGTCAGATGAGAAGCCGGGAAAGGAGGGAAGCAATGGGGGGTGAGCTCTGCACAACAGAGGGTTGGTGCTTTTGGGAGCAACAGCGGTGCTCCCCTTTCATCCGGACCTCTGACCTGGAGGCACTCTCAGGACCTTCGAGACTGTTCTGGGAAACCGTATTTCTTGTTCACCAGGAATGTGATGAAGCACCTACTATCCCCGGAGGCTTACTGATTGCTGTGGATCAACAAGATAGGACCTCTGCCCTCAAGCCCACTGGGTAAAGAGAAGAGGGATGTGTATCCAGATCGAAATGACCAAGACACACTTAAGAGTGAGCCAACTCTGTGAGACACAGAAAGGAGGGGAATTAGGGAGGACTTCTCAGAGGAAGCGCTCTTTGAGGTGTACCTAGAAGGTGGGCTGGGCTTGCAGTTGTTGGATTGAGAGGAAAAGCGAACTCTGGCTGGGGAAGTAGGCTGAATGCAAAGGTACACTGGATAGAAGAGCAGGGCATGGCCAGGACCGTGAGGCGCCGGATGTGGCTGGCATGTGAGCGGTCAGGGCTGGTGCAGGGAAGATGAGCCTGGAAAAGGGCATGTGGGCTAGGTTAGGCACGGTCTCACCTGCTCCTACCAGATGGCTATCCCCCAACCCTCAGAACACTGCTCTAGGGCTGGGCTCAGCCCCTCCAGGCTTCACTTGTGGAAACCAGGGATTGTAGCAATTCTTTCGAATTCAAACTTCCTTCCTCCTCCACCATTAGCAAGAGGTCTTCCTTGGAGGGCCACTCTGTCCCCTTGAGGACAACCTACACTACCCACAAGGTCCTGGGGCTAAGCATAAAATTGCCATGTCCCCAAGGGAAAAACTGCTCCTAGAAGCACGGTGAAGGAAACAGGGCCCTGGATAGGGAGATAGGAGATTTGGGTTCCAGTCTGAACTCTGTCACCAACTGTGTGACCTTGAACTCTACCCCAAACTCTGTCACCAACTGTGTGACCTTGGGCCCTAGTCTGAACTCTGTCACCAACCGTGTGAACTTGGGCAAGTCACTTCCTCCCTCTGGGTCTTGGTTTCCTCATCTCTAAGGTGAGGAACTGGACTAAAAATCTAGCAACTCCTGGAGTCCGTGAGTTGTGACATGGGGCCCAGGGACATAGAAGGAGAGTGTGAAAGGGGCATGCATTCATTTTGTGGCATTGTAGAAAATTCCTGGACATAAGAGACTGCATTTGAAACTCTGTTTTCTTTCCCAACTAATGAACTCTCAAACTGGGCCAGAAGCAGCCATTTACAAGGCAGGTGCTCATAAAATTTCAGCAGGGCAACCGGCATTCAGATCATATGGCGACAGTAAAGTTGAATAATGCATACCAGGGACAGTTTCATTTGATAGTACTGATACACTAATCAGTAAGTTAGTCATCAGAAATGGCTTGGCAGCTCAGCACCAAATTCCCAGGGTTTGTTCCTTCTCTTCTTTATCCAAATCAAGTAATGACCCCTTCCTTCTCTCTCATAAAATGCTCTCTGTGAGCCAGACACTTTTCGGGTTGCTCTGTGCTCCCCAAGCTGCAATTCTGAGACCCCCAAATAAAGGCCTTTGTTCCTTTTTAGTTTTGCCTCCTTTTCTCAACTGATAATTTTTAGGTGGTTTTGTTTTTATTTTTGTTTTTGTTTTGAGTGTCGACAGGGCAGCATGCCACACACCAAGGATGTGGACATAGAACGAGTAAATCCAGGTCCCTGACATCCAATGATGGAGAGCAACAAATGAGAGGCAAGGGGCAGAAGTGTGGAGAGCAGTCGGCAACAGTCAGCCCCAGAAACCGCTGGGCTCAAAGTTAGGCTTGCAGGTGTCACAGAAGCTCACGAGAGCACAGAAGCTTGTGCAGCATGTGAAGGATGGATACATTCTGCCAGGTGGACAGGACACCAAGGGCCTTCCAGGCAGGAGGACCTGTGTGGATAGAGCAGGGAGGGAGGCAACAGTGTGGTGGCATCTGGGCAGACAACAGTGGAAAGGGAGCAGGGTGAGGAGAGGGCCCACGAGAACGAGATGGGGCTGGAGGGTCAGCTGGGCCCCGGGGCAAGGGGAGGAGGGACGTGCTCAGGGCTGCCCGCTGGAAGTTGGTCTGATCAATGACTGATGGCCGGCCCACTGAAGCCCGAAGTGGATCCCTGCACCCCACCTAGATCCCTGAACAGGCCCCCTGTCCTCCCCTGAGGTCCTCACCTCCTCCTAAGTGACCAGGCAGAGGTGACTCAGCACAGACTGCTTCCTACTTGGAAAACAGGGCTCCCTCCCTCCCGGTGGGAATCACCGAGGGCCTCAGTTGGCTCGGGGTAAAGGAAACCAGGACACATGCTCCCCCAAGCCTCAGCCCAAGAGCACACAGCAGTAAAACCATTATCTGAGCCAAAGAGAATGAAAAATTGAGCAGGATGCAGTCAGGACCCTCTCCCAGGGCCCATTCCTCCAGACCAGACATGTAGTAAACATCCAATAAGTATTTTAATTTGTATATGTGCATTATTCCCATCAATAAGACTGACAGCTTTATGAGAGTAAAGCAGTATCTTTGCCATCTTTATAGTCCCCTCAACCTTTAGCTGCCTGCTTTGAAGTTACCCAGAATGGGTTCCACCCCAGCTGAGCTATGTCCTGCTGTGTGACTTTGACAAGTCACTCACCCTCTCTGACTCTGGAGACCAGGGATGATCATGCCAGAACAGGTCCGGTTATTATTGGAACGATGATCAAGGTGCATCTGTAAAGTGACTCCCAGTCTGTAGGCCCTCCATTGGGATTATCGCTGTTGTGATCATGAATGGATGAGGAAGTAAGATACTTCCCCTCTCTGGCCCTCGGTTTCTTCACCTGCTGTTTACAGGAGGCGCTCAACTAGTTCTGCTGGCTTCTACTTGGAACATCTCAGTAACCAGGGCTTTCTGCAAAAGAAGTCTCCTTGCTACTAGCTTCCCAAGAAATCCTCTTGCCTTGGGACCTGTGGAAGCACTAGAAACATGGAGGTCCTCAGTACTTCGACTCTAAGACCTAGAGCAAGATTTCATGGATCCTTCCATGGAGGGGCCTCAAGGGTGACCCAAGAGTCTCTGAAATTGAATGCAAAATGCTTTATATTTCCTGGGAAGGTCCATAGAAAATGCCATGTGAATTCACAAATCAGTCTACTCTCCAAAAGCGTCCCTGAGAGTTTGGACTGAGCCTCTAATGCTCAGCACAGTGTAGATTTTGTGGATGGAAATGTATGAACATTTGTGAATTGATATCATCTGCTAGCTGTGTGTTTTGTCCAGGTTATGAAACAGATCTGAATTATGGCAAACTCCCATAATTTTGTGATTACAACATCTCATTGTTTATTGAGTTTTATGCAAATTCCCATCATCCCCCATATTCCCCTCACTCATAGTTCCTACAAATGCTGATGAGTATAAACTGCTTTTTAAAACACAAGGTAATATGGGGCACCTGGTTCGATCAGTTGGAAGAGCATGCATCTCTTGATCTCAGAGTCATGACTTTGAGCTCCACATTGGATATAGAGATTACTAAAAAAAAAATAAAAATAAAAAAAACATAAAGTAATAAAAATTAGTTTCATTTGGAGCATCTTTGAGACTCTTCTAGTACACTTAAAAGCTGTTGATGCTTCTTACTGAGTCCCAAGGTCTTTTAAAAGTCAAAGGGTCCTTTAAAACTTCAGTGGGTCTTGATGACATTAGAAGGAAGGGCAAAGAGTTGCTCTAGCCATGAAACATCAGAACTCTCTTCTCAGCTCCACTTCAGCCCTTATGATTGCATCATACAATTTAGTGCTGATTTATTGCATAGTTTTTAAGTTTTATATTATTAAAATAATATTTTGCATGTGGTAGTGAATTGAATAGCTCAGAATACCAATGATAATGGTCTCCATTCCCACTCCTGCCCAGGTCAGAAGCAATCCCTTTAGCCACTAGTGACTTAAAGGGGCTCCTGGCTGGCTCAGTCAGTACAGCATGCAACTCTCGATCTCAAGGTCGTGAGTTTGAGCCCCATGCTGGGGGTAGAGATTACTGCAGTAGAGATTACTTAAATAAATGAACTTAAAAAAAATTCATTGAACCACTAGTGACTTTAGTTCTTCAGCTGGTTAATGCCACCTTAGAGGACATCTACAGAGTCATGCTGTGAAGCATGAGGCTCTCGCTCACATTGCCTCCCCTTCTCGGGCCTTCTCAGTGTGTCACTGTTCCAGTGTCACTGTTTTTCTGTCTATTGGTTACCTTGGTAAATTTAAATATTCAGAACTTTATTTATTTTCTATCAACCTGACATACTCTCTTCACTTCTCACTTGGTAAGATAAGGATATCAGAACACGTCCCCATTTTCTCCATTCTCCTTGCCCTACCTTCCACCCTTCATCTTTCTTCAGTACACTTAAACAAAAAGAACAAAACAATCATATGTGAGATAAGCACACATATGAGTACAGCTTGATGAGTTTTCACAAACCAAATGCTGTGTAACCAGCACCCATATCAAAAAACACAAATATTCATTGTGATACTAGAAGAGTCTCAAAAGTGCCCGGACACATTGAATTTTCATACTTTTAAATTTTTATTTTTATTTATTTAAAAAAATTTTAAAGATTTTATTTATTTATTTGACACAGAGAGAGCACAAGCAGGGGGAGCAGCAGAGGGAGAGGGAGAGGCAGACTCCCTGCTGAGCATGGAGCCCAATGTGGGGCTGGATCCCAGGACCCCGAGATCATGACCTGAGCCTTGACCTGATCAAGAGTTGGCTGCTCAACTGACTGAGCCACCAAGGCACCCCTCATATGTGTTTTTAAAAGCAGTTTATATCCATCAGCATATATAGGAACTATGAGATATGGGGAATATGGAGGAATTATGAGAACTAGCATAAAATTAAATATACAATAGGGTTCTATAAAAAACATTGGAATTTGCCATGGAATGATATATGGTCACTTTAAATTCATTTTGGTTTGCTTCCAATTTGGACCGTAATTTTCCTGTACAACCATTTCTCTCCTCCCCCCTCAGAGTTTCTGACTGACTTAGAGTTTTTTGTTTGTTTTTTTGTCTTTTTTTGTTTGTTTGTTTGTATCCCTTGCATGATATGTCTTTAACATATTCTTACATTAAAAAAAAATGATCTCAACTAAAGTCCTCCATTTTCCCAGATGCCTCTGTCCTGAACTCCTCCATCTTTCTGCTCTGAGCTGAACTACTTTCCTTTTCAGCATTACACCGTGTCTTGCATTCACTGCTCTCCCGAGTTAGGATCTACCTTTTTCTGGGATCCTTTTTTTCCTTATTTACTTATTTACACATTCTCAAATAGCTTCCTATGAGAGGGAGCACACAGGAGTTAAATTTTCTGAGACCTTGCCTGTTTGGAAAAAGTGTTTTGCTTTGCTCTCTTACTTGAAAAATGTTTGACTGAGTATAGAATTCCAGGTTCAAGGAGCACCTGGCTGGCTCAGTTGGAAGAGCATGCAACCCTTGATCTCAGGGTCATGAGTTCGAGCCCCATGTTGGGTAAAAAGATTACTTAAATAAATAAAACTTAAAAAAAAAATTCCAGATCCAAAATAGTTTTTTTCTCATAACTGAGAAATTATCTATTGTGTCCAAAGTTGCTGCTAAACAGCAATCTGAAACCAAACCAATCCCTATTCCATTCTAGCTGGCTAATTTCGTCTCTTCAGAAATTTTCAGGGCTTCCTATTCCCTTGATATTTTGACATTTCACTAGGATATCTTTTTCATTCACTATGGGCACTTTCAATCAAAATTTGAGTCCTTACTCAACCTTGGAAATTCTCTTCCTTTATTATTTATTTCCATTTTCTTGTTTGTTTTCTTGCTTTCTTCTTTCTCTTTAGTTCTCTTTTTTTGCTCTCATAGTTTGACTCTTTACCAAAGTTTATTTTCCATCCTTTAATAATATATTTCATTTTGGCAGTGATTTTTCAATCCTCAAAAACTCCTTATTCTCTAATTGCTCTTTCTTCTTAACCTCCTCTTCTTGTTTTATTGATGTGATATTGTTTTGAATCTCTCTGAATATATTCATTAGATGGTTTTAAAAATAAGGCTTCATTCTAATCTTTGAGTTGCCTTTTTTATTGGTTTGTTTGGGTTTTAAATTTTTGTCTCTTCCCTCTCATGCTGCTGCCTGACCCAAGGTTTTCCCTTCATATTTAAGAAAGAAAGACAGGACAGCAGTGATGGGTTCTGCTATTGCTGGGAGTGACGGACTATTTCACTATATCCTCTCTAGAAAGGACCTATTTAGGAAGTGGTTGGGTGTATTAGTTTCTTAGGGCTGCCATAACAAAATGCCGCAGACTGGGTGGCTTAAACAACAAATGTGTTGTCTCACAGTTCTGGAGTCTGGAAGTGTGAGGTCAAGGTGTCAGCAGGATTGGTTTTTCCAGAGCCCTCTCTCGCTAGCTTACAGATGACCACCTTCTCACTGCGTCTTCACATGGCCTTTTCTCCACATACATGCACTCTTGGTGTCTCTTCTTCCTCTTATAAGGACACCAGTCCTATTGGGTTAGGGCCCCATTCCTATGAATGGGCTTCAACATGTGAATTGAGCGGGGGAGGCACAATTCAGTCCATAAAAGTTGGACATACATACTGCTGCAGACTGTCAGATCTTGCTTCAGGGTGAACAGGAGGAAAACCAGCTTTAAGGCAGGTGGGCCCCAAATGTTGAGTGAGCAGGTTTTTCTTATGAGACACTGTGTCAGTTAGGAATGTTTTCAGTAATGCTTTTAAAAACACTCCATTAGCAGAGGTTTTATTTTTCCACATAAGAAATCTGGAGATAGATAGTCAAGTACTGGTGCAACAGCTGAGTAAGTTCTTTAAGAAGCCAGACTCTTTCATCTTTGCTCTCTGCTATCTTAGCATTTTGAGTTTTCATCATCATGATTGCAAGATGGTCCACAGCTCCAGGCGTCCCACACACACTCAGGATAGGAAGAGGGGGGAGGGGCTGGCACCAGCCAGATCTGTCCGATTTATTAGGGAAGCAGAGCATGGCAGAAGCTCTCTAGCAGTGTTTCTCTTTGCCCAGATCTGAACCACCAGCCATAGCTATGGGGGGAGGGGTGCTGAAAATGAGTGTCTGACAATGGAAACAGAAGCAATCATGTATCAGTGCTAAGCATGGGCACACAGGCAGCCCCAAATAGAATTGGGGTTCAATGAAGAAGAAGACGGGAGAATAGTTTTTAGGTAAGATAACTAAGTGTGTCTACCACAGATACCAACACCCATACCAGAGGTGCACACACTCCTTCTCTGAGACTCATACATCTTCCCTCAACACCTGCCCAAGCAGAGTTGAGAGGCTTTCCTCTCTGCTCCCATGACCCTCTTGTTGGCATTAATTCATTGGTTTGGAAACTGCTTAATCTCTGTTTTCCCTCAGGCCTGTGAGCACCATGTGGGAGGAATTGTGTCTTAGTCATCTTGGGATTCCCTAGGGCTAGCAAAGAGCCTGACCCAGAATAGGGCCTTTGATACATATTGATGAAGGAAAGAAGGAAGGGAAAGTTGGAGGGGAATGGGAAAAGGGAAGGGGAAGCAAGGCAGTAATCAGTTCCCTTTGGATTCTTTTTCCGGCTCCTAATAACAATGTCTGCAGATTTGGGGCTTTGGAGATTTTAGTATAGTATGGTCTAAATTGAACTTCAAAGGACTCTCAGATGTGCAAAGAAAACATGGCCTCTTTTGATGAGCCCACATTCTACAAAGAAGTGAGAGTCAGGAAGAAGAGCTGTATTCAGGCTAGTCTAGTAAAAAGGAGTTGAGAGCAATAATTTCACAGCTCCTTTGCAGCACATCTCCCTTCTCCCCAAGATGTGTCTTGGTATAGAGGATCACTGAGCCCTGGAGATGGCAGAAGCGTTACTCTTACCCAGGCAGTGCCCCGTGGGTACTCACTGGTCTCTAAGGCTGAGCATCTCTTCTCCCTGCCCTCCGGGACTAATGGCTCTTGAAGTATGACTATCCACCTGGCCTCTACTACTAATGTCCTAGGCTTTGACCATGGCAGCCACTTCATCAGACATGGGCCTCTGGTGGTCCACAGGTCCTCTCAGGCTCTCTGCATCCTTCAATGGGACATGGGTTCCTGAATGCCACACCTTGGAGAGCCAAGGTATTCTGCCATAGACTAGTTGTTGCAGTTGCCTTTGGCACCACACCCTCACATCTCTCCTATGTCATGTTGAAATGATGCTAAACTAGAGAATAGGGTTCTCCTCAGGACTGGCGGTCATCCCTAGACTGTGTTCAGAGAAGTGGATCATGAGCCTGTGTTCAAAGGACCTGCTATCCCCAATGAGATGAGCCTAAAACCCCTACCTCCTCACTTAAGGGACTTAACATAGCTTAACTCCAACAGCAGACATGGTTTCTGCAGGGAGAAAAACCAGCCCACCAATATATTGTTTCAAAATATCATCCTAGTAAAAACTGATCCACATAAATTTGCAGAGAAGAAATATTTATTATAAATATTCAGGGATCTCTCTGTACTTCTGAAACAAATAACGCAACATATTTTAAGAAAAAAGAAAAAGAAGAAGATAGCAGGAGAGGAAGAATGAAGGGGAGTAAGTCAGAGGGGGAGATGAACCAGGAGAGATGATGGACTCTGAAAAACAAACTGAGGGTTCTAGAGGGGAGGAGGGTAGGGGGATGGGTTAGCCCGGTGATGGGTATTGAGGAGGGCACATTCTGCATGGAGCACTGGGTGTTATGAACAAACAATGAATCATGGAACAGTACACCAAAACAAATTATGTAATATATGGTGATTAACATAACAATAAAAAATTAAAAAAAATAAATATTCAGGGATCTCACATGGACCCTGCAAGGCAAGAAGTGAAGCAGAAATGGCAGGATATGGCTGCCTCACAATCCCTTACAGTAACTAACACATTTCTCAGTGTCAAATACAGATTCTCAAGAGAGAAACTGACTGCCCAGCTTGAGTCCTAACCAGGTACAGCCATGGCGTCTGGGACATGTGAGAGAGGACCCTGTGGGGGGTAGTTTTTCTAGAAGGAGAAAAATGGGTGTTTATGGGTATGGCAGATAACTGAAATTGTCTATTCTGATGGAGACTCAAAGAACTGATAAAAATGAACTTAGGTTCTCAACACAATATAAACATACCTCATTAAATAACAGCATCGTCTAAGAAAAGATAAGTGTTATGTTTTTAGCCAATATTCAGTATAAATATGTGCTTTCCAAATATTTTCTTCATAGGAAGATAGTTGGCCTGCCATTTCTGCCATGTTAATTCTTTTGTGGAATACTTATATGTTCTGTCTCTCTTGCATAAGAGTCATAAGGTGATAGCGATTCTTAAATATGATACTAAAATCACAAACAACAACACAAATAAATTGAGCTTCATTAAAATTACAAACTTTTGTTCATCAAAGGACATTATCAAGAAAAGGAAAATGCAACCTATAAAATGGAAGAGAATATTTACAAATAATATATCTGATAAGGATTTAACATCCAGAATATGTTAAAAAAAAAACAAAACAAACTCCAGAAACTCAACAACAAAGAGACAAACAACCCAATTAAGAAGTGGGCAAAGAACTTAAATAGATATTTCTCCAAAGAAGACATACACATGACCAACAAACACATGAAGAGATGTTCAACATCACTAATCATTAGGGAAATGCAAATCAAAACCATTGAGATACCACTTCACACCTACTAGAATGGCTTTAATTTAAAAAAAAATAACTGAAAGTAAGTGTTGGTAAGAATTTGGAGAAATAAGGAGCCCTTGTCCATTGCTGATCCGAATGTAAAATGGTGCAGCCACTGTGGAAAGCAGTTTAGTATTGCCTTAAAAAGTTGAACTGGATTACCATATGACCCAGCAATTCCATTCTTAGGTATGTACTCAAAAAAAAAAAAAAAAATGAAAGAGGGACTCATAAAGATAGTTGTACGCCAATGTTCATTACAGCTTTATTTATATTAGTCAAAAGATGGAAACGAACCAAGTGTTCATCAACAGATAAATGAAGACATAAAAGTGGCATATCCATACAGCTGGATATGATTTAGACATAAAAAGGAATGTGTCCAAAATTCTGATTCATCTACAACACGGATGAACCTTGAAAACATTACACCAAGTGAAATAAGCCAGATGCAAAGGACAAATATATGATTCCACTTACACGAAATACCCAGAATAGACAAATTCATAGAGTCAGAAAGTAGATTAGAAGTTACCAAGGGCAGAGGATGAGGAGAATGGGTTTTTTCCTCAAGGTTTACAGAGTTTCTGTTTGGGGTAATGCAGAAATTTTTGGAAATGGATAACGCTGATGGTTGCACAATGCTGTGAATGGAATTAATGCTGCTTAAAAATGGTTAAAACAACATCTTTTATGTTAAAGATTTTAAATATTTGAGAGAGAGAGAGAGCAGGGGGAGGGGCAGAGGGAGAGAGAGAGAATCTCAAGCAGATTCCGTGCTGAGCTTGGAGCCCCACGCAGGGGGGCTCATGACCCTGAGATCACGACCTGAGCCGAAACCAAGAACCAGATGTTCAACTGACTGAGCCACTCAGGCACCCAATATCTTTTATGTTATATATTTTTAAACCACACAAACACAAGAAAAGAATCATGAGGATGTTGGATGAGAATTCTCAGCACTATTTTGTGCAGAACGTGGGAGTCAGGTCTGCTGATATGAGTGGATCATTAACCCTACTTGCTTCCTTTGTGACAAAAAAAGAAAAGAAAAAAAAATGTGAGGAGATGGCAAAAGAGCAAAAAAGACATCATTATCTGTACCTTCTCTTGTCTCATGTGGAAGGGGGAAATATCATACTGGAATTATCATGAAATGTAATTGAAAGGTACGGTGGGGGTTGAGTGCACGGCAGTGTTCTCCTTTAAGATGTGGGGAGGCTATTATGTGTTTATCTCTCTTTGAACTGATAGCTGCACCCAGGTGTATTAGTTACCGTGCATATCCACATCTAAGGATATGGTCGTGTGGGTGGTTGAATTCCTCGGGTGGAAGGAAATTCACCATATGGCAACTGGAGTTAATAGGCAATGAGATCCATGTCTGCCAAATGTTGAAACTAATACCATTGCTATGTTCTTACAAAATGACGAGGTTTGACCGAGCAATTCCGGTCCTAGTTATGTACCTAAGAGAAATGAAATGCACACCTGTACAAAAACCTGTGCACATTATTCATATTAGCCAAAAAGTGGATACAACCAAATAGTCATCAGCCAGTGAATGGATAAATAAAATGTGGTATAGCTCACACTGTGGAATATTGTTCATCGATGAAAGGAATGAAGTACTGATCCATGCTACAACTTTTATGAACCAAAACATATATGCTAGGTGAATGAAGCCAAACACAAAATACCATATACAGTATGATTCCATTCATGTGAAATGTCCAGAACAGGTGGATCTAGAGAGACAGAAAGTAGATTAATGGTTGCCTGGAGCTAGGCGGATGGGGGAATAAGGGGTGACCACTCCTGGGTGTGGAGTTTCTTTGGTGAAATGAAAAACGTTTTAAACAATAGATTGTGGGGCATATGGGTGGCTCAGTCGGTTAAGCGTCTGACTCTTGATTTCGGCTCAGGTCATGATCTCAGGGTCGTGAGATTGAGTCCTGTGTTGGGCTCTTCACTGAGCGTGGAGCCTGCTTAAGATTCTCTCTCCCCTCCTGCTCTCTCTCCCTCAATTAATTAATTAAAATAAAAAACAAATTAAAAAATATATTGATGATCATTGCACAATTCCATGAATATCCTGAAAACCATTGGATTGTACACTTGAAATAGGTGAGTTATATGCTATGTGAATAATATCTCAACAAGACTGTTACATAAATAAACAAACTGAAGAGATCTTGGATGACTGGCTGTGAGGACTAAGGGAAAGGCAGATGTCCAAGGGTATTTCTGAGTCTTCAGTTTCACATATAATTCCCTATGGGTTATAGTGTTCTAGTTTTTAAAAAGTGGTTATTAACATAGGATGAAAACAGACATTGAATTAAACAGAACCAAAAACCTAAATTACGAAAAAAAAAAAGCCAAAAAACTGCGTGTATTTTAAAACCAATGATGAGGGGCTTAAATTGTATTTGATAGGTAATTTACTTCGAGAGATGCAGAGAGAAAATTACCCTTTCTGAGTTACATTAAGGTAATGATTTTTTATAGCTTTATTGAGATACAATTCACACGCTATACATTTCACCCACTTAAAGTGTACAACTCAGTGGTTTTTAGTATATTCATAGTTGTACAACCAGCACCACAATTCATTTTAGAATATCTTATTCACCCCCAAAAGAAACCCTGTGCCCTTCAGCAATCATGCCTCAGTCTCCCTACCCATCCCTAACCCTAGGCCACCCGTAGTCTTTCTCTCTGTATACATTTGCCTCTTCTGGCATCTTACATCATACTTCGTTTTATTGATGAATAATACTCCACTGTATAGATATATCACATTTTATTTATCTGTGTATCAGCTGATAGACACCCGGGTCGTTTCTATTTTTGGCCAGGATGAATAATGCTACTGTGAGCATTAGCATACAAGTTTTTATGTGGACATAGGCTTAATTTTTTTTTCCTGCTATATGTGTAGGAGTGGAATTGCTGGGTCATAGGTCACTCGCTTTTTTGGTGCCGCCAGACTGTTTTCCAAAGTGGCTGCACCATTTCACCTCCCCACCAGCAGTGTGGGAGGGTTCTGATTTCTCCACATCCTCGTCAACACTTGCTATTCTTTTTTTTTTTTTAAGATTTTAGTTTTATGTAATCTCTATATCCAGTGTGGGGCTCAGACTTACAACCCCGAGATCAAGAGTCACACGCTCCACCGACTGAGGCCTCCAGGTGCCTCTGTCAATACTTCCTATCTTTCTTTTTTGTGTGATAGCCATCCAGTGGGCGCAAAGTGGTATCTCACTGGTTTTGATGCTGAGCATCTTGTTGTGTGTCCGGTTAACATTTGAATTCTTTCTCCTAACTCCTCTGCCCCCTGCCTGTTTAGGCACTTGCCATCTCTTCTCCCACTGGTTTGCATGCCTCCTAACTGGCCTTTCCATCTTGCATTCCACACCCCACAATGCAATCACAGACCCTATTGCTTTCTGCCTAAAACCATGAATGATTCCCAGTTGCCCACGGAACAGAGCCCACACTGTTGAGTGCGGCGTGCAAGGGTCTCCACCATCTCTCTTGCATCTATCCTTCTGTGTCCCCTCTCTCTGTTTCCTCCTGTGCAGCTATGTGATGTCTTTGCCCATGCTGTTCCCTCTGCTTGGCATCCTTTCCCTGCAGTGTTCCCCTGGTCAGTGCTTGCTTATCCTTCACAACATAGTTCAACTAGAATCTTCTGAGTGAAGCCCGACAGGGCCCTCAGGTTCCTGCACAACTCAAAGGGATGCCATGCTCATTGTAATCTATGTCAGGGATCAGCAAAGTAAGCCCCTGAGCCAAACCCAGCCCACCACCTGTTTTTGTAGCGTGCATGAACTTAGAAGGATTTTTATGCTTTGGGTGGTTGAAAATAAATGAAAAGTAGAATAGTTCATGACTCAGTTTCAGTGCTTATAAATAAAGTTTGGCTGGAACACAGCCATGCTTATTTCTTTACATATTGTCTGTAGCTACATCTGTGATAGAGCAGAGTTGTGGAATTGCAACTGAGACTGTGTGGCCCTCAAAGCATAAAATATTTACTATCCGGCCCTTTCCAAACCCTGGTCTAAGTGAATGGCGCCCCAGAGTTATGCTGTGTAGAACCTGTGTGGATGTGCTCCAACAGCCCTGACCCCAGGCTTCCCTGGAACTGGCTTTATGCCTCAACTCTAACAATCATCGTGTGGCGTAATACTTTGTTTTCTTCTCCCACAGACCCTATGCCCCAAACCCTGAGGTCAGCTCTGTGAGTCTCATTCACCTTTGTGTCCTCAGAGTGTAACCAGGGCCTGGCACAGAGAAAGACCTCAATAAATGTCTGTACTACTGCATTGAATGAAATCTTTCCTGGACACTGAGGGTGAACTAATAAGACACTGAAGAGTTAAGGATTAAGGTGACTCATAAAAATGATAGGAGCATGCAGGCAAAATTCTAGCTCCATTGTTTCTGACTTCTAAACACATTCACATGCCAACGTTATGTGTGTGATTCGAGCCTCTCTTCTCCCAGAGAAGCACTACCTGGCATATTTCTTTGAATCTGATTAAAATCGCTGTGGTTGGTGTGGGATGTTGGAGAGGCTGGGGGTAGCCCAGGCTGCACAGAGTTGAAGAGTCAAGCCCCTGGAACATGGTTCCAGCTAGGGTGGGTTAATGTCGAGAGGTTTGGCGAAATCACAGAGATCTTTGTGAAGAGGAAGCCTGGGCTAGTTTGGAGAAGGCGGGAGAGTAAGAACTTTGAAGCTGTTACACTCACAAACTATTTGTGGAATGCAGGGGAAAGGCACCAGCCCATACTTTTGTGCTGAGTACTGTGAAAAGGAGGCCCCTGGCCTCCCTCGTCTCATTCAGTCCCCAGGGAAACCGATTTCAGCTGAGGGCACAGACCCAGAGGGGTGAGGCTGCTCATCCATACAGGCCCATCATGCTCTTGCATCCGGCCAGCCCCGGCCTCACTAGCCCCCAGCCTGGACCTCTCTGTCTCCCTTAGGCTCAGGGAAATCGCCAAGTTCCTGCTTTTGGTGAGGGCCTTCCATACACCTTTGTTGTTCTCAGTTTCCGCTGGTTGCCTGAGGAGTCCTACCCTCCCAACATGAATTAAAGGGCCTTTTGAGAACTGTCCTCTGTCTCCCCTTACCAGCGACGTCTTCCTTCCGTCTCTGTTCAAGTCCCTCACCCCAGGTCTCCAGCCAGCCCAACAGAACTGTAAAATAATAGCTAAGACTTATTCGGGGCTTATCATGTGCTGTTCTAAGCAATTTCGCCCATGCTGTCTCATTTATATCCCATGAAGCAGGTGCAATCATCAGTCCTGTTTTATAGATGAGGAAACTGAGCACAGAGAGGTTAAATAACTTGCCTAGGGTCACACAGCCTGTGAGTGGTAGAGTTGGAATTTGAACTCAGGCAGTCTGACTTGAGAAAGCACAAGGGCTTAACCGGTACGTTTGTCATTTCTTGCAGATGCCATTTCTTTTCATGTTTTTTAACGGGCCATCCTCTGTCTGCCTTCCAAATCTTTACACTCGCACTTCCCTTTTACTAAGACGCTCTCCACGTTGCCTGACTAACTCTTCTCATTCCTGAGCTCTCAGCTAAAATACCACCGCCTCTGGGAAGCTTTCCCTGATGCCCCAGTCTGTTTGCGGCTCAGCTATCACTCCCATAGCGCCCTCTGATATTCTCCCTGTCCTTTGCTGCCATAGCTGTTTATAAGCCTGCCTCCCCCACCCAGCTGTAGGCTCTGTGAAGCCCAGGGACATGCTTGTTGCGCAAATGATGTTCTTGCTCTGACACTTGGCCTGACCCAAACTAGGCACTTCATACGTATTTGCAGGATGAACAAATTTGGCAGTGAACTTCTCAGCAAAACTTTTACTATGGATCAGTCTGAAGGTAAAACTCAAATCACATTTTCAGGCTACTTGTTGTAAGATCTACGTGTTGGGAATGGGGCAGGAGGGAGGCGAGAGAGAGAGAGAGATCAGGAGTCAGTATATTGGTGGTACTAACGTACCTGATTTCCGCGGCTCCCATAAATCACCAAGAATTTGTTGTATTAAACTTGGACGTTTTTAGCACTGATTGAAAGCCTTGGCCCTGACCTTCAACAACACAACCATTCCAAGAGCCATTCCATCCAGGCTCTTGGTCAACACTGCTGAGGCCAGAGACAAACTGATGGTTACGTAGTAGGTGGAGCAAGTTTGACTCAAATGCAGGTGAGGAGGCGAGGACAGTGGGGCCACATGGCACCATGGGTGTGAAAAGGAGGGGCCTGGTACCTCCACATGGCTTGGTTCCCAGAAACAAACAGGACGGCCTCTGCCCTGGGAGACGGCAGGACAGGGGTGAAAGTATTACTGTTTCCTTTGAAATGGGGAAAAAAAAATCCTTTGGAAATGTTGGAATTTTAGTTATTTTTTTTTACTATGGATATGTATTGTCTATTTAAAAATAACTAAAATATTGATTTTTAAAATAAAAGTTTGTAGGCATAATACTTGCAAACTACCTAACTCAGGGCTTCTGCGAGGAGGTGAGGAGGTGGCCCTGGCTGCTGGCCCTGAGCACAGTCAGAGGGTTGGCTAACTGGACAGAACAGCCATAAGCCTCCCCACTCCTGACACTGCAGTTCCTACACCTTCTTAGAATGGCAGACTGTCTCAGCTTTCTCCCCAGTGACTCACGGAGGGTGTTTCCTGGGACCTGGCTGTTTGGGAAGGATATGCCGCTTTCAGATCCCAGATCTGGTCAGTTAAACCACTTTGGTTAAGAGCCCAGAATGGAAATGCGGAGATTAGGAGGGACTCTCACTTTCTACGGCTTTTTTCCTTTCTTTTTTATTATTTTTAAAACTTTCTGTATTATCTGAATCTGTACAATGTGTTTGTATTACTTTTACAAAGAGAAAAATTTGAAGGTATAAACAGTGCCTGATAAACTTGTGGGGGCAACTCGTCTTCTGAGGGCCATTTCTGTGTCCTGGGGGAGAGCCCCCAGCCCCAAAGATGAGTAGGAAGCCGCCTGCATCCAGAGGGCTCGCCTGAGATTCAGAAGCACAGCCAGGTTAAAACCAGTGTTTTAGGCAAGAGGGGACCACAGAGGGTTTTAAGCGGGAGATCACAGGGCCTGGGCGCCATGTTCTTGACTTGATCTCTAAAGCTTGCCCCAGGCATATTGTAAACCTCTTGGAAACTTCTTATAAGCATTCCAAACTTTAATTTTTCCCATTCCATGCTGAATGCCGCCTCCAACCCTCCCAGTCTTTACCATCCCAATAAATAAGTAAATTCACCTGGTGCTCAAGCAGGACGCTTGGGTATATTTATCATTTTCTCTCCCTTCCCAGTGGCTAGTCCTTTGGACTTCCTTTCCAGAAAGTATTTCCCATTCAGCCTCTTCTCTCTACTCCCAAGCCCGGACCACCCCTCCCCTGGGTCACTGCTGCAGCCCACTCCTGCCCCTCTCCATCCCTCCTAGCTGCCGATCTAGTTACTCACTTGCCTAAACTCTCCCATGGTTCCCCAACACACATCAGATAAAATAGACACTCTGTGACATGACCTGCAGGATCATCACCAGCATCGTCCCCAAACTCACCTCCTGCTATTTCCCCACATGCATTCCGTTCTCCACATAGACTTTTATTGGCAATTTCATGGTTTTTCATGCAATTTCACGTCTTGGCACATGCTTGTTCTCCTGGGGTCTGGATTTCTTCGCAGAACTCAGCTCCTTGCTCTCCCCAACCTTCTCCCAAAATTATATCCCCCTGACCCTATCTATACTTACTAGTGGAAAAATCAACATTTAATTTCCTCACCAAGACCTCCCCTTCTCATTGACCACTTGATCAGATCCACTTACACTTGGTGAGTCACCTGGCTGACTTTTAAAAAAAATTCAGTTCAGAACTCAACCAAATTCGTGGATATCATTTGACAGCTCTCAGAAGGGATCTAGGAAATGATGCCATGCAGAGTGGGGTGCCTTGGTGAAGCACAGAAGCACAGCTCAAGAAGGCAGCCTGGACCTGCACGCCCTGACTTCGTGGCCGAAAAACCACTACTGTGATAGCCCATTTTGAGCAGCGCAGGAGGTTGCTCCCCTGACTCATCTACTCATCTGGTTTAGGGCGCTGGCAATTAGAAGTGTGTAGGGCCAGGAAAATAGTAATGCTAGTTAACTAACCCTCAGAGCATCCCACCTACCACCCACCTTCTCTGAGCAGCTAACTTCTTTAAACACAAATGTATTTTTCAGCTGTTTATGCTCTAACCCAAAGCTTGCATAGTTGTTTTCAACAAATACATGCACTGTTGCACTCTAATGAACCCACATATGAAGACTGGTGGACAAGACGGGTCGCTGCTGGTTTTGGTGTACTGCTTGGGGTAGGTAATTTTCTGAACGAGGCCACATTGCTTTGATCACTAAGTAACAATTTGTTTCTAGTGGAAAAATTGGGTGAGGTGAGGGTTGTGCAATGGTGTCCTTCCCTGCCATACACCTTGCTGAGAGTCATGTGTAGACACACATCCGTGATGGGCATTTAGGAGGTGCACAGGGATGTCACAAATTTCCTGTGTGTGTGCCAGGAAGAGGCAGGTCGGATGGAGGAGGCTTCTGGCACGAACTGGAAGCTCCGAGGGCAGTCCTGGATGTTGCCAAGCCTCGATCTCTCAAGAACCTCAAGGAAACCACCTGGCTGGCTCTTCAGCCTCCAGGACACAGGAGCGCTGAGATGTGATGGGGCTCAGGGGAGGAGAATGCACTCAGCTCCTTTGCAGCCTTTTTTCAAACATTACTCAAGTGTTTGCACCATGACCCCTGGCCTAGTTCTGATGTGTTGTTACACGTTAGGTAATTAGCACCCGCGGCAGCCCAGCTGACTCACCAAAGTGACTGATAAACCCTCTCTCTTTGCAGGAAGGTGCAGATTTGAATCTACTTTGGGAAGAATGGTATGTGAAGTCAATTTAGAGTATTTCAGGCCTTCTGGAATGTCTCTTTTGAGAAGGTCCTCATAAATTCCACCTAATAATCAGGTTTGTCTATTTGGTTTTGTCAGGGGGCGGGGGGGAGGTCTTATTTTTTATCTTTTGGATTTTAAGAATTGTTGCTCAGTCTTAAAGGACCTCAAGTTCAGTTTTTAAAAACTATATAGTAAATAAGCGTTTGTGGAAATGAGATCCAATAGCTATAGAAGTTTCTCCAGCTCTCATGTTTTAAAATTCCATGAATCCCAGAGATGTGTGTCAGCAGACTTGAAGGAAGCTGACACACCAAAAGTATGACTTAAGAATTCACTTAAATTAAAAGATTGACTCTAACTTCAGTGAATTGATGCCCTGAAATAAGAATGCAGGTGATGGACTTCTGTTAATCCTACCTTCGGTAAACACGCCCGTCCTGCCATGGGCTCTGTGCGACTAGGGAAAGGAGAGCAGGCTTTCTAAGGTGGAGTCACTTCACAGATGCCCTGGCCTCCAGTCTGCCCCCTCCCCTGTCTTCTATATATGCCTTTTCTTTTTTTTTTAAGATTTTATTTATTTGAGTGAGAGAGAGCATGAGAGCGGGGTGAGGGGCAGAGGGAGAAGCAGGCTGAGCAGGGAGCCCGATGTGGGACTCGATCCCAGGACCCCGGGATCATGATCTGAGGCGAAGGCAGACGCTTAACCAACTGAGCCACCCAGGCACCCCTATATTTGCCTTTTCCTTCATCATGACTCTCCACCCTCCAACATGTCCCCATTCTCCCACTTGTCACCCTTGGATGACCTTGGCACTTTGATTCCACACACTCACAAACGTGTACCAATAATTAATACAGCCCACATTTCTTAGGTATTAAACTCAATCTGACTCCAGTGGATGTGTCCAGAGGCAGCTCTCCTCCTCTCCAGCACGGACTCTTTGCCTAGCACCCACCCGGGGTGCCCCAGCTGCTCTCGGCTACTTGGTCCAGGTCCATTGAGGCGTGCCCCCTACCCTGCATTCCTGCCTCTTCTAGGACATGCTTCATCTTTGCTTTTATTTAAATTATTTGTGCACAAGATAGCTCCCTCATAACATGGTAAATTCCTTTAGGGTAGGGAACAGGAGCTCATACATTTTTCTACTCCCCACTGACTTAGTTCAGGTAGGAAAACTATATAAACATACATATTTTTAAATGAGTGAATTAAGTTTTGAAGAACTTCTCTTTGCTCTATTTCAGTCCAATTATTGCTCTGCCCCCATGCCTCCCCTACACAAAATGAAGAAACTAATCTCCTTATAAAATAGGGGAGGGGGCACCTGGGTGGTGCAGTTGGTTAGGCATCTGACTGTTGGTTTTGGCTCTGGTCCTGATCTCAGGGCGGTGGGATCAGCCCCGTGTTGGGCCATATGCTCAGAGCAGAGTCTGCTTGAGATTCTCTTTCTCTCCCTCCATCCCTCCTGCTCATGCTCACGCTCTCTCTCTCAAATAGATAAATCTTTAAAAAATAAATAAAATAAAAATAAATAAAATAGGGGAGGAAAGAGGACTAATACCCAAAATGTTTAACAAGTCTGAAATTTTTCTTTCTTTTTATTTGATATTGGAACTTACTTTTACCATTATAATGAATTGTATTTTATTTTTCGTGTCTAAAATCTTTTTTTTAAAGATTTTATTTATTCATTTGAGACACAGAGATACAGAGAGAGAGAGCATGAGCAGGCGGAGAGGCAGGCTCCCCGCTGAGCCAGGAGCCCGATGTGGGACTCGATCCCAGGACCCTGGAATCATGACCTGAGCCGAAGGTAGACGCTTAACCATCTGAGCCACCCAGGCACCCCATCGTATCTAAAATCTTTTTAATTGTAAAGTCATATAGCTAATTGTAAAAAAGTATAACAATATACAAGTAGGCAGTGTGGGAACAGAAATCCACCCCCCCCAACCTCAGGTTACTCGGGATCATGGAAGGGAAGCCCCATGGTGCCATCCAATGCCATGAACGGAGAGTAGTGAGGTCAGCCAACACAAAGTCACAAAAAGATTACATAAGGTGCACAATAAGCTTCATGCTTTTTCCTCTTTTATTCTGATGATGATGCAAAAGTGGCAACATCTTGATACTGCAAAACTTATAAACATCACAATACTAATGAGGTTCCCTTAGAGTGTTATAAATACGTTTCTAAATAAACAGCTTCTAAGTAAACTCCTTGGCAATTTTATACCCCAGAAAGAGCATAGACTTCAGAGTGCTGTAATTCTGTGCTGTGCTGAAGCATGAGTGCACAAAACTGCATCACCTGAAGCAAAGTTGGCTGTGGGTGTCAAGAAACGGGGAAGGTTTGGGTCTTTCCCTTACTTGCAAGTCAACTAGTTAGCCTGCAGGAGACATGAGACTCCTGGGTCAGAGGCAAAGGACTTTACTCCTCACAGCAGTAGCAGTGGTTCTTGTATGAGCAGTGTCTGTATCCATTCCCTGAGCCCTGTTCCCAGGGGGTAATGTGGAGACGACCAGGTAGCACCTGCCCTCACAGCAAGTTGCACTACTGCATGTATTTGGGAGCCCACATCTCTTATAATGGGCAGCAAGCCTATCACCTCTATCTCCAGAGCAAGCCGTTATCCGTGTTTTTCAAGACTGTCAGCGAAGCCACTCTTTGCTCTGGAGAGAGGTACCATCTCTACCCTCAAACGTTGTTCACTATACCAACATCCTTGAAAACAGTCCACAACAAAGGCAAGTGTGCCTCTGTTCTATTGAAGAGACCCATGAAAACTGTCTCCAAAAAGTGGGGTTCTACTTCTGCCGATGCTTTGGGTTAATCAACAAGAATCAGAACCAATACATGGCAGCAAATTCAAATAAATCAAAATATTTACTGTGTGCTCCTTGGTAGGGGAGTCTAGGGTAGTCATAAAATAAATTAACAAATTAAAAGGGCTCTTTGAAGGCACAAGAAAAGCTGAAGTTAGGTCTATTCAGTCATGTGTAGAATAAGGGAAAGAGAGGTAAGCAAGGGCCAGATCACGTAGGGCAGGAGTTTGGATTTTATTTTAGTGTGGTGAGAAGACACTTGGAAATATAGCTGTTCAAAGGGGCATCTCCTCATTCTAGGATCCAAGACTTTGGATCATCCATGTGAGTAATGGGAACATTAAGCTAAAGTCAGTTAAAAAACCTAGTTTCCAGGGGCCCCCGGTTGGCTCAGTTAGTTAAGCGTCTGACTCTTGATCTCAGCTCAGGTCTTGATCTCAGGGTCATGAGTGGGTGTGGAGCCCACTTAGACAAAAACCAACAAAAAAACAAAACAAAACAACAACAACAACCTGGTTTCCAGTGAGTCCTCACGGAGAGGCAGAAAGCTGTGGCCTCTGCCTGAAAGCAGATGGCATCACGTGCACTTGCAGAATGGGCATTCAGAAAATAACTAGAACAGAAGGAGTTGAACTGCCCTCAAATCCTCAACTCCTGGACCATGGGCTTTCTAATAATTGATCTTGTCTGGGTTATGGAGCTTGCACAATGCTAGGGGACTGACCTTTTTGTTTCATCAAAGGGCAGCTCTATAGCCTAATAAATGAGACCATCGGTTTCCTCTCTCCACCTGACCCGTTACTTAACCTCTCTAGGTCTGTTCAGTGTTCTGCGAAGTGGGGATAACCATGACACCTTGTATCATTGGGTTGTAACGAGGGTCATGGCAGCATGTGAACCGTTCAGCACAGTGCCTGGCCCAATGTAGGGTTCAACCCGTATTTTCAGGAAGGTCAGGAGATGCAGTGGCCCAGAGATCAAGGTTGTTGGAGAGCAAAGTCTGCAAAAGGACAAAGCCCAGATTCTGAAGGCCTCCTGGGAGGGCAGGATGGCTTCACCTGTGATTTCTAGCAGGTTTGCCAGGGCTGGTGACTGGTAATAGAAAGTAGTAAAGAAATAAAAGGTGATAGGGAGCAGAGCGATGTAAAGAAATGGACTTTGGACCCAGACAGACCTCAGGGTGAAGGCTGGTATATTGCCTGCCTCTGATGACCCCAGTTGGGCAAGTTGCATTTCCCAAACCTCATTTCCTCATTTATAAAATGGAGGAAACAATTGATAAAATGGGCAAATTCTACTCGAATTGTGAGGATTAAATGAGTTAATAAGAAGCAGCTGACACAGGGTAGCTATCCAGTAAGTAGTCTTTTGAGAGCTTTTTTTTTTTTTTTTTGGTAAAGATTTGCCTCTACACACAGAATTAGAGCTGCAGAAGTTTCTAGACCAACACCTTCACTTCACAGATGGGGAAACCTGAGGTCTCAGGGGGCCAGGCTGAGGGGTCCTTTCGAGCCTCCTGGCCATTACTTTGCCCCACCTCCGGGGGGCCCCTGTGACCCAGCCTCCCTGAGTGAAGGGAGGCAATCTGAGATCCCCAGCCAGGGAAGGAGGTGGGGAAACCTAATCCAGCTGGGAGTTCTGTCAGCTCTCCAGCAGGGCCTGCGTCAATTGATTTAATGGACTCTTTTGTGTAGCCCCAGCCAGGGTGCAGGAGGGGACAGTATTTATTTGCTTTTTCCTTTCACTACGTGGGCTTCACAAATGCTCATCCTTATATTGACTTTGAGGCCCTCAGTGTCAGGAAATCTATGCTTGCCTATCCCTGTTGCTGTAACAACGAGGTCCTGAAGAGTGCCAGATGCATAATGTCCTGCCTTGTTCCTTAAAGCCCAGTGGAAAAAAAAAATGTCACCACTCAGATCTTATACTTTCTCCAAGAAAAAAAAAAAACCCACTGTAGTTAAGATAGTTTTTAAAAAATCACAAAAAATTTGGGGCTCCTGGCTGGCTTAGTGGAGCATGTGACTTTTGATCTCGGGGTTGTAAGTTTGAGCCCCACATTGGGTGTAGAGAGTGCTTAAAAAAATGAAATCTTCAAAAAAAAAAAAAAACCACCACAAAAAATTTATTTGGAAGCTGCTGAGCAAGGTGCTTACCCACCCTGGCCTTTTGCTGCGTGTCTCAGCCTGGCTGCTCTGTACCATGGCCTTTAGGTCTTGCAATACTTATCAAGATGGCAAAGGACATCTGGAAACCTGACAATTCTTCCTAACCCTCTCCACCCCCACCCAGTACCAAGCACCCAAGTTCACAGTGGCAAGAGTTCAATTCTTCACCAAACGAATACCTCACTTTCCTGGGCCCCAAATTTAACAACTTACTGGGGATTGAACACCCCAAATACATTTTCACATAAATATTTTGTGCTTTCCACTAACTCTTATTCTATTGGGGGGGGTTGGGGCAGGAGAAGTTTGCATTATTACTTAGAGGAGGAAACCAAACTGGGTAGAGGATCCCCAATTTTTTTTTTCCGTGTTTAGAAAATGATTTTGGTTGGCATGTTTAGCCAGCAAGAGGGGCTCCAGGAATTATCTACAAATTGGAGCCTTTTAAATTCTGGAAGACTCTTGAAGTTAACCCTAATACAATGATCTCTGATTTTATATTCATACTCTGTTTTCATCCTATAACTTCCCTTTAGGGAGTTTAAGAACGTGTGAACTCAAAGGAACAGAAAATGGACACATATTCTAAGAAAGTTGCCCAAAACAAAACGAAGATGAAGGAAACGTCCTCTAAAGGTAGGTGTGAAGGCGCCAGAGAGTTTGCGTCCCGGCACAGCCCTGGTCGCATAGACAACCTCCTCACAACCCAGCTTTGATTCCGGCAACATCACCAACCACGCAGAGACAGGCGCAGCACTGGTCAGTCTGAAATTACCATCAGGACTCTGGAGTTAAGGCCTATCTCCTTCCATTTTCCATCATACCTACCTTCCTGCCTTCCTTCATGGAAAATGTTTCAATCACCTCTGCGGTCTCCGGTGGGGGAAACCAGAGAAGTCACAACGCATGTGTGGTTTAGTGACAGGAACAAGACATGCAAACATCTAACAGAGAACAAAAATGAGGGTTGCTGGCCAAATTGTGTCCCTACTGCCTGCCCAAAGGGGACATAGCATGAGGTCAGTCACTACACAGCTGCAAAGATCTTCCAGAAATGGCACTCTTTGGATTGGGGCCTCTGAGGAAGCGGATTGGCAGAGAGGTGGCCTTTCTGATAGGGAGTGCAATGAGGTATGGGGGCAGGAATTATCAACTGGGAGTTAGGAGAACTTGTGGTGCATCTAAGCTGTCTTGAAGTGGGATCTCTATTTGGGGGTCAGGGTGGCCCAGGCTTCTCAAAGCCATCTGCCAATGGCTAACAATCTGATTAGTCTATGATTCTGGGATGGGTCAGGAATACAGAGAAGGTAGGAACGAACCTCAGCTGCCAGCCAGCCAGGAAGTGGGGAACTCAGTCCTATAATTGCAAGGGAGTGAATTCTGCCAACAACCTGAATGAGCAAGGAAATGGATTTTCTCCTAGAGCCTCCAGAAAGGTATGTAGCCTGCCAGCACCTTGATTTTAATCACGTGAGATCCTACCTGACTTCTGACCTACAGAACCATGAGACAATAAATTGGTGGTGTTTTCCGCCACTAAGTTTGTGGTTGTTTCAGCGGCAGGAGGAAAACGACACTTTGGCCCCTCCTCTGGCCATGCCCCTCGGGGGTGAGACGTCTAAGGGGCCATGGAGAGGTGCCCACCTGGAGCCCCGTTCTGGGCCGCACTTCAGCTAGCGGGATCTGGAATCCCTGTCCAACAGCCCTGGGACCAGTCCTGAGGCTTTGTGCACCTCCCCCGCTTCCTGTCCTGCAGCAGGCAGACAGAACCTCCGGAGAACTCGGGCTCAGGCAGGTGTTTGGGAGCGCCGTGAGTCCAGAACGGGGATTCTGGGCTACAGTGTCTGCATAGGCACATGTGAGGCCCCTTGATGTGAGGCAGGGTGGGGTGGGGGATGGGTGGGGAGAGAAAGAGGTCAGGAGGAGTGCTAAAGGTCAAGCTGGCTGGCTCTGTCCTGCTGCGTTCCTGTGTGGGACTCCGGGAAGTCTGCGGATTTTAAATTCAGACCTGGTATTCCAGGTCTTTCTGAGGGCATATTTTCCACATAGGATAGTAGAACATATTTTTGCTAATAGTCTGTTAGCTTGATTTATACTTCTAAATACTTAGACATATGTTGGGCCCTCCATCTGGGCTCTCAGTCTGGCCCTACAACGATGGGGGCAGGCCTATTGTTGACTCCCTACCTAGGGTCACACCCTGCCCCCCATCCCAGGAGTCTCCCCAGCACCTTGTTTTATTTTCTCCACAACACCTAATGCTGTCTGCAATTATTTATGTGCTTGCTTGTATCATCACTGCCTTTCCCCATTAAAATGTAAACTCCAGAGAACAGGTCTGTCTTGCTCAATGCTGTTTAGCCAGCGCCCAGATGAAGTAGGTGCTTAATATTTGTTGGACAAGTGGATGGGCAAGCGCACTGAGGAGGAAGAGCCTTGCAGCTGAGCGGAGGTGTTTCACTTTGCGTGGAGAATTGGGAAACGTGGGTCTTTGTGTAAGCTCTGCCACCAAGCCCTCCCCACTCTGGAGAATTGGAATAGGAGTCCCTGAGTCCTCTTTAGGTTTTACATTTCTAAGATATTCTAGGAAAGGGGGAAACCCTAGTGGTTCCTGGCCAAGAGGCTCCTATTGCTCACTTTATTAATTATCTATGGGTGTCTCTCAAGTTACCCCAAACTTAGCAGCTTGGAACAACACACATAGATTATTAAACAGTTTTTGTGGGTCAGGAATCTGGGAGTGGCTTAGCTGGGTGGATCTGATTCAGGATCTCTTGGGAGGCTGCAGTCAGCTGTGGGCCTGGGCTGCACTAACCTGACAGCTCACTCACAAAGCTGTTGGCTGGAGGCGTCAGTTCCTTGCTGGCTGTTGGTTATAGGCCTTGATGGCTCAGCAGGTGGACTTCTCTAGAGGGTCACTTGAGTGTTTTCATGCCAAAGTGACTGGACCCCCGAGAGCAAATGATGCAAAGGAGAGGACAAGAAGGAAAACAATTGCCTTTTTTTTTTTTTAAGATTTATTTATTTGAGAGTGAGAGCGGGTGTGGGGCACCGGGAGCAGAAGGAGAGGGAGAGAGAATGTCAACCAGACTCCACGCTGACTGCAGAGCCTGATGTGGGGCTCGATCTCACAACCCTGAGATCGTGACCTGAGCCAAAACCAAGAGTCGGTCGCCTAACCAACTGAGCCACCCAGGCACCCCCAAATGCCTTTCCCCACCCTGTGTTGGACATGACACACCATCGCTTTTTTCTTATTCGTTAGAAATGAGTCACCAAGTCCAACCCACACTGAAGGGCTGCAGGATTAAGCGCCACTTTTTGAAAGAAAGTATATTTGTAGATATGGTTTTAAGCCATCACACTGATGGACAGGTCTCTCTCTTCCTTGCAAAGGCTAACCTTCCTCCCTGCTCTTTTCCCCATCACCTCTTGGCTTATCTTGGGTCTTTGAGTCTCTCAACCATTTTCTCTCTACATTGCTTCCCCTATTTTCTCCGGCCACAGAAGTACACAGATCTGTAGCATTCTCAGAAGTCCCTTTCACTCCTGGTTCTGTGATCTGTCCCTGCAATGGGCCCTCCTCCTCTGCTCTCTTGATCTCACTCCTCTGCTGGCTTCTCTCCCGCCTTCCCCTCTCCCAACATGGACATTCCCTGATGCCCTTTTGTTTCTCTGTATCTTCTTGCCCCTGAACAGCTCATTGGCTTCCATTTTAACCATCCGCTCTAGGAAGATGATACCCCAAAGCATACTACTCTCTCCAGTTCCATTCCCCAATTTCCTCCTGTCTGCTGCATTTCTCCATCTGGACACCTCACCGACCATTCAGCTTGCCCTGTCTACATTTAGCACTCCCTCCCGCCATCTGCTCATCCTCCCCCAATCACCGACAGTCAAAACCTGGGGTACTCTGACCTCTCCCTCTCTCACCTCACACGCAGCATCACTGACTATGAGAGCCTACAAATCGATCTGTCTCCAGGGTCCTTCCTGCTCAGCACACCCAGACCGTGCTAGCACCCCAGGGGCTCTGAGTATGTTACCCTCCCTGCTCAGAAACTTTCAAGGGCTCCTCTTGGTTACACACAGAGGAATGGACTCTTCTTCTGGTCTCACAGTATGTGAGGTTATGGGCATTGCTGGTCTCACAGTATGTGAGGTTATGGGCTTTGATGTTTCACCTGCAATAGGCTTGAAATCCCAAGACCCGAGATGAAATCTTACATGTGTCACTACTGATGTGACCCTGGGCAAGTTGCTTCACCTCTCTGAGCCCGTGTTTTCTTATCTCCTGAAGTGAAACAGCATTATTTCCAATCAAGTGTCTTGAAGATTAAATGAAATAATATATATAAAGTACTTACCCTTGTTCACCTTAAATCTCAGGCTACATTGTAGCTGCTATCAGCCCATATAAAGGTGCTTAGCAAAAAGTGCCTGCCTCAAAAAGCAGGTGCTCAGCAAATCAGTGCTTTCCCAAGGTGTCACTTGAGTGTGTACTGCTGCTGTTACTTTTATTTTAAAATGATTTGTTCCAGTTGCTTTTCATTTACAACAAGTGACGGGACTTCCAAGTGTATATGTTAATGCATTTACTCTATATCCGAGGTTGGCAAACATTTCTGTAAAGGGCTAGAGAGTGAATATTTTAGACTAGGCGGGTCACGTATGGTCTATGTCACAACTATTCAACTCTGCTGTTATAGCACAAAAGCAGCCATAGACCGCATGTGAATAAATGGGTATGGCTGCGTCCGAAAAAAAAAAAACCCTTATCAATGGGCACTAAAATTTGGATTTCATACAGTTTTCACGTGTCACCTAATATTCTTCTTTTGATTTTTTTCCCCCAACCATTTAAAAATTTAAAAACTATTCTTAGCTGGTGGGCTATACAAAAACAGATGGTGGGGTGGATTTGGTCTGTGGGGTAGATTTGGTATAGTTTTTTGGCTATTTATCTTACTTAAAATCAAGGTTCTTGAGCTCTGGGACCTTACCTAGCTAGGATCCTACAGGGCCTGGCACATAGCAGGCCATCATTTGCTGACCCCTGATACAGAGTGTTCATTAAATTTACACAGGGGCACCTGGCTGGCTCAGTCGGTAAAGCATGCGACTCTTGATCTTGGCGTTGTGAGCCCCATGTTGGGTGTAGACATTACTTAAAATAAAATCTTAAAAAAATGTACATAACAGTGAATTGATTTAAGAATGATGTGAAGTAAAGAAGGATACAGATGATATGTGGATCTGGAGAATATTCTGGAGAATATTCTGTACAAGAATAAGTTGGGGCAACACATCAATAGGTTTTATTGTCCTTAAAGCTGAACAATCTGGTTCAGCCTAACTGTCCAGCTGGACCTCTTTGAGGCCCAGCCAAACTGGACTTCTGTTTCCCCACACACACCCTGCACATTTCCCAGTCCCTTGGTCTGGAATAACCCCTCTGAGTTGTTTTTACTGACAGTACTTCTGACACCAAATCTGTGGGATTTTTCCAGACTAACAACCAGTTCAACTCTCCAGACACCTACTGGATGTCCTACAGTTCATTCAATTCTGACACGAAGTACCTGGAGCCAACATCAGACTCCATAGGTTTAAGGGCTCAGTCCCACAAGAATGCCCTCAATTCAGATACTGGTTGCAAGGAATGGGTGCCAAGGTACCCACACTTCTATCTGACTCGGCTGCAAAGTAGGGGGTTCCCACAACCCCTCCTTTCAGGTTCAACAACTTGCTCAAAAGCTCATGGAACTCAGGAAAGTGCTGTACTTACCATTCCCAGCTTATTAGGAAGGATACAAAAGAATAACCAGATGGAGCGGTATGTAGGGTGTGGAATGGAAGGGTCTAGAGCACAGGAACTTCTGTCGGGGACACTATACAGTCTTTTTATATCATGATATCACACCTTCCCATTATGCTCATTAAAATCACATCCTTGAAGGGCCACATTAAATACCACCCCTGTCAAAAACCTGCGAGTGATTCCTCCCTACCCCCACAAATGCTATTTTCCCTTCTCTGTTCCTTCTGTTCATGCCCTTTTCTCTCAGCAGTAGCTTGTTGGCACCTCCATTATTGTATTATAGTTATTTGGCTATTTGTCTTACTTAAAATCAAGGTTCTTGAGGTCAGGGACCTTATCTAGCGAGGATCCCACAGGGCCTGGCACATAGCAGGCCCTCAGAAAGCATTTCTTGAATTTTGTTTCCTTGAATTGAAAATAGGCTTTGACGTTATTCTGGCCCCTGCATAACTGACGTAATGGAGTGCAAGAGATCAGATAGTCCAAAATGTAGTAAATGGAGCAGGCCTGGTAGGAGGCTAAGGAGGGGAAAGGCCTGGGGGGCCCGGGGCCAGCAGAGAGTCTGGTTTGGTCTGGAAGGTGGCATGGCTCGTCTATATTCGTGATACCTTTGGCAGGAAGCGGGCCCGAACAGAGACAAAAGTAGGGCTTCTCAGAGCTTCCCACGTATCCGAGAGGCTGAGCAAAGAGCACAGTGAAATTCAGCTGCTGGTTCCCTCTGGGCCTCAAGAGAGGTCTGAGAAGGGCCTCACGATATACATCATGCCCCAGTTCCACGGAGTGAATCAGGCTCTGAAGCAATTGGCAATTGGCCTTAATCACGAGCCACATCTCGCAGGTTCTGGACAGACGAGCTTTGTCATTTCTCTGAGGGAATCGCTGCCATTTGTCTCCCAGGCTCCGAGCAGCAACCCCCCCTTCCCCCGCCCCATCTAGCCCTGATGAGATGGCAATTTAAACTGCTCCGATTAGCAGGTTTCATTAGGTAAGAAGGACCGATTAAGCAACAGTGGCCCAAATAACCTTTGTGGTACAGACACTTTTTCGAAGCCAGCGGAAGTCTTGCCAAATTAAAGAATGTCAGGATGAGATACTATGAATATCAGTTTCCTTCTCTTTGGCAGTGGAGAGGATTAATTAAATGCTTGTGAAGTGCTTTGAAAGTTTTAAGCTGTTAAGAATTATTGTTCTGTGTAATAGGGAAAAAATAGAATTCTTGGCTCATTAAAGCGGTAATGTTGTAAGCCTGGGTGCTCTTCTCTGGGTATCTTTGAGACCTACATTTTTATTAAAAGAAAGAACAAGAAAGAGGAGAAATGTGTCTATGAATACACATTACACGTGCTGGAAAGTCAGCTGGGTTTATCAGTGTTTCTGTTGACTACGAGATGAACTGCAAGAAGCTGTTTCTTATTGACTACCAAAGAGACAGTTACGAAGAAGCAGTTGTTCAGATGTGTGGGGACAGCCTCCCTAATATTAGCAGACAGGCATTTGATTTCTCTCAAGGCACGAAAAGGCTGTGAGATTCTGTGCATGTAAACATGAGGCTCAGTGAGCTTTGATGGTCTCTTCCATCTTAACATGACTAAACCAGGCAGACATCCCTCTGCCTTCTCTCTCTTGGCAGATTGGCCCAGGGACGTTTTTTGCTTTGTTTCCAGATGTTCTGTGATATTTAAAAGGGCGCCATCCTCCGTGGGCTCTCACTTCTCTTTCCATCTTTATTGACTGAGGGCTTACACTTCCTTTCAAGTCTATACAAGCTTCCTAGTGCTGCTGTAGCAAATGACTGTAAAGTCAATGGCTTCAAACAACACAAATGGATCTTCTTACAGTTCTGGAGGTCAGAAGTCTAAAATCAGTCTCACTGGGCTCACGCCAAGGTGTCGGCAGGGCTGGTTCCTTCTGGAAGCTCCAGGGGAGAATCTGTTTCCCTGCCTTTTCAGCTTTCTGGAGGCTGCCTGCGTTTCCTGGCTCCGGGCTCTTTCCCAGCACCACCCTGAACTCTGCTTCTGTCCTCACACATCCTTCTCTCTGACTCTCCTGCTTGCCTCTTTCCTGGTTTAAAGACCCTTCTGATTATATTGGATCCACTGGGACAGTCTAGGATGATCTCCTCTCAAGATCCTCAACTCAACCCCCATCTGCAGAGTCCTTTTTGTCCTGTAAAGGGACATAGTCACAGTTCTGGAGATTAGCTTATGGGTGTTTGCGGGGCTGTTACTCTGTCTGCCACCGTGCCCATCCCCCAATCCCTTTCTGTTATTTTCTGTCTACCCCAGCCAAGCCCTGTCCTAAATGTTTCACGTGGATTCACTCATTTAATCTTCACAACCACCCTCGAACAGAGGTCTGTTATTATAGACGAGCAAACTAAGGCAAAAAGGTTAAATTACTTGCCTAGGGTCTCTTAGTACCATCTAGAACTCACAGATTTTGTCCTTAAAGACCTTTCATTGTCTTTATTGCTTTTAATTACAAAAGCAACACAATATAGGTGAATAAAGGGGACACCTGGGTGGCTCAGTTGGTTAAGCATCCGACTCTAGATTTTGCCTCAGGTCATGATCTGAGGGTGCTGAGATTGAGCCCTGCGTTGGGCTCCACTCTCTCAGCACAGTTTGCTTGTCCCTCTCCCTCCTCCTCAGCTCCTCCTCCAGCTCGTGCACTCTCTCTCTCCCCCTCTCAAATAAATACATAAATAAAATATTTTAAAAAATCATAATTCTAATGAAAGTCAGTCTCCCTCTCCTCCACAACATCTGCATCTGGATCCCCTGCTCCTAGTGGCCCTCTGCAATTTTAGTGCTTTTAGTAGTCACCACTATACCCTACATGTAATACACATGCCTTAATTTTCTTAACTAACATATAGTTGTAGGTAGTTGTCTAGATAACATATACTTTTATTAATTCTAAAATTATTAAAATGAGAATCCTGAATTTAAAAAGAATTCACGGGTAAACCCCTAGAGATCAGCTAACTGAGTTTAAACACACCGGCACAGAGCAAAGAGCAAAGGTTTTGGAGCCCCAAGGACCTGGATGCTAACTTTCACTCCACCACTTATTAGTGCATGCCCTGGGAAAAACTACTTACCCTCTCCTGAGTTTCAGTTCCCTCATCCCAAAAATGTATCCTTCATACATACTCTTAGTTATAAATGAAGTAACCTGTACTTTAAGCAAGTTAGGAGTTCAATAAATGCTAGTTCTTCCAAGAAAGAAGGAAAAGGTATCTGCTAACAATGAGTGAAAACACGGACCAAAAAAATGGTAAATAGATTCTGTTGGCAGTCAGTTTTTCTTTTTTTCTTTTTTTTATTTAAGATTTTATTTATTCGAGAGAGAGAGTGAGAGCCCAAGCGGGATGAGGGGGAGGGGAGGGTAGAGGGAGAAGGAGACTCCCCTCTGAGCAGGGAGCCCGATTTAGGGCTCCATCCCAGGCCACTGGGATCATTACCTGAGCCGAAGGCCGATACTCAACCGACTGAGCCACTCAGGGCTCGGCAGCCAGCGTTTTTATGGACATCGTCCTTGTCTCATATTTCTTCATTTGCTTAATGAAAATTTTGAGGGCTCTCTCTGTGCCAGGCACTGTGCTAGGTCTTCATGGGAACACGGTGGTTGAATGTGTTATGCCCCTGGCTTCCAAAGGCGTAGTGTACTCCTTAGCACCTAACAGGGGCTCAACATATAATTTTTAAAAAGGCTAAATCCTGATGACTATAAAGAAAAGATTTGGATCCTTGGAAATGATTGTGTATTGCGAGGGGGGGCGGTGTGGAGAAGGGGCTAGGGTGGGCAGGCATTAGAGCCAAAGCACTGGGACTATACTAGTATACTAATTGCATTTCATTGATTTAAGGCTGACATTTGGAAAAGTAATTGTTGTTAATATCACCTACTCCCACAGACCACCAGGTGTATACCAGCCTACATGATTTTTCTAGCTTCTTGCAAAATTTAGTGTCCAGCATGTCATCTTTTTCCTGAAGAAATAGATTAAATTCAAGGAGAAAACAGCGGTGGGAAATGCATTTTCTGGCCATTTCAGCTTTCGGGAACTTTCTACAGTTAGTCCCAGTCACTTTTTGGATGTTCATGCTGTGTCTCCAATTTTTTCTCCACCATGTTTGGCAGAATTTGTTTTGGATGCTGTTTAAGACGTTCACTAACCCCAGACAGTGAATGACTGGCAACAGCTGTGTCTGATAAAGAAAACATTGTTTCTGCTCTGCTTCAGGCATGTCTGACATGTTGGGGACCTGCTTTCCTTTGCAAAGCTAATAGGAATCTATTTGGGGAGGGAGGAGTGCCTCCCAGTTTCAGGCCAAGAAATGTTCTCTGTTTGGCCAGCAGCAGAGCTATGCTTGGAAGGAAATGCTAATGTCTTCAGAGCTATCCACCTAAGCTGAATGATAAATGGGTATTGATGGTCTAACATAAGAGCTGTTAGTGGTAGTTTCCTGGGCAGGAGATATCTCTGATTACCTGGAAACAGCCAGCCTATCAGCGATCCAGAAGTGATGGATTTGGTCTTGTGAACTGGTCTGTTGTAAAACAACTATATTGACGTTGGACACTTGAAAACATCTTTACTGTCTTAAACTAGTTTTGCCAACTTTGACAATGTTATCTGGGATTGTGTATATTCCATGCAAAGGACAATTTGCTTTGACTATTTAGAGGACAGTCCGTGTGCCTTGAGTGACACTAACACATTCATCAAATGAGTCAGTGAATTAGTATAGAGGCTTGATGGAAGAGAAATTTGAAATATGGGCTTTCCAAAAATTCAGGGATTGCAGAGACCTATTCAGAAATCTACTAATTAGAGCAGCAGTAGGACAAGGACTAAACAAAGGCAGGATTTGTGCTTTGGGAAAAGGGCAGTGGTAACTGGGGGAAGGGAAGGCTATGCTAAGTGAGGCCAAAGCTTTGAGCTTTTGGGAGCATTTGGAAAGTTATTATAGCATTGTATTGTACTGGCGGGACGTTATGGAGTATATCTGATACATATAATATATAACAATATAAAATATATGTAATTTGAATATATATAATTTGAGTTCATGTTTCTTCTTTTTTTTTTTTAGAGAGGGAGAGAGAGAGAGGAGGGGAGAAGGGAGAGTGAGAATCTTAAGCGAGCTCCTCGCTGTGCGTGTGGGGCTCAATCTCACAACTCTGAGATGGTGACCTGAGCCAAAATCAAGAGTCAGACACTTAACCGACTGAGCCACCCAGGTGCCCCTTGAATTCATGTTTTGTTTTGTTTTTTTTAATTTTTAAAAAATTTTTATTTTTTAGAGAGAGAGCCAGGGGTGGGGAGGGGCAGAGAGAGAGACAGGAAGAGAGAGAATCTCAAGCAGGCTCTATGCTCAGCACAGAGCCCAAAGTGGGGCTTGATTCCACAACCCCAAGATCACAACCTGAGCTGAAGTCAAGAGTTGGTCACTCAACCAACTAAGCTACCGAGGCGCCCCTGAGTTCATGGTTTTTTGGGGTTTTTTTTAAAGATTTTATTTATTTGACAGAGAGAGATAGAGAGGGAATACAAGCACAGGGGAGCTGGAGAGGGAGAAGCAGGCTCCCTGCTGAGCAGGGAGCCGGATGTGGGGCTTCATCCCAGGACTCTGGGATCATGACCTGAGCAGAAGGCAGACGCTTAACGACTGAGCTACCCAGGTGCCCCTGAATTCATGTTTCTTAAATTAAGTACACTGGTGTGCCCAGAGATCTGGCTAGACAGATGTGTCTGAGTCCTTTTAATTCATGGAACACTTTAAAAATAGCCACGTAAGAGAGTGTGCCGTGAGGAAGAGTGTGTGTGCATGTGTATATTTTTAGAGAATTCCCATGTGAAGGAAATAATGATATCTAATTTTGAATGTGGTTTAATTGTTAAAAATCATGTACCAATGGAGTAAGTCAAAACACATTCTACTTATTCTACCTGCTCCTACTTCATCTCTTGGGTAGACTCTAGCCAGGCATGATGAAAAGACTAATTGTCATTGTTATCTGACCTATATTAAATATCAAGTTGTTATGAATTCATACAAGATCCCAGAGTATAGATGTGTCATCAGTGTCTGTTTTATTCGTAAGTAGGAAAGAGGAAAGTCAAGTTGCTTACTTTCACCAGAGCACTTATAAGGGGTCAGCTACGGGACTAGCACTTTATGTCCCACTGGAGTAGATGGAATTGTCATTTGATATGATTTGAGGGGGATAGGAAGGCTCCCTACCCTGAAATATTTTCCCCATATGGCCTGAAAATATCCAGCACTCATCCCGAAATATCATCAAGTAGAGCACTATTGGGGTTGGCTTTACAGTTTACTAAACACTTTTCTACAGATTAACTGTCCCAGAAGTAGAGGGGTCTTTCTATTCAGAAACGGATGCCTAATTACCTCACAATTGGGCTATTTGCCTTCAAAGGTTTCACATTTATAGTAGGGATGTGCGTGCCCTACCTATCCTCCATTCATACCTCCAGTAGGAATGAACTAAATCAGATTAAACCCTTCCTAAATCTGGTTAAGATTAGTGGAGATGAAATTAATCAAATGAGATTAGTTTTGCATAAGCAGGAAGCAGGAGAATTTTGACTCTTCTAGCTGAGAGTGGGCACCAACCAAGTCAAGGAAGGCAAGTGTGAAAATTCCAGGGGCAGAAGTTGCTTCTGAGTAGCTGAAGTAAAATTTTCAACACTTCGAGATTGGTGTGTGGTGTCTCCAGGGAACACTTTGTCCTGGGAACCCCTGCAGCTTAAAAGAATCTACCAGTTAATAAGGTGACTTCCCTCCTGTCAGCAGTGGGCCAGGTGAGACTCTGTTATTTTCAGATGGACAAAATGCTGTAGGATAAGAGAAGGGACAGGGATATGAGGGAGCCAAAAATTTGATTCTGGCGAAGCAGGGTATTTGGAACTTTGTCATACTGGCAAGTTTTCTTTGGTTGATGCCCATTGTACTGTCTACAGAGGCCAAGAAGTTCTGGGGAGCAATAGTCCAGTGCTTCTCTTCCCTGTTAGATCCAGAAATTGACCACTTGTATCCTTTACAATCCCGTAAGAGGCCACCTGACTATTCCCAATGCATCACCTGTGAACATGGAAAAGTTACCTCCAAACTGGAGGGAAACTGAACTTTGTTGACCTTATAACTCCCCCAACCTCCAAAAATATGTGAGAGGAAACTGCGGTTTAAATAATGTAATTAGGAATATTGTAAAATTATATTTTTTGCAAGTACTGTTGGGCATTTATATGTACATACCTGGTACGGGATTGTATAAACAGATAATGTAGACCATAATTTATGGGCAATTGAAAGGATTTTTAAGGGTCATTTTGATTACACTTATATTTTTCTTTATGGGTAAAGTTTAGAACTTAACCCTGGGAAGATGTGACGCCTCGGCTCTTTGTTCTTCTTCATATCCTATCCTCCCTAAATCAAACTGATTTCACTCCAGATCCAACTGTCTCTCCGACACCCTCCTCAACATGCTCTTTGCCACCTTTTGGTTCAGGCCTTCACTTCTTGCCTAGACAGAAGTGTTCTCCCTGGTCATCCTTCACTCATTTTGGCCAATCTCCTTAGCCAAGCCCTACATCCCTATCATATTCAGTCTTCGCCATTCTCTTTTGTGATTGTGTCTTCATATATGTTATCACAGCTTGGAAAGCCTTTCCATCTTCCTCTGGACAACTCTTACCCATAAGCCAAGGCCCGGTTCCGACTTTATCCCTCAGTGAATCCTTTCTTGGCCTCACCGGTCTGAGAAGTATTGTCCATTACATAATTTGGATACCTTGGCCCAGCAAGCCCATCACTGTCTGTACCTCATCGACTTCATCATTGTCTGTACCATATTCCTGTGCCTTGTGCCCCATTGGTCCCTTCCCTGTTCCCCCAAGGGAAAAAAACCACAGTAGAGACTGGTTTTCAGTTCCTGCAACAGGGCAGGCTTCTTACTGTGCATCGCTTTCCTCTGAAATGCTTTTCCTTTTATTCAAGTCTTCCACTTACCCCACAACCTGGTTAATTTCTTCTAAAACTTCAGTTCTTACTCAGTCACCTATCCTATATTATCTATCGCCAGTTAAACACCTTCTTGGCATCAGGCACCTTTTTCTTTCTTTTGTAACATTTTTCACGGGATAGTTATATATCTGTGAGGTTGATTAATGTTTGTGTACCCCATTGGATACTCTGAAAACAGGACTAGTGTCTCTGCATTCTTAGAACCTAGCACTGTGCCTGGCATTGGTGAAATGAATGAAGAATAAATAAGTGAATGTCTCCCTGACTAGGTAAGCTCCATGCGTGTCCAAGCACAGTGTATGACAGAATATTAGAATTGCTATGCAGGTATTTATTGTTGAAGGAATGAATGATATAACACCAATAATAACTGTACATAACTCACCCAAGTTCATCTGACTTGGGCTTTGGGGACCAGCATATTAGCATTATATTGGTAGTATAGCTTGCAGCTAAGAACAAGTGTGGTCTTTTACTTTCCCAACCTCAAGAAACACTGGCTCTGCTAATGGTTGCAGAGAAAGACAGCAGGCACAATAATCAAAATATTAGGCTGAGAAGTAGAGGTATCAACACACAACACACATTTGTTGAGAAGCTAGAAATTAGCAGCTTGCATCAGTATCTAAAATAACTTTGTGTCTTTGGCTTTGGAGCTCAAACTTTGAGTGTGTTCTCAGTGGAGTGCTTATATTAAAAACTTATCAGCCAAAAAGCTTTCCTATTGGTGAGGAGTTTGGAGATAATGGAAGGACTACTCCCTGGTTTCTAATATCTCACGTAAAAAGTACCTTTTAAGTTTTCACATAGAATAGTATTTTTATGGAGCCTCTTACATGGAAATCCAGTTTGTAAATGTTCTGACACTGGCGTTTGCTCAGATATATACGTTGTACCCATCAAAGAACTGTGAATATTTTCCTTTTATTTTTTATTTAAAAAGAAACGCAGAGTCCCACGAGTGAGACTTCCAGATGAGTGAGGACACAGGGGGGAAAGGCGTGCTTTCCATACTACCCATTTGTCAGCTAAAATAAGCCTTTGAAACTCATCCGGCTTTCGCTGAACTGCGGCTCAAACCTAAGGGAGGGGCTTGGACTTCTCATTTAGGGGTGGGGTCCCGGTCGGTGGCCATCGCAGCCGGTTTCTTTCCCTTTGGGAAAGAGTGGAGTTGGGAAGGGCCGGTGGAGGCGCTATGTGAAACCAGCAAACCAGACCCGACGGGCCGTAAATAGGAGGCAAGGACGCAGGACGACCAGTTGGGCGGCGGAACAAAGCCCCGCGGGGGGCGCGCGACCAGAGTTCCGTGACGCGGCAGGCAAGCGCCAGCTTCTCCCGGGCGGGGACGGTTGCAGGCAAGAACGTGACGTGCCCGCGTTTGTTGGGCGCGAGCTGTTAGTCACAGCAACGGTAACGAAGAGCCGAAGCGCCAACCGCCACCCTCGGAGACCCGCACCACTATGCCCTCGCGGGTCGCCGCCGGCCGGGCGAGCGCCTCTGCGCTTGCGCGCCCGCGGGAAGCCCCGCCCCCTCCGAGCGGCCGGCGCGCGGGGCCGCGCCTCCTCATGGCGGCCGCCGCAGTGTGTGGTATTTAGCGGGGGCGCGCGGCGGGCTCGAGGACGCGCGAAACGGCGGCGGCGGCGGCGGCCAAGGGGGAGCCGGGGCGGCCGTTGCGGGGCGCGCTCTCGAGCGGCGGCGGCGGCCCAGGGTGTCCCGTCGGTGCCGGCACGGGGAAGAGGCGGTGGCGCTGCCCGCGGTGGCGGGGGTTGGCGGCGGCGACGGAGAGCGTTTGAGCCAGGACCGGGGTCCGAGGCGCGCTCTCCGCCTACAGGTAAGTGGGGCCCGGCCTGGAGGGAGGAGCCGGCCGCGAGGGGCTCTCCGGGAGGAGGACGCCTAGGCCCGGTAATGGCGGCGGGCGGGAAGGGCGGTGGGGCCGGGGCGCGCCGCCCGGGCCGGGGCGCGGGCAGCCCCCGGCGCCGGGCGCCTTTGTCTCGGCCCGAGCCCGGCCGCCCGGCCGAGCGCCGCCCCCCGCCCCTCCCCTCCCCTCCCCTGCTCGGCCCTGCCCGCCGCCGCTAGCCGGCTCGCCCCCGCCCCCGGCGCCCCGGGCCCGGCAGGCCCGCGGCGGGGGTCGGCCCCGTGCGCCCGGGCGAGGGCGGGGAAGGGCCTCCCGGCCACCCGGCCCGGCCCCCGTGCACCCGGGAGGCGGGCCCGGCCGAGGGAGGCGTCGGGCGCTCCCCGCGCCCGGGTGCCGGCCTTTGTTGTGAAGGGTCCGGGGGTGTGCGGCCAACATGGCGGAGGTCAGCTGAGTGCGGGCAGTGGCCGGCTCTTCGTTCCGGCCCCTCCCCGCGCCGCTCGGGGCCCAGGGGCCGGCCGGGGCGACTTGGCCGTCCTTGGTCTCCTCTGCCTGCCCGCGACCCCAGGAGCGGCTGTCCCTGATGGCGCTGCGTTCATGCTCCCGCTCCCGGCCTGAGCCTTCATTGTGCAGTGGGAAGAATACAGCCTCCTCCCTTGTTTATGTCGTTAGAGAGGAGATCGCGTGAACGGCTTGCCAGGGAAGCCCCAGCTTTTTATCGTAAACCTTGGTTTTTCTAGGCTTCATTTGTCGGGTAGTTTGGGAGCCTTTCTCGAGTCTTTGAGATTATAACTTAGGAATGTGAGTAACCTGGGCCACAGCGTTGCGTAGGTTTTTCTTTCCCCATTCCTGGAAAGATTCAGGATTTGTTTGCTCTGACATCCAGAGAAGTCCCAGTTTGTGTGTTCGGAAAATCACATTATGTAGCTGATTTGTCAAAGTCACAGAAGCCGTGAGCCTGGATATAGGGCAGCGATCGGACTGGACTGCCTGTTCCTAGCAGTTGAACATTTACCATTTCCAGATAAGCGGCATGTCAAGGGTAAATTGTTAACTCTTTTCAGCAGTTGAACGTTGGGAGCATGGACTCCGAAGTCCGTCCTGCCCCACCGGTTTGTGACCTTGGGCAAGATGCTTAACCTCTCTGTGCTTCATTTTCCTTATCTGCAAAATGGGTGTAATGACAGTACCTAACTCCTAGGATTGGTGGGAGAACTGATGAGGTGATAATAGGTGAAGGGCTTAGAGCAGTGGCAGGCCCATGGTAAGTGCTTAATAAATGTTTGCTGCTAGGGCTCTTATTTAGTAACTAATCTTAGGAGTTTATCTTGGCATGATGAATATGTTGGAAGTGCACAGACCAGAATATGAGAAATCACATTGTACATTGTTAGTGCTTGGTTTTTTTTTTTTTAACTGCATTTTGTTAGTGGTACAGAATGAAAATAAGAGATCTAGATGATAAATGGACAGGCACTCTTGAGATAATGGCATTTGGAAATTTATATAAGGGATTTGGATAGGTCTTGTGGGGTCTGGAATTTAAAAAATCAAAGTGATTGAATGAAGTTTCCTTTTAGCATTTTTACATTTATGGATCAGTTAGCTTCCAAGGACTTGGCGTTAACTAACCTGGAAAAGTGGAACCGTGAATCCCTTTGAGTGTTAGGTGTCTCTGGTGTTACCACCTCTTTTAGACATAAGGGCAGAGCAAAGTGTAGTGTTGTGATAAATGGTCTGATAATTTTATCAGGGAGTTATTGGCTCAAATTGTGGAGGAGAGGGTATTGATTAGCTTTTAGGAGAACTTTGTGACAAGTAGATTTTTGAGGCTTAAAGTGCATTATACAAATTGTGTAATTTTTCATTCTGGAAATTACAGTAACTTGTGCTCTGAAATGGTTAGTTGCAACCCTAAAGTTTGCTTAGCCAAAATCTTTTCTTTAGATATAGAATTGGTGCAAATGCTCCCTGTTGGTATCTTTCCAGCATAATTCAGTAACATTTATTAATATTTTAAATAAGTACAGTATAATTAATAGATATGGAACTTTTCATGGTAAGTATTCCATGGTAAGTATTTCTTTTAAATAGTGGTTTTTCTAAAGCACTCTAAATTATTTGGTTTTCTGTGGCTATAACTTTAGAGCATCTGATGCATAAGGGCAAGAATTGTGTTTTGTATTCCTATATCCTCAGTGCCTAACACTCAATACATACTTGTTTCCTGACCTACTGCTATCTATAATCCTAATAACACTCTAGACACATGTATTGTCTTGCCTGCAGGTAATTTTTTTAAAATGAATTTATTTTTTAGAGCAGTTTTAGATTCAGTAGGAAAATTGAATAGAAGGTACGGAGATTTCCCATATTCACCCTGACCCCAGTCATGCATAGCTCCCCCATTGTCAGTAGTTCTCCACCAGAGTAGTACATTTGTTACAGTTTGATGTACCTGCATTGACACATCATTATCACCCAGAGTCCATGGTTTACATAATGGTTCGGTGTTGGTGTTCTGCATTAGGAATTCTGACAGATGCATGATGAATGCTGTATGTCCACCATTATAGTGTACAGAAGAACAGCTTCATTGCCCTGAAAGTCCTCTGTGCTGCACCTATTCATTCCTCCCTCCCCCAGACGTCTGGCAAGCTGTGATCTTTTTACCGTCTCCATAGTTTTGCCAGTTCCAGAATGTCACATAATTGGAATCATATAGCATGTAGGCTTTTCAGATTGGCTTCTTTCACTTAGTAACATTCATTGAAGGTTCTTCCGTGTCTTTTCATGGCTTGGTAGCTCAGTTCTTTTTAGCGCTAAATAGTATTCACTGTCTGGTTGTACCAGTTTATTTATCCACTCACCTACCAGAGGACAGCATCTTGGTTGCTTCCAAATTTTGGCAATTATGAATGAAGCTGCTATAAAACACCTGTGTGTAGGTTTTTGTGTGGACATGTTTTTGAATCCTTTGGGTAAATACTGAGCAGCATGATTGCTAGATCTTATGGTAAGAGTATGTTTGGTTTTGTAAGAAACCGCCAAACTGCCTTCTATAGTGACTGTACTGTTTTGCATTTCCACCAGCAATGAATGAGCGTTCCTGTTGCTCCACGTGCCCACCACCATTTGGTGGGGTCAGTGTTCTAGATTTTGGCCATTTTGATAGATAATGTAGTGGTATCTTCTTGTTTTAATTTGCATTTCCCTGATGACAGATGATGTGGAGCACCTTTTCATATGCCCGTTTGCCATCTGTGTATCTTTGGCTAGGTGTCTGTTAAGGTTTAAGTTGGGTTGTTAGTTTTATTGTTGAGTTTCAAAGAGTTCTTCGTATATTTTGGATGATAGTCCTTTATCAGATAAGTCTTTTGCAAGTATTTTCTCCCAGTCTGTCTTCTCATTCTCCTGACAGTGTCTTTCCCTTCAGGTCATTTTCCACTTTTATGTATCAAGGTGTTTTACGATTTACCTGTCGAAAACTAAAACCTTTATTATTTCCAACTGTCCAAGGCTCTTACCCCTATTTTCAGTTGATCATTGGGTCCTGATTTTGCTGCCATCTGGTTGTCTCAAGTTTTGTATTGCTTCTCTCTCACTCATTTTCACATTTACGTTCAAGTCTTCTGCCTTCTAAGTAGTCTGCTTTTGGTCTCTGCCTCCGCCCTTCAGTTCTTCCTATTGTAGTTGAAGGGAGCTTTCTAATGTAGGCAACTTACAAGAACTTCAGTATAAACTACAGAGTTCCTTGATATGGATAGTAAGTACATAGCCATTTTCCTTTATGTACCTGTAAGTGCCTGTATACACCATATTTTCTCTCTTCCAGCTAAGCTTTATAATCTCAGTCTGGACATCATTTAGCTGAGATACTGTTCCTGGACTTCCCATCTTGAATTGGGTGTCATCTCTCTGTGTTCCCATAGCACGCTTGACCCCACTCTAACAGGTATCCCCCTGAACTGTAATTTTTCTGTACTGCTTTGCCTGCACAATCTCTGTGACTGCAATCTTTGTGAGGACTTTGTCTTAATCACCCTTGTTGGTCTAGAGTTTAGCATTGTTTCTGGTACGTAGTTGGTGCTCAGTAAATATTTATTGAATGACTGACAAATTGTCACACTGTCCTTAAAATGTACTTTTCTAGCCTTATCCGCCAACATTTCTTGTCCTACCTAGTCAAGCTGGATTTTTTGTTTCTTGAATACTCTCTGTACTTTAGATCTGCCTTTGCTCATGACCGTACTTAAAGCTCTCAAATATCTACTTGTGCTACTTTGGGCAGATTATTTAAACTCTAAGCCTTAGTTTTCATTAATTTGTGAGGAGCTGTTAAGCGTTTTGCTGCAGCCTACCTCATGCCCCATATTTTAACGCTAGAGTAACAGTATAGTTGAGGGATGAAGGGGCCAGGGCTCTGAAGAATCGGACCTGGAGGTGTCTCTTGGCTCTGTCACTTACTATTGTGTTTGTGGCTTTAAGCTCCAGGAGAGCAGGGACACGGCCTGCTTTTGTACCTTAAAAGCGCAGTTGCCTATCCATAGAAAGTGCTTAAATAATTTAAAAAATGATTGAGTAAGTTACTTAATTTCTCTAAATATTACCATTTACATTCTAGTGAGGGAAATAAACAGAATTACAAATTGTGATATGTACAGATCTTCCTCCACTTACTATGGGGTTATGTCCTGATAAACTCCTTGTAAATTGAAAATACTGTAATTTGAAAATGCATTTAATACAGCTAATCTACTAAACATCACAGCCTTAGCCTAGCCTACCTTAAACTTGCTGAAAACACTTACATTAGCCTACAGTTGGGCAAAACGATCTAACACAAAACTTATTTTAAAATAAGGTGTTGAATATTTCATTCAGTTTCTTGAATACTGTGCTGAAAGTGAAAAACAGTGGTTACTAGTGTATTGGTTGCTTACCCTCTCAGTTGCCTGGCTGACTGGGAGTTGTGGCTTGCTGCCGCTGCTCAGCATCATGAGAGTGTATCATACTGCACATTGATAGCCTGGGAAAAGATCACAATTAAAAATTCAAAGTACAACATATCGCTTTTGCACCATTATAAAGGAAAAAATCATTAAGTGAAACCATTGTAAGTTGGGAACCATCTGTACTATAAAGGAGTTAAAAGTGCTGAAGTAAAGAATAATGGGGGTGGGATGGAGACCTGCTGTCAGATGGGCTGACTTTTAAGCTATGTTAAGGATAAAGAGAGCCCTTTGAAGGAGTGAAGGGAGAAGCTTTCAGAATGAAGGAGAAGCAGGGGTGAAGGCCCTGAGGCTTGCATGAACATGTATGTACTTACTGTAGTTCTAGAAGTTGAGGGAAAGGAGTGTTGTTGGAACAAATGGATGATGGGGAGAGATAGCCAGCAATCAGATCCTGCAGTCAAAGTAAGGAATGAAATTTTTAAGGTACTGAGAAGCCATCGGAAGGTTTTAATTAAAGGAGTAGCATAATTCACTTTTAACTTTTAAGATAGCTTTAGCTGTTGTTTGGAGAATTGATTAGTCAGAAGGCCATTTCTTTGATTAGGCAATAGTGGATTATGGCCTGGGTTAAGGTGGTGGCAGTGAAGATGAAAAGTGGATGGATTTAGGTGTATTTTGGAGACAATTAACAGGACTTGGTTGGTGGATTAGATGTGAGAGGTGAGGGAAGGAAGGAATTAGGTGATTTCTGGCTTGAGCAGCGGTGTGGAATATGGTGCTGCTTACCAAGGTGGGAAAGACTAAAGGAGGGAATGGGGACAGAAGGATGGCAATAAAATTGAAAGTTCTGATAGGTTGGATTTGAGGTATCTATTAATGAGACACCCAGAACGAGACAGTGAGGTAGAAGGGATATCGGGGGTGTGGTCTCACAGAAGCCAGATGGGAAATGCTAGAGCGTGTTCAGGGATCAGAGGGATGGTCTGATAGAAAGGGAGGGAGGGATTGGTGTAAGCAAGAGGGTTAATAGAAGGGGTGCGAAGTCCGAGTAGGTGAGAGGACAGCCCTAGGTGCGGGTCACTTCTCCACTCTGAAGGGAGGGAAGGAGGTGGTAAATCAGCATTTGATGGCTTCTGTGGTATTTTCTAAAGGAAACATGGGTGAAGCTACCAGTTGAGAGTATTTATAGTTAGTGAATACTAGACTGCCGTAGGTTAAAGATGTAATAGACACATTGAGAAACTGAGCAGAGCCAGGGGAGAGATATTGTGATGTATTAGCCAATGAGGAAGCCTGATACTGTTCCAGGAGTTTTTTGGAGACTATCTAGAGCAATAGTATTTTTGTTTCTAAAAGTAAACTTTTTTGTTAAAGTATAGCATAAGCAGAGAAAAATATTCAAATTACAGGTAAATGTATAACTTGATGGATTTTTACAAAGTGAACACACTGTTGTGATCAGCTCTCATGTGTCCCAATTACTTTTATTATTTTTTTTTGTAAATCTTCTTGAACTTTAAGCTGAATAATACAGAAAAAATAGTCTATTTTGGTTCAGTTTATTCTTTCAGCTTGAGCCACAGTGACCAGAATGGTACTGACAAAAACCTTTCATTAGGTTTGAGATTACCCAGTCGTGTTGAACTTATTCGCAGTTTTTGTTTGTTTTTAAGATTTTATTTATTTATTTGAGAGAGAGGGAGAAAGAGCACAAGCAGGGGGAGGGGCAGAGGGAGAGGGAGACAGGCAGACTCCCCGCTGAGCATGGAGCCAGACCGAGGGAGGGCTCCATCCCAGGACCCTGAGATCAAGACCTGAGCCGAGGTCAGACTCAGACCCTTAGCTGACTGAACCACCCAGGCACCCCTGTTTGTTTTTAATAGCGGGGGGTATGGGGAGCACATGGGAGGAGAACAAGAAAGTTGGAAGGTAAACCTTTGGACAACTAATCTATATTTTTAAAGTAGATATTGGGGGCGCCTGGATGGCTCAGTCAGTTAAGCATCTGCCTTCGGCTCAGGTCATGATCCCAGGGTCCTGGGATCGAGCCCCGCATTGGGCTCCCTGTTCAGCGGGGAGTCTCCTTCTCCCTTTCCCTCTGCCTCTCCTCCTTGCTCTTGCTCTCTCTCGAATAAATAAATAAAATTAAAAAAAATAAAGTAGATATTGCCAGTGAGAAATATTTTCTTAAAAAGTTAGAAGAATTTGGGGCGCCTGGGTGGCTCAGTTGTTAAGCATCTGCCTTCGGCTCAGGTCATGATCCCAGGGTCCTGGGATCGAGCCCCACATCGGGCTCCCTGCTCAGCAGGAAGCCTGCTTCTCCCTCTCCCCCTGCTTGTGTTCCCTCTCTTGCTATCTCTCTCTATGACAAATAAATACATAAAATCTTAAAAAAAAAAAAGAATTTAATGCCAGTCTTGAATTTTCTAGGAAGTATTATACTGTGCTTGTTATTTATTATTGTCATCCTGATAGGCTTAGCTAGTGATGGTTGATACAGTGAAATTTAGTGTAGGCGCACCTGGGTGGCTCAGTCGGTTAAGCAGAGTTTAAGCATCTGCCTTTTGCTCAGGTCATGATCCCAGGGTCCTGGGATCGAGCCCCACGCCAGGCTCTCTGCTCAGTGGGAGCCTGCTTCTCCCTCTCCTTGCCGCTCCCCCCACTTGTACTGTCTCTCAAAAAAAAAAAAAAAAGTATACTAGCTTCTTTAAAAGACTCTTATCTTGGAAAGATTACTTCAATAATTGATTTAAGTAAATGGAATAATCTCACTGTTCAAAACTCTTTGCTATTTTATTTTCTCCTTTGTGTTTTACCTTTTGCTCCTTTGAGTTTGGTTAAAATTCAGGCGTGTGTATGCGCGCGCATCCCAAGGACCCTGATTTAGCTTTGTTAGGGACAACTTCAGATGTCTTAATACAGATAATTGTGAATAGATGTCTGCAGATTGTATTCTTTTGATTTTGTTTGGCGAGATAATCGACAAATTTTATTTTGTCTTATAATTAACTTTTTTATTATGATATGTTAATCACCATACATTACATCATTAGTTTTATAATTAACTTTTAAAACGCTAAGTTTAAGACTTTTTATAAGTATAAACTGTAATATGTATATGAAATATGTGGGTTTTTTATATTATATGAATGGGCGGTCTCAATTTTTTTTCCCCTATTAGTAACCATATATTTCAGGCATTTTAAGAAAAAAGAGAAATCTAAGAAAAAAGCATCAAGGCAGGTAGACAAAATAAGCTCTTGATTTCTCAGTGTTTCAATTTTTGTATGAAGTCACCAGCAATTCATTAGCAGGAAAGTGTGGAGACACAGAATATGCACTGAAATTTAATCCTTTTTATTACCAAAATAATATATATGTTTTATAGAACATTGGAGGAATACATACAGAAATGCAACCCTTATCTTCCCCATGATCGTTCATAATCTGATGATTGGAAAGTAACCATTGTAGACATTTTGGCGTAGTTTCTAGTCTGTGTGTATGTGTTAACACATTTTTTTAAAGTCAACCATAGATATTTTAATTTCTTTGATCTGACATAAATCCTTGTAGATATTTTCCTGTTAAATGATTACCACTTGTCAGTAACGACATGTTTGAACTGTGTAATTTTTTTTTTTAAGATTTTATTTATTTGAGAGAGAGAGAGATAGTGAGAAAGAGAACACGAGCAGGCGGGGGAGAGAGAGAAGCAGGCTCCCCGTTGAGCAGGGAATGCGATGCAGGGCTCAGTCCCAGGACCCTGGGATCATGACCTGAGCCGAAGGCAGACGCTTAACTGATTGAGCCACCCAGGCGCCCCTGAACTGTGTAATTCTAAATGATGATGTTTGTGCTTATAGTCTGTATCCTGAAGTTTTTGATAGGTTGTGTGGCTATAGTTCAGTGGTCCCATCTCTGATCTCTGTGGTTTCTGGTTCTAAACTTGCCTCTCTTCTTCTCTAATCCTTCGCTTTAAGTCTTTAAACCACATTCTGCAGTTCCTATGCCCTTCCAGTTTCTTTTCTGTCTCATTATATGGTATATACAAATATACAGAGAACAGCTATATCAGTGTGTGTGTTTACTTAACTTTTTTTTTATTTTAACATAAATAGGATTATGATATTATGTGGCTTTTTTTAACCCACTCATTTAAAAAGGTTGATTCTTATATTAGTAGATATGAGTCCATCTTATTTTTTTAAAAAAAGGCAGCATAGTGTTCTGTTGTATGGACCATATATTTTAGTCACTCTCTTAAGATAGGACTTGAATTTTCAGTTTATTTGCTGCTATAAACAGGATTGCTGTAGGCATCCGGATACATACACTTTTGCCAACTGTAAATTAGAAGAGGGACTTGGAAGAAATTGCTGGGTCATAGAGTATACACACTTGAAATTTTGAAGCAAAGTGCCAAATCTTATTAGAAGCTTCCACAGTGGACATTTCCAACAGTGTAGGAAAGTCTCTTTCGCCACATCTTTGCTGATCAAAGATGGAATCAAATCTTTGAAAACAAATTTCTGTCCTTTCTTAAGCAATACATGCAATTTGTGACGTTTCTTATACCAAGTTTTTGAACTTTTTTCCTTTTTTTCTGGAGTTTTACATGCACATATAATTCAAAATATTCTTAGGTTTTTTTTTTTTTTTTTTTTTTTTTTTAAGAAAAACTCCCTGCCTCTATTCCTCTCTAGGTGTCCTTTGCCAGAGGCAACTGTTTTTACTGAGCTATTTTTGTATTTACCATCTTTGTCTCTAACATGCTTCTATTGTTAAATCCAGATTTCAGTTTTAGGCCTTATCTATTGAATTCCTTTTGTGGATTTAACTTGTCTTTCTGCCTCCATCACATGTACAAACCTTCCCATTTATATACTCTCTTAATTTAGTAACATGATTTCGTATTTGCATTATTATGATTATAAAAGTTATTCACAATTTGAGCCATATAGTAAGCTGTTGTAACTTTTTTCCTTGTACTTTTAAATTGGAATTTGTATAATTTTCCTTGTCGTTAATGCTTGTCTTTTCTTGTTTGCTTTGTTTTCTCTGTGCTTGCTACTAATGCCGCCCCACATTCCTTACCACTTGTCTATGTGTTCAGGGTGCTGGATGCCTCACGTTGCCTTCTTCCACTAGTGTAAAATTGACATTGTCAGTGTTCCTTTTACCTTTCTTGAGGGTTACATCTTAATTGTAGCCCATGTTGCCCTTTTTCTTGGTTCGTTCCCTTATGTGTATTTGAAGGGCTTGTCCTCCAGGAGCTTCCTAAAACATATCCAGGGGAAGTAATGTTTTGAAACTTTGCATCATTATTCTGTCAACACTTTTAGGTAATTTCGGTTGCACTTAGAATTCTAGACTAGTAATCATTCTCTTTGAGGATTTTAAAAAGCATCGCTCTATTGCATCTGGCTTTGGATGTTATTGCTCAAAAGTCCAGAGTTCTTTTGCTTTCTGATTTATTTGTTCACCCAACAAATAATTTATTGAGCCTGTGTGTCTGCTAGGCATTTTTAAGTATTTGGGATACATCACTGAATCTGACAGAAATTCCTGCCTTTCAGGTTGAGGAGGAGGAGCACTGCTACAACAAGCATAATTAAATTGTGTAGCCTGATAGAAGGTAATACATTCTGTAGAAAAAAATAGAGCAGAAATGGGGGGAGGGGAAGGAGGAAAGAGAGGGTAGTGGAATGGGTAAAGGATTAGGAGTGCATAGTAGAGGGGTCAATGGGCAAAGTCCTGGTCACTGTTCTAAATAGAGGGACAGGGGACAGGGTAGGTGTCATTGAGAAGGTAGCATACAGGCAGAGATTAGAAGGAGGTGAGAGAATCAGTTATGTGTACATCCAGGAGAAAAGCATGTTAAAGCAGAGGCCCAAAGGAACATCTTAGTCTTAGGGAACCAGGAGGCTAGTGAGAGGGAAAGAAGTGGGAGATGAAGTCAGAGAGTAATGACCATATTGTGTAGGGGCCTTATCGGCGGTTTAAGATTGTATCTGTTACTTGGATATGGGTTGCCAAGGGAGGAGGGTATTGAGCAGAGGAGTGACATGACCTGATATAAATTTTAACTGGATTTTTCTGACTCCTGTGCTTAGAACATACTGGGCTGGGGGTGGGAGACAAGGATGGAAACAGGGGTGAGTGCTGTTTAGAAGGATATTTTAATAATGTTGGTGAGAGATAATGGTGGCTTGAACTATATTACATGGAGGTGATAGAGGTGGTGAAGAGTGGCTGGATTCTGGATATATTTTTAAAGGTGATACAGTACGATTTCCTGGTGGTTTTAGATATGTGGTCTGAAATAAAGAATCAAGGATAACTTCTAAGGCTTTTGAACTGAGTAACTGGAAGAATGGAGTGGCCATCAAGAGAAAGGGGAAGGTGGTGGGTGGAGTAGTCTGGGAGAAGATGAGGGGTTCAGCTTTGTTCATCAGCCCCCTTTTACCCCCCACCCCATCCCTGCCCGCAGTGATATCTAGGAAGTTGGATGTAAGAGAAATCTGGAGGGGTTTTTTTGTTTGTTTGTTTGTTTTTTAATCTGGGCTGGAGATGTTGGTGGAATTTAAAAACTGTAAGACTGAATGAGATCAACAGAGTGAGGAAAAGTGGACCATGGACAACTCCCAATGTCGAGAGTTTGGGGAGAAGAGCAGGAATCAATAAAGGCAGCTGAGGAGTAGCTGGTGATCTAGGAAAACTGTGTGCAGGGACAGCGAACAGTTTATTAGACAGGAGGAGCCAGTGATTGATCAGTTCTGTTAGATGTTGGTGACAGTTCAAAACTTGTACATTAAAAACAAAACTGCAAAATCAGTGTGAAATACTAATTTACTAAAGCATTGGTTACTGCCTGCTAAATTGAAGTCTTGAAACGACACGGGTTATGCAATGGACTGTTATTATTCTGTTGTTTTTGGGTTAAACATACCCGAATTGCCCGGTATGCTGTGGTCACCACACGTATTGCATTTTCTTACCAGCGTATAAATGCTTCAGTGAAAACCATGATGCCATTTGGGCTTTGCTTTACACCAGTGCGTCATTTGCATTTGAGGTGGCCTTCTGCTTTTGTCTTTAGTCCTTCATAATTAGAGTACTGTGGTATTGACTTGGAGCCAGCGTGACCGTAAATGCGGATCGGAGCATTCAATTATTTGGCTACCAGATGGAGTCAGATTATTCAGAATGTGCTACTACTGCTTTTTAGATTATTAAACACAGAAAATAAAACATTCCATTTTTATAGAAAATGTGGACCATCCTTCCCCCCCAAGAATAGAATCTTAATTTGAGAAAAATATTTTATTTTTTAACTTTGAGGAAAATTTGAGTATAAGTTAATTCATGTGTTATATCCTTATTTGAAATAACTGAAATGATTTGGTTGGAGTTTCAAATCTAATGCTTATGAAGACAAATTATAATTTTCAATGAAATAGTTAATTTGAAAAGGCTCCATGAATTTTTTTATATGGCATTTCTTTCCCATAAATCCCATTGTTTTTCTGTTTTTTTACTAGTAAAGAGCTACCTATCATTTAATGTATTAAGACTGTAATATGACTTTTTACCTCATTTCTTTAATTTCTTCTGTCTCCCAAGCAATGTACTCTTCTGTTTAGCTTAGTATCACCAACTCTTAATGGGTTACTACCAGTTTTGATCTGCTTTAAAATTTTTGGCCAGAGTGTGTGTGTGTGTTTACCTACCATATTTGTCAGATGGAACGTGGAGTTGAATGGGTTGTATATTACAGTGTAGAACTGGGTAGCATAGCTTAATGCCAGGACAGAGCAAAAGAGAAAACATCTACAGGACTGTGTGACAGTTTTACATCCTGAGAGAGTACAAAACATAATCATGGTAATAAACAGTTGTATTCGAACTTGTACATAAATAACTAAGTGAATATTGGACACTTTTATCTAGACATTGTGAGATTTGGTTATATTGCAGTAGTGATTGTGTTGTAATCATGACTGATAAAGTTTCGATAAGTTCAAGTGTGTCACCAAAAATTCCATTATTTAGTAATGTGTGGTGTGAAATAAAAAGGAGAAAGCCTGTTTGATCCTCTTCCTGCTTCTTTTACTTGTATTTCTTTGCTCTTACCTTACTGCTTGATACTTTAATGTCTAATGGTTTAATGACAAACTCAGACTATCAAATTCTACCACTTTGATATAAAAGAAATTCAAAAAGCAACTACTTGCTAGGGCCAAAGATTTAATTTAAAGAATTTAGGGAAATTTACTTTCTTTTTTTTTTTTTTTGCCAACTTGTATATAAATTGAATAGCTGTGTTGGATGAGAAGTTATGTATTCAGTGCCAGTAGGAGATTATACTGTTTTTGAGGGTTATTGGAAAGAAACGAAATTTAGGGACAAAGCAGACAATCTGGAATCAGGTTCTGTGCTTATTCTTAATTTTTCTGACCTTCAGTTTCCTCATCTGCAGTGTGGAGCTACAGCCTACTTTCTGAGGCTTACCTAAGTAGTGTGTATGAAGCTGCTGACACAGTTCCTTACAGGTTGATAGGTGCGCAGTTTATGCAGCTTCGTTCACAGCAGACTTTCTTTGTCAGATTTCAGACAGAATCCCAAATCGAGGTTATGAAAATGAACACGGTAGGTTGAAACAACAGTTTTCAGAAAATCCTGTATAATCCAGGTCTTTTTTATTTAGTGATTAATTGCAGGGCTCCTAGTATGACTCTGTAAATGTCACCAACGTTACTAATATATCAAATGTTTCCATGTATTTGATCTCAATTAATGTCCAGAAAATCTGTTTTGGTTTTAATAATTTTACAAATGAGACATTTATTTTAAAGGATTTTATTTACTTATTTATTTGAGAGAGGGAGGGCCCATGTGTACCAGCAGGGGGAGGAGCAGAGGGAGAGGGACAAGCAGCCTCCATGCTAGGACCCTGAGACTATGACCTGAGCTGAAGTCAAGAGTCCGATGCTTAACCGAATGAGCCACCCGGGGCCCCACACAAATGAGAAATTTGAGACCCAGGATATTGTAATTTTGCTCAATATCAAAATACTTAATAAGAGCTGAAGTAAGAATTCAGGTTTGAGCTTCTGATTCCAATCAAATTCATCGTTCTTTTCATTATACATAGGCATGTTCTCTAGGTATGTAGTCAGTACTGCATTACTACAAATTGAAATTACTGTCTAGGAATTGATGAATTATGGAACTCTGATGTTACAAACAAACATTTTGAAAACTTGAAGAATTGGTATGGAAGTACATCTGTTTTTTTTTTTTAGATTATGTATGATGACTAAATGATTCACTTCACACATAGGTTTTTCTTTTTTTAAAGTAGATTTTATTTTTTTTTTTAGAGCAGTTTTAGATTCAGTAGGAAAATTGAATAGAAGGTACGGAGATTTCCCATATTCACCCTGACCCCAGTCATGCATAGCTCCCCCATTGTCAGTAGTTCTCCACCAGAGTAGTACATTTGTTACAGTTTGATGTACCTGCATTGACACATCATTATCACCCAGAGTCCATGGTTTACATAATGGTTCGGTGTTGGTGTTCTGCATTAGGAATTCTGACAGATGCATGATGAATGCTGTATGTCCACCATTATAGTGTACAGAAGAACAGCTTCATTGCCCTGAAAGTCCTCTGTGCTGCACCTATTCATTCCTCCCTCCCCCAGACGTCTGGCAAGCTGTGATCTTTTTACCGTCTCCATAGTTTTGCCAGTTCCAGAATGTCACATAATTGGAATCATATAGCATGTAGGCTTTTCAGATTGGCTTCTTTCACTTAGTAACATTCATTGAAGGTTCTTCCGTGTCTTTTCATGGCTTGGTAGCTCAGTTCTTTTTAGCGCTAAATAGTATTCACTGTCTGGTTGTACCAGTTTATTTATCCACTCACCTACCAGAGGACAGCATCTTGGTTGCTTCCAAATTTTGGCAATTATGAATGAAGCTGCTATAAACACCTGTGTGTAGGTTTTTGTGTGGACATGTTTTTGAATCCTTTGGGTAAATACTGAGCAGCATGATTGCTAGATCTTATGGTAAGAGTATGTTTGGTTTTGTAAGAAACCGCCAAACTGCCTTCTATAGTGACTGTACTGTTTTGCATTTCCACCAGCAATGAATGAGCGTTCCTGTTGCTCCACGTGCCCACCACCATTTGGTGGGGTCAGTGTTCTAGATTTTGGCCATTTTGATAGATAATGTAGTGGTATCTTCTTGTTTTAATTTGCATTTCCCTGATGACAGATGATGTGGAGCACCTTTTCATATGCCCGTTTGCCATCTGTGTATCTTTGGCTAGGTGTCTGTTAAGGTTTAAGTTGGGTTGTTAGTTTTATTGTTGAGTTTCAAAGAGTTCTTCGTATATTTTGGATGATAGTCCTTTATCAGATAAGTCTTTTGCAAGTATTTTCTCCCAGTCTGTCTTCTCATTCTCATGACAGGGTCTTTTGCAGAGCAGACATTTTTAATTTTAATCAAGTCCAACTTATCAGTTGTTTCTTTCCTGGTTCATGTGTTTGGTTGTGTTTTTGAAAAGTCCTTGCTAAACCCAAGGTCATCTAGATTTTCTCCCATTATCTTCTGGGAGTTTACATTTAGGTCAATGATCCATTTTGAGCTGGTTTTTTTTGTGAAGGGTGTGAGATCTGTGTCTAGATTGATTTTTTTTGTTATGTGGATAGCGAGTTGTTCCAGCATCATTTGTTGAAAAGGCTGTCTTTTCTTCATTGCCTTCATTTCTTTGTCAAAGATCAGCACAGATCCCAGTTATTTTAAAGTGAATTCTAAATCTCAGTTGTGAATTCTCTTTAAGGTGTATATCAGTAAATGCATTCTACTTGCAGGGGCATCAGGGATAAGTGAGTTCTGCTTTTATACATATGCTGTTCCTTCTCCTTAGAATCCTTCATGCTGTTCTACTTGATTTAGTCATTCCTTCCAGAAATACTTGAGTACCTGGTCTGGGCTGGGTACTGTCCTAGGTGCTGGAGACACAAGCATGAGCAAAACAAACAAGGTCTATTCTCATGAAGTTTCTCAGTGCAGAAGTTCTGAACCAAAAGTAAATGGTTCAGGGATCCTGGGAGTTCTCAAGACCCTTTGAGGGTCAAAACTGTTTTCACAATAATGAGACATGAGGGTAGGGTGGAGTTTCCCAGAAGCTACATGGCATGTGGCATCTTAACAGATTAAATGCAAAAGCAGTTAATAAATGTCCAATTGCATTTTATTGCATCAGACATTGAAAAGATGTGCAAAAAATATGAAACACAGACATTTTTCTCCCTATTATGGAAAATATTTTTCATAAACATTTAACATGTCATGGATTTTTTTACATGTAATGTAAATGTAATGGTAATTTTAAAATAAATACTTTAAAAATTTATTAGATTGAATTTCTAATACAGTAAATATCAGTACATACAAGCCACATAGACAAAAAGCTCTTTTGGAGTCCTCAGTAATTTTTTAAAAGTACAAAGCAGTAAAGAATAAGTTTTTTAAGTGCTCAACATCACTCAGCATCAGGGAAGTACAAATCAAAACCTCAGTGAGATACCACCTCACACCAGTTAGAATGGCTAAAATTAACAAGTTAGGAAACAACAGATGTTGGCGACGATGCAGAGAAAGGGGAACCCTCCTACGCTGTTGGTGGGAATGCAAGCTGGTGCAGCCACTCTGGAAGACAGTATGGAGTTTCCTCAAAAAGTTGAAAATAGAGCTACCCTATGACCCAGCAATTGCACTACTGGGTATTTACCCCAAAGATACAAATGTAGTGATCTGAAGGGGCACCTGCAACCCAATGTTTATAGCAGCAGTGTCCACAATAGGCAAACTATGGAGAGCTTAGATGTCCATCAACAGATGAACGGATAAAGAAGATGAGGTATATATATACAATGGAATGTTATGCAGCCATCAGAAAAAAAAATGAAATCTTGCCATTTGCAATGACGTGGTTGGAACTAGAGGGTATTATGCTGAGCAAAGTCAGTCAGAGAAAGACATGTATCATATGATCTCACTGATGTGAGGATCATAGGGGAAGGGAGGGAAAAATGAAACAAGACGAAACCAGAGAGGGAGACAAACCATAAGAGACTCTTAATCTCAGGAAACAAACTGAGGGTTGCTGGAGTGGTGGGGGGTGGGAGGGATGGGTTGGCTGGGTGATGGACATTGGGGAGGTATGTGCTATGGTGAGCACTGTGAATTGTGTAAGACTGATGAAACAAATAATACATTATATGTTAATAAAAAATGAATAAGGCCCCCCCCCATGGCTAGATAGGTTTAAAGGGTTTAGAAGTCATAGGATCAGGTATTCAATTCAATTCGAAGGCAGTCAGTGGGCAGTTTGTAAATGAAAGGACGTAACTATGTTCCAATAAAACTACTTCCAGAAACTGGCAGCTGTCCTGCAGTTGTAGTTTGCCAACCGCTGGTGTAAAGTGTTCCTGATAACAAAAAAGTTTGAGAACTTGAGTTATGAGTAAAAAGTTGGTGTTGTAGTTGGGAGGGAATAGGGGAGAAAATAATTAATAGTCAGAATTTCAAATGGTGACATATTGTGAAGATAATTAGAAGGGTCATCTGGCCTTTAGATAAAGTGATCAGGAAAGGTACCTTAAGGAGCTGACTTTAGTTAACTGGTTACTTGTTCAAGGACTTAACTAGGTATCATCTTTTTTGATTAGATCCCTCTTGCATTGGGAGGGAAAGCAAACGATAGTTTAATTAAATTTTTATTTTTATTTTGAAGGTTATTAGACGTAAATTCAGAAAAGATTAATTTTTCAAGTTGAATTATGGACTATGCAAAGCATATTTGCTTAAAAGGATTGTGGAACGGGCCCCTGACTGGCTCAGTCAGTTAAGTGTCCGACTCCTGTTCTCAGCTCAGGTCTTGTTCTCCGGGTTGTGAGGTCAAGCCCTGTGTTGGGGGATTTAGATAGATAGATAGATAAGATAGATAGATTAGACAGATAGATTAGATAGATAGATTAGATAGATTAGATAGATAGATAGAGGAAATTATACAACCTGGGTTAGAACATTGATTTAAGTTACATGACATTTAGCAAGTTATTTGTATCGTTTTCTTTTCTCAAAATGAAAGTTGGTTCAGATTTCTTTCAAGTTTAAAATTTCTGGTATGTTTGTTTGCTTTGCCTAGGTTGCCATTTGCCCCCTTCTGCCCATCCCTTCTAAGTCTGCCCCGATCATTTAAGCTCCAGCCTCCATTATTTACTGGTTTTATGATCTGAAACATTTATTTTGTGAATTTATTTTCTTACCTGTGAGGTAGGGGGTAGATGCCTAACCTGGAAGCTCACTGAAATGGTGAAATAAAATCATAGTGTATGTCCTTTGAGGACAATACCTGGTACCATACTAGGTGTTTAATAAATGTTTGGGGCAACTGTTTTAATGAAAATGGAGGAGGATCCCTATTTTGCCTTATTTAGCTTGCTGACCCTGTGACCTGTTTAGACTATAGCCGTAAGAACAAAAGCAACAACAAACAGGCAAGGTCCAGTGAGAGGCATCACAATTAAATATGAAAACTCATGTAGAGGGATTAAGGAAGTATAAGAGCAGTATCATCCAAATTTATGTAGCCATTCCAACTTCAGGGAAAGGACAGGGAAACAGCCATTCTTGCCACCAAAATCTTGATTCCCTTGTTGGAGGTTGAGGGTATCTACATAATGAAAAAATGCTTTACTATACCAAGACATAAGGTAATTTTAGCAAAATCAGATTCATGAATTAGAACTTGATTTCTTTTGGAATGCAATGCAAAACAAAGATTGAAATTACGAGAAAAAAATATGTGACTGTAAGATAGATCCAGCAGAGTCAGTATCAGTGCAGAAAAGAAACAAATAGATGGGAAGGATCAAAGAATAATTAGAAGTCCACAGAGGTGAAAGATTTGAACCTTTGGATTGAAAAGACTCACCTAGTGTTTTGTTCAGCAAGTGCTGATGGCATATACATGATGTTTTGGTGGAATTTTTTTTTTTTTTTTTTTTTTTAGGATTTTATTTTTAAGTACTCTTTACACCCAAGGCAGGGCCTGAACTCACAACCCCTAGATCAAGAGTTGCATGCTCCACCAACTGCCAGCCAAATGCCCTGGTGAAAATTTCTTTCAGAGACAAAGAGTCCCAACAAGCCAGCGAGAAAATGTTAACCTGCCAAGGAATAAGAATAAAAACGGCAGTAGATTTTTCATCTACATCATTATGTCAAAAGATCATGAGCAGAATTTATATAGTTCTCAGGGGAAAAGGGTGTGACTAGAATTGTAAACCTGTGCAGTTTCTGTAAGAGCTTCAGACTGCCAAGATTGAGACTCTTATATGTCCTTTCTGAAAACTTTCTTGAGGTATGGTGGCTCTGCCAAAAAATGAATCATAATTAAGGATTCAAGGGGAAAAATGGGTATTTGTCTTATTTTTCAAAAATTTTTATTGTAATTCCAGTACAGTTGACATACAGTGTTCTGTTAGTTTCAGGTGTACGGTATAGTGATTCAGCAGTTCCATACATCACCCAGTGCTCATCACAATAAGCGCACTCCTAATCCCCAAGGATGGGTATTTGTTTTGTGATATAATTGTGAGAAATGAAACCAGAATGGTTGCAGTTAGGTTTAAATGATTGTTTTGATACAGTTTTGAAGTTTAATATAATCTTTATTTTGGCAGGTGAGAAAGGGAAAGTTTTACTATTAGCATGTTAAAAATGGGCTTGCCTTGTTTTGGGAGATGTTAGTATTTTTATTCTTGATTTAATTAAATTGTAGATTCGATGTGAAATAAAAATATCATGTAGCTAGTAAAATAGAATTGGGATATAGAACCATGCTGTCCCACAAAACTTTCTGCAGTTGTGCTGTTTTGCATTCCCACCATCAAAGTGCTTATCAGTGCTTGGTATTGCATCTAGATCACTCTTACTTTGCATTTCATCTGCTACTAAACTGCAGTATCTAGCATAGTGTCTAGTGGGTTCTGATTCACTATAGGCTGTTTTTTTTTTTACTGGGGTAGAAGTCTCAAAATAGAGTGATTTCTGCAGTAAAAAGGCAAATGTACATTGCTTTACACATTTGAATTGGGGTTTGCACTTTCCTCTCCATTTACTGGGCTATCACCTTTGTTCAGACTTCTGTTTTTACAGCAGATCATTTTACCAGATTATTGTCCTGAGCTTTCCCCATTTCCGATTGCCAGTCTTACTAGATATAAGTAACTCTTCTATAGCAGCGGAATTTTCAGAATTACCTTCGGGAAAATAGAGATAGGAAAATACGTGCAATTTAAATTCTTCATATTACTTTGCTACAGTTTTGGAAATTAAAAATGGTTGTTAAGTTTGGCAATTCTAGCTAGTTTTAGAGTTATGATCCAGAAATTTGGAGAACATATTAATGTTAATGGCAAATTACTTCTCCTTTGGTTCAAGAAAGGCAGTTGAGATTTTTTGGGACCTAAGGTAACGACTGACACTTCATATTTTGACTATATCCTCAATGTCCTACCAAAAGACCCAACCAATTCATAAAAAACACTCTGCCATGACTTGGTGCTGATACCATCTTCTCTTTATCCCCCCCACCCCCCACCAAAAGAGAATGACTATGCAGAGACTTTGCTGAGACTATGGAAACTCTCAGACTGAAACTTTCTTAACCTCCAACTTCCTGAGCTAGACATCTTCTGTCTTCTTTGTTCTTACCATCTCTTCTAAAAAGGTCTAGTCACTCTGTCTTGACTTTTGAATCCCCCATCACCAAGAATTTTATTTTATCCATTGCTCCATTTCTTGGGATTACTACCCTCTTTTCTGGACTCTATCAGCATTCACTATATTCTGGTCTCTCCCATTTAAAAAAGAAAAAAGGAACCAAGTGGACAACTTCTTTGGGCCTTTCAGCCACTCTCTAACTTGCCTCTCCTCTCCACAGCCATGCTTTTTGTTAACAGAGCATTCTGTTCAGTCTCCTTTGGTCTGATTTATGCACCAGCCATATCTCCAAGGTTGCTTTTGCAGAGGCCACCAGTAACTTCTATAACGCCAACCCATGAACACCTGTTAGGCATGATCATACTTGACCTCTCAGCAGATTCCACATGGTTGACTGTGCCATTATTTTTACTACTTCTTACCATAGATTTTTTGTTATTTATATATTTGCACCTTTTACCAAATCACCACTTCTAAATTACTTATTTTGATCCATTGCTTGATTATTTTTAATCAATTAAGGATTCATGGGTGCTATATATTCCATGAATTCTTGCATGTTCAAGCATGTCTGCTTGTTGCCTTTTAATTTTTTTCTGATTATAGAAAGAGTACAAGTTCTCTATAAGTATATAATAAAGCATAGTTTATTCTAATATTTGTACATGTGAGTGTTTATAGATCTTCTTGTCAGTACCTTCCCTTGACTTCTGAGATACCACTCTCTTGCTTTTCTCTCACCTTTGCTTTCCTTCTCAGTTGTTCAGGTTTTTGCTACTCCTGTGAGCGTCAACCAGCAGTTGGCCACACCTAGGGTTAAAAATGCAGAATCTCAGGCCTAGCTTCAGAATAATTCTGATTCTAAGACCAAACCTGCAATAAGATCCCTAGATGATTAGTTGGCACCATAAAGTTTGAGAACTGTTGCAGTCTAGGCCACTGCTTCTTGGGATTTCTCTTATTTTAGGCATGCTCCTCTTCCCTGTGATTTCAGATAGCATTGTGTGTTAACGCCTCCTCCTCTGCACTCTGAACTCTTGTACGTCAACTGCTTTTCTGCCAAAATCTCTCACAGGCATCTAGATCACTCCCACTTTGCATTTCATCTGCTGCTATACTGCAGTATCTAGCATAGTGTCTAGTGGGTTCTGATTCAGTATAGGCTGTTTTTTTTTTTACTGGGGTGGAAGTCTCAAAATAGAGTGATTTCTGCAGTAAAAAGGCAAATGTACATTGCTTTACACATTTGAATTGGGATTTGCACTTTCCTCTCCATTATACTGGGCTATCACCTTTGTTCAGACTTCTGTTTTTACAGCAGATCATTTTACCAGATTGTTGTCCTGAGCTTTCCCCATTTCCGATCACCAGTCTTACTAGATATAAGTAACTCTTCTTCTATAGCAGTGGAATTTTCAGAATTACCTTCGGAAAAATAGAGATTTTAGGAAAATACGTGCAATTTAAATTCCTCGTATTACTTTGCTACAGTTTTGGAAATTAAAAATTAAACACTTTTTTTCCTTAGCATTATTGTTTTATAATGAAGTTTGATTTTTTTTTAACTTTTGGCATTTTAAGCCGTTAAATTTTTAAGGAGACTTGCATTAAATTTAAATTTAATTTTGTCAATGTGTGAGAGGTAAATTTTAAAATAGATTTTTAACATAACATTTTCTGCATAATACCCTTCACAATGTCAAATGTAGAAAGTACTTCTTTTGCATGTATGCTTTAGAAAGTATAGGTACTACGTCACTCTTCCTAAATTTTGGATTTTTGTTAATTTTTTATTTTATGGGCTTGTCAGTGTAATATAATTTTTGTGAAATTTTAAGCTCTCTGTAAAACCAGTGTAAATATTCTGCCTAGTCGAGAAATTTATTAAGGTTTATTGTGCTAAAGGTTAGTTAAATGGCAGTTGATCTTTGGCAGACATGTTTGATCACCTTTACAAACTCCAAAGTATCTTTTGGAACCCATACATTTAAACTATCTTTTGGAACCCACTAACTAGTAGATGACCTCAAGCAAGGCAAGAAAGTTTGGAGATGTCAGGTGAATACATATTTTGGAGTGTGTACCATCTATGATATACATAAATTACCCATCTCCCTTAATCCAGACAAAAGCTGTGTGAGGCTGGAAATATTGTCCCAGTTTTATGACTGAGCAGTGGTGAAGACTGGGTTTGAATCCAACTGTGTGTAGGTGACTCCAGAATGCCTACGCTTTTATTGTCCTGACTCACTTGTTGAGAGGTTTGTGTGTAGGTTAATGGTTTTCAGATGGTGCTATAAGTCTCTGTAACAGATCCTTTGGAAGTTTGGGAAAAATGATTTTTTTTCTCTCAGAATCATTCTTTCCCTTTGACTTGTTTTATACATTTCGGTTCAGTTTTAACTGTTTGGAAAGAGTTTCCCTGCTTAAAACATTTGGAGTCTCCTGCCCTAGAAGCCTGAGACCTCTCTAGAATGAATATGTATTAGAAAATAAAAATGTAAGTAATAACAGTCTTTATCTAATTTTAATGATATTTCTATTCCTAATGATGTTTTGTGTAGCCTAATATTAAAATGAAGTTGAAGTGTTTGAACACACTATTAAGAGGGCTGGGAAGTGATTAGAATTAAAATTTGATGTGGAAAATGGGTAATCTGCAACTTACTGCACAGAGTTCACGCGTTTGCAGGCTGCCCTGTAAGCATGATGTAATGACAGGTTAAACCCCGGAGTGTACTACCTGACGCAGTGCAAAGCTGAGGCCCAAGACTTTATTGGGGCACAGGTAATGCTTCTTTAAAAACAAAACAAGCTTCTCTGTTTAATGAGGCCATTTAAGATGGTTTTCCCAGAGTGGGAAGAGAGTATAATCTCAGTTTGGAGGTTGAAGGAGTTTAATATGGTTATGTAGTGTTTGCTACTCTCACTGCAATCTTTTCGAAGGGAGAGAAGGAGTTTCAAGTATGGTGCCGACAGGGGTAGAAGTAGAGGAGTGAGTTAGAATTGAAGAAATATGGTAGTTGACGCCCGGTAAATAGTTAATGAAGTGTGGAGAATGCTTTTACTCTATGTTCACACGGTTAACCAGGAGAAGAGCACTTGTCTGGCCATGTATGTCCCATATACTCTGTGTAGGTCTTAGGTTGAAATGATACAAAATTGCCAGTATCTGTTTTGTTCTACGGAAAGGCATGTTTCAATCTAAATGTAAGCTTGTGGAAGTGCTGAGGTCGCAGTGTTGCTGGGGGTCAAGGGTAGGGTTGGAGTTGCTCTACGCCATGCCCCGGAGCTGTCCTGGGCTGGGAGGGCGGAGCTTGTGGGCGTGCCCACAGCGTTAGCCCCGCCCCTGAGGGCCCCGCCCCACCAGCCCCGCCCCACGCTAGCTGCGCCGCGAGCCTGGGGCCGGCTGGCATTGCGGGCTGGAGCAGGCTTGCCCAGCGGCGGCCAGGCCCCAGCCCTGGGCTCCGCGTGGCTCTCCCGGCAGGCCGGACCCTAGAGTAGCTCCAGAGCTGGCTCCGAGGCCTCGCTTACTCCAGCCTCCTCGCACTCTACAGCCCCGTCCTTCACCCAATCTGGCTAGCTAACGAATGTGAGGAAGACAAACTTGCAAGACTGACGGTTTAGGGCCCAGAGGAGGACAGCTCAGTGATGGCGCCCATTTTTGGAAACGCAGGCGAATTTGAGCTCGCAGGGAGGTGTGGTCGACTTCTGCTGGGACGGGAGAGGCTTCATTTCTCTGCGGCTGCGGTGGCCGGTGCTTTGGAAGAGTGAAATGGAGTGTTATAGAGCAGGGCACTTATCTTCGCTTCTTGAAAACTTGAACTCGGACATGCGTAGGAACAGAAGGTGTCCAGGAGGGGCCTCTGTTAAAAATCGTATTTGCTTCTGGGGGAAGGGCTATGAGCTACCTGACTTCTCATGACCGGGAAGTCTCCCTTACCTTTTCTGTACTCCTGGAGGGGCGTCTTGCTCACATGTTTACCAGCAGCTGGGACAAGGAAGAGAAAAGGTATTGACTGACATTAAGAGACTGGGTTGCTTAAACTATGAAACGGGAAAGTTGTTGTAAGCCGGTGGAATCTGGATCAGGGAGTGGCTGCAATGTAATTGAGCTCGAATTTGCAGCTCTGTTTCTTTTGATCAGCTGTACTTTTCTCTGTTTTTTAAACTAAGCTTCAGGTTACGTCATCACTCCTCCAGGGTTGTCTAAATAGACACTTGAGCCCTTGGTTCCTACTGCAGGGCTGTTGTTGTGTGGTTGGGTTCTTTTTGTTTGAAGATGGATCTGGGTTCTACCTTTGGAGCTTTGGGAGGTTTTAGCAGCTGCTGTCCTGTAATACCTTCATTCACAAGAAATACCGGCCTCATTTCACTTGTTTTCAGTCTTTAGATAGGGATTTAAATTGTGCTTTCCTACAGTGTTTGGAAAAATAATAAAGATATATTGTAACATAAGCCTGAATGATTGATGATTAATGTACAGCTATTTGCTAGGTTAGGAAATGAAATGATAGTTTTTCTGCTTATATTTTCCTAGTTCTGTTATGTTGAATACAAACTGATTTTACTGCCCCTCGATGTGATTAGCTTGTTTTGGTTTAGTGATTTGAAAAGGCATTGGTGGTTTAGACTGTTTTGTGCTCAGGGAACCACTTTTCCAATTCTAATGTTGCTCATAAGTGAACAGTATAAAATGGACCATGAAACAGGCATACAGCATATATATGGGGCATTTTAGCAATGCTAAGCCCATTGTTTCCAAGTGATGGAAAGTGAGTGCATCATCATACGCACAAAGAATCTAACACCTGGGTTATACAGTGTTTCAGATGATGAGAATTGATTCCTGTTGTCCCTAAGTTCCATGTGATAAGCCACATTATGATGGAATTCTGTATTTTTGTAAACTCTTGAATTGTAGAATATTAACTTTAGTTGACAGTGGACTTAATCTTTTTTTGGGGGGCAGCTTCAGCCCTCACTTGAGGTGTCTATGCTTGAGTAATCTAGAACTCAAATTGCATTTATATGGTCACATTGGTAACCAGCATTGTTTTTTCAGTCACATTCTTTGCAACAGAATAACGATTTTAATTGAGAAAGCTTTAAATTTGAGGCATTAAATTTTAATTTTGTTAGAAATATGGCTTATATAGTTATTGGGAATACAGTCTTAGGACATTAGTAGACTGATGTTTTGTTACCCCCAAGACAAATATGGCGTGTCATATCCTAGCAAAGGTAGTTTCCTGGGAAAGTTGTTTGCTTTATCTTTCATTTAGCCTGATAAGTTACATTGTTGTCATTTCTTCCAAGTGACCCATTTATCTCTTAAATATGTATTACTGTACTGATGAATGCTTCAGCAACACTGGTGAACCCTAGGGTACAAGGAATTCTTAACCTGTTCACTGTACTGTCCCCAAGGTTGTGTGTGTGTTCTCTGGTGCTTTTATCTTTATTCTTTATTTACCTTCTTTTCTGGCTCTTCTTTCCCTTTGCAAATTATATCTGATTTGTATTGTGGAATGGAAGTAGATTAGAAAGATGTGCTTTCTCTAAGTACCAGACTTAAGAACTTTTGAAGATGGCCTTCCGTTTCTCCTCTCTTCCTCCCACTTTTGAGGTACTGATCAGTAGGAAATAAGATTAATACATAGCTGATGTTAATTCTAGGGGAACACTTATTAGATGAAGATGGATGATGGGATGGCAGCATACCCTTCCCCTGGTGACCCCCTCCATTCCCTAAATCTATTTCCAAAGCAGATTACTGTTACCATTACGCAGAGTTAATCAAAGCTAATGTCCTGTTGATCCTTTGGATCGCTTGTGACTCCCTTTAACTGTTGCGAGCTGACCCAGAATGGGAAAGAAATAGACTGAGCAGGGGAATTGAACACAGAGAGGGAGGGGAAAGTTCAGTGAAAACGGATTTGATTGCACTTAAGCTACTTTAACCCAGGGTTTCTTTCTTTCTTCCTTCCTTTTCTTTCTTTCTTTTTCTTTCTTTTTTTCTTTTCTTTTCAATTGACAGAGAGACAGCGAGAGAGGGAACACAAGCAGGGGGAGTGGGAGAGGAGAAGCAGACTTCCTGCTGAGCAAGGAGCCCAGTGCGGGGCTCGATCCCAGGATCCTGGGATCATAACTTGAGCCGAAGGCAGATGCTTAATGACTGAGCCCCCCAGGCGCCCCAACACAGGGTTTCTTTAGTTGTTGATGGTCCAGTTTCCTTTTCAGCATTTATTCCATGTCATCTAGTTCATCCAAGCAGATTTTTAATTTTTTTTCTTTTTAAGAAAGGGAATTCTACATGTGTCCTGGAACATTTTGATAAAAGAGATTTTATCTGGTATACAACTCCTTATAATCAAAATGCATAATTTGTGGTTTTTTAAATCCTTTATTCTTTTGCTCACAGTACATTTTGCATAGGAAACTTAAGTATTTCTGGCATGCCAACATTATTTATAAAACAAGTGATAGTTGTAATTCTTTTTCTCCTGCCTCCTTTTATTTTTATTTATGTTTTTGTTACAGAAATGAGCCGCCAGACTGCAACAGCATTACCTACTGGAACCTCGAAGTGCACGCCGTCCCAGAGGGTGCCCGCCCTGACTGGCACAACTGCATCCAACAATGACTTGGCGAGTCTTTTTGAGTGTCCGGTCTGCTTTGACTATGTGTTACCGCCCATTCTTCAGTGTCAGAGTGGCCATCTTGTTTGTAGCAACTGTCGCCCGAAGCTCACATGTTGTCCGACTTGCCGGGGCCCTCTGGGATCCATTCGCAACTTGGCTATGGAGAAAGTGGCCAATTCCGTACTCTTCCCTTGTAAATATGCCTCTTCTGGATGTGAAATAACTTTGCCACACACAGAAAAAGCAGACCACGAAGAGCTCTGTGAGTTTAGGCCTTATTCGTGTCCGTGCCCTGGTGCTTCCTGTAAATGGCAAGGCTCTCTGGATGCTGTCATGCCCCATCTGATGCATCAGCATAAGTCCATTACGACCCTACAGGGAGAGGATATAGTTTTCCTTGCTACAGACATTAATCTTCCTGGTGCTGTTGACTGGGTGATGATGCAGTCCTGTTTTGGCTTTCACTTCATGTTAGTCTTGGAGAAACAGGAAAAGTACGATGGTCACCAGCAGTTCTTTGCAATTGTCCAGCTGATAGGAACACGCAAGCAAGCTGAAAATTTTGCTTATCGACTTGAGCTAAATGGTCATAGGCGGCGATTGACTTGGGAAGCGACTCCACGCTCTATTCATGAGGGAATTGCCACAGCCATTATGAATAGTGACTGCCTAGTCTTTGACACCAGCATTGCACAGCTTTTTGCAGAAAATGGCAATTTAGGCATCAATGTAACTATTTCCATGTGTTGAAATGGCAATCAATATTTTCTGGCCAGTGTTTAAAACCATTGCATTCAGTTTCACAGAGAATAAGGCACCCATCTGCCTGTCAACCTGAAACTTTTGGTAGGTGGAAGCTAGACACATGAAGGTAAATAAAAGGAAAGGCTGTTAAATACAGGAAACAGTTGCATGTAGTAACACTAATATATTTAAAAATAAGTCAACAGTAAACCACTGAAAAAATATATATATACACCCAAGATGGGCATCTTTTGTATTAAGAAAGGAAGCATTGTAAAATAATTCTGAATTTGTGTTGTAGATTGTACTGTTGAAAAATACTGTTTTTTTTGTTTTGTGTGTTTGCTGGCGAGTTGCTGTGTGTGTGTGTGCGCGCGCGTGTGTTTTTTTTTTTTTCCTTTAACCGACAAGCCATGTTGAGTGGTCTTGGACCACTGCTTTTCCCCTTTGTGAGTCAATACATAGTGCTGCTGTGTGTGTATATTTTTTTTTTGTGTGTATTTGCTAATTTTTATTAATTCTAGTTTTTCATTAAATAAATTTGACTTTCTTTTCTGTAATTCAGGTTTTTCCTCACTTTTTTTTGTACCTTTTTAAAGTTAGTGTCTTTTTGATATGCATAATTGTTTATGGTAAAGTTTATACATATGTGTTCAATACGTATTTTCTTTTCCGCCATTAATCAGTTCATTAGAAATATTTTACATTCAACTCTTTTGAGAAGATACAAGTTCCAGAAAGGAAAGGTAACAGCAGAATTATCAGAAGCTATTTAAAGCAGCTGTAAGATGGTCTCTTGTCTGTCTGTCTGTCTCTTTTTCTCCAGCTGAGTCATACCTTTGAACTTACTCTTTGAAAGTTTAGGGTATACTGATTTTTTTTTTTTTAATACTGGAAAAAAGAAATCAGGCTTTTTTTTTTTTTCCTTTCAAATATCTTGGACAAATCACATGTTTAAAATTTGTTCTTGTATTTATTGGTTTTGCAGAAGAAGGCATCGTCTTACACAGTTTGTAATCAAAAGCAAATCATTTGTTTAAAAAAAGGCAGTTTGCAAAAAATGTTTTTGGTCTTTTATAATTCTCATTAAAAGAATATCTGGCAAATTAAAACTTTTATGTGTCTGCTTTAGCTCTAAGTTTGATTAAAATCCAAAGTTATTTTCCTGTTCAATTCTGTACTTCATAACCGAAAAAAGTGTGCTGTATTTTGAAGTGTGATACATTTATTTTAAGCAAAAGAATGGGTATATGGTCTCTGTATACAGAGTCTTGATTTCTTCTCTCTTGCTGACATTTTTATTCTCACAACTCTGTTAGGAGACTAATAAAGTTAAAATGCTGATCACTTTTTTTCCCCTTAAAACAAAACAAAACAAAACAAAAACAGTAAGACTGAGTTAGTATTTCATAGCCTAAAGGAGGTGAGCCTGGGCCCTATAGCAGCCTTCCAGGGACCTACATGCCACTTGTAGTTCTAGCCTATTTATCAGCTGTGGGACCTTGGGCCCCTGTTTCCTAATGTGTAAAATGGGGTTAATTATGGTAGCTACCCCAAAGGGTTACACGGGATACCAGTAAGTTACCTAGAACAGTGCTTTGCACGTAATAAGCACCCAACAAATGTTAGCTGCTATTACTACGCCTTAGAGCACCATACTGATAACTGTTGCTAATTACCCTGAGGCACCTAACAAGATTCTGAAATTACCTTCTGAATGACCAAAGATCATTTTATTTTGTGTGGCTTTTATGGGTACACTAAACTTCGAAAGTCAGTTAAAATTAATTGGACTGCCCCCTTATCCCAACAGCAGTTCGGAATAACAGGATTTACTTCTGTTAACCATTTTCAGAATGAAGATTTGTGTAGTCTCTTCCCCTACCTAAGCGTTATTTTTTGAATTGGTTATCACATGCTTGTGTAGCCATTTTTGTGGTGAAAGGGAATAGATCAGCCACAAATGTGTATCTTGGTCCATTCCTGTTAGTATGTGTGTTTACAAAGCAATTTTCCCCCTACATTGGATGTATTGAATACTTTTGTGGAGGTATATCATTTTGTTTTTACAATATTTTAAAGTGTTTCTTGGATAGTAGTATAATGCTCAGTGTAGGGTTTTGAAGTTAGAAAATAGCACACACTAGATCTCTGGAACTCTGTCCGTTCAGAGATGGCTGAGAACATTTTTATTTTTTGAGTCCTTTGTATTTACTTGTGCTTACACACTTATCTTGAAATCATGTAATTTTGTAACCCCCTCATGCCCTCACACGTGACTTTACTAATCTTGGAAAGACCTTGGGTAGGTTTTGGGAAACCTTAGGACTGACTAGAATTTTAGCCAGTTTTCCTGACGTTAGATACTGCTTTGTCCAGTTTGTCCATGTAAATCTTTTCCAGCTATTTATAAATAACCTGTGAACATTTATATATGTTTTCTCATTCTTGGGATTCCTTTTTATTTTTTTAAGGTCTTGGTACTTTTATCATCGCTTTCTGGAGAGGTTTCGGTGGACATTTAGAGTAGCAGTCTGAAGGATTTTCGCTTTCATTGTAACTTCATGTTTTGCTAATTTGTAAGATAAGATAGTAAATTTTGTGTTTGACATCTAATAAGTTATCTTTGTTAACTATATTGTAAGTCCTCTTTGCATTCTTCAATTACAGGAATGATGAGATCTATAGCCACATTTCTTGGTTCACTTGAGATCTTAAATCATCCTTGTTACAGTCAATATTCTACTTTCTCCTATTAATGTCCTGCCTCGTTTTTTGGGTGTCTTGGTGTTTTCTTCAGGGAATTGTATAGGGCTAGGGTAGGTGATACTCTTTAATTTCGTCTTTTGCATTTATCTTCTTAAACTCGAATTTGTCCTGTTGAATTGAATCACGGGGCAGTTTAATATGTTGATGGGGAACAGGTTTTTTGATGTGAGTGATTTTTATTATAATGTTGCTTAATTTTTTTTAAGGCCCACATTTCTGCAAACTGCAAGTATGGGAGTGGCTGTAGGTACTTTGGTCACCAAAAATCCTAGTGCTCTCCCCACCCCTCCACATTTAATTATAGGAAAGTTTGCCTCATTTCGGTGGTTCTAACTGGAAAATAGGAATTAAGCCTACTCTACTCTCAGCACTTGATTACCTCACAACATGGATGGCACCCACCTAGTATAGGGGGCTCCTGGTGGTAGACATCACTAGTCACTGTCCAAAGATGGGAATCCAAATCCTCTGCATTTCTAGCATCCACTACCAGAGATGGCACTGGAAATGAAACCCATTTGCATTCCCACTCTCATGAAGAGAGTCTGTGCTGTGAGCAGAAAGCAAGTCTTGACCAATGTCAAGGAAGAAGAGGAAAGAAGGAAATCTTGGTATTCTCAGCACATGCACTTTTTTGCCCCCCTCTCATTAAAAAAAACAAAAAATCAGGTATGTTTAGTAGCCTTTAAATACCCCTCATATAACCAGGAGACCATATTTGTAATCACAGATTTATAAACTGATGTTATTAAATATTTTATGATCAATCACTTAGATGGCATTTTTCACTATAATCGAAAGCATTAAAGACCTCTGCCCCTGACACAGTTACCGGTAAGGTTCAAACAAGAGGCAGAGTCCAGTAAAAAATGTATTATGTTTTAAGCAGACCATACAGAATTTCTTGATTACCACTTTAAGCTTTATTTAGTTTTAATAGTTGAAGTTTTGAAAGCTCATAAGTAAAAGGCATGCAGAGTACTGGTTAAATACATCCGAGGCTTCACCTCCAGCCCTACTGAGACATAAAAAACCCCAGCTGACTGATACAAAGGGTGTTTGGATAACCCTCTAAAAAAACGTGAGGAAAAGATCCTCAGCATCACTGGTCATTAGGGAAACGCAAGTCAAAATGAAGAGCTGCTGCTTCACACCCTGACGATGGCTATTCCCAAAAAGGAAACGTGGCGGTGAGGAGTGGAGAAGTTGGGGTCTTTGTGTATTGCTCATGGGGATGGCAAATGGTGCGGCAAACGCTGTGTGGAGGCAGAGTTTGGGGGTTCCTCACAAAGGTAAGCAAGGACTCACCCTGAGAACAGCAACTCTGCTTCTGGGTATATGCCCAGAACTGAGAAGCAGGGACAGGGACACGCAGGTTTGAGGCAGAACTCTCCGCAACAGCCCAGAGGCGAAACCAAGCCAGATAGCCTCGGGTGAACGGAGATGGGGCATGTTGCCCACGGTGTGCACACGGTGGACGCGTTCTGATGCATGTGGTCAATGTGGCTAAACCCTGACGACACGCACTTGATGGAGGTCTTGCATGAAGTAGCTGGAAGAGGCAAATGCGTAGACAACGGTTACAGGGAGGTGGGTGGAAGAAAGGGGAGTTACTATTCAGTGGGTACAGTTTGAAGATCATGGAGAAGCTCTGGAGAGTGATGTTATACACCATTGTGGATGTAATTAATGTCCCTGAATTATACACTTAAAACTGGCCAAAATGGTGAATTCTGCTCTCTTGTCACAAGAAAGCCCAAGTGAATAAAATAGAGATTTAAAAAACCAAAACCAGTGCCAGGGACATGCAGGGCTCCCCGCGGGCTCCGTTAGGGAGGGCGGCGGGCCGCAGGCTGGAGGGCGCAGAAGCAGCGTCCCGGACTCGAAGAAGGCGGTGAGTCCCACCCTTCAGTGTGTTCGGCGGCCGCTGCTGGGTGTAGGAGGCCTCGCGATTCGCGTTTGGATTAGCTCCGTCTGCTTGCTGAAAATGAACTAACAGCACCCTCTTTTCCTCCCCTGTAAAGATGACTGCGTAGAAGAGAGAAAACCCGAACAGTGAGGACAGTCAAGGAACTTTTTTTAAATGTCCGGATGCTTGCTCTCCCACTGGCCATAACGAGCCCCCTATCTGGAGCCCTAGATTTGGATTTGTAATTCCAGAACACGTTCAGATTTTACCAGCAGGTGTTTGGGTAACTTGCAGACCCCGTGCTCATCCAAGGCATTCCAAAGTATTTTAGTCTATCTGTTCTAACATTTTGTAATAAAAGATTCTCTAGTTTGAATTATTTTACTGTTGCGTTCTCATTTGTCTTCAGTGACACGGACTTCAGTACTACTGTTCCCATTTTACAGAGGCAGCAGAAGAGCCTGACTTTGTAGTTCTCCAGAGCCTGGATTAAGTCAGTCACAGAAGAGAGCATGGAGTCTACCAGATCTGGGGACTGGCACAGGCAGACAGGGGAGGAAGGGGGAGTGACGAGAGTCAGGGCATCGAGTGTGGGGACCACCCCAGAATGGACGGCTGCCTCTGAGGAGTGGACTTTGTGTTTTTTTTTTAAGATAATGTGTACGAACATGGGCCACTCAGCCCGATATAAATTGCGTTTTGATTGCTACTTCCTTCAGCATAAGCAGCACCCCATATGGGGGTGTGCAGACCTCATCCCAGGTTTCATGTCACTTGAATACTTTATTTTCCACAAAGACTAATGGTTGGTGCTGTTTTCATCTTTGTCCCGTGCCCCTGCTACGTTACTAGTCTCAGGATCCAGTAACATCTCCAGGTGACTCTGCTGAGGTAGTGGTCTACACCAACGGTTCCTGATGCTGACCACGCATCAGAATCACCTGGACAGCTTAACTAAAGCAGATTTCCGGGCCCTCCCCCCATAGTTTGATTCAGAAGGTCTGCTGGTAGGTCTTGAGAATTTACATTTCTAACAAGTTCACAGGGAATACTGATGCTTCTGTTCTGGGCACTGATGCTCTACCCCTCTCCAGACAATAATGATTTCACTGAAGACAGGAATTTAATTTTTATCAGTTTATTAACATTTCTGTAATCAACACCAGCCACCACCTGAGTTAGATTTGTTACTGTTGTGTGTGATCATGTTCACAAATTAGGGACACTTTGCTTACCTCTACCGGTATGAACAAAAATCTTTTCAGTACCTTCTGGGCACTTCATAACTTGAAATTCTGAAAAGTTGGGATTTGGGCCTACAATTTGCTATTTAAGAGACCAGGTCTGGTGTTGACAGTAAAGCCACCATCAAAAGCTGCATTAAGAACTTCATCCAGGGAGCTTGCTGTGACAAAACTTAAATCCTGTCGTACATTGCCCGGGATTTCTTCAAGGTCTTTTTCATTCCTCTGAGGAATAATGACTCGCTTCAATCCTGCTCTGTGTGCTGCCAGCACTTTGTCTTTAATCCCACCCACCTATAAGCAGAGAAGAAAGTTACTCAGATTTCTGGTCATCCTCAGACTGTGAGAGATCCCTGACCCAACCCTTCACGGCTGTTCTGAAACATCTAAATCATCTACCATTCTGTTATAACGTGAGCTAGGAAAGCCACTAAAAAAGGTTAATAAACAGTGAATTCTTTATGTTTCAATTTGTGTTCTATTTAATCCTTTTAGTGGGGGAAAATTAAAAGCTTTCTATAGATATGAGCACCTCTTATGTCCATGATTCCTTTTCACACTGTCAGGTTAGTATTTATATTCCATTCTGTAGTCAAAACAATCTTATCTATAGGTCGAGTCTGGAAAATCATTACATTATTTTGACCACAAATACCATTCCTACAGAGCTTAGTTGTGTGCCAGGATTATTTTCTCCTGTACAGGTTTAAAATCATAACCTTTGTGTCACGTGATGAAGAAAGCATATCCCAAATGATGTACGCTCTTATGGTGGTTTTAAAAAATATGTCCACAATGGTCCCTTCACAAAAGGGGGAGTCTAATTCCCCTCCCCTTGAATGTGGGCCAGGCTTAGTGACTCATAAGAAACAGACTGTGGGGGAAGTGACGCATGTCACTGTGAAAGTATGACTTTCACACTTAACCATAAAAAATGAGAGTTGTTGCTGCTAGAATTGAGGGTTATCTTCAGATTGAAAGGGCCTTCGCCAACCGTCTCTCTGGATCTCCTGCCCTGGAGGTAGCCAGCCACCATACTGGAGATCACCCAACAGCCTCTGGAGAAGCCCTAAGGTGAGGACCTGGGGCATCCTGCCAACCATGACCCATTTGCTAAGTCAGGTGAGTGAACCACCTTGGAAGCAGATCCCCAGCCCCAGGTGACCTGCAGATGACTGCGACTGCAATGATGGGGCCCTAAGGCAGATAAGCTCAGCTAAGCCTCTCCTGAATTCCTGACCCACAGAACCTGAGAGAATAATAGTATTATTGTTTTGGGGGGTGTGTTAAGCAGCATCAGACTCCAAATGCAGCTCTCAGACCCCCCAGAACACGTAGGCCCTGGAGATAGCCTCTGAGAGCCCTGCAATGACCTGCAGCCGCACGGCTGCTCCAGGCCCTCCTGCACAGCTGTCGTCCGCCGTCAGGGCTCTTCTGTGTGCGGCTGAGGTACACTTTCCGAGACAAACGGACTCCTCGCATGTATGAACATGCCTACCCTTCACATTTGGTTGATGGTAAGGCTGTGTATACTAGACTGGATTTAAAATCCTTCTCCCTCAGAGTTTTGAAGGTCACTGAGGAGACTGATGAGACAGCTTTTTCCTCGGTTATCTGAACAGTCGTGGGGATGAAATCTTTCTCCTGGTTGGCGAAGGCCCTTTCAATCTGAAGATAACCCTCAATTCTAGGAAATGTTCCATTATTTCTTTGACAGTTTGTTCTATTCCGTTTTCTCTGTTTGCTAGAATGCCTGATAGTTAGATGCTGGATCTGCTTGACTGCTTTTTCTATTGTTTTTTTTTCTGAATAGTTTTCTAATTTTAAAACCTAAGTTTTAAATCCAAGTTTTGTCCCCATTCTCTGTTCTTGAACTGTTCTCTCTGAACTGCCAGCTTTAGCAAGTCTTTCTCTTAAACGCTGTAAAGGCTTTTCATCTCTCACGGAACAGGTTTAAAACAGGGGCTTCCTCAAAGCTGCTGTGGTTCTCCCCTGTGGGCGTGGGAAAGCCTTTACCTGGGTGCTTCTCTGCCCTGAGAGCAAGGGATCAAGGGGAAGACCCATTTATTCTATGGACATTTCTGTGAATCCCCTGGTTTTGTTTCCCATCTCTCTTCTGCTCTCCTGGTCTGTGCCTTGTGGCTCTGAGCTCACGCTTTTCCCAGATTCCTTCTGGGAAGATCGTTTCTACCTCCAATTCTATTTCACCAGCGAGGAAACTATCTTCCAGAAGTTGGCTGAATTCTCAGCTGCTTACTCCCCACTCATTTTTGAGTGTTTGTGTTATTCCTTTCACTCTTTGCTTAGTCTAACATCTTGAACTAGGAAGCTGAACAGTTCATGTCAGTAAAGCATTTATATTTCCTTTTAATAGCACTGATAATATTAACCACTATTAACCACTGTTACAGTCTCCTGAAATGCAGTAATTCCTGGGTAAGGTGAAGAAAGGAGATCAGCCATTCCTTTCAAATACAGACCTATAAATGTATCATAATAATAGGATTTAGAACATGGTTGAATTCCTGGTTGAATTTTAAAAATTGGGGAAATGAGAGCAGTTTTAGTGATCTCTCAACTGGTGATTCTATGATCTACTTTCACAATTACCTCATAAAATAAAGGTGTTCTAAGAATAAAGAACATTCGTTTCTTTTCTCACTTTGCTATGAACCCACCAAAATTCTGTTGTAAACTAGTACTGGTAATCAATGACTTAAGACCCTAAATGATCGCTCAAGTTCTCTGTATTTTTTATCAGTGTTTTTGTAAGTAGTTTAGGGTATGGAGGGGAGCCCCAAAGCCCCATGTATATAGAACTTTTTACAAATTTAGCAATTAGACATGGTTGGTCTTTATTATAGTTTCCATTTTATACTTATTTTTCTATAAATCTATCAACTATAGTAATCTAAGTTATTTATAGGAGGTCTCACAGGGACTTCAAAAGTTGAGGAGTTAGCCTCAAGTTTAAAAAAATCAGCTGATATCCTGTTTTACATAGAAGTTATCTGGTTAACAATTTGCTAACTGGAACAAAACCTCCACTCTTCACCTCAGTGGCTGACATTTCTGATGACCAGACTGATACTTCTTTCCCTCATAAGTCTTCTTTGTTAGTAGAAGGGAAAACATTGTTAGTTTTTATTTGTTCAATATTGAAAAATGTGCATTAGTTACAAGTATAAAACTTTAATGTGTTTAAAACTAAGGTATATATAGGAAGAAGGGAAATTACTATTTAAACTTAAAATTAAAAAAAATTTAAAACCATATAAATCACTTTCTTCAGACTTACTGGAAGAACAAGACCTCTCAGTGTGATTTCTCCAGTCATGGCTACATCTGAACGCACCAGCCGCCCACTAAAAAGCGAGGCAAGACAGGTTACTATGGTAACTCCAGCAGATGGTCCATCTTTTGTGACAGCACCAGCTGGGAAGTGCAGATGGATGTCTGTGTTGTCAAGAAGATCAAAACTTCCAGAAGCTTAAAAAAGGAAATAAGGATTTTAATGTAGAAAAATTAAACCGGTTTTCTTTTTCTCCTAAAAAAGAGAATCAAAAAGATAAAAATGTTTTGGGTAAATGAATCCCTCAAAATATTAATGGGTGGTACAATTAGAGTGGGGTCTGGAAGAACAGTTTCATTCTACTCTAAGGAGAATTGAAAACAAACCCTTGAAAATCAGTTTCTAGTTCAGGCGCTAGCCACATAGTCCTAACATGGGAGCTAGAATTTCTGTGGGCATTCAAAATCAAAGGTTTGCTACTTTCGTGAAGGTGTGACTCTTTCTTTAGAGCCCACCTTCATCCTTGTCACAACTGGGAGATGCCTCCCGGATCACCATCCAAAGGCTCCTTCCTCCTCCCTGCTTGACAGCAGTGCCTCGGCCGGGGCGAGGCCACTCACCGTTAGTCAGATGGTATTTCTTCGCATTGCTGCGGAGCCAGCTGATGGCAAGATGGGCAGACTCCTTCATGACGTCCCCTAGCTGGCCAGTCAGAGTTAGCTGACCTTCACCATCCATTCGGCTTGCCTCCACGAACATGATTTCCCCACCTAAGGGGGTCCAAGCTAAACCTATTGCCACTCCTGGTTGACTCAACCGCTCGGACACCTTGAGAGAAAGAAGAAAAATGATGAGTTCAGTCAACAAGAGCCAAATTACATTCTGGCTGGCTAATCTCCCCACCACATGCCACCACAGCCTCCTCCTTCAGTTACTCTTCAACTCAAAGTACTTACTACTGCACCTCATTTGAACCAAACTTCCTGTCTGGCACTTATTTTTACCTTAAACATGTGTGAATAACTTTGATTAAAGAGCCACATGTAGTTACACATGCCCTAATTTTCAAAGAACAAACCCAATTGTTTTATCTACTTAAATATTTTTATTAGGCTGCATATTTATAAATACTCTAGAACCTAACTTCATTTTAGGCAATCATGCATTTGTTTCAGAAACCAGAAACCCTTTTTCAAGCAGACATTTCTTAAATGGCCAAGTGTGAAGGTCTGTGTTAAAAACCCTATATTTTACTTCTCTGCCACTTTACTTTCTGTTATTGTTGCAGAAACACTATAAACTACTACTTCACGATGCCCCGGATCTTTTCCCGTGGGCTTGGAGGCCCACGGCGCCCTCACTGCCGCTGTCAACTGAACATGTCACTTGCCTGAGACCACCAGCCAGGTGATGAGCCAGTTCATGCAAGTCAGGAAAACACATAAAAAGTAACAATACAGCTGAAACACAATCACATTAACTTTTACTGCACCCTCTAAGCCTCCAAATTTCTTATCCTATAGAAGAAGCTATCCAGGGACGCCTGAGTGGCTCAGTCGGTTCAGCGTCTGCATTTGGCTCAGGTCATGATCCAGGGTCCTGGGATTGAGCCCCGCATCGGGCTCCCTGCTCAGTGGGGAGTCTGCTTCTCCCTCTCACTGCCACTCCCCCTGCTTGTGCGCTTTCTCCCTCGCTAATAAATTAAAAAAAAAAAAAAAAAAGCTATCCATGTCAGAGGAACTGAGCACACCTTGTCAACCCGTCACTAATCCAGATATGAGATTTTTCCACCAGAGGTAACTTTCTCACTAAGGAGAAGAACCAACAGTCTGAGTTTCTGGTTAAAGGGCTGCATTGCTGATTCTTCTTCCTTTTCCAAGGGGCTTAGATGGTGAAAATCCTGACTTTAAAACACTCCAAAATCATGTGTGGCGTCCACGAAAGCTATTGGGCACTTATTTTTACTGGTAAACCCGCTAACATGTTTTGAAAGTTTGTTTCATAAGTGAGAGACTCGGAAGTCCAAACTGTGGCGTTCACAGAGCCGAGCACATACCGGATCCCAAGTCCTCAGCTTTGGCACTTGTGCCCTGTTTCCATACGTACTTGAGAAGAAAGACACAAAAGATCAATACTATTTAAGGAAAACATAGAAACAACTGCTTATAAAAGTGTTCCCAAGGCTTGTTTTTTCTAATACAAAATCAATTTTCTATCCCTTAATGACATCTACTTTGGGTAGGAATTTGCCAGGGGTTCCTGTTTTATCACATGGCTCTTTTCTAGGGCTGAGTGAACTAATCCTAAAGAATTATCCTCAGTACAATGAATCGTGTAAATTTAACTGAAAAAGCCATTTGGCAGAATTCTGTTAGCTATAACAAGAACCATCCCTTTTTTACAGCTAAATCCTCAAAACTCATTTGTCAGAATACCAAAAATGTGTCCAAAGAATCAGGAGTAAGGTGCTTGTTGATTACTGTGTCGCTTCAAGAAACCAAGCCAGTTTTCCAACTTTCCATCTGCTGGGGAGGCTTCGTACTCTGGGTAGAGGTAACTGGTGCATTGTTCACTGAACAATGGAGGGCAGGTAAGTACATATGGCCAAACCAGAAACATCCAGGCCCACAAGCATTTTATTCTGACTTGATGGTTAAGTGTTCTCATATTAACCTGAAGATGGGAAAATGGCAAATCTATGATTTAACAACATACAGGCGGGAGAAGTGAGGGGGCTTGACTACCAGCAACCCAAGAATCTCTGTGATTAAGGCTAATAGCTGTTATCTATAAAGGTAAAGGATCTTTAATTCTTAGATTCTTAGACTTAGAAACATAATTTTTTTAAGATTTTACTGATTTGGGAGAGAAAATGGAGGACCATGAGTTGGGGGGAGGGTGGGCAAAGGGGGCAAAGGGGAGGGACAAGCAGACTTCCTGCTGAGCAGAGAGCCCAACACAGGGCTCGATCCCAGGACCCCAGATCATGACCTGAGCTGAAGGCAGACGCTTAACCAACTGCGACACCCAGGTGCCCCATCACATGTTTTTCAAGATTTTATTTTTCAGTACTCTCTACACTCAATGTGGGGCTCGAACTCACAGCCCCAAGATCAAGAGTCGTGTGCTTCTCCAAACGAGCCAGTTAGGCGCCCCCCGAGTCATACTTTTGAGGGCACGTGCTCTGAAACTGTAACAGTCACACATCAGGTTTCTACATATTTTCCCTCAGAAATGAGGGGAATGCAAGTAACTGTGAATGTAAAGGGTAAGACCCATGCTTCTTTCCTGCTCTTGTGTGCAGCTTCCCAGCCATCTTAACCTGTTTGCACAGAACAATTTGTGTCTCATAGCATCCTTAGAAAGTGACTCAACACAATAATTTCAAAACTATGTGTATCAGTACTTTTCTGTCAGTTTCTAATTGCATTGCTGGTCTGTGGAATCATCAGTTAAATTAGCCAAGACAGGCCTCAGCTCGAAGCTGAGAATATTTTCCCTGCTAGATGTCAAAGTGGAACACAAGCATCCCAAGCTCATTTTGTCGTTCAATTTCCCACAGGTATATCCTTGTGCTTCAATTTCCTTATCTGTTAAATAAATCTTGTTTATAAAGAAATGGTCGATCTCTTCTTTAATAATTATATCATGGAAATCAATCATGTAAATATGCAGATTGAAGGAGTGCTGAAAATACTTAATGAAAGACCTAATTAATAATAGAGTATGTCTTCTAGGGACACCTGGGTGGCTCAGTCAGTTAAGCATCTGCCTTTGGCTCAGGTCATGATCCCAGGGTCCTGGGATCGAACCACATTATGGGCTCTCTGCTCAGCGGGGAGCCTGCTTCTCCCTCTCCTTGCCACTCCCCCTGCTTGTGCTCTCTGTCAAATAAAATCTTTAAAGAAAAAAAGATTATATCTTCTAAGTCTGGTTCATTCTCACCAGTTCGACAGTAGCCGTGCTGAAGGAGCATCTGTGTACTAATCATTGCAATTTCCCACCGTTCATCCCCCTTGATTAACTGGAAATAGTGATACCTGACTGAAACAGTAAATACGTACAACTCCTTGTGACGGTTCCAAGCCTCGATCAATGCTCACGGTTTTAGGACCTTGTTATTTACTACCGCAGCCTCATGAGAGGGATCGAGGGCTTTACGCTCATTCAACAGTGCTTTACAGAGCATCCTGAGCTAGGTTCCATGACAGCTCATAGAGACATAAAAGTGAATACCTCTTGGAACTGACAGACTACTCAAGCACATTAGATAAAGGCACGATTCTACTCCAGCACAGGGAGACAGCAGGGTGTGTACCAAGGGCTTCCGTCTACAGGGCCCCAAAGAATCAGAGATCCGTGTCTGGGGAGCAGGGACAAGTGTCAGAGAAGAGGCTGAGCAGTGTCTTAAAATATGAGTAAGAGTCTGCTGGGAGGAGAAGGGCCAGGAAGCCATCCTGAGACAGAGGCCAGCAGGTGCCAAGGACTGCAGACACGGGTAATTCCACAGCCTTCTTTCCAGCACACATACCGCACTGACCGCACAACCCGAGCTATGAGATGGCCGTGGGACGCGGCCACTGTCAACTGGTTTCTTTTATACCTCAGAGCGCTTTTCGTGCTCCTGCCAGGCTGTCACCACGGCAGCTATCCATCTGCCAACTTCTTTCAAGTCTTTGTACTAAGATCCTCAGCCTTGAATTCATGAATATTTGATTTTCCTAGTTGCAAATCTGTTTCCATAGCGTTCAGAAAAGGGCAGGTCAGATCCCATTTGCCTGGGAGAGGTGCGGGGGTCCACCACTGTCTGCTCTCAAAGCCCCAGTCCGGCTGCCACCGCACCGCAGAGAGCCAGCTGCTTCCAGCCCCTTTCAGTAGAGCCTTTTCTTGGCACAGTCAGTTCGTGGTAGGGCACCGGGCCAGGCTGAGTGTCTGACACAGGCGTGTGTGGCACAGCAGGTTAAATGGAGTACATGGAGACTTCACGACCATAACTCTTGTGGGCATTTCACTAGTGTTTATACTCTGCCCATTTCCAGCACCTGGTTTTGTCTGAAAGGCAAGCATGCTGATGGAATCTCCTGGAATTCACCTTTGGATGCATTTTATTCAAGATGCCTTTTTTTTTTTTTTTTTAATATTTATTTATTTATTTGGGGGGAAGAGAGAGAGAGAGTAAGTGTGAGTAGGGGAGGCGTAGAGAGGGAAGAAGAGGGACAAGCAGACTCCTCACTGAGTGTGGAGCCCACCGCTGGGCTCGATCTCACACTTCTGGGATCATGACCTGAGCCAAAATCAGGAGTCTGCACATAACCGACTGAGCCACCCAGGCGCCCCTATTCAAGATGCTTTTAAAAATGTGCATGTCTATCTTCTTCCCTTTAATATTACTATTTTTTAAGGGCAGTGGCCTCTGGAAAAGGACTTTTCATACACCACTGCAGGAAGCCAGTGCTAAGGCTTTAATACAAAATATGAATGGAATCAGGAATACTCAGAAAACACAATCTCAGCACGAGCAGGACAGACAGAATGCAGAAACTTAGGGCATGGATGACTGGCTTTCTGAGGCTGCAATGACTAGAGCTTACCTGTTCTTCTGAGTGTGTTACTACATTTACAGCTGTGAGTTTAAGACTATTATTACCCCCAGAGATTTTTGGTCAACTGCAAGACTGGCCAGCTAGGATATGTATCCAGTGATGTGGGGGCCTCTCCTGCTTTCACTAGGATACAAATGACAATTTTAAGATTCTCATTTCACCCTAAGGATGTTCATGTAACCAACCAATAAAAGTAATTACAACTGAGCTGACCATTATTAAAGGTCATCTCCTAACTGACCAGATCAAATAAGATTAAGTAACTGTCACTTGATTCCTGAGCCTTTCCTACTTCCTCTGCTGCTGGATGTGGCCCCGGCCCGTGCTTCTGAGGAAGCACCCTAAGTGCTCGGTGCTGTGGCTGCGTGCGCAGCATGATGGACGCCCAGATGGCTGCAGACACCTGCACCCACGCCCACTCCTTCCCTCCTTCTGTCCTAGTGGAGGGAGAGCATTCCTTTCCTTTCCTTTTCTTAAAGTGAGTTTAATTGATCTTGTCTCTTTAGGAAATCTCATTGTATTGGAAAAGGTGACTTATGATACTATTCCTAAACATGAAATCTAAACTAAGTTCCTAGAAGTCTTTTTCCAACCTGTTTAGGGAATTCTAAAGGGACAGAACTATGAATAAAAATGTGCCTTCTTCCCTTTCTTCCTCACTGGTAGTTTGTTAGGTCAGTCACACTTTTGGCACTAACCTATTTTTGCAGACTCATCTTTGACGAGAGTGAAGAATAGTTAGGGGCGGTGGAAGACTATTAAATGCAGGTATAAAATGAGGACTACAAAAACAATAAAAACAGCATTTTGTTTGTTGTTGTTGTTGTTTTGGTGATTAGGGATGTTAGTTTTTCAGGAGTAAGGCAGTTGCAGGAACCAGCATTTGTTCATTTTTAGCATGTACCAGGCACTACGGTGGGTGTTTTATAGACATCAACTCACCCAATCCTAAAACCCATCTAAACACGTACGTATAATTAGCCCCAACACATCCCACTGAAGGAGGCTGGGTTTATCACCTGGTGAATGATGGGCCTCCTTCCTCCTCCCTTCCCCTAACCCCCTGCTCTGGCAGCTGGCCCCCCACCTCCATTCCCTTCCCACTATGTTCTGCTTGCAGAACACTCTTCCCCTTCCTCACCACCCTGCATCCTGCTACCACCCAAGGTGTCTTCAGCGAACAGCTGATGCTCTGCTGCTACCTGGCTTCTGTGTTCTCTGAACAGCTCCTCGATCCCAACAACGGCTTCCTCACCATACCTCAGCCACTCTCTTCCAGGTCCTTATCACCAGCAGAAATCCCACCACCTCTGAAATCGGAATTTGAATGCTCCCAGCCCAGATGATTTTCTTCTCTCTCTAGTTCCCTTGTCTTCAAGACCATCGATGCTGCCACCTTCACATTCTGCACCTGCTCTGTCCTGGCTTCACTTCTCTTCCGGTGAGAAGAACAAGCCTTTGTTCCATCATTATCATTTTCTTGTAAATAACCCACTCTTCTCGCCCCTTTCCTCATTATGCCCCACAGAGGGCGTCCTCGGTTGCACATGATTTCGTCCCCTCGCACTGTGGGTCCCACCCCATCTCACGTGCCCGAAGACTGTTGCCACTGTCCCTCCAGCTACACCCGTCCCGCTCTCTCTACCGGCTTGCTGTGATCAGCACACAGGCCTCCACTTGCAAACAGTCTCCCTGTGGCCACCTCATTTCTCTGCAATCCTTCACAGCCAAGTTCTGAAAGGCGGAGCCTCCACATTCAGTGTTCCCTCACCTCCCGTTCTTTCTTCCACACACTCCCAAATCTCCCATGCCCGCCACTCCCCTCTCCCAAGGTCACTGACCTCCATGCTATCAACACGAATACACAAACAGCAAACACATTTGGCCATTCCCTCCTTCTGGAGGGTCTCCTCCAGTTCTCATGGCAGCATAAAACCCCTTTCCCTCTTACCTGCCTGCTTGTTACTTCTAACTTTCGCTCTCTTTTTGCGGGCTCCTCTTCCTCTCCATGACCCCAAGTGTTGGCGTTCTTCCGGGCCTGCCTCTAGGCTACTGGCTCTTTCTGTGTATACTTTTTCCTCTGGTGACCTCAACATTTCTGGGACTTGACATATTCTCTACCTTCTGACGACTCTGTAACTCATGCCTCCATCCTGGACCTCTCCTCTGGGCCACAGGACTGCATGTCCACGTCTCCTTTCACATGTCTCAGACAATTCAAACTTGACACGTTCACCATCCCCGTCTTTCTCATCACAGTAAATGGCACTGCCACACAAAAATCCTGTTGCTCCCACCAGAAGCCCAGAAGTTCCTTCTAATGACTGTTTCCTTTGTTGTCCGTATGTAAACCATCAACAAGCCCAAGTCTACCTGTAAACGATGTCTCAGATGGTGCTGGAGCAGTGACCCCTCCCCTCCAATCTCAGCGCTGTCTTCCCTACAGCACCAATCTCAACTTACAGTTACATGGTAACTTGTTTATTTTCTCTATGAAAGGAAGCACCATGAAGGTAGAGATCATACCCTGTTTACTACTGTATTTACCACCAGCTCTTTAACACGTAACTACTGAACAAATGAAACTCTTTCTAGAAGAAATGACAGACCCTCGACTTTTACCTTTATGGAGAATACAGGCATTTAAACCAAAAAAAGGTGCCTTACAACACTGTGGATCACTTCAACACATACTCCAACATTCCTAGTACAATCTCTCTCCAGACTTTTTCCCCAGGATCGCAGGAAGAAGAGTGACGAAGGCTGGCCACTGCGCATTCTCTGTGAGAACTGAGACCCCAGGTGTGCCAGCGCTACATTCCCCGCACGTGAGAAACAGAGCACAGCTCTGGAGGCAGTCAGGCTTGAACCAAATCTCCATTTTGGCAAAAGCTGTGTCTTCTTGCAAGTTATTTAAACACTCTAAGCCTGTTTCCTCATCTGTTCTTGGAAAGACGCCATGACTGAGGATTCAAAGACATGTCACTTCTTAGAGGGTCTTCCATGGTGCCTGAAACCTAACAGATACACACAAAAAGTGGCCAAGAACCCCAGGCCAAACCCTCCCGTTCCAAAACATAGCACTACACTGGGTAAGAATACAAACAAAAATCTGACGTAGAGCAGATGTCTTTTTTTTTTTAAACTGCCATACTTCAAGCCATTCTCTTCTTAGCAGGGAGGCTAAGCCCTCATTCTCTTCATTCAAGCCCTCATTCTCTTCCTTAGCTTGGTTGGACAGGGGACTGGAGAAGAGCAGAAAGAATACTGGACTTGCCATCAGCTGGTCTGAGTCTGAATACTGGCTTCACTATTTGCACTTTATGTGAAATTTGCAGGACTCATTTAATCTCTTCAAGCTTCTTCCTGGGTATAAAATGGAAGACTCCCAGCATACTGATGGCCCTCGGGGACAATAAGACAAGAAATGTTCCATAAATCTTAATCTCAGAGATGCAAAAGCTTGGGCGAGGGTGGTTAAGCAGCTTGGGGCTGATGGTTCATCAGACCACTAGAGGTTGAGACAGAAACCCCAGGCTACAGGGTGAATTCTCTCAAGTGTGGAAAAGATGAACAAAATGTCCCAAACTCCCAAACACCAGACCTTCTATTCTAAGATGCTATTTTTAAAAGGCAAAAGGCTATTAGACTCTACCTTTCATATTCATGTTGGCGAAAAGTGCTCAGATGCCTAAAGGAAAATGAGTTTCTCCAACGATATCAAACAGAGCTGTTAAGCAGTGTTTGTAAAATTTCTCATTTCTGTTCTTTTGGTTCCTTTTTTTGCCAAAGCTCCAAGAATCTCAACAATGCTTCCAAACCTAAAAGCAGCAGAAATGACTGGGAGAGAAGGGGTATATGCAACAGAAACACGCATCAATCTTTTGTTATCTGTTGCTGTAGTTTAAATTCCCAAAGAACTTCTGGAACGTACTGTTCCAGAAAGCTTAGAGAAAAAAGCCCATTGGAAATGCAGGAGTCAGAACCTCTTTTCGTCTTCACTCTCAAAACCACTGCATTCTTGCAGAACAGAAAAGTAGGTTTTGCTCACTTTCTCAAGCAAGGAAAGTTCTGCTCCATTTCTTATAATACTTCAAACTTTAAATCCATGACATCTTAAGAACTCAAATAACCTATCTGCCTCTGACTCTACTGTTCAAGACCAGATTTACTGTTGAGAGTAAACAAGTTCTATTCTTGTAACAGAGTTTTGTAGAGAGGCTCATTAGCCTTAATGACCAGCTCAGAGTTTAAACAGATAAACAAGATGGGTTTCGGGACTACTTTTCCTCTCCACAGTTTTAAGACTTGAGGAAAACCGCATCTACTGGTAGTGATTTTGAATGTCAGAGGGAGAGGTTATCTTCTGTATAATTTATCAGACTTATTCTTCTGAAAATCATTTTTTTTTCTTAAACTGATAGGAGGTGATGGTGAAGCTTCTGAAGAACATGCTATGTTCAGTAGTATAACAAAAATTTTTTCTAGTCACTGACCCATACTAGCTCACATAAGAATCCTATGCAATATATCAAAATGCCTCAGCAGACACAGACTCAATACCTTTTTCCATCCAGCTACCTCAACTAAGTCCTGGGGCTCAGGCCTTTCTGACTGGACATTCTGTGGTGAGGGACAGTTAGGGGAGCAAGATGTTAATAGGGCTGCGTGGCTTTAACCCAAGGAGCTATTAACAACAAAACGACAGATTTCCAAAAGATGCAGTCTAGGTCTGCACTAGGGCAGTTAAAGCGAGGTTCACGTTTTCAGATATTTTATACTTAGGTTGTTTCCCTGTCTCTGTCCCCCAAGACTCTGATAAGCACAAAAAAATCTAAGGATTTTTTAGGCATTAATGGGAATATAGAATTTCTAAGGAGGAAAGTCAGAGACACTGTTGTTAAAATGGAACTGGAGGGCAGAGAATAAGATCAGACCGAGTTTCCAGAAGAGGATGTGGCCAGAATCTCTGGCTCTCTGCAAAAGACTTACTTATTATCACACTGGGCACTAAAATTCAATACCATGGAGAAAACAAGTTTCCAATCTCCAGACAAAATTCAGCCTCCCAAACCACCCAGTTCTAACTTTCCTCCAACCTGTGAAGCAGCCATCATAGTAAACTGGAGGCCATCAAAAAAGAAATGAGAATAATCACCTCCATTTCATACATCGGGGGCCCAAGGATGTCTTTCAGAGCATGGAAATCAATCAAAATTGGCATTTCAGGTGGTAGGGCTAAGTCCGGAGTGTCACTGATGGATTCAGGTTTTGCATCTTCTAAGATGTGTTCTCTGCAACCTAAGAGAGAAAAATGTGTTTAGAAATTCTCAGAGATTGGAAGGTTTGAAAATTCATTAGTATACATCAAACAGAAGCACAGCCGACTTTAACAGATCAGTCACCTTTATATATTTATTCAGGCACAAAAATTTATCTCATGATCTGTGGAACTCAGGCAGAGACTTCGTCTTTCAAGAGCCCCTGAAGGGTGATATAATGCACCGTCTTGTTCATTTATTCTCACTTGTTTGTCTACCCCTCCCACTGCACATAAGCTCCAGCAAGGCACAACCTTGTCTGTCTTCTTTTTTAACCAGTATATTCTTAAGCCAAGAACAATGCCTGGCCCCGCTCAACTTTAGAGGGCAGACACTGAAGGGTCACATGCAATAGATTACCTTGTATGATTCTGTCAGATAAACAGAACACAAAGCTTTCAACTCCCTCTTCAGACAGGTCCCATCAGGTGTCCCATTTCCTGACAGGCGGCAAGAACTTGGAAATGATGGATCCCCATATAAGCAATGCTTCTTTTGCAAAAAGGTTACTTTCCAATAAAAACAAGCATAACTGCCAGTGCTACAGTAAAAGCATATGAAGCCTGGTCTGAGACCCCTATGATAATGGACTATTTCCTTGACCTGCCTAAGAGCCCTGGTTGCTAACAACTTGTGGGAGCACGGACTCCTGGTTTGAGCCTAGACATATAAGGAACAGGCGCCAACTGCCTTATCAGACCACCTTTCTGCTGCTCTCTGTAATTCCAGTTTGAGGAAAGAAAAATGTTATGTAAGCCTGTAGCCAGAAACCTAAAATGAATAGAGGTTGAAAAAATGTATGAAATATTTGTCTCTATTCATCCTTATTCCTAGTTTTGCTTTTCTTTTAGCTTTGCCATAACTCTTCCAGTTTTTATACTATCTCATGAAATGTTGTAAAATATCTTTATCATTTTTTTTACATACATCCTTCCTTCTGGAAATGATTACTATAATATACAACATATAATAATTATAAACTTGCCATTGTGTATTTTATTTTTATTTATTTATTTTTTTTAAAGATTTTATTTATTTATTTGATGGAGAGAGACACAGTGAGAGAAGGAACACAAGCAGGGAGAGTGGCAGAGGGAGAAGCAGGCTTCCCGCCGAGCAAGGAGCCCGATGTGGGGCTCGATCCCAGGACCCTGGGATCATGACCTGAGCCGAAGGCAGACGCTTAACGACTGAGCCACCCAGGCGCCCCTGTGTATTTTATTTTTGGTACCATTCTCCCTTTCTGATATCTCACGAAGTTAAAAGAACTGTTTTTCACTAACTCCTTTCCTTCCAAAAGTGATTCCTGAATGTGTTTTATAATATTAGGCCCTCATTTTAGACTCCAACGATAACTGGAAACATCCTGGGGGCTGGGGTGTCCCTAAATGACCCCTGCATAGACCAGCCTTGCTATGATAACCTTCTGGGTGAATGGCTCTCTTAGTCTGCTGGGCTCTCTGGGGCTCCTCTTCAAGACTGAATCATGAAAGATACGTGATGGAAACCAAACAACAGCTCAGATTTTCCACCACTTGCTGCCTGTCAGACCCTCTGCCCAGCACTGAACTTCGCACTACCTATCTCTACAGGGTTCTTGTGAGGATTAGAGAATTAAAGAGAAAACCCTTTGCAGACTGCGAAGTGATGTACCTTAAGTGTAAGTCTTGAGTTATATATATTCTCACAGTCATTTCTTTGGAATGTCATTTCATCTTTCAAAGTCTGGGTTCTAGGAAGTATTCCCTGATATTTCCAACTTCTTACAGCACTTACCTGTTTTACTAAATCTAGCTATCACTGGGTTACTTAGTAGCTTGTGGGCATGGGAGGTTTTCTGCCTGCTGCCCTGTTTGCAGTCTATCTAAGCAGTGTCACTGAGCAAGGGTGGAAAGGCACCCAAATGGCCAGGTTAGCTCCCTGTAGATCTCAAAGCAGAAGAGAAAGTAGATCTCATTGCTTAATTTAAATTAATGCACAGAAAGAAAAGCACTACCTAAGGTTACTACTGTACCCTAAAAATGAAGGGCTCTGAAACTTCAGCTGATGCACAGAAGAGGCTGTGAGGTTCTTTAGCCTGGTGCGCTTTTGGATGAGGGGCTTTTCTGAGATCTAATTACTGTTGCCAGCCTGGAATTCACGATCACAGGAGGAGGTCAAGCTGGATGGCTGAAAGCCAATCCACAATTATGTAACTAATGCTTCAGGATATCCAATCCCTTTCCAAGTAGAGTAGTGAACTTAGTGCTTTGAGCACTGAGGAAGTGGCGGTGGGGAGAACTGTTTCTTTTCTTTTCTTTTCTTTTTTAAGATTTTATTTATTTGAGAGAGAGAGCACAAGCAGGCGGAGAGGCAGAAAGAGGGAGAGTAAGAAGCAGGCTCCCCGCTGAGCAGGGAGCCAGGATGCGGGGCTCGATCCCAGGACCCTGAGGTCATGACCTGAGCGGAAGGCAGATGCTTAACCAACGAGCCACCCAGGCACCCCGGGAAAGCTATTTCTAATGCAGCTAGACCTCATAAGATAAAAGATGGCCATTTCCTTCAGGCTTTAGGCACAGCAACTGTGTCAGAAAGAATTCAATAAACTTAGAACTAATCTGTGCTTCAAAATGCTCCATCCTTACAACCTAAGCCTAGAGAACGAAAAACTCAAGCCAAGAAAATGGTGTCAGCTAAGCAGGAAAGATAGGCTAGCACTGGGTTTTAAGTATCATCCACAAGGACCTACATGAACTGCAAAGTGACGGTAAAGAAATAGAATTCAGAGAATTCACACTTCGATTCCTCAAACAACCAACCAGTACATCATCATCTCACAAAGATGCCCTTCCAGGCATGAAATCCCGGTTACAGGTGAGCCCTCTGTGTCCTATGCATGAGCTTTCAAGCACTCAGCTCTAGTGCCAGGTTTCCCCCCTGCCAGAGGGCTCAGTACCCACAGAAGACAGTGGCAGGGTCCCGAGGACTCACTACTGGCTTTGCCCCAGACTGTAGCATTCAAGCAAGGTGGACTTCTCAAGGCGAGGCAAGCAACAATAAAGAAAGTTCAACCTCTCCCAACGTAACACGAGCTCTGTCCCGCGAGCGCTTCCCGCTGAGCCTCAGTCTTCCTCTTCTGTGCCCTTCTCTTGGGCAAAAACAGTGGTTCTTCAGATGGCTAACAGTCACATGAAAAGGACTGTTTCACCAAGCAGCGAAGAAGTTTACATTGTAAGAGTAAGATACCATTTGTTGGTTACCAAATTAAACTCTAGCAAACTAGTTTAAGAAATGACAAAGATCACTGTTAAAGTGAAGAAATCTTCCCAAACACTGAGCTTATGAAATATAAAGTGATTCAATCTTCCAGGAAAGCCTCCCAAATATTCATACTCACAGACCCGGTGGTCCCAGTTTGCAGGCACCTACCCTTAAGGACATTATCAGAACTGCAGATGACTGTTGTGTAGGCAACAGTTTAGACAACAAAGCTACTTGCTGCAGAATGACTGTAAGAGCAAAAATGAGATCCAATATAAATACTCAACGTCACGAACATTAAGAAACTGGTACAGCCATCTACGAAAATACGACGCAGTCAATAAAATTGTTTCCTGAGTGTTTTTAAGTAATGTGAGAAAATTCTTTTGAAACAATGTCAATTTGAGGAAAGAGGAGGGTATACACTTTCACATGGCATGATTTTTGCTAATATAACATAATATAAATATATGTGAGAATGAATGAAATGATATAGTCCAAAATGTTAAAGTCATTACCTGAATTATGAGATTAAGATTACATGGTGAAATAGTCAATAAATAACAGTCTCCAATCCTGGCTCCGGTTTCCCAGTTGGCCCTGAAGAAAGTTACTTTACCCCCTTGTATCTGTTTTTCCAATCTGTAAAACCATAATAATTATAGTAACCCTCGTAGAGTCGAGTCGCTGGGAGAATTTAACAATGTTTAAAGCCAAAATATGTATAAATGGGAGGAAGTGAGTTATAGAGTTAGAGAAATATTTCACACAGACCTCTAAGACTCCCAGTTCTTACTCCATAGCCCCTTTTGCTGAAGAAAACAAAGTGCCCTCTGCAACCTAATTCCACTCAGGGCCCCAGAGAGAGGGCTTCAACCACAATCACAGGACTGTTGGGAGCCACATAAATTTAACATTTGTAAGAAAAAAAGAAAAAGATAACAAAATGCAAGATTCTTCCCTAGGCTATAATATATATTATTATTACATTCAATGCACCAAAATTTCCTTTATAAATAACTTGGAAGCATATTCTTAAAAGTAATAAAGTGCTATTAAATAGAGGTTGAAAAGGCAGGCCATGGAAAAATGAGAAGCTAGCTCAGCCTCACTCCACTTCAACTGTTTCTTCACTTCAAAGATGAAACTGTTCTAAAAGTGGGAGGGAGCTGAAGTTCTTTTCGGTGATTCACTCTGCTCAGAGAGGTCTCCCAGCTCTTCTTTCATCCGTGTTATCAATCAGCTTGTCCTAACAGAGTCTAATTCAGGACTGAGGCAGGATGGTCAGGGTATAACCAAGGAGTTCCCCAGCACGAAGGCCGCAAATAAACAAGCAGCAGCCAAGCAGCAGCCGGGCAAGCTGCAATGTGCTCGCTCTGCTCACCGGCGCCCCCCTGCAGCACAAGGACAACCATGCTCCTGCGCTGCAGTGCCCTCCCTCAGGGGAGCTGATGTCACCCAGGCTATTGGGAAAAGACGCTCTACAGCTACAAACTCCTCATGAGAAAGGATTAGGCTTTCCAGAGCAGCTGTCCCAGGGACGCGATCAAGTGTTCTTTCCCACCCACTTTTCCTCTCTCAGAGGAGCATGACTTAAATGAAAGCAGCCCAAGGGCCCAAGAATCACTGTGGGAGGAGGGAGAGAGGAAGATATTAAGAGGGGAGGTAAGGAGGTAGAATAGAGGGGTATATCATCTCCGGAAATGCCCAGGAGCTTTGTGTTTAAAAAAAAAAAGTTTCTTGCCTTTTGAATAAATCTCGTGGCAAATGGCATCTCTTGGTAGGGGATCCAACCAACAATGGAAAACAGCAGAGGTCAGGAACACAAAAAAGGCTACTAACAACAATTCTCCAGAACGTAGGGGCAATGAAAATCTACCAAATCACAGATGCCCTAGGTGATCTATAATCATCTTTACTCCAGACAGAACATTTTAGTTATCACTTATTATTCTCTGTATTCTGCTTAACTTCAAGTATGCACCACACCTGTGAGTGCCGGCCCATGAGTTCAAAAGCTACACTTTGAGGCAGAGCGATCACAGGAACCCTTTCATCTTGATAATGGACGAAGTGTTCATTTTCACAAAGAGCTGGTTTCTAATGCTCGTGGGGTAGGGATGGAGGAGCGAAGGATGGAGTGTACCAGAATACTGTTAACTGCAGCCAGCAATCGCCAGGGCCCAAAACACGGGGTTAGTTCTCCAAAGAAATGAACACTACCTGTTTCTGTCATATTAATACAATGTCCCTGAAACAGCTACCTGAGAACGGCTGGGTCTCACTCTGAGCCTTAGCAGAATTCAGGAAGAATCAGGAATTCAAGAAGCATAGGATAAAACCATGATATATAAACTTTAAAAGGCAGAAAGTCAAAGATCTGGCCCAACCCTCCATTTTTTACTCAAGGAAACCAAGACCCAGGGAGGTTAAACCAATTGTCTTAAGTGCACAGCAAATTACAGACAGTACCAGGATTCCTGGCTCCCGACCAAGGATACCTTTTGTCCCAACCCTGAAGTGCAGTCTAGAAAAACTGCCTGTAGTTCAAGAGTTCCTTGACAAAACAAGGCAACTTGGTGGTAAATTTAGAGATTAGATTATATTTTCCTAATTGAAAATAATCAACTGGTAATAGAGACACAGATTCCCTTCTACGACTGTTGTCCAAAAAAATCCCCCCAAACTGTGACAGACTTGGGGATGAGTGAAAACAGACAAATGGGTGTTGTGCAGTGTATCCTTCCAGCTAGTCTGTGTCTTACTGCTTCTCAGCTATTTTTCAATTCTGTAAGCTGTAGGAACCGAAAGTAATGCAAATGATGCTCGTCTGTGGATATGAAAGTGAGCTTTGTTCAACAGAGGTGCAACTCACCCTCTCTCCCTGTCCCATGAAGCTGGTTTTGCCAATTTCAGCATTCCTGACTGCCTACATATGGGTGTACTCCTGGATTCTCCACTGAACCAACTGTAACATCTCACTGGTTGTCTCATTAATTAATAAGTTAATCAAAATCTTTGACATATGGTCATTTTATATTTGTATGATGGCAATGATTCTGCTGTTAAGAAATTATCATCCTGGGGTGCCTGGGTGGCTCAGTTGGTTAAGCGTCCAACTTGTGATTTTGGCTAAGATCATGATCTCATGGACGGTCAGATCGAGCCCCGTTTTGGGGGGGTGTGGTCCACACTCAGCAGGGAGTCTCTTGAGATTCTCTCTCTCTCTCCCTTTGCCCCTCCCCCCACTCATATTCTCTAGAATATTAAAAAAAAGAAATTATCTTTTAACACTGTACAAAAACACTTGTTTCTAAACAGTGACAGATCTTCCCAGAAGTCAACTCTTAACCACTATGAGTAGCTAATGCATTTATTTATTTTTAAAGATTTTGTCAGAGAGAGAGAGAGTGCACACAAGCAGGGGGAGGGCAGGCAGAAGGAGAAGCAGGCTCCCTGCTGAGCAATGAGTGTGATTCAGGACTCGATCCCAGGACCTTGGGATCATGACCTGAGCCGAACACAGACGCTTAACTGACTGAGCCACTAAGGCGTCCCTCTGTCTAGATTAAGAAGATCTTAGGGCCTCAGACACACAGATACATCAAATTGCTTTAGGTATAAAAACATGAAACTTCCCATTTTCAGTATTCCTCCCTTTGGGTAGATCCTCAGAAATATCCAAGAGAAGTACAAATGACCCTCCTTACTTCCAAGAGGCCTTGGAGTCGGAGAACCTGGGTTTGTAGTCCAGCTCTTTCCACCTGTAAGCTCTATGACTTTGGGAAATTTCCTTAACCTATTTTTTTAAAAAGTGTTTTTATTATGGTAAAATATGTATCACATAATATGGATCATTTTAACCATCTGCAAGTACACAATTCAGTGGAACTAAATACATCTGCAATGTTGATATAACCACCACCACCATCTATACCCAAAACTTTTTCATTATCTCAGCATAAACTCTGTAGCCATTAAATAACTCCCCATCCTCCTCTCCCCTCTGTTCTACTTTTCTGTCTCTATGAATGTGCCTATTCTATGGTATGTGTCCACCACAGCTTGTTTACCCATTCATCATGGTCACCTGAGTTGTTTCCATCTTTTGGCTCTGGTGAAGAATGCTGCCATGAACACTGGTATCTGTCTGGGTCCCTGTTTTCCACACTCTTGGATAAACACCTAGAAGTGGAATTGCTGGGTTATATGGTGGTTCCATGTCTAACTTTCTGAAGTACTGATGAACTGGTTTCCACAGGAGCTGTGCCATTTTATGCCCCCACCAGTTTCTCCGTATCTTCACTGCTTTTTATTTTCCATTTTTAAATTACAGGTATGAAGTAATATCTCACTGTGGTTCTCATGTTAGGCATCCTTTCGTGTGCTTACTGGCCAGCTGTCTGTCTTCTTTGAAATGTCTATTCAAGTCCTTTGTTCATTTTTGAATTGGGTTGCTTCTGTTGGTTTGAGTTGTAGAGTTCTTTATACATTTCTGGATCTCAATCCCTAATCAGATACAAGATTTGCAAATTTCTTCCATTCCATTGGTTGTATTTTTTTTTCTTAATAGTGTCTTTTGATGGGGGGCGAAGCAAGATGGTGGAGGAGTAGGAGACCTGGATTTTGTCTGGTCTCAGGAATTCAGCTGGATAGAGATCAAACCATTCTGAATAGCTACGAACTCAACAGGAGATCGAAGAAAAGAATAGCAGCAACTCTATGAACAGAAAAGCAACTACTTTCTGGAAGGTAGGACATGTGGAGAAGTGAATCCGAGGTCATATTCAGGAGGATAGAAGGCGGGGGAGGGGGCCTCTGACCGCAGCTTCTGGCGAGTGATAGAGCAGCAAAGTACAAAATCAGAACATTCAGAAGTCGGTTCCGCTGAGGGACGTCGCTCCAGTGGCTAAGCAGGGGGTGGAACCTTCGCGGGACAGTATGGTCTCAGGACCCTCGGAGTCACAAAAAGACCAGGGGTCCCTGAGTGCGGCAGAACTCCCAGGAATTGGAGCGGGGAAGCCGGCTGCAGAGACAGAGCCGAGGCGCGGGCTCTCAGCTCAGGGTTGCCATAAACTGTGATCAGCCACACAGTCAGGCCACTGTGCCTCCAGCAGAGACCCAACAAGTGGCAGATCCGGGGAGACTCCCCTTCCTCCCCCGGGAGGAGTGGCGCGGGAGCGCACCACAGGGATCTGCTGGGTTTGGAGACTCCACACGGGGTTGGGTGCCAGAGATAGAAACGCTCCGTCACAGGCCGGGTGAGCACGGAGTGCGGCCAGAGACCGGGGAGACGGGAGTGATTGACTGCTTTTCTCTGGGGGCGCACTGAGGAGCGGGCCCTGATTTCTCGGTTCCTCTGGGGCGGAGATTGGGAGGCCGCCATTTTCACTCTCGTCCTCCAAAGCTGTACAGAAAGTTTGCAGGGAACAAAAGCTCCTGAGAGCAAACCCGAGCAGAATACTCAGCCCAGACTGACAAGGGAGGGGCAATTCCACCTCCGGCAAAGACATTTGGGAAACACAGCAACAGGCTCCTCCCCCAGAAGATCACCACGAACAGCCAACCAAGACCAAGTTTACCGATCAATGAGAACGGCAGAACTCCAGCGCTAGCGGAATACTGCACATAGAATTCATGGCTTTTTTACCATGATTCTTTAGTCTTTCAAAGTTAATTTTTTTAACTTTTTTTTTTTGAATTTTTCTTTTTCCCATTTTCAACCAACACCTTATCAATCCCTTTTTTAAAAAACATTTTTATTTTTCATTTTTAGAGTCATATTCTATCCCTTCATAGTAGTTATCCTTATTTTTGGCATGTATATATAAGTTGTTCTCTCTTTAAAATTCTGAGATACACTTTCTTCTAACAGATCAAAATATAGCCTAAATCTCTAGTGTATGACTTTGTTCTAGCCTCCTGCCTGATCACATTCTCTCCCCCCATTTACTTTTTTTTTTTAAATCCTATTCTTTCTTTTTTCAAACTTATCAATTCGTTTTATAAAATTTTTTATAATTTTCATCTTTACAGTCATATTCCATCCCTTCATCGTATCAACCCTTCTTTTTGTACATATGTAAGCTTTTCTTTCTTTAAAATTTTGGGAGGCATTTCCTTCTGACAGACCAAAATACACCCAAAATCTAGTGTGTGGCACTGATCTATGCACTAGCCTGATCATATTTGATCATATTCTGTTTTTCTTGTTCTGTTTTTGTTTTTATCTTTCTTTTTCTTTTTTCCCCTCTTTCTTTTTTCTTTCTTTCCCTTTCTTTTCCCCTGGTTTCAGGTCTTTTCTGATTTGTATACAGTATATTTGCTGGGGACATTGTTAACCTGTTAGCATTTTGTTCTCTCATTCATCTATTCTCCTCTGGACAAAATGACAAGATGAAAAAAATCACCTCAGCAAAAAGAACAAGAGGTAGTACCGTCAGCCAGGGACCTACCAAATACGGACATTAGTATGATGTCGGACCTCGAGTTCAGAATCATGACTTTAAAGATACTAGCTGGGTTTGAAAAAAGCGTGGAAGTTATTAGAGAAACCCTTTCTGGAGAAATAAAAGAACTAAAATCTAACCGAGTCGAAATCAAAAAGGCTATTGATGAGGTGCAATCAAAAATGGGGGCACTAACGGCTAGGATAAATGAGGCAGAAGAGAGAATCAGCGATATAGAAGACCAAATGATGGAAAATAAAGAGGCTGAGAAAAAGAGAGATAAATAACTACTGGATCACGAGGGCAGAATTCGAGAGTAAGTGATACGATAAGACGAAAGATTAGAATAATTGGGATCCCAGAAGAAGAAAGAGAGAGAGGGGGGCAGAAAGTATATTGGAGCAAATAATAGCAGAGAACTTCCCTAATGTGGGGAAGGAAACAGGCATCAAAATCCAGGAGGCACAGAGAGCCCCTCTCAAAATCAATAATAATAAGTCAACACCCTGACATCTAATAGTAAAACATACAAGTCTCGGAGACAAAGAGAAAATCCTGAAAGCAGCTTGGGAGAAGAGATATGTAACCTACAATGGTAGAAATATTAGTTTGGCAACAGACCTATCCACAGAGACCTGGCAGGCCAGAAAGGACTGGCAAGAGATCTTCAGAGCACTAAACGAGAAAAATATGCAGCCAAGAATACTATATCCAGCTAGGCTGTCATTGAAAATAGGAGGAGAGATAAAAAGCTTCCAGGACATACAAAAACTAAAGGAATTTGCAAACACGAAACCAGCCCTACAAGAAATATTGAAAGGGGTCCTCTAAGCAAAGAGAGAGCCTAAAAGCAGCATAGATCAGAAAGGAACACAGACAATATACAGTAACAGTCACCTTACAGGCAATACAATGGCACTAAATTCATACCTTTCAATAGTTACCCTGAATGTAAATGGGCTAAATGTCCCAATCAAAAGACACAGGCTATTAGATTGGATTAAAAAACAAGACCCATCCATATGCTGTCTGCAAGAGACTCATTTTAGACCCAAAGACACCCCAGATTGAAAGTGAGGGGGTGCAAAACCATTTACCATGCTAATGGACACCAAAAGAAAGCTGGGGTGGCAATCCTTCTATCAGACAAATTAGATTTTAAACCAAAGACTGTAATAAGGGATGAGGAAGGAAAATATATCCTACTTAAAAGGGTCTATCCAACAAGAAGATCTAACAATTGTATATATCTATGCCCCTAACATGGGAGCAGCCAATTATATAAGGCAATTAATAACAAAAGTGAAGAAACACATTGACAACAATACAATAATAGTGGGGGACTTTAACACCCCCCTGACTGAAATGGACAGATCATTTAAGCAAAAGATCAACAAGGAAATAAAGACTTTAAATGACACACTGGAACAAATGGACTTCACAGACATATTCAGAACATTCCATCCCAAAGCAACGGAATACACCTTCTTCTCTAGTGCCCCTGGAACACTGTTCAGAATTGATCACATCGTAGGTCATAAATCAGGTCTCAACCGGTACCAAAAGATTGGCATTATTCCCTGCATATTTTCAGAACACAATGCTTTGAAACTAGAACTCAATCACAAAAGGAAAGTCGGAAAGAACTCAAATACATGGAGGCTAAAGAGCATCCTACTAAAGAATGAATAGGTCAACCAGGAAATTAAAGAAGAATTAAAAAAATTCATGGAAACCAATGAAAATGAAAACACAACTGTCCAAAATCTTTGGGATGCAGCAAAGGCAGTCCTGAGAGGAAGTTATATAGCAATACAAGCCTTTCTCAAGAAACAAGAAAGGTCTCAAATACACAACCTAACTCTACACCTAAAGGAGCTGGAGAAAGAACAGCAAATAAAGCCTAAACCCAGCAGGAGAAGAGAAATAATAAAGATCAGAGCAGAAATCAATGAACTAGAAACCAAAAGAACAGTAGAACAGATGAACGAAACTAGGAGCTGGTTCTTTGAAAGAATTAACAAGATTGATAAACCCCTGGCCAGACTGATCAAAAAGAAAAGAGAAATGACCCAAATCCACAAAATCATGAATGAAAGAGGAGAAATCACAACCAACACCAAAGAAATACAAACAATTATAAGAACGTATTATGAGCAACTCTATGCCAGCAAATTAGATAACCTGGAAGAAATGGGTGCATTCCTAGAGATGTATCAACTACCAAAATTGAACCAGGAAGAAATAGAAAACCTGAACAGACCTATAGCCATTAAGGAAATTGAAGCAGTCATCAAAAATCTCCCAAGAAACAAAAGCCCAGGGCCAGATGGCTTCCCAGGGGAATTCTATCAGACATTTAAAGAAGAATTCATACCTATTCTCCTGAAAGTGTTCCAAAAAATAGAAATGGAAGGAAAACTTCCAAACTCATTTTATGAGGCCACCATTCCCTTGATCCCCAAACCAGACAAAGACCCCATCAAAAAGGAGAACTACAGACCAATATCCTTGATGAACATGGTTGCAAAAATTCTCACCAAAATACTAGCCAATAGGATCCAACAGTACATTAAAAGGATTATTCACCATGACCAAGTGGGATTTATCCCTGGGCTGCAAGGATGGTTCAACATCCGCAAATCAATCAACATGATACAATACATTAACAAAGAAAGAACAAGAATCATATGATCCTCTCAATAGATGCAGAAAAATCATTTGACAAAGTACAGCATCCTTTCTTGATCAAAACTCTTCAGAGTATAGGGATAGAGGGTACATACCTCAATATCATAAACGCCATCTATGAAAAACCTACAGCGAATATCATTCTCAATGGGGAAAAACTGAGAGCTTTCCCCCTAAGGTCAGGAACATGGCAGGGATGTCCACTCTCACCACTGCTATTCAACATAGTATTAGAAGTCCTAGCCACAGCAATCAGACAAAAAGAAATCAAAGGCATCCAAATCGGCAAAGAAGAAGTCAAACTCTCACTCTTTGCAGATGATATAATACTGTATGTGGAAAACCCAAAAGACTCCACCCCAAAACTGCTAGAACTCATAGACGAATTCAGTAAACTGGCAGGATATAAAATCAATGCACAGAAATCAGTGGCATTCCTATACACCAACAACAAGACAGAAGAGAGACAAATCAAGGAGTCGATCCCATTTACAATTGCACCCAAAACCATAAGATACCTAGGAATAAATCTAACCAAAGAGGTAAAGGATCTGTACTCAGAAAACTATAAAATACTCATGAAAGAAATTGAAGAAGACACAAAGAAATGGAAAAACGTTCCATGCTCATGGATTGGGAGAACCAACATTGTGAAGATGTCAATGCTACCTAGAGCAATCTACACATTCAATGCAATCCCCATCAAAATACCATCCACTTTTTTCAAAGAAATGGAACAAATAATCCTAAAATTTGTATGGAACCACAAGAGACCCCGAATAGCCAGAGGAATGCTGAAAAAGAAAAGCAAAGCTGGCGGCATCACAATTCCGGACTTGCAGCTCTTTTACAAAGCTGTCATCATCAAGACAGTATGGTACTGGCACAAAAACAGACACAGATCAATGGAACAGAACAGAGAGCCCAGAAATGGACCTTCAACTCTATGGTCAACTAATCTTCGACAAAGCAGGAAAGAATGTCCAATGGAAAAAAGACAGTCTTTTCAACAAATGGTGTTGAGAAAATTGGACAGCCACATGCAGAAGAATGAAACTGGACATTTCCTTACACCACACACAAAAATAGACTCCAAATGGTTGAAAGACCTCAATGTGAGACAGGAGTCCATCAAAATCCTAAAGGAGAACACAGGCAGCAACCTCTTCGACCTCAGCCGCAGCAACTTCTTCCTAGAAACGTCGTCAAAGGCAAGGGAAGCAAGGGCAAAAATGAACTATTGGGATTTCATCAAGATAAAAGGCTTTTGCACAGCCAAAGAAACAGTCAACAAAACCAAAAGAGAACCGACAGAATGGGAGAAGATATTTGCAAATGACATATCAGATAAAGGGCTCGTATCCAAAATATATAAAGAACTTATCAAACTCAACACCCAAAGAACAAATAATCCAATCAAGAAATGGGCACAAGACATGAACAGATATTTTTCCAAAGAAGACATCCAAATGGCCAACAGACACATGAAAAAGTGCTCAACATCGCTTGGCATCAGGGAAATCCAAATCAAAACCTCAATGAGATACCACCTCACACCAGTCAGAATGGCTCAAATTAACAAGTCAGGAAATGACAGATGTTGGCGGGGATGTGGAGAAAGGGGAACCCTCCTACACTGTTGATGGGAATGCAAGCTGGTGCGGCCACTCTGGAAAACCGTATGGAGGTTCCTCAAACAGTTGAAAATAGAGCTACCATATGATCCAGCAATTGCACTAGTGGGTATTTACCCCAAAGATACAAATGTAGGGATCCGAAAGTGTACGTGCACCCTGATGTTTATAGCATCAACGTCCACAATAGCGAAACTGTGGAAAGAGCTAAGATGTCCATCGACAGATGAATGGATAAAGAAGATGTGGTATATATGTAGAATGGAATATTATCCAGCCATCAAAAGGAATGAGATCTTGCCATTTGCAACGACGTGGATGGAACTGGAGGGTGTTATGCTGAGTGAAATTAGTCAATCAGAGAAAGACGTGTATCCTATGACCTCACTGATATGAGGAATTTTTAATCTCAGGAAACAAACTGAGGGTTGCTGGAGTCGGGGTGGGGTGGGAGGATGGCGTGGCTGGGTGACAGACACTGGGGAGGGTATGTGCTATGGTGAGCTCTGTGAATTGTGCAAGACTGTCGAATCACAGATCTGTACCTCTGAAGCAAATAATGCAATATATGTTAAGAAAAAAAAAAAAGAAGAAGATAGCAGGAGGGAAAGAATGAAGGGGGGGAATCGAAGGGGGAGACGAACCATGAGAAACGATGGACTCTGAAAAACAAGCTGAGGGTTCTAGAGGGGAGGGGTTGGGGGGTTGGGTTAGCCTGGTGATGGGTATCAAAGAGGGCACGTTCTGTATGGAGCACTGGGTGTTATGCAGAAAGAATGAATCATGGAACAGTACATCAAAAATTAATGATGTAATGCATGGTGATTAACACAATAAAAAATTTAATAAAAAAAGAGTGTCTTTTGATGCACGAGAGGTTTTAATTTTGATGAAGTCCAATTTAGTTTTTCTTTTGTTGCCTGTGCTTTTGGTGTCATACCCATAAAATCAGTGCCAAATCTAACGTTATGAGGATTTTCCCTAATGTTTTATTCTTAAGCTCTTAGGTTTAGGTCACTGACCAATGTTTAGTTAATTTCTGTATTTATTTTAATTTTGTATTAATTTTGTATTTATGTACTGATTTTGTAAGGGCCCAATTCATTCTTTTGCATGTGGATATCCAGTTTTCCCAGCACCATTTGTTAAAGACTTTCCTTTTCTTACTAAATGGCATCCCTGATAAAAATCAATTGACCATATATGTGAGCCTTTATTTCCGTGCTCTCTATTCTATTCCACTGGTCTATATGTCTGTACCATGCTGTCTTAATTAATGTAGCTTTATAAAAGATTAGAAAGTTAGGAGGTGTGAATCCTCCATTTTGATCTTTTTCAGGACTGTTTTGGGTGTATGGGGCCCACTGCAATTCCACATGAATTTGATTGACTTTTCTATTTCTGTGAAAGAGACTATGGAAGTTTCAGAAGAGACTGCATTAAAATTATAGATCTTAACAATGTTAAGTCTTCCTATCCATGAACACAAGATAGCCTTCCATATACATGGGTCTTCTAAAATTTCTTTCTAGCAATGTTTGGTGGTTTTCAACATACAAGTCTTTCGCCTCTTTAACAAGATTTATTCTTAAGTACTTATTTTTTTTAGATGCTATTGTAAATGAAATTGGTTTTTCATTGTATTTTTTCTCATCATGATAAGTGTAATCTTTAATACCCACCCTCCCTTAGTTTGTTCTCTACAGTTAAGAGTCTATTTCTTGGTTTGTCTCTCTCTTGTTTTTCTTCCTTTGCTTGTTTTGTTTCTTAAATTCCACATAGGAGTGAAATCATATGGTATTCTGTCTTTCTCTGACTCATTTTGCTTAGCATTATACTCTCTAGCTCTAACCATGTTGTTGTAAATGGCAAGATTTCACTCTTGTGGCTGAATAATATTCCACTATATACATATATATCTTTATATATATCTTCTTTATCCAATTGTCAGCTGATGATCTTCTTTATCCAATCATCTTCTGTAACCAATCATCAGTTGATGGACATGGGCTGCTTCCATAGTTCGGCTACTGTAAATAATGCTGCAATAAACACTGGGGTGCGTGTATCCCTTTGAAATCGTGTTTTTATATTCTTTGGGTAAAAACCCAGTAGGCCAATTACTGGAATGCAGGGTAGTTCCATTTTTAATTTTCGAGGAAACTCCATACTGTTTTCCACAGTGGCTACACCAGCTTGCATTCCCATCAACAGTGCATGAGTAATTCCTTTTTCTCCACATCCTCGCCAATGCTTGTTGTTTCTTATGTTTTTGATTTTAGCCATTCTGACGGGTGTGAGGTGACAGCTTATTGTAGTTTTGATTTGCATTTGCTATTGTAAATGGAATTGCTTAGTTTCCTTTTCAGATTGTTCATTTCCCTTATTGTCTTAAGCTTCCACTTCCTCATCTGAAATGAGGAAATACTATCTACACCTCAAATAGTTGTTACAGGGATCATTGAACATAGGATATATAGGAATAATGAAAGCACAGTGTAGACACTAAGTTTAGACTTCACCAGTCGGCCTCACTTAGAATCTTGACAATGACATTTACTGGCTGTGAACCCTATAAACTCTGCACAGAGCAAGCCTGTTGGCACCATTTTTCCAATTGCATTTGCTCACTTTGTCTCTGAGCCACATTTTGGTCATTCTCACAATATTTCAAACTTTTTCATCATTATTATATGGTGATCTGTGATCAGTGATCTTTGATGTTACTACTCTAATTATTCTGGAGCACCATGAACCAGGCCCATGTAAAACGGTGAATTTAATCGATAAATGTGTGTGTTCTGACAGCTCTACCGACTGGCCATTCCCATCTCTCTCCCCTCCTTGGGCCTCCCTGTTTCCTGAGACTCAGCAATACTGAAATTAAGTTAGTCAATAACCCTACAACGACCTCTAAGTGTTCAAGTAAAAGGAAGAGTCACATATCTCTCATTTTAAGTCAAAAGGTAAAAATAATTAAGCTTAGTGAAGGAGGCATGTCTAAAGCTAAGGCAGGCTGAAAGCTGGGCCTCTTGGCCAAACAGTTAGCCAAGCTGTAAAGAACAGTTCCTGAAGGAAATTTAAAGTGGTACTCCAGTGAACACATGAATGATAAGAAAGTTAAATAGCCTTATAGCTGATATGCAGAAAGTTTCGGTAGTCTGGAGAGATCAAACCAGCCACACATTCCCTTAAGCCAAAGCCCAATCCAGAACAAGGCCCCAACTCTCTTCAATTCTGTGAAGGCTGAGAGAAGTGAGGAAGCTGGAGAAGAAAGTCTGAAGCTAGCAGAGCTTGGTTCATGAGGTTTAAGAAAAGAAGCCATCTCCATAACATAAGAGTGCAAAGTGAAGAAGCAAGTGCTGATGGAGAAGCTGTAGCAAGTTATCCAGAAGATCTAGTTAAGATAATTAAATGAAGGTGGCTACAGTAAACAACAGATTCTCAAGTAGACAAAACAACCTTCTATTTGAAGAAGATGCCATGTAGGACTTTCACAGCTAGAGAGGAAAAATCCATGCCTTCATAGCTTCCAAAGACAGATGAATCTATTAGGGGCTAATGCAGCTGGTGACTTTAAGTTGAAGCCAATGCTCAGTTACCATTCCAAAAATCCTAGAGCCCCCCCCCCCCCTTTTTAAAGATTTTATTTATTTGACAGAGAGAGAGATAGCGAGAGGGAACACAAGCAGGGGAGAGGGAGAAGCAGGCTTCCTACCGAGCAGGGAGCCCGAAGTGGGACTCGATCCCAGGACCCTGGGATCATGACCTGAGCTGAAGGCAGACGCTTAACGACTGAGCCACCCAGGCGCCTCCAAAAATCCTAGAGCCCTTAAGAATGATGCTAAATCTACTCTACCAGTGCTCTACAAATGGAACCACAAAGCCTGGATGACAGCACATCTGTTTACAACATGGTTTACTGAATATTTTAAGCCCTTTGTTAAGACCCACTGCTCAGAAAAAAAGATTCCTCTCAAAATATTACTGCTCATTGACAATACACCTGGTCATCCAAGAGCTCTGATGGAAATGTACAAGATTAATGTTTTCATGCCTGCTGACACAACATCCATTCTGCAGCCCATGGATCAAGAAATAATTTTGACTTTTGAGTCTTACTTAAGAAATACATTTTTGTAAGACTATAGCTGCCATAGAGAGTGACTCCTCTGATGAGTCTGAGTGAAGTAAACTGAAATTTTTCTGGAAAGGATTCACCATTAGAGATGCCATTAAGAATGTCTGTGATTCATGGGAAGAGGTCAAATATCAACATAAACAGGAGTTAGAAGAAGTTGATTCCAACCATCATGGGTGACTTTGAGAGGTTATTTAAAACTTCAGTAAAGATGTGGTGGAAACAGCAAGAGGACTACAGTTAGAAGTGGAGCCTGGAGATGGGACTGAATTGCCACAATCTCATGACAAAACTTTAACGGATGAGGACTTGCTTCTTACGGATGAGCAAAGAAAGTGGTTTCTTCAGATGGAATCTACTCCTGGTGAAGATGTTGTGAAGATTCTTGAAATGACAACTGAGAATTCAGAATATTATATGAACTTAGTTGATAAAGGAGCAGCAGGGTTTGAGAGGACAGGCTCCAATTTTGAAAGAAGTTCTACTGTGAGTAAATGCTACCAAAGAGCATTGCATGCTGCAGAGAAATCATTTATCAAAAGAACAACCGATGTGGCAAACTTCATTACTGTCTTATTTTAAGAATGTGCCTTCAATTTTCAGCCAAACTTTCAAGCAACCTGATCAGTCAGCAGTCATCAACATCAAGGCAAGATCTTCCACCAGCAAGAAGATTATGATTTGCTGAAAGCTCAGACGATGGTTAACATTTTTAGCAATAAAATATTTTTAAATTAAGGAATATACATTATTTTTTTAGACATAATGCCACTGCACACTTAATAGACTACAAGACAGTGTAAATGTAACTTATAGGTACTGGGAAACCACAAAATTCATTTGATTCACTTTACTGCGGTGGTCTGTACCTGAACACTCAGTATCTCCAAGGTATGCCTGTATCCATTTTCTTCACTACTTGTCAATGAATCTTCACATCACTTCCAATCTTACGCATCTTTACTGATCTGCATCACAAATTAAGCAAATTCCTAACATCTAAGAATTGCATTCAAGATCCATCACAATATATGCCAAATTACTTTCTAATCAAAGTTCCCACTATTCTGGAATGCCTTTTAGGCTGAAGGAGTGAACAGCACCGAGAACACAGCTCAACAACATTTATGGAGCAAACTCTTGAGTAAGAAACTGGGCCCTAGGTTCCCTATCTGTAGAATGAGAAACTAGATGAGGTCTAATCTTGCCATACAAACTTATCACAGTGTCTTACATAACATAGCTATTCAGTTATGCCTGCTGAAATAAATCTTCATAACATCTCTGGACAAATGACAAATCACCAAAATAATTATTATTTTGATTTGTCAAAAGATTACCTGTCTTAATATGATTTTGTAAACATAAACATTTTTAATTAGTGAAAATTAATTATATAATAATATTATTACTGAATGATTAAAAATCAATCTTTTTAATCGGTGAATCCATTCACACTGGGCTCCTGAATGAAACATGCAGATTTGTTTGAACTGTTATTTGTGTGCATGCATGTAGGAGGTGTGTTATTAGGTATACTAACAGCTAGTTGGCAGAGGGGTCATCCATGAACCAATAAAGGGGAATAGTGTTTACATCTTATCTCTTTAGTGTGGGTACACACACATGGATCCAGACTGCATTTAGGCATGAAGAGAAAGATTTGTATGGCTGCAGTTATAAAAACAACTTCTTTTTTTTTTAAACCGAATCTACTTTAAAAAGGGAGATGAGATGCTGAGATTATAAGTGGTTTTGTCATTTCTTACAAGACAGTACAAGCATGTGCCTTGGGGCTAAACTGACCATGGATATGATGCTTCTGAAAGCTTTCTCTTGGGAAGGCAGAAAGGGGAAAACAAAATACCTTAAAAACAAATCAGAAAAACCTGAATATTTCCAACTGTATAATTTGTGCTGTCAGTTTCAGGTTAATCTTTTCCAGAAAACCATGCTCCTAGCCAAAGGAAGTGTGCTAAGTGCGACTGAGATTCAAGTTACTGACCAGGGCTGCAAAGGCATTTGTGCCTGCGTATTTTCAATCTGCCCTTTTTTTTTTTTTTTAAAGGAACTAGCTCTAATGGAGCAATCTGTGGTTCAAATGCCCAGAAAACCCCTCATGCTAGCAATAAAATCTTTTAAGTGCCTTTTGCCTATATTTAATTCATTATTTTGGGGATGAACCTTAACATAACCAAATACCTTTTCTTTCAAATTCACCTACTAAACATTTCTACATAGTAACTATTAAGATACAGATGGAAATTATGATTATAAAACATTTCTCAATTTTAGTAGTAGTTATCTATTCATGAAAATAAAGAATATTAAAATAGAATACCTGGAAAATATTTTTTCCGTCTATTTATCCATTCCAATTATTCTGAGATGTAAGCGAATGACCATTTGTCCCAATTTACTAAAAGCAATCTTAAAAAGCTACAATATCTATAAGTGAAATGAAGCTTTCAATGATCAATTCAGTGCCTCACAGCACTTTAAATACCAGCACACCTGAAACATTACACACCTAAAAATTATTTGTTTATATATTGACTTCATCCAATGGACTATACATATTTGTTAGAGGAGTCTTCTTTCATCTGCTTCCCAGGTCTAGTCTAGAACCTGGCATACAGTAAATGCTAGCTGACTCACTGACTGAATGAGTTAAAATTACACAAGGGTCCAGGACATAGGGTCTTTGTACAAGACAAAGGAGCATGGACCATTGTCTCTGAGCAGGTTTTGCGCATTAACACATCTCATTTCCTGTATTAGAGATTCAGAAAATAGTCTTGGGAAAGTTTTTGGATTATCAGTTAAAAGGCAGAGACTATTTGTAATAATAAAAATAAGTACTGTTTTAATATCTTGTAACTTAAAAAGCTGGTTTTGATCATATATGACAATAACACTCAAAAGGCCATGACATCTTTCTATATGATTCATTAAATGAAACAATGGCTTTTAAATTCTTTGACAATATTTGACTTTCCTGTCCCAAAACAGGGTTTAAATAACAAATGTTCAGCTCCTATCATACGTAAGTAGGGTTTTTCCTTCATTGCCACTTCCTTCCAGTCTACGTAGGCAAACAAATCTTTCTTAAACCAGGCTAGTATCGATGAGGGAACAATGAGTAAAGTAGTGTAAATGTCAGAAAAGATTATTTAGTATATCTTCAAGATACTGTCAGTATATACCAACATGATATTTTCTTTTCAGCATTAAAGCACCACTTGATTTTAGATGTTTGTACACAATATGCTGCTTAATAGGCCTCCAAATGCAAAGTATTTGCTACAGAAAGTCTCAATCTCTAGATTTTTTTTTTTTTTTTTTTTTTGGTAATCTTGGTTTGTAAAATCCAATTAGCTACAGTAAAATCCTACAAACCCCACAGCTTTAGAAACCAGCAAGCCAGGTGCCTTGGGACTAAAACTCTCTCAGTCCATATTCCTCAACAGTTAACCTTAGTTCCTTTGACTATTAGAAAATTGTATTTGTCCTGAGCCACTAATACAATCAAAGGAAAGATAAGCATGAACAGGTGAAACGGGACTTTAAATACTGAAAATGCAAAACTGGATTAAAACTTCTAAGCCCTGTCTGTGAGACCTGGATGTCTGATAAGAACTCAGTTCAAGTATGATGCATGGATATTCAACACCACGAACTTCAGTGTTGGATTAGAAAAAGCCTTCTGACAAAGTTCCTTAAATCGTGATGACTGCTGAATTGTTACAGCCTTTTAGATTAGTAAATTCTATAATCAGAAATTTTCAAAGTTGTGCTGCTTAAAGATTAGGAAAATGTAGGCCAATTTAAATCCAGCTTCCATGAATACTAACACTGGGACTTGTCACATAGTGTTCAAAGACCTCTTAACCATCAGACACAGGCATCTCTTCAGAAACTAAAAATCTGACTTCTCAGTATTATAACAATCTAAAATAAACAGCCAAAGCATCTGGTGTGTGGTTTTCGGATTCAGAGGCACACACCCAAATTACTCTCTCTTTTTTTTCTAGCCAGAAAGAAAGATATGGGATTCAGGTTCAGGCATTTGAGGACGTTTACATGTAATTGGAACCAAGTAATAGGAAACTACTCCATTATCTTTGCCTCACTAAAAACAGCCTTTAACAAAGTTTTTATGTCCCCAAAGAAACAAACAAGAACATTGACAAAATCCACATTAAAAGCTGACAAATAAAGGTTGTTTCAATGGTTGCTAAAGAACTATTCATTTGCTTGTGGGTCTTATTAAGCTTTTCTCCCCTGAAGGCCCACCCAACAGAATAATGTAGCTACTTTTAACTGTTTCTGCAGCACAGAAATTTCCACTCTCTATTAACAACCAAACCACAGGTTTTCTTTAGAACTCTAAACAAACTATTTCAACTCTCAGAAATGGGGTTTGTATTAATAGAAATGAGATGTACAAAAGCCTTTTTTAAGCAAAAAATAGAATCTTAGAGCCATCTTCAAGATGACTCCCAATAATCCCCACCTCCTAGAATTCACATGCCTGTGTAGTGCTCTCATTATACCCACGTTGGTCTGTGCGGCCAACAGAATGTGGGAGAGTGAGGATTAGAAGAGACTGTAGCTTCTGTCTTAGACTCTGTTTTTCCCTTTTCATGTATCACACTCACGGGGGAGGGGGAAGGGGGCAGGGGGGAAGGGGGAGGGCTGGTGCGCAGGAAGCCAGTGGCCATGTTGTGAGCCTATGTGGTGAGAGACTAAAGACCTGGCTAATAGTCAACAAGGAACAGAAGTTGGCTAACCACCATGTAAGTAACCTTGGAAGATCTTCCCTGAGTTGAGCCTTAGTTGGTGGACGGCTTGACTATAACCTCATGGGAGGTCTTGAGCCAGAACTCCCCAGCTAAGTTTAAGCTGCTCCTGAATTCCTGACCCACAGACATTGTGAGATGATAAATGTTTGTTAAATGCTTTAATCTACTAGATTTTAGGGTAATTTGTTATACAGCCTTAGATAACTAATGTAAAATCCAAAAGATAAAGATAGTTCTGCAACAAGTAGAAGACTGCTCCAAGAAGTCAAAGATAAAAGAATTTAGCAAAAAGTTACATAAAGCTCCGAGGCCACTTCCTAATAACATTATATACAGTATTCTCCATTAAAAAAGAGTCTGTCATGCATTCATGACAGTGGACAAGAGAATGGGTGTGACTGAGATTTATAGAAGACTGAAAAAAAAACTTAAAGAATCAAAACACTTGATTCTCCTGCAGAAACAGCTTCCTGTTTTGGTTACAAAGGAGCCACACTTAAAATAACCATCATAAAGGACACTTAGGGCCTGAGAAATCAATGGCAGGAAGCCGCAACAAAGAACCTTGAAGGTGGCCTGACAGAAGAGGATTCCTCCCGGAAATGGATCCAAGAAAGGCTAGGAGAATAGCTAGCCTCAGAAATGAGTGGGATGTAAAGTGACAAAAGCACAAGCAAGGAGCAGGCATCCAAACCCCTTAGCACACGGTTCTTCCCATGGCATCTGACCCCCTGGCAGTACTAAGCCGACTTAGTGGCTGTGGCAGGATACCTTTCCTCCCCTGGTCAGTAGTGTGGTGCACTGGAAGAATTAAAGTTAATGAATGAGGAGAACTGGTGCTATAAAATTCAAATATTTTATCTTGACGCATTTTTAACTGTAAAGTTGTCTGGAAGGGACATACCAAATTAAGGATACTGTATCTACCTCCTTCCACTTAATATTAGGTTGATTTTACTGCCATACACAAGGTAAATGTATCAGAGAAACAATACATGTCAAAATGCAACCCAGTCAAACTGAGATCCAGACCGAACTACGGAAATTGCCACAGAGTTAGATCTGTGGTCTAGCCAGCATTTTATGGTCAGCAGGGTCCCCAGGGAATCTATCATGAAAGGACAGGCATGTTTTCACTGACATCAAATCCTGTTGCTTATTACTCAAACCACCCAACCACTTGGCTTTTTTTCTGACTTACAGCTTCTATTTTCCTAGGGACTGGGAAACAGATAGCCAAGTTTATAAATATGTATCTGTTAACAGAATCAAACAGGCAAGGCACAGTGTTTATTGGGGAATGTTGTGAAGGGATATGAACTGAATTCGAGGCAAGCTAGCTGGCTACTGAGAATCCTGTACAAATGAGATTTTATCATAGTCAATTAGGTGAGGAGTGTGGCCCAAGGGCACAAAACAAAGGCTATAGCTGTGAATTTCTTCACAGGTTTTGTTTTCTGCCTACTTTGGTTATCATCATTATTTCTATTCAACATCTTCTTGGAGGTCCCATCTCGTGCATTAGGGAAGACATGAAATAAAAGGTATAATGACTGCAAAGGAAAAATAGAAATTGACATTATTTACATTTGTGATGACTGACGGTGTATGCAGAAAATCCAGAAGAATCTACAGTTAGAATTAACAAGTCAATTTGCTGGATATGGGTCAATACAGTATTCCCATACAGTAGCAACAACAACAAAATCAGAAAATAAAAAATTAGAAATACCATTTACAGTAATATACATACACAAAGATCAAATAACTAGGAATATATCTAAAGAAAAATATGCAAAAGCTCATCACCGAAAACTATTAAAACACTTAAAACATTTATTAAGACTTAAATGAAGGTGATCATAAATTAGGAGATATGATAATATCATATTGTCAATTCTCCCCAAACTGATGTACAGATTCAATGCAGAGTCAAAGTATGAGATTTTATTTATTTACTTATTTATTGGTGGAAACTGACAAGCCGATTCTAAAATTTACATAGATATTTGAAGGACCTACAATAGCCAAGGCAATCTTGAAGAACAAGCTGGAGGACTTACACTAAACTAGCTATCCAGACTGTCTAGGGTGTCATTCTTGAAACTGTGTATGATGTCATCACTGGAAATTTCATCCCAAGCCCAGAGTACCTATTCACTTCTCCCATGTTAGCTAGTTTAATTCATTGTTCCTATAAGTATCTGTGATCTTCATAACATAAACACGGTATTGCTTTAAGTGATTTTTAAAAGCTAATTTATAATGGCATCTTACATACCTCATGAATAACCATTAAATCCATGTTAATCCTTTTTTTTCTAACTTTTCAATCCTTTCTATGAAATAAGAAACTAATAAATACTGTATTTTTCAAAAACAGAGCCTGCTCCATATTCTGAAAAACTGTAAGAATTGATTACAACACAAATCCTTTCCTGAGGATAATTTTTGATGAGAAACTCTTACTAGATGCTAAGTGGACACATGATACAGAAATACTTGAACAAATGGACATTTGCCTGACTCTTTAGAGAGACACATCCAAGGATGCAAATCTGAATAAATCAGACATTTGTGTATGTAGGAAAAGGCAGGCAAAAAGGAGAATAAAACTTTAGCCACATATACTTTTTTCATTTCCCAACCCAACTAATATCCCAGAAAGGAAAAGAGCAATTCAGAATACACTAGTAAACATGAAGAAAACATAGGCATCACTGCTTTTATGAATTATTTCCCATACTTTATGCATAAGCGACCGAAAAAGGTAAAATATTCCTCCTCTAACGTGGATCAACATAAATCCCACCAGGCTTTTAAAACTCCGTTATTATTTGTTCTGTTTAACTGCCAGTTCAGACCCCACAAATACAAAGACAACTGTTCACAGACCAGAGTTTCTGGGCCTACTCCAGAAAGTGTGTTTGATACACTGGAGGTTTCTGCCTGTTTTGAAGCTTGTGGCCTGAAATTACTTTTCTTCCTGGCAGTAACTCTAAGTCCAGCAATATTTTTAACATTAAAAATAACTCCCTCACTACATTCCTTGAAATTTCTAAAACAACTGTCCTATTTTATACTCTAATTTTATTTTTTTTAAAGATTTTATTTATTTGAGAGAGAGAATGAGATAGAGAGAGAGCATGAGAGGGGGGAGGGTCAGAGGGAGAAGCAGACTCCCTGCTGAGCAGGGAGCCCGACGCGGGACTTGATCCCGGGACTCCAGGATCATGACCTGACCCGAAGGCAGTCGCTTAACCAACTGAGCCACCCAGGCGCCCTATACTCTAATTTTAAAGAATTCATTTCTTAATGAGAAACTTTCAATTATTAAGCCATTTGAACTTTACAGCATAAAAACCTGTTATCGACCCTTTTGTAGGAATTTTCCTTTTGGATTGGTTGAGTTGATAAACACTAATTTCAAGATACTTATAATTATCTTACTAAAATCTGGAGGAGTCATTTACAGTAAACTCAAGGGCATCTTACAATATTAGAAGTAGCTTAGAGTCCATAGGCCTCTAATGAGAACCACAACCAAAATCATCATTAAGAGACAAGGATTTATCCTAATTATTTATTTATCTGGATGACCTAGGTAGTATCTTAACTACTTAAATCTGCTTAGGTATGTTATCATGTGGGATTTGTTCTGTGAATCATGGATTAAGAAAAGATAACCAGGGGTGCCTGGCTGGCTCAGTCAGAACATGTGACTCTTGATCTTGGGGTCCTGAGTTCGAGCCCCACGTTGGGTGTAGATTATTACTTAAATAAATAAAAACTTAGAACAAATAAATAATTACATGTTGCCCTTAAAAACTGCATGTTCCCACATAGCTCACAAGTTCTTTGAACGAGTTCTTGAATATTTCAGGGTTATCTTTAAATAGCTAATATGATCACAGACATTATTGGAAATATGCTAATGGATATATGTATAAACATTAAGCCCTGCATAACTATGGATAGTTTCCTTCGGCAACAAATCGCTCTGAATGCATTTGTATAAATCCCCAAACATATCATCTCAATCCTAAACATAATTTTCAAAATAAGTTAACTAGATAAACTCATTTCACTGTCTGCCTAGAACAAAAAGACAAAGGCTCAGGTGCTTCAGCCCACAGCACAAAGGGAGTGTTCTAAGAATAAAAAGGGGGAAATTCAGGAGGATCTAGGCCGTATATTTAGAAAGAGAAGAAGGGGAAAAATACCTCAGTTCTCCACTGTCACTGTCAGCTATGCCAGTAATTCCACTCTTGATAGGCTATCATTCACCTAAGGCACTTTTTAAAAATTCATATTTTTGAAAATGATGGCCTGAACATGTGTTTATCTTTAAATTTCCTCTCCAAATCCTACTAAAATGACAATTAAGAAATCAAAAAAGTATAAACCCTTAAGAACAAAAAGAGTAAGAAAGAAGACAACGGCTAATCAGAGATGCTGACAATATTTTGGAAAACAGAAAGTGGGTCAACAGGAAGTAACAAACATTTAGGCTAGAGAAAGGAGAAACCTTAATGTTATCCATAAAATGCTGTAAAGGCTCGGGAATTTGAGGTACCCCTGAAAATATCAATGAGGAATGGTACCAACAGAAAAATGTTAAGGTCCATGGAAGAAATAATCAGAGCTTAAGATCCCTACGCCCACTCCATATAGCAAGGACACCACCCCTCTCTAGCTCAACAGAAGATGGGAAGCTTATTTCTCCCTGGAGAAAATGAACCAGGGAGGTTCTTGGCACAGTGGGGGCAGGGGTGAAGCATCATACTGGAAATTGGAGGATTACATGAAAGTCCATTTTTTTGATGACAGAGTGTAAAATGCACTGTGCTTAGCAACAAAAGGAAAAACAGGGAAGATGTTTACATCTATTCCACTAAGTTTATCACAAATTACAGTTCTTCAAAAGCACTCATCAAACTGTTCTAGAAAGAGCTATGGAAATGGTAGAACATCTAATAAACCTCTTCACTGTAGAAAATTTCAACTCCCTACTACTCAAGTCATGTTTGCTAAAGCAAGTTTTGGCAAGTTGTGTAGCAGCATGATATGATGAACGGAGACCCCGTAGACGTCTGCAGCAAGAAGTTAAAACATTCTAACTGGGTACCAATGGAAATGTTCATATTTGATTAATTTTAGGAATAGAAACCTTCCCTTTCTTTCCCTATCACAAACTCCACAATTATTTTTTTAAGAAAAAATAATTTAAATTACATTTTAATTGTAGACCTATCGAAGAAAATGTGTGAGAAAAACAAATTATGACATATAAAGCTCTTCCAGAGTATAAAGATCTACCCTTGCAGTATTTGGACAGCTTGGATTTTTAACTGGTGTAATAACTTCCTATGCTATAAATACTGAAAGACTTTACAACAGTTTGGATCAGAAAGAAAAAAGAGAACACCAGAACCTATACATAAAGCAGACCATCATAAATCTGGAGAAATTTATGATATCCTTAAAGCACTGATATTGAGTATTATTCCAGCTGAAACTCTGTACTATTTGTAAAAGAGAATCCCCTTGATAAAATATATCAATGTTGAGTTATTACTTACTCATTGGATGTATCTACTGGTGGAGTAGTATGTACCACTGCTCCAAGGGCTACCCAACACCATCCCTCCATGTTCAACTTTTTTTGCTATTGATTCTACCACCAAGCCCAAGAGCCCCAGATCAACATCACAGACCTTCTCCCTCAGCCACATCAGAACGGTCCAACTTGGCTTCTTTATGTTGTCCTTCTGCCACCTTCACAGCAACAGCTCGGCAAATGGCCCCAAACTTCCTGTCCAGAGATCGAACCCCTGCCTCCCTGGTATACCTGTCATCAAAGGAAAATATTTTATTTCTGGCTAAACACCACCTGTAAAAACAGAAATAATATGATTAACATTTATACTAAAGAAACAGTATACATTTGAAAGCCCATTACATTTTCTTAAGTACTAACTTCCTCACATTTAAAAATTCCTCATTAAAGTACTGTTATTTCTTAAATATTCAGATGTATTTTCAGCTATAACTTTCCCCTTTATCTTTTTTTTTTAATTTTATTTATTTATTTGAGAGAGAGAGAATGAAAGACAGAGAGCACGAGAGGGAAGAGGGTCAGAGGGAGAAGCAAACCCCTCGCTGAGCAGGGAGCCCGATGTGGGACTCGATCCCCGGACTACAGGATCATGACCTGAGCCAAAGGCAGTCGCTTAACCAACTGAGCCACCCAGGCGCCCCAGGGATTTTTATCTTTAACTGTTATCCTATACTTAAAAACAAATCCGTGGTTCTTCAATTTATACTGCCAAAGTAAATTTGGCAGCACATAAAAAATCATTTACTCCTTGATGGTATGTGTGAGAGCTTTCTTAAGCAAAATTTGTCAATTTAAGAAATTTCTACATGAATTTATTATACCTGAAATATTGCTGAAAGAATCAGAAAAATAAATTGTCCCAACTAAAACAAAAATTAATCTTAGAAAGAAATCTAGTTTTTACTAGGAACTGTGCTAGTCACCTCTATTCAGTGTATTTTCTTAGAGACTTCTAAAGAAGGAAAACATGCTGATATAAGCACAGTGAATTTGTGAAGAAGATTCCAAATGTGGTTAAGCAGAGCGGTCTTAAAAAAACTTATGTTAGACTCAAATTCTATATGCCACTTCAAAAACCATTATATAACACAGCCATTTTTGGCCACCCAGCTTTGAATGGGTTTGAATAGGTAGCATCAGATAGAGAATATAGATTTATCTGAAAAACTGGATTTGATTAGGCACTCAGACACATATTCTGGACTTTAGGGAATCAGATTTCAAAACTTCTGAGAAAAGATAAATACAAACTCTTGGCAAAAACACTCTAAAGTAAAACTCATTTCAATCAAAGAGATAGGAGGAGGTAAGCATAAAGTCCATTATTACACAACTTCATATAATTTCAGTAAGGAAGAAAACAGGGAGGCATGTTAAAAATAAACAAACCAACATCTAAAAACAAAAACAAAAACCCAATGTAACCTTCTAGACAACTCACTGATGAGCTCAGATTAAAGGTCTGGACAAAAGATGAAAGAACAGGGATTGAGGAAGCTTACAGGGGAATAACATGAACATGGAGAAATAGTACCAGGAAGTTCAGAATAAACTTTCAGAAATAATGACATCCATAACAACACAAATGAAATACTGTTTTCTTTTTTTTTTCTTTTAAGGTTGTCAGAATAAGTCAGGAGCTAATGCAGACAGTATAATATTAACAGCTGACTGAAAGAAATGAGACACAACAACCCCTATTTAGTATTTTTAAACCAAAAAGGGAAGAATCACCAGTATTTAATAAGAAGTGGCTGATGTTTCTTATTTGTGACATGAGCATGAAGATGCTATATATGCCAATTTCCAGAGGACCTAAAACTAATGATAATCAAGATGGAAAAAAATTCATTTGCTGCAACAGATGAGACCAACAAAAAAATATACATAATTGCAAACTTCTACATTTGGGTTTTATAAAATTCAACCCTACCCTAAAAGTACAGAATGAGACAGACCAAATTTAGCAGAAATTCATATGAAAAACAACTAAAGATGTTCAGTAACTGTAAGTGCAACCTACAAAAGCTAAGAGTCTTGAGATACAGTCATAAAATAATATAATCAAAACAGGAAAGCCGGTGGTCTTATACCATGAACGGCTCAGGCGACATGTGAAATACTGAGTTCCACTCTGGGTGTTTCATTTTAAAGGGGACACTGATTTCACAGGCAGCATTCAAAAGACAACTAATCAGAAAGGTGAAGCCTTGAGAGTGGGTCAAGAGGAATGGTAAAGAGAAAAGGAAGGTTCAGCTTGAGAAAGAGAACATTTATGGGAAGTGGACCTGACTTTTTTTTTTAAATGCCAGAAGGGCTGTACAAGGGAGGAATTTGCCCTTAGATTCCAGGTGCTCCTAGAGGGCAGAACTAGAAAATTATAGGGAGGTGAACATAAAGATTATTTTGTAACAATTTATTTACTTACAGAGGAGTAGACAGCAGTGAGCCATCTAGCCCTGGAGGAACTCAAGTAGGCTAGGTACACAGGGAGGGAGGTGGGACTAGATGAGATCTAAGACCCCCTCCCCTCCTCCTGAACATTATGGATCCACGACTATGACACACAAAAAGATGAAAAACACATCAAAAGATGAAAAACTGTACCCTAATCTCGGTAATTCATTAAATAGCCAAAACTGCTTGGAGTAGCAAATACCTGTGCTGTTTTTAAAAATATTAAAACTGTTCAGAGACATTTCTTAATGTCCATAGCTTTTAATATTTGATGTTTTAAGCTAATACATATATAAAAGAGTTCTCCAAGCAACAACTGGGAAATACAAATAATGATTACTTTTTGAAGTCATTATTATTTCGATCCAGATATTTTTGTTCTCTCGCTCATATTTTACAGATGGGGAAGCTATCAAAAAGGTTAAGTGACTTGTTGAAAGTTACCCAAAGGTATCAGGGGTGTTATCTGGAATAATATTATTGTTGGAAGACTTCTGCATATAAATCACCTAATTATTTCTCCTGGCATTATCCACACAATGAATCACAAGTTAAGGAAAGGAAGTCCCAGGTCAGATCAGTCTTACTGTTTTGTGGATAAATTTAAATAGACTTCCATACAGACGTCTATAAGAAGGCTAGCTTAGATCAAAAAGCACTCTGACTGGCCAAACTCTAAGTCAAAGTTCAAAATGGAGAGATACTTTGCTTCTCCAGAAAAACAGCAGTTACTGTGAGGAGGACCACGCGAGGAGTGTTTGGCAGCCTGACACAATTTGCCAGATGATGCAATGGATCTGTAACGCTGAGCCAGGAAAAGTAAGAGGCTGTTGCAGATATAAATTCTCAACAGGGTATATTTTCCATTCAAACATGCAATCTATAAATCAGACAAAGCAATACTCTACTCAGATAATTTATGTACTGCTTGCCACAGGCTTAAGCACTTGGTAGCTAACTTGGGAAAGCACCCTCTCTATCGTTCTGGTGTTAATTCCAAAGATGAAAATTATAAGGATGTTTAAAATCTCTCAAGGAGAAGAAAAGAAAATCTGAATAACTTAAAACAGGTGTTTCAAAGTAGCAAGGCAATTCTTAAGAGAATTTAACTTTTAAGATCCTGGGGCATATAACGTGTCTCAATATTTTCCTTGTTTTTGATTCTTAATTTATCAAATGAATCCCTTACACCACTCTTTTGAAAAAGCTGAAATTCTGGCTCAACTAAAGTCCTCAGCTATGAAGACACTCTAAGTACTTTCCCTATGAATTTCTGCCTAATATGGAGCCCTGTGTAAATCAAGTTTTGGGAATGCTTGCTGGGAATCTGGTGGAGAGAAAGAAATGGATGCTGAGAGTTGCCAGTAAAATTGTTTCCTTTTCAGACTCAAACATTACCGAGGCCTCAGGACGGCTGACTAACCTGGTGATGATGTCAAGAGTAGTAACCTGTGGGATCTGAATCTGCTGAGGAGTCAGCCCATGCTGTTCCAGTTGCTTTGGGATCAAGTGCCTGTGGGCAATCTCAATCTTCTCCTCTTGTGTATACCCTAGGAAAAAAGTGATCTTATTTTGTAATTATTCACACAGCTTCCACAGTGCCATGCTTTTTTAAATGAATCAAATGCAGATTTAATGGATCTTGGTTTTAGAATTAATTTAAGTGTTACTTCAACTAAGATTATAACCAGAAGAAATTTAACCTCCATTAGTAATTGTTAAAATTTCCAACTTTGTCCACAAATAAAGCATTTAGTAAGCACAGGTTTGAAAGTCTCTTGATTAAATAATGTATCCTCAAGGAAGAGGAAAACTCTCAAATCTATTAAGATAATTATCTCCTTAACTCAAATGTGAATTTTTACTATTTAACAGGCAAATAATACAGCTCTTGTCTTTAGCAAAATTTCATACAAAAGTGAAACAACTTACAACAACAACAAAGGATTCAAGTAAGTCACTGGTGGGTTCTAAGGCAAGAGCTGCAAAGGAGCTTTTTCAGAACCCTGCCTATAAATTTAAGCAACAAAACAGAAACTAAGACACCCCCATAGAAGTTTTTTCCCAATACATATTGGAATTATATATATAAATTATATAGTTAAAAGACTTTTTGTTCTTATTTATTTGAAAGCCTCAGGAATATAGATTTACTTTGTTTTCAAATCCTGTAAGAAAAAATTCTCCCTAAATTAATCACCCCACCTCATTTAACAAGGAAAAAAAAAAAGATGAACTGATACGACAGTTTTTGAGTAGAAAAAGGAAATAAGAAATGCCCAAATAGAAGATGGGATAATCAAACCTGCAGGAAGAGAGTGGCATCATATGTCTACCTGTGCAGCAGCTGTCCTGATTATTTTACTTCACGTCAGTGTATCTTATGGATTCCTGCCTTAATTGGGAGTTTCCAGGCAATTGGGTCTCATTACTTTTTTATTTTAGTCTTTCTTAAAAGATTTTATTGATTTATTTGACAGAGAGAGAGAGCACAAGCAAGGGGAGTGGCAGAGGGAGAGGGAGAAGCAGGCTCCCCACTGGGCAGAGAGACAGACATGGGGCTCAATCCCAGGACCCGGGGATCATGACCTGAGCCGAAGGCAGACGCTTAACTGACTGAGCCAGCCAGGCACCCCTATTTTAGTCTTAAAAATATGCACAAAGCAACTTTTTACTCTATCATATTTTAAAACTAAGTATCGGAACCTGCAGGGCTCACAGAAAACTAAGAAATGCGATTATCATTCACTTGATAGTAAAAATTTATTTCAAATTAGTATGAAATACATATTTAGATTATATTTAGAATCAAAATATATTTTGATTCTTGTCTATTTTCATTTTAACAAATTCCCACTTATGTTTCACCCCTCTAGCGAAAAATAATTCTAAGCAATTAAGAGAAAGTGAAAACATGGGTTTTTTTAGTGTTAGTAACCAAAGGACTTTATCTTACACACTACAGTGAAGGGTAAGAAATGGTAAAAAGAAAAAAAATAGGGAACTATTTGACAGAAACAACTAAAAAGAAGAGGAATTTAAAAGCACGCTGCCCTGCACTTTTATGTAAAAGTGAGGCCAGATGTAATAAAAGTTCAGCAACTCTTTAGGACCCAACACTTAATGAGGAGAATAAATGATTACACTTTCTCAGACATAGTAAAAACTTCAAAATCTTATAGACAAGAAGCTAAATTGACCATGTAAAGATCTATTATTGGTTTTTAGACACTCATTTTGAAAAGAAATGATTTTTATGTATAAGTTTAGAAATTGTTTCAAAGAAGAATGTCCAATGCTAAGAATTTTTTAATGAATGCAAAGTTAAGTCTGAAATTGTTATGCAAATTTTATTCTTGATGTTTTACAGAACATACACATAATCTTATATGTCATAGTTAAAACAAAGTTTTGTTGTTCCAGACTTTAAATTTACATAAAAGCTGGTTTATACGATACTTAGAACTTTGAAGATCATACACTGCCAAATCAACTTTTTACTCAAATTTCCACAGCACAACTTAAAGGGTTTTGCTCAGAAAGGAAAAAATTATCAAATAATGATTTTATTTATGAATCAGGTACCTGGGACCTGAATGATCTCCATTCTGTCCAACAAGGCAGGTGGAATAGTCGCAGTGGTATTGGCAGTAGCTATAAAAAGAACTTGGGAAAGGTCAAATGCCACATTTAGATAATGATCTGTGAAGTTATGGTTTTGTTCAGGATCCAACACCTGTGAGGGAACAATAAACATTTAAACAAATTCAGTAATTACAAAAGCTAAAACACACATGAAACACACACGATGTACTAGCAACGTTGATATTTCTCATCAATATAGTTAGCTTGAGAAACACAGGGATAACACCAAAACCTGAGCACCATTCTTTACATTACCCATGTTCTAAATACTTAAAATTGTTCAATGTCAAAATATATAAAAGCAGAGAGAAGCAAAAATTATCCCTTCAAGCCCTGTTCTTAAATCTATTTACTAATGATTGACTGTATAGTCATAAATAAGTTACCAATCTAACAGAACCAGTTTCCCTCTTGCTAACATATCCTCTCTTAACGGCTTTGGGAACATAAAGTAAATGTGTAGACTATTTTGAAATTCTTAGGTGAGACATAAGATAATCAGTATACTTCTCAAACATTATCCGTAAGTCTGGTTATAAAGTCTTTAACTGAAAGGAGAATTCCAAACAACAGTAAACTAGTAAAAATTACTATGCTACTATATTCTGATATAGCACAAGGAAAAATTCACTTTTAAAAAATGCGTTAGAACAAAACTGTTGTTTTTAATGAGCAAAATATCAGTATCTCTTAAAATATTTTATTTGGAAAATCATATAATTTATCAATTAGATTCTTAAAACTTTGAACAACCGGGTAAGAGAGAATGTATCTTCTTTAGGTTACTGCTCAAATGCTCCAACTCACAGGCATTCACGGTGGAGAGGCCTGCATAGGCCTTGGTGCCTTATACATGTCCTAAACCTTTAACATATTATCACTTTCATTTATACTAGATTATATACATATAAACAGGGTTGATACACATATTCAGAAAGAAGGTAAATAGACTAAAATATTTACCAATGATAATTTTACCACAGCACCAGCTTTTCCTCCTTCTGATTCCCTTTCTAAGCTTTACTTATTGTTAAACATATGTACAAGTTAGTCTTAATTCAAAGCCCTATACAGAGAATCCTGAATTTGGTAAACATTCATTATTATTGGAAACTCAGTGTTTATCTAGAACACAATTCCTAGAAAGTTCTACTATTTATATTTTCACAAGACTTAGTAATGTTTAACCTTATAAAACTAAGGTACTTTAGAGAAAGCAAAGACCATACTAATTATATCCAGTACAGAACTGGTTAGGAGTGATCTTACTGTCTACCAATTATCTGAAAACTGTTAATCAATGTATGGAAAATAGGGCAATCTTAGTTGAATCCATTATCTAGTTAAATAAAAACCTATTCTTTAATGGCTCTAATTAAATCTAACACATGTTGGATAAGTTTTAGAAATGGCTGTGAGATCTGTCCAAGCAAAGTAATTTTTTTCTCTTAAAATTAAAAGACAAGAGGGCGGAGCAAGATGGCAGAGGACTAGGAGATCTGGATTTCCTCTAGTCTCGAATTCAGTTGGATAGGGATCAAACCATTCTGAACACCTACGAACTCAACAGGAGATCGAGGAAAAGAATAGCAACAACTCTCTGAACAGAAAAGCAACCACTTTCTGGAAGGTAGGACGTGCGGAGAAGTGAATCCAAGGCCATATTCGGGAGGATAGACGGCACGGGAGGGGGCCTCCATCGGGCACTGCTGGCAAGTGATAGAGCCGCGGAGCACAAAATCGGAAATTTTAGAAGTCGGCTCCGCTGAGGGACGTCGCTCCAGTGGCTAAGGCGGGGGGGGGGGGGTACCCTTGCTGGGACAGTGTGGTCTCAGGAGGCACAGAGTCACAGAAAGGCCAGGGGTGCCTGAGTGTGGCAGAGCTCCCAGGTATCGGAGCGGGGAAGCCGGCTGCAGAGATGGAGACCAGGAGTGGGCTCTCAGCTCGGGGTTGCCATAAACTGTGATCGGTGACAGGCCACTGCTCCTCCAGCAGGGACCCAACAAGCAGCAGAGACGGGGAGACTCCCCTTCCTCCCCGGGGAGGAGCGGCGCGGGAGCGCACCACAGGGATCTGCTGGGTTTGGAGACTCCACACAGGGTTGGGTGCCAGAGATAGAAACGCTCCGTCACAGGCCGGGTGAGCACGGAGTGCGGCCAGAGACCGGGGAGACGGAGTGACTGACTGCTTTTCTCTGGGGGTGCACTGAGGAGCCGGGCCCCAAGCTCTCGGCACCTCCCGGGCAAGAGTGGGAGGCCGCCATTTTCACTCTGGTCCTCCAAAGCTGCACTTTGCAGCTTGCAGGGAACAAAAACTCCTGAGAGCAAACACAAGCGGATTGCTTAGCCCGGACTCACAAGGGCGGGGGCAATTCCACCTCGGCAGACATTTGGGAACCACGGCAACAGGCCCCTCCCCCAGAAGATCAGCAAGAACAGCCAGCCAAGACCAAGTTTACCAATGAGAACAGCAGAACTCCAGCGCTAGGGGTAAACTGCACATAGAATTCATGGCTTTTTTACCATGATTCTTTAGTCTTTCAAAGTTAATTATTTTTAACTGTTTCTTTTTTGAATTTTTCTTTTTCCCATTTTCAACCAACATCTTATCAATCCCTTTTTTAAAAAAACATTTTTATTTTTCATTTTTAGAGTCATATTCTATCCCTTCATACTAGTTACCCTTATTTTTGGCATATATATATATATATAAGTTGTTCTCTATTTAAAATTTTAAGATACACTTTCTTCTAACAGATCAAACTATAGCCTAAATCTCCAGTGTATGGCTTTGTTCAGTCTCCTGCCTGAGCACATTCTCGCCCCCTTTTCGTTCTATTTTTTTTTAAATTCCCTCCTTTTTTCTTCAAACAACTTATCAATTCCTTTTATAAAATTTTTTATAATTTTCATCTTTACAGTCATATTCCATCCCTTCATCGTATCAACCTTTATTTTGCACATATATGTCTCTCTTTCTTTAAAATTTTGGGAGGCACTTTCTTCTAACAGACAAAAATACACCCAAAATCTAGTGTGTGGCACTGATCTATGCACCAGCCTGATCATATTTGATCATATTCTGTTTTTTTTTTTGTTCTGTTGTTTGTTTTTATCTTTTTCCTCTTCTTTTTTTTCCCTCTTTTTTCTTTCTTTCCCTTTGCTTTCCCCTGGTTTCAGGTCTTTTCTGATTTGTTTAGAGTATATTTTCTGGGGACATTGTTACCCTGTTAGCATGTTGTTCTCTCATTCATCTATTCTCCTCTGGACAAAATGACAAGACGGAAAAAATCACCTCAACAAAAAGAACAAGAGGTAGAACCGACTGCCAGGGACCTACTCAATACGGACACTAGTACGATGTCGAACCTAGGGTTCAGAATCATGATTTTAAAGATACTAGCTGGGCTTGAAAAAAGCATGGAGGTTATCAGAGAAACCCTTCCTGGAGAAATAAAAGAACTAAAATGTAACGGAGTCGAAACCAAAAAGGCTATTAATGAGGTGCAATAAAAAATGGGGGCACTAACTGCTAGGATAAATGAGGCAGAAGAGAGAATCAGCAATATAGAAGACCAAATGATGGAAAATAAAGAAACTGAGAAAAAGAGAGAGAAACAACTACTGGATCACAAGGGCAGAATTCGACAGATAAGCAATACCATAAGACGAAACAACAATAGAATAACTGGGATCCCAGAAGAAGAAGAAAGAAAGAGAGGGGCAGAAGGTATACTGGAGCAAATTATAACAGAAAACTTCCCTAATTTGCGGAAGGAAACAGATATCAAAATCCAGGAGGCACAGAGAACCCCTCTCAAAATCAATAAAAATAGGTCAACACCCCCACATCTAAGAGTAAAACTTACAAGTCTCAGAGACAAAGAGAAAATCCTGAAAGCAGCTTGGAAGAAGAGATACGTAACCTATAATGGTAGAAACATTAGATTGGCAACGGACCTATCCACAGAGACCTGGCAGTCCAGAAAGGACTGGCATGATACATTCAGAGCACTAAACAAGAGAAATATGCAGCCAAGAATACTATATCCAGCTAGGCTGTCACTGAAAATAGAAGGAGAGATAAAAAGCTTCCAGGACAAACAAAAACTAAAGGAATTTGCAAACATGAAACCAGCCCTACAAGAAACATTGAAAGGGGTCCTCTAAGCAAAGAGAGAGCCTAAAAGCAGCATAGACCAGAAAGGAACACAATATACAGTAACAGTCACCTTACAGGCAATACAATGGCACTAAATTCATACCTTTCAATAGTTACCCTGAATGTAAATGGGCTCAATGCCCCAATCAAAAGACACAGGCTATCAGATTGGATTAAAAAACAAGACCCATCAATATGCTGTCTGCAAGAGACTCATTTTAGACCCAAGACACCCCCAGATTGAAAGTGAGGGGGTGGAAAACCATTTACCATGCTAATGGACACCAAAAGAAAGCTGGGATGGCAATTCTTATATCAGACAAATCAGATTTTAAACCAAAGACTGTAATAAGGGATGAGGAAGGACACTATATCCTACTTAAAGGGTCTATCCAACAAGAAGATCTAACATTTGTAAATATCTATGCCCCAAACATGGGAGCAGCCAATTATATAAGGCAATTAATAAGAAAAGCGAAGAAACACATTGACAGCAATACAATAATAGTGGGGGACTTTAACACCCCCCTGACTGAAATGGACAGATCATCTAAGCAAAAGATCAACAAGGAAATAAAGACTTTAAATGACACACTGGACCAAATGCACTTCACAGACATATTCAGAACATTCCATTCCAAAGCAACAGAATACACATTCTTCTCTAGTGCCCATGGAACACTGTACAGAATTGATCACATCCTAGGTCATAAATCAGGTCTCAACCGGTACCAAAAGAATGGGATGATTCCCTGCATATTTTCAGACCATAATGCTTTGAAACTAGAACTCAATCACAAGAGGAAAGTCGGAAAGAACTCAAATACATGGAGGCTAAAGAGCATCCTACTAAGGAATGAATGGGTAAACCAGGAAATTAAAGAAGAATTAAAAAAATTCATGGAAACCAATGAAAATGAAAACACAACTGTTCAAAATCGTTGGGATACAGCAAAGGCAGTCCTGAGAGGAAAGTATATAGCAATACAAGCCTTTCTCAAGAAACAAGAAAGGTCTCAAATACACAACGTAACCCTACACCTAAAGGAGCTGGAGAAAGAACAGCAAATAAAGCCTAAACCCAGCAGGAGAAGAGAAATCATAAAGATCAGAGCAGAAATCAATTAACTAGAAACCAAAAGAACAGTAGAACAGATCAACGAAACGAGGAGCTGGTTCTTTGAAAGAATTACCAAGATTGATAAACCCCTGGCCAGACTTATCAGAAAGAAAAGAGAAATGACCCAAATCAACAAAATCATGAATGAAAGAGGAGAGATCACAACCAACACCAAAGAAATACAATTATAAGAACGTATTATGAGCAACTCTATGCCAGCAAATTAGATAACCTGGAAGAAATGGGTGCATTCCTAGAGATGTATCAACTACCAAAATTGAACCAGGAAGAAATAGAAAACCTGAACAGACCTATAACCACTAAGGAAATTGAAGGAGTCATCAAAAATCTCCCAACGAACAAAAGCCCAGGGCCAGATGGCTTTCCAGGGGAATTCTAGCAAACATTTAAAGAAGAATTCATACCTATTCTCCTGAAAGTGTTCCAAAAAATAGAAATGGAAGGAAAACTTCCAAACTCATTTTATGAGGCCACCATTCCCTTGATCCCCAAACCAGACGAAGACCCCATCAAAAAGGAGAATTACAGACCAATAACCTTGACGAACATGGATGTAAAAATTCTCACCAAAATACTAGCCAACAGGATCCAACAGTACATTAAAAGGATTATTCACCATGACCAAGTGGGATTTATCCCTGGGCTGCAAGGCTGGTTTAACACCCGCAAATCAATCAACGTGATATTATACATTAACAAAAGAAAGAACAAGAATCATATGATCCTCTCAATAGATGCAGAAAAAGCATTTGACAAGTATAGCATCCTTTCTTGATCAAAACTCTTCAGAGTATAGGGATAGAGGGTACATACCTCAATATCATAAAAGCCATCTATGAAAAACCTACAGCGAATATCATTCTCAATGGGGAAAAACTGAGAGCTTCCCCATGAGGTCAGGAACGCAGCAGGGATGTCCACTCTCACCACTGCTATTCAACATAGTATTAGAAGTCCTAGGCACAGCAATCAGACAACAGAAAGAAATCAAAGGCCTCCGAATCGGCAAAGAGGAAGTCAAACTCTTGCTCTTTGCAGATGATTTGATACTTTATGTGGAAAACCCAAAGGACTGCACCCCAAAACTGCTATCTATCATACAGGAATTCAGTAAAGTGGCAGGATGTAAAGTCAATGCACAGAAATCAGTGGCATTCCTATACACCAACAACAAGACAGAAGAGAGAGAAATTAAGGAGTCGATCCCATTTACAATTGCACCCAAAAACATAAGATACCTAGGAATAAATCTAACCAAAGAAGCAAAGGATCTGTACTCAGAAAACTATACAATAGTCACGGAAGAAATCGAGGAAGACACAAAAAAATGGAAAAACGTTCCATGCTCATGGATTGGAAGAACAAACATTGTGAAGATGTCAATGCTACCTAGAGCAATCTACACATTTAATGCAATCCCCATCAAAATACCATCCACTTTTCATGTGGTCTGTTGGCCATTTAGATGTCTTCTTTGGAAAAATGTCTGTTCATGTCTTCTGCCCATTTCTTGATTAGATTATTTGTTCTTTGGGTGTTGAGTTTGATAAGTTTTTTATAGATTTTGGAAACGAGTCCTTTATCTGATATGTCATTTGCAGATATCTTCTCCCATTTTGTCGGTTGTCTTTTGGTTTTGCGGATTGTTTCTTTTGCCGTACAAAAGCTTTTTATCTTGACGAAGTCCCAATAGTTCATTTTTGCCCTTGCTTCCCTTGTCTTTGGCGATGTTTCTAGGAAAGAAGTTGCTTCGGCTGAGGTCGGAGAGGTTGCTGCCTGTGTTCTCCTTTAGGATTTTGATAGACTCCTTTCTCATGTTTAGGTCTTTCAATCATTTTGAGTCTATTTGTCATCTGTCAACAACAGCCAAACTGTGGAAAGAGCCAAGATGTGCATCGAAAGATGAATGGATAATGAGGATGTGGTATATATACACAATGGAATATTATGCAGCCATCGAAAGGAATGAGATCTTGCCATTTGCAACGACGTGGATGGAACTGGAGAGTGTTATGCTTAGTGAAATAAGTCAATCAGAGAAAGATATGTATCATATGATCTCACTGATATGAGGAATTCTTAGTCTCAGGAGACAAACTGAGGGTTGCTGGAGTGGTGGTGGGGTGGGAGGGATGGGGTGGGTGGGTGATAGACACTGGGGAGGGTATGTGCTATGGTGTGCGCTGTGAATTGTGCAAGACTGTTGAATCACAGATCTGTACCTCTGAAACAAATAATGTAATATATGCTAAGAAAAAAAAAAGAAGCTAGGAGGGGAAGAATGAATGGGGAGAATCGGAGGGGGAGACGAACCATGGAGATGATGGACTCTGAAAACAACCTGAAGTTTCTAGAGGGGAGGGGGGTGGAGGGATGGGTTAGCCTGGTGATGGGTATTAAGGAGGGCACGTACTGAATGGAGCACTGGGTGTTATGCACAAACAATGAATCATGGAACACTACAACAAAAACTAATGATGTAATGTACGGTGATTAACATAACAATAAAAAATTTTAAGGATAAAAAAATTAAAAGAATGGGGTTTGAGGAAAGTAGGGAAATTAATAAATGAATGATTCTGAAGTATGAATGAAGTCTTTTAAAAAATGCATTACAGGACATCTCAGTTATAAGAAGAGAAAACCAGTGATGTCCAATTTGCTTGCCTCTGCCTTTTTCTTAGGAAAACAGAAAAGAATATGTAGAGGGGAGGGGGTGGGGGGATGGGTTAGCCTGGTGATGGGTATTAAGGAGGGCACGTACTGAATGGAGCACTGGGTGTTATACGCAAACAATGAATCATGGAACACTACATCAAAAACTAATGCTGTAATGTATTGTGACTCACATAATATAATAAAAAAAATCAGAAACACTGATCAATGACTTCTTGGCCCTTTGGCTAGGATCAAGTGCAGAAACACTGATCAATAGCCAGATAAAAAGAATTTCTAGTAATCACTAGTCAGATGACACCTTAAGGAAAACTGGTGAGTCCTTGGAGAAATAAAAATCACAGTAAGAACTTTTTTTTAAAAAAGATTTTATTTATTGATTTTAGAGAGAGAGAGAGTGTGCACACGCGGGGGCGCGGGGAGCAGCAGAGAGGGACAAGCAGACTCTCTGCTGAGCTGGAAACCCCAGAATCCCAGGATCATGACCTGTGACAAAGGTAGACGCTTAACTGACAGCCATCCACATGCCCCATAGTGAGAACTTTATAACCATCAAACCTCTGCTTTTTCCCTGAACTTTATAGAGCCAAGGCTTCCATGGACCAACTCATCCACAAACAGGAGCTGTTTTCAAGAACAGCTAGAGGTGTTTTTTCTCTCTTCTCATTGAAAGGTTTTTCTACATCCATCCTAGGATTATAATTCCTACCTACACAGTCCGACTGGAAATGGAAGTAGCCATGATGTGACACTTTATTCTTGGGATCATGACATCAGATAGCTGTGAAAAGCCTAGCAAAAACTATGGGAGGGGGCAGAATAGGATTAGAACTCCCCAAAAGCCCCTTCCCCAAACACAGTAATGTGAATATACCTAATTCTACTGAAGTGTACACTTAAAAATGGTGAAGATGGCAAGTTTTATGTGTATTTTACTGAAACTAAAAAGCAAAAGCTGAAGGAAATCATGCCTAAAGAATTATAGGAAAGTATAGGAAAATATGTGAATGAGGTCTTAACAAAGAGAAAATACCAATAAAAAGCCAGGGATTATTAAAAAAAAAGCAAATCACAAACAGAAATCTGAGAGTTGAAAAATACAGTAACAAAAAATTCACTACAGGGGCTAAATGTAAATAGCAATTTCAGCTGACAGAAATAAGAATCAATGAGGACAGGTCAACTGAGACTGTCCAGTGTGATGAACAGAAAGAAAAAGGAAGTCAAAGAAATGAACAGTGCCTCAGAAACCCATGAGACACTATAAAGATCGCCAACATACTCATAATGGCAGTCCGAGAAAAAGAGGAGAAAGAGAAAGGGGCATAAAGAATACCTGAAAAAATAACAGACATTGACTTATCAATTTGATGAAAACCAGTAATCTACACATCTACGCAGCTCAACAAAAATGAAGTAGATGCAGAGATTAAAACCTAGACCTATCACAGTCAAACTGTCAAAAGACAAAGACAAAGACAGATTCTTGAAAGCAATGAAAGAAAATACTGCTTTCATTAAACACAAGGAAACCTCCATAAGATTAGCAGCTGACTTTGCCTTAGAAACCATGAGGGATGGAAAGCAGGAAAGGAAATACTGAAAATGCTAAAAGAAAAAAAAATCTGTCAACCAAGAATTTTATATCCAACAAAACTATCCTTTAAAAATGAAGGAGAAATTAAGGTATTCCCAGATAAAAAACACTGAATTTATAGCTAGCAGACTACACTACAAGAAATACTAAAGGCTAAAGTGAAAGGACACTGGGGTGCCTGGGTGGCTCAGTTGGTTAAGCTACTGCCTTCGGGTCAGGTCATGATCCTGGAGTCCCGGGATCGAGTCCCGCATTGCGCTCCCTGCTCGGCGGGGAGTCTGCTTCTCCCTCTGACCCTCCCCCCTCTCATGTGCTTTCTCGCTCTCTCATTCTCTCTCTCTCAAATAAAAATCTTTAAAAAAAAATAAAAAAAAATAAAGTGAAAGGACACTAAGCTGTATCTACACAAAGAAACAAAGAACACTAGTTAAAATAATTACATTGGTAAATATAAAGACAGTACAAATATATTTTTTGTTAACTCTGACCTCTTATCTGATTCAAAAGACTTCATAAAGCAATAATTACAATTGGTTCTCATTATTCATGGTTTCTGCATTTGCAAATTTGCCTAGAATTTATTTATAACTCAAAAATTAATACTTGTGGTGCTTCTGTAAGTCATTTGCAGACACAGGAAAACACATAGCCCATGGTGGATGTTCCCAGTTGAGGTCAAACAAGATGATGCTCTGCCTTCTTGTTATAGTTCTCATACTCTAAACAAGTATCCTCCGTGCAGCCTATTTAGTGCCATGTTTTTGCACTTCTGTGCTTTTCGTTAGTGATTTTGCTGTTTAAAAGACCCCCCAAAACAGTACTTAAGTGCTGTCTAGTGTTTGTAAGTGCAAGACTGTGACGAGCTTTATGGACAAAATACACGTGTTATATAAGCTTCATTTAGGCACGAGTTATAGTGTTGATGGTCATGAGTTCAATGTTAATGAATAAGCAGTATATATTAAGTAAGGCAACTTTATTTATTTTTTTAAAGATTTTATTTATTTGACAGAGAGAGACACAGTGAGAGAGGGAACACAAGCAGGGGGAGTGGAAGAGGGAGAAGCAGGCTTCCCGCGGAGCAGGGAGCCTGATGCAGGGCTCAATCCCAGGACCCTGGGATCATGACCTGAGCCGAAGGCAGACACTTAATGAGCCACCCAAGCGCCCCAAGTAAGGCAACTTTAAACAGAAACACAAATAAAACAAGGTTATGTACTGATCAACTGACAAACTGGCTGTCAAGCCTATTTCTCCTCGGAGCAATAATTCAGTATTCACTAACTCAGTATTTGCTGCAATTTTACAGAACACAACTATGGCAATAATGAGAATCAGCTGTATATTATTACTGTGTTGATAGGCTTACAGTGTATAGAGATATATTTTGTTTGGCAATAGCTGTATAAAGGAGGACAGAGGGAAGGGGGGCTTATTGAAGCTAAGTTTTTATATGTTATTTATAATGTTTAATTTTATATGTCAATTTGGAGAGTATTTTTGGATTACATTAACAATTAAATCAATGAACTTTGGGTAGACTGCCCTCCACCTTATGGAAGGGCAACAAAAAGACTGGCCTCCTTGAGCAAGAGAAAATTCTCCAGCAAACTGCCTTTCAACTTCATCTGCCCATCAGTTCTCCTGGGTCCTGAGCCTGCCAGTCCACACTGCAGATTTTGGAATTTCCAGACTCCATAAGTGCATAAGCTGATTCCTTATAATAAATCTCTTTACATGGATATATCTAGGTATCTATATGTGGATATAGACAATCTATATCTAAGTCTTATCTCTATATATCCAATAATAGATACAACTAGGAAAAGATCAACAAGGACATAGAAGATTTAAACAATACTATAAATCAATTAGATATAACAAACATCTAGAGAACAATCCATCCAACAACAGCAGCAGTATACACATTCTTCTCAAGTGCACATGGAACATTCTCAAGGACAGACATAAGCAAGGCCATTAAATAAACACCTAAATTTCAAAGAACTGAAATCATACAAAGTACAATCTCTGGCCACAATGTGATGAAATCAGAAATGAGTAAGGAAAAAAACTGGAAATTCACAAAAACATGAAATTAAACCCTAAATAACCCAAGGGTCAAAAAGAAATCACAAGGAGAGCTGGAAAGTATTTTGAGATGAATAAAAACAAAAATGTAACTTACTAAAACTTGAGATGCAGCTAAAGTGGTGCTTATAAGAATATTCATGGCTGTAAAAGCATATATTAAAAAAATTCAAATCAATAACCTAACTTTCCACCTTAGGAAAGTAGAAAAAGGACAGCAAACTGAACCCAAAGCAAGCCGAAGGAAGGATATAAGAAAATTAGAAAGTAAATAAACAAAACAGTGAAGACAAAAACAACTGAGAAAATCAATACAACAAAATAGTTCAACAAAACTGACAAACATTCAGCCATACTGACTAAGGAAAGCAGGAAGAGCACGCAAATTACTAAAATCAGGAATGACTCAAGCTATATTACTATCAAACTTTTAGAAAAAAAAAATACATGCGTATACTATGAACAACTATATGCCAACAAATTCAGTAACCTAAATGAAATGGAAAAATTCCTAGAAAGATACAAACTATCAAAAGTCAATTCTATCAAGAAATAATAGAAAATCTGAACAGATCTTGCCATTTCTATTCAACATCATACTGGAGGTGCTAGCCAGGGCAAATAGGAAAAAAAAATGTATCCAGGTATTCAAACTGGAAAGTAAATGTGTATTTGTGTATTACATGACCTTGTACATGGGAAAGCCTAAGGGATCCACTGAAAAAACTACTAGAATAAACAAGTTCTGAAACTTTACAGGATACAAGACCAATATATAAAAATCAATTGCCTGTCTTTACACAAGCTACGAACAATTTGAAAAAGAAATGAAAAAAACAATTTCCCATAGTATAAAAAAGAATAAAACATGTAAGTTTAACAAAAGGACTGTAAGACATATATTCAAAACCACTTTAAGAAACAAAACAGAGGAGCATAGGGGAAGGGAGGGAAAAATAAAACAAGATGAAATCAGAAAGGGAGACTAACCATAAGAGACTCTTAATCACAGGAAACAAACTGAGGGTTGCTGGAGGGCAGGGGTGGGCGGATGGGGTGACCGGGTGACAGGCATTAAGGAGGGCACATGATGTAATGAGAAATGGGTGTTACATACAACTGATGAATCACTGAACTCTACCTCTGAAACTAATAATACACAAGATGTTAATTAATTGAATTTAAACAAAAAAATAAAAATAAAAAAATACCACAAAACGTTGAAATAAAATAAAAATAAAATAAATAAAATAAAAAAGGAAGACTTAAATAAACAGAAAGACTCCTATTTTCATGGACAGGAAGAATTACTATTATTACTATGGCAATACTCCCTAAAATGATCTACAGATTCAAAGTAATCCCTATCAAAATCCTAGTTGCCTTTTTTGTAGAAAGTGACAAACTGATCCTAAAATTCATACGGAAATAGGAAGGACCCAGAATGGCTAACAGTCTTGAAAAAGAAGAAAAAATCCGGAGGAGTCACACTTCCTGATTTCAAAACCTACAAAATTAAAGATTATGTGGTACCTGGCATAAGGATGGAAATATAGATCAATGGAATAGAGCTGGGAGTCCAGAAATAAATCCCATGTATTTACAGTCAAATGATTTTTCAACAAGGGTAACAACACCATTCCACAGAATAAGAAAAGTCTTTAATAAGTGGTGCTTGGGACAACTAGATATCCACATGCAAAAGAATGAAGTTGGATCCCTATGTCTTATATCACATACAAACATAGATCAAAATGAATTGTAGACCTAAATATAAGAACCAGAACTGTAAAACTCTAAGAAGAAAATGTAAGAATTCTCATGACCTTGATGGTTTCTTAGATATAACTCCAAAATCACAAATGATAAAAGAAAAAAATAAATTAGACTTTATCAAAATAAAAAATTTTGGTGCTTTAAAGAACACCATCAAAAAGTGAAAAGAAAGCCCACAAATACTGATGGAAATATTTCAAATCATGTACCTGAGAAGGGACTTGTATTGAGAATATATGTAAAGAACTTAACGAGAAAAAGCCCAATAACCCAGTTAAAAATGGGAAAGGATTTGAAAAGATAGTTCTATAAAAAAGATATACAAATGACCAAAAAAACACATGAAAAGATGCCCAATGTTATTAGTAATTAGGGAAGTAATCAAAACCACAATAAGCTATGGCTTCACATCTACTAAAACAAATGGACGGCTAAAATAAAAATGAGAGACAGTAACAAGTGTCAATGTGTATAAAGAGAAATTACAACTCTCTTACATTGTTAGTGAAATACTAAAATGATGCAGCAACTTTGGAAAAATAGTTTGTAAGTTTCTCAAAAATGTAAAATACAGAATTTCCATATGATCCAGCAACTCCATTCCTGGAGAACTGAAAACCCAAGAGAACTGAAAACCTATGTCTATATACAACCTTGTACATGAATGATTATAGCAGCATTACACATCACCACCAAGGGTGGGAACAACCCAAATGTCCGTCAACTACTGAATATGTAGCAAATGTATCACACTAATGCAAGATGTTAATAAAAGGGAAAACTGGGGGAGGGAGGGTAAGAAATTAGTGGTTGCCAGGTGCTTGTGGGAGGGGGGATGGAGAGTGGCTATTAATGGGTACATGAGCAATGAATATATTTTTTAATATATTTTTTAAACCACAGAATTGTATACTCAAAGGGGTGGAATCTTCTGGTATATGAATTATGTCTCAATAAACAATCTGTTATTAATAAAACAAAGGTGGCAAATACATTTACAAAAAAGAATACAAAACAATGCGATACTACTGCATACCTATTAAACAAAATCCAATACACTGCATACACCAAATGTTGGTGAGGATGTGGAGCAACAGAAACTGTCATTCATTGCTGGTGGGCATGCACATGGTACAGCCACTCTGGAAGACAGTTTGATAATTTCTTACAAAATTAAACATGCTCTTACCTTGTGGTCCAGCAATTGTACTCCCTGGTATTTACCCAAGTGAGCTGAAAACTTATATCCACACAAAAACCTGCACACAAATGTTTACAGTGACTTTATTCATAACTGACAAAACCTAGAAGTAACTAAGCTGTCCTTCAATAGATAAATGGATAAACCATGGTACGTCTATACAGTGGAATATTATTCAGTGGTAAGAAAAAATGAACTACCAAGCCACCAAAAAAAAGAAAAAAAGGAAAAATCTTAAATGCATATTACGAAGTGAACAGACTACGGACTGTAGAATTCCAACTATATGACATTCTGGAAAAGGCAAAACTATGGAGACAGTAAGAAGAGCAGTGATTGCTAGAGGTTTGGGGGGGGTAGGAATGAACAGATGGAACACATGGGATTTTTAGGGCAATGAAACTATTCTGTATGATCCTGTAACGGTAGATACATGTCATTATACACTTATCAAAACCCGCAGAACGTACAACACAAAGTGAGCCCTGATGTAAACTATGAACTCCAGTTGAAACAACATATTTAATATTGGCTCATCAACTGTGACAAATGTACCACACTAATGCAACATGTTAATAAAAGGGAAAACTGGGGGAGGGAGGATAAGAAGTTATATGGGACTCTGGGTACTTTCCGCTCAATTGTGCTGTAAACCTAAAACTGCTAAAAAAAAAAAAAAAGGGTGGGGGGGTGGGGGAGGAGGGCTGTTAATTTAAAAAAGTAAATAATATAAAAATTGAAAATGGGTTCTGATAAAGAAAATGTAATAAATGAAATCACTTAAAGTAACCAGGTAGTAAGATGAGGATGTGGTAGATTACTTAATTTTGATTTAATAAAGGGAGGGAAAATATATCCTATTTCATGTATGGTACTGATAATCAGAGAAATTGAGATGTGTGATTTTTAACTTAAAAGTATCACAAGTGGTATAAAAAACAGGATACATGCCTTCTGAACTAACAAACTGTCCATACAATTAATAACATAATTCAAAGGAAATAACTAGGACTCCTCAAAAAGAGGGACAAAAAGCAGCTGAACAATAAGATGACAAAAGAGGCCCAACACAAGTTAGACAATAATTCAAAAAAGCCTACTGAATATTAAAGACTTCCAGGTGGTATCAAAAAGTAAACTGAAAGTGGATTATATGAAATACTAATAAAACACCCACCTTGTCACCAAGCCATCCACTCCTAGGTATTTATCAAAGAAAAATAGAAGTAGAGGTCCATTCAAGACTTGTACATGAGTATTCACAGTAGCTTTATCTGTAATAGCCAAACACTTGAAAAATCCAAATGTTTATCAAAATGTTAATTGATACACCAGTTGTTTTTCTCTTGCTGTTTTCAGTTTTCTCTTTCGTCTTTTAGGATTTTTACCTTATTTATCTATGGATTTCTCTGTGCTTATCCTACATGGAAATTCACTGAGCTCCACAAATGTGTAGATTTATGTTTTTTCATCAAATTTGGTAAGTTTTCATCCATTATTCCCTCAAAAATTTTTCCTGCTCCCATTTCCCTGTCCTGTCCAGTTACACATAGATTGTTTTGCTTAACAGTATCCTACATTTCCCTGTTCATATTAGTCATTTTGTTTTCCTATTCTTCAGACTGCATAATCTCTATCAATTGATCTTCAAATCCACTGATTGTTTTACCAGTTCTAATCTACTGCTGATGCCCTGTGGTGAATTTTTTGTTTCAGAAGTGGAACGTCTATGTTTAATACCTTGATTATACTTATGATTTCATGATTTACACACATATCAAAATTAATCAAACTGTACATTTTAAATATACCCACTTTCTATAATTATACCTCACTACTGTAAAAAAGTAAGTAAAATATATTTAAATCATAATTTTTAAATAGGGCCTGATGCTTCGGTTTAATTAGTGGCAATCAGTTTATATCACACTCTGAATGCCTATTTCTATTTGTGACTTAAATTGCCCAAAGCTGATCATACATTCTGTAGAACATTCAAAGTTTTTCATTTATTTCTGGCAAAAGAGAATCATCAATATAAAAGAGGGTCCTCTAAATTTTGTAAATACTGCCTATTCTTCATATAAAAAATAAGAATATATAATCTATTAAATACTGAAAAATATTTCCCCAAAGGAACAGGATATTTTTAAAAGTGCTTGCTCCTGAACACCTGGGATACAAAGACTAACCCCAAGTCATCATTATTTCTTAATTTATTAGTCAAATTACTATTTCTCAACAATTTACTGTCTCTACTTCTCTCAGGTGTTTTTTTCCTTTCCTTTTCTTATTTTACTATTGAATCCAGTGGTGGGTCCTTGCCAAGACACACAGCCAGGATTTGGGCCACAGGTTTTTTAATGGTCCCCTCATACAGCATCCCTGAGGATGGCGGGAGAGAAAAAGAAAGTCTTGAAGATTATCTAGTCACAAGTTCATAACAATAATTCCCTCATCCCACTCCAAAATTAATTTTCATGTAAATTTAGCCACACAATCTAATCACTACCAAACTCTAATAATGGGAGTGCTAAATAGGGTAGAAATGAGACACAGCAATTTTGGTTGAGAATATACCTAAGGTCTGGAGGGCAGTGGACAGTCAGGTGGCACCTTGTTCATGTGTGTGTGCTGGGGAGGAGTGAGTAGGTAATAGGGAAAAGAAGATAAAAAATGGGAATAGGGTGTAAAAAGAGAAGTGGTAACAAAGACATAAAGACATTTTGTGTAACTTGCACGTATGCCTTGGGTGCTGGTGACAGGGTTTGCCAGCATTGAAAAGTAATGATTAGCAGGTCCTAGTTTCCCTACTGTAGCTTAGTTTGATCATTCAATTGCAGTATTCCCCTTAATCAGAGCTAGAAAAGAAATGAAAGGGGAAAAAAATGTGTCTTCACTTACACCTCTCTTATAACATCAATATTTAAGGCATTTTTTTTACTCTGCTGGATCTTAGAATTTATACTGTAAATACAGCCTGTGAGGAGATAAAAAATTAAGGTAACATCCAGAACCTCAGATTTTTCATTAATAAAAGGATGGAGCTGGATTAGATGATTCCCAAATCCCTCTCCTTTGACATTCTTTGACAATAGTTGTAGAGCTTAGATTAGACGATCCTATGTCTGTTGTATCCAAGTAGTAAATATACACAACTTGATCTAATTACTAAAAGGATCTAATTCTAATTAAATAAGAACTTCAGTTAAAAAAAAGTTTACTATGTCTGTATTATTGACTTTTCTACTTTGGGGATACCATATATTATTCAGAACTGTAAATATTGCTTATATAGAAAATTGGTAAAGTATCTATGCATTTTGTTAGCCCAATGTATTTCAGAAGTGCTCTTATGTTTTATAACAAAGTCTGAATCTTGCATCAATTATAAATATGATTGCATCTACCTGATAAGAATTCTATAATTTTCTTGAGTTTAGTAATTACATAAAAAGATGACATTTTATTACTATTTAACAACAGACTTATCCAAGTTCTACTGTCTACCAGCATTTTTAAATCAATTAGTTGAATCTGTTTTTATATTCTTCCAATAAATTTTCAAAAGAGGCTCTCTAAATTTTGAGTTAATATTCCCTTGTTGACAACAGTAACTGGATAAATAGGCATCTCCTTTGTGAATAAATATGAAGGTGAGGAGAATCTATAGGCAGAACAAGTATATTCTTTAGTTTACTTGGAGTAACGACTCTATACCTACTACTATGTTCTTTATATCTAATATATTGTTCTACTATAAAATAGCTATAAAATAATCTTGTACGAGCGTATTTTATAAATGATATCTAGAAGTCATTTCATTAAAAAGTAGGCTTTCTATGTGGAAGGATAAAAAGCCATACTCTTGGATATGCCAGACGCTAATATTCTACTTTAAATATAAGGTGTTGAGTAATTTGTCCTTTTTTTCATTTAGGTGGGTCTAAAGGTGATAGAAACAGCAAGTGGTTTTCAAAATGGACAAAGAAGAAATGTCAGTGGACATTAAATTAAAATAACATCTGTAGAGTACTTTACAGTTTCCAGACCGCTTTTACATATATATCATTTAATTTTTTCAACAACCCGTGAGGGGTAAGAGGTTTTTTACCCAACACTGGAGCAGGTGGGAGGGAGAAGGAAGTCAGGTACCAAGACACTCATTTCTTATGTATATGTATTAGATTCACTCTACAGAACCCCAGTCTATAAGGAACTGATGTTACTTACAACTAAACTACAGTGATAAGTATGTGGCCCCAGGTAGCATTTACTTTGAGATATCATTAGAGGCTTTAATACTTTTATTTGGAATATTAATAAATCAATTGCCAAAAAAGTGAATACCAACTTCTACCAGGCAAGAAAATATCACCACACCAGCTGCTTGTTACCAAACATCAATTCAATTCAACAAATGTTACTCAATAGCTACAAAGCACTAGATGAAGACCTAAAATATACTGTACAACAAACAGACAGGGGGGCTTAATCATCTCCTACCACTTGTGAAGCTGTCTTTCATGGATTTGTTTCAGAACTCCCACACAGTATGCTGAGAAACTGAAGTATCAGGGATTATTCTCAAATGCTTTTCAACAGGGTAACTATAACTGTCTAATGAGAAAATCTGTCAGATCATCTGAAAAATGCCCCAATGTAAATTAAACTGAAAGTCAAATAAAGCTATCATCTAAGAAGCCACTAAACTCTTCAATAATGTTCACTATTTTATTGTTCGTAGTACTGGTGAGTAAACAAGTTGCTGAGTCAGAACTGTCTTACAGTAAAAACAGGCAAAACCAAATGAAACTCTTATCTCCAAGTTCTGTGGCTTTTAAGTACAACAACTGTACTTTTTATTGTCCAAACAGGACCCACTTCTGAGACTAAAAGAGAATGCAATTGATAATTAGGCATAAAATGGGACTGTCCCAGGCAAACCAGAATGTATGGTCTCCCTGCTTACAAGACTATGTCTGTAATATGTCCCAGGGTCATCCTGTTCTAAGATTACAAAAACAGAAAAGGAACAGGTAGTCAGAGGAAACTCAAAGCAAGGAAATAAACAAGGAAAAAAACTTTCACAAAGCAAGTTTTCCCTCAATTTTATAAATCAGTTTAAATATTAGTATTTTCTTTAAACCACAGTAAGCACTGGGGGGGCAGGGCTAGTAAAATGAGGACTGGTTAAAGTAAGTTAATGAAGCAGTCAGGTCCCAGATCCCTTCCCCCATCCAAGCAAAATACTGGTTTATTTTCCTAAGAACATAAAATAAAATAGTCATTCCCTGCCCAAGTGACCCTGGGGCACAGATGAGTAGAGTATGTACTCTACTGAAAACAACAGTTCAGGTGAATGCATACATCTGGGATGCTGAATGCAGTGCAAGTTGCCACCCTCCCTGTCTCCCCCCCTTGCTTGGTTCCCAGGAAGCCAGCAGACCAGCCTTCATTCTAAAGGCAAGGGACTTAAGGAGTCCTCTCTGAGAAATCTGACCAGCCTCAAAAGACTGAAGTTACTGACCTAAGACCTTCCTCAATCAAACAGCCCAGCCAACCCTATTGTGAAACTCAGTCAATAAACCCTCCTCAGATGTGCACAGCTGCCAATCAGCATTTCTGTTCCTCACTATTAAATATGAACAAACAAAAATGACCAGATATCTAACGGACGACTCTAATAAAAAAGACAGAGGAAAAAATATGTAACAAGTAGATTGAAGCAGCTTAAAGAAAAGGAAAAAATATCTATTAGTATCTTTCTCACAAAGAGGATATATTACACTTATGTAATGAGCAAGATACTATAAAAAGAACAAGCAGAGAAATTAAGAAAAAGGTCTTTGAAATAATAAACTCACAGAAGGATTAATAGATAAAGTTAAGGAAGTTTTCATAAAAAGTATAGCAAAAAACACAAAAAGGATGAATAATAGAAAAGATAAGAAAATTAAAGATCTCACATCCAATTAATAGGAATTCCCCAAAAATGAAGAAAAAAAGATCATTAAAATTCAAGAAAATTTTAAAGAAATAAAGGACAGGATTTTCCAATTCAAAGAATCTTCAAAGCATCAGCAAAAATGAAAAAAAAAAAGAGAGAGAGAGAGAGACCCATGCCAAGGCAGATTACTGTAAAATTTCAGAACACTGGGCTAAAGAGCGGATCCTTAAAGTTTTCAGAGAATAAAACAAGTCACAAAAGACAGGATCTGATAGCCTTGGTCTAATCAACAGCAACACAGGAAACTGGAAAACAATGGAGCAATGTCTTCAAAATACTGCAGGAAAATTATGTCCAACCAGAATGCAAGCTACCAATCAAGAATAAGGAAACATAAAGACACTTTCAGATATGCAAACTCTAACCCACCCATGCAAGCTTTCCCAGGAATCTACTGGTAGATTAACACCAAGAAAATGAGAGAATAAAGCAAGAATGAGGAAGGCATGGAATATAGGAAACAGGAAATCCAAAACGGTGGGAGGTAAAGGGAGATCCTAGCAAGACAGCTAGGTACCCGATGTGGACAACTACTAGCTCAAGCTGGTGGTGTGAAGGAGATCAAACTGACAAATGCTTAAAGTGTCTGCAAGTTTTTTTTTTTTTTTTTTTAAGATTTATTTGAGAGAGAGTGTACATGTGGGAGCGGGGGGGAGGGGCAGAGGGAGAAGGAGAGAGAAACTCAAAGCAAACTCTGCACTGAACGTGGAGCCTGATGCAGGGCTTGATCTCATCCCCCTGAGACCATGACCTGAACTGAAATCAAGAGTTGGACACTTGGGGAGCCTGGGTGGCTCAGTTGGTTAAGCGACTGCCTTCGGCTCAGGTCATGATCTTGGAGTCCCGGGATCGAGTCCCGCATTGGGCTCCCTGCTCAGCAGGGAGTCTGCTTCTCCCTCTGACCCTCCCCCATCTCGTGTGCTCTCTCTCTCTCATTCTCTCTCTCTCTCAAATAAATAAAATCTTTAAAAAAAAAAAAAGTTGGACACTTAACCAACTGTGCCACCCAGGCGCCCCACAGTGTCTACTCGTCTTGAAAGGAGACTTAGACAACTGCTGGAAGTAAGCAGAAGAAACAAGACAACTATTAGCTCTACAAAGATTTTTTTTTTTAAATGTGCAGCAAAACAAAAGGAGGACAGGAAAAGAAAAGTGATCATAATTTACCATATGGCTCAGCTGTGAAAAGCACTTACATACTTATAATAATTTAAGTATCTGACAGTGACAACAAAATCAGGATACAATTTAGACTGGGAGATTGGGGGTATAAAAAACGACATAGTGGGGTTGGAGGGAAGAAAGCAAAAGAAATCCTCATCTCTTATACAGAAGAATCAACAGGTAATGCCAGAAACTGTATAATCAAGAAGCAGCAGGGGTGCCTGGGTGACTCAGTTGTTAAGCGTGTGCCTTCGGCTCGGGTCGTGATCCCGGGGTCCTGGGATCGAGCCCCGCATCGGGCTCCCTGCTCGGCAGTCTGCTTCTCCCTCTCCCCCAGCTCATGCTCTCTCTCGCTCTCTCTCAAATAAATAAAATCTTAAAAAAAAAAATAGCAGTAATATAGTCATGTTATTTTGAGAACGGACAGTTGATTAAACTAAAAGTTAAAGAGGTCAACAAGTAGAAGGAGACATGGGGAACCCCAGGGAGAAGAAGACTTGTTTCCTGTTTTTTGTAATAACCTTATAGAACTACTGGTCTCTAAAAAAAAAAAAACCACGTATAAAATTTCAAGTATTTGATAAAAACAAAAAAGAAAAAAGAAATGGGGATTATTAGAGAAAGAAAGAAGAAATCTCAAAGACATTTTAACTTAAATATTAATTTGCTTCAGGTTTTAGTCTGTATCATACTTTTTCCCATGACTAAACCCACACCAATGTATATGCTACTGAATACAATTATCTGCTCTCATCCATACTCTTCAGGTATGATCAAAGACAGGGAAGTTTCTAAATCTTACCTCAAGCAGAGCTGCTGCGGGATCGCCCTGTAGACTTTTTCCTAGTTTGTCAACCTCATCTAATAGGAACACTGGATTGTTAACTCCAACAGTCTTCAAGCCATTGATTATACGTCCAGGCATACTGCCAACATAGGTGCGCCTATAGAAAGCAAGCATCAAGTTAACAAGACGTCAGGACGCAAGAGCGGTATTACTTAGAAATAAAAATTTAGGACTGGGAAAAAGTCATTTAGTTATCACAGTAATATAGCAAGGAGGTACTATATATTTAAAAAGCTCTATGATACGACCAAAAGTTAACAGATCTAATTTTTATTTTCTATTTAATTCAGGCTCTAAGTTTCCCAAGATATTGAAGAATATAGTTTTTGCCATTTAGTGAAATTGAGAAACATTATACTTAAATGATTGTAACTCTTACTTTTTAGGATTCCAAAATGTCCGAAGGAGCCTATGAATTTAATTCCCATGCTTCTCACAGTTTCTCAGAGTACCCTCCCACAAGCACCTTTTCACACAATGAAATGGTTGTGCCAGGGCTGGTTAAAACATCATCATCTTTATGAAGGAAATCAGAATTGGTTCAAAGGGCCACTCAAAATGCAAACCAAAAAAAAAAATCCAAATTTCTTTAATTCTGGCCTTTTGAATAAAACTGCATTCATCCTATGTATATTAACTGGTATACCTAAGTTCAGCCAGATATTCTGTTGTGCATTAAAATATTAGAGGCTCCTTTATCATATCGGAACAAGAACCATCTACATAATTATGACAGATCTAGAGGGTGGCATAAATAAAAACAAATGTGTTTGTCAAACTGAAAATAGTGACTTTTTTTTTTTTACAAAGCCAGCAAAACTTTTTTAAGCAGCAATTTACTGATTTTAATTACAACCTTGTTGCCTAAGCCATGCATAAAGCAGATGCTGTTTGTGAGAAGACATAAAAGGGTGTCTACCTACAAGAAACTGATCAAATGGTGAGTGTTACAGCAACAGTTATCTTAGGATGGGCACAAAGCCGATCCACAGAGCAGGCCTCAGTTTCACCACATGACTGTATAAAGTAGGACAGAGTAAATAGAGCGACCTTTGAAAAGACAAGCAAGACTTCCAAATATTGTGGGAATGCCTTACATCCAGAGAGGGTGACCAAGGCACTGGAACCAAACACAATAAACACTGTCATATTACAAAAAGGAGTCAGCACATTCAAGATTTCAGAATGGGATACAGGAAGGACGAGACTCAAAATTATTAAGTCTCTCAAATTATTTCTTTAGAGAACGTACAGATTGGCCAGTATTCTGTGAGTAAGTAGGGAAGGGAAATTAAAAACAAAACAAAACACTGCAAAGCCTCCAAGGGTCATTTCTTACTGCATCAACTTCTTTGTTTTTCTTACGGTTTTTGACAGGTAGATTTCAAAAACAGGTACTGACAATTCTAGACCTAAAGTCATGGAGAGAAAATAATATTCTAGGCAGGTGCCCTTTCTAAAGAATCAGAAATCTAGATCCTAGTTTATATACAAACAATTCCTCCTAAACCTTTCATTGCTTCCCAGAGCCTAGGGAATAAATCCAAATTCCTCTGTCTGGAATTCAAGGCTCTTCAAGATGCAGTCCGCACCAGTCTTCCTGCCCTTAATACTCTCCCTGCCTATGTAAATCCAGAAATTCTAAACAACTTTTCCTGACCATCTCTCACAATATGATCTTTCCAATAATACAATGTCTACAGCATTTACTGGCCCTGCAATTCATCTGATGCAGTTACAGCCTAGTTTTTATTTATGAGTACCAAGTACACAGCCTCTTCTAAAAGAGCTAGTGAGCACTTTGATGACAGAGAGGAGTCTTACTACAGAGCTGATCCTCGATACACAGCTATCAGATTGTTCTCCAAACAGAAGCTTGTTTTCCCAATTTATTTAAGGACATCAATCAACCATGCCAGAACCCAAAGTATCTTTCTATCACCACTGTGAAGGCCATACAAGTCTTTGAATACTGCTTTAAACAAACTACTTGACCTAAGTCTCAGTTTCCTTATCTGTAAAATGGACATAAGAACAGTGTCAACCTCATGAATTATACAATTACAAGAACATAACAGGTAAAGTACACAGCACAGTGCCTGGCTCACAGTAAGCTTTCAAAAGATGTTCATCGTTGTTAATGTCTTTCCAGAGCACCAAGCACACTCAATGCCCTAGTGTTCCTCAATCACAAGTGACATCCCCCAAATGTGTACCACTAGTCTAGAGGTCAAAACAAAGAAGAGAACCATTACATAGGGCCTATAAGCTGTGGAAAATATCTATAATGTGCTATCTTTGGCCAGAAGGTATGGTAGCATGCTATCTACTGACAAAGGATACAGAATAAACCTTTGGAATATGAATCAGATGGTGAAAAATGTAGTAATACACAAAATAAAAATGTTCTCATTCAAGATCACCCAATATAACCACTTTTAAAAAATACATTAGCAATCAAAAACTAATGATGTATGGTGACTAACATAACATAATAAAATAAAATTAAAAAAATACATTAGCATATCAAAATATCCTCCTGAGAAACAGGAGGTAGGAAATCAATGAAATTAATACTCTTACAAACTCTTACAAACTGCAACTTTTTTGAGGGCAAATTACATATTTTTCCATGTCCTCCCTCATGATATAACATCTAGAAAGAAACAAAGCACAATACAGGTAAGTTTGCAAAGAATGTATTTCTTCAATTCTTTATTAATTCAGCCTAAATACTTGTTACCTAGAAGTTTTTCTTAAAATTGAAGTACACAAGTTAATTTAAAAAATATATGAATTTCTATTTTTCTTGTAATTGGTATAGGTAGTTGATAGGTTTATCAGGACTATTCAACTAGTGTATGACATAAACAAAACTATTAAGTGTCTCCACAGTTCAAAATGTTAAGTTACAAGATCAGCATTTTTCATTTTCCAAAATATAGTCTGGTTTATGCTTCAAAAAACAACTACAGACAATTATAGTATCATGTATTTACAGCTCCATGGTAATCAGCTACTTTACTACTCTGTGCCTGGATATCTTCAAATCTACTGTAAGCCAAAAGGCTGGTCAGCCTGTCACTGTCACTGACATCTAAACATCAGGAACAGATGTGTATTTACTCACCTCTTTCCCCATGTTTAAAGAAGGGGGAAAATAGGCATTTTACCATCCCCTTTTCATGCCTGCTCAATTAAGGAGCTCTAATGTGCTACAGTGCAAACTACTAAAGCAATACTTAGGAAGAATTTGTAATATAAAAAATGTATGTTATAATGTTAAGTGGAAAGAGTAGGATTATAATTACTTAAAAAAAGGGTAAAAGCTGCCCAATGAAAAGTCTGGCAGGAAATAAAATGTTAACAGTGATTATCTTTGTGTATGGTATAAAACATGAGAATTTTTTTTCCTTTTTAAAAAAAATTTCCAGAGTTTCTACCAAGGGTATATATATTTCTCTCCAGCTGGTTAAAGTAATAAGACTTAAAAGAGATTCTAATGATCTCAAAAGAAAAACAGTCTTTAAGGAACTAAAAATAGTCTTTAACATAACATGTCTAAACAAATCAAATTCTTATTCTTATAGCAGTCATTCCTAAATCTTTTTATGTACTCATTTGTATGGATGCACTCATTTAAAGGACTGCAAGACTTCCAAAATATAATTATGTTTTAATCTTATTTGAATTCACAAAGCACTCAGAGAGCACTTACCATGTTTGGCACTGTGCTATGAGCATGTAGTGTTACAAAGGATAGTAAGACAAGCTAAAAACCCTACTCTACAGAGTTCATACCTTTTCCATATTTATGGCTTATCTCTACAGTAATGTATTACAAATGCTGGAGGCCTATAATATTTAATCATTAAAAGAAAACACTGGACAATAAGTGGTCAGTTTAGAGAAGAGTAAGACCATAACTGACTGCACATATATTAATGGAGAAAGCCTTGAATTGGGGCTAAAAATAAAATGAACTTTAAAGAGGCAAAGAAGAGCTATATGCAAATACAGGTTATAAGGAGGATAGTGAGTAAACCGTAACATGTCTGGCATACTATGCTAAAAATATATTAAAAGCTTCCTACTTTGGTTATTTTCCCTTTGTGAAGACTAATAATGAAACAGCTAATTTATTTAAAACATCACCATTTCAGGCTCATGAAGATTATCGTGGAAAGCAAAAGTTCATTTTTCTTCTCATCTTGTTTGAGCCAAAGATTCCTTGCAATATCATTTTATTATCTGAACAGAGTTGCCAAACCACCTCCAAAGAGTTACTATCAATAATAACTTGAGATATATCATAGCAATAAGTATATTTCACCAAGAAACAACTAATGAAAAATTACACAAACATGATTTCATATAACTTCATGCTAAGTTATATTTAATTGCTTTGAACTGATTTAAATTCTTTAAATGTAATATTTAAATATAAAAATGTTAAGCTGTAAAAACTGATACGAACAGAGATTCTGTGGCTTATGAAAGTGAGCAGAAAAGCCCCAATGGAGACAAACCCAAATGAGAAATGTTGAGAAGACTTAAAAACTGTATTAGTTAATATGGAGCATAAACATGACTCTTCTTCCTTTAAGCCACTCAAAATGATATAAACAAAAAACAATGGGCCAATGTAAAGTCAGATTACGATTTTCCAAGTTTAAGATTTAAATGTAAACCAAGTCTTTCTTTTGCTTCCCCATCTCCCACTTCATTATCATTGAACTCTAAAACATACATCTTTGTTTTTAAAATCAATTCCTAATAGCACCTTCGTTCATATAAACAGGTATTTCTAGCAAAGGGATGGAGTTCTGAGCATGGGAAAAATAGGGAAAGTGAATGACAAAATCAAGAGAATAAGGAAGACAATATAAAGCAGCTCTGTTTTTCCCTGGTTATTTTAAGACTGCAGAACAGTGGTGCCTACTCAGAGGCTGAGGAAAAACAAAACTTTGCATGAACTCTAATTGCAAGCATGTGACCAGTACTTAAATGCCAAGACCTGGGTGTTTCCAAAATGCTTCAATTGTCACGTGGAACCACTTGTTCTCACAAACTCCACCCCATGATTGTGCTATAAACTACTGTTCTTCCTCCCCTTCTATTCACCTCCAACCCACAGCTCTGACATAAGCCCATACTCTGTTCTCAACCTCTGCTCTCCTTAATGACCACATCCCACGCTCCACCTGCTTCCAAACAGGTTTTCAAATAAAAATTTTCTCCAGGCTTTGATGCCTTGGGAGGGTTGGTGGGTAATAAGCCCCCAGCAGTACAAGGGCAGGCTGCTGTAGTGTTTAGTGAAACACTTAGTACAGTGATGGCGAGGGAGTACTTACCAGCAGGCACAGAATGATTCAGACTAATCCACGTACCCTTTATTTGGCAACGATCACAGCCTCTCTGCATGCCATACATTACTAAAAAGCTTATATTTACACATATTTTTTAGGCAAATACACAGCTTCGTTTTACAAAAGATTCAGATTCAATTTTCTTAATGATACACATGCGGAAGTACACTCACTTGAACAGATTTTATGTCTAACAGTATTAGTAAAGACTTAAAATAGAGCTCTGCTCGAAACCAACAACATTCATAAGAAGTGATGAGAACTATGACATTACATATTGCCCACCAAGAGCCATCACAACCCTCACTCGCCTCCGACGGCCTGCCTCATAGTCCACACGCTCTGCTGCTGCCCCGCAGAAATGCTTCGATTACCCGCAGTCCTTCGCCAAATTAGGCCAGTGTCCAGAGCACTGGCTCCTCATCTCACTCAGGCCTATGCCAAAGATGTAAAATTTGGTGCGGATGCCCGAGCCTTAACGCTTCAAGGTGTAGACCTTTTAGCCGATGCTGTAGCCGTTACTATGGGGCCAAAGGGAAGAACAGTGATTATTGAACAGATCTGGGGAAGTCCCAAAGTAACAAAAGATGGTGTGACTGTAGCAAAGTCAATTGACTTAAAAGATAAATATAAAAAGATTGGCGCTAAACTTGTTCAAGATGTCGCCAATAACACAAATGAAGAGGCTGGGGATGGCGCCACGACTGCTACTGTCTTGGCACACGCTCTATTGCCAAGGAGGGCTTCGAGGAGATTAGCAAAGGTGCTAATCCTGTGGAAATCGGAAGAGGTGTGATGTTAGCTGTTGATGCTGTAATTGCTGAACTTAAGAAGCAGTCTAAACCCATGACAACCCCTGAAGAAATTGCTCAGGTTGCTACGATTTCTGCAAATGGAGACAAAGAAGTTGGCAACATCATTTCCGATGCAATGAAAAAGGTTGGAAGAAAGGGTGTCACCACAGTAAAGGATGGAAAAACACTAAATGATGAATTAGAAATTATTGAAGGCATGAAGTTTGATCGAGGTTATATTTCTCCATACTTTATTAATACATCAAAAGGTCAGAAATGTGAATTCCAAGATGCCTATGTTCTATTGAGTGAAAAGAAAATTTCTAGTGTCCAGTCCATTGTACCCGCTCTTGAAATTGCTCACCGTAAGCCCTTGGTCATAATTGCTGAAGATGCTGATGGAGAAGCTCTGAGTACACTTGTTTTAAATAGGCTAAAAGTTGGTCTTCAGGTTGTGGCAGTCAAAGCTCCAGGTTTTGGTGACAATAGAAAGAACCAGCTTAAAGACATGGCTATTGCTACTGGTGGTGCAGTGTTTGGGGAAGAAGGATTGACTCTAAATCTTGAAGATGTTCAGCCTCACGATTTAGGAAAAGTTGGAGAGGTCACTGTGACCAAAGATGATGCCATGCTCTTAAAAGGAAAAGGTGACAAGGCTCAAATTGAAAAACGTATTCAAGAAATCATTGAGCAGTTAGATATCACAACTAGTGAATATGAAAAGGAAAAGCTGAATGAACGTCTGGCAAAACTCTCAGATGGAGCAGCTGTGTTGAAGGTTGGTGGGACAAGTGATGTTGAAGTGAATGAAAAGAAAGACCGAGTTACAGATGCCCTCAATGCTACGCACGCCGCTGCTGAAGAAGGCATTGTTCTGGGAGGGGGCCGTGCCCTGCTCCGCTGCACTCCAGCCCTGGACTCAATAACTCCAGCTAACGAAGATCAAAAAATTGGTACAGAAATTATTAAGAGAACACTCAAAATTCCTGCAATGACCATTGCTAAGAATGCAGGTGTTGAAGGATCACTGATAGTTGAGAAAATTATGCAGAGTTCCTCAGAAGTTGGTTATGATGCCATGCTGGGAGATTTTGTGAATATGGTGGAAAAAGGAATCATTGATCCAACTAAGGTTGTAAGAACTGCTTTATTGGATGCTGCTGGAGTGGCCTCTCTGTTAACTACGGCAGAAGTTGTAGTCACTGCAATTCCTAAAGAAGAGAAGGACCCAGCAATGGGTGGAATGGGTGGTATGGGAGGTGGCATGTTCTGATTCCTAGAATAGTGCTTTACCATTATTAATGAACTGTGAGAGGAAGCTCAAGACTGTGCTCCTCAACCATAACTTCAGAGAAGTCAGTTGAAGGAAATGACTGACGAAAAGGCTGGCTGATGTTTAAGAAAATAGCTATAACCATCAGTTACTGGTTTCAGTTAACAACATATAATGGGTTACTGCTGTCATTGTCCATGCCCACAGATAATTTATTTTGTATTTTTGAATAAAAAGACATTTGTACATTCCTGATAACTGAATGCAAGAGCCATGTACCAATGTACTGCTTTCAACTTAAATCACTGAGGCATTTTTACTACTATTCTGTTAAAGTCAGGATTTTAGTGTTTGCCATCACCAGATGAAAAGTTAAGCAGCCTTTCTGTGGAGAGTAAGAATAATTGTGTACAAAGTAGAGAAATATCCAATTATGTGACAACCTTTGTGTAATAAAAATTTCTTTAAAGGTAAAAAAAAAAAAGAGTCATCACAAAAATACATTTCTCCACAATTCTGCCACATAAATTAAATAATAATGCCAAGAACAGGATATTTTTAGGTACTATTTAAAAATCTGAATTTATAAAATGTCACTGAAGCTTTTAAATGTAAACTTGCCCTCCTGAGAATTTAAAAGTAAAATAATATTTAAAGCTAATTTTTATCAAATGCTTACTACTGTGTGTCAGGCACTAAGTGTTTTCCAAGGCTTACTGAATAAGCAATACCAACATGGCAAGAAAGAGGACAAATTACCTACATGTCAGGTGTTCATGACATGAATTTCATGACATAATTCCACAAATTCCCTCTCTAAATTCCATCAAACGCTCACACAATACTATGCTACAGATATCAAAAGAAAGAAGTGAACTAAAACAACTCTGAATGCATGAATTAAATCACTTGAATGGGAAACATCTCCCAAAAGCTCTCTAGCTAAAATAAAAAGATTCAGGCTCTAGATCCAGTTTCTCCAAGATTGGCACAAGGTGCCAATTTCTTTACAAAAGCAAAGTACAGCCTCTAGTGGCACATGTGAGAATAAGCAAGTCTAGGTGACAACAATAGTTTGAAATTGCCAGAAACAATACCCAGATCAATTCCCTAACCTAATCTGCAGCCCTCACTGCTCATTTATTGAAATCTTGGAATGATTTTTTTTTTTAAAGATTTTATTTATTTATTTGACAGAGACACAGCGAGAGAGGGAACACAAGCAGGGGGAGTGGGAGAGGGAGAAGCAGGCTTCCCGCTGAGCAGGGAGCCGGATGTGGGGCTCGATGCCAGGACCCCGGGATCATGACCTGAGCTGAAGGCAGACGCTTAACCGACTGAGCCACCCAGGTGCCCCGGAATGATTTTTCTTTAATGCATAAGAATTGTAAACAAGCAAATAAAAGAAAAAAAGAACCACTGTTCATGGAAAAGTTTGTGAAACAGTTTCCCATCCCCGCCTAAGGCCAATGATCTTATGAATAAGACAAATGGAAAACAAGATGTTATAAAACTATCATATCCCCCCCCACAATCCAAGTTTAATCCATATTCACCAAACTGTAAATATGCATTTAAATTAGACTTGGCCATTGGCAGTTGGTGGTCACTACCTGCACTGGCATGCTTTTCAAAGTCTCCACTTATAACTTAGATTGCTTTAACAACTTTAAGACCTAGGGTATGACCTTGAGAAGTTTTATCTTCAGTTTGATTACTTTCTACTGGAAGTTAAGCAGTTTCTTTAAAAAAACTTTTTTTTCAAAAAAGCTGAGATATTACTGACATTAGTTTCAGGTTTACAACATCATATTCTTTTATAAGCATCCATGATTGCTGCCTTTTAAAATGTTCTTTAATACATACACTATAGGTGTATTTTCTCACAACTCTCAACTGCTATGAAACCCTTAAACCTTGGAACAGAAAGTTCATGCTTTCCCAAAGCATCTTCCAATCTGAGCAACAGAGACCATAGAGAACAAAACCAACAACATAACATGCAAATCTGATTCTAATAATGTAAGATTAATCAAAGACTCAGTTCTCACAGTTTAATGTATTTTTACAGAAAGGGTGTCAAAAATGCACGGATAGATCTTAATTATTTTAACCTTTCTCCTTATTACTCATACTCCTACGGAAAACCAGCCTTCTTTTAAAAAAAAATTAAACTGCAAACACATTTGTTATCAAAGATTTCCTCCCTTCTACCTGCCCCAGCCGTTGTACTTATTTTTTAAACTCTAAGAGTTACAGGTCATTATTTACGAAATGCTACTGGGCCAAAATGAGTGTAAAGACACTGTAACATCTAACCATAACTGATTTATAATTGCATTCAAATGGAATTCCAGGAAAGCTGAGGCAAAGACTCATCACCCAATGTCATATGAATCCCAAGGTTAGTTTGGATGTACCATTACGGCTGAGGCTCTAAGCCAGTTATAAATATCCTACAGATGTACTATAATTAAGTACTATGAATGTCTTTTTGATTCAAGATATCACAAGATATATATTATGCCTTGGCTTCTGAAAGGCTTTAGTCAACTGAAATGGAGAACCAGAGACTACACTGAGAGAGAGTCTACCTGTGTCCTCGAATGTCAGACTGATCACACACTCCTCCAAGTGCAATCCTGTGGAACTCTCGACCAAGAGTTTTGGCCACTGATCTTCCCACACTTGTTTTACCAACTCCAGGAGGGCCAACGAAGCATAGAATAGGGCCCTTCAGGTTGTTCTTCAGCTGTCTGACAGCCAGGTATTCCAGCACTCTTTTCTTCAGTTTTTCCATAGCATAATGATCATTATCCAGAAGAATCCGGGCTGCTCGAATGTCCAGACGGTCTGTCAAATAACCCCAGAAGTAAGCACATAGAATTTTTAAATGGAAGAATTGCTTTCAGGGCTGCCAAGAGTCAAAATATGTTTTAGAAGAAAAAAAAAAGTGACAAGAACAGAAGTGGATCTTTCTAAATGAGTCTTCAGGGAGACCTGGACCTGGCCTTTTTTGCTTAATAAGACTTAGTATCAACAGAAATAGTAAGTACTACATACATAATTAAAAACCGAAGGAGGGCGCCCGGGTGGCTCAGTAGGTTAAGTGCCTGCCTGCCCTGGGTGGCTCAGTCGGTTAAGCGCCTGCCTTTGGCTCAGGTCATGATCCCAGGGTCCTGGGATCGAGTCCCACAAGAGGCTCCCTGCTCAGTGGGGAGTCTGCTTCTCCCTATGCTCCCCCTCCTCATGCTCTCACGTGTGCTGTCTCTCAAAAATAAGTCTTAAAAAAAAAAAACTCAAGGAGTTTATACTATCATTTCATTTTCTAGGTACACATTTCTTCTATGGAGACATAATTTCTACATATTCTATTTGTGCTGGCATTCGTTCCTTCTTTCTTAGTGTTTTTTTCTTATTACAGAAGTAACGTATGCTCATTCCAGAAAACCCAATGACACCAATAAAAAGAAGAAAACAGTCACCCATAATCTCATGTCCTCAAGAGAGCATCTCTCCTTCACTTTGGTATGTACTATTGCAGGTTTTGTATGTATGAGTGCATATATGTGCTTCTATACCTATTTTTCAAAATGAGATTATATGATACCTTCAAGTTTTATAAAATGTTTTCTCACTTTGCGTATTATGGACACCTTTCAGTGTCAAATGTATTTTTTAGTAACATTTTAATGGCTACATAATATTCCATTATTTAATTATCCATACTCATTTAAATAATTCCCTATTGCTGCGCATTTAGGTTATCTATAAATCTTTACAGTTATAAAGCATGCTTTACTGTGTATCCTTATAACTAAATCCCTACATATATCCATAATTACTTCCTTTAACTAATCTATAGACAGAAGTGGTCAAAAAAAACTTTAAGATGTAAAGAACTGTCTAAATTCTATCAGTTAAAGTCTCACCAGGAATGTATGAATTAGGCTTTGGTTCTACATCCAAGCTTTCATCAGGTTTACTGATGTGCTTTACTACTTAAAATACTTGGTAGATTAAACCATTAAATACTCATGGTCACCAGCATGAATTCATCAGCTGAGTGACATCCAGGGGATGATACAGGCCACATGATCGTACTGATAGAGAGGCTGGGAAGGAGGAAAACACACACAAGCCCACTCTTCAATCAGTTATTTGGAACCTGCTCCACATTTTTCCTACAGAGAAGAAAAAAAAAAAGCCTTAAATGGTAGTTTGGTTCCCAAGCTAGTCTGAAAAAACCTAGCTAAGCAGTAATATATGTAATTTAATTATAGTACTGCTTTGAGTTCTGGCTAAGTGATATGGAAAGGGAAGAACAAAACTTCTCCCTTTTCTGGCTTTAGGACCCAATTAATGACTACATGAACAAATGAAAGATAGGAAGTTTCCCAACTCTTTTATAATGCAAACCCAGACCCTAAAACCTACCACAGCAAACACAAAAGACAACTTCAGACCAGTCCCATCCTGTATATTAAAATGCTAGTAAATCAAATATATTAAGAGTAATCTACTAAGTCCCAGTGGGATTTATTTTAGTTATGCAAAGATGGTTTAATATTAGGTTACTGATATATTTATTACATCACTAAGTTCAAGAAGAAAAACTTTCCATCAAAATGTCATTTTGTACCTAAAAAGGCACTTGTTATAATGCAACATCCACCCCTAATTAACATTTAGTAAACTAAGAATAGAATTCCATGTAATTTAGAAAAAAACTGAAAACACCCTGAAGGAATTTCTTCTAAGAAATATGCCACGTAAAGACAATTTTAAAAAGTGCCTTGAACTTCTGAGGAAAGATAATTTCCATACTACTTATAAAGTATTGTTTTGTGTCTTTTTCCATATAGGATACATTTTTTTCTGATCATTCTTTTTAATGACTCAAAATGCATGCTTCCTATTTTGAATGATACGTATGGTTACATGTAAAACATTTAAAATGAAATGAGTATTAACTCGAGTTTTTAATTGTATATGTAGTACTATTTGTTGATACTAAATCTTCTTTACAACTGGAAGACTGAAATGGTATCTACTGGCCCTTTCCATTCAAGATAGGAAAATTAGCAAACTTATTTCTCTAAATCTTCCCTTTCTGCTTTTGGTGATCTCTACTTAGGTAAGCTTCTCTTTCAAAAATCATGAAAGACATTTTCATGGTTTTGTAACCACACAGTAATTATTTAGATCTAATTCTATATAGGAATGGCTTAGAAGTTCAACATGCCTCCCTTTACATCACAATTTACCCATTTTTAGTTCTCTGCTGGAATACTAAACAATGAGAAGTATGTTTATGTGGGACAGGTACAGGAGTGCTACGCATCTCTAATGCTAACACACACCCAGCAGACACTGAGTTTCTAATGTGTGGGTGGTCTCCTTCCATAGTTGTGAAAACAACAGCTTTGCCCTGTTTTTGTAATTTCTTGTTTATTTAAGTAAAGAATAGGAGTCAGTACTCTTGTGTTCAATTAAATGCTTTCCTCCAAAATCTGTACAATTATACTGTAGAAGCCTGGTAAAAATCCCTGATTAGTAATTAAGTTCACTTTTTAAATAGGACAAGTGGAGGAGAGAGGAAGCTGAAAGCAATTTACTGGGCTACTGATGGCAAATAATCAAATCTGGAATGTTAATATTCGCAGGCCATTATACTATATATTCTATATGTACCCTGCATTTCCCTTAAGTCATTAGTTAAAATAAATCCTGAAGCACAGAAAAATGTTACTGAGATAATACCAAAATTTCAAAATAAGGCCCCTGGGATTACCAAGTTATTTAGATGCTTTTAGCACTGTACACTAGTCCTACTGTCAAGAGAAATAGGGTTTGAGAATCGTACAACTTCATCAACAACAACAAAATAACTATCAAACATATACTATCAGGGATACTTGGCAGGTGAAACAAAAGCAGAGCAGTTAAATAACATATAAAATTTAAATGTAACTTTCTTTCCCAGGTCTACACTAATGGAGCAGAACCCTCTCCAAATCTCACCAGAACAGGACCACTTCACTTAAAAAGTAGGCACTGGAGAGTTATGAGTTAACAGAAGACTACTGGAACCAAAATGGACTTCCCAACAGTCCAGTGAGATCAGGACTGACAGATGACCTCAACTTGGTCAGGTGACATGATGAGGGGCTGAGTCAATGGGAACACACGCTCTCCTGCATTCATTTCACTATGGAATTTCCAAAAAGGATTTTGAATAAAGAATTAAATCAAGAAGTTCAGCTTCAGTTTGGTAAAAAAAACCTCAACTAGAAGGCAATGTTGTCATGCAAACATGAAATAAATTAAGAAATAAATTTACCAGCATAGTAACACTAACAGCTCTATGTATAGTAGCCAAAAAGCTGGAAACAAACCAAATACCCATCAACAGGTAAATGGATAAACCTCTAATTATGCTGAAAAAAAACAGAAAAAAAGGGAGTACATACTACATCATTCCATTTCTATAACATTTTTGAAAATATGAACTAATCTACAGAGGTTGGGGAATGGGGAGGGAAAGGAGGGAGGTAGAGATTACAGGGAAGCATGAGAAAATTTAGGTGGTGACGGATATATTCACTATCTTAATTATGGTAATGGTATTACAGATACATATGTTAAAACTCATCAAAATGTATATATTATGTATGTACAGTTTACTGTTTATCAATTATACCACAAAAAAGCTAAAAAATAAAGCAAAAAAATGATTGCTTCTAAACAGCTGCTTCTGCACTTCACCAGTACAACCTAATTTAATCTAATTTAGATTCTCAGAATTTAAGAGAAAACAAAATGTGAATTAGCCTTTTAATTTTATATACAAACATTCAAACAGAGAAAAACTTAAAAACAAACCAAAATCTAGAAAATGGGATGAATGCAAATTTACAGAGCATTCATGAAAGAATAATTAGCATAACTTAGAATGTACCTGCTTTCCACAACAAGAACCTAAGAACTGTAAGAGGAATGAAATCTAAGGGTTGTCAAAACGAAAGGAAGATGATTAGGCCAATTTCATCCTTGTACTCAGCCATGCACATTAAAAATGTTTTAAGATGATCCTGGGGCACCTGAGTGGCTCAGTCGGTTAAGGGTCTGACTCTTGATTTCGGTTCAGGTCATGATCTCAGGGTTGTGGGATTGAGTCCTACATTGGGCCCTGTGCTCAGCAGAGAGTTGGCTTGGTATTCTCTCCCTCTCCTTCTGCCTCTCCTCCTGCTTGTGCATGTATGCGCGCTCTCTCAAATAAATAAATAAATTTTAAACATGTGTTAGGTGATCCTTTCCAGAAAAAACTAATTAAGAAGGAGCTCTTTTGAGGAGGGAGGCAACATGGCAGAAGAGTAGGGGATCTCATTTCATCTGGTCTCTTGAATTCAGCTAGATAACTATCAAATCATTCTGAACACCCATGAATTCAACCTGGGATGTAAGAAAAGAATTGCTGGAATTCTACAAATAGAAAAGCGACCACTTTTTGCAAGGTAGGCAGTGCAGAGAAATGAATGTGAGGGGATATATTGGAAGATACATGGAGGGGGGAGGGAGCCTCCGTATGCAGGTGACTGGAAAGTGATATAGCCCCAGAGTGCAAAACTGGAACGTTTCCCTGCCTGAAAGGTACTCAGGTGGCAAAGCAGAGAAGAATCCTAGGTGGGACAGTGTGGTCTCAGGATCCCTGGGATCACAGAAAGGAGGTGCCCGAGCCAGCAGTTTCTGAGAACTGGATTGGGGAAACCGACTATGGTCAGCAAGTGTGGGAGTGGGCTCTCAGCTTGGTTTGCCATAAACTACAAACTTGCACAATTGGGTGACTGATCTCCATGCAGGGGCCCTGCAAGCGGCAGGCCCACAGTGACCCTCCTCCCTCCCCCAGGAGGACTGGTGCACTGCACCACAGGCTCTGGCGCATACAAACGTGAAGAAGGCTTTTCCCTGAGGGTTTACTGAAGAGAGGAGGCCGTGATCTTTTAGCTCCAGGGCTGGAAATTGGGGCACTGCCATTTTTATTTTCATCCTCTAACGTGGTGCAGAAAGCCTTCAGGGAACAAAAGCCACATAGAGTAACCAGAAGTAGCTTGCACTGAGCCTGGCCCCCTAGCAAGGGCAGTGCAGCTCACCCAGGCAAAGACACCTGAGAATCAGCGTAGCAGGCCCCTCCCCCAGAAGACCAGCTGGAACATCAGGTGAATACTAAGTTTATGGAGCACAGAGAACTGCAAAACTCCAGCGCCAGGGGAAAGTAGTACATAGAATTCGAGGTTTCTTTCTCATGATTCTTTTATCTTTCAGTTTAAAATTTTCTTTTTTTTTTTCCTTTTCAACTAGTTTCTTATTTTAATCAACTTTTTGTTTTTAAGTCTTTTTTAAACTTTCATTTTTACATTTATATTTTGTACATATATTCTTCATTTTTGGCTTCCTTTCACTGAATTCAATTTCATTTTTGTATATATACAAGTTTTGCTTTCTTGCAATTTTGGGATTAGTGTCTTCTAACAAACAGACCAAAATACACGTAGAACCAAGTGGATCGCCCTGTTTTGTCCACCCAGGAGATTATATTCTCTCCTTTTTCCCTTTTTTTTCCTTCTTTTTCTTTTGTTTTGGTTTCTGACCTCTTTGGATTAGTCTAGTGTGTATTTCGCTTGGGTCGTGGTTGATATTTTTTACTTTGTTCTCTTGTCCATCCATTCTTCTCTGGGCAAAATAACGAGGACAAATTCATAACAAAAGAAAGAAACAGAGATAATACTGCCACACATCTAATCAATATGGATATAAGTAAAATGTCGGAGATGGAATTCAGGATAAAAATTATAAAGTTACTAGCTGGGCTCGAAGAAAGCATAAAAGACACTAGAGAATCTCTTAATGCAGAAATAAAATCTAATCAGGCTGAAATTAAAAATGCTTTAACTGAGATGCAGTCTAAAATGGATGCTAGGGTAAATGAGGGAGAAGACAGAGTGACACAGAAGACAAGATGAGGGAAGAAAGGAACCTGAGGAAAAGAGAGAAAATCAGCTAATGGACCATGAGGGAAGGCTTTGAAAAATCAGTGATACCATAAAGCTAAACAATATTAAAATTATTGGAGTCCCAGAGGAAGAAGAAAGAGAGAGAGAGAGGGTCTGAAGGTATATTTGAGCAAGTCATGGCTGAGAACTTCCCTAATCTAGAGAAGGAAACAGGCATTCAAGTCCAGGAGGTAGAGAGAACCCCCTCAAAAATCGATAAAAATAGATCAACACCCCAACATATAATAGTGAAGCTTATAAATTTCAGAGATAAAGAGAAAATCCTGAAAGCAGCTCCAGACAAGAACTCCTTAACCTCCAAGGGTAGAAACATTTGACTGGCAGCAGACCTGTCCACAGAGACCTGGCAGGCCAGAAAGGGCTGGCATGATATATGCAGGGTACTAAATGAGAAGAAAATGCAGCCAAGAATACTATATCCAGCAAGCTGTCATTCAAAATGGAAGGAGAGATAAAGAGCTTCCAGGACAAACAGAAACTGAAAGAATATGTGACCACCAAGCCAGCCCTGCAAGGAATATTAAGGGGGATCCTGTAAGTGGAGAGAGAGCCCAAGAGTAACATAGTCCAGAAAGGAACAGAGACATTCTACAGAAACAGGCACTTTAGAGGCAAGACAATGGCACTAAATTCATATCTTTCAATAGTTACTCTGAATGTAAATGGGCTAAATGCTCAATCAAAAGACACAGCGCATCACACTGGATAAAAAAGCAAGACCCATAGATATGCTGTCTGCAAGAGACTCATTTTAGACCCAAAGACACCCCCAGATTGAAAGTGAGGGGGTAGAGAACCACTTACCATGCTAATGGACCTCAAAAGAAAGCTGGAGTAGCAATCCTCATATCAGACAAATTAGATTTTAAACCAGAGACTGTAGTAAGAGATGAAGAGGGACACTGTATCAGATTTAAAGGGTCTACCCAACAAGAAGATCTAACCATTATAAATATTTATGTGCCTAATTTGGGAGCAGCCAATTATATCAACCATTAATAACCCAATTAAAGAAACACACAGATAATAATACAATAATAGTAGGGGACCTCAACACCCCACTCACAGCAATGGAGAGATCATCGAAGCAGAAGATCAACAAGGAAACAAGGGCTTTGAATGATACAATGGACCAGATGGATTTCACAAATATATACAGAGCATTCCATCCTAAAACAACAGAATACATTCTTTTTTTTTTTTTTTTTAAGATTTTATTTATTTATTTGACAGAGAGAGACAGCGAGAGCAGGAACGCAAGCAGGGGGAGTGGGAGAGAGAGAAGCAGGCTTCCTGCTGAGCAGGGAGCCCGATGCGGGGCTCGATCCCAGGACCCTGGGATCATGACCTGAGTCAAAGGCAGATGCTGAATGACTCAGCCACCCAGGCGCCCCAGAATACACATTGAGTGCACATGGAACTTCTCCAGAATAGATCACACACTGGGTCACAAATCAGGTCTCAAACGATACCAAAAGACTGGGATTATTCCCTGCATATTTTTAGACCACAATGCTTTGAAACTGGAACTCAATCACAAGAGGATATTGGACGGAATGCAAACACTTGGAGGTTAAAGAGCATCGTACTAAGGAATGAATGGGTCAATCAGGAAATTAAGGAAGAATTTAAAAAATTCATGAAAACGAAAACACAGCTGTTCAAAACCTTTGGGATATAGCAAAGGTGGTTCTAAGAGGGAAGCACGTAGCAATACAAGCCTCTCTCAATAAACAAGAAAGGTCTCAAATATACAAGCTAACCTTACACCTGAAGGAGCTGGAGAAAGAACAGCAAATAAAGCCTAAACCAAGCAGGAGCAGAGAAACAATAAAGATTAGAGCAGAAATCAATGAAATAGAAACCAGAAGAACAGTAGAACAGATAAAAAAAAAACCTAGAAGCTGGTTCTTTGAAAGAATTAATAAGATCGATAAACCCCTAGTGAGACTTATCAAAAAGAAAACAGAAAGGACCTAAATTAATAAAATCATGAATGGAAGAAGAGCTGTCATGACCAACACCAAGGAAATAGAATGTTAAGAACATATTATGAGCAACTACATGCCAACAAATTAGGCAATCTGAAAGATATGGATGCATTCCTAGAAACGTATAAACTAGCGAAACTGAAACAGGAAGAAACAGAAAACCTGAACAGACCATAACCAGCAAGGAAACTGAAGCAGTAATCAAAAACATCTGAACAAACGAGTTCAGGACCGGATGGCTTCCCAGGGGAATTCTACAAAACATTTAAAGAAGAACTAATACCTATTCTTCTGAAGCTGTTTCAAATAATAGAAATGAAAGGAAAACTTCCAAACTCGTTCTATGCGGCCAGCATTACCTTGATCCCAAAACCAGACAAAGACCCCACCAAAAGGAGAATTACAGACCAATATCCCTGATGAACACAGATGCCAAAATTCTCACCAAGATACTGGCCCAAAGGATCCAACAGTACATTAAAAGGATTATTCACCACAACCAAGTGGGATTTATCCCTGGGCTGCAAGTGTGGTTCAACATCAGCCAATCAATCAATGTGATACATCACATTAATAAAAGAAAGGACAAGAACCACATGATCCTCTCAACAGATGCAGAAAAAGCATTTGACAAAGTACAGCATCCTTTCTTGATTAAAACTCTTCACAGTGTAGGGACAGAGGGAAATTACGTCAGTATCACAAAAGCCATACATGAAAAGCCCACAGCAAATATCATTCTCAACAGGGAAAAACTGAGAGCTTTTTCCCTAAGGTTCCCCAAGGAACACGAGGGATGCCGACACTCACCACTGTTGTTCAACATAGTACTAGAAGTCTTAGCCTCAGCAGACAACAAAAAGAAAGAAAAGGCATTCAAATTAGCAAAGAAGTCAAACTCTCACTCTTCTCAGACATGATACTTTATGTGGAAAAACCAAAAGACTTCACCCCAAAATTCCTAGAACTCATACAGGAATTCAGCAATATAGCAGGATATAAAATCAACACACAGAAATCATTTGCATTTCAACACACTAATGACACAGAAGAAAGAGAAATTAAGGAATCGATCCCATTTACAATTACACCAAAAACCTTAAGATACCTAGGAATAAACCTAACCAAAGAGGTAAAGGATCTGTTCTCAGAAAACTATAGAACATTCAGGAAAGAATTTGAGGAAAATGCAAAGAAATGGAAAAACATTCCATGCTCATGGACTGGAAGAATAAATATTGTTAAAATATCTATGCTACCCAGAGCAATCTACACATTCAATGCAATCCCTATCAAAATACTGCTGACATTTTTCACAGAAGTGGAACAAATAATCCTAAAATTTGTATGGAACCAGAAAAGACCCCAAATAGCCTGAGGAATGTTGAAAAAGAAAACCAAGGCTGGTGGAAGCACAATGCTGGACTTCCAGCTCTATTACAAAGTTGTCATCCTCAAGACAGTATGCTACTGGCACAAAAACAGACACACAGATCAATGGAACAGAACAGAGAGCCCACAAATGGACCCTCAACCCTATGGTCAACTAATCTTTGACAAAGCAGAAAAAAGATCCAATGAAAAAAGACAGTCTCTTCAATAAATGGTGCTGGGAAAATTGGACAGCCACATGTAGAAGAATGAAACTGGACCATTTTCTTACACCATATACAAAGACAAACGACCTAAATGTGAGACAGGAGTCCATCAAAATCCTCGAGGACAACACAGGCAGCAACCTCCTCGACCTCAGCCACAGCAACTTCTTGCTAGACAAGTCTCCAAAAGCAAGGGAAACAAAAGCAAAAATGAACTATTAGGACTTCATCAAGATAAAAAGCTTCTGCACAGCAAAGGAAACAGTCAACAAAACTAAAAGGCAACCTACAGAATGGGAGAAGATATTTGCAAGTGATATATCAGATAAAGGGCTATTATCCAAGATCTATAAAGAACTTATCAAATTCAACATCCAAAAAACAAATAATCCAGTCAAGAAATGGGCGAAGACACGAACAGACTTTTCTCCAAAGAAGACATACAAATGGCTAACAGACACATGAAAAAGTGCTCAACATCACTCAACATCAGGGAAATACAAATCAAAACCACAATGAAATACCACCTCAAACCAGTCAGAATGGCTCAAATTAACAAGATAGGAAACAACAAATGTTGGCGAGGATGTGGAGAAAGGCGAGCCCTCTTACACTGTTGGTGGGAACGCAAGCTGGTACAGCCACTCTGGAAAACAGTATGGAGGTTCCTCAAGAAGTTAAAAATAGAGCTACCTTACGACCCAGCAATTGTATTACTAGGTATTTACCCCAAAGATACAAATGTATTGATCCAAAGAGGCACCTGCACCCCAATGCTTATAGCAGCAACGTCCACAAGAGCCAAACTGTGGAAAGAGCCAAGATGTCTATCAATAGAAGAATGGATAAAGAAGATGTGGTACACATATACACTGGAATACTACTCAGCCATCAGAAAGGATGAATACTTACCATTTACATCAACGTGGATGGAACTGAAGGGTATTATGCTGAGCGAAGTCAATCAGGAAAAGACAATTACCATATGGTTTCACTCATGTGGAATATAAGAAACAGCACAGAGGATCATAGGGGAAGGGAGGTAAAACTGAATGGGAAGTCATCAGAGGGGGAGACAAACCATGAGAGACTCTAAACTATAGGAAACAAACTGAGGGTTGCTAGAGGGGAGGTGGTTGGGGGAACGAGATAATTGGGTGATGGGCATTAAGGAGGGTACATGATGTGATGGGCACTGGGTATTATATGCAACTGATGAACTACTGAACACTTCATATGAAACTAATGATGTACTATATGTTGGGTAATTGAATCTAAATAAAATCAAAACAAAACAGAGATAACAGACAGCATATAGCAAATGGCATTTCTAAAAACCACACTACCCTCTAACATACACCTGATAAATGGTCATGTAAAATTGTAATTTGAAAAAAAAAAAGAGAGAATTTAATATTGCTGCTTCAGGACAGCAAGGGTCAAAGAAAAAATGTAGCATACACATTAGAAGCAGAAAAGATTAATGCATTCAATTTAGTGTTCAATGTAAAGAATGGGGGGGAGGGGAGTAAATGATCAAACTAGATTCAAGTTAATGCATTAGGCTGTTCCTCCTGAGATTCTTGTTGAAAAACCTTTGTAGCATAGGAGATCACATATTTAATGCTGTCTTTAAGGTAAGATTTAAATGTTTATGGATTAAAAATGGCAAAGTCCAACTGCAGTGCTTGCAGTTAATTGTATTTTAAAAATAACTTATCATTCTTATAAATAATATCTTATTGAATAATAATAATTTGTATTATACAAATAGTATATTAAGTAAGATTTATACTTTGTGGGTTTTGCTGTTGTTGCTTGTTTTTAGTTTTATTACAATCAGGGACTATATGGTCATTTTCCATGGAATTTAGAACCTGCTAAATCATACAATGGCTTGACAAGATTTATATTTAATCTGGATTATGTATTCTTTTAAAAATAAACTTGATGTATAACATTGTTTAAAAAAGAGGAGCTATTTTAACCTTAACATTGTCCCAGCATAGTTAATTTAACACGAATGACCTTCATTCTGGGCCCTCTAGGAGACAAAAACAATTTTTTTTTTAAGTTCTCAGTACCAGAAGGGATGGTCCTCTGTAGGTTAATAGGCAAGTATTTTTTAATATTAAAAATTCAACATCTGGAAATGTGGTTTGTACAGCATATCTTATGTGGGGCATAAATGTGTGCTTTAGAGGTAGTATTTTTTAAAAATCTCTAGCGTTTTTGTTTTTAAAGATTTTATTTATTTATTTGACAGAGAGCAAGAGAGGGAACACAAGCAGGGGGAATGGGAGAGGGAAAAGTGGGCCTCCCGCGGAGCAGGGAGCCTGATGCGGGGCTCGATTCCAGGACTCTGGGATCATGACCTGAGCCGAAGGCAAACGCTTAACGACTGAGCCACCCAGGCGCCCCTCTAGCATTTTCTTAAATGTAGGAATTTTACTAGCCAGGATAATGCATCTTTAAATTTTCAAAAGTCCACCATATAGCTACTCCTATGCCAGCAGTAGTTCAGGCAATCAATCCACTGTTGAACTCAGTAAACCTTGTGTGTAATACCAACCTATAATACTAGCCTATCCAATAACAGAAACAAGTACAAATAAATGGTTCTAAAAATTGTGAGAGTCAACAGAGTATTTCTCATCACAAGAGAAAAGAGCAAATCCACAGGAAAGAGAAAAGTTCTACTGAAAGATAGAATTTAAACTCATTTAATAGGTTTTTGCATGAGAAAAACAAACTTCCAAATGGTACAACTGTTCTGTTATACAGCTATATGTAACTATTTCTTTAAATATAAATGTTCATCATCTGATTGACTACTGGTATTAAGAAACACATCTATCAACAATCATAGAAAATCCTATTTTCTCCAAAATCAGGCAAAAGGCACTTTCATGTAGCACCTTCTTTTCCTGTTTGGTCCCAAGACTTAGATGATACAAGTTCAGCATCTAAATAATTTATGTCAAGAACTATAGTAACAGTAAGATAATCAATGGTGAGTATTTCAATAGAATCTGCATGCGCTTTCTGAGTAACAATCAGCCTGTAAAAAGGTGTTATTTTGTTGGCTTACCAGTTGTACTCTTGTTCCAAGGAAGTTCCACCATAAGTTCTAAATAATTTCTAGTCAGAGCATATTCTGGCATAGACTGAGGCATCTTTTTGAGTCTGTGGGGAAAGAATACACAGCAAAAATGTTCCGTAACATAGAAGAATTCCCTAAAAACACAAAAATCCAGCATCTGCCTTTCTGGGTCAGATATTATCATGCATATTAAAAAATCTGGAAATGTTTTTAAAAATCTGGTTATTTTGTTTTGTGATGTACTTATGGAACAAAATTAAAACAGATACCTACAAACTGGAGGGGGCAGGGATGGGGTGGGGAAAGGAACACTATATCAGATTCTATCCTTGAAATATGACTTTACCAGTATCAGTATCTCACAGAGGGGATCTCAAGTCATACTTATCCATTGATATACCTATCACAGTAAGATTTAAGTGCCTAACCATGCATAACACAATAATTATATATATTTTTTGTATCAGAGATGAAATCAGCTCATACAAGCAAGCTAATATCAGATATTTAATTAAAAGATGCAACTTCCATAATAAATGCAGCGTTTAACAAAGTGTTCTGCCCACAAAAGATGTTCTACATTTATTAATTAATGCCAGTCAATATAAAATATCCCTGAACTACAACTCATGTCCTTAACTGTGAACCTGAGAAAGTCAAATCTTTAATTACTGAGCATTCACTTAGGTTCATTATAATTTACCAATAAAAGAAAATGCAACACAGTTATACTGTGTCAAGTACAGAAAGAAAATACTGGTGTTCTATTTAACCCTGAGATTATCCATATACCCTATGCTGTCATCAAGGTTTCTGTGTACTTTACCTTATACAAAGAGAAACTGACAGTCCCTGCCCTCTAGAGTTTACAATCTTTTTTCTAAAGAAGAAATAAGTGACATGTGAAGAACACAGTGGTAACTGAACAAACACTGTGTCTAAACAAAGCACAACCCATTCATTAAGACAATAAAAAGTCAGTGAACAACAGTGGTCACATTTGACAGTACACTGTAGGTGGAAGAACTGCATCACTTATACACAGCAACTCAGAAAAAGATTAGGGACACTGGTGTTAATTCAGGAGTATTAAGAATGTTTTAAAAATCAGATTCTGGTTGAGGAATGAAGAGGGATAATCTAAAGATTCCACAGATCACAGCTATAATCTGAGAATGTGGAAAGCAATGAAAGGTCAAAATGGAAAGATAAAATTAATAGAGTGGTCTATGCCTATATGAAATAGAAGAAAAGGAGAAAGGTCAAAGAACATAAAACAAGTAACTCAGCTTTCAGTTTGTGATCCAAAGAATCAGACTCAAGTTTCCACGAGCAACAATTTTTAACATTAATATGCAAAATGAAAATACCAATGAGTGAATAGCATCTTTTTAGGGTCAATTTACCTTTTTATCTCTTTGACACAGACCTTATGGGCCTGCTCTGGCATACTGGATGTTCGTATTTTTCTCTCTAGCATGACAATGTCATCATTGTCTTCATCCTCGCCATCGTCTTCTAAAGCTCCTGGGATGTGTGTAATCCTCCTAACAGGACGTATTGCTATAACCTAAAATAGAAACAGAAGAGTAAAACTGTCTGTCAAAATAAACTGGAAATGAGGTACCTAGTTACACACAAGGTTATAGCTGGTGCTGAATAACATTTTCAAAATTAGAGTCTACATCTTTAGGAACTAAGTTCAAAATGATAACTAAGAGGCACAAGCATATAAAAGCAGCAGAATTTCAAAAGTGGATCAACATAAAGTGGGCATTATTTTACTATATGCTTATACAACAATATGAGAAAAAAATGGAAGAACTGGCTACTAAAAATAATGAAAACATCTAGGAATACCTTTCTTTCAGCTACTACTGCAGCCACTACCTTCTTGATTATATTACTACTTAGCAACTGCCAACAGAATAAATTCCACTTTCCCTCCTACAGTACAAAATTTCTAACATCTTTAATGTTTCTACCATTGACTCTATTCTCTTTTGTCTCCAACACATGGAAAAGACTTCCTCCTTTCAAAATACTTGATCTTACCTATGTCCCTTTCCGTTAACTACACACTGTTTACTTCCCTTCTTCTGATGTTCTGCTTTTCCAACAAGTGGCTTTGACCACCACTTCCCTTTCCTCCTTGAGTACTTCAATAATCTGTACTTCATACTTTGGCTTTTGTCTCCATTATGTTGAAATTGCTCTCTGAAATCCGACAACGATCCTCTTTGCCAAGTCAAATGGCTTTGTGTTCTCTTTCTCCACAACTTCTCTATCAGATTTTAAAACTTCCAAAGTGTTCTTCTGAAATTCTCAACTCAGTAATATCATGAATCAACACCAGCCATCACTGGAGCAAAATGATACACTGGTATCCATTTAAAAGCATGGGAATTTATTTTTTAAAGTATTATTATCTATTTACTACTTTCAAATATAAAAAGTTAAAAACACAAGGCAGTAAATAAAGCAATTTTATAAAAACAGAAATATTAAATTCTATACTTTTATTCTACATAACTCATTAGCAGATAAAATTAATATTCTGAAGTATGAAAAACTGAAAATAAAAAAATTTTAAATGAGTTTTAAAAAGCACATCAATTATTTCATCACTGAGACATAAGTATATTTTTATGCAATCTTTTTCTCCCAGCTACTAAAGAGACTTCTCAACTCTTAAGGAATAGGCAGAGAAGGTTCTAGGCTTAACTCCAAATATTATCCTCTGATTCCTACATTTTCATAGCTGTCACCTGTTTGATCATTTTCTGGAATGATTCTGAACACCTTTCTATTTAAGCAGTGGTAGTATTTATTGATAATAAGCTGCAGTTTCTGTGCCTCCCAACACGGAGTGTGCCTTGCTTTGTCTTTCTGCACAAAATGGATAACTAAATTAATGATCTGATCTCAAATCAGAAGTAATTCAGATTTCTGCTATTTGTTTGAAACAGCATGATGTCCTAAAATAGAAACACCAGACAGGCTACTCCTGTCTCTGTCATCGTTCTCCTCCAGCCTACTCTGATGCTCCTTCCTTAGTCCCACTGGTAAGGAATCCTTTACCTTGCTCTTCTCTCTCTACAATGTATTCTCTTTGATGAAGGAACACTTCTATGTTGATGACCATTAGGTCTCTAACATTATTCTCAACCTTTCACTTACTTTCCAATAGCCTTCAGAGACCTGCCATTTACACTCTTGCCCACATCAAATATATTTTCTTGATCTTAACTCTGCCCACACATAACAATAGTAAAACTGATAGCTCAAGGGAGACTTCAGACAGACCCCATATAAATGTAATGTATGATAATGAAGGTATCACAAATCAATGGCGAAGTGAAGAATTATTCACAATAGTGTTGAATTAAATAAAAAGCTATTTGGGACAAAAAACAACTGCTCTCTTCACTTTAGGGCAAAATAAATTACATATGGTTAAAGAGTTAAATACTTTTTTAAAAATCAGCTAAAGGTAAACTGAAAGTGCATTATTTCTCAAATCACTGGGGGATAGAGGACTCTAAAGCTTAGAAGATAGAAAAAGACTAGCACAGTTGGACTAAATGAAAGTAAAAATTTTTATAAGTTAAAAACAAAAAAGTCAGCTAAATTATGGCACAGCATAGTGACACAGTCCAATTTTCTAGTATGTTCTTAATACTACATTAAAAAAAAGAGAACATTTCAATAGATGCAGAAAAAGCATTTGTCAAAGTACAACATCCACTCATGATAAAAACCTTCAACATAGTACATTTAGAAGGACCATACCTCAACATAATCAAGTACATATATGAAAAACCCACAGCTAACATCATCCTCAATGGGGAAAAACTGAGAGCTTTTCCTCTAGGATCAGGAACAAGACAGGGATGTTCACTCTCACCACTTTTACTCAACATGAGTCCTAGCCACAGCAGTCAGACAACAAAAAGAAATAAAAGGCATCCAAATTGGCAAGGAAGAAGTAAAATTTTCATTGTCTGCAGATGACACGATACTATATGTAGAAAACCCGAAAGACTCCACCAAAAAAAACCTGCTAGAACTGAAAAATGAATTCAGTAAAGTCACAGAGAACAAAATCAGTGTACAGTAATCTGTTGCATTTCTACACACCAATAATGAAACAGTGTACAGTACAAACAAAATCAATGTAATCTGTTGCATTTCTACCAATAATGAAGCAGCAGGAAGAGAAATTAAGGAAGCATTAGGAAGAGAAATTAAGGAGTCAATTCCATTTACAACTATACCAAAAACTGTAAGATACATAGGAATAAACTTAACCAAAGAGGTGAAAGACCTGTACTCTGAAAACTATACACTGATGAAAGGAATTGAAGATGACACGAAGAAATGGAAAGACATTTCATTCTCATGGATTGGAAGAACAAATATTGTTAAAATACCTATACCACCCAAGCAATCTACACATTTAATGCAATTCCTATCAAAATACCAACAGCATTTTTTTTCACCGAGCTAGAACAAACAATCTTAAATTTGTATGGAACCACAAATGACCCGGAATAGCCAAAGCAACCTTGAAAAAGCAAAGCAAAGCTGGAGGCATCACAATTTGGGACTTCAAGTTATATTACAAAGCTGTCATGATCAAATCAGTATGGTACTGGCACAAAAATAGACACATAGATCAATGGAACAGCATAGAAAACCCAGAAATGAACCCACAATATGGTCAATTAATCTTTGAAAATGCAGGAAAGAATAGCTAATAGGAAAAAGACTGTCTCTTCAACAAATGGTATTGGGAAAACCAGACAGTAACATGCAAAAGAATGGAACTGGACTACTTTCTTATACCACATACAAAAATAAATTCAAAATGAATTAAAGACCTAAATGTGAGACCTGAACCATAAAAATCCTAGAAGAGAACACAGGCAGTAACCTCTTTGACATCGGCTGTAGCAACTTCTTCTTAGATATGGCTCCTGAGGCAAGGTAAACAAAGCAACAATAAACTACTGGGACTACTTCAAGATAAAAATCTTCTGCACAATGAAGGAAACAATTAACAAAACTAAAAGGCAACCTATGGAATGGGAGAAGATATTTGCAAATGATAAACCTGATAAATGGTTAGTATCTGAAATACATAAAGAACTTAGAAAACTCAACACCCAAAAAACAATCCAATTAAAACATGAGAAGACATGAGTCGACATTTTTCCACAGAAGACATAACAGATGGCCAACAGAAACACGGAAAGGTGCTCAACTTCACTGATCATCAGGGAAATGCAAATCAAAACTATAATGAAGTATCACCTCCCACCTGTTAGAATCAAAAACTCAAGAAACAACAAGTATTAGTGAGGATGTGGAGAAAAAGGAACCTTCATGCACTACTGGTGGGAATGCAAACTGGTGCAGCCACTGTGGAAAACAGTATGGAGGTTGTGCAAAAAGTTAAAAATAGAACTACCCTATGATCTAGCAATTGCACTACTAGGTATTTGCCCAAAGAATACAAGAACATTAATTCAAAGGGATATGTGCACTCTGATGTTTATAGCAGCAGCATTACTTAACAGTCGAATTATGGAAACAGCCCAAGTGTCCACTGATCGATCAATGGATAAAGAAGTTGTGGTGTGTATACACACACACACACACACACACACACACACACACACACAGAGGAATATCACTCAGCTATAAAAAAAGGAATGAAATCTTGCCACTGGCAATGACATGGATGGAGCTAGAGAGAATAATGCTAAGCGAAATAAGTCAACCAGAGAAAGACGAATACCATGTGATTTCACTCATATGTGGGATTTAGGAAACAAAATAACTGAGCAAAGGGGAAAAAAAAAGAGAGGAAAACCAAGAAACAGACTCTTAACTACAGAGAACAAACTGATGGTTACCAGGTGGGGGGGATGGATGAAATAGGTGATGGGGATTAAGGAGTGAGCACACCTGTTGTGATGAGCACTGGGTGATGTGTGGAAGTGTTGAAACACTATATTGTACACCTGAAACTAATATTATACTGTACATTAACTAAATGGAATTTAAATAAAAACTTAAAAAAAAAGGAAACATGAGATATACAACCATCCCCTTATTTTCAAAGACACTCATCACAGTTGTTAATTTTTAAAATATAGAAAACATCAGAAACAATACACAATGTTTGGCAAAAGAGAAATGGCTTAGTACATTATCCCTTTTGATGATGAACCAAAAATTACCAAGAGCAAAAAGTGAGAAAATATTACCACGTTTTTAAAAAAAGAAAGACCCAGACATGGAAAAGGACTAGAAAAACACACTGAATTCAGAATTTTATCAGTAACTTGAGTGGTAAGAGACAATGAAGTTTTTGTTTTGTTCCTTTCTTCATTCCCCCAATTTTTTTTTACTTCAAAAAAACTGAATCTCACATCACATAAAAACAACTGGAAACGTAAAGAAGTAGATTGAAAGAAATATTTACCCGCTTATCATCATCTTGCTTGTGTTTTCGGGTTTTCTGAAGCAATTTCAGGCCTTCAATTTGTCTGACGAGCAGTGGTATGGTCATCTTGAACCGTTCCTCTAGACTCACCGCATCTAAAATCTAAGGGAATATGAATCAGTTAGTAGAATCTCTCAGAAATACATGCTCCCAAAACAATGCAGTCAGGTCATGACTTAAATTGTTAAGTAAAAAATACATCAATATTCACAGCTACGTTATGGCCAATACAACCAGATTAACTATATTAAATCACTAGAATCCTAAAAAAGAGAAAAAGCATCTTGACTTCTCATTTAAAAAGGAAGCCATGTGTATTGTTCCAACAGCAAGAACAAAACACACATTTAATGTCAACTCTTTCTGTGACTTATTCTCTTAAAACACAGAATGTGTCTACATATTAGGTCTAAACAAATTCTAGGTTCAAAATATTAAATTTTCACATTCATGAAAGAGTAGGAGCACTTTTAACCAACCACCACTAGTGATGGGAGTAACTAATGCTCTCCATTCTCTCAAACATCCCTGCTGATGCCCACAGCCAGCTTACCCTCTGGTACTCCTGCGCTCTTCTGCTCCTACCAGTTGTGCGGCATTCTTGTGTTTAGAGTAAGGTGTTTATACACCTTTCTGTTAGGTGCACTTGCTATTATAATTTGTTAGATTTGCTACACAATTGCTAAGACATAACTGTGATAAAAGTATTAAATAAACTGATAAAATGAAGGTTTCAATGAAAACTAACTTACATGTTCTAGGAAGATTTAATAAAGCAGACTGCTTAAAAACACTATAAAAATTAGTATGCAAGAAAACTTACAGTTTTGGGAAAAAACATGCAAATCTAAGATTCTGCATTTTTCAGTGTCTTTACAACTCATTTCACTTTACAGAAACAGAAATTGAAAATCATAAATAATGCATCATAGGTATGCTTTATGTAAGAAACATCATGAAGAATTCTAATAAAGCAGGCCATACACAAAGAAAAGGTCAGCTCCACAAGTTTAAAAAACAGACAAAATATATTTATTTTTTAAGTTAAATATTTACCATTTTTAAAATTATTCGCCACTTTAACTTTTTCCATAAATTGACAAACTACTAGTACTGATAATGTGAATAAAAGAGCTGCCTGAATATACAAAAATGTAAAGCAATCACTTTTAACAGTCAATTTCAGCATAAGAGCATTTTAACTACTTTTATGCATCTCTAGTATCTCTTACTGAAGGTCAAAATTTATTATTTTGAATAAAAACTGACAAAACAACTCAGTATTTAAGAAGGGAATACTGTACCTGGAGCTTCTCTTTGTTGCTTGTTCGGATAATTGAAGTCAGAATGTCTGGTAAAGCTTCTCTTGGAAGACTATCTAAAAGGCGTCTCAATTTAGCAACTGCAGGGACAGACATATCTAACATTTCAACCAACTGCAAGGATAAAGAAGTCTTTTTAATGAAATCTGGCATTATTTGTGAATTCAAAATACAGACTGGCATATAGGTTTAAAGTTTGGGCCTCAGAGTCTTTGTTTCTGAAAGATCACTGATTACTATAGTCCAGGCATTTTACAGGTCTCAGAAGAAAAAAAAATACATTCAAAATATCAATCAGAATTGAAAGGCAAAAGTGGCTCAAATGTGGATAATATGAATGTTTAAAAGGCTCTGTAAATTTATGATTTTATTTTGAAAAAAATTAAAAGTTATGGAAAAGTTGCAATAGTACAATAAACTCCTATCCTTCCCCTAAATTCAACAATTATTAACATTCTGCCATGTGGTTTTTCTCTCTAAGCATGCACGCGCACAAACAGCCAAGTTGTTGCTGAACATTTTAGAGTAAGTGGCATATATCATGACCCTTGTTCTTAAGAACAAAGGTATTCTTTTACATAATCACAGTGTAATTACCAAATTCTGGAAATTTAATAGAGTCGATGCTATTATGCTAACCAATGAGTAGTTGAAATACTGTTTTTTTAGTAAAACATTTGGATTAATGAGAATCTGAGCACTGACTGTGAATGATTTTTATAAAAACAATACCCAGGATATATCTTGGAGTTAAGACACATTAAGTTCAAACAAGCTTTCAGTAACTATGATAATCTTGGGGTTGTTGACAAAAGTTCTCCTCTTCTTCTGGGCACATGGCAGGACTGCTCTTTCTCACCTCCTCTGAATACAAATGGGGCTATGATTCTTGCCTTGATCCATGAAACACGAGGGGAAGCGACAGTTCCTTCTGGGCAGAAGCATTAAAAACCATTGAGATTTGCCACATTTCCTTTTCCAGCCTCAGCAATAATGAATATATGTTTTGAGATGAATCTCTAATCCTCCTGTCCCTAAGTGACTCTAACAGGTAGATCAGCACGCTCTCTAGTTTTAGGTATAAAGCATGAATGAGAAATACACCTTTGTTATAATGTATGCTGAGATTCTGGGAGTACTTAAAACAGCAAAGCTTCGCCCATACTGACTAATTCACAAATGATGTGCCTTATTGAGTCACTCTAAAAAGATTTCTGATGCCAGTACTAATCAAGCCTCTCCGAAGGCACTGTAATTTAGGAACCTATCCATTGCCTGCCTAGAGTCAAGGGAATGAAAGCGCAGTCATGATGAAGCTATTCAGGTGGGAGAAGTAGATAATAAAATTTAGAGACTCTTTCTCCTAAGAATCCATCCTAAGAAAATAAAACAGCTAAAACTTGTTCTCCAAGCACTTACTGAGCACAAACTGCTTGATAGACACAACATACTGCTCAGTAGGGGATGGCTAAAGCAGGGATGAATTCAAGTTTGGTAGAGAAAACAGACCTATAAGGTAAATTTCAATACAATGTGATAAGCATCATATTAAAAGGGATGCATAAAGGACTGTGGAAGCACAGGAAAAGGAGCACAGGATTACCTTTTTAAGCCTTCTGTCTTGTCACCAACCATTCCTACTTGGTGGCCGTGTACTTGAAAAAAAGGCCGCATGATCTTTCTGGCTCCACTCAATGTCTAAGGATACCTTGCTTCCTTTGCTTGCATCCCACAAACTATTTCCCTCATCCTATTTACTGGAGCAAATCTCTCCTAAGTTGATGAGATTGTGTTTATCTCCTTGTAAGCCCTACCTATCCTGAATGGGCTGTCATTGTCTGCCTTTAAAATCCTTCCTCTTCCTCTCTTTAAATAATGATGGGGCTAAGTTATACCCAAAGCTCACCCCCAGACTATTTCCTCAGTACCTTGCAGAAAACACCAAACAAAAATACCATTTTAAAAGAGGTGTATTTTTTTTTCTTTTAGAATGTAAGCTCCTCAAGAGCAGGGACAATGTTTTCTGTATGTTCTATTGTGCCTAATACACTGTAAATGCTCAATAAATATTGATGACGGGGGAAAAAAAAAACAGCCAACAGGAGTTGGGAAAGCATCAGTCTAAAAACTGAGAGAAGGAAGAACACTCCCAGCAGAGAGAAGAGAAGGGACAAAATCACAGGGACATGAAACAACAAGATGTGAAGCTCTCTGACGGACAATGTGACTAAAATGATGGGTATAAATGGGATTAAATAGAGTTGGGAAGGGCCTTAATGTTATTCTAAGAAAATTTAACTTTATCCTATCACCATTAAAGTCTTTTTCTCAGGGGAGAGGCAGGCCCCAAACTTCCTTAGAAAGGCTCAGTGAACAGGATGAGTCAGAGAGAAAAGAAAACCAGAAAGAGATTAGTCAGGAAGCTATTGAAGAAGTCTATTGATGAGGGCTATGTAAGGAAATACAGAAGGAAATGACAGAAAAGTATTAATTGCAAACAACCTCAATGTCTAAAAAGAGGAAAGATAAAATTATGATATCTCAATGCAATGAAATTTATAAAAATACTTAATATGAAAAGTAGACATGGACAGGAAAACAAAACATAAGACTGAACGGGACCGAGATCAGAAGACAAGGCAAAAGTTAAACTAGATGCATGACAGCAGTTAAATTATGGTGATATTTCACTCTAAAGATTCCTTTCATGTCATTACAATTCTTCACATGTTTAAAATTTCTCTTTTGATTCAAAGTGGGGAGAAGTTAAAAAGCAAAGTGCAATCTCTATGAAGCTGTGTCCAACAGAAGAACAAAGACCCAGGGAGTATTACCAGGGAAAAAGAGAAAATTCGGATTCTCCCTCCATCTCCTTCTTCAATGGCATTATCACTTATTCCAGTTCTCAAAATGAAGTGTCTCTGTTCAGAGTAGGTTCTTCCTTTTAGTCCCCACAGAAGTTAGAGCTCTAAGTTTTCTATTTTCCTACTGTTTACCACACTAGAAGTGTGTTGCTTCGAATGCCACATCAGGTAAAGATACCACAGGCTGTGAACACTTGCCTTACACTTTGCAATGATTGAGACCTTCAGACACTGGCTGATCCTCACAGACCTAGTTACGGTCACTGGACTGCATCAACAGAAAGTATAAGACTACATTTTACAATGTATTTCAATAAGTTTTCAAAAAAATGGGGTGAGGGGAGGAGCTTTCTAGTCAATCTAGAGTTAAAAAAACTCAAACCTAGAATTAAAAAGTCAAATATTTAATGCATGCCTCACATGTGCTTCCCTCCTGACATTCAAGGCTTTAATCAAGGCTTTAATCATCTTTGAAATCAGTCTACCATAGACCTAACCTTTCAAAGTTACTGCCAGTCTCAGTGTGACCTTGACTTCTGAACCAACATAATTTATGTAATTTGCTACCTAGATGACTCTTGTGACATATAGCTTTTGTGCAGTATTTTAATTTTTAACATTATTTTGGTTTAATAACTAAGGTTTGGAGACACTGGAAGTTATAAGGAAAGCTCTAGAAAGACTCTTTGGAAAAATTTTAGAAAGAGTTGGCTCATTTTTCCTAGAATGACTTAGGTATAATCTTAGACAAAAGCAAAGTGAAATCAATATATTATATTACTAAGTCATTTAAACATACGCTGCCTTAAAACTTCACCACTCAACAAATTCATCATATCTTAGGGCAGCAAAGGAACTGAAGAAAATGGGGTTTTAAGGAAAAAAATAAAAGCAACTCACTTGTACTGCATATTTGTAAAACTGTTCTGATAGTTCTCCTAGCTCCTCCCTAGTTTTACAGGTGTTGGGAAATTCCTCAAGCCGGTCCAACTGTTCCACTTCAGCAACGGGATATGGCTTCTCTTTTAAGACCTGTACAATCTGGAAACGGCATAGGCCTGTAATCAGCAAAGTATAGTGAGGCTTGGGCCAGTTACTGCCTACAACCTGAACCGCCAGGGCAGCCGTCCCAATCCTGAAAAACACACAAAACATCAGTGTTACAAATGTTCAATGTGGTAGAACAGAAACTTGCCTCAAAAGGTGTTGCATTTTCTGAGGAATTCTTTAAAAAACAAATAACATCTAAACTGGAAATGATTTCTCTAATTTAGCATCTAGCAATGGTCTGTGAAGTCACCACCACCAGCAAGGGGGCAAAGCAGGCAATCTCATTCTAATTATCATCTCCTTTAAGATTAGGTAGAAATACCTAAAAATAAAAAAATAGAAGTACTTGACAATTACATAGCTTAAACTCATTTTGCTAGGAATGAGGTAATATTATGCCAGAACAAATATTAGCATTTTAAACAGATGGAAATATAAACAGCATTAATGTTAAACCAATCTAAGAAATCTCTGTTCCAATAACCGGTTTTGCTACCAACATCAAGCCAGGTTTTTCACACAATCAATCCCCAAAACTTCTACATATCTGCCTTCTCACAAACTGTCATCAAATCTGAGAGTTAGTATCTACGCCCGTGAATACGAAATTTCTAAATGTGGGGACTACATATCAGAGGCTACACACTGTCACAGTGTGTATATAGTCTGTCTGTACCATAGTCTATACCATATACTATATAGTCTGTCTATACTATAGTCTGGTATATAGTCTGTCTATACCACAGACTGAAGGTATAAACTTAGTTCTGTCCTAAGTGGTAAACGCCCCACCTAATACCAACTAAAAACGTTGTCTTATTTCAGTCTTAGCTCCTTATCAGAACATACAGTTCTAAGTTACATATAAACTTAATTCACAGAAAGCCAAAATTATACAAAATAGCAAGAGCCACATTCAGAAAACACATCTAGATCTCAAACTAAAATTGTATCTTCTTCCTTCAGCCACAGGAAGGGCTGTAATTTCAGAGAAGAAACTGGAATTAAGGCAACTAGAACTCTCAACACCCTGGGGAAATGCTAATCCTGGAAAATCAAACTTGCCCATCTCAAACATACTGAATCACACATGAATATAGAATTTGAATATGCCAGGGAATTTGCTTACTTCTATATGCACTCAAGTCTCGACTATTTCCTTATATTCATTCCGTAAATTATGCGGGATCTTTGGCTTTCCTCTGCCACTCAGTTAATTTTGAGCTAAGTCCGTCTTTCCTTGCCACCTTTTCAGTCATATCACATGTACAGGGGATAAAAACTGATTTAAACAGTAACTAAAACGAAAGAATCAGGAAGATAATTTGGTGGAGAGAAAAAACATGATACACTTTAAAAACTGAAATGATTTGACAATTATCTATTATTTTAAGGTATTTGTGTTGTGGCTGCTTTTCTTCAGTCATTAATGGTAGTAGGCTATATCTCCCATTTCCTGTAAACCAACTCGGATTGCCTGAGAAAGTTAGCAACAGCTGAACTGATTAGAGACCAAGACTTCAATTCCCCTCAGATGACACCCATCAATGCTTGCACAATGCAGATCTGTCTACAAGCAACATCAACAGATGACAAACCAGATCCCTGGCCTAAGGGGTTTGCAAACTGGAACCAAGCGGAAACCAGAGAGAGAGATGAGGCAAGTCCAAACCTCCAGTTTTGGAAGATGAGGATATTGTGTAAATATCCAAACTGGCCTATGCCAACCACTTGCTTTTTTTTCTACTTTAAAGCTCTCCATCTTTCTTGGAATCCTCAATCTTCCAAGTCTTTTTCTGTAATGACACTAGCTTAGTTCTGCCCATATTGAAAGAATCTAGGGCCTTCCCACTCCTCCCCCCAACCTCCATTTGTGAAATTTACATTTTTTTTTTAAAGATTTTATTTATTTGACAGAGAGAGACACAGCGAGAGAGGGAACACAAGCAGGGGGAGTGGGAGAGGGAGAAGCAGGCTTCCCGCTGAGCAGGGAGCCCGATCCGGGGCTCCATCCCAGGACCCTGGGATCAGACGCTTAACGACTGAGCCACCCAGGTGCCCCTGAAATTTACATTTAAAAGTACCCATTTGGGGAATAATAATACCTCTAACATATAGGTTTATTGCTCCATGGCCTACAAAAAGCTTTCATAAGTATTATCTCATTGTATACTACCTTTCACTCCTGTGAGGAAGGTAGCACCATTTCCTTATTATAAATTAGCAACCGAGATTCAAAAAGGGTAAACAATTACAAAGATATTGCATAGGCAGGCAATAGGGGACCTGAATTAGGTTTTATAACTAATTCTACTTTAACCACCGCAAGAGACAATACCAATTTGTGCCCATAAGAAATATACTTATTCACATAGCTTCTAAATAGCTGAGATACTAGAAAGCACAGCTATTACTTAATATCTACTCTTCACATCTTAATTACACTTAACAAAGAGAAGCATTTCTACCAAAACTCTGGAATCAAGTTACACATCTTTGGAAAAGAACAACTGAAACATCTTTTTAGTGTTCTCTTGTGTCACCCGACTTATCTTTTTGAATTATTTGTTGATTTTTGGCAAAACTCATCATCATGATTAATAATAACTTAGAAACAAGGAGCCTATTGCTCCAAGGTCTATAACAGACAAGGCTTCTGTTGCTATGGGATTTTTGGTTTCCACTCCTTTCTAAAAACTTCATTTCTGGGGGTGCCTGGCTGGCTTAGTCAATAGAGCATGTGACTCTTGATCTTGGGGCGGTGAGTTCAAGCCCCACGATAGGCACAGAGATTACTTTAAAAAAATTTTTTTTAAAAAATTAAAACTTCATTTCTGAATTTAAGAAATGCCACTTGTGGACACTTTCCTTAAAAAGAGTAAATGCAGATTTAGGAAAATCTAAATAGAGCTATCCATTACATACTTGCTAATATAAAAGATTAAATTTTAAAATGTTAGTACTATCAGGTAATATTTCCTGAATGCCTAAGAAGGCTCACAGATAAAAACAGGAGTAATATAGAAAGAGCCAAGATGTCCATCAACAGATGAATGGATAAAGATGTGGTATATATATATACAATGGAATATTATGCAGCCATCAAAAAAGGAAATCTTGCCATTTGCAACGACATGGATGGAACTAGAGGGTATTATGCTAAGCTGAATAAGTCAATCAGAGAAAGACAAGTATCATATGATCTCACTGATATGAGGAATTTGAGACACAAGACAGAGGATCATAGGGGAAGGAAGGAAAAAATGAAACAAGACGAAACCAGAGAGGGAGACAAACTATGAGACTCTTAATCTCAGGAAACAAACTGAGGGTTGCTGGAGTGGTGGGGGGTGGGAGGGATGGGGTGGCCCGGTGAGGGACACTGGGGAGGGTACGTGTTACGGTGAGCGCTGTGAACTGTGTAAGACTGATGAATCACAGACCTATACCTCTGAAACAAGTAATACATTATATTAAAAAAAAATTAGCTAGTAGGAAGGGAAAAATGAAGGGGGGGAAATCGGAGGGAGAGATGAACCATGAGAGACTATGGACTCAGAAACAAACTGAAGGTTTTAGAAGCGAGGTGGGTGGGGGGATGGGTTAGCCCAGTGATGGGTATTAAGGAGGGCATGTATTGAATGGAACACTGGGTGTTATACGCAAACAATGAATCATGGAACACTACATCAAAAACTAATGATGTAGGGGGCGCCTGGGTGGCTCAGTCGTTAAGCGTCTGCCTTTGGCTCAGGTCATGATCCCAGGGTCCTGGGATCGAGCCCCACGTTGAGCTCCCTGCTCCGCGGGAAGCCTGCTTCTCCCTCTCCCACTCCCCCTGCTTGTGTTCCCTCTCTTGCTGTGTCTCTGTCAAATAAATAAATAAAAATCTTAAAGAAAAAACTAATGATGTAATGTATGATGACTAACATAACATAATAAATAAACTTTAAAAAAAAAAGGGAGTAATGCCTGGACAAAGAGTTGACCCAAATTACGAAACTAGGCATCTGCTATCTATAAAGCATTCATTTCTTGTCAGACAAATGCCAATGAAACTAATTTGGGATCTTGAAGGAAGAAGCCAGAGAAATCCACACTATGCGGAAATGAAGCCATGTATCCTAAAGAACGTAAGGCTGGAATAAGACTGGATGACCATTTTGAAATGCATGAAAGGACAGTGTTTACATTATCCATCTTCACTAAAAAAACAATGAGTCACTCAAGTCTAGGTAAGCAGGGTGCCCTGAGGTGGCATAAGAGCCAAATTCTATGTTGCAGGGATAATCCAAAGCTCCTCCTTTAAAAAGGCTCCCATGTCAGGTAACATGCCTGCACACTAACTAACATGCAGAAGGGAGTGTGCTGTTCAGGGAACTCAACATCTGGCTTTGCTACTTTTTGTGACAGGGAATACAGGGGAACAAATTACTTCTGCTGCTCCTTCAAGACTGAGACATTGTCACCTGGATGGTCTAAAGGAAACAAAACACAGGAGTAGAGCCCCTGGCCTTCCCTTTGGGTACCACCACCATTTGGAAAAGCAGGTAACTGAGGAAGGGCAGATTTATGTATTAAAATAGAATAATGTTATGGGTAACTCAATATTTGCATTATCAAAGCTTTTTAAATGTTTAAGAATGTTTAAAGGTCATATTAGAGAAAAAAGATGTTTGAGGCTAGTGCTAAGGAATGCAGTACAATCTTTCTACACAGATTTTTCCAGTAGGAAATAATATTTCTAGAATAACCAGATGGTCTGGTGGGTCCTTGCTAGAATTCTATGAAAAACTGTCAATGTATGTTTTCTAACTTACATGATTAAATTTTAATATTGCTATTAATTTAAAACCCATGGGTAATCACCACACATATGCACAAAACTAAAACAAAAAGAAAATCTAACCATGAACACTCTTGCCTCAACCAGTGATCAAATGCCTGGGCACAGAAAACAAAAAATTGTGCCATAAGCAAAGGCTTAAGAAGTGGGGTCATTATGTAGGGAAACCAGAATTCAACACAATTTATCAGGGTTTACTGAAACTTGAAAAGTATCCAATTCCATGCAAGCAATAACCAAAGCATATCAGATGGAAGCCAAAGTGCTTTCCATGCCTGAGAAATGCAAGGTTTTTACAATGTGGACTAATAAGAGAGTAGTAGGGGTTTTTTGTTTTGTTTTGTTTTAGGAAGGGAGGGGAAAGATACCAGTTTCCTTTCTGAATTTGAAGAGAGTTATAGCCTCACCTTTTAGAAATGTATATAGTCACAAGACTTTGGGTAAGAATAAGGCATTCCTAACCCTCTTGAAATCAGTCAGGAATCCCTAACTTTAAAAAAGGGTAACTGTAGGTAAACAATGGCTCTAAACTAAAAGCATCTCAGGACAAGTTAAGGATAGGAGGCAGGGGCTAGGGAGGTGAGTCTGAAGATAACGATAGCATTTGTTGAGCATGTATTATATCCCAGCATTGTCCAATAGAAATATAATGTGAACCACATATGTAATTTTAGTAGCCACATTAAAAAGTAAAAAGAAACAGGTGAAATACTAGTATTTTATTTAACCCTGGACAACCAAAATAGTACCATTCCAACACTTAATCTATGTAAAAATTATTAATCAGCAAAACATTTCACATACTAAATTTTCAAATTCTAGTGTGTGCTGTATACCTACAGCACGTTTGGGGTGACTAATTGCACTGATTTATCTGGGACTAAAGGTGCTGCCTGGGAAACAGGACTTCTGCTAAAACTACTTCAATCTTCAGCGAACCGGGCCTGCTGGTCACCCTAGTTATCTCCGTTTGGACCAGGCACATGTGGGCAGTGGCTACAGTACTGGACTACTATCTATCAATCATGGCACAACGATTATTCCACTTAATTCGTAACACACCTAAGAAATGGATACTGTTACGTTCCAATAGGCACAGGGTGTCTCACCCAAAGACACACAACTAGGGCCATGGTGTAGGGCAATCTAGTGGTAAGCTTGGGGCATAAGAAATGTTAAGATATGAGAGAAAGAGCAGATACGAGATGAGAAAGTTGCAGAAACGGAGACAAAGGAATATGTGAATAGGACGGGAGGGTAAAAGAGAAGGGGCAGGCAGGGAGTTTGGAAGAATAGGCACCCCCAAAAATAATGAAACGGGTTGTGCGGATTAGGATGGCACAGGAAAAAGAAAACCTGTGGAGTACCAAGTGTCTCACTTAAGACGGCAAAAAAGACGGGGAGGAAGGGAATAAAGGATAAGAAAGAGGAGGGGCCTGGAAAGTTAAAAGAGCACTGGGCTAAGAGTCTTAAGACCTGGGAGGCGGGGAGGAGAACTTAACAGCGGCAGCTAACTGAAGAATTTTCATTACTTCATGAAGTAATGAAATGGGCATATACATATTTACATAATGCCCTTTAACAGTAACAAGAAAGACATCTGTCACCCCCATTTCACATGGGAGGTAGCTGAAGAGGCAGACCCGAGCCACGAAGGCCGTCCCCGAGGAGCCTCGGCGCCCCGAGGCCCCGCCTGCCCTGGGCCGGGGTCCGGAGAGGAGGGTGCGCCGCCCGCCGCCGCCGCCACGGGGGCCGCCCGGCCTACCTGTGCAGCGGCGGCAGGTCCTGCGCGTCGCTGGCCGGGTCCGGCGTATTGGGGATCACCCCCAGGATGGTGCTCTGCAGCGACGTGCCCTTAAGCAGGCGGCTCCGCACCAGCTGCAGGTTGCGGGCCGAGTCTACGCTGGTGCGCATGGTGGAGCCAGGCAGTAGCACGCCCTCATTGGTGAGCAGCAGCGGGAGGCGTCCAGGGATCTGGATGGGGCTCACCGACGACATGGCGACAGCTGTTCGCGCTGGGGCGCCGTCAAAGAGAGCAGAACCCACAGCTCTGCGCGACCTCTACAACCCCCACCACCAAAGGTCCCAGGCACCCGCGCTGCGGTAGGGCGCGCCGCCACTTCCGGCTCCGCGCTACGGCCCGCCCCCGGGCTCAAACCCCGCAGCTTCTCGCGGCCCCCTCCCGGAGCCGCCCGGTAGAGCGCGCGCATGCCGTAAGTGTACGAGGACAGGCGCACTCCAGCTCTGTGCGACCTTCGTCCTCTGCGAGGCCGGCACCTCCATTTTCTCCTTAGGCTCAGCCTCAGGACCGTCCCCTGGAGAAGATCATGTTTAAGTTATACCTACTTGAAATGTTTTTAACTTGTCATTCGAATTGATTTTAGATTTACAAAAATTTTGCAAAAAAAGTTCCCACAGTTCAATTATAAAAACCAGAAATTAACATCACTGTTATCTAACCTATAAACCTTGCACAAATTTTGCCACTTTTCTCACTAATGTCCTTTTTTTCTGACCCAGGATCCCACTTTACATTTAGTTGTGACGTCTCCTCAATATATGTGTGTGTGTGTGTGTATATATATTTAAATCTGTGTACTTTTAAAGAGCATTGGTCCATTATTTTGTAGAAGTCCCTCAATTTGCTTGGGATCAACATTACACATTTTTGGCAGAAGGACTATACAGAAGAGATGTGGCCTTCTTTCTGATACATAATGGTTGAAATGTATTATTAATGGTGATTTTGACATTGATTACTTGGTGAAGGAGGTATCTGCCAGGCTTCCCTATTGTAAGTTAAAATATTTCTTTTTATACATAATACATATATTGTAGGGAGTTAATATTACATTTATTAATTGGAATTCTGTAAGAAAAAGCACATTTCCATCATTTATTTATTTACTCAATTTTTTTATGTTATTAAGGGTTCACGAATTTTTTTTATGGGTTATAAGCCAATAATATCATGTATCTCGTCACTTAAATTGTTTTTGATTTGGCCATTAGGAGTTTCCTCATGTTCGGATTTGACTTGGGTTTGGCTATAAGTTGAAGATGGAAAATTTTCCCTATGAAGTCCAGCAATGCTCTCAGAATCCAAGAGGGAATTGAAAGTCCGTTTAAATCAACAAGCATTCACTGAGGGACTGCTAAGTACAAGGTCCGGGGCTAATTGTGGAGGAGTAAAGAGTATAACATAAGACAAGCTCCTACCCTTGTGTATCTCTTGGCTGGGTGGACAGCCCTGTAGACGGCTGAGTCTGATACAGGGCAGGCAGAACTGTGTGTTTCTGTGCGTGCTGCAGATAAGGGCCAGAAGAAGGTAGGTAGACAAGCAGGTATATAAGGCCGTGGTGGAGATAGAAATGCAGGAACTTGGATGCTCCTGCCTAAAGCTCTTTCTCTGACATTATCCCAACTTTCTTTCATTCACTAAGCAATATATTTGGAATACCTACTATGTACTGGATATTATTTTAGGTGCTGGGGATATGTCAGTGAACAAGACAGGCAAGGTTACTGCTTTCGTGGAGCTGAACTTCTAGTGAGGGAAACAAACAACAAACAAGGAGAGTAATTTTGGATGGTGGTAAGTCCTTTAGATGGTCAGAGAAGGACTCACTAGACAGATGACATTTGAACAGGGCCCTGTGCATGAAGAGGTAGCAATGCAAAGCTCAGGGCAGGGGTGCCCAGGGGGTGCTGTTCCAGGCCAAAGAAGCAACAACTGCAAAGATTTTGTGTCCGGAATGAATTTTGGATATTTGAGAAAACTGCTCCTGGAATTTAGTGCAAGTGGGGCCTGGTGGTTTGGCTGAGATAAGAGAAGTGTCAGGATCAGGTGACAGAGGGCCATGTAAGAGGTAAAAAGATGGGGTAAGGAGTCTAGTAAGAAGTTAGGTTTTACTCTAAGCATGATGCAAGCCATTGGCAGTTTCAAGGTGCAGAATATCTTTTCTGGTTTATGTTTTCAAGAGACCATTTTGGCTGTTGTGTGGAGAATGCAATGTAATGATTTAAGGTCAGAAGCTGGGAAGCTAGTTATGAGGTGGTGACATTTGTCCAGGCAAGAGATAATGAGGACTTAGACTGGAAGCTACATTTGACTGTAGCTTCAACAGAATATGCTGATGGATTGGACATGATGAATGAAGGAAAACAGTTGTCAAGGATATCTCCTACACTGGGGCTTGAGCCACCAGGCCTAGAGAGAAGTTGAGCTGAAGATCCCGGATACAGTAAGCAAACTCTGGACCATTTCTCTGGATGTGCATTGTGTACCCTACCCTGTGGTAGACTCTGGGGAGATATAGAGATAAAAAAAGATTTGCCCACATCTACGAGAGCTTACCTTTTTATCAAGGCCTCTCTAAGGGCAAGATGGAGGAGGCCCAGTTTTTGAGGCTCCTTGTGTTTAACAAAGAAATTAAAAAACCATCTTATAAACGTCATGATATATTTTTTAAACACTCATGTTTAATGCTTTTAATCTACACACTTACACTCCTGCCCCCATAACAGCAATAACAACAAACAAAATTGATATTCTATTCACATAATAATTGCTGGATTTATTTATTTATTTATTTATTTATTTATTTATTTAAGATTTTATTTATTTGAGAGAGAGAGAATGAGAGAGAGAGAGCACATGAGAGGGGGGAGGGTCAGAGGGTGAAGCAGACTCCCTGCCAAGCAGGGAGCCCGATGTGGGACTCGACCCAGGGACTCCAGCATCATGATCTGAGCCGAAGGCAGTCGCTTAACCAACTGAGCCACCTAGGCGCCCTGGATTTATTTTTTTTAAATACAAATTCACACCACACTAAGGAAGCTGTGTTGTGGGAATGGATCCATGTTTAAATTGCTTGCTTGATAAACAACTTCTTTTAATCCTGTGACTGTATGTCTGTAATGGGATGTGTCACTGGACAAAGCATCAAAAATCTAAATGCGAGGTCTTCAGTGACCATGTGGATTTCCTGGCTCCTTCTTTGACAGGCTTTGCATCTACATCATTTATTTATCCTTCACATATTTATTAAGCATCTACTATGTGCTGAGCACTATTCTAGATTCACAGATACATCAATGAACAAGACAAACAAGGTCCCTGGTTTCAAAGAGCTGATATTCTAGGGAGGTGGGCAGAAATATAAACAAGCCAAGAAAGAAAGAAATGGCAATTTGAGAAAGTGGTAAGTAAAGCAAATAAAGCAGAAAACTATGATAGAAAGAGGAGTACAATGTTCACCAGGGAGGTCTGGGAAGGTTACTCCCAGGAGGTGGTGTTTGAGCTGAGATTGAATGATGAGAATGGACCAGCACCATGAGGAGCTGGAAGGAGAATGTTCTTGGCAGAGATTAGGACTAGCACAAAGATCAAGGTGGGGAGGAGTTTCCCAGTTTCTGGAACAGAGGAGAAGGCCAGGCATCGGGATGTGGGGATTCAGCAGTCAGGAAGATGCCAGCGATGGCCTCCAGAAGCTATTGGAACTAGCAGAAGGAAATGAACCTCTGAGCAGGGAAAGTTGATGAGCACAGGGTGTAAATGGACTGGAGGGAGAGGTACAGGAATAAGGTCTAATCATCTAAACCTCTTCGGAGGCTGGCTTGCTGGTGTCTCTGTGCCTTGCCCTGGATACTGTCCTTACCCTCTGGCATACCTTCTAGCCTTAGACACTACATCCTGCTGGATAAAGGGGTAAGAACAATGAGGAAGGAAGTTAGTTCCTCCAGACGGCCTGTGCCACACATTACCTTGCGGGAGCGGCACCCCTCCTGTTTCCAGACTGTTTGGTCATATGCAAATGGCCCATGTCTAAACCAAGTTTATAATCATGATTTTCTCCCCCCAGGGATGGGGAGAGCACAAGGCTGGGAGCGTCTGTTTCCTCTCTGTTTTATTCCCGTCACATCCTGGTCTCCACCCTCACCGCAGTGATGGTCTCACCACTAATCAGAGTGAATAAACTTGCACTCTGGTTCTTCCCAAGAGGAAGCTGGGAGGCCAGGGAACCTCTCAAGGACTGCCAAAGGAAGTTCTAGAGGAATTCCCTTGGCCAGTCAAAGAAGCGGAGGTGGGCCTCATCGATTGGAAGGTGGCCCGCACTAATGTGTGACTGAGCTGCAATTGTGTGGAAATGAGCAATTTGTGTTCAGCAAACATATATCCATCATACATGCTTACATTTTCTTCATTTCCATTTGTTTTACTGTTCCCTGTTATTAGTTTCTTGGACAAATGCCATATAAAAATGGGTGACACCTTTGAAACCCTCTCTGCATCTCTCCACAGGGGTGTAAAAATAAACCAGGTTGGCAAATCAGACCAGAGCTGAAAGGTGAGAGAACATCCAATATCTTTATTTCGTCTCTAAGAACATAGTCTTCCTCATGAGCCCCTAAACTGCTGGTTAATGAAGAGAAAATAAGTGTTCCTGTTTACCATTTTAAGCTCTTGTTTAATCCAGTCATTTAAATAGTTCCTTTAAGTTACTCTCAGCAAAGGATCAGTCTCAGAGCTGTTGCCTGGCAGAGGATGAGTCAGGGTCCCAGGCACCGTGCCCTCTGCTCCTTGGCTTTTCCAAGCGGTGTCTTTTGTCCTCCTGGTCACTGCCTGCGCTGCTGTCATTGGAGGGTCTGTAGTGATGCATTTTGGCTTGCTTGTGGCCTGGCGGTGTTCCCAGGGTTGCCAGGCCTCTGTGAGCCCCATACTCCACTCCCAAGACCTTTCCGTGACTCTCATTTATTTGCAGTGTGGTTAGCCCACTGGACCCCCTCAGCAAGGCCCTCACCCAGACTTTCTACTTCTTGTTCCCCTCTGCACCAAGGGAGCCAGGAAAGCTAACCCCCAGGTACAGCCAGCACTAACTTAGGAGGGAATTAGAAAAAGCTGTCCCTGGTGGGAGAAGGATTTAGAAAAAGGCACCATGTTTTCCAGATGGATCAGCAGTGGTCTGCTGGAGTCTGTTCATACTGACTCAGGAGAACAACCCATCACATTTCAGGAATTCTGAGAGCCCAGTCGTTAAACACGAACACTATTAAAATTAAATTATATAAACTTGCAATTAAATATATCAAAGACAAAGGCAATACTCAAAATATCACTTTCTAGTTATTTTACTGCATTTTACTATTATTTACATTTTGAAATTATTTATCTCTATTGCATCTGTAGGGTGGAAATACTGTAGAAGGATGTATCACTATGTCTCTCTTTCCACCTTTATATTCAGTGGTCATGTGGGTAGCTTGAAATCAGCCGCGGTGGGAATATTTACACCACACACACACACACACACACACACACACACACACACACACACACACATTAAAAAAGCTTATAAAGCAGGGCTGTTTTATTATTTTGTGGATTATCTAGGCTGAAGAAATAAATGCAGGAAATGTTAATAATGCAGATTAAATCTACAAGTGTGTGGTGCCTAAAACCATGATGTTGTGAAGAGCACAGGAAAAATGAGGAAGTATTGTTTCAGTATTGGCAGACTATTCGGGTCATTGACAGATGAGTGAAGATCCAACCAATGAATATCTTTGATGTTTCATTTTCCTCTTAGTTATTAAGGTAAAGCCAAATGTCAAGCAGCATTCATGTTGCAACTACACTCAGTCACCAATTGCAATAGTAGGTTAGTTATAAATACAAATATCTGTCAGCACATCAGTGATGCAGCCGCTTGCCAAGTCCATGACTTGCAATCTAGAATTTGTTGGCTTCCGCTTCTGCCCCTGCCGTTCCCTCCACTGGAAACCTTCGTGCAGTGAATAAACTGTACTGCAGTACACTGTGGTCCTAGCCCCAAAGACTTCTGTTGAGTTATGCCAATTTTACTTTAATGTGTCTGTCTTAGACTGATTCATAGCAGCCAGAAACCTCGTTTCCTCCCAGTCTTAAACAAAGAGTGTGTGACATTCTCTCTCTTTCTTCTTTTCCACCATCCCTGACAGATTCTCTTCTTTTTTTTAAATTTTTATTTAAATTCCAATTTAATTAATATATACCGTATAATTAGTTTCAGAGGTAGAATTCAGTGATTTATCAGGTGTATACAACACCCAGTGCTCATTACATCAAGTTTCCTCCTTAATGCCCATCACCCAGTTACCCCATCCCTCCCTCCCACCACCCCTCCAGCAACCCTCTGTTTCCTAGAGTTAAGAGTCTCTTATGGTTTGCCTCCCTCTCTGTTTTCATCTTATTTTATTTTTCCTTCCCTTCCCCTATGTTGATCTGTTTTGTTTCTTAAATTCCACATATGAGTGAAATCACAATGGTATTTGTCTTTCTCGGACTGACTTATTCTGCTTTCACTTCTACCATCGCATGGCAAGTAAAACCTTGTGGCCTGATGCCCTGGCTGGGGAATCTGTCTGGCATGCTCTATAGCAGAATTCCAGAAATGGAGTCCACCAGTCGCAACCACGTGATTTGCTGAAAGGAAGTGGGATGGGAGGAAATGGGTTCTTCTCCCAAGACTGGTTAGTCTGCAAGTCTATTTACTTGAAGCACAATCCAATATTTGAACGTAAAGAGCTATATTTGAATACCATGACCGATTACATAATTTGCAGGGCCCAGTGCCAAATGAAAATGTGGGCTCCTTGTTCAAAATTATTAAGCATTTCAAAATGGTGACAGCAGAGCCTTAACCAAGCCTGGACCTTTCTGAATACAGGGCTCTGGAAGGCACTGGTCATAGCCCATGTTGCTGGCCCTGTTATATACTCTCTTTTTCCATTCCTTCAGAAATATTCCTAATTACCATCCCCTCTCCCAACCCAGGCACATGGATAGTCTGGGCTTGAATCACATATTCAGAAAGGCAAAAATGAAAAGCATTTTCATACATTTTAAAAATACCTTGGGTTACTTAAGTTTCTTAAATTGTGTCCAGCTCTACTTTCGGAGTCTGTGAAAGCTAAGAGTCAGAGTTAATAGTAAAATTGCATTTCTTTCACGTATTTATCCATCCGTTTATTATTTATTTATTGAGCACCTGTTATCTTCCTAGCACTGTCCCAGGCTCCATGGATTCAGTAGTGAGCAAAACAGACATGGCCCTGTCCTTGTGAGGCTCTCTATTTAGAGCAGGAAATGAACTCTAAACAAATAATGATTTACACAAGTATATAATTACAAACAGGGATAAGAGAAGTAGCTTATGGTTTTATGAGTAGTCCTGGCCCACGGTTATGGGGTTGAGATTGGGTGGTTAGAAAAGTTTTCCCCAAGTGATCTTGAGCTGAGGCCCGAGTAGATGTTTAAAAAGAGGGAGGCAAGCCCATCTCAGGCAGAAGGAGGAGCAGGAACTGGGACAGTGGCCCAGTCTCCTGTGTGACCCTGGCCCACTCCCCGCAGGGGGATGTCCCCCGCTCCTGACTGCTTAGGGTTGAATCTAAGCTGCCCTTACCTGCTGCCTTTTCAGATTCTCTGATTCTGGGAAACGAAGGATTGGCAAGACAGCCGAAGATGACCAGGAGGAGGTTATACTGGGTCCCCAGATCTTCTGGTGGCCTTGGGAATCTCGGCATGGACATGAGCAATGATGTCGTTTCAGGGCTTAGCTACGTAAGTAGGTCTCCTTTGCATTAAAATACCAGGAAACTGAATTAACAGGATAGTCTCAATGTTCACAAATTAGATTAGAAAATTTTGTCCCACATTATTCAAACTTGACTTCTTTTAATGGATCTCAAGCTTCTGCGATTAGATGAATCATAATCCTTGGTCATGACATACCTTCCTGGTTGGTCTATCTATGTATCTATCTATCTATCTATCTATCCATCTATCTACCTATCTAATCTATTACCTATTTATCTATGTACTTACTTATAACTGTAAAACCATCATCAACTCACCAGCTTGAACCTTGACAATCACATCCAGCTATTAGACCTCCCCCCACTTCACTCCCCAACTTCCCTACCTGAAGTACTCACTCTCCTGACTCTTTTCTCATCAATCCCTTACTATGCTTTTAAGATAGTATTATTTACTCTATACGAAGTCCTAAAGATAATATTTAAAAAAAATTTTAGTTGTTTCCCACTTTATCAAAAGGGTCACATGTAATTTTGGGGGGTTACTTTCTTACTTCTTGATTTCTTTTTAGTAAGTTTACCCTCAGAGAGTGACTTGGTCTCACATTCTGTGGGTGACTATAGCTCCCTTTATTCTTGTGTAAAGTGCATATCACAGATAAAAACCTGGGGAAGTGGGGTGGCCTGCCCAGAGTCACCCCGCGAATGTAGGCAGAACCAAGGCTGGGACCTAGTGGTCCTGAGTCTTGGCCCACTGCTTATTCCCTACCCAGCAACCTTTCTTGTATTTATTTTTTAATTGAGGTATAATTGACGTAAAACATATTAGTTTCAGGTGTATGACATAATGATTCAATATTTGTATATAGTGTGAAAGAGTTATCACAACATAACATCCACCACCTCATATAATTATAATTTTTTTTCTTGTGATGGGAAATTTTAAGATCTACTCTTAACAGCTTTCAAACCTACAATGCAGTGTTTTAACTATAGTCACCATGCTGTGCATTACAGCCCCATGATATTTATTTTATTTTTTAAATTTTTTAAATTTAATTTTATGATGATGATGATGATGGTGTTCAGTTCCCACAACATTTATTTTTTAACTGGAAGTTTGTACCTTTTGACCCCCTTTGCCCATTTCGCCCAAACCCCACCCCCACCTCTGGCAACCACCAATCTGTTCTCTGAGCGCTTCATTATTGTTGTGCTTAGGTTCCACATACAAGTGAGATCATACAGTGTTTGTCTTTCTCTGTCTGACTCTAGCAGCCTTTCTTTAGGAAACTGGATATAGGAAGATCCATTGTCCGTGGGTGGCTAACACTCCAGAATAGTATTTATGAGATCGGTTGGGAAGCTGATTTCTTTCGGTTTTTCTTTCCCAAGAATACTTACACTCCAGGAGACGGCCCCTGGAGCCAGCAGGTGAGGAAGCCTGAGGCACCAGGGATGGCGACAGTCCTCCCTTGGGGGAAATACGATGCTGCCTGGAGAACCATGATTCCCTTCCGTCCCAAGCCAAAGTGAGTTCTGAGGGGGAGGCGAGGGGCAGTAGCCTTCAGGGCTTTGTTCCTCAGACCCTAATACCTACACCCTTCCCAAAGATGTCTCCACATGTCTCCACACAGTCATGTCACCCACCACAGCCAAACCTCCAGAGCAGCCCGAGGCACATCCGGGAGGCAGAGTCAGCTCATTCACTCACTTGTCCGGTCATTCATTCATCCATCCAACAAGGATTCATTGAGCACCTACATGTGCCAGGCACTGTGCTAGACCTCAGGGGAACAGCAGTAAGCAAGACAGACGTGATCCTTGCCCATCATGGACCACACATTGGGGAGAAAAACAATAAGCAAGTAGACTCCTAACTAAACATGGTTATAAGCTGCTTGAAGATAGTATTATGAAGAAGTGTGGGGGTGCTGAGGCACAGTGGAACAGCTACAGCTTGGTAGGTTCTTGGTACTTAAGCTGTGCCCTGGAAGATAAACAAGAATTTACAAGGCCAGAGTAAAGGAAGAATGATCTGGGCAGAGGGACCAGCATGTGCCAAGACCCGACCTTGAGGTGGAAAGGACACAGCCTGACGTGTCCAGGAACTGAGGAGGCCAGTGTCACTGGAGTCATGTGTGATAAGGGATGTGGCATGAGACGAGGCTGCCGAGGGACGCAAGTCTCCACAGGGCACATTCAGTGTGTTGGTCTTCATTCTAAGAGAAATGAGGAGTTGTTGAAAGGGCCCAAATGCCCTATGGTGTTACCCTTAAACTTAAGAGTTAAAGAAATTCAATGTATCCTTGTCCAGTAAACCATAGTTGAAAGTAACCATCCCCCAATGTCTTTGGGACTCATACAAACTTGCTCTCGGGGGCCTGCACAGAATTCATTTATTCATCATGTAGGGACAGGACCTTAACATTCCTCTAGGCTGATTCTTCAGCGTTTTGTCACCAGGACTGCATTTTGTGTGGACAATCCTCTCTTCTCTCTCTCATGTTTGCTAAGATTTTATCTATCAAAGAAACTGCCGTTATTTTCCTATTTTTAAAAAACTTGAGGTCCCCTCACTACTAGCTACATTGTTCCCACAGGATTGCTCTCATCTCCACCGAAAACAAAGAACCTGGGTACTTAGTGGGCCCGGGTCACCTCATCTAGAGAAACACGCTGCTCCTGTCAGGCCTTTGGCGTAGCGGCACCAGCTCGCAGACTCTTGCCCTTTCCCTGCAATCACACGTGGCCCCACGTATCTGGTGATACCTGGGACAGATCCCCATCCTCCCTTCAGTCCCTTCTCTCTCCAGCCTTGTCCAGAAGGCACAGCTGGTGGGGGCCGGTGGGCAGTGAGGAGGGGAAGGGCCACCCAGTGAAGAAGAGCCCATAGTCCAAAGCGAAACAAAAACATCCCATGCGTTTGGCATTTTTGTCTTCTCATCTTTCTCCCCAAGTCTTCTTTTTAATGGGATTTTCTTCAGATTGAAACACACAGCATTAAAGGCAACTTTGAAAAAAGAGTAGAGCTTACACACAATGCCAACACCCTCATCCAATTATTATTTCTGTATTTGTGAATCATTTCCAGGGATATGACCTTATCATTCTTACTTATTACTTTTTATTCCATTTTTATTGTTTTTATGAAAATTACATAAGCAAAATATAGAAAATGTGAAACAGTGAGAATCTCTTTTCCTGTACTTTTACCAATTCTAATCCCTTTGTCAAAGTCAACCACTATTAAGAATCTGATATAAATGTATATGTATGTATATAAATGTGTACATATAAAAACACAAATGCACATATACATATAATACATAGATATATAAATGTATGTATACATTTATAAATACATAAATGTGTGTATACATATTCTAAATACATAAATGTGTATATACATATGTACGTGTATATATAATTGTTAATAGTGGTTGACTTTATATATAGTTTTGTTTGCCTTCTCTCATTTCTTCCTTTTTTTAAATGTCAAAATATACTGAATTTCTTGACCTGCAAGTAGCCTTTTTTTTCTTGCTTAGAGCTCTTTCCACATTCTACATACAGATCGACTCTATTTTTGGACACTTCTGCATTGTTTTCCACATACCCTACTTCTTTTCTTTCTTTTTAAATCATTCCCCTATTGATGGGTGTTTTTGTTGTTTCTGTTTTTTAATTATCACACATAATAGAGTAATGGGAAAAAAAAAAAACCCATACTGTTTTGTATCTCCAGATGACCACACTGTGGTTTTTACATTAATATATAATTTATCCCTGTAAAATCTTGCTTTTGGCTTAATTTTCTGTCTTTAGTGCCTATATCATAAGGGCAACTACAGGGGCACCTGGGTGGCTCAATGGGTTGAATGTCTGCCTTCGGCTCGGGTCATGATGATCCTGCGATCAAGCCCAGAGCCTCAGCTCAGGCTCCATACTCAGCAGGGAGTCTGATTCTCCCTCTCCCTCTGCCCCTCCCCCTGCTCGTGCTCTCTATCTCACATGCTCTCTCTCTCTTACGTGTTAGCCCTCTCTCTCAAATAAATAAATAAAATCTTAAAAAAAAATAAGGGTAACTATATGACCTATGACTTCTCTGCTAGGTTTCCTGCCCCACAACCCCTGGATGATGCTGGCCTGTTCTCACACCTCACGTTGTCATGGCTGACCCCACTCATGATCCTAGGTTTACAGAAACGCTTGGATGAGAACACCATCCCCCAGCTGTCGGTACATGATGCCTCAGACAAAAATGCTAAAAGGTAAAGTCATACTGGGCAAGCCACTGGATTGGTTAGAGATCATGTCCTGCAGGGTTGGTGACCAGAGATTCTGGAGAGTAGCAGGTAGGGCCCATCTTTAGACAACCAAAGAATATCAGCTCTTCCTTGGTATCAAGAGGCCTCACTGTAGTTCATGAACCCCCTGAAATGGTATACATATTTTATACATATGGGCTAGGGACTTTTGTCTGGAGCAAGGGTTCATATCTTTTATCAGATTTGCCTAAGGACCCAGGACCCCAAGAAAGTTAGAAATTATTGCTTCTTGTTCCTTTTGCTTTTTCTTCTGGATCAGGCAGTTATCTGTGTCACTCATCATTAAATTTGGGGTTAAGTCTCTGAATCCTTAAGTCATCACTAACTAGTTGTGTGATTGAGTTTCCTGTACCACCTACCTCACAAGGTAATATGAGGATTAAGTGGGGAGTGGGGAATGAATAAGTGATTTCAAATGTTTTGTTTTCATGTTCCTACCTCTAGCTACTTCATGAGAGACGCCAGGTAGAGAATGGCATTTTCCAAATATGTTCCAGTAAATGGTTGTCCCCTAAGAACTTCCCTGAAAAGAGGATTCTTTGGTCAAGGGAGTTTGAGAAATGTGGCATACTATTGCCAGGTCTCAGAGATTAGATTACAAAGCAAATTAGTGTACTGAGGGCACTAAGAAAACAAAAGCTGGTTCAACTTTGACCCTCTGCTTCTCAGAATTATTCAGTAAAAGAAAAAAAAGTTTTCAGGGAGCACCTACCTCTTGGATCATGCCAGATATTGGTCTGAACCTCACTGCTTACCAGCTATGATGTCGGGCAAGTCACTTACCCTTATAGAGACCGTGCGTCCTTATGCATAAAATAATGGATCATAAAATTGATCCATTGATTGATTTATGTCTATTTACTTTGGGTGCACTGATTCTGCTGTTTTTATTCTATAACTCACCATGTCTGTCTACCAATACTTTTGTCATCACGCCACTTTGGGACATTTATTTGAAAAAATAATGATCCATGCATTCACACCTTTAGAGAGGCTTCTTTCTCTGTGTTCCCCATTAAACAGGCAGAGTTCTGGGGTGCATCTTCCCTAGTCCCTCAGAAGAACTGCTTTGACTTTTGTGAGGATTTGCCGACAAACTGCCAGCCATTACCATCACCACCATGGTCATCAGCCCAATGGCAGAGTCAACATTATCACCACCATCATCTTCAGTATCACTATCGTAATTCTCCATAGTGTTCATCGTTCTATAGTTACAGAGCATTTCCCCATCCATCACCTCCTTTGGCCATCACAAGTAAACAGGGCATATGCTATTTTCCCCATTTTACACATGAAGAGATTGAGGACTAAGAGAAGTAAAATGATGTTATATAGTTATAGCAGAGTTGTATAGCTAATTGAAGGGAGGAGGGCAAGTCTGAAAGCAAGTCTTCTGAACCTGGTAATCATGGCCAGAAATTGATACGGTTGCTAGGTGAGCTGAGGGCAGGCTGCGGGACGCTTGGATTTGTTTAGTCAAAGTAGAACCTACTCTAGAGCTTTTTGTCTCTGTGGATTAGGTTATATGTGGAGGTAAAGCTGGAACAAGGAGAGGTGGCCCCACGGTTTGGCCTGAGTAATATTGCCCACCAGCAATAAAATCCTCTAACACATAGGGGTGTCATGGAGACATTTTTGCTTTATTGACCTAGGGCCCAGACCACCGCCCCCACCTCCTGCAAGTTATCTGGCTCACGCTGATGGGCGTGGCACGGGGCAGTTTTATAACTCAGGAACGAAGAAGCAGCCTGGGGTTGGGAGGGCAGGGGCGGAAGTGTAGGACGGGAAGATTCTCATGGTGTTCGCTCCTGTCCGGCTGTAGGCTGGGCATGAGTGTCCATGGCTGCAGGAGGAGGGACTAGAAAGGGCTAGAACTGCCCGCCATGAGAGACCTGGTGGCAGAAGATGAGAACCAGAGGCTGCTAGAGCTGTTCGAGAACATGCACGAGCTGTGCTGCTCTCAGGCCCTGGGCACGAGGGGTGGCCCGCCATGCTCCTGCTCTGTGCTGAGTGGAGGCTTCAGGGAGTCCTGGAGTCTCTTGGCATGGTCCTTGATGTTCTCATCATGGGCAGTGATAATTGCTTTCCAGACAGTGGAACCAAACTAGGTGTAGCAGGAGCCAGGAAGTAAAAGGGCAGATGCCAATATGGTGATTGCCACTGACAGACTGGATGGTGGATACATGGGAAGCATCCAGGGCCAGATTAAGACAATGATTATTTTCCAGTTACCGGCTCCGGTATCAACATAATACAAAATAAAAAAGAAGGATAAGTGAGTCGACAAAATTCTCAATTCCTGTCATGATAACTTCTTTAATGCTTTCTTGAAATATTGTTTTTCATTTTTTTTCCCCAAAGAAATGTTTTTGGTGTTCCTGTTTTGCGGATGTAACATAAACAGCCTGGCATCATTAGCGCAGACTGGCAAAATAAGGGCACGCTTTTAATTAGGTGATCCAACATTGGGGCACGCTTTGGGGGACTTTGAAATAAATGGAGGCACTTTTTGGAGGTCAGAGTTTTGGGTTTTACGAATCTTAATTTATATAAAAAGAAAGGGTGACATTATTTAAAGTCTTAGGTTATTTCCCCAATTAACTGTGTTTCAGGGTAATGAAATAGTCCATGAGGGAAAGTTATCTTTTTTACTTATTTATTTTTTAAGTAGGCTCCACACCTAGCGTGGAGCCCAACACGGGGCTTGAACTCACAGCCCTGGAATCAAGACCTGAGCTGAGATTAAGAGTCGGATGCTTAACAGATTGAGCCACCCAGGTGCCCTGAGAGGTTTTTGTTTTTAATAGAAAAATTCAAGCTACTAAATACAGAAAGAATGTTAGAATTAGAAATCCCCATTTTGCCAGTCCTAATGGAAGTGGATCTAGGCAATGGTCATCAGTGATGGGGAATGAATGGCAGTGAATGAGTCAGGCTGATACACCTTAACTCACTGACACCTTGAACATTACTAATAACAGGACACCAGATGTCTTCTGATGTTATGCAAAAGAAATACACTGCATCACCTATTAAGTATTTTTGCCAGCTGACCAGAATTCTGAGTTTCACTACGTCTCCGGATCCAGCTAGGAGTTTAATAGAAAATCCAGGGCACAGAGGGTTATGTTAGACAACACGATAGGGATACAATCAGTCAAATCCAGAATGTGGGAAATTCTATGGAATAAATGATGCAGTTTCTTCAACAAACAAATGGCAGAAAATGCAGAGAAGGGGAAGCTATTACAGGTTAAAATGAGACACAAGAAGCCTATAAGATTTGTCATTTAAATGCAATGTGTGGACCTCATTTGGATCTTGACTTGGGCAAACGAATCATAAAAACATGTTTTTGACATAATTAGAGAAATTCAAATACACACCAGGTATTAAATGCCATCAAGGAATTTTTTTATTAAATATGTAATTAATATGTTACATTAATATATGCCAATTAATAGTTTTTAATAATTAATAGTCATTAACGTATAAATATTGTATGTCACTGTAGTTTTTTTAAAAGGCCTTGTCTGGAAGAGATACATACTGAAGCATTTGTAGATGAAATATGTCTGGGATTGACTTGAGATACTCTACGCAAAGAGAGTTCACTGGCTCAGTTTTCCTCTTTTGAAGGCTCTGCCTCCTTTGGGAAGAAGAAGTCTCAAGACATGGGATTGAAAAAGCTTCAGTGCTTCGAGTGATGATGAGATTTCAAAGAACAAGGGCTCTCTTCGATATATTTCTGGGCTGCATCTTCTCTGCCTCGGCCGTGCTAGGCCCAGTAAGTGGCTGGCTTCAGGAGGTTTGGGGGACTCCAGGCTTTAGAGGTTAGCACGTCCAAGTCCATGCCTGGAGCTGGGGATTGTTTGTCTCTCAGCTACACTCAGAAGATGAAGCCCTTTTGGAGGTAGTAGAGCTAGTACTAGTTAGGAGGGTGAGCTCTGCAGCTATTGCTTGGGTTCAAACCTTGGCCACTTAATTGCTGGGTGACTTTGGGCAATTTGTTTACCTGAGCTTCTTCGAGGAACCCCATGACACACTTAGTGGTAGACCTCATGGAGACCCTCATGTACAAAATGGAGAGCATGACATTACCTGCCTCTCAGAGTGAATTTAAATGAGATAAATATATAATGCTCCTAGAACATATCCTGACTCAGTACAAGCTAGCTGCTTTGAGAAGTGGCTGAGCAGCTCTGGGAATGTAGGTGGCAGGAACTAGCGGTCTCCTCCATGTACCATAGTTAAGATGAATCAATTTGATTTCCTGTCCTCCAGGTCCTCAGCCCAAGAATCTGACCGCAGAGAGTAAGTCTCATTGTCCCAGCTGGGGTCACATGCTCACCAGTTGGCCTACAGAGGGTAGGGTACTTTGACCATGCAGCCTAGACATGGGGCAGACGCAAGTCTCTCCAGAAGAAAACTGGAACACTGAGTAATCCAAATTCCTGCTTCCTTCTAGATGCTGATTATACCAAAGATCCTGGAATATTCTGAAGCACCGTCAGGGAATATTGCCTATGGGGTGGGACTCTGCTTTGCCCTCTTTTTCACGGAGTGCTTGAAGTCTGTGAGTTTGTGCTCATGCTGGGTCTTAAACCAGCGCACAGGCATCAGGTTTCGTTCTGCTGTTTTCTCCTTTGCCTTTGAGAAGCTAATGCAATTTAAGTCTCTAACACACATCACCACTGGAGAGGTAGGTGCCTGGGACTATATTGGAGGCCACACTTGCTTAGCTTTCCTCCAGACATCCCTACCCTGGGGGCTGAGGGAGGGAGGAAAGGGAGTTAGGAGAGAAAGGAAATAATTCTTAGGGTGTGTGTGGATAATCATTAACAGTTGCCTCTGAGACCATAAGAGCAGGTCAACAGTAACTAAGGGAGATGCCACTTGCATTCAGAGGCTTTGGACAAGATTGATTCATTCATTCAGCACATACTTACTGAGGCCTACTCTGAGCCAGACCCTGCGGTAGGCCCTGGGGGATATAGCCGTGAACAAAAAGACACAAACCCTCAGTAGAAGCACCTTGGAAAGGGCATCCCCTCAGTCAGCCTGGGGAGGAGGGTATGGATGGATGGGATAGCTCAGGGAAGTCAAGGGAAAAGCAATCGTAGATCACCTCTCTGAGGGTTAATTCTTATCTGCAAAAGAGGAGTCCTTAGAGCTGCTTGGTGATTGTTCTTGGGGTATCAGTTCCCTGCTCTTGCTCCTCCTGCAACATAACACAAACAGACAAATGTTGACAGAGATTGGAAAAAGATGCTCCAACTTATGACCCAGGGTCATGGGAGTATTGGAATTTTGTACATTTAATTTCACGTTCCCTATTCTTCTATTGCTTACCAGTTGCCTTGAGGAGCATGAATGACTTTTATACTGAAACAGACATTTAAATTTTTGGAAAAGGCAGCACTGCTCTGACCCCTTACCCTCAAGCTAGACCCCTTAGTGATCTGGCATCAGCAGCTGTCCAACCTTGCCTCCTCCCATCTCCCCTCCTCCAGCCCTAGGTTGGCTTCGTCCCTTCAGCCAGGCTAGGCTAACCTTCAGTCACCAGGCCTTTCCACCTCCTGGCAATGTTGCTCGCATCACTCCCATGCTCTGCCCTTTTATAATCCCATTCTTCCTTCATGGATGTCCTCTCCTTCATGACAATATCGCCAAACCCCACCGTCCACTCCCAGTCCCCACCAAGCGCAAATCTGGCTGTCCCACTAACATGAGCCCCCTTCAAAGACACAAATCCTTTCAGATTCACCACTCTATCCCTCAAAATGCCGACATTTGAATTACACAGGACAGATGGCTGAAAAAACGTCTGCTAAATTAAGCACTTCCATCAAGTGGAAGCTTTCTCTAAATTCAACTGGTAGCCAACATAAGATATTTGTTATCATCATTACCCTTATTCTTCACCATTTTATTAGTCCTGTAACCTGAGGCAACTTGTTCAGTCTCTCTGAAGCTGTGGAATAATAAGACCAGCCTTACAGGATTGTTGTCTCATAGGATTAAATGAGTTAGTACATATAAAACACATAGAAAAGGGACAGTGGTTCAGAAGTGTTAAATTGTATTGCTGATTTCTCTTAGGCCTTGAGCATGGGGACTCCCTGTCATCCTGCCTTTGACTGAAGTTGAGATCTGTGGCAGCCCTTCCCCCTGTTTATCTTAGGAGAGTCATCATAGTAATTATTAACTTCCACTGAGCTGGACATTGTCCCCAAGACTTCACCTCGTTAGCTCAGTCAGTCTTCTGACAACCCTCTTATGAGGTAGTTTCTGTTATTGTTCCTGTGGTCACAGAGGTAGAAACTGAGGCATGGAAGGAGTAGGAACCGTATACAAGGTCATGGGATTGGAAAGCAGCAGAGCCTGGCTGCAGGGTCCAGGCTCTGAACCAGTGCACTTACCTGCCTTGCCAAAGAGACTTTCTGCACTGAGGCCTGCCCTGGTTCCTTTTCCTGTGTCTCTGTCCTGAGCCCCTGCTGCGTGCAAGGCCAATTTCCCCCAAACAGCCTCCTGAACATAAGACAGAATGGCCCACTTGGAAGTAGCTGCTCACATGAGGAGTCCTATTGCCTCCATAAATTTTATTTTTAAAATTAATTAAAAAAACACCTGCATATGTTCTCGGAAACAAAATAAAGTAGAATAGATGACTCCCCAGACCCCGTCACTTCCCTAATGCCTGGAGGTGACCACCGCTATCACTTTGGCTTGTGTTCTTCTAGACTTTTTAAAGTATGTTTAGGTACACATGCAAGTTACCCATAGAAAACATATTGTATCTTGCGCCTGTGTTTTTACATAGATGATACTACATTTTAGTTTTCTGCAGATCTTCCTTGTTCCTTTTCAAGGACACTTACTTATAATTGTAGCATTTCCTTCCCCCCTCCCATTTCTACTGAGATATAATTAACAGATAATGTTGTATTAGTCCAAGGTATACAAGGTAATGATTTAATCTGTGTTGCAAAATAATCACTACCAAGAGTTTAGTTACCATTCATCACCTTACAGAGTTATAATTTTTTGCCTGCAATGAGAACTTTTAAGATCTACTGTCTTAGGAACTTAAAGATACACAATACAATATTAACTATGGTCACAATACTTACTTATCTTATAGCTAAACATTTTTACCTTTTGACCACCTTTATCCATGTCCCCCCACCCACCTTAGAGCATTTTCAGTGTGGCAAAATTAAGTGTTTTATATGCGTTATCTCATCAATGCTATGGAATAGGTTGTATTATTATCCCCACTTTACTGATAAAGGCAACCAAGGCACAGAGATTCTACAGCTAGTACATGACCGGTCTGGGACATGAACTCTGACAGGTTGCTCCAGGACCCAATATTATCTAATACTCCTTGGGTGGATGCTTTAACCTTTCCCTACCAATGGACATTTAGAATGTTTCCAGGGTTTTGCTGCTAATAAGCACAGCTGCAATAAATGTCCTTGTATGTGCTTCCTCTCGTGTGTGTGAATGTTTCTCAACAGAGAAATGAAATAGCCAAGTCATGGGGTTTGTGCTATTGTTAACTTTTAAGGATACTGTTCAACTCCCTTCTGAAGTGGCTGTACCAAGCTAGGATCCCTCATACACTTCAGATTTTTGTAAAGATTCAGCCTGGGGCCCATCCTGGGAACTAGAAGGAGATTAGTTTAAAGTGGAAAGGAAATCACTTCTTAAGGCATTCAGACTGGTCATTCTAAAAGACATTCATGATTTGAATATTTCTTGATTTGCAGCGTCAGCTTTTATGTAACATGGAAATGGGCAGTATGTGTTAGGGAGCAGGGCAGTGGACAGAAGAGTCTATAGCAAGATAGAAAAAGAAGGATAAAAAGATTTAGCTCCTGCCTAAAAAATTTCAGCCACTAATGGTAGTAGTAATAGTAGAATGAATAGGATAGAATAAGGTAGGAGACTAGAAGTAACTCTCTGGGGAATCTGGATATGAGAAGTAGTAGCAATAGTACAGTAAAATATAACTTTTATTGAGCACAGCCCGTGTGCAGATACTTTATATTTCATTGACATCCTCACAACAACCATATAAAGTGGGTATAATTATTCCAGCTTCACAGGTGAAGAAGCGGAGGCTCAGAGTGGCATAGTAATGGGCCCAGGGTCACAGAGATTAAGAGGAGAGCTTGGTATTTTTGTCTCTACCACCGTGCCTCCCAAGCCTTCACATCCCCGGCACGTGTAGCCCCTTCTAGGTACCTGAAGAGGTGATACCTGTGGGGCTTTGCTGTCTTACAGGCCATCAGCTTCTTCGCCAGTGATGTAAACTACCTATTTGAAGGGATGTACTACGGCCCCCTGATCTGGATCATCTGTTCATTGCTGATTGCCTGCACTGTCACCTCCTACCTCATTCTTGGACCCACTGTGCTCTCCACCACTCTTTGCTACCTCCTGATTTTACCAGTGGAGGTAATGTCTTTCTTTGCCACCCGTTGGATGTTGGATATTCCCCACAACTCCCAGGGCTCTGGAATCTGGGGTACTTCTGAGTGGAAATATTGACTCCTGTTGACTGTTGATTCTACTGTGGTTAAGTTTCAGCTTCCATTTCTGCCTCAAGCTATTCTCTGGCCACAACATTGGCCAAAGAAATAAGAGGTGAATATGATGTGCGAAAGTCCATCTCATAGATTTCCGTGAGGGACCCTCTGCTTCACAGACTTTCATTAGTAGATGTCCTCTATGTAAGGTTTTTGTTCCTTCTCTTCTACCCAGAATGTGCTAATGTAATAGCCCAGATAGCATTTAACATTTGGCTGAGCACAGTATAAGGGGGGAAGGGAAGCAAATTTGCTGACAAAGATTCAGGTGAAATAAAATTGGGCAAAACAGGAAGTGACTCTTGGATTATGTGTGCTCTGAATTATTGAAATCAAGGGTTTTCCTCCCTCAGCACAGGTATTCTGATCAAAAGGTGATTGTAACTGTTGGTGGGATTAGGGTTCCCAAAGGCAGAGGAGTCATATTTCTGTTTAGCTAGCCTGGCTTGGGACACAGGAGAGAAACACCCCCAGGATGTATGAGACAGGTGCTCTAAGGCATGATGGAGAGGTTTCTGTTGGAAAGTCTTCAGCAGGACCCTAGAATTTAGAATCACAATGGATTCCAACAGGGCAGGATTAAATCCAGGTATTCAGTCCACATCTGCATTTTACCTTTGAACATACTCCTAGTTGCCATACTTATGCCTGGGTGAACTCTCCTGCCCTTGTCAAAAGAAGCTGTTGCTGCATCCTGATTGCAGGTGTTCCTGATCAAAAGGATTGTTAAGATATACAAACACACCTCTGAGATCAGTGACCAGCGCATCCGTGTGACCAGTGAAGTTCTCACCTGCATTAAGCTGATTAAAATGTATGCATGGGAGAAACCATTTGAAAAAATAATTAAAGGTACAGAAAATCTGGTTTTCTGCTCAGCGCCTTGGGATGTCACGGTGGGCCAAGCCTCTCACTCACCCTTTGGGTTGTTCTTTCATGCTCTGGGAGTTGTTTGGTGCTCTTTGGAGAATATTCTTAGGGTTAATTTCAGTGCCTTTGCTTTTTATCTGTCAGACCTCAGAAGAAAGGAAAAGAAACTATTGGAAAAGTCTGGGATCATCCAGAGCCTGACCACTGCCTCCGTGTTTATAGCCCCCACATTGACCACAACGGTGATGTTCCTCATCCACACAGCTTTACAACGGAAACTCACGGTTTCAGGGGTAAGTGCTTGGGGTGCTTTGTTTTCCCCTCATATTGATAGGGAGTTTTTCTTTTGTGTGTTTTCCTAGATCATGTCCCTCAAAGATCTGAAGGTTTTGCAAATGGATAATAGATGTTGATTTTGATTTTCCAGACTTTTAGGATGCTCAAACTTTCTTCCATCTCAATCTGTCTGAAAAACTGACATCCCTTGTATAGCAACTATGGGAGGGAGGGATGACAAAGTTATCTGGGGATACAGGGGAGGTGAAATGTGTAGTTAAAACCCTGATGATTCTGATACATGCCTTGAGGTTGAGAATCCTAAATTAAGGAGTTTGTTCGAACCCAAAATAGGGCCCTGAAAATACACCTTAAATAAAAAGCTAGAGCTTCTTTTGTCTTCTCTTTGTGGTCTGACCCTGGCCCAGCAAAGCTGCAGCTGCCTTTTAGGGGTAGAATCCCAGTTTTCTGAGGAGAAAAGCCAGGGGGCTGCTTTGGGAGAAGTTGGAATCCAGATAGGGCTTGGGAAAGGACACTGCACCCAAAGCAAGAGGGGGGCGGGGAGCATTGGAGAGCCTGCCAAGGGTTTGTTTGTGTTCCATACAGCAGGCACTTCTACTTGATCCAGGCACGCACCAGAGAAGCCCCCTGAAGGCTTGAGGGTGGACGCAGGGGCTTTTATAGGAGAGACTCTCAGCAGGAGTTCAGGGTCACACGACACTCACACAGTGAAGGATGAAGAAGGGAGTGGAGGTGGGGTGTGGATTGGAAAGTCCCCAAGGTACTTTAGGTCACATTCTGAGATCCTGAGAGCCGTAGGTGGTCTGCTGCAGTCAGGAAAAGTCTCCAGGAGAGAGTGAGGCATGGATTAGGCTTGAAGTCCAGGGACATTTGGAATATTAGAAAAGAGTAGAACATCTAAGGCAAGGAAAACTGAATACGATCATAACAGCAATAAGAGTATCAAGCTCTGTTAGCAGTAAACAAGCTCTCTCATATGTACTTTCTCAGTGTTTCCCTGGACTTTATTCCTGTACCCACTTGATGATTTTGACACTATGCAAGTGGGAAAACTCAGCTTGTTGAGGGAGGGGCCCTGGCCAAAGTTGCAGAATCTCCCAGTCGCTAAGCTACAACAGGAGACAGGCCTACAGACATGAAGACATTAAGACGATTGCTCTTTCCCCACTCTTTCCAGTCTCCCCAAAATACTGGCTCTGTCCCTGCCACGGGACAGACCAGCCTATTGGAAGCTGCAGGGTCTGGCTCTGTGGGATAGGGGGCCTCAAGGGATGGCCCTCACCATCTCCTCCTCTCTTTGCCCAGGCCTTCACTGTGGTGGCCACCTTGATTCCCATGCGGCTGTGTGTGTTCTTTGTGCCCTTTGCAGTAAAGGGCCTCACGATTTCCAAGTCTGCGGCAGAGAGGTTTAAGGTAAGTGGTCAGAGGACTGTTTACATGGCTCTCTGTTTGGGTGTTCATTTGCCTTCAGCCACCGAGATGTTCCTCCTGAAGGTGACCCCAGGGCAAGGCAGATTGGCTAACTCAGTGACGTCCTGTACCCAGGCTGGGGTGGGGGCTGGGAAGACAGATTAATCAGGCCCTGGGGAGGTCTTAGGATAGTCTATACAAACCAGGTCTCAGACAGGAGGTCTACAGACCCTGTCCAGGTTTGTATAGGGTTACCATGATGGTTTTGCTTAAAAAAAAAAAAAATCATATTTGTTGCTTGCATTTAAAAACCTGGAAATTCTACATAAAAATCAGATTTCTGGATTTTTCTGAATAATCAGAAGATCTAGGAATATCAGACCCACATTTTGCTGTGGCTACAAACAGCTGGAGCTGAGGGGATAGTTGCCCTGTTAGATGAGGCAGCGAGATCCAGTTTGCTGCAGACCACCACTGAACATCCACTACCTAGAGATGAAACCACTGTCCAAAATGTCAAGAAGTATCTTTCTAGATCTCTTTCTAAGCAAATCTCCAGGGAGAGACGTGTGCCTCTAATTTGACAGCAGTGGGATCATACTTCCTACCCCCCTCTTTTAATGCTAGCACTCACACACGTTTCCCCGTCAGGGAGGAGGAGACACAAAGAGGAGTGACCGGCTCATGGTCACACGTTGAAATGTATGGCCCCCAACAGTTTCCCACCAGGTGCTACATGGACAGACCTTTTTACTTTGAATAGTTATAAATGAAATTTAATTAGAAAAGTGGCACATCTATCTGATGATTCCACAGTGTTGTCACCCATGTAAAATGAAACAGGAAAGAACAGAGTGGGCAGTATGCTGATATCAAAGAGTGGCCCAGTGGTCCAAAAGTTGGAAAACCCTGATCTAGAATTCCCACCAGCAGAACCTGGCTCCTTCTGAACTAGTGGCGGTTCTTCTGGCTTTTACTGTTTATTAGGAGTTTATAAACCAGACTGATTGGCAGGCCAGCAAAATGGTCACACATTCCTATTAAACTAAAGAACTGAATTCCTCCTTCCTCCTTTCTCTTTGTGCAGAAATTTTTCCTCCAGGAGAGCCCTGTTTTGTATGTCCAGGCACTGAAAGATCACAGCAAAGCAGTGGTTTTGGAGGAGGCCACCTTGTCATGGCAACAGACCTGCCCTGGGACTGTCAATGGGGCCGTGGAGCTGGAGAAGAATGGGCATGCTCCCAAGGGGATGGCCAGGGCTCAGCCAGCTCCAGGAGCCCTTGGGCCAGAGGACACAAGGGACAGCCTAGCCCCAGAGTTGCACAAGTTAAACCTGGTGGTGTCAAAGGTAACATTATCCAGGCCATGCTGGCAGGCTGACTGCCAGACTTTCGGGGCCCAAGGCTCAAGCTTCCTACACTTCACCATTTCCTTGGCTAAAAACTGCCGTCTCTAAATCCCTCTTTTAAATACAAATTGTTCACAGAGGGCAAGCACAGGAAATCTTTCATACTTCAGTGAGAATCAACTGATCATCCGGAATTTTTTTTTTTTTTTTTTTTGGAGTAACAAGACCCAGACTAGTATGCTATATGCTGCGAGAGAAGGGGAAGGAGACTAACATTTATTAAGTTGCTAGTATGTGCCAATTTGGTTGTTCTGTGAACTCACTTCATCTGGCTTCTTCTCTGACTAACGTTTGCAAGGGCAAGCTTCCCTTCTTGTCCAAATTTCACCTCTGAACTTTCAAGTCAAACTTGATTGCATTCCTCCCCTCCCACCAATGCAGTCCATTGGTGACGTTTGTCAGCTCTCTCCTGAATCCAGCCGCCTCTCACCAACCATCCCCCCAAACCGCTGCCCTAGCCCCAGCCACCATTGTGCTGTTCCAGCTCCTCTAGGAGCCTCCTCATCAGTCCTTCTGTTTCCACTTTTGCCTTCTTACCATCCATTACCATGCGGTAGACAGAGGGCTCTTTCTAAACCATAAACCAATTCAAGTCACCCTCTTGCTTGAACCCCTTCAGGGACCTCCTGCTGCACTTAAGATACAGCCCAGGTATCCCCCAAGCACCCTGCCCACAGCTCTTACTCCTTCCCTCCACACCAGCTACACTAGCCCTCTTGTAGCACTTTGGCAGCCAACCCGCTTGCTCCCACAGCCTGGAACGACCAGATCTTCCTGTGTCTGGCTCTTTCTTGTCATTCAGGTCTCAGCTGCAATGACAACTGCTTTAAGAAGCCTTTGCTGGCCAACCCATCTAAAATTGCTTTGGTTCATGGTAGCCAATTCATTTTACTTAAATCATTTATCATCATCTGATATTATTTATTTATTTCATGGTTTATGTCTCCTCACTAAAATGTAGCATGAGAATTCTTTTCTTCAGTACTTGGTACGGTGGGAGAAACTCAAACACTATTTGAGGGAGGTGTGAATGCATAAATGAGTGAACGTATGCTTGAATTCTGTGAGGCTGGCTTCACTGTCCCCATTTTACACATGAAGAAACCGAGGCACGGAGAGGCTAAGTGACTTGCCCAGGATCATAGGGTAGAATAGGTGCAGATCTGGAATTCGGGTTTCTTGCCCAACAATACCACCTATCCATGAATTCCTCTCTACCGCCTCCGTGTAACTTCCTTCCTTGGTGGCAATGAGCTTTGCTAGTCTGAGGGGCCTTGGGGTGGGTGTGGTTATTTGTTTTCTGTTTGTCCTTTTGTGTTCAAACAACAAACCCACCCTGAGTGAGGAGGAGGGTTTGTGCTGTCCCAATGCCACTCTGTCCTCCTTGGCTTTGCAGGGGACCATGTTGGGGGTCTGTGGCAACACCGGAAGCGGCAAAAGCAGCCTGCTGTCCGCCATCCTGGGGGAGGTAAGTGACTTGTGACCGCATGCATGCGCACCCATGGGCGGTCCAGGGACTCCCAAGCTTGAGTTCCCCCGGTCAGCCACACCATCGCTTTCTTGCTCAATGGGGTCTGACCCAATACACTTTTTATAAATTGAGAGCAGTTGGGCATGCATCGAGGGGGAGGTGTGTTATAAATATATCTCCTTCTCATCCTCCAGCCAGGAGTGAGACATCTTAGATCCCCTGGAGGTCTGCCTTCACCTGTTCTCTGTGCTCTCCTCACCCTGTTTGTAATCAACCAGCTCTCAGGGTGATGATACAGTGTGTCTCAACTTTTAATGTGATGATAAAAATCATTTCATGAAACCCCAACTCAGAATGGGACATGTGTCCCTTGTGAGACAGCATCAGGAGTGCGATGTGGCGGGAGAAAGGAGGAGGAAGGAAGGAGGGTTGGGGGATAGGAGGCCTTCCCAAGTGGGATGGGACAGTCTTACTCGCACTCCAGCTGTAGAATTTACATGTCTGCCGGGTGCCCCTGCCCTTGAGATCTGAACTGTTCAATTCCACTGTCGGTGGATATTCTTGAGGTCTGCTTGGTCTGTAGCAGGCAGACATGTGGCTCAGCCCACCCTTTCTCTAGTTTCCAAAAAGCCCCAACTTGTTCCCCCCAAACAACTGAGGTCATATTGCACAACTTTCACTGAACAACACCTTACAACAGCCACAACACCTGGTGTGCATTTATGGCCACCTCCCCCAGGGGGTTCTCACCAGCACTTCCCCACTCAGCCCCAGCCTTTCCCAGTCCTGGGCTTCTCTCTCTGCCCCCTCCTTTCTCTGCCCATCATCCCTCCCTCCCACGTTGTTGGGAGAACAAGAAGGTTCTTCCTTTATCCAGCTCCTCCCTCAACTCCTTCTCCCAAATATTATAGCCAAACTTATCATCTCCTTGGAATGTAGTCGTATTGTCCATAGAACTCTCTCCCGACAGCTCACTTCTTCATGCTCCACATATGATGGCCTTGCCCCAACATCTTGGCAATGGGGAAGATAAGATTCAACTTTTAAAAAAATAGTAAACATAATTTGAATAGTACTTACATGCCAGGCCTGGTGCTAAGAGCGTCCCATTTTTTTTCCTTCAACCTGAAAACAACCACATGAGGAAGGCACAGACATTATGGCCAGTTTATGGGTGAGCAGATGAGGTTCAGAGAGGTGTCTTGCCCAAGGTCACATGGCAGGCGAAGGGGGAACCAGGGTTGAAACCCAGGTCCACATGGTGTCAGAGCTTTGCTTTTCCCCCTAGCAGCATTTCCTGGTAGCCTCCATCCAAGGCCACCTTTGCTTGTGACTAGTAGTTTCTCAGTTTCCTCTTGAAATAAACCAGTCACTGTCCATCTAATAAAGGAAAAACAAAAAGATGTCATTTTAAGGTTTTGTTCTTGTTAATTAAAGCCTGCCTCCAAATCAGGAGTAGGAACATAGAATCATAAAGAGGGAGGGGCACAGGATGATGAGGTCTAATGCTGGGGTGGTAGGGACGGGGGTTATGGCCTTTTTTTTAAATTGTGTGATAAATTTAAAATTTATCAAACAGAAAAGTGAGAAGACACTAAAGAGCCTTATACCTACCTCTAGATTCAACAGTTGATAGCATCTGCATTTTTGCCACATCTATGTAGAAACAAATTTCGTAGAACTATTTTTTAAAAGATTTTATTTATTTATTTGAGAGAGAGAGAGAGCGAGCCCACAGGGAGAGAGGGAGAAGCAGGCTCCCAGCTTGATCCTAGGTCCCTAGGATCATGACCTAAGCCGAAGGCAGACACAACCATCTGAGCCACGCAGGTGCCTTTGTAAAACTATTTTAAATTACAGAGGTTATGAGACTTTCCCACTTACTATTTCATCATGATGTCCCCCAAATAAGAACATTTTCCCATCTGTGCACAATGACATTATCACACCTAAAAACATTGGTAATAAATCTGTTGATATTCAGGGGTAGTCAGAGATGACCTGGAACTTTCTGTCTCACCGTGAAGAGCATGGACGCACCACTTGCTAGAGAATGGGGCTGGGGAAATAACAGAAAAAAAAGTATGGGGTTTCTTCAGTGCAGACCTTGGATTCAAGTCATAGCAGGAACTGGACTGGCTTAGCTCTGGCTGCTGCCCCATGTTCCCAGGACCTTCCCTCAGACTCACTGGTGGGCCTGGCAGGACCATGTTAAAAGTGCCATTTACATAAGAGAGCCCCCAGGAACCTGGAGGGCAGTGGGGCCTTGGGCCCTGCAGCTGCTGAGCCAGGCAGGGTCCTCCCCTGTTCTGCCTGGTCCTGAGGCTGGACTCACTCTGCTGCAGATGCACTTGCTGGAGGGCTCGGTGGGGGTGCACGGAAGCCTGGCTTATGTCCCCCAGCAGGCCTGGATCATCGGGGGTAGCATCAGGGATAACATCCTCATGGGAGATCAGTATGACAAGGCCTGGTAAGTTTCTGGGAGGGTCCAGGAGGGACACAGGTGCATGGGGCTGGTTGGGGGAGGGATCCCCTGCGGCTAATAGTAATTGGACAGCTGCTAACCCTTGCTGTGAGCTCACTTATATGCATCAACGTATGTCCTCCACACTGTCAAAGAGAGATTATTATCATATCCATTTTCTAGATGAGTCATCTGGGGCCCCAAGAGGTTAAATAATTTGCCTAGAGTCACAGAGCTTGGAGGATATGCTAGAATCACGATTCGAACCCAGTTGTTATCAGAAACTTCATGTGTAGCTGTTATACTCTGTGAGTCAAAATAACCCTCCCCCTCTAAAAACATTACTTTAAAACTTCGTTTGTATTAATTAATTCCCCACCTCTAAGTCAAAAGGGTGATGAGGTCATGTGATGTAGAAGAAAACAGTTTGGATTCATGGTCTGGTGGGCCGCCCACCACCATCCTTGCCCTTCGTGGCCTCTCCCTCCCAGAGTCCAAGGCTAACCTGCTTGAGACACGCGCTTGGAAGTCTGTTCAATGGTTCAAAGCTTCTCTGAATGCTACAGTTGTGCTTCCAAGTCTGGTGGACCCTGGCCTCCTTTCACTGTTTGCTTGATGTTGCAATCTGCCCCCAGTAGCTACACTGAGGGGCATGTAGGGGTGTGAGATCTCCAGCTGGCTGTCCTGTGGGCTCCGCAACGTCAGGTGCAACACCAGCTCAGGGGCACCCTGCTCGCCCAACCCCCATCTTGCCTGCTTCTCTTCCCAAGTTGCCCAACTCAGTTTAATGGCATCACTGAGCTGGGTATCCCAAGGAGCCTGATGCCTCCTCCTCTGATACTTCACGTCTAATTGGTCACCCACCTTGGACAACTCTATCCCCTAAATAGGTCTTGTCTTTCTTCTTCTCCATCTCCACTGCCAGTCCTTGCCTGTGATCTCTTGCTTGAACTGTTCCCACTGCCCCTGCCTTTGGCTCCCTGTCTCCAGTCTTCTCCTGCTCTGCCCCTGCATCTTGGGTCCCGCCTCTAGGGTAGTCATCCCAAAACATAGCTCTCACCGTCATTGCTCTGCTTTCACATTGATAGAACTCATTGGGCAGTTTGGAAGTATTTGGTCAAAAATAAAAATGCCCCAATTGTTAGACTTAGCACTGCTAGGTAATGAATGCATAGATGGTATCACCCATGGGCACAAAGGCCCATCTACAAGAGTGTTCACACTACACATTGTTCATAGTAGCAAAAGACTAGAAACAACCCCAATGTCCATCACAGGGACACTGGTTAAATAGTTTATGGTGCAGCCATATAACAAAATATTATGGTGCCATTAAAATAGTACAAACCTATATATGCTACACACAGACATATGCAACCACGTTATTTCTGAATGAATACGTAGGAAACTGTAATAGTGGCTGCTTCCATGGAAAGCAACTTAGAGTCAAAGACAAGAGAGACTTGCTTTTCCCTGTCTTTTTGTTGTTGTTCTGTTCAAATATTTACTAAGTGCGTGTATTAGACGGAAAGAAATGAAGGGAAGAAGGAAATGCAAAAAGCCTCCCGTGCTTTACTGTTAAACTCAGGATCAAGTCCAAATTTCTTAGCATAGAATGCAAGACCTACCCCTTCCCAGCTTGGGAAGGCTGGAGGGTCTGTGGCTGGGCCAAGTTGTCCCTTTAGCAATCTGTCCTTCACAGGTATCTCCAGGTGCTCCACTGCTGCTCCCTGAACAGTGACCTGGAAATTCTGCCCTTCGGAGACATGACCGAGGTGAGTGGGAGGCGAGCATCCCCCATCTCCATTGTGATGGTGCCTTTGTAATGGTTTTCTGGGATCCTCAGGCTGCCTCCCTGGGTAGGTAGAGGGGGGACTCCGGCAGTTTCCCCGAAGCAGCCCATGGCCCTGCAGCTGCTGCCTCAAAGCCTTCTCCCCCCAGGAAGGAAACTGGGGTTCATCTTACAGTGAGAGTTGGCAAAGAGCCTACCTTACCCCACAAGGATGGGGAGCCGACCTCGAACTCCTCCTTTTGGAGCAAGAGGAGTGGAGACCCAATGAAAATGAGAAACCTCCCATCCCTCCCCATTTCCTCCCCTCTCCCACCTCCCACCCTGCCCTCTCTGGCCAGCTCTTCTTTTGCCAGTGGGAACAGCCACCATGGCTTCCCAGGGGCAACGCTAGTCACACTTTCTTGACAATTCATCATCTTTCACACCTGTAGACACCTTTAATCTACACAAGACCTTTCTAAGATAAAAGCAATATTGTTGTATTATCTGTTGTCTCAGTCTGCTGAGCACTTACCAGATGCAAAAGACTACTGTAGCAACTTGAATGCATTGTCTTAGGTGAGCCTCAGGTAATTCTAGGAGGTCGGTGCTCTTATTATCCTTCTTTTAAAGGTGGGTCTGTAAACCTTTGACGGCAGAGTGCTCAGTTGTCTTGTTCAGGGTTATCTCTTCAGTAGAAAGAAGATGGTCTGGTCTGTAGAATGGCATCAGTGAATATGGACCTCATCAAGCTTGAGGTTTAGATGAGTTGATACATACAAAGTGGGGTGAACATGCTCAGCTGGAGTGGGTGTTAGCTTATCATGTGAGCACAGTAGGCACCTAGTAAGCACCTGCTGAGTGAGGACTGAATGTGAAATTAAGCCTTGGCTCCAGGCAAAGCAGCCTGTCCAAGGGCACACGGTGCTGAACCAGAGGCAGGGTAGTGACTAGAGGTCTCCCTGCTGCTCTTTAGACTCTGCTGCTTTTCTATAGAGACCACAAGAGTTCATGGTAGAGCAGGGACTGGGACTTAGCCCCTGGCGCCCTTATCCTCAGGGCTGACTGAGGGAGAGTCCAGCCAGCAGGTGCCTGGCATGATAGTCTGCACATGCTGTTCAGTAATTCTGGTTGCTTGTTACTGACTCTTAGTATCTCCTGACATAAGGCGTTGTGTAAAGTGTCCTTCCCATGACAGCAACGATAGAGCCCCTTCTGGCCAATGTAGCCTTGTCCTGTGGACTTGGCTGTGCACAGTGCAGTCTTCAGCAACGAGGGCTGACGGTCCTGCAAGTGGATGGTTGCTGTCAACAGAAATTTAAAACCCAAATAAGATGTAAGGAGGTGCTCTTTCTTAGGAATGATTTGTTTTATTAACTAAATTGCTAAAGTTTTAAAATGTCACCTGAGATGTTGAAGGGTTTAGAAACATTGCATCTAATTATGAGTTATAAAATTTTAATTAACTGAAAATCAGTTTTTCATTCCCTACTAAGCAAATTTTGAAAAAAAATTTTTAAATACCAGGGGTGCCCAATCACGAGGTGTCTAGGAGTGTGCCCTGAGGGGGTTCAGTGTGTCACATCTGGCCACCTGGCTGGTTTGAGCACACCTCACTGGGCTCATCCTCTAGACACAGTGCCTTTGGCTGTCTGTTTGCAGATCGGGGAGCGGGGCCTCAACCTCTCTGGGGGGCAGAAGCAGAGGATCAGCCTGGCCCGTGCCGTCTACTCTGACCGCGAGCTCTATCTGCTAGACGACCCTCTGTCTGCTGTGGACACCCTTATAGGGAAGCACATCTTTGAGGAGTGCATTAAGAAGATGCTCAGGGGGAAGACGGTCATTCTGGTGACCCACCAGCTGCAGGTGACTACCCTTCCCGGGCTCTGGCCACGACTGATGGCTAACATAGATCCTCACATTTCTGCCATTGATTCCGTAACAACCTCACCGTGGCTACCCCTTCATCTCAGACTAGACCTCAACATTTGAGGAGCATTGTAAAAAACCTGGATCTCTTCTGCTTTCCACGTGGAGAGGACAGGCTGGTAAAAGATTTCTGTGGCTGGTAAAAATTGAAACCAGATTTGAAGGTCTCCTTCAAGATTTTATGGGTTGGCTCCTACTTTTAAAGTTATGGAAAAAGGAAACAGATCTTTCAGAGAAGAATTTCCCAAGTCTCATGTTCTTTGATGAAGTGCAGTGACCATGTGCGGGTGGGGCTGCGTCTCATAATGCCTTTACCCTAGGTATTTCCATACTTGGTTTTGGCCTCAAGATGTATTTATTATTTATCCCTCTCCTTCCATTTTGGCCTATTTTGGGAAGGGTACAAAATATTTCAGACATAAAGACAGTTTATAAAATAATCTACTGAAAACCCATGTGTCTATCACCCACATGACAGAAACACAGATCACCTCTCAGATTGCATTCTGAGTCCCCTCACTTTGCTATTGGTCATTCTCATGCAGGTCTCCGTACCCTTACAACATGTGTATAAATCTCTAGACATGATAAAGTGTCCTTCTGCGTATTTTAAAGCTTTATATAATGGACAGTTTACTTTCTATGTCCTTCAGTAATTTGCTTGTTTTGCTCGGCATTATATTTTTGAGATCTTCCATGTTGATACACGCAACTTGATTTAATTCTCACTGATATAGCATTCCAATATCTGAATATACCAGAATTTATTCCCCTAGGATGGACATCGAGGTTGTTTCCCATTTTTCACTTTTACAAAAAAAAAAAAAAAATGCTTCGGTGTACATCTTTTTATATGTGTCTTTTTGCACGTTTGCGAGTTTGGTGGAGTAGAGGTTTAGGAGTCCAGTTGTTGGTTCATAATTCTTAAATATTTAATTTTACTAAGTATTATCAAGTTGTTTTCCCAAGTATTTGCACTAATCTATAACAACACCTACCTTTTACGAGAGTTCCCTATACCTCCAGTCATCACCAGTGCTTGGACTTAAGCAGTGTTTTAAGATTTTTGCCAATGTGGGTATATAAAAAACATTTTATTATGATTTAAATTTACATTTTCCTTTTGAATGGTGAAGTTGAATATCTTTTTGTATGCTTACTGATGGCCTTATTTCTTCTGACTCTTCAGTATTTAGCATTTTGTGACCAGATCATTTTCTTAGAAGATGGGAAAATCTGTGAAAAAGGAATTCACGATGAATTAATACAGAAAAAGGGGCGATACGCCGAACTCATCCAGAAGATGCATGGAGGAGGAACCACACAGGTAATTTCCACCCCACTGCACCCTTACTGCCCAAAGGGAGGAGCACCCCCTGCATTCATGGCATGTGCTTTCTCCCCAGGACAAACTGCAGGACACAGCAAAGCCAGCAGAAGACCCTCAAGTGCAAGGGCAGGCCCAGACCACTGGCCAGGAAGAGCCTCTCTATGAAAATGCTGGTAATGGTGCTGGGGAGAAGGGAGAGCACATCTGCCAATCTGCCTGGCTCCTCCAGAGGTCCTGGCATCTCCTCCTGGACCCCAGACGGGGCCATGTCCCTCACTGTCTAGGATCCTAGACCTCACATACACAGGTTATAGATCCATGTAGTGGAGGGCTGTGGGGTGAGGACTGTGCTGGTCAGGAGGCCTGAGATCCTACAGGTGAATGCTATGGGAGGCAGAGCTGAGGGTGTGCAGAGGCAGAGGCAGGGTGTGGGTAGTATTGGCCCAGAGCAGCATAAATTTAACTGTAAGGCATTTAGACATTCATGCATTACATGTTTGTTGAAAACAAAGGTATTAGAAATCAGAAATTAATTGGGCCCAGTTAATTTCTGATTTCTAATACCTTTGTTTTCAACAAACATGTAATGCATGAATGTCTAAATGCCTTACAGTTAAATTTATGCTGCTCTGGGCCAATCCAGAAGCTAATCCAGAAGCTCAGGGCCTTGCTCTTCTCTAAGACAGGGCAGCAGGGCAGAAAGACAGTTCTGGATTTGAATTCCAGCTCTCTGCTCACAAAGTTTTGTGACCTTGGCGAAGCAACATAACCACTCTGAACCCTCATTTGCAAAAGTGAAGGTAATAGTGCCTTACTTTGCGGTGTTGTTGTGGAGATAAGAGGAAGTCAGGCGTAGGGAGGCCTCAGGATAGTGCCTGACATATTGGAGCCTCCTGTAACCAAGAGCATTTTCAGCTGTGAAAGTCGGAAAATGATTTGAGCAGAAAAATAATTTGAAGGAAAAAGTGTAGATCACAGAATAAAAGGAAAAGTTGAAGAACTGGGCCTCAGCAATTTTAGAGTGTAAGTAGCAGGAATAGGTGCAGACTTTTTTGAAGAAAACCTACTCCAAATATTTCCCATCCTAGTGTGAGTTCCCTCAAGATTCAAATTCCAGGAAGAGAGCCCTCTTCCCCAGGAGAAATTAGGGTGTTATTAGAAGAAGGGAGAGCCTCAGGCGGAGACAACAGACAACCCCACTGGAGTGCGGCTTCCTGTTGCTCTTATCGTTAGCAGCATCTACTGGTATTTTCATGTACTGGTCTCCCTGCCCTGCTCTAGGACAAGAGTCTGTCTGAGCTAGTGCTACAGCTGTTTTCCGAGGAATTCTCAGAAGCATATTGCTGCAAAGCATCTTAGCAACCATCTATATAGACCTGCCAGTTGTCAGATGAGGAAACAGAGAGATTAAGTGATTTGCCTGAGATTGCACAGTATTGTAATGACCATTCTGGAACCCAGTTTTCTGGTCCCAGATCATTGCTTTCTTCATTCTCTCCTGCTGCCTCTCCCAACCCAACAAGTTCTTGGAAACCCCAACCAACCCCCCCAGGGTTATTGAATGGCTGGAGAGGAAACCTCTTTCCGGGCTCTGGAGTCCAGGTGAAGAGTTACCTTCAGCAGAGTCTTCCATGGAAACATGCTGGTTAGAGTTGGGCTTGGGTAGGGCACTGAAGCTGGAAGGTGAGGAAGCTGGTAAAATGTGGAAGCCAGGGGCAGAACGCTTTGTAAAAGCTCTTCTTGACCTTGATAGACATGCAAGTGATTGAGAGGCATATCATTTCTTTCTTCTCTTACTCTCACCCAGTGCTGGAAAATCAGCTCACAAAGAAGGAGAAGATGGAAGAAGGGTCCCTGAAATGGAGCGTCTACCACCACTACATCCGGGCAAGTGGAGGTATGGTCTGTCAGCTGCCATGCCAGGCCCGGGGCTCTCTCTCTGACTGGCCCTGCCCCTGAAACTGGGTCGGACTGGAATGTGTGCAGTCATGCAAAGCAGGGAGGCACAGGGGAGTCATGTCAATCATGGGCTTGACTTGCACAATTCCAATCTCAGCCACAGTCAACTATAGTAACTCTACCACCATAGTCCGTGCTGGAAGTTAGGTTTCATGTTGTGTTAAAATGTACCTGGGATTTATTTTAGTCGGATATAGTAAGACATGCAGACGTGGCAATGTCACAAAGGGAGAAGTTTATTTTCACAGATCCCTAGAAACAAGAGACATGGCTTGCCATGCAGGGCCACATGGGGAAGCACCGGGTTGGTCAGAAGGCAGAGGGAAGGGAGAACATGGCTGGAAGCCTTTACTGTTTTTTTTGTGGGAAGGAGTAGGTAAGGCAGGGTAGGTATGCTAAGTAAGCTTAGGATTATATAGTTTGAATAAGTCTTTGGGGGGGGCCTCTGGGCTATAGGAGTGGTCCCTAGTTATCTGGCACCCGGCCTTGTGTTTAGGGCAGGATTATGGGCTTGCTGTGTGAATTTGACGAGGAGGTGGTTGAGAGTGTGGACTGTGGATTGGTTGGTTTGTGTATCACAGGTGTGCTCACAGGGAGTCATTTGCTGTTTCTAGGAATTAGTCAGTCCTGGGAAGAGCAGTCTCCTCAGGACCAAGGCCCTAACTGCCACAGCATCAAGAATGTAGAAAATAAGAACATGTAGTCCATACAGCACTGTTTATTTAAGTGGTGTTCAAACTATAAGTCCTGAAACACTAGTGCGTTGTGAAATCACTTGAGTGAATTGTAAGCAGCACTGAAAGAAGATAGAACAGAATAGAAAATATCTGTATGCATTTCATATAGTGACATTGGTAAAGCTTTTATTCAGGTATACGTTAAAATACATTTCTCATGGTTATGGGAACTAAAAGTTTCAAAGTTGCTGCTTTACTAAATGGTAGATATTACCAAATTCATATAAATATAACTGTACAATGTTACAAACACAAAACCAAGTATGTGATACTGTATTTTTGAAGTAACTTAAGAGATTTTTGAAAGTAACTATGACTCCATGCCAACTTTTTACCTTTGATTGACTTTGGAACCTAACCCCATGTAAGGTGTATCTTCTTTCTACCTGTCTAGGGGAGGAAGAGGTAGGCTGTGCATAGATCACCATCCATACCCTTTCCACTATGGGCACCCCTGCAGGGCAGAACGTAGTGCCTAGCCAGAATGAGGAACATAAAATGCTTGTGAATACATGAATGAATCCAGCAACCAATTGATCTGTATTTACAAAATATTGATTATGGGCCAGACACTGTGCCACGCTCTGGAGGGGAGGAGGTATAAAGGCATACCCTGGCTGGAGAATTACGACATTTGCATTCACCATGTAGCAAGAGAGATCTCTGTGGCCGGGCACAGTTTCACATGTCATCAAAGAAAAGGTGACCCTTGAGTGGAGCTTAAGGAAGGGTTGAATTCAAGAAAAGAGATATGGGCAGCTGCCTGGCTGGCTCAGTTGGTAGAGTATGCAACTCTGGACCCCAGGGTTGTAAATTTGAGCTCCACATTGCGTAAAGAGATTACTTAAAAAATAAAATCTTAAAAAAAAAGAAATATGGGCATGGGGCACAGACTGGGTAGGTAGGTCGAGTGCTGGAGCAAGAGACAGATGCTGAAGGAGGGAATGCACTGTGGGTTTTCCCATCCTTGGCTTTTTTGAATCCAAGCTCTATCACTTACCACGTCTATGACCTTGAGCAAGTTTCTTCCTCTCTTGGAGATCCAGTAAATGGGGATAGGAATAACAAACTCAAAAATAATGCCTGTATTTAGTACTATGCCTGGCACATAGTACATAATAGTCCTACCACATAAGAGGTAGCTGTTGTGGGGCACCTGGGTGGCTCAGTCGGTTAAGCATCTGACTTTGGCTCAGGTCATGATCTCAGGGACCTGGAATTAAGCCCTGCACTGGGGAGTCTGCTTGTCCTTCTGCCCCTCCCCCCTCGCTCTCTTAAATAAATAAATAAATACATACATACAATCTTTAAAAAAAAAATGGCTATTGTTCTTTTGAAGATTGAACCCTCAGGACCAGCATAAGGGGAACTACTTTAGAATACTGTTTTTGTGCCAGGCATTGGGTTGGGTGTTTGGCACACATTATCGCCTATCACCTTCAGGGTGACCCCATGGATGACTAGGATGACTACCATCATCATTTCATAGGTAAAGAAGTGGAATGTCACTGACATTTGGTACTTTGCCCAGGCCAATATAACCTGTAAGTAGTAGGGTCAGGATTTGACCCCTGGGCTTTCTGACCTTGGAACCAAGCCCTTTCCAGTCTTCCAAAGCATTCCAAGTAGATGCGGGTCAGGATGATCCAAGGGCTTGGGATGGCTGAACAGCTTTATCAGCCATTGTCCTTCACCTTCTTGTGGCACCTGTGTGTTACTCCTTCTCTCCCTCCCCAGGTTACATGGTCTCCGCCATTGTTTTCTTTCTCATGATGGTGATCATCTTCCTCATGACCTTCAACTCCTGGTGGCTGAGCCATTGGTTAGAGCAGGGCTCAGGGGTAAGTGTCATGGTGGGAGTGGAGTGTGTTTCTGTGGCTGGTATGGAGTAGGGCAGCTTCCTAATCCTTGGGCCCCATGAGGGTCAGAGTATGGGTTGTGGAACCCTATGACAAGCCCAGAGCCTGCTCTTGCTAAGTCCACAAATGGAAGAGTTCTAGAGAGGACCTCTGAGAGCCAGAACGTAGAGGGACTCCCTCCTAGCTCTGGCCTCCTGTGCTCACAGAATGAGTGGTGGGCAGTGCAGTCTCGCTGGGACAAAACCAAAAGGTTTCTGCTGCCAGACGGGTCCTCAAGAATACCTTACATTCCACCTTAGTGATTTTGCCTTTGGTAGCTGTTTGCCCTCTCACTTTGCTTTATTTAAAATGTGCATCTGCACCCTTTATTGGAGGCGGGGAGGCCACATGAAATATAAGCACAGCTGATATTAGTGAAAGCAGGGAAAACACATTTTACCCAGTCACTACTGTCGTCAGGGGAAAGAGCTGAGATTTGTGCACAGGTGATTTTGACATTTTAAAGGGGAATGAATATGGGGGTTCAGTAGATTTAGAGGAGTAAAATTTACCAAGGGTTGGAGGGTGTGAATGTGTTGAGGTCAGCTGTGTCCGCTCACTGGCAGTTATTAAAGTTAGGACTCTAATCTTCCACAGAGATTGGGAGACATTTCAAAGGCATGGTTCCCAGGTCCTTGGGAGAGGTGCTTTGAGTTGTAGGAGCTATATATTCATAGTAATGAGTGCTTTTTAGTAAGTGCTCTGAGAAAGGGAGTTTTGGGGCATGCCATCAGGTGTTGGCTACAACAAATGGTAACTTTTCCTGGTGGTGGTTGAGCCTCCTTAGGCAGGAGTTTTGATGGGGGGCAGGGGCATGCCTTGAGCCACTACAAGCCATGCTGAAGTTTGATTAAGTTTTTTAGTGCAGGGGTTTGGATGGAGTTGTTCTGTGTTGAGAAACCTGCAGTTCTCAGCCATTATGTGCCTGGTTAATTCATTAATCTTCCCAACCACGTTTCGAGGTAGGGATTGTCTCCATTTTACAGAAGAAACTGTGCTTAGAGAGGAAAAAGAACCTGCCCTGGGATGTGAAGTCCCCCACCGGGACTTGAACTGGTGCTCTGATTCCAAGCCATGTTTGCCTAGATGTCTATTTGGTTAACTTTTGAGTCATGTGTCAGGCAGGGTTTGCTCAGGAAAACAGAAGCCACTTGAAGTATTTAGAGCTTCCACAGATTTAATATAGGAATTGGAGACCACACAATCATTGGAAGGGCTCCAGTGACCTCAGCAGCAGGCGGCACTAAAGTGGCTGATTCTCAGAAGAAAGCCTGCAAGCCACTGGCCAAACTCCACATCCCACTCACACGTTCACAATTTCTACCAGCATGTGATGGCTTCTTCTCTTTCAGCTTTGAGATTTCCTATGACTGCCTCTCTTTGGCAGAATCTAACCCGAGACCATACTGGCGGGAGTCTGGGGAACTGAGTTCCCAAGCTCTTCCTTGCATCACAGTGAAGAATGTAGAAGCACCAGGGATGATGCTAGGTGATAATCTCGAACAAATTTCTAACACCATAGAGTGAATTTATCAAGCCATTTTCTATCTTGGCAGAAGAAAATAGGCCTCATTAGAAATCAGGCTGCCTTGGGACAAGGCATTGAGAGAGGGATGAAGAGAAGTCACTCAGGGAGCTGAGTTTAGAACAATCAGAGTAGAGTGGGTGGTGCGTGGAGGGAAGAGCTGGAGTTGGGAGACAGACTAGTTTGCCTGCTGCTATAGTGGTCCATGACAGACAGACGATGAGGGCCTAATCCAGGGGAGGGCAGTGAAGAGGTAGAGGAAGGGAAAAGCAAAAGCACCAAGCAGGAAGGTTTCCATGTATAGTTTCATCCCATACCAGCAACTGAGTCTAAATGTGGTCCTGGGAAGAAGGATTTTCTCTCCCCATTGAATTTCTCCATGAATTCAGGTGATCTGACTCCCCAAAGAAGGAAAACTCACTGTTTTCCTCTATTCCTACACAATGCTTCTGATAACAAATGTGCAGGTTTTTCCCCAAATTAACCAATTCTCTAACTCCCGACACCATGTGTGTCCTACAATTCCCTTCAGTTCTGACACCACCTGGAGTTAGTACAGACTCCCCAGGTTAAGGGCTCAGTCCCACAAGACTGTCCGTGCTTCAGAGGCCAATCACAAGTCTGGACCTCCTATACTTCCGGGGGACTGGCTATCAGTTGGGGGTTCCCATGACCCCCTTTTTGGATCTGATCATTTGCTAGAATGGCTCACAGAACTCAGGGAATACTTTCACCAGTTTATTAGAAGGGATATAATAAAGGATACAGATGAAAGGCCAGATGAAGCAGTACATAGGGTGAGATCTAGAAGGCCTCTGGGTGCAGGAGCTTCTGTCTCTGTGGATGTGTTCATCAACCCAGAAGCTTTCTGAACCCCATGCTTTGGGGGTCTTTATGGTGGTTTCATCCCACAGGCATGATCAATTATTAATTCAACCTCCAGCTCCTCTCCCCACACAGAGGATGGGGGGTGGGGTTGAAAGTTCCAATCTCCTACTCATGGGTTTGGTCCTTCTGGTGACCAGTTCTCCATCCTGAAGCTGTCCTTTCCTTCCATCCTTTCCAGCCATCCCTCTAGCTACAGAAAGACACTCTAATTGCTCCAGAGACTCCAAGGGTCTTAGAAACTCATGTCAGGAGCCAGAGTCAAAGGCCAAATACTAGAACAAAAGATGCTCCCTATCACTTAGGAAATTACAGGGATTTTAGGAGCTCTGTGCCAGGAACTGGGAACAAGACCAACTATATTTCTTATCAAATCATCCTCTCTGTTCTTTCTTGAAGACCAATAGCAGCCAAGAGAGCAATGGAACTACTGCAGACCCAGGCGACATACTGAACAACCCTCAGCTGTTGTATTACCAACTGGTGTATGGCCTCAGTGTCCTGCTTCTAATCTTCATGGGTGTTTGCTCCTCGGGGGCTTTCACCAAGATCACGAGGGAAGCATCCACAGCATTGCACAACGAGCTCTTCAACAAGGTGTGGGTCTGGGCGTTGGCTGTGGCTGCAGGCTGATGCCTGACCTTGCCCAGTTTTCTTTTTCTTTTTTTCTTTCTTTTTAATTACTAGACTTTATTTTTTTGAGTAGTTTTCAATTTAAGAAAAACTGAGTGGAAAATACAGAGTTCTCATGTGTCCCTCACCAATCCCCCCGTTTCTCCTGTTATTAATATCTTGCATCAGTGTAGGATGTTTATTACAATTGATGAGTCAATATCAATACATTTATTATTATTATTATCATCATCATCATCATTATCATTATCTAAAGTCCATGGTTTACATTAAGGCTCACTCTTTGTGTTGTACATTCTATGGGTTTGGACAGATATATACTGACATGTATCTGCCATAAAGTGTACAGAATAGTTTCACTGCCATACAGAATACAGAATCGTTTCACTGCCATAAAAATCCTCTGGCTCTACCTATACATCCCCTCTTTAGCACTTTATACAGCACTTTATACAGAATACAGAATAGTTTCACTGCCATAAAAATCTGTGCTTGGGGGTCAGAGCAAGATGGCAGAGGAGTAGGAGACCTGGATTTCGTCTGGTCTCAGGAATTCAGCTGGATAGGGATCAAACCATTCTGAACACCTACGAACTCAACAGGAGATCGAACAAAAGAATAGCAACAACCCTCTGAAGAGAAAAGCGACGACTTTCTGGAAGGTAGGACGTGTGAAGTGAATCCGAGGCGATATTCGGGAGGATAGACGGCGGGGGAGGGGGCCTCCATCAGCCGCTTCTGGCAAGTGATAGAGCCGCGGAGCACAAAATCAGAAGTTTTAGAAGTCGGCTCCGCTGAGGAATGTCACTCCAGTGGCTAAGCTGGGGGTGGAAACCTCGCGGGGCAGTGTGGTCTCAGGATCCTCAGGGTCACAGAAAGACTGGGTGTGCCTGAGTGCGGCAGAGCTCCCAGGTATCGGAGCGGGGAAGCGGGCTGCAGAGACGGAGCCGAGGCGCAAGCTCTCAGCTCGGGGTTGCCATAAACCATGATCCGCGGCACAGTCGGGCCACTGCGCCTCCAGCAGTGACCCAACAAGCGGCAGATCTGGGGAGACTCCCCTTCCTCCCCTGGGAGGAGCGGCGCGGGAGCGCACCACAGGGATCTGCTGGGTTTGGAGACTCCACTCCGAGTTGGGTGCCAGAGATAGAAATGCTCGGTCACAGGCCAGGTGCCCATGGAGTGCGGCCGGAGACCGGGGAGACGGGAGTGACTGACTGCTTTTCTCTGGAGGCGCACTGAGCAGTGGGGCCCCAAGTTCTCAACTTCTCTGGAGTGTAGATTGGGAGGCTGCCATTTTCACTCTCGTCCTCTGAAGCTGTATGGAAAGCTTGCAGGGAACAAAACTCCCGAGAGCAAACCCAAGCAGATTGCTTAGCCCGGACCGACAAGGGCGTGGCAATTCCGCCTCTGGCAAAGACATTTGGGAACCACAGCAACAGGCCCCTGTCCCAGAAGATCAGCAAGAATAGCCAGCCAAGACCAAGTTTACCGATCAATGAGAATGGCAGAACTCCAGCGCTAGGGGAATACTGCACATAGAATTAATGGCTTTTTTACCATGATTCTTTAGTCTTTCAAAGTTAATCTTTTTAACTCTTTTTTTTTAAGTTTTTCTTTTTTCCCTTTTTCAACCAACATCTTATCAATCCCTTTTTTTTAAAAAAATTTATTTTTCATTTTTAGAGTCATATTCTATCCCTTCATAGTAGTTACCCTTTGGCATATATATATATAAGTTGTTCTCTCTTTAAAATTTTGAGATACAGTTTCTTCTAACAGATCAAAATATACCCTAAATCTCTAGTGTATGGCTTTGTTCTAGTCTCCTGCCTGATCACATTCTCTCCCCTTTTTTTTCTTTCTTTCTTTCCTTTTTTTTAATCCTCTTCTTTCTTTTTTCAAACACCTTCCTATCAATTCCTTTTTTAAAATTTTTTATACTTTTCATCTTTACAGTCATATTCCATCCCTTCATTGTATCAACCCTTACTTTGTACACATATAAGTCTTTCTTTCTTTAAAATTTTAGGAGGCACTTTCTTCTAACAGACCAAAATACACCCAAAATCTAGTGTGTGGCACTGATCTATGCACCAGCCTGATCATATTTGATCATATTCTGTTTTTTTTTTTTGTCGTCGTTCTGTTTTTGTTTGTTTTTATCTTTTTCTTTTTTTTCCTCTTTCTTTTTTCTTTCTTTTCCTTTCTTTTCCCCTGGTTTCAGGTCTTTTCTGATTTGTACAGAGTATATTTGCTGGGGACGTTGTTAACCTGTTAGCATTTTGTTCTCTCATTCATCTATTCTCCTCTGGACAAAATGACAGACGAAAAACATCACCTCAACAAAAAGAACAAGAGGTAGTACCGTCTGCCAGGGACCTACTCAATACGGACATTAGTGTGATGTCGGACCTAGAGTTCAGAATCATGATTTTAAAGATACTAGCTGGTCTTGAAAAAAGCATGGAAGTTATTAGAGAAACCCTTTCTGGAGAAATAAAAGAACTAAAATCTAACCAAATCGAAATCAAAAAGGCTATTAATGAGGTGCAATAAAAAATGGGGGCACTAACTGCTAGGATAAAGGAGGCAGAAGAGAGAATCAGCGATATAGAAGACCAAATGATGGAAAATAAAGAAGCTGAGAAAAGAGATAAACAACTACTGGATCACGAGGGCAGAATTCGAGAGATAAGCGATATGATAAGATGAAACAACATTAAATAATTGGGATCCCAGAAGAAGAAGAAGAGAGAGAGGGGCAGAAAGTATATTGGAGCAAATTAGAGCAGAGAACTTCCCTAATGTGGAGAAGGAAACAGGCATCAAAATCCAGGAGGCACAGAGAACCCCTCTCAAAATCAATAAAAATAGGTCAACACCCCAACATCTAATAGTAAAACTCACGAGTCTTGGAGACAAAGAAAAATTCCTGAAAGCAGCTCGGGAGAAGAGATATATAACCTATAATGGTAGAAACATTACATTGGCAACAGACCTATCCACAGAGACCTGACAGGCCAGAAAGGACTGGCATGATACATTCAGAGCATTAAACGAGAAAAATATGCAGCCAAGAATACTATATCCAGCTAGGCTCTCATTGAAAATAGAAGGAGAGATAAAAAGTTTCCAGGACAAACAAAACCTAAAGGAATTTGCAAACACGAAACCAGCCCTTCAAGAAATATTGAGAGGGGTCCTCTAAGCAAAGAGAGAGCCTAAAAGCAGCATAGACCAGAAAGGAATACAGACAATATACAGTAACAGTCACCTTACAGGCAATACATTGGCACTAAATTCATATCTTTCAATACTTACGCTGAATGTAAATGGGCTCAATGCCCCAATCAAAAGACACAGGCTATCAGATTGGATTAAAAAACAAGACCCATCAATATGCTGTCTGCAAGAGACTTATTTTAGACCCAAAGACACCCCCAGATTAAAAGTGAGGGGGTGGAAAACCATTTACCATGCTAATGGACACCAAAAGAAAGCTGAGGTGGCAATTCTTATATCAGACAAATTAGATTTTAAAACAAAGACTGTAATAAGAGATGAGGAAGGACACTATATCCTACTTAAAGGTTCTATCCAACAAGAAGATCTAACAATTGTAAATATCTATGCCCCTAACATGGGAGCAGCCAATTATATAAGGTAATTAATAACAAAAGCAAAGAAACACATTGACAACAATACAATAATAGTGGGGGACTTTAACAACCCCCTGACTGAAATGGACAGATCACCTAAGCAAAAGATCAACAAGGAAATAAAGACTATAAATGACACACTGGACCAAATGGACTTCATAGATATATTCAGAACATTCCATCCCAAAGCAACAGAATACACATTCTTCTCTAGTGCCCATGGAACATTCTCCAGAATAGATCACATCCTAGGTCACAAATCAGGTCTCAACTTGTACCAAAAGATTGGGATCATTCCCTGCATATTTTCAGACCATAATGCTTTGAAACTAGAACTCAATCACAAGAGAAAAGTCAGAAAGAACTCAAATACATGGAGGCTAAAGAGTATCCTACTAAAGAATGAATGGGTCAACCAGGAAATTAAAGAAGAATTTAAAAAATTCATGGAAACCAATGAAAATGAAAACACAACTGTTCAAAATCATTGGGATGCAGCAAAGGCAGTCCTGAGAGGAAGGTATATAGCAATACAAGCCTTTCTCAAGAAACAAGAAAGGTCTCAAATAAACAACCTAACCCTACACCTAAAGGAGCTAGAGAAAAAAGAGGAAATAAAGCCTAAACCCAGCAGGAGAAGAGAAATAATAAAGATCAGAGTAGAAATCAATGAACTAGAAACCAAAAGAACAGTAGAACAGATCAACGAAACTAGGAGCTGATTCTTTGAAAGAATTAACAAGATTGATAAACCCCTGGCCAGACTTACCAAAAAGAAAAGAGAAATGACCCAAATCAACAAAATCATGAATGAAAGAGGAGCGATCACAACCAACACCAAAGAAATACAAACAATTATAAGAACATATTATGAGCAGCTCTATGCCAGCAAATTAGATAACCTGGAAGAAAAGGATGCATTCCTAGAGATGTATCAACTACCAAAATTGAACCAGGAAGAAATAGAAAACCTGAACAGACCTATAACCACTAAGGAAATTGAAGCAGTCATCAAAAACCTCCCAACAAACAAAAGCCCAGGGCCAGATGGCTTCCCAAGGGAATTCTACCAAACAATTAAAGAAGAATTAATACCTATTCTCCTGAAAGTGTTCCAAAAAATAGAAATGGAAGGAAAACTTCCAAACTCATTTTATGAGGCCACCATTCCATTGATCCCAAAACCAGACAAAGACCCCATCAAAAAGGTGAATTACAGACCAATCTCCTTGATGAACATGGATGCAAAAATTCTCACGAAAATACTAGCCAATAGGATCCAACAGTACATTAAAAGGATTATTCACCACGACCAAGTGGGATTTATCCCTGGGCTGCAAGGTTGGTTCAACATCTGCAAATCAATCAACGTGATACAATATATTAACAAAAGAAAGAACAAGAATCATATGATCCTCTCAATAGATGCAGAGAAAGCATTGACAAAATACAGCATCCTTTCTTGATCAAAACTCTAGAGTATAGGGATATAGGGTAACTACCTCAATATCATAAAAGCCATCTATGAAAAACCTACAGCAAATATCATTCTCAATGGGGAAAGACTGAGAGCTTTCCCCCTAAGGTCAGGAACACGGCAGGGATGTCCGCTCTCACCACTGCTATTCAACATAGTATTAGAAGTCCTAGCCACAGCAATCAGACAACAAAAAGAATTCAAAGGCATCCAAATCAGCAAGGAGGAAGTCAAACTCTCACTCTTGTAGATGATATGATACTTTATGTGGAAAATCCAAAAGACTCCACCCCAAAACTGCTAGAACTCAGAGAGGAATTTAGTAAACTGGCAGGCTATAAAATCAATGCACAGAAATCAGTGGCGTTTCTATATACCAACAACAAGACAGAATGAGAGAAATTAAGGAGTTGATTCCATTTACAATTGCACCCAAAACCATAAGATACCTAGGAATAAATTTAACCAAAGAGGCAAAGGATCTGTCCTCAGAAAACTATAAAATACTCATGGAAGAAATTGAGGAAGACACAAAGAAATGGAAAAACGTTCCATGCTCATGGATTGGAAGAACAAACATTGTGAAGATGTCAGTGCTACCTAGAGCAATCTACACATTCAATGCAATCCCCATCAAAATACCATCCACTTTTTTCAAAGAAATGGGACAAATAGTCCTAAAATTTGTATGGAACCAGAAAAGACCCCGAATAGCCTGAGGAATGTTGAAAAAGAAAAGCAAAGCTGGCAGCATCACAATTCCGGACTTGCAGCTCTTTTACAAAGCTGTCATCATCAAGACAGTATGGTACTGGCACAAAAACAGACACATAGATCAATGAAACAGAACAGAGAGCCCAGAAATGGACTCTCAACTCTATGGTCAACTAATCTTTGACAAAGCAGGAAAGATTCTCCCATGGAAAAAAGACAGTCTCTTCAACAAATGGTGTTGGGAAAATTGGACAGCCACATGCAGAAGAATGAAACTGGACTATTTCCTTACACCACACACAAAAATAGACTCCAAATGGTTGAAAGACCTAAACGTGAGACAGGAGTCCATCAATATCCTAAAGGAGAACACAGGCAGCAACCTCTTCGACCTCAGCCACAGCAACTTCTTCTTAGAAACATTGCAAAAGGCAAGGGAAGCAAGGGCAAAAATGAACTATTGGGATTTCATCAAGATAAAAAGCTTTTTTTTAAGATAAAAAGCTTTTGATAGCAAAAGAAACAGACAACAAAACCAAAAGACAACAGACAGAATGGGAGAAAATATTTGCAAATGACATAACAGATAAAGGGCTAGTATCCAAAATCTATAAAGAACTTATCAAACTCAACACCCAAAGAACAAATAATCCAATCAAGAAATGGGCAGAAGACATGAACAGACTTTTTTCCAAAGAAGACGTCCAAATGGCCAACAGACCACATGAAAAAGTGCTCAACATCGCTCAGCATCAGGGAAACCCAAATCAAAACCTCAATGAGATACCACCTCACACCAGTCAGAATGGCTCAAATTAACAAACAGGTCAGGAAACGACAGATGTTGGCGGGGATGTGGAGAAAGGGGAACCCTCCTACACTGTTGGTGGGAATGCAAGCTGGTGCAGCCACTCTGGAAAACAGTATGGAGGTTCCTCAAAAAGTTGCAAATAGAGCTACCATACAATCCAGCAATTGCACTAGTGGGTATTTACCACAAAGATACAAATGTAGGGATCCAAAGGGGTACATGCACCCCAAAGTTTATAGCAGCAATATCCACAATAGCCAAACTGTGGAAAGAGCCAAGATGTCCATCAGCAGATGAATGGATAAAGAGGTGGTATATATATACAATGGAATATTATGCACAGCCATCAAAAGGAATGAGATCTTGCCATTTACAATGACGTGGATGGAACTGGAGGGTGTTATGCTGAGCAAATAAGTCAATCAGAGAAAGACATGTATCCTATGACCTCACTGATATGAGGAATTCTTAATCTCAGGAAACAAACTGAGGGTTGCTTGAGTGGGGGTGGGTGGGAGGGAGGGGGTGGCTGGGTGAGACATTGGGAAGGGTATGTGCTATGGTGAGTGCTGTGAATTGTGCAGTACTGTTGAATCACAGGTCTGTACCTCTGAAACAAATAATGCAATATATGTTAAAAAAAAAAGAAGAAGATAGCAGGAGGGGAAGAATGAATGGGGGGAAATTGGAGGGGGAGACGAACCATGAGAGATGATGGACTCTGAAAAACAAACTGAGGGTTCTAGAGGGGAGGGGTGTGGGGGGATGGGTTAGCCTGGTGGTGGGTATTAAAGAGGGCACTTTCTGCATGGAGCACTGGGTGTTATGCACAAACAATGAATCATGGAACACTACATCAAAAACTAATGATGTAATGTATGGTGATTAACATAACAATAAAAAATTTAAAGAGAAAGAGAAATAGAAAAAAAATCCTCTGTGCTCTAACTATACACCACCCCCTCCTCCGAAATCCTGACAACCTCTGATCTTTCTCATTGTCTCCATAGTTTTGGCCTTTCCAGAATGTCATCTAGTTGCAAATGCACACTGACTACTACGTGGGTGGGAGCAGGCTACGGAATGAGACGGGTGCATAGAAGCTCTCCTGCTGCTGACAGTATGATTCTAAAAGCTTGGTGTCCCTTGCTGGAGGGTCAATGGTCATACCAATGCTGGCCTCTGTTGGCTAGGCGTTGTCACACATAGGTGCTATCATCCTTATTTTACATATGAGAGATTGAAATCCTTGTGTGTTATGGTGAGAATTGTTATGGTTAAAATACCAAAGTTTCTGTAGTATCACATTGCATCCTGGAAATGTCATTGCACTCCCCCTCACCAAATGTTACTATGCACAGGTTCTGGGGTGGGCATTGGGCTTACAGTGGTGAATGAACAATACAGGTATGGTTCAGGCCATCATGGCCTTAGAGTCTATTCAGGAAGACTGTTGAGAAAACAGGCTGTTGTAACATAGTGTGCAAAATTACTCACTAGGTGGGGGCCCCTGGGATCCTAAGAACTTAATAGGCACCTAACCACAGCATGTGCATGGTGGAGGGAAGGATGGGAGTCCAAGAAGACTTCCTGGAGGAAGGGACTTCTCTGCTATGATCTAAAGGATGAGTTGAAGCACTTTAGCCAGCTTAAATTAGGAAGCAGAGCTTCCTAATTGAAGAGAAGCAGAGCTTTCCTGGGGAACTGGAGTCCTGGAGGGCAGAGCTTCCTAACTGAAGAGAAGCAGAGCTTTCCTGGGGAACTGGAATTCTGGAGGGCAGGTGCTCAGAGGGTTAGAGCAGGGATTTTCATGGGTGTTCTCCGGAGGTGAGGACATCCATCATTCCTTGTAGACTGAATGCAAATTATGTTGACATTTCAATGTGGGGATGACAAGGTGGAGGCATTTCCCCACACCTCAAATAAAGCAGCTGGCTTGGTGGAACCAGAAAGCAGGAGAGGAATAGTCTACCTGAGGCCAGACACTCTTTACTAACTTTGCTATGGCCTCTAAGGTTCTGACTCTGCGCTCCTAGATTCTGGAAATATCCAGTGCTCAGGCTTCAAAGTGATAATTCCTATTTTATTTTTTTTCAAGTTTTTTTTCATTAGAAAATATGCTTTGTATTTAAAATATGTTCCTTTTTGTAGTCCTTTTATGTCTTGATTGATTTTAAATTTGCCTTTGTAGTTTTAAATAATCGCAGTGAAGGACAAACCTTTCAGATAATTGGCTCAACTACAAACACAACAAATTGCAAAAACAGGTTATTTTGACACTTATGGGGCACCAGAAGCCCTTTCTCCATGTCCCCACCATCTGTTCCTAATCCTGAGTGATGGTGGGTTCTCACAAAGATGGCTTAGTCACACCACAGCTGAGCTGTACCCTGTTCCTGTGCACCTCTCTCCCTGCACCACACCCCTCCTTGCCCCCCCCGTGAGTACTCAGAGTCCTGGGGGAGAGGGTGACTGTGATCTCTTGAAGTGATCGTGACAGTTCTTGTTGCTTTTGCTTATGTATTTCACAAAAGATTCTGGAGAGAAGATGGAAGATAATTTAGAGGCAGAAAAAATGAGGAAACTCATCATCTGCCCCTCCCAACCTCACTGCCTCCCCCTCCTACCTTAGAGCCTAAACATAAATGTGAACAGTACTTGGTCAGCAGCATCCAGGTATTTGCAATGAGAGCTGCTATAAGAGACACTTCGTGATTCTAATAATTACTATTTATTAATAATCAAAATGCAATTTCTGCCTTCCCCCTTCATTCCTTCCTTTGCTTTTGGCCTAATAGATATGATTAACTTCTATTTATGTCTTTTTCTTGTGTTACAGCTTGAGAAATACATAGGGAAATAAAGGGGTCAATTGGTCAGCAGCTCAATGTCAGGAACCTTTAAGAAATGCTTTCTGTAAAGAGCATGGCTGTGCTGGGGCAGAGGGGTCAGGGAGCCCTGGGAGGTCTGGTCATGGTTTTGCTGTTAACTACTTGGGCGACCTTGAGCAGATTGCTGAGCAGCCTCCCTTTTTCTGGGCTTAAGTTTCCTCATCTGTAAAATGAATACACTAAACTTAGATGCTTTTGTTAAAGCCCTTCTAGTATGAAATGTTCTTTGATCTCCAAAGGGTCTCCTGTCTACTGCTTTTAGAGATCAAGTTAGGACACCACCTTCAAGAAGGGGCAGTCATGCTTAAATTCTACCCAAGACACCAAGTCATATGCAACCACAGTGGAGTTGCTGTTACTAATCTTTGGCGATCCTGGAAAATGGTCCCATCTGTGGAAAATAATCAGAGCTAGTATTAATGGAATGCTAATTAGGAGGCAGGAACTATACTATTCTGAGACTTTCAGTGTATTACCTCTTGTCTGTCTGTCTTTCTTTCTTCTTTCCTTCCTTCCTTCCTTTCTTCTTTCTTTCAAGATTTTATTTATTTATTTGACAGAGAGAGAGATCGCAAGTAGGCAGAGAGGCAGGCAGAGGGAGAGGGGGAAGCAGATTCCCCGCTGAGCAGGGAGCCCGATGCAGAGCTCCATCCCAGGACCCCGGGATCATGACCCGAGCTGAAGGCAGATGATTAACCAACTGAGCCACCCAGGCACCCCTCTTTCTTTCTTTCTTTCTTTCTTTCTTTCTTTCTTTCTTTCTTTCTTTCTTTCTTTCTTTCTTTTTCTTTCTTTCTTTCTTTCTCTTTCTTTCTTTCTTTCTTTCTTTCTTTCTTTCTTTCTTTCTTTCTTTCTTTCTTTCTTTCTTTCTTTCTTTCTTTTCTTTCTTTCTTTTCTTTCTGAATCTGCTGCTTTCCTCTGTTTCCCTGTCACCTCTGAACTGGGCAGTCTGTATTGAAAGCTATTTAATGGAATCTTGGAATATTGGGATATCTTTCTTTCTGTCTGTCTTTCCTTCTTTCTTCCAACAGCTTTATTGAAATATAATTCACATAATCATAAAATTCACCCTTTTAATAAAGTTGCACAACTCAGAAGTTTTCAGTCTATTTGCAGAGGTGTGCAATCTTCACCACAACTCTGTGAAGTGTCGTTATCATCCCCATTTTACAAATGAGGACATTGAGACTCCAAGGGGCTAAATAACTTAAGCCCAAAGTCACACAGCAGTAGGTGGAGGAGTGGGGTAACCCTGGAACCCAGCAGACTGATTGTGGAGCTCATGCTTTTAACCATTGCTCTACGCTGCCTCCCCTGCACGCCCCTTAGGCTGGATCCAGCATGTCTTCAGAGCCTAAGGGTAACTGACATCATCCTCAAGTCCCAGAGCAAGGCCAGCAGCTCTCTGTTGATCTGGGTTGCTTTTGTCCCTGCAGGTTTCTGGCTCCCCCATGAGCTTCTTTGACACAACCCCAACAGGCCAACTCCTGAACTGCTTTAAGGGGGACTTGGATGCGCTGGACCAGTTGTTGCCCATTGTTGCTGAAGAGTTCCTGCTCCTGTCTTTGATGGTGGTTGCCATCTTGTTGGCTGTCAGTGTGCTGTCTCCATACATCCTGCTGATGGGAGTCATATTAGTCACTATTTGCCTTATTTATTATTCGTAAGTGGGTTCTTTTTGCTTGTGAGCTGGGTTTGTGACTTGGGATACGAGGCTGGAATCTACATAGAACTGGGTGGTCCCTGAGGTGGATGGTCCAGGTCACTCCCTCTCATCTTATTTTTTTTTAAAGATTTTATTTATTTAGTTGAGAGAGAGAGAGAGAGAGAGAAGAGCACGGGTGGAGGGAGGGGCAGAGAAAGAGCAAGAATCTCAAACAGATTCCATGCTGAATGTAGAGCCCGACACGGGGCTCGATCCCAGGATCCCATGATCATGATCTGAGCTGAAGGCAGACACTTAACCGAATGAGCCACCCAGGTGCCCCAACTCCCTCTCATTCTTGATGCAGGAAGTTTAAGAGGGCCATCAACACATTCAAGAGACTGGAGAACTACAGCCGCTCCCCTCTGTTCTCCCACATCCTCACCACTGTGCAGGGCCTGAGCTCCATCCATGTCTATGGAAAAATTGAAGACTTCATCAGCAAGTGAGTCCTGCTGTTGCCATCCGAGGACGATAGGGCTGTGGGGACGGTGGGAAGCAGGAAAGTAGGGAACTGAGCATCAGGGAACAGTGTCCTCTTCACATTGTTTTATTCCACTTATTTCTCTGAGGAAATGCTTATAGGAATAACAAATATAAGTGACATGGAAAATGTCTGTAAACCTTAAAGACCTATGGACGTTGCATACATGTATTAACATAATTATTAGTAAGAAGTATTGCTGGGCCAGTGCTTCTTGCATGTTTTTTTCTTTCACTTCCAAATAGGTATCTAATTTTAATAAAATACAAGGAATACATGGAATTTCCTTCACTATTCATACCTATAGATTTGCCTTCTAAATGTTTGTTGAAACCAACAAAAACATCCTATGATTGCTGCTGAGACTTCATTGTGTCATATGAACTTACCCATTTGTAAAGATCAGTCACACATGGTCTGCCCTGAACCATAAGATGTTCATAGTTTGGTGGCAGACAGGTGACATAGACACATATTTTTGTGATAATGCAGGGTTGAATATGACTGACAGCATAGGAAAAAAGCAGATAAAAGGCCATAGGAGTTCAGGAGGGAAAGAAGTGACCTGCAGCTGGGTGGGGGGTAAGGTGGCACCTAGCCAGGCTCGAAGCCTGGTAACACTTGAGCGTGGAAGACGGCGTGTGTTTGGTTAACTGGAATATTGGATGAACCACGGCACCAGCTCTCCCAGCAGCCCTGGGGAGCGCTCAAGGATTGTGCAGATGCTGGGACTGAGGGCATCCTAGAGCAATGCATTCATTCACCTACAGCACCCACTGGGAAGGCAGCAGTGAACAAGACAGGCACAGCCCCCATCCCAAGGTGGATAGATACTGGGAAGGAGTTGCTTCCCTTTACTCACTCATAGATCCTGGCATTTATTTACTCTCATTGGCCCAGTTAGGGAACTTACCCCAACTGAAGACGAACCAATCATCAAGGCTGGAAGAGCCTGTGCTGAGAGGCCTAAGTTGGTCAGAGCCTACTCCAAGGTCTGCGCTCAGGTCAACTCCAGGGCTGAGAAAGGGAAAGGGAGGAGGCCCCCAAAGAAAAGTCACGTTCCTTTGGTGGGAGTGGGGAGCTGGATGCTGGAGGAAGCAACCAGTGTCCATTCTCACAAAACTCTGGGTTAGACAAGCACATGTGGTTGTCCTTTCTTAGGTTTAAGAGGCTGAGTGATATACAGAATAACTACCTGCTGATGTTCCTGTCTTCCTCGAGATGGATCTCACTGAGGCTGGAGATCATGACCAACCTGCTGTCCTTCGCTGTGGCCTTGTTCGTGGTTTTTGGCATCTCCTCTGCCTCCTATTCCTATAAAGCCATGGCTATCAGCCTCATCCTGCAGGTGAGGGAGGGGCTCTCAGACAGCAGGGTCTTCACTTGAGGCCTGTGGCCAGACCCAGGGGGTTCATTTCATGGGACTTTGATAACACGTTGGGTTTTGGCCATTTGTGATCTTATGAGTCATGTGCTTGGTCTTCTGAATCTGCTGCTTTCCTCTGTTTCCCTGTCACCTCTGAACTGGGCAGTCTGTATTGAAAGCTATTTAATGGAATCTTGGAATATTGGGATTGCATAGAGTCCACAGGAAGCCGAGTCCAAATCTCTTATTGTGCAGATAGGGAAATTGAAACCAAGAGATGGAAGGAGTTGTCTTAATGCACAGAGCATTAGAAGCAGAGCCAGAGTAAGAACATTGGCCTTCTGGTTTGCTGGCTGTTGTCTTTTCATTTTACTATTCATACCTGGATTCAGCTGTCAGACTTCTCTGAGTTATCTAAGGAGGTGTCCAGTCCCTCCCCTGGAACAGGTCTTCTCAGGCTTTAAAGTTCATGAGACTTGAAGCAGAATGCTTGGCCCCAGCCTCGCAGGCTTACTCGGTCTGGGTCCCTGTGTAGCCGACAGGACAACCATGTTCCAGAGCACAGCCTCGGGGACTCATAGTCAAGTATTGGTTGGGCGAGATCTGGGAATCTAATTTTAAAAACAGGTTCTCTAGGGGATTCTGATGTAGCAGTCTGCACACCTCCTGGCAAGAGTTCCCCTACACCTGGCTTCCCGGGGCATGAGAGGGTCCAGCTGGCTGAAGTTCATGTCTATAGGGTCAGTTCTTTGCAAGGGTTAGCCATGGAGGGCTGTGAGGCCAGAGGCTGGCTCTGTAGCTATTTCAGAGAACCCTGGCTGCACAGTTCCAGGGCACCCCTCTCCCATGGGGTACTCATTAGCAGCCTTCTCTGCAGCTGTGCGGCTTTGTCTCTAACTGGCTTTGGATCTCTAGTGCCCCAGTGCTGAGGCATTCTTTTGGGTCTGCAAAGGGGTTCCATCTTGCCCTTTGTTGAGTCCCTGCAGCAGTCACATATTTGCATAAACATACAATCCTGTACACCCACAGCCATGTGTGCGTGTGCAGAGCCTTCTCAGGGCACACAGGCCATGTGGATGGCTATGCAGTGCTCACACTCACAGACAGCTGACCAGGGCGATAACATGGAATTCCCCAGGCACTTGCACTGAGCCAGCACCCTTCTCACCATGTTCCATAAGCTACAGTGAGGTGGTTAATTTGTGTGGTTCAGAATGTGGGTTCGAGCCAGGGTTTGCCCATCATTAACAGTGTGACTTTGGGGAAGCCTCTTACCCTCCTTGTGCCTGGGATTCCTCATTTTGTGAAAAAGAGATAAAAGTTCTAAGATTATAAATTTGTGAGGAATATGTGTAAGCATGAGGGTTAATGCATGTTAAACACCTAGAATAGTGCTTGGCCCAGAATAAATGCTAGGTAATTGTGAGCTGTTACTGTTCCTGGCTTACAGATAGGAGGCCAGAGTTTTGGAGTTCAGTAGCTTACCCTGGTTCCCATAGCTGGTGAGAGACAGGTTTGTCCTTGGTGCGTCACACTCATCTTCACTCTCTTCTTCTCTTTCTTCCTCTCTCTAACACACACACACACACACACACACACACACACACACACGCATGTACCAGTGCAGAGTTGCCTCCAAGCCTTCCAAAACTCTGGGGACAGGCACCAAAGTGGTGTCATAGGGGACTTGGAGTCACTAAGGCCAGAAATCCCTCCTGGTTGCCACGTGACATAGGCCAGAGGGGCAAAGATTGGGGCACAGGTGTCGTGTGCTGGCACAGGCAAGGGGGGGGTGGGGGCTCATCTCCCCCAGGATACACTGTGCACATGAGACACCTCTCAAAGCTCTCCCCAGCTTGTTCCATCACAGGAAACTCAGGAGGAACTCTGCTGGAGGTCTGACTGCTTCAAAAAGACGCTGGGTTTATTTTGTCCTCTGTGTCTGCTGCCCTGCTGGAGTATCTCATCTCTATCCTAGGTATCCATGCCTCTTCCCTCCCCCCAAGCCTCCCCTATCCACCTCTTACATTCTCACCAGAGTGATCTTCAATTACAGTTTTCCTCATGCCCCTCCTTTGTTTAGAGCCCTCAGAGATTCCCTGTCTCCCTATGCCAAACCTAGGCTATGGCCCCTGCCTTCAGGCCCCCCAAATCTGGCCCTATGACCCCAACATGCTTCTCTCCTCTGGTCACACTGGTGAGTCATTGACTTCTGCATGCACTCTCAAAGCAATTCTGCTCAAGCTTTGGGAGGTGGGAATCACAATCCATGTTGCTTTGCAACCCTAAGAGGTATAAATAATAGAGATGCTTCTGGCTGCAAGCCAGCAAACCATAGAACCCATTCAAAATGGCCTTGGCAGTTTGGGGACTTGTGATGTATCCAGAAGGCTGAGGTGGGATTTTCTCTGTTAATTTAGGGATGTAGCGTGAATCCATGACCATTTTATCTTTTGGCCCTGGCACCCACAATCTGACTTCATCGTCAGGATTGTCTACTCAAGGTCACAAAACAGCTGCTGCAGCCTCAAGCAACACATCCTCACCCAATACCCACCAAAGGTTGGAGAGGAGAGAACTCCTCTCCTGTGCCCCATTTTAAGAACAAGGAGTGGTTTCCTAGAATACTCCCATCCGACTCCTCCTCATGCTTCATTGGCCAGAATTTTATCATGGCTCACATCTAAATCCATCATTGACATGAGGAGTGGAGTTAACAGGATTGTTCTGAATTAGCCAAGGCTCCCTGGAGCACCAGGCTGCCAGATACCTGAGCATAATAGAGGATGCTAACAAGGAAGAAAGAAGAAGGCACCTCCTACTGACTAGGCAACCAGCCGTGTCTGCTACAGTAACTGGAGGAAAGGCAGTTTCCCCCCATCTTTTCCCCCGTTAGTGTCATTTTATGATTGCTTCCACCCTCTCTGAGTTCTAAAGGGCCTTCCTTCCCCTTCCCATACTCTTGGCTCCAGTCATAGCCAAATGGCGCCCGAGACCCTGAATGTATCCTGCTATCTACTACTTCCAGAACTTTGTCCACTCTTTAGGGAACACCATTTTCTACCCATTTTTAACCTGCTAAATCCCACCTCTCCTTAAAAATGAAACTCCTGTGCCAACAGCTGCCCTAGTCCTTCCCTGTGGCCCTTGTCTGGGTGACCGTCGTGTGGGCCCTAAGGGTGGTCCACGTCACCTCCCATGGTGGAGCACACCTGTCTGTGCTGGCATTCTCTGTTGACCCATCTGTCTCCCCCACCTGACTGGAAGCTCCCTGAGGGCAGTGCCTGGGCCCGTTGCACTTTGGGGCACAGATCCTGGCCCGGCACTGGCGTAGAGCCCTCAAGGAGTGTGTTGAATGAATGTATAATGAACTTCTGCCCAGCACCCTGTGCGTGGCCTGTTTGCCCACATCTTCGGCCAAGGGGATGGAAAGTGTAAAGGTTGGGGTCCCTGTCCCACCTCTGCCCCTGGGTTCCAGGTGATTCTGTGTATGTCATTTCCTCTTGGGTCTCAGTGTCCTCATCTGTGGTGCCTTCAATTTCTGAGAGTCCCTGAGACTCCTCTGAGCCTGGGTTTCCTTGAAGGCAAGGCCTGAAACAAGGACTTGGGTGTAGGCAGATTATTTGGGAGATGCTTCTAAGGAACAGGACTGAGGGAGCAAGAGAGTGAGGCAGGGAAGGAGGAACTGAATCATGGGCATGTGTCATTGATATTGCTGTCCTGGGTCACCAGCACTCAACTCTACTGAATAGTATAGGAAGCATATAGGATGCTCCCTGGATTGTTCCCCCGAAGGTGAGGGACAGGAGCCTTTATCTGCTGGCTCCTTTCCCTATTAGTTGAGGGTTTTCCACAGGCTTTAACCCCCCTGTGTTTCAGGGCTGCAGCTGTGCATGGGTCGAGCGGGTTCCTGTGGTATGGGTAGAGGTTTTGAGCAGAAAGCAGAAAGACACACAGAGGGTACTTGAAGTGGGACGGTGCCAGTGGGGTCTTGTCCAGAACTGCCTACCACCACTGCAGCTAACCTCAGAAGTGGGCTTAGGGGGCACCAAAGGCATCTGCTCCATTCTTGTAGGGAAATTGTCTTGGTCTGAGAAGTCACTCAGGGGAGGATGGTAACCAGTGGTTTTAGGAACACTGAAATCCTCTGCACATCCCCCTCAGCTTCTTGACCTGAGGTGTCTTCTTCATTCCAGCTAGCATCCAACTTTCAGGCCTCTGCCCGGATTGGTTCAGAGACAGAGGCGTACTTCACTGCTGCGGAGAGGATGCGTCAATACATGAAGGTGGGACGCAGATCTGGGTTTGTTGTGGGAGCTCTGGAGGGCTTTAAATCCACACCTGAGGCTCAGCTTCCATAGCCTCGGCATGCTCTGGCACCCCAGGCTCCCTGAGACTTTTTCAAGAGGCGAATGAGGCTCCTTCCTCCGCATTTTCCCTAGACCAGTGTGTGTCATTTCTCAGAAGCCTTTCCGTACCCACTGGCCCATGTTCATCACATTCCTCAGAGCATCCCTGGGTGTAGAGAGAATAATCTGCCCTTTTTAGAAATGAGAGTTTTGCCCAAGTATAAAAATAATAATAATGACAAGAATAATTGGTATTATTATTGCTTCTCTTTGTGTCAGAATAGTTAAGAGCGTAGGTTTTAGAGCCAGATCAACTGGGTTCAAGTCCAAGCTTTACTACTTGAGTCAGCTGTGTAACCTGGGGACAGATCATAGTATCTACTTCATTGGGTTATTACAAAGATTGAATAATATAATATGTAAAGCACTTAGCACAGTACCTGACCCACAGTAAAGGCTCAATATTTTTTATATATCGATTATCTCATGGAATCACAAAACAATTTCATAAGGTTGATTGAATTATTATCCCCATTTTCCAGAAGAGGAAACAGGGGCTTGGCTAAGCTTCAGATTACACAGCTGGGGTTTGGCAGAGCCCTTTGAAGCCAGTTCTCCTGCCCCTGTTAACAGGAGCAGAATTTGTGAATCCTAGAGCTTTGATTTAATACTGAGGGACACTGGCGCAGCCACACCCACGGCAAAGAGCTGTGACTTGCGGTCAGGTGACCATGCTTCTTCTCCATCATTCGGGCCTCAGGACGTACCCAGCTGTGCTTGGTTCGGTAGTGGGCTTGGAGTCAGGCAGCCCTGGTCTGAGTTCCCATCTGCTATGTGATCTTGAGCAAGTGCTTTAACCTGTTTGATTCTCCATTTCCTTGTGTGTGAAATGCATCTGAAGTTCCCTACCTCGTCAATGAGGACAGAGGGAAGGGAAATCTGCACAAGGCATCTGAGCCCCCATAAAACATGCCCCGCAGGGGTCAGCTAGCTCTGCTACCTTTATTGTCACTGTTCTGGATTCTGTTTCTTTAGAGCCCATACAATAAATTAGAAAAAGTTCTCTGCATTAATAACAAGGGGGCTAGCTCTATGGTTTCTCACTCTTTGGAATAAAATTATGTGTATGTCAGTTGAGTGGGGGTGGGATATTCCCCCTGGGGGCGTTCCTCTGAATGTCCTAGTGTGGGACAGGCTGGGGTGAGTCACACACCCAAAAGCTGGAGGCCAGTGGGTCAGCAGGAGATGAGCAGAGATTAATGATAACTATTGATTTTTTTTTCTCTCTTCAAAAATTAGATGTGTGTCCCTGAGTCTCCTTTACACATCGAAGGCACGAGCTGTCCCCCTGGGTGGCCACAGCATGGAGAAATCACATTCCAGGATTATCACATGAAATATAGGGACAACACACCCATTATCCTCAATGACATCAACCTGACAATTCATGGCCATGAAATGGTGGGCATCGTGGGAAGGACAGGCTCTGGTGAGTGGAGTGTCTTGGGCATCCCCTGTCCTCAACTCTGCCCTGTGGGCGTTGGGCCTATTTCAGGGTATGTGTTTACTCAGTGACCCCACAGATGTTTATTGGGCCCTCACTCTGTGCCAGACACTGGTGAACAAAACCCCAAGTCCCTGCTATCACGGGATCCCACTGGAGGAGATAGGTGTTAAGTGATCAAATCAGGAGACACATAGGGTCATTACAGGTCATGATGAAATGTCACGGAGGAAATAAAAGGGTGCCGTTAACAGAGTAATGGGGTTGGCAAGTCTTTGAGCTTTGGTGGTCTGGGCTCTGAGGCCGGCATTTGAGCTGAGACCTGAAGGATGAACAGGGTGCGGGGGAGGTGTGCTTCAAGCACGGGGCAGTGCAGGGCTCTTTGAGGACAGGAGCAGGGCCAGGAGTGAAATCTGGGTTCTGCTTCTCCTTCCTCCCCACCCTTCCTAGACTTCTTATCAGCCTCTTTGCCCTCTCTTTTTTGACCTCTTTCCCTCCCTTCCTCTCCTATTATTTTTGGGAGGTCTGGTCCAAGTATCACTCCCTCCCATTTTTGCATTGTTCAAAGACACTACTCAGGCTTGATTCTTGTCCTACCCTTGTGTGCCTAGGAGCTGCTTCCTCCAGGTAGCCCTCCAGGAAGACTAGATAGAGCCTTCCTGGGTCTCCACCTCCTCAGGCCCCCTGCAGGCCTTGCAGTCCTGTTAGGTGAAGGCTTCCAGCTGTGTTCTTTAGGGTATTCTTCCCTTTCTACTTCTTGCCTGCACTTGGCCTGAGAGGGCTGGTGACTGACATAGAGAAGCTCTCAGTAGATACTGGTCCAATTGACTGTATTCATTCAGTAGGTATTTATTGAGTACCTACTATTTGCTGGGCAAAGGGAACATAAAGGTAAACAAGACACACAGCTACCACCCACGATGACCTTACCTTTTTAGAGCAGAGGTTGAAAACTCAAATGTCTTTGAGGCCTGGCAAGCAACATGCATGGGTGAAATGGGTCTGGGAGGTGATGCAAGGAGGGTGGGGTGGGCAGTGTGTTGAACTGGAGAGCACTGTTCTCTCAAGGAAGCAGCTGCACTCAGCTCCAGCTGCGTGTTGTGTGGGAGGATGAGGGACCAGTGTTGCCAGTTCTAGGTTTTAAGAAAAGCATGCAATTTGGATTGTTATAGATAGGGGATTTCGAGTTTTAAAATGCTGGCAAAGAACTTAAAAAATAACAGTAACACTGTGTGTGTGAAACAATATATAAATGGCTGGATTTAATCCAGGGGCTCCATTTGTGCTCTTTGATCTAGGCTGTAAGAAAGCTGTTTGTGGTTTGGGGCACCACTTGGAGCAGAGACTCCAGTCCTCTTCTGCTCTCTCAGGGCTCGGAGGATGGACTACAGAAGGGAGCAAGTCAGGTGCGAACTGCAGGTGTGGCCTGTGCTGTCTCTAGTACAGATCTGGAAACTGAGGTCCCACTTGTTTCTTGCCCAACAGGGAAGTCCTCCTTGGGGGTGGCTCTCTTCCGGCTGGTGGAGCCTGCAGCAGGCCGGATTCTCATCGATGGCGTGGATATCTGCAGTATCAGCCTAGAGGAACTGCGGTCCAAGTTCTCAATTGTCCCTCAAGATCCTGTCCTGCTTTCAGGAACCATCAGGTGAGTGCTGGCCTATAGGCCAGCAAGGTACAGAGGCCAGGCTCCTGGGAGGGTTGGGAGGACCAGGATGCCAGGGCTGGGCTGTCTCTGGTTAGCTGGTGGCCAATGCCTCGGTTTTGGGGACTCTGATCTCTCCTTGTCACACTGGTTCACTCACTGGGATTTGGAGTATCCTTGAAGATTGAATGAAGCTCTGATATACACAAGAGCACTTTGTAAACTGTAATGTGCTAAATGAAAGCAAGGCATAATTATTATTTTTTTAAAAAACCTGATGCGATTGGTCAGATTTCAGTTCACCATTAAGCATTTGCACTGTGGCTGCTATATTCTTTTATCTCTAGATGTGGTTTATTCTCTTCTCTCCACCCACTGGGTAACTGAGCTGATGGGGACGTTTTAGGCTGGGAGGGAGCACTTCTTCACAGGATGCACATTCCAGGCAGGGGAGAAGTGAGAAATAATCCAGGCAGTTCAGTGAGCAAACTGGGACTAAACTTTATCCAGATTCATGCTCCTACTTAACAGTTCACATTAGCTGTGTGGGAACACCAAGGCATGGAGATTGAGGAAGCCTAATGCATTAGAAATGAAGCTAGAAAAAAAAAAAAAAAGAAATGAAGCTAGATTCCTCATGTTTCAGGAATATTTAAGGAACATTCTTAGGGGCAAGAGGAAAAACTTGACCCTTAGAGCTCTGTTCAATCATTTATGAATTTACTCATCATTTCTTCCTCCCTCCCTCCCCCCTACTTCTTTCCTCCCCCCTCCTCCCGCCCTCCCTCCCATCCTTCCCTCCCTCCCACCTTTCATTCATTTAACTTGCCTTTTCTGAGCCTTTGCCAGGTCCAGACATTGTACTAGGGACTGGGGACACTTTGATGAATGATCACTGCCCGTGCTCCCCCTAGGAGTTCAGAGTGTAGTCATGGGGGTGGGGTGGGTGTAGAAATGTAAGAACCAAAAAATTATAATACAAGGAGGTATTTGCTAGATCAGAGATACGAACCAAGTGCTAAAGAGCCCAGAAGTAGGACAAGTAACTCTACTTAGATGAATCCAGAAAGGCTCCACAGGGGAAGGGACATTTGAGCAGGACCTTGAAGGATAAGTAGGAGCTTGCCTGGGAGAAAAAGGGGAGAAAGTCCTTCCAGGGAGAGTGCATAATATGTGCACAAACAGGAATTTTAAAATGATTGCATTAGGGAAATGAGATAACATTTAGTGAAAGATCTCCATGTTAAGCTAGAACCTGGGCAAATCTATTGTGCCTTGATATAGGAGTAGTAAAAATATGAATTAACATTTTTGAGCATTTATATGTGCCAGCTTATGCTTTAATATTCAGTCTCATTTAACTGTCACTACAACCCTATGAAGTAGGCACTATTATTATCCCTCCTTTATAGGGGAAGACACTGAACTTGGAGAGGAAAAATGACTTGTTTCAAGACACACACAAGTAAATGGTAAAGTTGAGGTATTACCCTAGGTAGTCTAATCCCTTAACCAGGGCTGTTTCTCTGCACCTTCCCCCTCCACCCTGCCTCACCCGCAGCAGGAAGAAGTGTGGACTGGAGTACAGGAGACCTGGGTTCTCTATCCATTGAGGTTTCATCTATCTATGAGTATCCCTGATTCCAGCCTATCTCTCAGACTGACCTGTGGTGTGACTTGAACAAGCATTTAACACCAATAAGCCATAACTTTCCCATCAATGAAAGAGATTTACCCATCGCTTGGGGGGAGAGGGTGTCAATGGAACCATCTATGAAAATGCTTTGGAGGCTATCAAATATCATGCAGATAAGACATTCTGCCTTCTGCTTCTTTAATACAATCTAGCCCTCCGCACAAAATGTGTGTGGCTGCCAAAACTGGGGAAATATAAAGCAGAAATTAAGAATAGGTTTTAATCAGGACTGAGTGTTTGCATAATAGAGGAGTGTTAATAATGTTGCCTATGACAAATGCAAGTGTAAATCTTAATGGGTGTAAAGTCCAGATAGATCCCAACCTGATGTTGTTTGGATGATCAATTAGGGTTTTTTCACTGCAAGAGACAGAAAAACTAACCCCACCACAGTGAGATACCACTTCACACCTACTAGGATGGCTATCATGAAAAAAAGAAAAAAGCAAAAGGAATATAACAAGTATTTGTGAGGATGTTGAGAAATCGGAACCCTCGTGCACTACTGGTGGGAATATAAAATGGTATAGCCTCTGTGAAAAACAGTTTGGCACTTCCTCAAAAAGTTAGAGGTAGAATTACCATATAATCCAGCAAATCTTCTAGGTATATACCCAAAAGAGTTGAAAGTGGGACTTGAACCGATATTTGTGTATCAGTGTTTGTAGCATTATTCATAATAACGAAAAGGTAGAAAAAACTCAAGTGTTTGTTAATCAACAGATAAATGAATACACACACATATACACAATGGAATATTAATGAGCCATAAAAAGGAATGGATATTTGATATATGCTACAATATGGATGGACCTTGAAAACATTATGCTCAGTGAAATATGTCAGACACAGAAAGACAAATGTTGTATATTTCCACTTAAATGAGGTGTCTGGAATACACAAATTCATAGAGACAGAAAGTAAAATAGAAGTTACCAGAGGCTGAGGGAGGGGGAAGGGTTTAATGGGTAGAGATTTTGATAGGGATGATGAGTTTTTGTGGATGGTTACACAACACTGTGAATGTATTTAGTGCCACTGAATTGTATACTTACAAGCATTTAAATAATAAATATGTATATTCTAACACACGTATACCTACACATAGAGACACACACACACAATCCCTAGTGGCTTAAACTAAAAATGCCCTCTTTGGCTCATGATACTGGGAAGATCAAGACTGATTCAGGGGCCTAATGTCCCCCAACTCTGCTTTGGCTTCATTCCTAGCCTTCAATGAGGCTACTCATTGTACCTGGGAGTAGGCTACTCAATGAGCCTACTCCCAAAGCAAGATGGTTGCAGCCATCTACTTATGCCTGAGTCATTTACTCCACCCCTGCAGTTGGTGGTACAGGACCACCTGGACCACATGGACTTGAGGGCTGGGGAGGAGGTGGTGTCCAAATAAAACTTGGGGGCCATAGCCTGCAGAATGAATGGGTACTGGGAAGGCACAAGGCATGACTGTTCATGGTAACTCCATGGGTTTCTCTACACCCAGTAAAACAGTTCTAACTATTCTTGGTCATCTACTGTGCATGGAACAGATTGTTCAATGGTTACATGTGGTTATAGAACACTTCTCTTCCTCTTTTATGACAGATTCAACCTAGATCCCTTTGACCGCTACACAGATGAGCAGATCTGGGATGTCTTGGAGAGGACATTCCTGAGTATGACAGTAAGTAGCTCCAAGACCTGATTCTTGGTCTTAACCTGCCTCTTCAACAGTGGTGCCTGCAGGTCCTTTGGGGCTCATCTCAGATGATATTCCAGATGCTGCCACTTTGGAGCATGGGTTAAATAATCTTACGGAGATGAGATGATTTTGGATTCCTAAGTCAAGTCTGATGGCACTCAGACACCAACAGTGAGCCAGGCACATCCTAAGCTCAGGGGATGCAGCAAAAGCAAGGTAGGCAAGGTGTTTGCCCTCCTAGTGCTTACATTCACTGGGAGATACAGACAACAAATAGACACACAAGAGGCTTTCAGATAGTGGTAAGTGCTGTAAATGTGGTAATGAGACCAACAGATCCTGGTGAGGATGTTGAGAAATCAGAACCCTCATGCATTCCTGATGGGAATATAAAATGGTACAGCCTCTGTGAAAAACAGTTTGGCAGTTCCTCAAAAAGTTAAAGGTAGAATTACCATATGATCCATATGGGGAGTAGCTCCTTTACATGAAGTGGCCAAGCAAGGCCTCTTTAAAGATGGGAAGTTGGAGCTGAGACCCAATATTGAGGGGGCAGTAGGGCACAGATCTTTGAGAGAACATTCCAGGCACAGCAACAGCATATGCAAAGACCCTGAGACTGGAGTGAGAGGGGCACAGGTAAGGAAGAGAAAGACCAGTGGCTAGAGTATACAGAGGCAAAGGGTGTTGCAAAGTGCTACAGGGGAGGTCTGGTAGGGGTCAGGTTAGGTCTTGCCTACATAGCCTACATCTCATTTTCCTGGATATTACAGATCTCAAAGTTACCACAAGGACTGCAAGCAGAAGTGGTGGAAAGTGGCAGAAACTTCTCTGTGGGGGAGAGGCAGCTGCTCTGCATTGCGAGAGCACTCCTTCGCAACTCCAAGGTGAGACCACAGAATGGCCATGGGAGGCTGCGGATGACACCTGGCTTGGGAAACCACACTGGCTGTTTCTCCCTCCGTCTCTGTAGGGTAGTGGGTGCTGTGCTGTATGTCCTCTCCACAAACACCCAAAGGGCTTCCTCATGTCACTGGTGGCCATTCTCTACGTATCTAGTGTGGGCGAGGCATGTAGGTGGGGACTCAGCCTAGGTTCTCTCAAACCCTGAAACTCTGCATCTAAGCTGAAATGATCCACCACCAGAACCAAATCACGATGCACTTTCCTTATGAAAAGTTGAAAGTTTAGAAGTTTATTAATTTAAAAGTTGCCTATTGTATATTCTTTCTAAAACTTGGATGCAGGACATTCTCTTTATTAGAGCTGGAAATCAGATGATAGCTGTTCCAGGGCAAAATTACTTTTTTTTTTTTTTTTAGTTTCAGGTCTAGAATTTAGTGATTCATCACTTATAATACCCAGTGCTCATCACACGTGCCCTCCTTGATATCCATCATTCATTAAACCCATCCCTTGCCCATCTCCCCTCCAACAACCCTCCCTTTGTTCTCTATAGTTAAGACCCTGTTTCCTGGTTTGCCTCTCTTCCCTTCTCCCCATATTCATCTGCTTTGTTTCTTAAATTCCACATATAAGTGGTTTTTGTCTTTCTCTGGTGGTTTATTTTACTTAGCATAATACACTCTAGTTCCATCCATCTCATTGCAAATGGCAAGACTTCATTCTTTTTTATGGCTAGTATTCCATTGTATATATATACCACATCTTATTTATCCATTCATCTGTCGATGGATGTTTGGACTCTTTATAATTTGGCTATTGTTGATAATGCTGCTATAAACATTGGGGTGCATGTATCTCCTTGAATCAGTATTTTTGTATACTTTGGGTAAATACCTAGTAGTACAATTGCTGGATGAATATGGTAGTTCTATTTTTAACTTTTTGAGGAACCTCCATTCTATGTTCCAGAGTGGCTGTACCAGTTTGCACTCCTACCAACAGTGTAAGAGGGTTCCCCTTTCTCTGCATCCTCACCAACACCTGTTGTTTCTTGTGTTATTGATTTTAGCCATTCTGACAGGTATGAGGTGATATCTCATTGTAGTTTTGATTTGCATTTCCCTGATGATGAGTGATGTTGAGCATCTTATCATGTGTCTGTTAGCCATCTGGATGTCTTCTTTGGAAAAACGTCTGTTTATGTCTTCTGCCCATTTTTTAACTGGATTATTTGTTTTTTTGGGTGTTGAGTTTGATAAGTTCTTTATTTTTCTTGGATACTGCCCTTTATCAGATATGTCATTTGCAAATATTTTTCCCATTCCATAGGTTGCCTTTTACTTTTGTTCATTGTTTCCTTCACTGTGCAGAAGCTTTTTATCTTAATGAAGTCCCAATAATTTATTTTTGCTTCTGTTTCCCTTGCCTCCCAAGACATGTCTAATAAGAAGGTATTATGGCCGATGTCAGAGAGGTTGCTGCCTGTGTTCTCCTCTAGAATTTTGATGGTTTCCTGTCTCACATTTAAGGCTTTCATCCATTTTGAATTTATTTTTGTGTATGGTGTAAGAAAATGGTCCAATTTCATTCTTTTGCATGTTCCTGTCCAGTTTTCCCAGCATCATTTGTTGAAGAGACTGTCTTTTTTCCAAAATTACATATTTTTCAAAAGTTTCTTCAGACAGTGCTTCTTGAAGTTTTCCAAATATTGTGCCAGTAATTTTAGATATTTGACTACCTGGACTAGTAGGGAGCAAACTTTCTCAAGAGAGGCCACACACACATACTCATATGTACATATACCTCCTCCACACTCACACATATATACATATGTGCCCACAGGTGCTCGAATGCACTCACAGCACACACCATGGTTAATTAATGATAAATGCAAAAACTGTTGGTACAGACTGTCAGAGCTCTGGGGAAAAAGCAGGCAGAACACTGTGGGGTCGGAAGCTGGGGAGAAGATTTCAGGAGGGAAGACGATCTCCCTCTTTCTAGCAGAGATGAAAGACAGGATCTGCAATATGCATGTAGCACTTTCTCAACCACTCAGGTCCTTATTTTACAGTTACTAGACCACTGGTGCCAAAGTTGCTTTCTCCATTGTTTCCCAAATTTGAGTCATCACTTTATGATTTTTGTCATATCTGCGCACCATCTCTCCTTTGACTTACTCGTGATGCCCTCTTTTTAAAAACAGCCTCATTCTAAACAGTAACATTTGTGAAATCACATTTCTGTGCTAGTTATATTTTTCTAACATATAGTGTAAATAAAATAAAATAAAAATGTTAAAGAGAACGTTTATCCATATTCCAGCCACACCATCTCATGTGCCATCCAAACATGTGTGCATGCCCTGTTTTGGGGAACGCTGGTCTATGTTAATTTAGACGAATCAGAAGGCAGTTCATAAAACAAGAAGTTGTCACTGGGACATTTTCTTTTTTTTTTTAAGATTTTATTTATTTATTTGAGAGAGAAAATGAGATAGAGAGAAAGCATGATGGGGGGAGGGTCCGAGGGAGAAGCAGACTCACTGCTGAGCAGGGAGCCCAATGTGGGACTCGATCCCGGGACTCCAGGATCATGACCTGAGCCGAAGGCAGTTGCTTAACCAACTGAGCCACCCAGGCGCCCCTACCACTGGGACATTTTCATTTTCAAGAGTTTAATTCTCTGGTCACACACACACACACACACACACAAGCTCTTGGTTGAGACCTAATATTCTCTAACATAATGGACAACTAGTGTTCAAAGTGGGTTTTGAACTCAATCCATATCGCTCACCTTCCAGCTAAGGGACTCAGTGGATTAATGGTAGACCCAGGACTAGATCCAGGTCTCAGGGCCCAAGCAAACTGCCCTCACCCCTGTTTTGTATTCACCAGATCATCCTTATTGATGAAGCCACAGCTTCCATTGACATGGAAACCGATACTTTGATCCAGCACACAATCCGTGAAGCCTTCCAGAGCTGCACAGTGCTGGTCATTGCACACCGCATCACCACTGTACTCAACTGTGACCGCATCCTGGTCATGAGCAACGGGAAGGTGAGAGCCGTGTCCCTGGGGCCAGTGGGAGAATGTTCGCTCAGGCCAGCATCCCAGGAGGCCTTTGGATCCTTCAAGGCTAAGCTCAGTGGTGTCCCTTCCCTCCCTTCCCCTCCTTTCTCCATCTCCCAGGTTGTAGAGTTTGATAGACCCGAGGTCCTGCAGCAGAAGCCTGATTCTGTGTTTGCTGCCCTACTGGCAACAGCCAATTCTTCGCTGAGTTAAGGAGAACTGGGGACTGCGTGTGGCCTGATGGCAGAGCCAAGTGTAGCTGTGAGACCTGCATCTATGACCTTCTTGTGTAGAGATGGCTACTTCTCCTGAAAGCAGGGCTGAAATGTGCTCAGGGGTGCTGGCAGTGAGATAGAAAAGAAGACTGGGGGAGCAAAACCTGTAATAGGCCACTCTGTGGCTCCCCAGATCTGGGAACCCCCATACCCTTTGAGACCATGTGGTCAAATCATCATGTGCCTCTTTTTAACTGATATGTTGAGTAATTTCGTAATAATTTGAAAGCTTATTATAGTTTTAAAAGTATTGCAAATGCTGTATTGAGTTTGTAAAAAATAAAAGTAAGAAAAAGTCACATTCTCTGTTCCTCTTTCTTGTTAGCTAGTACTCGTTCAGCTACAGGGAGGAGAGAGTCCCTCATACTGACTTCTGAAAAAGGGACTTCATTGGCTAATGGAATGGAAAGGTCCAGAAAAAGTTCTAGGTTGAGTGCCAATATCTGAAAGATGTCTCTGCTTCTTCTCTCAGCTCTACTTTCCTTTTTTGGCTTTACTGTTTGGTCTCCTCTTTCCTCAAGTGCCAGCAAAAGTTCCATGGCTAAATTTCATTGGGTCAGCTTGGGTCATGTGCTCATCCCTGAACCAATCACATGCTAGGCTGTTGGAATACAGGGACCAGCCGGGCCCAAGTCCCATGCCCACACCTGGACCTGGGGATGGGTTCAGCTGTCCTGAATCACATGGACTGAGAATGGAGGGGGTTATTTCTCTAAAATAAAATTGGGATGGTCTTACTACATGAAGGAGAAATGGATATGGACACTGGGTAGGCCCAAAATAGTAGCTGTCCACCATGTTTATTTACTGATTAAAGCATAAATGGATGGAATAAAGAGTTAGTTTATAACATGTGCCAACTGGAAATAAGATTACTGGTCTGCCTACTCCCCCAAGTAGTTATAGATATATACATAGAAAAAGGTAATTATTTTCAATTTACCACCAGAAAGAACTCATTGTTGGGGGCAAAATACGTTTCAAAGTATTTTCTTTTTGTTTTCAGATTACAGTATCTGGTCTTGCCATAAGAAAAATCATTCAGTAAACAAATATTCTTGCTCTGTTTCTTGCATTGGGGTAGGTGCTGGGAGTGTAATGATGTCCCTTTCCTCATGGAATTTGGGATCTTATGAGAATGAGTGAACAGTAAACAAGTAAACAGATGGTTCCAGAACTGAGTGGCAGGAGGCAAGGACAGGGTGCCGGAGATGAGGAGAGTTCAAGCAGGCTTCCAGGTAGAAGCAAGGTTGTGGTTTACTGACCTGAAACCTGAACAAATATTTGCTTGTGCAAGAAAGAATGTTCCAGGCAGACAGAACAGCCAACAAATCCCCTTGGGAAAGAACCATGACAGGCTGATGTAATCTTTGGACCAAACAGAGGAAAAAGCCCAAGTTCCAGAATTAGTGAGACATGTACATCACCTTCTGTTCCCTTCCTGAGGTTCTTAGGTAACCCCTGCTTCTCTTCCCAAGGACTTTCCCTAGGTGAGTGTCTTTTCTCTCTTAAAAATCCCTTTGTTCAGTTTATCCCTTTCCCCTGGGCCCTTGCCTTTTTCTTCTTAGGCCCTGAAGAGTGTCTGGGAGCCCCTTCTGCTCCCATCCTGTCCCAACTCTGGGGTAATAGAGATGCCTATCTGCAAGTTGAAAGTGACTCTATTTGCCCTGACCTGCCCCCTCCCAGAGCTGCTGTGGAACAACTGCATTCATCACCTGCGAGAAGGAGCTTCAGAAACTGATTGCCCCTTGGCCATGATACTTGACCCAAGCATCCTTCGAACCAGGCCAGCTGTAGTGGCCATATTTTCCCGGAGTTGGCCAGCAGATGGCAGGCTCTTCCCAGAAATGAGGGAGAGCCTGCTGGTTTCTGATCTAAAGCCACTGAGAATCCACCAGGGGAAGTGTGGACCCCTGAGGTAGAGCACACAAGATAGAGCCCTTCTCCACCTTCCCTTGAAGCAGCTTCTCCTTCTGGAATGATTAGAATTACCCAAGGAATCCTTAAAACACTGATGTCCACTCCTTGAAGTTCTGATTCATTGTTTAAGGTGGAGACTGAGCCTTGGGATTTTTAAAGTTTTAGGTGAATCTAATGTGAAGCAAAACTTGAGTACCATTGGCTCCAAACAGCAATAAAACAGAACTTTTTGAAAAATTATATGTATACTTTAACAATATTGGTAATATTTTTTTAAGCTGACTGGTTAAGTATATGATTTTGTTTTCTTTAAATAATTCTTAAATATGTATTTTTGGTCATCTGAACAATTTTGTAATAAAATTTTAGAAATTAATATTTGATATTTCAAAAATAATGCAAAAGTCATTGTAATGAGTGAATGCAGAACTTGGTTCTACTTCCTTACACTTATGTAATGGTTTGCTGTTATGTGTATTCTCAATTACATTCTGGTGGGGAGGAGATCAGAGTATTTTTGGTGCCCAGGTTTTTTATTTTTTATTTTTAGTCCTTAACTAATTAATTAATCAATTGATTTGTTGTTTTAATTTTTTTAATTCCAGTTAGTGACCATACAGTGTAATATTAGTTTCAGGTATACAATAAAATGATTCAACTTCCATCCATCGCCTGGTGCTCATCAGGACAAATGCCCTCCTTTATCCCCATAACTTACTTCCCCCACCCCCCAACCACCTCCCCTCTGGTCACCATCAGTTTGTTCTCTAGAATTAAGAGGTCCCCAGGGGTTTTAAAGGACCTAATTTATCCTCAGGCCTAGCCTTCTCCTAGCTACCCTTCCTCCTGGTCCAATGCAGCAAACAACTTCCCATAAGCTATGTGATGTGGTCCACAGTGACAACAGGTGGATGGACAAATGAAAGGAAGCAATGGTACCACTGGCCCTGGCCCTGCCCTGTATCATTCCCAGCTCTGGACCCTCCATTTTAAGAGAAACGCTGCTAAATGGGAGCTGTTCATAGGAAAGCCACCAGAGAACCAGGATCACTCTTCACTTTCCTGAAGGGCCTCCTCTAGAAGTCACTCCAAAGGTCAGCCCCAGGCCCTGAAGGCCCAGATGTTCAGGTCATTGGAAAAGTCCCCCTAGGGAGTAGCTGTTTGGGACAGGGAATTCTCAGTGGCTGGAAGCTTACTCTGACAGCTCTCCTGGGTATGGGGTGAGGGGACATAGCTGATATCTCACAGGCTTAGAGCATTCCTCCAAGGCTGAGTGCTGGCAGGGATTCTGTATGTGTGGGAAATTGGATTGGATAACTTTATGGGGTAGATGATGCTGGGATGTAATTATAAACATAAAGTTGCCCGATGGCAGGGGCTCTCAAACTTGAATGAGCACCAGCATCGCTTGGAGGATTAAAACACAGCTTGCTGGGTCCCACCCCCAAACTTTCTGAATTAGTGGGTCTGGGGCTTAAGAATTTGCCTATTTAACAAGTTTCCAGATGTTGCCGATGCAGCTGATCAGGGACCACACTCTGAGAACTCAGAGGTTAGCCAAGATTATTCTGTCCTATGTGATCTGGACAGGAGGGTTTTATTTTATTTTTTTTTAAAGATTTTATTTATTTATTTGTCAGAGAAAGAGAGAAAAACCACAAGAAGGGGAAGCGGCAGGCAGAGGGAGAAAGAGACTTCCCTCTGAGCAGGGAGCCCAATGCAGGCCTCAATCCCAGGACCCTGGGATCATGACCTGAGCCGAAGGCAGATGCTTAACTGACTGAGCCACCCAGGCGTCCCAAGGGGGAAGGTTCTTTTTTTGTTTTGTTTTGTTTTGTTTTTAAAGTCAAAGAGAAAGTTATTTATTATTTAATAGCATTAGTTCTAACATTGGTGTATATATGGGTAAGCATATTTAAGGAATCTAAGAAAGGAGATCAACAGGATGATTAGAAAGGGGAAGAAAATTAATAAAAAAATAAGGATAGGGAAAATCTGTATGTGCAGAATTGGACTGCATATAGAAAAAAAATGACTAGAACTTATCCAAAGAGTTTTTTTACATTTTATTATATTATGTTAATCACCATACATTACATCAATAGTTTTTGATGTAGTGTTCCATGATTCATTGTTTGCATATAACACCCAGTGCTCCACGCAGAATGTGCCCTCCTTAATACCCATCACCAGGCTAACCCATTCCCCCACACCCCTCCCCTCTACAACCCTCAGTTTGTTTCTCAGAGTCCATTTCATTTTTCCCTTCCTGCTATCTTCTTTTTTTTTTTTTAACATATAATGTATTATTTGTTTCAGAGGTTCAGGTCTGTGATTCAACAGTCTTACACAATTCACAGCGCTCACCATAGCACATACCCTCCCCAATGTCTATCACACAGCCACCCAATCCCTCCCACCCCCCACCACTCCAGCAACCCTCAGTTTGTTTCCTGAGATTAAGAATTCCTCATATCAGTGAGATCATGTGATACATGTCTTTCTCTGATTGACTTATTTCACTCAGCATAATACCCTCCAGTTCCATCCATGTCATTGCAAATGGCAAGATTTCATTCCTTTTGATGGCTGCATAATATTCCATTGTGTATATATATATATATATATATATACCACATCTTCTTTATCTATTCATCTGTTGATGGACATCTTGGCTCTTTCCATAGTTTGGCTCTTGTGGACATTGCTGCTATAAACATAGGAGTGCACGTACCTCTTCGGATCACTAAATTTGTATCTTTGGGGTAAATACCCAGTAGTGCAATTGCTGGGTCATGTGGTAGCTCTATTTTCAACTTTTTGAGGAACCTCCATACTGTTTTCCAGAGTGGCTGCACCAGCTTGCATTCCCACCAACAGTGTAGGAGGGTTCCCCTTTCTCCGCATCCCCGCCAACATCTGTCATTTCCTGACTTGTTCATTTGAGCCATTCTTTTCTTTTTAAATTTTTTATTGTTATGTTAATCACCATATATTACATCATTAGTTTTTGATGTAGTGTTCCATGATTCATTGTTTGTGCATGCAGAATGTGCCCTCTTTAATACCCATCACCAGGCTAACCCATCCCCCTACCCTCCTCCCCTCTAGAACCCTCAGTTTGTTTTTCAGAGTCCATCATCTCTCATGGTTCGTCTCCCCCTCTGACTTACTCCCCTTCATTCTTCCCCTCCTGCTATCTTCTTCTTCTTTTTCTTTTTTCTTAACATATGTTGCATTATTTGTTTCAGAAGTACAGATCTGTGATTCAACAGTGTTGCACAATTCACAGCACTCACCATAGCACATACCCTACCCAATGTCTATCACCCAGCCACCCCATCCCTCCCACCCACCACCACTCAAGCAACCCTCAGTTTGTTTCCTGAGATTAAGAATTCCTCATATCAGTGAGGTCATATGATACATGTCTTTCTCTGATTGACTTATTTCACTGGGCATAACACCCTCCAGTTCCATCCATGTAGTTGCAAATGGCAAGATCTCATTCCTTTTGATGGCTGCATAATATTCCATTGTGTATATATACCACCTCTTCTTTAGCCATTCATCTGTCGTTGGACATCTTGGCTCTTTCCACAGTTTGGCTATTGTGGACATTGCTGCTAAAACATTGGGGTGCACGTACCCCTTCGGATCCCTACATTTGTATCTTTGTGGTAAATACCCAGTAGTGCAATTGCTGGATCGTATGGTAGCTCTCTTTTCAACAGTTTGAGGGACCTCCATACTGTTTTCCAGAGGGGTTGCACCAGCTTGCATTCCCACCAACAGCATAGGAGGGTTCCCCTTTCTCCACATCCCCGCCAACATCTGTCGTTTCCTGACTTGTTAATTTGAGCCATTCTGACTGGTGTGAGGTGGTATCTCATTGAGGTTTTGATTTGGATTTCCCTGATGCCGAGCGATGTGGAGCACTTTTTCATGTGTCTGTTGGCCATTTGGATGTCTTCCTTGGAAAAATGTCTGTTCATGTCTTCTGCCCATTTCTTGATTGGATTATTTGTTCTTTGGGTGTTGAGTTTGATAAGTTCTTTATAGATTTTGGATACTAGCCCTTTATCTGTTATGTCATTTGCAAATATTTTCTCCCATTCTGTCTGTTGTCTTTTGGTTTTGTTGTCTGTTTCTTTTGCTATGCAAAAGCTTTTTATCTTAAAAAAAAGCTTTTTATCTTGATGAAATCCCAATAGTTCATTTTTGCCCTTGCTTCCCTTGCCTTTGGTGATGTTTCTAGGAAGAAGTTGCTGTGGCTGAGGTCGAAGAGGTTGCTGCCTGTGTTCTCCTTTAGGATTCTGATGGACTCCTGTCTCACGTTTAGGTCTTTCAACCATTTGGAGTCTATTTTTGTGTGTGGTGTAAGGAAATAGTCCAGTTTCATTCTTCTGCATGTGGCTGTCCAATTTTCCCAACACCATTTGTTGAAGAGACTGTCTTTTTGCCATTGGACGTTCTTTCCTGCTTTGTCAAAGATAAGTTGACCATAGAGTTGAGGGTCCATTTCTGGGCCCTCGATTCTGTTCCATTGATCTATGTGTCTGTTTTTGTGCCAGTACCATACTGTCTTGATGATGACAGCTTTGTAATAGAGCTGGAAGTCCGGAATTGTGATGCCGCCAGCTTTGCTTTTCTTTTTCAAGATTCCTCTGGCTATTCGGGGTCTCTTCTGGTTCCATACAAATTTTAGGATTATTTTTTCCATTTCTTTGAAAAAAGTGGATGGTATTTTGATGGGGATTGCATTGAATGTGTACATTGCTCTAGGTAGCATTGACATCTTCACAATGTTGGTTCTCCCAATCCATGAGCATGGAACGTTTTTCCATTTCTTTGTGTCTTCTTCAATTTCTTTCATAAGTGTTTTATAGTTTTCTGAGTACAGATTCTTTGCCTCTTTGGTTAGATTTATTCCTAGGTATCTTATGGTTTTGGATGCCTTTGTAAATGAGATCGACTCCTTAATTTCTCTCTCTTCTGTCTTGTTGTTGGTGTATAGGAATGCCACCAATTTCTGTGCATTGGTTTTATATCCTGCCACTTTACTGAATTCCTGTATGAGTTCTAGCAGTTTTAGGGTGGAGTCTTTTGGGTTTTCCACATAAAGTATCATATCATCTGCAAAGAGTGAGAGTTGGACTTCCTCTTTGCTGATTTGGATGCCTTTGATTTCTTTTTGTTGTCTGATTGCTGTGGCTAGGACTTCTAGTACTATGTTGAATAGCAGTGGTGATAGTGGACATCCCTGCCCATGTTCCTGACCTTAGGGGGAAAGCTCTCAGTTTTTTCCCATTGAGAATGATATTTGCTGTGGGTTTTTCATAGATGGCTTTTATGATATCGAAGTATGTACCCTCTATCCTTATACTCTGAAGAGTTTTGATCAAGAAAGGATGCTGTACTTTGTCAAATGCTTTTTCTGCATCTATTGAGAGGATCATATGACTCTTGTTCTTTCTTTTGTTAATATATTGTATCACGTCGATTGATTTGCGGATGTTGAACCAGCCTTGCAGCCCAGGGATGAATCCCACTTGTTCATGGTGAATAATCCTTTTAATGTATTGTTGGATCCTACTGACGAGTATTTTGGTGAGAATTTTTGCATCCATGTTCATCAAGGATATTGGTCTGTAATTCTCCTTTTTGTTGGGGTCTTTGTCTGGTTTGGGGATCAAGGGAATGGTGGCCTCATAAAATGAGTTTGGAAGTTTTCCTTCCATTTCTATTTTTTGGAACAGTTTCAGAAGAATAGGTACTAATTCTTCTTTAAATGTTTGGTAGAATTCCCCCGGGAAGCCATCTGGCCCTGGGCTCTTGTTTGTTGGGAGATTTTTAATGACTGCTTCAATTTCCTTAGTGGTTATAGGTCTGTTCAGGTTCTCTATTTCTTCCTGGTTCAGTTTTGGTAGTTGGTACATCTCTAGGAGTGCATCCATTTCTTCCAGATTATCTAATTTGCTAGCATATAGTTGCTCATAATATGTTCTTATAATTATTTGGGGGGTAGATTTTTAAACCCTCATTTTAATGTGTTCCTCAAAGTTTATGTATTTTCAGGACATTTTATTTTTCTGACCTCTTTTATTTCAGACCCCCTGAACATTTCAGTAGGCAATGTGGACTCTCCTTTTCTCCATCACGTTGACCTGGGAGAACCCAGCACTTTCCTTTATTTCCTTTGAACTTGTAGATGACTTCAGTGAAGTTTTGGGCCAAAAGAGGGGTTTCTATCCTGGTAACACAACAACCTCTAATTGGACACCAGGCACCATCTTCTTGAGGAGTCTCTCCATGTCTAGTCCCTCAGACTCCAGTGTCCTCCATGCCAACGTTCTCTGGGTTCGCTCTGCCCTCACCTCCCAGTTCCTGGACATGTGTTATGCAGAGCAGTTCAGTTCTTGATTTCTGATGCCTTTTCCTGCCCGACAAGTCACAAGGGTCTCATAGTCTATTCCAGGAGACCTAATAAAGCACTTCTGTAAACAAAACTAGTTTCCGCCCTATGATATACTACAGTGCCTGCTGATAAGATAGTAAAATTTCACCCCGTTATGCTAAATGTCCCCTATTCTATTTCCCCCTGATTCATTTAAATAACTCTCTGGAATTCAACTGTGTCAGAGTCAGAAGCAACTTCAGAGATTTTAGTCTGGATGTTCCCTAGCCTGTGGTCCATGGACTCTTGAGCTAGGTTCAGAGGACCCGTGAATTTGGATGGGGAAAAATTGTGTCTTTATTTTTCCTCACTGAAATTTAGCATTTCCACGATTATGAATGAGGTAACAAACTATAATAGTATTATTATTACCTGTGACTTTATCACCAACAGAATCATAGATATTCTCAAATCTCATTTCACTTGTTTCAGGTATCTGAAAATATCCTGTGCATCACTGCTTTGAATTAGAGTAGTTATTAGACCTACTGCTAGATCATTTTGTTTAACACATCAACATAGAAACATTATAATATCCAAATTTGGCTTTTTAACCATGTTTCATTATGATTGGTTTTCTTTGCAATCCTATGTACTTTATTTTATACAATAGAAGCACTATCGTAAGAACGCACTAGAATGCCAAAGAGATCTATGGCACAAAAAAGGTTAAAAACCCTGATTTAATTCAGTTCTTGATTTTATAGAGGGAAACTGAGTCCCAGTCAGTGAAGGTGCCCTGCCTACACCACTGGCTTTTAATAGCCTGCTTGAAATTCGAATCTGAATCAGGGAGGAAAGGCATTGAGAAGGAGGAACAGGCAGACAGCAAGCGCTGGGGATAAAGGCCTTACCCCAGTGGCGTGGTCAGGCATGGCCTGCTCAGGGTAAGGGGTGGATGGGCTGGCCCCTTCGCAGAAGTTCTAGTTCTGATGCCTGGCCTACCCTTACCCAATTCTGGCCACCATTGCAGCAAGTGTGAGCAGTATTAAGGCAAAACCATTTCTCATTACAGCAAAGAGAAGTACAATTTTCTGATTTAATAATAATAGTTCTTGCCAAATCCTTGGCTCCCAAGTGCTTTGTCATATGAGCTGCATTCTAGCAACAATTGTACTGATCCAGAAGCTTCTGTTACAATATGAGGGCCTCAGTCCCACTCAGCACTCCTTGAAATGCTCCCCACCTCTTCTCTCCACACCCATCGATATACCTCACAATTCTGGGGTTGTGTCTGGCTCATGACTTAGAGCTTACAGAACACTTCTACGGACATCATTTCCCTCTTATGCATGCCACAAGATTGTGCACTGTCCGTTGTTAGAGATAGCTGAGAGTTTTCACTCTGAGCTCCTTAAGTGAGAGGAGGGAACGAAGATGTATTACAAGATCTTCACAACTTGGGGGAACCTAGGTGTCTCAGTTGGTTAAATATTAAGCATCTGCCTTTGGCTCAGGTCATGATCCCAGGGTCCTGGGATCGAGCCCCACATCCATCAGGCTCCTTGCTCAGCGGGGAGCCTGCTTCTCCCTCTCCCTCTGCTGCTCCCCCTGCTTGTGGTCTTCCCAACCCCCCCGCCCCATCAAATAAATAAATAAATTCTTTGAAAAAAAAGATCTTCACAACTTAGCCATTTAGAGAAAAAAAAATAAAGCTGTTCACAATAAGCCAAGTTTTCCCGGTCCTGAGAAGGGAGGGCCACCTTTCCTGTGTGGGGAGCTTTTGTGTTCACCGGCTCAGCTCTGAGCCAAGGGACTTATCTTAAGATCTGAGTGGTGAAGCTGAGGCCAGAACTCATGCTTTCTGCCCAAGAACATGTTTTGTCGTTTATTAGAGAGCTTGTACTCTAATTGTTGCAGATATGTGTTTCTGCTTCATTAACCTATGTTTGTTTTAAAAGCCAATTCAAATTCCAAACTACTTTCCAATTCATTTGACATCAACTTTGTTTGCTCTTCCTTCTGCAGCTCCTTCCTTAGTTCATAAGGCAAACAAACAGAAATGAAAAACCCAAGCCCCTTCCTTTAGCAGATTCTTTGTGTACTTCCATTGGACAGATTCCAACAGTGACCCAGAAGGTCGGATGCTTATTTCTCCTGAGATCCTGCTAATTAAAAAAAAAATTATTATTTGCACTAATAACTACCACGTATTGAGTGTTTACAATGTTTTAGGCATGGTGTTAAGCACTTCCCTTATGTTATCTAATCCTCAATTAACTTCCAATGCTTTGAAGTTAGTGTTCTCATTTTGTAGTCGGGGAAACTGAAATTTAGAGGTTTGAGCCCAGATCTGATTCCAGAATTTCTATTCTTAACCACTATATGCTACTGGCTCTGCAATGCCACACACTGATTTCTGTATATATACAGAAAAACACACACACACACACACACACACATATATATATTTAGAGTTATTTACAGGGGTGCCTAGGTGGCTCAGTCAGTTAAGTGTCCACCTTCAGTTCAGGTCATGATTTCAGGGTCCTGGGTCCAGCCCCTTGGAGGGCTCCACACTCAGTGGGGAGTCTGCTTCTCCCTCTCCCTTTGCCCCTTCCCCTGGTCTCTCTTAAATAAATAAATAAAATCTTTAAAAAAAGTTATTTACAAAAATACTTTTGAGATTGATTGAGCTCATGTCTTTTACGGTTTATTGAAGATATGCCAGTAAAGGGGGGGTTAGGGAGAATTGAGACAGACTCGCTTTGGATTAAAGGCCTCACTGAGCTTCAGAGCCGGGGAAATGATCAAGAGGAGTGCTCTTGAAACCTTCCACCCAGCACCACCATCGGTGTTTGGGGGCACAGACTCCCGATACATGCATATATATTTATTTGAAAATGATGTATAGCATATACATGTATATTACTGTCCCATTATATTCATACAGAAAAATATTATTTTTGTAAGGATGAGGAAGAATATAGAAAGGATTTCTTTTTTTTAAGACTTTATTTATTTATTTGAGAGAGAGGGCACAGAGAAGCAGACTCCCTGCTGAGCAGAGAGCCTGATGTGGGATTTGATCCCAGGACCCCGAGATCATGACCTAAGCCAAAGGCAGACACTCAACTGACCTAGCCACCCAGGCGTCCGTAGAAAGGATTTCTAATATTTTCTTCCTGTACTCCAATGGGTTCTCTTGCCCCCCTCAGCCCCGGGGTGGGGGTGTCTACCCCCTGCTCAGATCTCAGTGTCCTGGCCTCTCGTGGGTGTCCACACTGTCTGGGACAGGGGCTTGTCTGTTCGTTTCTTCAGGCCCTCTTTGGCAGAGACTGCACAACCCCCCTCCATCATTTCACTCCAGAATCAGTGACCTGACAGTCCAAACAATCGTCTTTATGTAGTACCAAAATACCACGTGTCTCAGTAGAGATCCATCTCTGCCAGACCTTCGATGAACTCAAAGGAAAAACTGCTCATCAATTTGCTATAAGCTTGACAGCATTCAAATCTGTTTGGAAATTGCAAAAGCAAGTCTGGGCTGTGTTTCAGAGACCTCCCAGGGTGGTTGTGAAGATCAAGTAATAAAAGGGAGAAGAACTTCATGATAGACAAAGGGCTCTACAAATGTCAAGTGATATTATCAGCAGTGATTTGCATTTATGGAGGAAGGCATGGAGGCAAAAAAAAAGGGGACACAGCCCTGCATAAGGACAGCTTCTGCAGGCCAGCCTTCCACTGAGGCCAGGGAGCCTTCCTCCTTGTATCTTTTTCTACTGGCAACCAGCAATCAAGTACAGACTCTCCCCACTTCCCACCTCCCTTTTGGGCAGGAATAGAAGTACCCTGTTGGGTGGTGGCAGCCTCCCCTGGGAACTGCAATCCAGAAACAGCCAGCAGGGGACAAGGATTGACCAGGATAAAAGTGGGAAGAGGCTTTGGGCAGGCTTGAAATATTCCAGTAAAATGTGACATAAAATCCATGGGAGTCAGGTGGGGGGGAAGGTCTTCCAAGGTGTCCAAATAATTCTTAAAAGTGAATCCAGATTTGTCATTTCCGAATTTAGAGATTTGCCTGCTCCCAACCATTCCCTGGCCACTCTGGAATTCCTTCAGCCAACGCTGAGCAAGGCCCCGTGGTCAGGCACTTGAAGGATCTTAAGACATTGGAAAAGTTCTGCCCTCCGGAGTTTGCAAAGGTAAATGGGAAACTTTTATATGTAAGAATTAGCTGTCAGAGCCAGGCCCTGCCTCACCTTTCATTTAATTCAAGAAAAAAAAAAGAGCTCAGGTTACCTTTTATTTTTGGATAAATGAATGAGCTTTTCTCTGTTTTGAAGATTGGAGAACCCCTGGCCCCAACACACACACCTCACCCCTTGACCTCAGAGTTGCTTTACCTTTGCAGGAGCATGGAGAGGGAGGTCCCTGACTGGGAGTCAGGAGACTTGGCTACTGGTCTCAGCCTTGTCCCAAGCCAGTCATGAAGGGCCTCTCATTCCTCACGCTCCTCACCTGTAGAATGGCGGCTGCTGGGGGGCATTTTCTCCTTTACTTATACAAAGCTATGATGTGACAGGCTAGGAAGGGGCGGCTGTGCAAGCACACTGCGGGAACTGGGGCTGTCACTGAAGGAGTGGGACGGGGCAGTGCCCTTTAATGTGGCAGAGGGAATGCTGGTCCCCCAGAGTTCCCTCCACGGGCGTGGTGGGAGCGACAGTTGAATGGGGCAGTTGGAGAAGAGGGCTCCAGGTAGGTGGGACAGGGAAGCTGAATCTGAGGTCCGTGGATGGAAGAAGACTCAGGCTAACAGGCAGCAGGCAACAGCCGCTGAGCCCCGGGACTTTGGACCCTTCCTCCTCCTCGGGACCAGGACGCTAGCATTTCTGGCACAGGTAGAGCTTCTCTCTGAAGCAATCAGCCCCCAATGCCCATCTGTCTTCCCCAGGACAGGCTGTGGGGGGTGACACCACATCAAACGTGGCTGCCCACGTGGGAGTCGGCAGGGACCTGTGGCTTCCCAGAGTAGAAGGGAGGCTTGGGGCACTTCTGTCTTTGGAGCCCACTGGTATGTACAAGAAAAAGTAGAAATGCCAAGCCAGGATATCCAAATCTGTGACATACAAAAGCCTACATTGAATAAACGAAGTCTTTTAACACACACACATGGACACACTGTCTTGTTCACAGTTTAATCACAGGACTTTTAAATTTAAGAGAACAAAAAGCAACTTAAATTCACTGTGCACCCCCGCGTGGTTCCCACAGGTCTAAGATGGGAGTTCTCATCTTCCTTCCATCTTGTCAGAATATCTCTGTAACTGAATGGGTGACCTCATTTGGAGACTTCATCAGAGGTCACTGTGTGGGACCCCTGTTCTTGCTCCCCAGGCTTAGCATCCTCTCACCTGTTTGAGATTCCTTCTGCCCTCTCTTCACCTCCTGCCTCTCTCTCCCAAAAGCAGCCCCTCGTCCTGGGTCTGGCTACCCACTTGGGTGCTGGGGACAGCTGGACAGAGCTTCTCCTCTGAGCTGGAGGCTGGCCAGGGCATGGAGGAAGGGGCTATGGGAGTTGGGGAGAGGATATAAGACCATTTGATATTGGTTGTTTGGGTGGCTTAAAATTAAGAATGGATTTATCAAGAAATCAACAGGGTCATAATCTCTTATCTGGGAAGGATTTTATCATTAACAGTATATCTGCATTTGACTGATGCAGGGGAATGCTAAGGAAGGACTTCCATTATGGGCACAAAGGAACACTAAGAATCCAATTCTGAAACAAGAATTGCTACTTGTTAATTTTCTAGGTTAGAGAGGCAGAAATGGAACATAATTGAGCAAAGTAAGTAGATGTGGAAAATATTTCTTCTTGAAACGCCCTCTAGGTATCTTTTGTCCTCTACTTTTGTAGAGCAAGGATAGAGAAAAATGGATCTACTATAAGGAAAAGAGCAGTGCAAAGGTGAGGATAAATGCTGAGTCCCCAGAGCCCCAGAGTTGGGGAGACAATAAGGAGTGGTGGAATTGTGGCAAAAAAAGGGTTGCTGTTGCTCAGTATGAGGGGATTGTAGCCACATGGGCTTGCAGAGCTCTTGATGTTTCGTCACTGGCCAGAGGTCTTTTCTCTTTTAATATGATATCTCCTAATTCAAATTCAGAAAAATTTAAAAACTGTACAGGCCAAATAAAATGGACCTGTAAATCATATGTGGTCCATAATCCACTGCTCTAAAGAGAGTCCTTCCTGCTTCTACCTTGTCAGGTCCATTGAGGTCAGGTTAGGAATGCCCTGCCAGAAAGCAGAGGGATGGATGCACCAGGGACCTTCTTCCATCCCCTGCCAACCCTCAGATGCTATGAGTGGAAAAAGGCTGCCAGGAACAGAGTCATGATAGCTGCAGGGGCCCTGGCCTGGTCCTGTCTTCACTCCTTTCAGCTCCCATCAGGCCCCCCCACCCCCACCCCCTAGCTGCCAGCAAGCAGATTTGCCGCTCCAGGCATCTCCTCACGCCTGGCAGAGGATGGCACGACAGACGGGGGATAGAGACGTTAGCCAAAGCAGACTTCCTGATTTAAAAAGTCTCATTTTCCCCCAAGGCTGCCAAATTTAGCAAGGTGCCATTCCTGTTGCAACACTTCCAAACCATCTTAGGTAATCATAACTCTGCATTCCGTGTGGAGTACTCAAGAAAATTACCTCCCAGCACCAATTTCCTATGCACTCTGATTACCTGAACATGGCCAGGGAGGCCTGGTCTCCTGTTTGGCATTTTGGAATCCAGACCCCTTAAGATGAGCCCATGACAGCTTGCTGCCAGGATTCGTTGCCATTAGGAAAGCGAGAAAAATTACGGAGGTCATAGTAATGGTTCTCCATGGATGGTGAAGCCCACCCTCTCAGGAAGAGGAAATCTGGATTCTAGGGACTGGGGCATGTAGTTTGGACAGGGGAGAAATTGCAGATGGGTTGCTGAGGGTGAGCAGAGGAACACAATGATTGTCTTCACACATCTGAGGGCACGTAAGGAAGGATAAATGTAGCCCGCATGACACCTGAGCACAGAGTGACTGCTGCAGGAAAATCACGTTCAGTTCCACAGAAAGAAAACAATTCATTCCCTTTAGGGCTATTTCTTTAAAAAAAGGTTTAACTTTTTATTTTGAAATGATTTTAAACTACATAAAAGTGACAACAATAGTGCTAAGAAATTTTAACTACCCTTCACTCCGAATTGCAAATTAACATTTTGCCGCATTTGCTTTAACATTCTCTCTCCATGCATAATTATTATTTTTCTGATACATTTGAGAGTAAATTGGAGACATTTTGCTCCATTATCTCTAAATACTGTAGTATATATTTCCTAGGAATAAAGACATTCTCTTATATAACTGTAATTATCACAATTATTAATTGTCAAATTGTACAATTATCAACATCAGAAAATTTTACTTTGATAAATGCTACTATGTACCCTACAGTTCATACTCAAGTTTCCCCAGTTGTCCCAAAATAACATGCTTAATTTTTTTTTTCCTGGTCCAGGATCCAATGCAGGATTGGATATTGCTTTTAGCTGTCAAGTATCTTTAGTTGCTGTTAATCTTTCATAATGCAAACAATTTTAAAGACCACAGGCCAGTGGTTTTGTGGAATGTTCCTTTGGGTTTGTCTGATATTTTCTCATGACTAGAGTCAGGCTATCCATTTCTTTGCCGAAATATCCAGGAGGGCTGTCTTGAGAGGTGACTGGGGTCTGTTACCAAGGCTTGCTGAATCATGGTCTGGTTGGTTAGAAGAAAATTCTCACTCGAGACACTGAGTTTTCCATGGCTGATGTTTTCTTGAATTCTTTTAATTCTTGGATTCTGTGATTCTCTCTCCCCCAAATAATTTCAGATGGGTTTCAGAACTTGTAGTGAGCTCTTTCTTTATCAGCTGCCCTGCATTCTACCTCTGCTTTGCTCAGACTAAGCTTTTGCATAGCGCTCAGGGCACGGCAGGCAGGGGAAGTGGCCGAGAAGCTGTGGGATGTCACAGACAGCTGGTCAGGGACCACGGCTTAGCTGTTCATGCCCATGTTGTGACAGTAACAGGGAGGATAAGAATGTGGTAGAAAGACTGCATGCAAGGCTGTGCCCATGTCCAGATTTCCTTCCTCCTATCTCTCTGGCCAGGGCTGGATTGCATTTATTTAAGGAGCCAAGGACCCATCCAAGGATGAGAAGCCAATTTCTTTACTTTTCTCAGTCTGAGCATCCCTGAGCATCCCCCTTCATTGCCTTCCTGCAGCAAATCTGGAAAAGCTGATGGGACTATGGGACTGTGCATGATGCTTTGGGTAGAGGAAGCTGTGAAGGGCTTTCTGATAAATAGCCAAACACGAAGTCTCATGGGAAGGCTCTTGGGGTTAGGGTGGGGGACTTTTGCCCAGGGTTTGGTCTTGCTCACATGGTGCCCTTAAGAGCCTCACTGTGCAGGTACCACACACCCAGTATCAGCTGAATGCCTCACCTGGGCTTTCTCTCAAACTCTCCTTCTTACCTCTCTCTTTTGCAGTCACCCAGCTCTAGTGTCACTTCCTATAAGTTCTCCTTAACCCCATTCTCCTCCCACACCATACTGTTCTCTCCTTCCTCAGAACTTGGGTAGCACAGGTGGTCCACATTACTCAGTGACACTGAGCATAGACAGCCTGGTTCCAGGGTTTCCGTTCTTAAATATATGGTTAAATGTTACAACGTCATGGGGCAATCCCTGTGTAACTTCCAGGTCTCATTCCTTTGCCTCCTGGAGGTAACCATCATCTTGAAATTGGTGTATATTTTCTTACTCATTTTAAAAAAGTCAGCTATTTTTTAAGGATAGTTTTGGTTACAGAAAAGTTGTGAAAACAGTACAGACGGTTATTGCATCTTACTTCACTATTAAAATCTTACATATGTGTTAAGATTAATGAACACATATTGATACATCATTATTGACTAATATCCATACTTCATTTAGCTTTCCTTAGTTTTTACCTAATGTCCCCCCCCTTTTTTTTGTTTCAGGATCCCATCCAGGATACAGTCATCATGTTTCCTTAGGCTTTTCTTGGCTGTGGCAATTTCTTAGATTTTCCTTGTTTTTTAATGAACTTGAAAGTTTTAAGTAGTACTGGTCATGTATTTTGTAGAATGTTCCTCAATTAGGATTTGTCTGTTATTTTTCCTATGATTAGACTGGAATTATGGGTTTTGGGGAGGAGGACCACAGAAGTAAAGCGCCCTCCTCATCCCATTATATCAAAGACACGTGCTATCCCCATGACTTATCACTGTTGATGTTGACCCTGATCACCTGGTTGAGGTAGTATTTGTCAGGTTTCTCCCCTGTCAAGTCATTCCTTTTTTCTCTTTTCCACATCATACTGTACTCTTGGGAGCACTGTATTCTAGTTGATAGAGCTTTTTCTCACAGGCCTATATGTTGACAATTCTGATACTTCTGTGTCTGTGTATGGGAATTGAATTAAGCAAATAGCTGGTGAATGCTGAGAGCCAGGTTTCTCACTTTTGGAGTGGGAGTTTATAGGTAAGCAAGGGGAGGAGGTTAGAATTATGATAATTACAGTAATGAGTTATAGCTGGAGAATCAGGAGGAATCCATGCTTAGATTAAATATATTCAGATGGTTACATATAAAAATAATTTTAGATATGTCTATACATGCTAGTTAATATACACACATACATTTCCTTGCTCTGTCAGCCAAGGGGGTCCAGAAGAAACAAACAATATCCTAGTAACAACATACCCAGCACTCATATCTTGGTTTCTAATGCTATTTTCCAATAAGATGAATCAGGGCTACTTGGAGAAATGGAATTTTACTATAAATATATTTATCAGTGCACACTTGCTTTGCAAGTTTGTGAACTTTACACAAGTGGTTATCACAGTGTATGTGTTTTCTTGCAATGCCTCTTCCCCTTTCAATTTATCATGTGCAATATTCACATGGGTTGATGTGTGGATTTGCATTCATTTTTATTGTTGAATAGTAATATATGGTATTCATATTATACAACACACCCATTTTCCTATTGATGAATATTCAAAATGTTACAAAAAGAGCTGCTACAAATATTTCTATAGAGGGACCACTGAGATATTTTTACGTGAGATTCTGTCTTCTGTGGATTTTTTAAAAGTTTTTTATTTAAATTCAATTTAGTTAACATATAATATATTACTAGTTTCAGGGGTAAAATTTAGTGATTCATCAGTTGCATATAACACCCAGGGCTCATTACATCAAATGCCCTCCTTAATGCCCATCACCCAGTTACCCCATCTCCCCTCCCCTCCAGCAACTGTTTGTTTCCTAGAGTTAAGAGTCTCTAATAGTTTTGCCTCCCTCTCTGTTTTCATCTTATTTCATTTTTCCTTCCCTTCCCCCATGTTCATTTGTTTTGTTTCTTAAATTCCACATATGAGTGAAATCATATGGTATTTGTCTTTCTCTGATTGACTTATTTTGCTTAGCATAATACCCTCTAGTTCCATGGATTGTTTGTGTTTTTCTAGATTGAAGTTCAGTGTTGACATTAGTATGATTGAAAAGAGGCAGCAGATGTAGGGGAGAATTTGTGAGGACAATGAAAAGGAGCATGCAAGGTTTATGGTTACTCTGATGGGACTCCTTGAACAGACGGAATTGGTTCTGAGCATTTATATACCTAAGGAGTATAATTGCTGGCTATGTTAGTAAAATAATCTTGAATTGGTTCAGATAATGCCAAGTTGAATTAGAAATTAGTTAAACAATTCTGTATGGAGCACTGGGTGTTATGAACAAACAATGAATCATGGAACACTACATCAAAAACTAACGATGTAGTATATGGTGATTAACATAACAATAAAAAATTAAGAAAAAAGAAATTAGTTAAACAATTTATATTCCTATCAGCAGGGTTTAAGAGCTGCTGTGATCCATACATATACCAAGACTTACAATTTTCAGACTTAAATATTACCTATCTGAAGAATGATAAATAGTTCTTACTATGATTGTGGCTTTAATGCGTACTTCCCTGATACTCAGAGATGGAGCATTTTTGTGTCTTTCTATTTGGCTCATCTGTGAATTGCCAGTTTATATCTTTTGCCCACTTCTCTAATTGATTGTCCTTTTTTTATTGATATATAGAGCATTCTTTGTAACTTTTGCATACTAATTCTTTGTAGTTAAGTGAATCACATTTATACCAGCATGTTGCTTTACTTTTTAATCTTTAAACAATGTTTTAAAATTTTTGATCTTTTAAAAAATTATGTCTTTTGATTAACATGACTTGTTACTGTTGATGTTGACCTTGGTCACCTGGTTTGAAGTAGTGTTTGTCAGGTTTCTCCACTGTAAAGAACGGTGTTGCTCACAGAGTTGACAATTCTGATACTGTTAGCATGGTAGTTCTTTTTTTATCTTGTTACTCACAATCTATTTGTGTCTTTATACTTAAAATCCATCTCTTGTAGGCACCATATCATTGTGTCTTGTTTTTACATCCAGTCTGACAATCTCTAGTTTTTAATTGAAGTGTTTACTCCATTTATATTTAATGTAATTATTGATGTCATTGCGTTTAAGTCTATCAGCTTACTATTTGTCTTCCACTTATCCCTCTGTTTTTTCTTTTTCTGTTCCTCCTTGCCCACTAAGGGTTAGCACTTAGATGTCAATTATATCTTAATAAAGCTGTTTGGGGTTAATCTACTATTTTATGCTCCTTTTTATTTCTTTGATTAAATTCTTAGCTTTAAGTCTTTGTTTTCTTTCTGTGTGCCCCCCCTACCCAGGGCTAACACTGTGTTGTGATTTACATTTTCATGTGTGTTATTGTGTGCTTATTTTTCAGTCTGTTTAGGGAAATAGATAAGTAGGAAAGTTTTCCCAGAGGAGAAAATGTCTGAGTTGAGCCTTGAATGCTGAACAGGAATTGGTCAAGTGAAGGGAAGGATGTTACATTGTTCTAGGTTGTGACAGTGGTGAGTGCAAAGACCAAGAAGCAGAAATAATTGGGGATTTGTTCAGACTTGTGGCATTGCTGGAATGTAGTGTTAGGTGGTGCAAATGGAGGGTGGGCCATGGAGTACAGCTCAGGTTGACAAGAAGTTTAGGGAGTTCTTATTTAAATTAGGAATCTAGAGCTGGATCCATAGTATTCATGTCATTAATATTCATTAATAGAATGATAGAAGAGATTTTGAGCAGAATTATTACCTACAAAACATTTGCCACCTCCAGTTGTTTATGTTTCCATTTTGGGGGATTTGTCTTTTTGAAGTGAAGACATTTTAATTTTAAAATTCTATTGTAAGAAAGAATATATTATTCTAGAGGAGTGCTTCTTGTAATATAATATATGCAAGGGGTTTTCCAGGGTAATTGGAAAAAAGTGGGCATGTCAGTTTCTCTGTATCTAGCCTGCCCCAGATGAGATAGTGCCACTCATTTTATATACACTCTGCTTTCCCCCTAGCTTTATTGAGGTATAATTGACATATAATACAACTTCTTGTATCATACATGTAAATGTGTATGGCATGCAGATTTGATAGACTTCATTGTCTATCAAATGTGGTAGCCATTGAAATGGCTACCACAGTAACATTAATTAATACCTCCATCACCTCACATAATTACCATTCTCTTTTGAAGTGAAAATGTTTAAGATCCACTCTCTTAGCAACTCTCAAGTATATAATACAGTATTGTTAACTATAATCACCATGCTGTACATTTAATCCCTAGAATTTACTCATAACTATAAGTTCTAAACTACCTTTGACAGACATGTCCCCATTTCCTCCACCACCCAACCCCTGGCAACCACTGTTCTACTCTCTGTTACTAGGAGTTTAGCTTTTTTAGTTTTTAGATTCTAGATTTAAGTGGATATCATACAGTATTTGTCTTGTGTCTGTCTGACTTCCTTCACTCAGCATAATTCCTTCCAGGTCCATCTTTGTTGTCCCAAATGACAGAATGTCATTCTTTCTCAAGGCTGAATAATATTCCATTGTGTATGTACACCACATTTTCTTAATCCATTCATCCATAAATGGACACTTGGGTTGTTTCCATATCTTGACTATTGTGAATGATGCTGCAATGGGTGTGAAGGTGCAGGTATCTTTTTAGAATCCTGATTTCATTTCCTTTGGATATATACCCAGAATTGGGATTGCTGAATCATATGGCAGTTTTATTGTAAAATTTTTGAGGAGTTTACATGCTGTTTTCCATAGTGGCTGTGCCGATTTACATTCTCACCAACAGTGCACAAGAATTCCCTTTTCTCTATGTCTTTGTCAATACTTTGTTATCTCTTCTTGTTTTGGTGATAGCCATTCTAACAGGTATGAAGTGATATCCCTTTGTGGTTTTGACTTGCATTTCCCTAATGATCAGTGATATTGAGCACCTTTTCATGTACCCATTGGCCATTTGTATGTCTTCTTTGGAAAAATGTCTATTCAGTTCCTCTGCTCATTTTTTAATCAGATTTTTTAAATTTTATTTTGCTTTTGAGTTGTAGGAGTTCTTCATATATTTTGGATATTTACCCTTTATGAGACATGATTTGCAAATATTTTTTTCCCATTCTGTATGTTGCCTTCTCATTTTGTTGATTTTTTTCTTTTGCTGTGCAGAAGACTTTTAGCTTGATGTAGTTCCACGTAATTACTTTTGCTTTTTATTTCGCTTGTGCTTCTGATGTCACAAACAAAAGATTACTGCCAAGACAAGGAGATTTTCCCTCTATTTACTTCTAGGAATTTATGGTTTTAATTCTTATGTTTAAGCCTTTAATCCATTTCAAGTTAATTTTTTGTGAGTGAGATTAAGATAGGAGTCCAATTTTATTCATTTGCATGTGATTATCCAGTTTTCCCAGTATCATTTATTAAAGAGAATATCTTTTCCCATAGAGTATTCTTGGATCCCTTGTCAAATATTAGTTGACCGTATATGTGAGTATATATGTATATGTTTATTTGTGGGTTCTCAATTTTGTTCTATTGGTTTATGTGTCTATTTTTATGCCAGCACCATTGATTACTATAGCTTTGTAGTATAGTTTGAAATCAGGAAGTGTCATGCCTCCAGCTCTGTTCTTCTTTTGTGGCTATTCAAAGTCTTTTGTGATTTCAAACAAATTTTAGAATTGTTTTTTCTATTTCTGTGAAAAATATCATTAGGATTTTTATGGGGATTGTGTCAAATCTATAGATAACTGGTGTGGTATGGACACTTTAATAATATTAATTTTTCTGATCCATGAACACAAGATAGCTTTCCAGGTTTGTGTCTTCAATTTCTTTCCTCAAAGTGTTGTAGTTTTCAGTGTACAGATCTTTCACCTCCTTCATTAAGTTTAGCCAGGAGTATTTTATTGTTTTTGATGCTGTTGTAAATGAGATTGTTTTCTTTATTTCTTTTCATATATTTTGTTTTAGTGTATAGGAACACAACTGATTTTTGTATGTTGATTTAGTATCCTGCAACTTTACTGAATTTGTTGATTAGTTTCAACAGTTTTTTTTTTTGGTAGTCTTATGGATTTTCTATATATAAGATATCATCTGCAAGCAAAGACAGTTTTACACCTTTCCAATTTGAATATGCTTTATTTCCTTTTCTTACCTAATTGCTATGGCTAGGACTTCCAGTACTATGTTGAATAAAAGTGGTAAGAGCGAGCATCTTTGTCTTCTTCCTGATCTTAGGTGAAAAATTGTCAAACTTTTGCCATTTAGTATGATGTTAGGTGTGGACTTGTCATATATGGCCTTTATTATGCAGAGGTATATTCTTTCTATACCTGCTTTGTTGAGAGTTTTTATCATGAACAGATGTCATATTTTATCAAGTAATTTTTCTACATCTATTAAGATGTATCTTAATGTATTAGATGAATTATTTTTCTGTATCTATTGAGAAGATCATATGACTTATATCTTTCATTCTATTAATGTGATGTCTCATATTTATTGATTTGCATATGTTGAACCATCCTTTCTTCCCAGGGATAAATTCCACTTGATCATAGTGTATGCTTTTAATGTGTTGTTGAATTCAGTTTGCTAATTTTTTTTGAGAATATTTGCATCTATATTCATCAGGGTATTGGCCTATAGTTTTCTTTTCTTGTAATGTCCTTATCTGGCTTTAGTATTAGGCTAATGCTTGTCTTATAAAATGAGTTTGGGGGTAATATCTCCTCTTCAATTTTCTGTAGGAGTTTGAGAAAGTTTGGCATTCTTCTTTAAATGTTTGGTAGAATTCACTAGAGAAACCATCTGGTCTTGGATTTTCTTTTTGAGGGATAGTTTGGATCACTGGTTCAATCTCCTTATTGTATTGGTCTGTTCAGATTTTCTATTTCTTCATTATTCAGTCTTGGTAAGTTGTGTGTTTCTAAGAATTTATCAATTACTTGTAGATTATCCAATCTGTCAATGTGTGGTTGTTCTAGTAGTCTCTTATGATCATTTGTATCTCTGTGGTATCAGTTGTAATATCTACTTTTTCTAATTTTATTTATGAGTCTTCTCTTTTTCCTTGTAGTCTAGCTAAAGTTTTGTCAATTTTGCTTATCCTTTCAAAATATCAGTTTTTACTTTCATTAATCTTTTCTATTGTTTTTTTCTGGCCTCTAGTTTATTTATTTCAGCACTGGTCTTTGTTATTTCCTTCTGCTAACTTTGGGCTTAATTTTTCTTCATTTTTTGGTTCATTGAAGTGTAAAGTTAAGTAACTTATTTGAAATCTTTCATTTTTCTTAATGTAGACATTTATCACTATAAACTTCCATTTGGGGGCTAGTTTTGCTACATCCCACAAGTTTTGGTATATTGTGTTTCCACTTTTTTTCAATATTTTTTTTCATTTTCCTTTTGATTTCTTCTTTTATTCATTGGTTGATCAGAAATATGTTGTCTAATTTCCACATACTTGTGAATTCTACAGATTTCTTTTGTTAATTGATTTCGTTTCATACCATTGTGATCAGAAAAAATATTTGGCATTATTTCAATCTTCTTAAATCTGCTAAGACTTGTTTTATGACCTATCATTTTCTATCCTGGAGAATGTTCCATGTGTTCCTGAGAAAAATGTGTATTCTACTGTTGTTGGACAGAACGTTCTGTATATGTTTGTTAGGTCCACTTGGTCTAAAGTGTAGGTCAAGTCCAGTGTTTCCTTACTGATTTTCTGTCCAGATGATCTAGCTAATGTTGAAAGTGGAATATTAATGTATCATTGAACACTACATCTAAAACTAATGGTGTACTATATGTTGGCTAATTGAATTAAAAAAAAAAGTTACCTACTCTTATTTTATATTTCTCCCTTCAGATCTGTTAATATTGCTTAATATATGTAGGTGCTCCATTTTTAAAACATATCTATCTATCATCTGTTTATATTTATACAATATATATGTGTGTGTATAATATATATATTTGTATATATATATATGATTGTTATATCTTTTTGAGGAACTGATCCTTTTATCATTATGTAGTACTTTTGTCTCTTGTTATAATTTTTGGCTTTAAAATCTATTTTGTTTGATATAAATGTCTGCTGTCTTTTGGTTTCCATTTGCAAGAAAAACCTTTTCCATCCCTTCACCTTGAGCCTGTGTGTGTCTTTAAAGCTGAAGTGAGTCTCTTGTAGGCAGCACATAGTTGGCTCTTATGTTTTCATCCAGCCAGCCACTCTAAGCCTTTTGATTAAAGAATTTAATCCATTTACATTTCACATATCTCTTGATAAGTAAGGACTTACTAATGCCATCTTACTGTTTTCTGGCTATTTTGTAGTTCCCTTGTTCCTTTCTTCCTCTTTTGCTGCCTTCCATTGTAAGTTGATGATTTCATAGTGGTATGCTTTAATTCCCTTCTCTTTATCTTTGTAACTCTACTGTAGGTTTTTGCTTAAAAACCTTTTACCTTAAGGCTTACACAAAACATTTTATAGATGTAATAGTCTATTTTATGTGATAACTACTTAATTTTTTTATTATGTTATGTTAATCACCATACATTACATCATTAGTTTTTGATGTAGTATTCCATGATTCACTGTTTGCGTATAGCATCCAGTGCTCCATGCAGTATGTGCCCTCTTTAATACCCATCACCAGGCTAACCCATCCCCTGATGCCCCATCCCTCTAGAACCCTCAGTTTGTTTCTCAGAGTCCATAGTCTTTCATGGTTCATCTTCCCCTCCGATTCCCCCCCCTTCATTTTTCCCTTCCTCCTATCTTCTTCTTCTTCTTTTTTTAACATATAATGTATCATTTGTTTCAGAGGTACAGGTCTGTGATTCAACAGTCTTACACAATTTACAGTGCTCACCATAGCACATACCTCCCCAATGTCTATTACCCAGTCAACCCATGCCTCCCACCCCCCACCACTCCAGCAACCCTCAGGTTGTTTCCTGAGATTAAGAATTCCTCATATCAGTGAGGTCATATGATACATGTCTTTCTCTGATTGACTTATTTCGCTCAGCATAATACCCTCCAGTTCCAACCACATCATTGCAAATGGCAAGATTTCGAGTTTTTTTGATGGCTGCATAATATTCCATTGTATAAATATATACCACAGCTTCTTTATGGATCATATTTTGATGGGCATTGCATTGAATGTGTAGATTGCTCTAGGTAGCATTGACATCTTCACAATATTTGTTCTTCCAACCCATGACCATGGAACATTTTTCCATTTCTTTGTGTCTTCCTCAATTTCTTTCATAAGTGTTTTATAGTTTTCTGAGTACAGATTCTTTGCCTCTTTGGTTAGGTTTATTCCTAGGTATCTTATGGTTTTGGGTGCCATTGTAAATGGGATCGACTCCTTAATTTCTCTTTCTTCTGTCTTGTTGGTGTATAGGAATGCCACTGATTTGTGTAAATTGATTTTATATCCTGCCACTTTACTGAATTCCTGGATGAGTTCTAGCAGTTTTGGGGTGGAGTCTTTTGGATTTTCCACATAAAGTATCATATCATCTGCAAAGAGTGAGAGTTTGACTTCTTTGCCGATTTGGATGCCTTTGATTTCTTTTTGTTGTCTGATTGCTGTGGCTAGGACTTCTAGTACTATGTTGAATAGCAGTGGTGATAGTGGACATCCCTGCTGTGTTCCTGACCTTAGGGGGAAAGCTCTCAGTTTTTCCCCACTGAGAATGATATTCGCTGTGGGATTTTCATAGATGGCTTTTATGATATTGAGGTAGGTACCCTCTATCCCTATACTCTGAAGAGTTTTGATCAAGACAGGATGCTGTACTTTGTCAAATGCTTTTTCTGCATCTATTGAGAGGATCATATGATTCTTGTTCTTTCTTTTATTAATGTATTGTATCACATTGACTGATTTGCAGGTGTTGAACCAACCTTGCAGCCCAGGGATAAATCCCACTTGTTCATGGTGAATAATCCTTTTAATGTACTGTTGGATCTTATTGGCTCGTATTTGGGTGAGAATTTTTGCATCCATGTTCATCAAGGATATTGGTCTGTAATTCTCCTTTTTGATGCGGTCTTTGTCTGGTTTTGAGATCTAGGGAATGGTGGCCTCATAAAAAGAGTTTGGAAGTTTTCCTTCCATTTCTATTTTTTGGAACAGTTTCAGAAGGGTAGGTATTAATTATTCATTAAATGTTTGGTAGAATTCCCCTGGGAAACCATCTGGCCCTGGGCTCTTGTTGTTGGGAGATTTTTGATGACTGCTTCAATTTCCTTAGTGGTTATAGGTCTGTTCAGGTTTTCTATTTCTTCCTGGTACAGTTTTGGGTGTTGATACATCTCTAGGAGTGCATCCATTTCTTCCAGGTTATCTAATTTGCTGACATATAGTTACTCATAATATATTCTTATAATTGTATTTCTTTGGTGTTGGTTGTGATCTCTCCTCTTTCATTCATGATTTTGTTGATTTGGGTCTTTTCTCTTTTCTTTTTGATCAGTCTGGCCAGGGGTTTATCAATCTTGTTAATTCTTTTAAAGAACCAGCTCCTAGTTTTGTTGATCTGTTCTACTGTTCTTTTGGTTTCTATTTCATTGATTTCTGCTCTGATCTTTATTATTTCTCTTCTCCTACTGGGTTTAGGCTTTATTTGCTGCTCTTTCTCTAGCTCCTTTAGGTGTAGGGTTAGGTTGTGTATTTGAGACTTTTCTTGTTTCTTAAGAAAGTCTTGTATTGCTATATACTTTCCTCTCAGGGCTGCCTTTGCTGCATCCCAAAGATTCTGAACAGTTGTGTTTTCATTTTCATTTGTTTCCATGAATTTTTTAATTCTTCTTTAATTTCCTGGTGGACCCATTCATTTTTTAGTAGGATGCTCTTTAGCCTCCATGTATTTGAGTTCTGACTTTCCTCCTGTGATTGAGTTCTAATTTCAAAGCATTGTGGCCTAAAAATATGCAGGGAATGATCCCAATCTTTTGGTACCAGTTGAGACCTGATTTGTGACCTAGGATGTTGTCTATTCTGGAGAATGTTCCATGGGCACTAGAGAAGAATGTGTATTCTGTTGCTTTGGGATGGAATGTTCTGAATATATCTGTGAAGTCCATTTGGTGGACTTCAAGTCCAGGGTGTCATTTAAAGTCTTTATTTCCTTGTTGATCTTTTGCTTAGGTGATCTGTCCATTTAAGTCAGGGGGGTGTTAAAGTCCCCCACTATTATTATATTGTTGTTGATGTGTTTCTTTGCTTTTGTTATTAATTGCCTTATGCAATTGGCTGCTCCCATGTTAAGGGCATAGATATTTACAATTGTTAGATCTTCTTGTTGGATAGACCCTTTAAGTAGGATATAGTGTCCTTCCTCATTTCTTATTATAGTCTTTGGTTTAAAATCTAATTTGTCTGATATAAAGATTGCCACCCCAGCTTTCTTTTGGTGTCCATTAGTATGGTAGTTTTCCACCCCCTTACTTTCAAACTGGGGGTGTGTTTGGGTCTAAAATTAGTCTCTTGCAGACAGCATATCGATTGGTCTTTTTTTTTTTTTTATCCAATCTGATAGCCTGTGTCTTTTGATTGGGGCATTTAACCCATTTACATTCAGGGTAACTATTGAAAGATATGAATTTAGTGCCATTGTATTGCCTGTAAGGTGACTGTTACTGTATATTGTCTGTTTTCCTTTCTTGTCTATGTTACTTTAGGCTCTCTCTTTTCTTAGAGGACCCCTTTCAATATTTCTTGTAGGGCTGGTTTTGTGTTTGCAAATTCCTTTAGTTTTTGTTTGTCCTGGAAGCTTTTTATGTCTCCTTCAATTTTCAATGACAGCCTAGCTGGATACAGTGTTCTTGGGTGCATATTTTTCTCGTTTAGTGCTCTGAATATTTCGTGCCAGTCCTTTCTGGCCTGTCAGTTCTCTGTGGCTAGGTCTGTTGCCACTCTCATGTTCTACCATTGCAGGTTATAGATCTCTTCTCCTGAGTTGGTTTCAGGATTTTCTCTTTGTCTCTGAGACTCGTATGTTTTACTATTAGATGTCGGGGTGTTGACCTATTTTATTGAATTTGAGGGGGGTTCTCTGTGCCTCCTGGATTTTGATGCCTGTTTCCTTCCCCACAGTAGGGAAGTTCTCTGCTATAATTCGCTCCAATATACCTTCTGCCCCTCTCTCCTTCTTCTTAATTGTCTGAGCAACCCAGGCACCCTGCCATTATTTCTTTAAATAAGTCTGCCCCATTCTCCCTCTTTTTTTCTGAAACTCCAACAATTCGCAAACTGTTTCTTTTGATGGTATTCTATAGATTGCATAGGCTTTCATCATTCTTTTTTTACTCTTTTTTTGTTCTCCTCTAACTGCATAATCTCAAAGTTCTTGTCTTCTAACTCATAGATTCTTTCTGTTGCTGATAATATTACACTTTTCATTTATTCATTGTATTTTTCACTTCCAGAATTTCTGTTTGGTACTTTTAATAATTTCTGTCTCTTTGTTAAACTTCTCCTTTTGGTTGTGTATTGTTTTCCTGATTTATCTGAATTGTCTTTCTGTGTTTTCTTGTAACTCATCGAGTTTCCTTAAAACAGATGTTTTCACTTCTTTATTGGGTTCATTGCAGATCTCCATATCTTTGGGAAGATTATTATTGTCCTTTAGTGGTGTCATGTTTCCTTAATTTTTCATGCTCCTTGAAGTTTTGCATTGCTGTCTTCACATTTGAAATATCAGTTACCTTCTTGAATCTTTACTAACTGCCTCCGGGAGAGAAATACCTTCCATGATCCTTGCTATGGAGTCTAGGGCTTTCTCAGACCTTCTGTGGATATGCCTACTCCATACTTCTTGCTCTTCCTTGTGGCAGAATTCTTAAGCCTATATGCTTTCTCTCAATTCTGCAAAGGCACCAGGCTAGGTTCTGACAGCCTCTCTTTTGTTTTTCCAAAAGTGGTGCTAAAGCTCAAGTTTGTGGTCTCTCCCTAGCCCACAGATTTGGTGTGGTTTTCTGTGCATGCTCACCAGCTGTCTGTCAAAGCTTCCTCTTACTGCTGCCATTGGCAGCATGCACAGGGAGCTGGCCACAGGATGGGTGTGTGTGTAGATGAGGCATGTGGAATTCTAGCAGTGCCTGTGAACCAGTTGGAGGCATGTGTGAATGAGGTATCCTCAGCAGCTCAAGAGCAGGTTTCTTGATATAGTCTGTGATGCAGTTAGTAGGATCCATGTTCCTTTAATGCCCACGAAGAGTCCTATGTGCCTCTTTTGCAGCATCTTCCTGCACCTGCCATGTAGCTCAGAATCTAGTCCTCTGAATATGGTGAAAGAAAAATAGGCTTCTTTGTCAGTATCCTGTACAGCTGGATGCCAGCTCTGGAAGCCAGTTCTCACCTTCCCCTGTGAGAGAAATCATGGGCTGAGAAGATCTCTTTTGACTCTAAACTATGCTGCCTTGGGGGAGTGGTAGTGTGAATAAAGTCAACTATTAACATTTCCCTCTCCAACACAACCAAACTTATATATTTTTTTGCTCCAGTGGTGTGCTGGAAATTTTCCACTTAGAAACCTTAACCTGGAAAAGTTCTCTTGTCCTTAGTGATTGTCTAAGGCAATATTTTTCAGGGACTCCTAGACCATGGCTAAGGGGTCTGGAGTTAGTTCATGGCCCACTTCAGGGCCCACAGTCAGGACCAAGGTCTCTATGTCCATTGTTTGATACCTGGGTGGGCAAGACTCCTCCTGGGTTTCTTGGCAGATGGTGCTGGATCCCACAGCTCCCAGAAGGGCAATTTTGCTGGTGAATAGATGCCAAATTGTTGTTGGGAGTAGGGGAAACACAAACAAAGGTTGTATTTTTTCAGCCACGATGCTAGTGTCACTACTATGTATATTCTTGAGTAAGTCCTTTCCCTTCTTTGGGCCTCTGTTTCCTCTTCTGTATAATGAAGAATTTGTAAAAGATTGAATCTGAGAACATTTCAAACTCTGTCATTAGTTTATTAGTCATTAAAACCTTGATGGGAATTGGTTCATTGGATGTTTCTAGCCAAGAAAACTTTCTGAGAAAGTTCATGGGAATGGGACCCCCATGTATATATATAATAATGAGGCCTCTGGTGGTAAGTGACAGAAACCAACTCAAGATAGTTGGGTAAAAAGGGACAATTCATCTCTAGTGTCTAGGGAGGGAGGTGTTTGGAACCCTAGGGGAAGAATAGAGCTGGGGTCTCATTCAGGAAAGGACTGAAACCAGGAATAGGCAAACCTTCAAGGATTATTCTCTATTCATTAGGTTTAGGTGATTGGTGAATGGGGTGGTCGGTTTATGGACTGGACAGGCACTCCAGAAAGTGTTCTCTCCACTTAGATTGTTGGTCTTCCTTAGGGGCAGTGGTCCCAGAAGTGGGGTGGGGAGGAATGTGTGCTTGTCCAGATGTGCCTGGTCTTAAGAGGTAGTCCCATTGGAGGTCTCTAGTCCTTAGGTATGGGACAATGTGGACACACAAGAAGCAGGAAGAAAAAGAGGTGTGTGTGACAAACTTCACCCTGTGTGAAGCAAATTTGTGTGACAGCAAACACACTTTCCTGGAGCTCTTTTGTTGGTCTGGGATTCAGGGTTGGCCACAGACTGGCTCCTAACAGACAATCCACAATAGGCTTTCTGCTCCCCATCAACCCAAAATGGTAAAAAAGAGGCACTGAATGTCCTTGCTAATAAAGAAACCTCAGAATGGAGTTGAGGGATGTGGCAGGGTTTCTGGCCACACCTCACCCCCCATCCCCTACCCGACCCATAAATGTAGAAAGCTAATTGGTGAAACTGTCTAAGGGATTGGAGCAAGGAAGCTGATCTGGGTAAAGTATGGGTGGAGTAGGGACTGCCTGATCCCATTCCAGAGTGTCCTCATTTCTCAGTGACCTTCCTCATCTTTCTGCTCCAGAGTGAAATTGTCCCTAGGCCAAGAGCCCAGGGCTCCAGGCTGCCATCAGGATGGTGGGTGAAATCCCCTACCTTATCTCAGATCTGGATCAACGAGGCCATCGGAGATCCTTTATAGAAAGATATGACCCCAGCCTAAAGACCATGATCCCAGTGAGACCCTATGCAAGGTAAGCCAGGAGGAGGATTGGAGGGAGGGCCAGGGTAGAACCTCCAGAATTAGTTTCTAGACCATCAGGAGAGTAGGCACTGGCCCTGCTCCCCATGCTGCTGCTCTATATGCTTGTCTTTTTGTCTTCCTTCCATCCATCCATCCATCCATCCATCCATCCATTTATTAACCACTTCTTTACTCCTATTATCCTTTGGTGAGAGGGAAACAATAGCCAATGCTTAAGGAGAGCTTTCATTGTGTCAGAATCTGTCCAAGGTCTTCACAAATATGGTCTCATTTACTCTTTTTTAAAAATTTAATTTAATTTTATTATGTTATGTTAGTGACCATACATCATTAGTTTTTGATGTAGTGATCCATGATTCATTGTTTTTGTATAACACAACCACCATGGAGGTATTATTATCTTTATCCGATGGAAAAGTGAGGCACAGAGAAGTTAAGTAATTTGCCCAAATTTCATCAGTTAGCTTTTTCTCTGTAACACACAAACTTCCTAACTGTTAATACTTAGAAGCCTAAAACAATTGCCATTTAGTTAGCATGCAATTTTATGGTTGGGTCAGCAACTTGGGCTGGGCTCATTTGGGTGCTTCATCTGGTCTTGAGTGGTTTACTTATAAATCTGCTGGTCAGCAAGGTAGCTGTTGACTGGGGCAATGGGGATAAGTGGGCCACATGGGCTATCAATCCCCATCAGGGTATCCTGGGCTTGATCACTTAGTATTAGAGTAGACTGCCAAAAGGATGAGATGAAGAATGTAGGGTTTCTTGAGACTCAGGCTCAGAACTGGCACACAATTTCTTTCACAGCATTCTATTGACCAAATTAAGTCACAAATCAGCTCAGATTCAAGGTGTGGAGAAATAGACTCGATCTACTGATGGAAGCAGCTGCAAGCTCACATTCCAAGAGGTTGTTATACATATGGGGAGAGGGAATTAGGTCAATTTTGAACTGTAGGATAGGAACACATACAGCTTGACTTTCAAGCTCACATGCTTAACTATAACATGATATGATATGATATTATTATTATATTAGTTATACTATTATAAAATGCTGCCTTTTCTACATGGAAAGGGTCCTGTGTCTTCTGAACAGCAGAAGGCCAAGTGGCATCTCTATAGTGAGGTGATACAACATTGATCTCTTCTAGAATCTCTGGACTGAAGATGCACCTTGAGCTCTCTGAGGGGAGAGGTGAAGTTTGAAAGGTGAGGGAATAGGCTACCATAATTAGCCCCAGGCAGGAAAGCGCTAACTACTTTGGTAGTAACCAAAGTAAAACTTTGGTTAAGTTTATAATTGCTTTGTGGAGAGGCAATGTGGTGTAGTGCTTAAGAGAATGATGGGACCCTGGAGTCAGCAAGCAGTGGGTTTGAATCATTGTTCTCCCACTGATCAACTGTAAGATTTTGGCCAAGTACTTTAACTTCTCTGTGCCATGATGTTCTTGTCTATGAAATGGTGTCATTATACTACCCTTCTGTACATTCCTCTGATTTGTTGTAATAATTCTATGAGGTAAGTATGACTTTATCATAAAAGCCATCTTTTAGAAAATTTTGCCATGTGCCAGGTACATAGTACATTGTTAATTTTCTCTTAGCTTGAGTTCTCCAAAAGCAGAGTGTGAGTTGAGAACTTGGGTGCAGTTAGCTCATTTAGGAGGTGATCCCAGGAAGAGGAAGCAGGAGGGAGGATTTAGGGGAAGTGAGTCAGGAAAAGACAACATGGTGTCATCAGTGTCACTGCTGTAGGAATGGGGACTGGATTCTACAAGTTCCTCCTGAGAAAGTGTAAAATTTTCCACCCAAAGGATGGGGGGTGCATTTATCCAGGGGCTCCTATACTCCATTTGTTAAGATTTTCTCCTGGAGGCATCAGCACCCTGCAATTCGGTGCTGCACTTATGCTCCTGAGAAGGCACCAAAACAGGTGGTGAGAAGAAGCATAGCTCTCATTCGAGTTGGGATGCTGTCAGCTTGAGCCAAGAGTCTGTGACCCAGGGCATCCTGGCAGCATCTGCTACAAATATAAAGCTCTTACAGGGTCCAGAATATACTAATGACTTAGTTATCAGTAGATATTACTCCATGTCTCTGACTTTATTCTGTCTTAGATGATTAATTTCTCAAGGGCAAAACCAAGGTCTTTTCCTCCTTCATTTCCTCTTCCTCTTCTTTCTTTTCTTCTCCTCCTTCTCTTCAACTGTTTACTCATTCTCCTCCTCCTCTTTTTCCTCCTGCTCCTCTCCATTTCTTCTTTCTCCTCTCCCTTCCCCCTCCTCCATCTTCTTTTTTTTTTATCTGCTAGCTAATATTTATGTAGCCAGAACACTTTAAATATTTTAATTCATTCCATCCTCCTGATCTGCAGAACCACGAGTTTGCCACCAGTATGTGCCTGCTTAGGTAGCCTCCCCACCGGTCCCTGCCCCCCACATGGTGGCATGTCCTGCTCTGCACCTTCCTCATCCTTCTGAGAGCACAAGACATGCACCTCACTCCTCTGATAATCAGCTTCTGGGTCTTCATTTCCTCCTGACAAATGGGTCAGGTGCTCTCTTTCCCATGGGATGGTCATGAGGCTTGAACACTGGCTCACTAAAATAATTCCATGGTTTGTAGCATTTATCAGCTCTGATGGCCTACCATGGCCGATTTCAAGTCAGTGTGATTTCACCAAATGCTGTTGGCAAGAGATGCACAGTAGCACCCTGTTATATGGTATTTCTACCATATAGATGCAACAGATTTACATAATCTAAAGACCATAGATACTAGCAAAATCTAGTAAAATAATTAGGAAGTGATGACTTTCAAGTGCTTATTACCTTTGTCCTTAAGATAATTTATTTAAAATTATGTAATTTTTAATACTGGTCATGTTTAGCAACTAACTTGCAAAACTCCTGAAAATTTTACAATCAGTTCTCACAAGCTGATATGAGCTGGTCCCAGCACACACCATTGCTCAAAGGGCTAACAGGTGGGCCTCACAGCTTCGAAGTGTGGCTGTGGTTATTACTACAGTCAAGAACTCAAGTCAGGGATTCAGGGCAATGACCACTATGCCCTGGAAGACAGAGTGTCTCATTTGTCTTAGGCTGGCACCCAACCCTGTGGATGATGCGGGACTGCTCTCTTTTGCTACATTTTCCTGGCTTACACCAGTGATGGTTAGGGGCTACAAGCACACACTCACTGTGGATACCCTGCCCCCGCTGTCACCATATGACTCATCGGACACCAATGCCAAAAGGTACCAAGATTCCCTTGGGTCACCTCAGGAGAGGAGCCCACCCTATGCAGGGGCCCATGAGCCCTTTGAGTGCTCCCCTTTCCCGGGTGTGGAAATGGACACCTCCAGGTTCTTGGGGGCCCTCGTTGGTGGCTGTTCTCTGAAATGTGGGTTGGGCTGACTGAAATTGCTGGCCCAGTCTCTGGGGAGGTGAGGACTGGGGAGAGTTGGTGTGGAAAAAGGACTGCTTGTGAGCTACAGCTTGAGGCTCAGGAGCATGCTGGCTGGGCGGTCACTGGTTTGTAGGAGCTCTATATCAGGATGAAGGTGGCCAGAATTTCACTTTGCACTGTGCTGGTTGGTGCAGCTCCAGGCATCATGTTTGTTTTACTTTAAAAATCATCATTGGGTTTTTACATTGCAAAATACATTTAGGTTGAACCAAATGAAACTGCCAATATTTGAAAATTTTGACTTGCAGAAAATGTAAATTTATTGGTTCAACATAATTCATATTCATTCTAGAATGTTAAAGCGTAAGACATTTAAGCCATGGGAGCATCTCTACTGTACTCTTGCTCTGCTCCGCAGAGGTCAGCATTGTTAAATGTGGGTGTTGATATGTCTAGAATTTTTTCTACTCTAATTAAGCATATCCTGTGGTACCATCTTCTGCAGATCAGTAACTCTTCTTTCTCCCACTTACATGTCATATTTTTTTTTCTTTAAACAAAGTGAATCATACTATAGAATGGTTAACAATTTTGCTATTTTCAGTAAGCATTTATAAAGACTTCTCCATGTCAGCATAAGGATAAAGATATTAACTTCATTCTTTCTACCAGCTGCTTTGACCTTTGAGGTTGTGATGAATCATAATGTCTTAAACAATGGGGAACTTCTCTAAGCCTTTTCTGCACTTGTTTCTTTTGGGAGTCTTTTATCTTTGGCCACCGTGGGGTAAAGTGCAAGGCATAGCCTGAAGTATGTGCTTAAACGACTGGGAGTTTTAATCATGGTCTTGCAATTGTTTCTACAACTGTGCTTCCCCTCACCCATATGCTGCAGATATCTCATTCAATGGTAATTTCCCAAATCTACAGTTCAGAGAAAGTTGCCAGTGAGATCAGAGAGAAGGGGCTGGACCAGTGCCTGTGGAGTATTGCTTTTCTTTCTACTTCTCTGGTCCGAACTTCTCTTTCTATTTTTAATGTTTCCTTCTATCTACCCAACATCAACTTGGATCCTCTTCTCTTCCATGCTATGCCTATTCCTAGGTGAGCTTATCCACTGCAAAGACTCAACACCAAACACAACCTTTTAATAACATGCAACTTCAGTCCATGCCTCTCTTCTAGACTCTGAATTCATATGCCCTGCATCCAACTGGACGGCTGGACTTGGATGACTCACAAGCATCTTATATCTGAAGCTACTTTCTTGATCCTGGGCCCCAACCTGATGATGCTATTCTCTTCTTGACAAACTCCATTCACACATTTGGTTGAGCCAGAAAATTGGGGTTCTTGATCCTCCTTCCCTTTTCTTTCATGTCTACTTCATCAGTACATCCCTGTCCATTCTTCCTGAACTGTACTTCCCTTAAATCCAGTGTCAAATCATTGCCACTTCTCCCCTGGATGTCAACAGTCTCCTGCTGTGGTCCCTCTGCTTTTGCCTTTGTTCCTCCTATAACCCACTATTCTCACAGCAACCTGAACATTCTTTTAGATTTGTAAAATGATCTTATCACTTCAGCTTAAAAACCTGCAATGGCTTCCTTTGCTTGAGAAAATAAATCTAAACTCCTTTCTGAGGACTATGAGGTCCCACAGGATTTGGTTTTGCCTCTCCTCCCAGTGTCATGTCAGCCCTTCTCCTCCTTCATCACACTCCTGTCACACTGGCCTTCTTTCAGATCTTTGAAATGGACAAACTCCTCCTCACCTTGGGGAAGATTACTCTTGTCATTTCTCTATTGCCTCCATCTTTTTTATCAGAACTGGTATTGTGCCAGAGATGGGCAGTAGGACTAGGAAATGAAAGCCTGGAAAGTACCCAAGTGCCAGGTACCAGCTGTGCTTGTGCCAAGGCTTTGCCCTCCTGTCCCTCCCATATCCCATCTGCCCTGGAAAAGAAGAAAAGAGAATCAGTACTGCTTGTGTGGAGCCACCACTGCCAGAGATGAGGGTTGTGCTGAGCACCCTTGGGAGGTTTGTCCATCGAAGTAGCTTCAAACAGCAAGTGGAAATGTAAGTCCCTTTCCTTCCTTCTTCCTGTTCTTTCATCACAGATTTCGAATCCTTTGGGATGAAGAGGTAGAAAGTGTGGGTCCTGAGAAAGCCTCTCTGGGCCGAGTGGTCTGGAAATTCCAGAGGACACGTGTTTTGATGGATATTGTGGCCAACATCCTGTGCATTATCATGGCAGCCATAGGGCCGGTGAGTGGCGGTGGCCCTTCTCCTGCCTTGTCAAACAGGTCCCCAGACTGACAAAGAATGTCATTAGTTACTTTCTCTACGAGCTGGTGGGTTTAGTACATTGTCATTATCTTTGAGCTCCTTGGGGGCAAATTTTCATAAAGCTAATCCTTGTCAAGCACAGCAGCCGCCACTGAAATTAATTAAAAAGTTTGCCTCATAAAGTCAGCTTGCCGGCATTATTTGAGGCTTCCTATACCAACCTCAACCCCAGTGGCCCTCTCATCTCTCCATTGTGCTGTTTTACAGACGGTTCTCATTCACCAAATCCTCCAACAGACCGAGAGCATTTCTAGGAATGTCTGGGTTGGCATTGGCCTGTGCATAGCACTTTTTGCTACTGAGTTTACCAAAGTGCTCTTTTGGGCTCTTGCCTGGGCCATAAATTACCGCACAGCAATCCGGTTGAAGGTGGCTGTCTCCACCCTGGTTTTTGAAAACCTGGTGTCCTTCAAGACGCTGACACACATCTCTGTTGGTGAGGTAAGCTGGTCCAGAGTTTAATCTTAGAAAATTAAATCCTGAGTTTTCAGAATATGATTGAGATGTGCTTCCTGGTTGGTGCATATGCCTTCCTTTTATTTGTCCAATGACCTGCCCATTATAGCCCATCTCCCTGCTAAATGAGGTGATGGAGACTCAAAACATCAGAGCAATTCAGTGAAAAGAGGGCTCCATTCAAGCTGAAGAATTTGGAAATGTTTTCCTGTTCCAGCTGAGACAGGGCTTGGGGGTGACCTCATTCAATCCCTTTGATTGTCAAAAGGGACATTGAGGCAGTATGGAATATACCACAGGCATTTAAAAAATGAGTGAGGGCAATTGCACTACTGGGTATTTACCCCAAAGATACAAATGTAGGGATCCAAATGGGGTACATGCACCCTGATGTTTATAGCAGCAATGTCCACAATAGCCAAACTGTGGAAAGAGCCAAGATGTCCATCGACAGATGAATGGCTAAAGAAGAGGTGGTATATATATACAATGGAATATTATGCAGCCACCAAAAGGAATGAGATCTTGCCATTTGCAATGACATGGATGGAACTGGAGGGTGTTATGCTGAGTGAAATAAGTCAATCAGAGAAAGACATGTATCATATGACCTCACTGATATGAAGAATTCTTAATCTCAGGAAACAAACTGAGGGTTGCTGGAGTGGGGAGGTGGGAGGGATTGGGTGGCTGGGTGATAGACATTGGGGAGGGTATGTGCTATGATGAGCGCTGTGAATTGTGCAAGACTGTTGAATCACAGACCTGTACCTCTGAAACAAATAATGCAATATATGTTAAGAAAAAAAAAAAGAAGATAGCAGGAGGGGAAGAATGAAGGGGGGAAATCAGAGAGGGAGACGAACCATGAGAGTTGATGGACTCTGAGAAACAAACTGAGGGTTCTAGAGGGGAGGGGGGCAGGGGGATGGGTTAGCCTGGTGATGGGTATTAAAGAGGGCACATTCTGCGTGGAGCACTGGGTGTTATGCACAAACAATGAATCATGGAACACTACATCAAAAACTAATAATGTAATGTATGGTGATTAACATAACAATAAAAAAATTAAAAAAATAAAAAATAAAAAATGAGTGAGGAATTGATCCAATAACTCTGATTGTGTAGAGTTTGGGGTGCTAAAGCCATAATAAAGACTATGCCTACTGGACTTCAGAATTTATATTTTCTCTGTCTTTTTTCTTTTCTTTTCTTTCTTTAGAGAGGGAGAAAGAGAGATGGTTGGGAAGAGGGGCAGAGGGAGAGAGAGAGAATCTCAAGCAGGCTCTACAACCAGTGCAGAGCCCAACATGGGACTTGATCTCACGACCCTGAGATCATGACCTGAACCCAAAACAAGAGTGGGATGCTTAACCAACTGAGCCACCCAACATTCTCTTAACTGACTGAATTTATATTTTCTTAAGCCCTTGAACCTTAGCAATAAAATCCTCACCATTTACACAATAAAATTTCCCTAGTCAAGGAAAGTCCAGTGAGGTAAGGGAGAAGACTTGCTTCTTTCTTACAGTTGCTCTTTCATTATGTCCAAAGCATCCTGTATCAGTTAAGATGAACTTGGCTGCATAGAACAAGAAAATCCAAAATAACAGTAGATTAAGCAAGATGAATTTATTCCACTTTTTGCAAAAGGAGTCTGGAAGAGAGCTATTCAGGGCTGTTATGGGGACTTCTGGATCTTCCCACCTTTCTTTGTCACTATCCTAGTGCTTGGCTCCCAAAAGGAGGATGCTGGGATGGATGCTGGAGGTCCAGCCATGTCAGTCATGTTTCAGATAGCTGGTAAAAGGAAGGAGAGAAGAATAAAGGTATATGTTCTCTAAGTTGAGTTGGCTCCCTTTAAGAATGCATTTCCAAACTCCCATTTGATATTTTTGGCTTATATCTATCTCATTGACCTTGACACAGTCACATGGCCATACTCCTTCCACAAAGGAGGCTAAAAATGTAGTTTTTTAGCTGGGCATGTTGCTGCTCTGAATAAAGCAGGAAGAAGGAGAGATAGATAAAAGGTAGATGGTAAAAAAAGCTAGCCATCTCTCCAGCATGCTCTTAGATGATAATATTAATTACTCTTTATGTCTTTCTTCATTGGGATTCTCAGTCTTAAAATACTGGCCTCTCCAAAATCAGATCAGCATGAGAGCCACAAAATTCATCATGTTGGTCCCTTGACAAATACCCCTCCCCCTTAAGGCAGTTTTTTCTCTCCTCTCCTCAGTTGAGGAGATGTTTGGGTGGTGCTTCCAAAGCCTGAATCCATGTGCTTTCTTTCCAGGTGCTCAATATACTATCAAGTGATAGTTATTCCTTGTTTGAAGCTGCCTTGTTTTGTCCCTTGCCAGCCACCATCCCTATCCTAATGGCTGTTTGTGCAGTGTATGCCTTTTTCATTCTGGGGCCCACAGCTCTCATTGGGATATCTGTTTACATCATATTCATCCCCATCCAGGTAATGGCAGGTCTTTGCAATTGTAACTGCTGTATGCTTGCATTTTGCACACATGTTCTCACTGAGTTGGATAGAAGGTTTCATTTCCAGGGCAGGGAACTGAAGACTGTGCTCCCACTTTGTGCTCCCAAATGTGCTTTCTTTTGTTGGCACAGTGTATTTTTTTTTTTTTAAGAACTTGAATTTGAATGCCCTGGGGGAGGGAGGCATGCTTTTTCAGTTTGTCAAAGTCCCCAACATTCTCTTTGCATCCTAGCAACTCACGTATTTGTATCACCTGCCTGATCCCCAGTGGTGTCCCCTGTTCCACATTGGCTGCCACAATTTAAGGGAAGGATGGCTGAGAATTTCAGTCCAGTTTCCCTTAGAATTTTTCCTGGCACTTATACTCTGATCCCTGGATTTTTAGGTCAACTGCAACTCAGCAATTCTCTCTGAACACTGTTTGTACCTTGATTTCAGATGTTTATGGCTAAGCTCAATTCATCTTTCCGAAGATCAGCAATTTCGGTGACAGACAAGCGAGTTCAGACAATGAATGAGTTTCTGACCTGCATCAAGCTGATTAAAATGTATGCCTGGGAGAAATCTCTTACCAGTACCATTCAAGGTAGGATGTGCAAGTGCTTGAAGAACAACTTACCCTGTAGAATGAGCTCTTCTAAGGGGTTCTTAAGGTTCCTGGGGCCAGGCATTCCAGAAAGGGAGTTGTGGGGACCCCTGAACTGCTTTTCAGGTTTTTCAAGGATTACAGAGATTTTAATAGACCCAGGCATCTGTTCTGGTGAACCCAAATGCTTAGCAGGTGAGCGACATATGGCTTAGACTTTATGAAGGCATGTGGATGCTGGTACTGCCGGTTACCTTTTGCAAAAATAATCCATGAAAACATTATGAGAAGAAGAAGAGCTATCTCAAGCTATTTCCTTGACTTAGAAGATGTCTACACATACACAGTCACACACTCACACTTAACATATATATCTCCTTGCCTGCAGCAACCTCATCATGATTGCATGACCCCTGCTTTGACATTCCTTACACAGATATGAGGACACATATATAGCTTTAAAAAAATGATATTAAAACCATTACAATAAAATATAAATGCAAATCTAATTGCAGGAACATTTACATAATTGCTGACATAGACTCAGGTGGTTGGCCGGTTAATGATCCGAACCACTGTTACAATTGACTCTCTGGATCTACAATTACACTTTTAGATCAGCATGTAATTGGGCCTGAAGCTGTGTATCTGTGTTTTAGGAAGTGGCTTTAGAAAACTTGCTTCTGAGCTTGCCAAAGAAAGTGCTGCAGGTTGGGACACTGGCAACCCTTTGGAATCTTCCTTGAAGACCCAGAAATACCTCCTCACACATTGAACTTGCTTTAGTTCAATGATTTGGTTAAACTTGATTCCATTTGACTTGGTTCAATTTAATTTGAGTCAGTTTAACTCAATACATATTTATCAACTTCCTACTATGTGCCAGGTCATGGAGCTGTGTAAAATGATTAGAGAAAGATCCCTGCTTCTAAGATGAAGGGACAATGAGTTAACTAAGCTCAACAATAGCTATAAGTTTGTTGGCTCTACCTCTAGAATACCTCTGGAATCTGCTTCTCTTCATTCTGTTGCCACCCTAGTGCAAGCCAATATTCTCTTCCTTCTTGACTATGGAAAGAACATCCAGATGCAACACTTGCTTTCTTCCTTCCTGTACATAAAATCCATTATGTACTCAGAAACCACTGTGACCTATTAAAAATGTCAATCAGATCCTGTCCTTCCCTGCTGAAAAATCTTTAGTGGCTTCTTATCACACTTAGATTATTCCGATTTAGGACTTTTGATTTAAATCCAAATTCCTGGGGTGCCTGTGTAGCTCAGTCAGTTAAGTGTCTGCCTTCGGCTCAGGTCATGATCCCAAAGTCCCCAGGATTGAACCCTGCATCAGGCTCCCTGATCAGCAGTGAATCTGTTTCTCCCTCTCCCTCTGCCCCTCTGCCTGCTTGTTCTCTCTCTCTCTCAAATAAATAAATAAATAAAATATTTAAATCCAAATTCCTTTATATGGCCTATTATCCAACATGATCTGACCCTTGAAGACTTCTCTGATCTCATCACATCTTGTCTTAACCCTTGATAACTCACTTGGGCAATGGAACCTTCTGTCTTTTTTTAGAACAACATCCATGCTCATTCATGCCTCAGGATCTTCGCAGTTGCTCTTCCCTCTGCCTGAAATGCTCTTGTGCTAGATGTTCATGGTAACTTTGTGACTCTTCTCAATGTTGCTGACTCAAAGAGGCCTTCCTGACTATAGTTCTAAGCAGGTCCATTCTATACCAGTTCATTTTAATCATTTCACCCTGTTCATTTCTTTCATATCATCCAACAAATTTGTAATGATAGAATTTGTATATTTTTTTATTGTCTATCTCCCCAGTGGAAAGAGAACTGAGACTCTGTTTATTCCTATACTGTCCAACACCAAGCACAGCACCCGGCCAACAGTAGACATCAGGTTACAATTTGTTGAATGAGTGAACACATGAAATAACTGTAGGTTGAAGTGGGGAAAACGCCACAAAGGAAATGAAGAGAAGTTCCAGGAGGGTGAGGGGGTGAGCACATCACATTGGAGAGATCAGAAAGAGCGTCATGGCAGAAGTGGCATTTTAGAAAGGCCTTGAAGGATAACAAGGATTCAGACACTGACAGAGCTGGGGAAGACCCCCAGCAGGAACAAAGGTCTAGAGGTGGGTATGTGAGAGTGTGCTTGGGGACAAGGAGGTGGGTGGTATCTTAGAGGCAAAGGGCATGTGGAAAGCAGAGCTTTGGACTGCTGTAGAACTGGGTTCCAACTCTGCCATGAACACTTAAAACGCAAGTTACTTAACCTGTGATGACTTTCCTGTCCTGCCAGAGAGCATAATGATAGCCCCTCCCTTGTCACACAGTGATGAGAGTGATCAAATGAGAGCCTTGTGCAGTGCTCAGTAGAGCACTCAGTAAGTGCTGGCCCCATGTTGCCAGTGTGAAAGGGTTCTTTCAGAAGAGGCTGGAATTGGAGTGAAGAACTTTAAACACCAGGAGAAGGAGGCTTGAATTTAACTTTTGAACAGTGCAAAGGCACGGACCCCATCTGGACTTATGAAAGGGATAAATGCTCTTGGGCTTTGGTAGCTGTACCTGGGACAAAAGACAGGAGTCCCAATCTGGCAGTCTTCAGGTTTGTCACATGTGTTTTGTTTGGTTTTACAGTTTAAAAACTTTTTTCAATTAGTTTCCAACATTTACAAGTAGAAAGATGTCCCACAAAATTCCAGATCCCAGACTTCGGAACAGTTGAAAGTTTGGTGACACTGAGCTGCCCTGCACTGAGAGGTGGAGGCCCCTTTCACTGAGGCATGTGGTCCCCATTTTGCTATACTCCACACCCTCCCTCTGGTCTTACTCTCTGCTCACTCCCTTCATTTTCATTACTTGGCCAGCTTCTGTAGGCATCCAAGTGTATGACTCCTGACACAGAGAATCAGGTTTGGAAGAGACCTCAAAAACCATCCAGTATGGCAGCTGGCATGCACTGAGCTCCCAGTTTGTGCCCAGGACATTCTGTGCTTCCTTTCATTTAAACTTCACAACAGGAATCCTTAACACTCTTTTGCAGGAGGATAAGATAAGGGTAAATACATTTCTTAGTGCTGCAAAAATAAATCCATCACGGACTATTTTCTATTTACAGATACGAGGAAGAGGGAAAGGAAATTACTGGAAAAAGCTGGATTTGTCCAAAGTGGAAACTCAGCCCTGGCCCCCATTGCATCTACAATAGCCATTGTATTGACGTTCACCTGCCACATCCTCCTGCGACGCAGGCTCACTGCCCCTGTGGTAAGAACCATCTCTAGAACTGGCCTTTTCACACTCCAACACTGGCAAGTGCCAGGTGGGAAGCTTCTCCCTGCTTGCAAAGGCCCAGGTTTGGCACCAGAATACCCAATCACAGAAAGGCCAGAATTCTATCTTGACTTTTAAAAACAAGTGCTTGGGCTGACAAGGAGCCCAGGAGAGCCTAACAGTGACTCTTATCCAGTCTGTGTCAGTGCAGGAGTAGTGTTTAATGTTGGAACACAGTTTGAAATTTGTAAAACAAAACTGAAATCAGATGACCACTTGGCTGTTTTAGTCACAATTATTCATACGCTTTACAAGAAGGAAAGTTTGTGGGAGTTCTCTGGGTGGGAGGAGTCTTAGGTACTGGGAGTTGCTAGGGTCAGAACACCCCTTTTTAAAATCCCAACTCTGGTACTTTACTATGATGGAGGGTAATTCATTGAACCTCTCTTGCTTGGTTTTATTATCTATAAATGGGGTTATAATAGTCCCTGTGGTTGTGAAGACGGAAGGAGTTCTTTTATGTAAGGCACGTGGAACAGTGCCTGGTATGTTGTAAACGCTGTGTAAGTGTCTGTTGTTCTTATAAGCCTGATGCTCACCCAGGCCAGGAGATTTTGGGCTGAAAGCCTCAGAGGGAGAATTAGAATGAATGTGAGATGCTCGGGTTTTTTTTTTTATAAGGGGGCCTGTGCACTCAAAGGTAAAGAAACTCTGGGCTGGATCAGAAACAACCCCTGGCTGAAATAAACAAATAGCTGAGATATTAAACCCAGTGTCTGAAGGGTAAGTGAATGGAGGAAAGTCAATAAAAGCAAGAAAAAAAAAAGGGAGAGAGAGAGAACGAAATAAGCAAGTGCGCTGGAAGAGCAATAATTGCACCAAAAATCACGGATCTTGAGGGGAAGGGGCATGTGTGAGAAGGCAGGATGCTCTTGCTGGGGTGGGGGCGGCATCTGTTGTGGGGCTGTCAGTCCTGTTACTTCCCTGTGTTTCTTTGTAATGTGCTTTTTATTTTCTTGGGTTCTTCACACGCAGTTTACTCACACACTCTGGGGGCTTGAATTCAGCCATGAACCCAAAGCCAGAATGAATGGCAATGACATACCAAAGCTTCAACAGAATGCTTCTCTATTATTGTGACTGTGTTCTGTGATCCCAAATGACAACAAAAATTCTTTCCCCAGAAACACACCAAGAAAATTTAAAACCGAATTGAGTGCACATGGTTAATATTTTCTAAAACGATGATTTAGAAGAAATGTAGACCAAGAACAAATTCCCCTGAATGCAAGGCACATATTTTTCAAATTCAGAATCCCTTGGCTTCTCTGTCAGGGCCACTTCAGTAGGAGGTCAGCCCCAGGTGCTGGCTCACATCAGGAAGCCTGAGTGCTCTGTCAACCAAGGCCTGGGTTTTCTGAGCCAAGATAGTGCTTGGGGACCTGGGGGAGCTGAGTTCTCTTTGGGGATGGATTTGAGATCAGATGTAATGAAAGCAGCATTCTTCATTGTCCCCTTACAGAACTAATGAGGGTTAGTTGAAGCCCAGGGCTCTGTCCAGGGAGCCCATTCAACAGCAGGAAGGATCACTCTGGATTTGTTGATGGAAATTGTGTTATTAATTTCTTAAATGGGTGGTTAGGGAGAAACTGCTAATTACAAGTCGGACAGATGAGAAGATGAAATGTGAGAGATGAAATCATGCGTCCCTGGGGCACCGATGGAGCAAGGAAACTTATCTTCATTGAGGCTGTATGATGTTAACCACCTACCAGGCAGGGTTCAGTAAGAAAGGCCCCAGTAAGGAGGGGAGGTGATTTTTGGGAATGGCAGTTGAACAGAGGCTTTCAAATTTGTCTCAGGCATGTGGTGAGGCAGGGCGTGGAGGCTAGACCCCGGGGGCAGGAGAGCCAGAAGTCACTCTCCACCAGCCAGCATGGGCCAACTGGTCCCTCCAGGAAACTTCTGTCTTCATCCTGGGGCTAAATATGGTTTGGAAAAGGATACTCTAGATCTGAAGTGTCAGAGACCTCTGAAGCAACCGGGAGAAGGGGATAATTTAGGAAAACCCATGGGGTTTTGAGTGAATGGTCTAGGCCATGTAAGGATGTGGGTGGAGACTTCCAAACACATTCAATTAGAGGCCTTCCTTGAACATTATCCTCTCTGGACTGACAAAGAAAAGGGGATAAATCTCCCACCATTTTGATGAAAACCCAAAGCAAAAGAGATTAAGATATTGCTATCCCTAATTTACCAGCCCATGATTTGTGAACCATGAAATGAAAAAAAAAAAAAGTCCCTGTAAGAATTCCAACTGTGCCATCATTTCTCATCTCAGCAAATATAATTCCCATGGATATAATGGTTCAGAGCCAAGGCAATATCTCATCCTAAACCCTATACCTCTCTTTTGTTCTTCAGGCATTTAGTGTGATTGCCATGTTTAATGTAATGAAGTTTTCAATTGCAATCTTGCCTTTCTCTGTCAAAGCAATGGCTGAAGCCAATGTCTCTCTGAGAAGAATGAAGGTATAACTAATGCTGGGTGAGTAGGGAAGAGAGATCTCATTTTTGGGTGGAAAAATTCTCAGATATGGGGAAGCTGTGTAAACCCATTGGAGGGCTGGGTCACTGGTTTGAAGAACATTGGGAGAAGGCCCTGAATTCAGAGTTGGATCAATAAATGTGCATCAAGGAGGGTACAAGCAGAGCTTTATAAGGTTGTCTGTCCTTTTAGTAAAAATGAAATAGAATCTACCTACATGGAGATGATGTTCCTGACCTCTACTCTTTTTCCAAACTATAAATCTTAAGTTGTTCCAGGAGTGGGGTTGAATTTGCACTGAACCATCCTCCTCCCCTTTACCTACTTGGTTTGTCCTATGATGGGCGAGGTGATGGTAGTGATGAAGAGGGTAGTGGGGCACCACATTTACGCGCTCAGTTGCTTTATTCATTCAGTCAGTCATTCATCAGAGATATACTGTGTGCTTCCTATATATAAGGTATTGTGGGAAATGCAAATAAGAGGAAGAGAGAGTCTTTACACTCAAGAACCTTCAGTCTAGTGTAAGACCAGGTATCCCCGGAATTGATGTATGCAGTAAGGATATATGACTTGTACATAAAGTGGTTTTGAAGTTCAGGCAAGGGAAGGAAAAGGAAGATGGTGTTCCAGACGTGTGTGAATTAACGGAATGATTTTATTCACTCAGGCCAGCAACTGGAAGTCATCTTAGGCATCTGAGATGCCTGTATCCCACTTCTCCCTTACTATCCACATTCAACCAATCAAGAACCCTGTTGGGTCATCTTCTGCTCACTGTATTTCTTCAATTTTAAGAGACGCTGTTTGTAAGATTGGGTTGGAAGGTGGCACTGTTGACTCATCACTTTTTGAACAAACCACAAGCATGAACACCATCACATTAATTGTTTATATTATATCAGATATCTTAGGCTAGAGGAACAATGCTATTCTTGACTCCTCAACTTTTGGTCTGTCCCTACTGCCATCTCCTTCATTCAAGGCCTTATCATCTCTCATCTGAGTCATCCCAGTGACTTATGAACCAATCTTCCTTTTCCATTGTTGCTCTCCTCAAATCCCTATCACACTCAGCCCCCAGAGAGCTGTTAAAATATTGGTCTGACCACTGATATTCACCTGCTTGAAATCCTTGAGTCCTTGTTCCCTCCGGGACTGAGACGGAGCCTTCCATCAGCAGGTCCTTAGTTATGTCTCCACCTGATTTCCTATACCTTCCCTATCTTGAGCGCTGTGGTAATCCTGAATTGCTTGTTTCATGCCCCCACCCCAATAAACCATGGTGTTGCATGCTTCCTTGCCTTTGCTAATGCAAATATCCTCTTCCACCCCTCATCTTTGCCTATACAGCACCTTTATAGACTCAGCTCAGGCACCAATACATGGCCCTCAGGATGGGGAGCCAAGTTCCCTTCTCTGGAAGTTGCAGTGTTTTGTTCTTATCACATTTCCCTGAAATGTCTGTGTATGTTCCCAACTCTTTAAGGATAGGAATCATGCCTTATTCATGGTTGCATTTCTGCTGTTTACCCCAGAATGGTAGAGGGTAGACACTTGGCAAATGTTTTGTTGAACTGAGCTGAGTGGGGTCTTAGGACGAAGACACAGTAGAGGCTGAGCATGTGACTTTGGTTTCATAAGCATTAGTGCCAAGCAATGAAGCCCACTAACCAAAGACTGGCAAAAGCTTATTACCTTAGGCATGAGGAAGAAATGTAGCTGAGACTAGCATTCTCCAATGTGGGTGACCCACATAGACCTTGTGGTTAAGGAGGCATCTGTCCTAGATAGCAGGAGCTAGTAGACTATTTCTGCTGCAGCTTCTCCTAGGGGAATATCTTCAGAATATCTTCCCTGAATGTCCTAAGTAAAATTGCCAAGATTATGATTTTGGGTCATTAGAAGATATATTGGGGTGGTTCTTGCAAATGGATAATGTCTGCCCAGTTAATTTTGTCTCTTTAATCTTAGAAAATTCTCATAGATAAAAGCCCCCCATCTTACATCACCCAACCAGAAGACCCAGATACTGTCTTGCTTTTAGCAAATGCCACCTTGACATGGGATGAAGAAACCAGCATAAAAAGTGACCTAAAGAAAGTGCAGAACCAGAAAAAGCATTTTCTCAAGAAACAGAGCCTAGAGGCATACCGTTTGAATTCATCATCCCAGGGAGTTGCTGGTCCAGAGGAGCAAAGTGATAGCTCCAAATTGGTTCTGCACAATATAAACTTTGTGGTGAGAAAGGTGGGTAAATAGCTCTACAGGTGTGGCTTCCATCTTTCCTCCTTGTATCACACAGCTATGGCCTTACCAAGGCCTAACATAATTCAGTTTGAGCTGGAGGTGGTGGTGGGGGGTAATGTCTCTAATAGGCTGTCTTCTTTCCCCAATTTTAAAACTATGTACATGGTAATGGAGACATTCTCTTCAAGCTGAGAGAAGATGGTGGTTGTATTAGTACTGATCTTCAAACTCCAAAGGAGCCAGCTGCAATGTTGAATGGACAATACATTTCAGGTGGCTAGGCTCAAATTGATGATCTTTTATAAATCTTTTTAGATTTGTTCTTAATTTCACATTGGGGAACTATGATAGATAATAACTGACAATTATGAGCACTTACTATTTACCAGGTACATAATTAACTCATTTAACCACCCCAATAACCCTAAGAGGTAGGTACTATGGCTACCCCTACTTTATGATTGAGAAACCTGACAGACAGGGAGGTTAAATATCTCACCCAAGATCACACTGCTAGAAAGTGAGAGGAGACGGTTGCACACACAGGGCACCTGGCGCCAGAATCTGTGCTCTTCAGCAACACGCTTGTTAAAAGCAAATGAGATCATCAAGCAACCCAGGAAAGGAAGCCAGCCAGTCTGCTGGCTTCTCCCCTCAGGATTGGCGAATAGAGTCTTTAGACAAAGCTCTGCATTTATGGAATGTTTGGCCTTCTCCTGCATGTGGTTCTCTTGCACTGGGAACTCAGAAGCAGTGCTCTGGGGATGGCAGTATTTGTTGATTTTGCTGCAGAGGGCTCAGCATTAATCTTGTGCCTAGTATTTTAATCTCCCATGTTGTTGACTCACACTTTCCCCGTGCGAGCACTATAGAAGGAGAAGTTCTTATTTATTATGTGATGCTAAGCTCAATAGCTGGTGTAGAGTGGTACTTCTTGTCATTAACAAGGTTGTCTGCCATGTATTCATTGGAAATGGTATTTGCTTGGCTGAGTGCAATTGAGCTAGGTTCTCAGTTAAGTCCTGCTGGGTGCAACCCATTTTGCTTTCTCATTCCCTTCCTCCTGACACTAATGTGCATGCAGCACCTGGATTGCTCTAATCATGCCTTTGGAATTGCTCCAGAGAGGCCTCAGTGAACTACTCTTGTGTTTTAAAGAAAGAAGCTGCCTTTTAGCCCCCTCGTTGCTTTCCTCCTTCTCATTATGTTGGTGACCCTTGGGCTTGTCCATCAAGAACATGGTCAATGTTTTCTGAAACAAGGGGCAACACAGCATTGTGTGGATTAAGAGTATGCTTCTGGAACCTGGTGTACATGTGTTCCAGTCCCAGCCATTTGCCAGTTGTGTGACTTTGAATATACTGCCTAACTTCTTAGAGCCTCTCCTCCTTGACCTGCTCAATGGATATTTTAATAATAGCAGCACTTCACAAGGTGGGTGTGAGAATTGAAAGAGATATCATACAAAAATGCTAAGCCCATAGTAAGTCTCAACTGATGTTAGCTATTGTTGCCTTTTTTCTCTCACAACCAAGTCCAGCTTGAGAGCTGCCCTTAAATATCCTAAATTCAGAACATCCATATTTTCCCAAAATTTTTTTTCTGAATGAAGGTAAAATTTCTAATTTTTCCATGTAGGGAGAGGAGTTTTAAGTGATTATAAAGTAAAACATAACATAAAATTATAAATATGTACTACAGAAATTATAAAAATAGATGATGTAGAAAAAAAATCTAAAGCACGTGGTTGGAAAACCACCTGTAATCCCATCACCCTAGACAACCACTATTAAATGTTGGTATGTATCTTTTAGGGATCTTTAATGTGTCTATAAACATGAAGATAGCTATTTGATTTCCAAATTAAGATTATCAGGAGGATAACTACAAAATATTACTAACCCACTTGTTTCATTTAGCACAGTGGGTTTCAATTTCTTCCCTATCTCTGCAAAATCACACTTAGAACATATTCTCTTCAGTTTTATTACCTGTACTGTTCTTTTTTTTTCCTATTTTTATTTTTTAATTTAACTTTTTTTTTTAGTTTTTGATGTAGTGTTCCATGATTCATTATTTGCGTATAACACCCAGTGCTCCATGCAGAAGGTGCCCTATAATACCCATCACCAGGCTAACACGTCCTCCCACCACCCTCCCCTCTAGAACCCTCAGTTTGTTTTTCAGAGTCCATCGTCTCTCATAGTTCATCTCCCCCTCCAATTACCCCCCCTTGATTCTTCCCCTCCTGCTATCTTCTTCTTCTTCTTTTTTTTTAAATATAATGTATTATTTGTTTCAGAGGTCCAGGTCTGTGATTCAACAGTCTTGCAAAATTCACAGTGCTCACCATAGCACATACCCTCCCCAATGTCTGTCACCCAGCCGCCCCATCTCTCCCACCCCCCACCACTCCAGCAACCCTCAGTTTGTTTCCTGAGATTAAGAATTCCTCATATCAGGGAGGTCGTATGATACATGTCTTTCTTTGATTGACTTATTTCACTCAGCATAACACTCTCCAGTTCCATCCACGTCGTTGCAAAAGGTAAGATCTCATTCCTTTTGATGGCTGCATAATATTCCATTGTATATATATACCACCTCTTGATCCATTCATCTGTTGATGGAAATCTTGGCTCTTTCTACAGTTTGGCTATTGTGGACATTGCTGCTATAAACATTGGGGTGCATGTACCCCTTCGGATCACTACATTTGTATCTTTGGGGTAAATACCCAGAAGTGCAACTGCTGGATTGTAGGGTAGCTCTATTTTCAACTTTTTGAAGAACCTCCATGCTGTTTTCCAGAGAGGTTGCACCAGCTTGCATTCCCACCAACAGTGTAAGAGGGTTCCCCTTTCTCTGCATCCCCGCCAACATCTGTCGTTTCCTGACTTGTTAATTTGAGCCATTCTGACTGGTGTGAGGTGGTATCTCATTGAGGTTTTGATTTGGATTTCCCTGATGCCGAGCGATGTGGAGCACTTTTTCATGTGTCTGTTGGCCATTTGGATGTCTTCTCTGGAAAAATGTCTGTCCATGTCTTCTGCCCATTTCTTGATTGGATCATTTGTTCTTTGGGTGTTGAGTCTAAGAAGTTCTTTATAAATTTTGGATACTAGCCTTTTATCTGGTATGTCATTTGCAAATATCTTCTCCCATTCTGTTGGTTGTCTTTTGGTTTTGTTGAATGTTTCTTTTGCTGTGCAAAAGCTTTTTATCTTGATGAAGCCCCAATAGTTCATTTTTGCCCTTAATTCCCTTGCCTTTGACAATGTTTCTAGGAAGAAGTTGTTGCGGTTGAGGTCAAAGAGGTTGCTGCCTGTGTTCTCCTTTAGGATTTTGATGGACAGCCTGTCTCACATTGAGGTCTTTCAACCATTTCATTCTTCTGCATGTGGCTGTCCAATTTTCCCAACACCATTTGTTGAAAAGACTGTCTTTTTGCCATTGGACATTCTTTCCTGCTTTGTCAAAGATTAGTTGACCATAGAGTTGAGGGTCCATTTCTGGGCTCTCTATTCTGTTCCATTGATCTATGTGTCTGTGTTTGTGCCAGTACCATACTGTCTTGATGATGACAGCTTTGTAATAGAGCTGAAAGTCCGGAATTGTGATGCTGCCAGCTTTGCTTTTCTTTTTCAACATTCCCGTAGCTATTTGGGGTCTTTTCTGATTCTGTACAAATTTTAGGATTATTTCTTCCATTTCTTTGAAATAAGTGGATGGTATTTTGATGGGGATTGCACTGAATGTGTAGATTGCTCTAGGTAGAATTGACCTCTTCACAATATTTGTTCTTCCAACCCATGACCATGGAACATTTTTCCATTTCTTTGTGTCTTCTTCAATTTCTTTCATGAGTCTTTTATAGTTTTCTGAGTACAAATTCTTTGCCTCTTTGGTTAGATTTATTCCTAGGTATGTTATGGTTTTGGGTGCCATTGTAAATGGGATCGACTCCTTAATTTTTCTTTCTTCTGTCTTGTTGTTGGTGTATAGGAATGCCACTGATTTCTGTGCATTGATTTTATATCCTGCTACTTTACTGAATTCCTGGATGAGTTCTAGCAGTTTGGGGGTTGAGTCTTTTGGATTTTCCACATAAAGTATCATATCATCTGCAAAGAGTGAGAGTTTGACTTCTTTGCCGATTTGGATGCCTTTGATTTCTTTTTGTTGTCTGATTGCTGTGGCTAGGACTTCCAATACTATGTTGAATAGCAGTGGTGAGAGTGGACATCCCTGCCATGTTCCTGACCTTAGGGGGAAAGCTCTCAGCCTTTCCCCATTGAGAATGATATTCGCTGTAGGTTTTTCATAGATGGCTTTTATGATATTGAGATATGTACCCTCTATCCCTATACTCTGAAGAGTTTTGATCAAGAAAGGATGCTGTACTTTGTCAAATGCTTTTTCTGCATCTATTGAGAGGATCATATGATTCTTGTTCTTTCTTTTATTAATGTATTGTATCACATTGACTGATTTTCAGATGTTGAACCAACCTTGCAGCCCAGGGATAAATCCCACTTGTTCATGATGAATAATCCTTTTAATGTACTGTTGGATCCTATTGGCTGTTATTTGGGTGAGAATTTTTGCACCCATGTTCATCAAGGATATTCGTCTGTAATTCTCCTTTTTGATGGGGTCTTTGTCTGGTTTTGGGATCAATGGAATGGTGGCCTCATAAAAAGAGTTTGGAAGTTTTCCTTCCATTTCTATTTTTTGGAACAGTTTCTGAAGGATAGGTACTAATTCTTCTTTAAATGTTTGGTAGAATTCCCTGGGAAGCCATCTCGCCCTGGGCTCTTTTTTGTTGGGAGATTTTTGATGACTGCTTCAATTTCCTTAGTGGTTATAGGTCTGTTCAGGTTTTCTATTCTTCCTGGTACAGTTTTAGGAGTTGATACATCTCTAGGAATGCATCCATTTCTTCCAGATTATCTAATTTGCTGGCATAGAGTTGCTCATAGTCTGTTCTTTAATTGTTTGTATTTCTTTGGTGTTGGTTGTGATCTCTCCTCTTTCATTCATGATTTTGTGGATTTGGGTCATTTCCCTTTTCTTTTTGATAAGTCTGGCCAGGGGTTTAACAATCTGTTAATTCTTTCGAAGAACCAGCTCCTAGTTTTGTTGATCTGTTCTACTGTTCTTTTGGTTTCTAGTTCATTGATTTCTGCTCTGATCTTTATTATTTCTTTTCTCCTACTGGGTTTAGGCTTTATTTGCTGCTTTTTCTCCAGCTCCTTTAGGTGTAGGGTTAGGTTGTGTATTTGAGACCTTTTTGTTTCTTGAGAAAGGCTTGTATTGCTATATACTTTCCTCTTAGGACTGCCTTTGCTGCATCCCAGAGATTCAGAACAGTTGTGTTTTCATTTTCATTTGTTTCCAAGAATTTTTTAAATTCTTCTTTAATTTCCTGGTTGACCCATTCATTCTTTAGTAGGATGGTCTTTAGCCTCCATGTATTTGAGTTCTTTCTGACTTTCCTCTTGTGTTTGAGTTCTAGTTTCAAAGCATTGTGGTCTGAAAATATGCAGGGAATGATCCCAGTCTTTTGGTACCAGTTGAGACCTGATTTGTGACCCAGGATGTGGTCTATTCTGGAGAATGTTCCATGGGCACTAGAGAAGAACTTGTATTCTGTTGCTTTGGGATGGAATGTTCTGAATATATCTGTGAAGTCCATTTGGTCCAGTGTGTCATTTAAAATCTTTATTTCCTTGTTGATCTTTTGCTTAGATGATCTGTCCAATTCAGTGAGGGGGGTGTTAAAGTCCCCCACTATTATTGTATTGTTGTCGATGCGTTTCTTTGCTTTTGTTATTAATTTCCTTATATAATTGGCTGCTCCCATGTTAGGGGCATAGATACTTACAATTGTTAGATCTTCTTGTTGGATAGACCCTTTAAGTAGGATATAGTGTCCTTCCTCACCTCTATTACAGTCTTTGGTTTAAAATCTAATTTGTCTGATAGAAGAATTGCCACCCCAGCTCTCTTTTGGTGTCCATTAGCATGGTAAATCGTTTCCCACCCCTTCACTTTCAATCTGAGGGTGCCTTTGGGTCTACAATGAATCTCTTGCAGACAGCGTATTGATGGGTCTTGTTTTTTTATCCAGTCTGATAGCCTGTGTCTTTTGATTGGGGCCTTTAGCCCATTTACATTCAGGGTAACTATTGAAAGATATGAATTTAGTGCCATTGTATTGTCTGTAAGGTGACACTTACTGTATATTGTCTGTGTTCCTTTCTGGTCTATGTTGCTTTTAGGCTCTCTCTTTGCTTAGAGGACCCCTTTCAATATTTCTTGTAGGGCTGGTTTTGTGTTTGCAAATTCCTTTAGTTTTTGTTTGTCCTGGAAAGTTTTTATCTCTCCTTCTGTTTTCAATGACAGCCTAGCTGGATATCGTATTCTTGGCTGCATACTTTTCTCATTTAGTGCTCTGAATATATTATGCCAGTCCTTTCTGACCTTCTAGGTCTCTGTGGATAAGTCTGTTGCCAATCTAATGTTTCTACCATTGTAGTTTACATATCTCTTCTCCCGGGCTGCTTTCAAGATTTTCTCTTTGTCTCTGAGACTTGTAAGTTTTACTCTTAGATGTCGGGGTGTTGACCTATTTTTATTGATTTTGAGAGGGGTTCTCTGTGCCTTCTGGATTTTGATGCCTGTTTCCTTCCCCACATTAGGTAAGTTCTCTGCTATAATTTGTTCCAATATACTTTCTGCCCCTCTCTCTCTTTCTTCTTCTTCTGGGATCCCAATTATTCTAATGTAGTTTTGTCTTATGGTATCACTTATCTCTCGAATTCTGCCCTCATTCCCCAGTAGTTGTTTCTCTCTCTTTTTCTCAGCTTCTTTATTTTCCATCATTTGGTCTTCTATATCACTGATTCTCTCTTCTGCCTCATTTATCCTAGCAGTTAGAGCCCCCATTTTTGATTACACCTCATTAAGAGCCTTTTTGATTTCGACTTGGTTAGATTTTAGTTCTTTTATTTCTCCACAAAGGGTTTCTCTAATAACTTACATGCTTTTTTCAATCCCAGCTAGTATCTTTAAAGTCATCATCCTGAACTCTAGTTCTGACATCTTACTCATGTCCGTATTGATTAGGTCCCTGGCAGTCGATATTGCCTCTTGTTCTTTTGTTGCAGTGATTTTTTTCCATCTTGTCATTTTGTCCAGAGGAGAATAGATGAATGAGAGAACAAAATGTCAACAGGGTAACAACATCCCCAGAAAATATACACTAAACAAACAGAAAAGACCTGAAACCAGAGGAAAAGAAAGGGAAAGAATGAAAAAAGAAAGAAAAAAAGAAAAAGATAAAGTTGAAAACAAAAACAAAACAAAAGAAAACAGAATATGATCAAATATGATCAAACTGGTGCATAGATCAGTGCCACACACTAGATTTTGGGTGTATTTGGTCTGTTAGATTAAAGTGCCTCTCAAAATTTTAAAGAATAAAAACTTATATATGTACAAAAATAAGGGTTAATATGAGGAAGGAATGGAATATGACTGTAAAGATGAAAATTATAAAAGATTTTATAAAAGGAATTGATAAGAAGTTGGTTGAGAAAAGAAAGAAGAGGATTTAAAAAAAAAGGGAGGGAATGTAATCAGGCAGGCAACTAGAACAAAGGCATACACTAGAGATTTAGGGTATATTTTGATCTGTTAGAAGAAACTGTATTTCAAAATTTTAAAGAGAGAACAACTTACATATATATACCAAAAATAAGGGTAACTACTATGAAAGGATAGACTATGACTCTAAAAATGAAAAATAAAAAAGATTTTTTTTAAAAAGGGATTGATAAGATGTTGGTTGAAAAAGGGAAAAAGAAAAATTCAAAAAAAACCAGTTAAACAAAAATTAAATTTGAAAGACTAAAGAATTCTGGGAAAAAAGCCATGAATTCTATGTGCAGTATCCCCCTAGCACTGGAGTTGTGCTGTTCTCATTGATCGGTAAACTTGGTCTTGGCTGGCTGTTCTTGCTGATCTTTTGGGGGAGGGGACTGTTGCCGTGGTTCCAAAATGTCTTTGCCGGGTTCGTGTTAAGTAATCTGCTAGTGTTTCGCCTCGGGAGTTTTTGTTCCCTGCAAGCTTTCTGTACAGCTTTGGAGGACAAGAGTGAAAATGGCGGCCTTCCAGTCTCTGCCCCAGAGGAGCTTAGAGCTTGGGGTCCCACTCCTCAGCGAGCCCCCAGAGCAAAGCAGTCAATCACTCCTGTCTCCCCAGTCTCCGGCAGGACTCCATGCTCACCTGGCCTGTGACTGAGCATTTCTGTCTCTGGCACATGACCCCATGTGGAGTCTCCAAACCCAGCAGATCCCTGTGGTGCACTCCCATGCCACTCCTCCCAGGGGAGGAAGGGAAGTCTCCCCAGATCTGCCACTTGTTGGGTCCCTGCTGAAGAGCAGTGTCCCAACTGTGCCATGGATCACGGTTTATGGCAATCCTGTACTGACAGCCCATGCCTTGGCTCTGTCTCTGCAGCCAGCTTCCCCACTCTGATACGTGGGAGCTCTGTCGCACTCAGGCACCCCTGGTCTTTCTGTGACCCTGAGGGTCCTGAGACCACACTGTCCCAACGAGGGTTCCACCCCCTGCTTAGCCACTGTTGCGACGTCCCTCAGCGGAGCCAACTTCTAAAAGTTCCGATTTTGTGCCCTGCTGCTCTATCACTTGCCAGAAGTGGCCTACAGAGGCCCCCTCCCCCGCCATCTATCTTTCCAAAAATCGCCTCGCATTCACATCTTCACGTGTCCTACCTTCCAGAAAGTGGTCGCCTTTCTGTTCAGAGAGTTGTTGCTGTTCTTTTCTTTGATCTCCTGTTGAGTTCTTAGGTGTTCAGAATGGTTTGATCCCTATCGAGCTGAATTCCTGGGACCAGAAGAAATCCAGGTCTCCTACACCTCCGTCATCTTGCCCCTGTCCCATATTTTCCCAAATTTAGTTACAGGATTCCACTGGAGCATAGCCTCCTTGAGGTTAGGGCATGTGTCTGTCTTGTACAGTTATGACCTTGCACCAAAACAAGTGCCTGGCACAGAGTAGGCTCCCAACACTTTTCTGAATGAACAAATGAATAATTGGAAACACCAAGGGTGCAAGCCTCATGAATTTTCTCCTGAAGACAAGGATGAATCTAGAAGGCTCAGACTTGGCCCCAGATGGTGGGTAGAACTCAAAAGAGAGCCAAATGCCTAGAAGCTGGATACATCCTTATGGTCTCTTTGTCCCAAACTCTTTGTAATGTCCCAGTTCTTTGAAGTCCTTTTAGTGGAATTAAAATGGATCAGCTTCACTTACTTTCAGCTTCAATGACAATGTGAGCTGCATAAGGCAGCGATCACATCTGTCTTGATTACTACTTTATCCCCAGTGCCTACCATGATGCCTGGTGTTCCATAAAGACTTGTCAATGAAATTCATGATGACAAGAAGCAATCTTTACATGCTGAGGGTGGCAGACAGGACCCTTCTGGTCTATCTCAGGTGGGAAGGGAGACATATTTAGCTCTATGATGGACATCTTTTCTCTAAGGGATCACAGAGAGCAAGTCTTAATGAGAATGCTCTTAAGATGTTCCAATTGCAGCATTACAGTATTCGCTTGAACACAAGAGTGGGCACATGTTTGCCCAAAAGTTTCCATAATGGACTCTTGCTCTGCCTGCAGTTGTTTCCCCCCAGATATCTATATGGCTCACTCCTTTACCTCCTTCAGGTCTTACTCAAATGGTGCCTGTAGCAGATACCGTCAGTGAGCCATCCATGTGCCCTGGCCATCTTCCAACTGCTGGATCTATGTCTATGCCTGAGGGCCCTCCCCACCTCCCACAAAACAGCAGGACATCCACAGCCAAGGGAGCCACTCTCAAGCACTGACTATTGGCTATTTATCCCCAACTCCCTCAGCCATTGGGGACATAGAACAATCCTCAGTTTCCCAGAATTTCCCAGCAGGATTGAACTTCACTTGCCTCCCATGGGAGCTGATATAATAGTACACCCTTGATGGGCCACATTCCCCTTCCTACGGTACCTCCCAAACAAACTACCTTCACTCAAAGCTTTGATTCAGGGCCTGTTTCTGGGAGAACTCAAGCTAAGACGTTTACTTTTCCGGTAAGTTTCCCTCCACTCTCATCTCCCTCTCTCCTCTCTGCTTTATGTGTTTCTGTGGCATGTACTTGACATTCCCCATATTTTACTTACTTATCTTTTTGACTGTCGGTGGCCCCCAACTAAAACATAAGCTCCTTGTGGGCAGAGCCAAACTGTTGTCTGTCATGTACATTACTGTATTGTGCTATTGCTGGTGTCCAGAAGAGCATCTGGCACATAGCAGTCTCTTACAATGATTTGTGGTTGAATTAATAGATCTGTAGCTGTAGAATAATCCATGAATCCCATGTGTGGGAATAGCATAATTGCTCAGTAATTTCAGATTACGCTTTGGTATGGTGGAAGGATACTTTGAAAATGACTTTTGGAAAACACTAGGCTTTCTGTATTTCGAAAGGCTACCCTTGTCCCCCTGGGTTGTACAGCTTTTAACTTCTATTAGACTGGAGTGTGGGCATGGGACAATCTTCATGTCCAGGGCCTGTGTGTCCCAGACCAGCACAAGGTTGTTTCACCTCAGTGCATGTACATGATTTCTGGAAGTCCTCCGGGCACTCTGCTGTGCTGTGCCAAGGAAAGCACTTAATTAAGACTTAGGTTCCTGCCTCCTCCCAAGCTGTGTTTCAGGTCTGGGGTGTGAGACTGTAGCTGCCACCTCTTAGAACCAGCAGTGACCCCTTGGTCACCACCTGGCCTGGCCAGCACAGTTTGTGGGCAACACCTTTGGCCCAAGACCCTCTAAGAACTGGTGGAATGACTGTGTCTTTTTTTCTGTTTCTCTGGTAGGGGAAGGTCTTGGGAATATGTGGCAATGTTGGAAGTGGAAAGAGTTCCCTCATTGCGGCTCTCCTAGGACAGGTAAGCTGCGAAGATGGAGCACTGACATGACAGTCAAATGGTCCCCACCTGCCATGTCTGGGGCCCTTTGAGAACAGGGGACCCAGCAGCTGGGCTCGATGGCATTGGACACTGTGCACACAGTTAATAGTGATTTATAGGAGGTTAATGTGCTCAGTAGCTCCATGCCCCTTTTCCAGGTGGTGCTGAGCTTTTCATATACCCTTGGGTTTACCTCCTAAGGACATGTGTTAAATAATGACTGTTTCCTTGAGACAAGTCATTAAGTACATGGTGTTTCCCATGACTTGGGCCCTCCTGATTAGAAAGGCCAGCAAGGTGGCTTGGCAGGGAAGGACCAAGGAACCTATGACTCACCATGTCCCTAGATGTGTTTTTCCCCATGTCCATCTCCATATCTCCAGTGTCTTCCCAGACCAACTGGCTCAGTCATAGCTTCTTTGATGGAGTGGTTGAATGCATGCATCAACTAAAACAGCAATGTGCCCTCAACTTCTCTGCAGACCTTGTGGTAGAAAGAGGGAAGAGCCCAGGTTTTTTTTGTCCTTTGCTACTTCTAGCTCTGTGACCCCAGCAAAATAGCCAAGCCATTTACTGTATTCACAGGGCTCTAAATTGATACGGTTTCTCATCCCAAATGAATGAATATTAAGTCCTCTTTCTTCCCACCCTGCTGTTCCTAAAGAGAAGTTTGGATGCCTGTAGTAGGGAGAGGAGGCACCTCTGAAAAAATGAGGACACTGGCTCAGAAGAGCCCGCTAGACTAGGGTGACTTCTTTTGGCCTCAGTTAACTTATTTCTAGAAAGAGTGATAACTCCTTCCCTGTCTGAAGGAGGTGGGGGCAGAATTAGGTGAGCTCCTGAGGTCCCTTATTCTCTAGGATTCTGTGTGTGTATCTCTGTCATAACCCTAGAGTCAGCAGGTGTGTTACAGGTGACCCATCCCAATTCTTTACTTAATAACAGGAGTCTCTCCACAGCATCCCCTAAGAGCTGAGCCAACCTCTGCTCAGATATCTCCAGCAACCCTCTTTGGAGAGTTTTGATGTATATGGAAGTAAAGTTTACCTCTTTTTAACTTCTGCCCTTTGGTCTGCTCCTTTGGAATCTCTCAGAGAAAATAGAATCTATCTCCCATGTGACAGTGGTGAGATTAGATGCCTTACCGTAGTCACTTGGATAGAGGCAGCAGGGTGACCGATGAGTGGGCTCCAGACTGCTTATGTTTACCACCTGTCTCAGCCTCATGCTCACTGTTTAACCTTGGATAAGTAACTGAGCCTCTCTGAACCTTGGTGTCTTCATCTGTAAAATGGGGGTTGGGAGGATCATGGTGAGGATTACACAAGATAATGTATATAGTAGTTATAAGGTAATTCCCAGGGACATTCGTGGTGATCAGCATATTGTATGTACTTAACCCTGTGCCTGGCATATACTCTATTCATTTAGCTATATTTATTACCATTATTGTCATTATCATTTTCTCTTCTCCAAGTCTAATGTTCTCTGTCCTTTGGACCATTCCTGAAGTGAAATGGCATCACATCCTTTGACCTTGGCTATCTTCCTTCCCTGTCCATGACATACTGCTGCTGCTGCATCAGCCCTGAGCACCATGCCATCTCTCACAAATCCTGCCTCCTGACAGCTTTGAACAGGGTATTATCACTAGTGTCCACTGTTACCTGTTAGATGCCCACCATGTGGGATCATCTTAAGTGAACTTATAAACTCAGGGTCACACACTAGAGCCCATGCAAGTTTTTAATTGGATTGCTTGATGTGCCACATGAAACTGGATTTTCCACTCCTCTTGAAGAATGAGAAATTCTGGCTGCACCAAGCCCAAGTCCTTGTACCAGGTCCTGCACCAAATGTACAGTCTGCTTCCTTGAGACAGGGCATACCAGGACCACCCTTCACAGCCATGCAGGCTATACCTTGCCCCTGGGGCCTGGCTGAGGAGGGTGGGATCCAGCTGGTGCACTTGGAGGAAAAGGGAAACTTTGTGATGGATTCTTTCAAAGGGTATCTGTTCTGGTTGTACGGAGGTATCATGCAGCCTCTGCAGCCTATAGTAGAACTCACCACTGCCTCTTTTGTGACATTCCTGCCTGGCCGCTTATAGATTTTTGACTTTGCGACCATTAGACTATACAGTTGTGCTTTGCAGTGTGGGTTGAGACATCTTGTTGACCCTCTTGCACCATCGTAATTAATGTTCATGGAATAAGTGGGTGGCAAGGGTTTAGTGGGCCCCTGAAGAGAAGTTTGTAAGGTTTAGCTTCTGAAGGTATTCCGGTATTTTGCTCCAGATGCAGTTACAGCAAGGGATCGTGGCAGTCAATGGGACTGTGGCCTATGTTTCCCAGCAAGCATGGATCTTTCATGGAAATGTGAGAGAAAACATACTATTTGGAGAAAAGTATGATCACCAAAGGTAATATTAACTTTGAAACAATGAGGCACTTTGGTATTTGATACCTTCTGCTATAGATGCTGATGCCATTTGTAATGCTTGCTAAGTGGGTTTCTTTAATGAATTCTGATTAAACATTCATCAGATCCAAATGGGTGTTGGTTTTTCTCTTCCTGACCCAAGAGTTCAGGAGAGGCGCTTTCTGCAGACCTGTGATCACACTCTGAGAAATGGATGAAATTGGCACTTCATTCCCAGTGCAGAGTAGCATATGTTCTGAGGTTTTCTTTAACAGTGCATATGTTGTCTGATTGGAGAAAGATATATCTGGGAATTTTGCTTTAGGCCAAGTAACCAAAACTGCTTGAAATCATGAGCAGCAGGTATGCAAATTAATCACCCCTGAAATTATTAATTGACATCAGATCTATAAGGATATATTGCCATTAATATACTGAAAATGATCTAATGGAAGAAAAACAAAGTTCAAGTCATAATTTTTGGATACACTTTGGACCATTATTTTAAGCACTGGAAAATAATAGCTTTCTGTGATTCCTTCCTGGATTTAGTATGCTGCCATGTACATTCTCTCATTAGAGTTCTATAAACACCTATTAAGGGAGATCCTGGCATCATATCCCCATTTTACAGATGAAGAGGCTGAAGCTCAGAAGGGGAGTGGACCTGCTCAAGGTCAAGGCTATTAAATGTCAGGGGTTGAGTCTTGAATGCCAGAACATCATTTGTTCTCACTGGAGCTTCCTGACATCTGGCTCCTCCTGAAGCCTCCCCAAGCTCCATGATGCTGAAGTAAAGACCAATGGAGTTGTTTTTTTTTTTTAATTTGGCTGTCAGCTCTCCAGTGATAGTCTGGACTTTCATATTTTATTGTCTGAACCCACAAACTGTCCTTGCTGGCTGACATTGGCCAGCATGTGGGTTCCCAGCAAGAGGTCTATTACTTCCCTTCCTCTTCCCTGGCCATGACACCCTATTGCCAGGAGGCTCAAGAGTGGCAGGAAGGTCTGATCAGTGCAGGACTCCTTGGCACCAGCTGAACTGCTCTGCTCAGCGTTTCCTGGCCTCCTCCTCACCCCACCTGGAATGGTTTTTCTTTCTGTAGTAGCCAGCTAGGAGGAAGGATTCCTATCTTTATCAGGCAGAATGTCAGGGCACATATTACCAAATACATGCAATTTGCAGGATCATGCAGAATGATGGGGGAAAGAAGGGTAGCTCAGATGTATCTTTGCCCCTGAGGTGTTACAAATCTGGAAGGGCAGTAAGAGATGTACAGAAATAACTATGCACCAAGAAGGAATGTGCCAAGTGTCAGGAGGTCCTGTTGGATTATTCAGAGGCAGCAGAGATCATGAGAAGGAACAGAAGGTGGTGCTTGAATTGGGTCTGGTAGAGTAGATCAAGGCACTCTTTGTGTGTGGCATCTCTAGGGTGACCATGGTGGCTCTCAGGCCACAGGAAGCAGGAGTGTAGGAGGAAAGTTAAGAAGAGGGGTAGAGGTGGCAAAAGAATGAAGATGTGCTGAGCAATCTGCATCTCATAAAGATTGACAAAGATAATAATATTAATAATAACCACCACTGATGGAGAATTTGCAGTGTGCCAGGAATTGTGCTAATGGCTCTACATACGAGTTCTTGTTCCCTTCTCAAATGAGAGTTATTAGCCCAATTTATAGATTGGAGGGTGAGGATCAGGGAGGTACATTCACTTGTCCAAGGTTACCCAGCTGGATTCAAACACAGATTGTTCTGATTCCAAAGCCCCTGGTCTTTTAAAAAAGTTTTTTTTATTTGAGTATATTTGACACACAATGTTACATTAGTTTCAGGTGTACAACATAGTGATTCAATTTCTCTATATGTTATGGCATGCTCACCCCAAGTGTAGCTACCATCAGTTACCATACAACTCTACTACAATATCATTGACTAGATACCCTGTGTTGTACCTTTCATCCCCATGACTTATTCATTCTATAACTGGAAGCCTGTACCTCCCACCACCCCCCCTTCACTCATTTTGCCCACTCCCTTCCCCCACCTGCAACCATCAATTTGTTCCCTGTATTTATGGGTCTGACTCTGCTTTTTGTTTGTTTATTCATTTGTTTTTTAAAATTGCATATATAAGTAAAACCATATGGTGTTTGTCTTTCTTAGTCTGACTTATTTCATTTAGTATAATATCCTCTAGGCCCATCCATGTTGCAAATGGCATGATCTCATCCTTTTTTAAGGTCATGTAATGTTCTATTACACACTGTGTGTGCACGTGCACACACACGTGCACACACTCATCACATTTTCCTTATCCATTCATCCATCAATGGACACTTAGGTTGCTTCCATATCTTGGCTATTGTAAATAATGCTGCATTAAACATAGGTGTGCATATATCTTTTCCAATTAGTGTCTTTGTTTTCTATGGGTAAATACCCCATAGTGGAATCACTAGATCCTATGGTATTTCTATTTTTTAATTTTTGAGGAAATTTATACTATTTTCTGAGTGGCTGCACCAATTTACATTCCCACCAACAGTGTATGAGAGTCCCTTTTTATTCATATCCTCTCCAGCACTTGTTATTTCTTGCCTTTCTGATTTTAGCCATTCTGATGGGTGTAAGGTGATATCTCATTATGGTTTTGATTTTCCTGATGATTAATGATATTGAGCATCTTTTTATATGTCTCTTGGCCATCTGTATGTCTTTTTTAGAAAAATATCTATTCAGGTCCTCTGCCTATTTTTTATTTTTATTTATTTATTTTTTTTTTAAAGATTTATTGAGAGAGCGAGAATGAGAGAGAGAGTATACAATAGGGGTGAGGGCCAGAGGGAGAAGCAGGTTCCTCGCTGAGCAGGGAGCCCGATGTGGGACTCGATCCCGGGACTCCAGCATCATGACCTGAGCCGAAGGCAGTTGCTTAACCAACTGAGCCACCCAGGCGCCCCTCTGCCTATTTTTTAATCAGATTTTTTTTTTTTTTTTTGGTATTGAGCTGTGTAAATTCTTTATATATTTTGGATATTAGCCCTTTATTGGACGTGTCATTTGCAGATATCTTCTCCCATTTAGTAGGTTGCCTTTTGTTTTGTTGATGGTTTCCTTTGCTGTGCAAAAGTTACTTGTTTGTTTGTTTGTTTGTTTATTGGTGGGTCCGAATTCATGGCCCTGAGATCAAGACCTGAGCTGAGATCAAGGGTTGGACGCTTGACTGACTGAGCCATCTAGGTGGCCCCTAAAGTTTTTTATTTTGATGTAGTCCCAATAATTTATTTTTGCTTTTGTTTCTCTTGCCTTATCAGAGAAATTACTGCCTATGTTGTCTTCTAGGATTTTTATGGCCTTAGTTCTCACATTTAGGTCTAATCCATTTGGAGTTTATTTTTGTGTATGTTATTATAAATTGGCCCAGTTTCATTCTTTTGCACATAGCTGTCCAGTTTTCTCAGTACCATTTTTTTAAAAAAGATTTTATTTATTTATTTGAGAGAGTGAGTGAGAGAGAGAGAGAGCATGAGTGGGCTGAGAAGCAGAGGGAGAATCAGACTCCCAGCTGGCAGGGAGCCCGATGCAGGGCTCAATCCCAGGACCCCGGAATCATGACCTGAGCCGAAAGCAGATGCTTAACCAACAGCCACCCAGGCGCCCCTCAGCACTGTTTATTGAAGAGATTGTCTTTTCCCATTGTATATTTTTGCTTCCTTTGTCATAGATTAAGTGACCATTTAAGTATAGGTTTATTTCTGAGCTCTCTATTTTGTTCCTTTGATCTATGTGTCTATTTTTGTGCCAATACCATACTGTTTTGATTACTATATCTTTGTAGTATATCTTAAAATCTGGACTTGTGATACCTCCAGCTTTTTTTTTCTTTCTCAAGGTTGCTTTGGCTACTTGGTGTCTTTTGTATACAAAGATACAAATTTTAGTATCATTTGTTCTAGTTCTGTGAAAAATGCTATTGGTATTTTGATAGGGATTGCATCGAATCTATAGATTGCTTTGGATAGTGTGGACATTTTTAATTCTTCCAGTTCATGAGCACTGTATATCTTTCCATTTATTTGTGTCATCTTCAGTTTCTTTCATCAGTGTTTTACAGTTTTCAGAGTACAGAACTTTCATCTCCTTGGTTAAGTTTATTCTTAGGTATTTTATTATTTTCTTTGGTGCCATTGTAAATAGAACTGTTTTCTTAATTTCTCTTTCTGCTACTTCATTATGAGTGTATAGAAATGCTACCAATTTCTGGGTATTAATTTTGTATCCTGCAACTTCACAGAACTCATTTGTTACTTCTAGTAGTTTTTTGGCGGGGTTTTTAGGGTTTTCTAATGTGTAGTATCATGTCATCTACAAATAGTGACACTTTAACTTCTTCTCTGCCAATATGAATAATACCTCATTTATTTTCTTGTCTGATTGCTGTGTCTAGAACTTCCAGTATTATGTCAAATAAAAGTGGCAAAGTGGATATCCTTGTCTCATTCCTGATCTTAGAGGAAAACCTCTCATACCTAAGTATGGGTTTTTCATATGGCCTTTATTATGTTGAGGTATATTCCGTCTAAACCTAGTTTGTTGGGACTTTTTTTTTATTTGAATGAGTGTTGAATTTTGTCAGATGCTTTTTCTGCATCTAATGAAATGATCATATGATTTTTAGACTTCATTTTGTTGATGTGATGTACCATGTTGATTGATTTGCAAATATTGAAACATCCTTGCATCCCCAGAATAAATCCCACTTGATCATGGTGAATGATCCTTTTAATGTATTGTTAAATGGGGTTTGCTAATATTCTGAGGATTTGGGCATCTATGTTCATCACGGATATTGGCCTGTAGTTTTATTTTCTTTTATAGTGTCTTTGTCTAGTTTTGATATTAGGGTACTGCTGGCTTCATAGAATGTATTTGGAAGCTTTCCCTCCTCTTCTATTTTTAGAATAGTTTGAGGAGAATAGGTATTAACTCTTCTTAAATGTTTGGTAGAATTCACCTGTGAATCTATCCGGTCCTGGACTTTTATTTTTCAGTAGGTCATTATTATTATTATTATCATTATTACTGATTTAATTTTGTTACTAGTAATTGGTCTGTCAAAATTTTCTTTTTCTCCCCGATTTAGTTTTAGAAGATTGTATGTTTCTAGAAAAGTATCCATTTCTTCTAGGTTATCCAGTTTGTTGTCATATAATTTTTATAGTATTCTCTTAAAATCTTTTGTATTTCTGTGATGTAAGTTGTTACTTCTCTTTCATTTCTGATTTTATTTTTTGGGGGGTCCTTTCTTTTACTTGGCAAATCTGGCTAAGTGTTTATCAATTTTATTTATCTTTTCAAAGAACCAACTCTTGGTTTCATTGATTTTTTTCTGATTAGTTTTCATCTCTATGTCATTTATTTCTTCTTTGATTTTTATTATCTTTCCTTCTACTCTTCTTGGGCTTTGTTTTTCTTTTTCTAGTTATTTTAACTGTAAGGTTAGATTGTTTATTTCAGCTTTTTCTTGTTTCTTAGGTAGGCCTGTATCACTATATGTTTCCCTGTTAGAACTACTTTTGTTGTGTCCCAAAGATGCTGAACCATGGTGTTTTTGTCTGTCTCCATATGTTTTTTTATTTATTCTTTGATTGCTTCATTGACCCATTGGTTGTTAAATATCATGTTGTTTAGACTCCATGTGTTTGTGTTTTTCCCAGTTTTTTTTTCTTGTGATTGATTTCTAGTTTTATTTCTTTTTTTTTCTTTTTTATTGTTATGTTAATCACCATATATTACATCATTAGTTTTTGGTGCAGTGTCCCATGATTCATTGTTTGTTCATAACACCCAGTGCTCCATGCAGAACGTGCCCTCCTCAATACCCATCACCAGGCTAACCCATCCCCCTACCCCCTCCCCTCTAGAACCCTCAGTTTGTTTTTCAGACTCCATCATCTCTCATGGTTCGTCTCCCCCTCTGACATACTCCCCTTTTCTTCCTCTCCTGTTATCTTCTTCTTTTTCTTTTTTCTTAAAATATGTTGCATTATTTGTTTCAGAAGTACAGAACTGTGATTCAACAGTCTTGCACAATTCACAGAGCTCACCATACCACATACCCTCCCCAATGTCTATCACCCAGCCACCCCATCCCTCCCACCCCCAACCACTCCAGTAACACTCAGTTTCTTTCCTGAGATTAAAAATTCCTCATATCAGTGAGGTCATGTGATACATGTCTTTCTCTGATTGACTTATTTCACTCAGCATAACACCCTCCAGTTCCATCCACGTCGTTGCAAATGGCAAGATCTCATTCCTTTTGATGGCTGCATAATATTCCATTGTGTATATATACCACCTCTTCTTTATCCATTCATCTGTCGATGGGCATCTTGGCTCTTTCCACAGTTTGGCTATGGTGGACATTGCTGCTATAAACATTGGGGTACACGTACCCCTTCGGGTCCCTACATTTGTATCTTTGTGGTAAATACCCAGTAGTGCAATTGCTGGATCGAACGGTAGCTCTAATTTCAACTGTTTGAGGAACCTCCATACTGTTTTCCAGAGGGGTTGCACCAGCTGGCATTCCCACCAACAGTGTAGGAGGGTTCCCCTTTCTCCACATCCCCGCCAACATCTGTCGTTCCCTGACTTGTTAATTTTAGCCATTCTGACGGGTGTGAGGTGGTATCTCATTGAGGTTTTGATTTGGATTTCCCTGATGCCGAGCGATGTTGAGCACTTTTTCATGTGCCTGTTGGCCATTTGGATGTCTTCTTTGGAGAAATGTCTGTTCATGTCTTCTGCCCATTTCTTGATTGGATTATTTGTTCTTTGGGTGTTGAGTTTGATAAGTTCTTTATAGATTTTGGATACTAGCCCTTTATCTGATATGTCATTGGCAACTATTTTCTCCCATTCTGTCGGTTGTCTTTTAGTTTTGTGGACTGTTTCTTTTGCTGTGCAAAAGCTTTTTATCTTAATGAAATCCCAATAGTTCATTTTTGCCCTGGCTTCCCGTGCCTTTGGCAATGTTTCTAGGAAGAAGTTGCTGCGGCTAAGGTCGAAAAGGTTGCTACCTGTGTTCTCCTTTAGGATTTTGATGGACTCCTGTCTCACGTTTAGGTCTTTCAACCATTTGGAGTCTATTTTTGTGTGTGGTGTAAGGAAATGGTCCAGTTTCATTCTTCTGCATGTGGCTGTCCAATTTTCCCAACACCATTTGTTGAAGAGACTGTCTTTATTCCATTGGACATTCTTTCCTGCTTTGTCAAAGATAAGTTGACCATAGAGTTGAGGGTCCATTTCTGGGCTCTCGATTCTGTTCCATTGATCTATGTGTCTGTTTTTGTGCCAGTACCATACTGTCTTGATGATGACAGCTTTGTAATAGAGCTGGAAGTCCGGAATTGTGATGCCGCCAGCTTTGCTTTTCTTTTTCAGTATTCCTCTGGCTATTCGGGGTCTCTTCTGGTTCCATACAAATTTTAGGATTATTTGTTCCATTTCTTTGAAAAAAGTGGATGGTATTTTGATGGGGATTGCATTGAATGTGTAGATTGCTCTAGGTAGCATTGACATCTTCACAATGTTGATTCTCCCAATCCATGAGCATGGAACGTTTTTCCATTTCTTTGTGTCTTCTTCAATTTCTTTCATGAGTATTTTATAGTTTTCTGAGTACAGATCCTTTGCCTCTTTGGTTAGATTTATTCCTAGGTATCTAATGGTTTTGGGTGCAATTGTAAATGGGATCGACTCCTTGATTTGTCTCTCTTCTGTCTTGTTGTTGGTGTATAGGAATGCCACTGATTTCTGTGCATTGATTTTATATCCTGCTACTTTACTGAATTCCTGTATGAGTTCTAGCAGTTTTGGGGTGGAGTCTTTTGGGTTTACCACATACAGTATCATATCATCTGCAAAGAGTGAGAGTTTGACTTCCTCTTTGCCGATTTGGATGCCTTTGATTTCTTTTTGTTGTCTGATTGCTGTGGCTAGGACTTCTAATACTATGTTGAATAGCAGTGGTGAGAGTGGACATCCCTGCCACGTTCCTGACCTTAGGGGAAAAGCTCTCAGCCTTTCCCCATTGAGAATGATATTTGCTGTAGGTTTTTCATAGATGGCTTTTATGATATTGAGGTATGTACCCTCTATCCCTATACTCTGAAGAGTTTTGATCAAGAAAGGATGTTGTACTTTGTCAAATGCTTTTTCTGCATCTATTGAGAGGATCATATGATTCTTGTTCTTTCTTTTGTTAATGTATTGTATCACGTTGATTGATTTGCGGATGTTGAACCAGCCTTGCAGCCCAGGAATAAATCCCACTTGGTCCTGGTGAATAATCCTTTTAATGTACTGTTGGATCCTATTGGCTAGTATTTTGGTGAGAATTTTTCCATCCATGTTCATCAAGGATATTGGTCTGTAATTCTCTTTTTTGATGGGGTCTTTGTCTGGTTTTGGGATCAAGGTAATGCTGGCCTCATAAAATGAGTTTGGAAGTTTCCCTTCCATTTCTATTTTTTGGAACAGTTTCAGGAGAATAGGTATTAATTCTTCTTGAAATGTCTGATAGAATTCCCCTGGGAAGCCATCTGGCCCTGGCTTTTGTTTCTTGGGAGATTTTTGATGACTGTTTCAATTTCCTTAGTGGTTATAGGTCTGTTCAGGTTTTCTATTTCTTCCTGGTTCAATTTTGGTAGTTGATACATCTCTAGGAATGCACCCATTTCTTCCAGGTTATCTAATTTGCTGGCATAGAGTTGCTCATAATATGTTCTTATAATTGTTTGTATTTCTTTGGTGTTGGTTGTGATCTCTCCTCTTTCATTCATGATTTTGTTGATTTGGGTCATTTCTCTTTTCTTTTTGATCAGTCTGGCCAGGGGTTTATCAGTCTTGTTAATTCTTTCAAAGAACCAGCTCCTAGTTTCGTTGATCTGTTCTACTGTTCTTTCAGTTTCTAGTTCATTGATTTCTGCTCTGATCTTTATGATTTCTCTTCTCCTGCTGGGTTTAGGCTTTATTTGCTGTTCTTTCTCCAGCTCCTTTAGGTGTAGGGTTAGGTTGTGTATTTGAGACCTTTCTTGTTTCTTGAGAAAGGCTTGTATTGCTATATACTTTCCTCTCAAGACTGCCTTTGCTGTATCCCAAAGATTTTGAACAGTTGTGTTTTCATTTTCATTGGTTTCCATGAATTTTTTTAATTCTTCTCTAATTTCTTGGTTGACCCATTCATTCTTTAGTAGGATGCTCTTTAGCCTCCATGTATTTGAGTTCTTTCCGACTTTCCTCTTGTGGTTGAGTTCTAGTTTCAAAGCATTGTGGTCTGAAAATATGCAGGGAATAATCCCAATCTTTTGGTACCAATTGAGACCTGATTTGTGACCTAGGATGTGATCAATTCTGGAGAATGTTCCATGGGCACTAGAGAAGAATGTGTATTCCTTTGCTTTGGGATGGAATGTTCTGAATATGTCTGTGAAGTCCATTTGTTCCAGTGTGTCATTTAAAGTCTTTATTTCCTTGTTGATCTTTTGCTTAGATGATCTGTCCATTTCAGTCAGGGGGGTGTTAAAGTCCCCCACTATTATTGTATTGTTGTCAATGTGTTTCTTTGCTTTTGTTATTAATTGCCTTATATAATTGGCTGCTCCCATGTTCGGGGCATAGATATTTACAATTGTTAGATCTTCTTGTTGGATAGACCCTTTAAGTAGGATATAGTGTCCTTCCTCATCTCTTATTACAGTCTTTGTTTTAAAATCTAGTTTGTCTGATATAAGGATTGCCACCCCAGCTTTCTTTTGGTGTCCATTAGCATGGTAAATAGTTTTCCACCCCCTCACTTTCAATCTGGGGGTGTCTTTGGGTCTAAAATGAGTCTCTTGCAGACAGCATATGGATGGGTCTTGTTTTTTAATCCAATCTGATAGCCTGTGTCTTTTGATTGGGACATTTAGCCCATTTACATTCAGGGTAACTATTGAAAGGTATGAATTTAGTGCCATTGTATTACCTGAAAGGTGACTGTTAACTGTCTGTTGTCTGTGTTCGTTTCTGCTTTTTGCTGCTTTTAGGTTCTCTCTTTGCTTAGAGGACCCCTCTCAATATTTCTTGAAGGGCTGGTTTCGTGTTTGCAAATTCCTTTAGTTTTTGTTTGTTCTGGAAGCTTTTTATCTCTCCTTCTATTTTCAATGACAGCCTAGCTGGATATAGTATTCTTGGCTGCATATTTTTCTCGTTTAGTGCTCTGAAGATATCTTGCCAGTCCTTTCTGGCCTGCCAGGTCTCTGTGGATAGGTCTGTTGCCAATCTAATGTTTCTACCATTGTAGGTTACATATCTCTTCTCCCAAGCTGCTTTCAGGATTTTCTCTTTGTCTCTGAAACTCGTAAGTTTTACTATTAGATGTCGGGGTGTTGACCTATTATTATTGATTTTGAGAGGGGTTCTCTGTGCCTCCTGGATTTTAATGCCTCTTTCCTTCCTCACATTAGGGAAGTTCTCTGCTATAATTTGCTCCAATATACCTTCTGCCCCTCTCTCTCTCTCTTCTTCTTCTGGGATCCCAATTATTCTAATGTTGTTTCGTCTTATCGTATCACTTATCTCTCGAATTCTGCCCTCGTGATCCTGTAGTTGTTTCTCTCTCTTTTTCTCAGCCTCTTTATTTTCCATCATTTGGTCTTCTATATCGCTGATTCTCTCTTCTGCCTCATTTATCCTAGCATTTAGTGCCCCCATTTTTGATTGCACCTCATCAATAGCCTTTTTGATTTCGATTTGGTTAGATTTTAGTTCTTTTATTTCTCCAGAAAGGGTTTCTCTAATAACTTCCACGCTTTTTTCAAGCCCAGCTAGTATCTTTAAAGTCATGATTCTGAACTCTAGGTCCGACATCGTACTAATGTCTGTATTGAGTAGGTCCCTGGCTGACGGTACTACCTCTTGTTCTTTTTGCTGAGGTGATTTCTTTCGTCTTGTCATTTTGTCCAGAGGAGAATAGATGAAGGAGAGAACAAAATGCTAACAGGTTTACAACGTCCCCAGCAAATATACTGTATACAAATCAGAAAAGACCTGAAACCAGGGGAAAAGAAAGGGAAAGAAAGAAAAAAGAAAGAGAAAAAGAAAAAAAAAAAGAAAAAAAAGATAAAAACAAGAACAAAACAATACAAAAAAGGCAGAATATGATCAAATATGATTAGGCTAGTGCATAGATCAGTCCCACACACTAGATTTTGGGCGTATCTTGGTCTGTTAGAAAAAAGTGCCTCCTAAAATTTTAAAGGAAGAAAGACATATATGTACAAAATAAGGGTTGATACAATGAAGGGATGGAAGATGACTGTAAAGATGAAAATTATAAAAGATTTTATAAAAGGACTTGGTAAGATAAGTTGTTTGAAAAAAGAAAGAAGATTTAAGAAAAAAAAAAAAGGAAAAAGGGAGAGAATGTGATCAGGCAGGAGACTAGAACAAAGCCATACACTAGTGATTTAGGGTATATTTTGATCTGTTAGAAGAAACTGTACCTCAAAATTTTAAAGAGAGAACAACTTATATATATATGCCAAAAATAAGGGTAACTACTATGAAGGGATAAAATATGACTCTAAAAATGAAAAATAAAAAATGTTTTTTTTTTTAAAAGGGATTTATAAGATGTTGGTTGAAAAAGGGAAAAGAAAAATAAAAAAAAACAGTCAACAAAAATTAACTTTGATGAAATAATGAATCATGGTAAAAAAAAAAAAAAAAGCCATGAATCTATGTGCAGTATTCCCCTAGCGCTGGAGTTCTCCTATTCTCCTTGATCGATCAACTTGGTCTTGGCTTGCTGGCTGTTTGTGCTGATCTTCTGGGGGAGGGGCCTGTTGCTGTGGTTTCCAAATGTCTTTGCCGGAGGCGGAATTGCCCCGCCCTTGTCGGTCCGGGCTAAGGAAGCTGCTCCGGTTTGCTCTCAGGAGTTTTTGTTCCCTGCAAGCTCTCAGTACAGCCTTGGAGGACCAGGGTAGAAATGGTGGCCTCCCAATCTCCACTCGGAGGAGCTGAGAACTCGGGGCCCCGCTCCTCAGTGTGCCCCCAGAGAAAAGCAGTCACTTCCGTGTCCCCGGTCTCCGGCTGCACTCCGTGCTCACCCGGCCTGTGATCGAGCGTTGCTATCTCTGGCACCCGACCCCGCACAGAGTCTCCAAACCCAGCAGATCCCTGCAGTGCGTTCCCGCACCGCTCCTCCCCGGGAAGGAAGGGGAGTCTCCCCGGATCTGCCGCTTGTTGGGTCCCTGCTGGGGGAGCCGTGCCCTGACTGGGCCGCAGATCACAGTTTATGGCAACCCCGAGCTGAGAGCCCGCGACTCTGCTCCCTATCTGCAGCCGGCTTCCCTGCTCTGATACCTGGGAGCTCTGGCGCACTCAGGCACCCCCGGTCTCTCTGTGACCCCAAGGGTCCTGAGACCACACTGTCCCGGGAGGATTCCACCCCCCGCTTAGCCACTGCAGCGACGTCCCTCTGCCGAGCCAACTTCTAAAAGGTCCGATTTTGTGCTCCACGGCTCTATCACTTGCCAGAAGCGGCTGGCGGAGGCCCCTCCCCCGCCGTCTATCCTCCCGAATATCGCCTCGGATTCACTTCTCCGCACGCCCTACCTTCCAGTAAGTGGTCGCTTCTCTGTTCAGAGAGTTGTTGCTACTCTCCTGTTTGATCTCCTGTTGAGTTCGTAGGTGTTCAGAATGGTTTGATCCCTATTCAGCTGAATTCCTGAGACCAGACGAAATCTAGGTCTCCTACTCCTCCGCCATCTTGCTCCGCCTCCGATTTCTAGTTTTATTACTGTTATGATCAGAAAAGATTCGTGCTATGATTTCAATCTTCTTAAATTTATTGAGGATTGTTCTGTGGCCTAATATGCGATGTATTTTGGAGAATGTTTCATGTGCACTTGAAAAGAATGTATTTTCTTATTTTTGGATGGGATGTTCTTTATATATCTCTTACGTCCATCTGGTCAAATGCATCATTCAAAGACACTTTTCTTATTGATTTTCTGCCTAGATGATCTATCCATTGATGTACATGGGGTGTTAAAGTCTTTTACTATTATTGTAATACCATCAACTTCTCTCTTTATATTCATTAATATTTGCTTTATGTATTTAGGTGCTCCAATGTTGGATGCATAGATATTTACAATTGTTATATCCTCTAGTCGGATTGATCCCTTTATCATTATGTAATATCCTTCTTTGTCTCTTGTTACAGTTTTCGCTTTAAAGCCTATTTTGTCTAATGTAAATATTCCTACCTTGCCAAAGCCCTCAGTCTTAACCACCATATATATATACCACTCCTAAAGTTAGTGTATGGGCGTGATGCTCAGGGCTCTGCCGGCTTCTGTTCCAGAACATTAAGTTCTGCCAGGGGTCAGCATGCCACCTGAAGGGCAGCTACTCATGATCTGCCTGCTCACTCTCTTGTTGGTGCCTTTTATTGGGAGACTGTGTCCTGCAAAGTCTGAGTTGTGAGGCTTGCCCACTGTCATGCATTGAGAAGAGAGGACCCCAATGATGCTGATGATGCTGATGATATCAATCAGCTAATCAATCAATCAATCAATTAATTAGTCAACTAATTAACCCTTGTGGAGGCAGGTTGCCTGTCAAGTGGGACAAAAACCTAGGGCCCAGTGGTGGGAACTGGCTGCTTCTTGCATAGGCCATGAGCTTGAACTGACACCAGGAACATCAGGGAATTCAGAGCAGGAACTAGTCCCTGAAGCAGTGACGTGGTGTACTGTGGTGCCCTGGGAAAGAGTTTATCTACAGTGCGGGCCATCTGAGCGGGAATGAGGCACAGAGAAAACCCAGGGAGGAAGGTGTGAAACTCTCCCATTTCTTGAGGCCTGAGCATTTTTGAGTTCCTACCCACTAGCTTATTGACTTTCCTGGATCCCTTGCTGTCCAAAGTTCCCAGGGAGTGAGACTGGGGTCATGCCCGGTAGGTCATGGGCCCCCAGGCTTTGCTGTCCTTTGCGGGATGAGGTGCTGATCCCAGCAACATGGCTGCTGAGAGTTGATTAGGGCCTTGCCCATTAGACTCCCTAAAGACTGGCCCAATGCTAGACAGTGGGCAATGCTGAGGGACAAAACAAAGAAGCTAGGAGGTCCAAGGCACTGAGATTCTATTCCTGCTTGGCCTCTGTTCCTCAGGCAGTATCCTCTGTGCCCAGCGTACTCAGGTGTCTCAGGGGGAGAAAGCCCTGGTCTTTCCAACCTGGTAGGAGTGACTGGTGGATTGAGGAGTATCCTGGAGCAGATGTCAGGGTCATCATTAGTAATCATCCCAGCACCTTGCTGTTACCCTCCATCCACACACATTTCTTCCATTCACGGTCTTGCATCCTCTGCGAAGCCTCCCACATTGACCTCAGCTCACACTGGTCATTCCCTTCTCTGACTCCCAAGAGCCATGCTAGCAGTTGGTGCCCCCAGTTTTGCCTTCTGAGGTTTCATGTCGTTGAATCATCTTCCCCTCAGGGCAGGAAGCCTGTGAGGGAAGGAGTCATCCCTGAGTCAACTCTGCATCAGGTGTGTGGGGAATGCCTAGGGGTCAAGGGGAAGCTGCCTTTGGACATCAAAGATGAAGCAACTGGCCAACTCCTTGCCTTAGCCCAGTGATACCAGCAATGGGGTCTTTTGTTATCATGCTGACTTCTGTTGTTTGTGTCCACAGGTATCAGCACACGGTTCGAGTCTGTGCCCTTCAGGAGGACCTGAGCAGCCTTCCTTATGGAGACCTGACTGAGGTGAGCAGAGCTAGGAGCTCAGCCGCACTGCAGCAGCATGGCAGCCTGGCTGTCCAGATTGAAAGGGCTGAGGTTGGCAGGCCCTGGTTCCATCCACATTTGGATGCCCTGGAAGACAGAAAAGTCCTAGGAAGTATGGGAAAAGCCAAGTTCTACCATCCTGAATTCTCCATCTGGGTTTATTCTGGGGGAATATTATAATGGATGTGGTTCCAACTCTACCTGTGTTGGGTTCAGTGTGGTCACTCCTGGAGCCATTCCCAATCTGCCTGTTAACTTAGAGAAGGTTTCTGGTGAAAGCTGCTTCCATATCTTATGGACTGGCTCTGTCCTCCAAACACAGAGGTCCAGGGCTGCTGCATTGTGGCTGGAGTCTCAAGGGCCCCTACTTGCCTCATTTACTCTGCCTTCCAAACATTGCTCCCAGCTGCTTGTCCAAAAAGCTGCCTGGGCCCAGGGTTGAGCCTGCCAACTCAGGTGACCCAGGGTAGGGGGTCACCATGCCATCTTCCTGTTTCCCCATCCCAGTGTGTCCTCTGCTTAGTCTTCAACTTTGCCCAAGCTCGGAATACATTGCCTTTCTCTGCTAGGGCCCTCAATGTGCCTATGTCAAGGAAATGGACACCATAGCCATCCTGGCCTGGCATTCATCTTGCTGCAGCCCTGACCCACCTCCCCAGGGTTTGCTTCTACTCATGCCTACCTGCCTAAGTGTGCACTTGCCTTCCAGCCTCCAGACCTCTGTTCCTGCTATTGTTATCACCTTTCAAGTTCCAACCACAAATCCACCCCCTTGAAGGAGACTTTTCTGAATCTCACAGTCTGCAGTATTTGCCCCAGAATACGTATCTTATGCTTCTCAGTTGGCAATTGTTAAATTCTGCTTTGTACCATTATTATGTGCATAACTGATCATGCCTCCACTTTCTGCTGATATGTGAACTCCCAGGAGATAGGGGACGTTGTTGTCCAGCTTCATGTGTCCTTCCCCTGTGCCCAGCCCAATGCCTGGCTGAACATAATAAGGGCTCACTTTGGGGTCAGTTGGACAGAATAACCTATCTAGCTATCTAGCTTTTCATGCTTTCTACAAATACTTACTGAGCACCTGCTCTGGGGTCAGGTGTGATGCCAGACCTTAGGGATATAGTGATAAACAAGGTAGACATGCCTTCTGTCTTTGTAGAGCTTAGAGCTCCTAGGGGAGGTGGGGAATTGGTCCAAAAACAAATTGAGAGCCTCCTTGCCCATTTGCTCCCAGGCTCTGCTCCCTCCTGTTCACTTATCCACTCTCCCAGAGCTTTCTGCTACAATTCCCTTTGGTGTTAGTGGTCAAGACACAGCCCGTCTCTATGGGCTATGCACTGGAAGGACAGGTCCCCCTCACTCAACATTGGAGTTTTTCTCTAGTTGCCACTGCCCACCAGGCTTCCTACAGAAGTGAGTCTTCCACTTCCCAGGGCATCTAGTGCAGTCAGGGGGTCCCTGCAAAGGGTGGAGGATCTGGAATATAGTAATCATCAGTCTGCAGAAGAGTCTGAGAAGCTTCAAAAAGCTCTAGTTCCCTTGAGGACTGCAGGGTGGGAATGGGGCCCAGAGATGGACAGTAACATTGCTCCTGTCTACAGATTGGGGAGCGGGGCCTCAACCTCTCTGGGGGGCAGAGGCAGAGGATCAGTCTGGCCCGTGCTGTCTACTCAAACCACGAAATCTACCTGCTGGACGACCCCCTGTCAGCCGTGGATGCCCACGTGGGGAAGCATGTTTTTGAAGAGTGCATTAAGAAGATGCTCAGGGGGAAGACAATCGTCCTGGTGACCCATCAGCTGCAGGTGACTGGGACTGGCAGGATTCATGAGGTCACAGGATGGGGTGTGGCACCTAATGCTCACAGAGTCTCCTCTTCTGCCTAAACCTGTCCCATCCGAGGCTGGCATCACCTGGAAAGGGTCAGGGATGGAGGGAGCAAGGTGTGTAGGTTACATTCATGATTTTCCCCAGCCATCCCAGCTTGCACATAGCCCTGCCTACTGTTCTCTGGGCATAGCCTCTATTGGTTCTAAATTTGGGTTCAGCGGGGCCAAGTCTTTCTTCCACCAGAGGATAGGCTCTCCAGAAGCAAATGACCCCTATCTATGGGGTGGACATGGGCCACTTCCTCCAGCTCTGGACCACTGACTGTGGGGAGGTGGGAAGCCAGGTGGAAACAATTCAGGCCCCACCCTTCCTCCAGCAAGGCTAGGTGGGCCTGAGGACAGGAGTGCCTGGGAGGGGGGTAAGAGGCTCTGTTGCCCTTGGCTAGAGACCAGGGCTTTTGGGCTAAGGCAAGACTCTTTCTTTCTCAGAGCCACTCTCTCAGGCTTAGGAACAAGAATCTTGCTGAGGAGTTACTAAGCTTGCCCTGAATGCACTTGAGAATTGGGTAGGGTGGGGAGAATTCTCACAGTGTCAGCCTCATCAAGGGTTCTGAATGCCTGGTAGGAATACAAGACTCCCCTCTGCCCTGAGACAAACCAGATTTCCCCCTGCCTCCATCTCCCCTCTCTACGGTGAGCCCCTATAGGTGTGGGGTATGTGTGTGTGTGTATGTGTGTATATACATGTGTGCATCTCCTGCTGGAGGAGAGATCCCATGGGACTGACCTGCACTGAGAGGACTGTTGGAGCAGAAGTCCTATCTTCTTTCCTTTCCTGCCACCTGTGGGGAAAATATTCAACAGGGGCCTGGTCTGGGGGTAAGAGGCAGACCTCATGGTCTTTGCAAGGGTAAGTCAACCTGGGGAGGGGGAGGCAAATGAGATCACCATGGCTACAGGGTGCTCTAACCAGCATTTCTAGGATCTTCTATCGGTGGCCAGAAGGGCCAGCTTGAAGATGGGGAAATTTCTTAAAGACCCAGGAAAACCGTTCTTTCCCATTGCGGTAGTTTTGCCCCCAGCTTGTATCTCTTTGCTGAAGACTGGAGTTCTCAGAATAAGCTCCAAGCATCTGAATTTTGGGTTCCCTCTGAGTGGGCTCGGTCACCTCCAGGAAGCATCCAGTGTGGTGCCGACAAGTTACTCTGCTGGCCGGGCATCAGAGTGGAAGAGAAGGTTGGATTTCTTCTGGACCCCCATGAGGTCAGTGGGAATGGGCTCTTGCCCAGCCAGGGTGCTAAATGTTGTAACCACAGCTCTGCACAGTGAGGGTCCAAGCCCTGGAGACCCCCTGCAGTGGGGAGGGCTGTCCTCCTGAGGGGTCCTGGGGATCTGGAGGGGGACTTCTGGCCCCTGACAACTGTGGGTCATAGCTGTCTTTGCAGGAATCTTCACTGGGGGGAGTCGTCACCTCAGCCCTGGTCCAGTCTTTGAACCTTGATGACTAGCAGCATGACCTCAGGCAAGAACTATCTTTTCCCCAGGCCTAAGTCTCTTCAAAGAGCCTACCTTTCACCAAGGTCATTTTCTCTTTGAGCGTTAAAAAATGCAAGCAGCCACTAGATGGCACTGGAGTTTCAGTCCAGCTGTCCGTTGTTGGGGAGGAGGGGGCTCTGAGCCCCTGAACTGAAGCCCCAGGGCTTTTCCAGAACATTGCTCCGCTGCTTTTACTCTCCAGCCCACAGCCAATCCGGATGCTTCCCGGTGCTTGGGCTGGGCGATTGCTCTTCCTTTCCATGAGGAAACAAATGAAATGAGGCCTGCGGTCGCCACTGAAAACCATCCCAGGGTCAGATTTTGAGAATTTGCAGAACAAAGCTGCTCAAATCACGCCAGATCTCACTGGCATGAACTGGGGGGCTCACTAGCCAGAGGGCCTTCACCAGGAGCTTCTGGGGCTAGAATGTGGGCCCCCAGAGAGGAAGAAAAGGCTGTGAGGCTGCCACATGCCCCACACTGGTGCCTCAGTTTCCCTATCTGGAGAATGGGCTGATAACAAGGCTGCCACTTCCTTTACTGGCTTGTGAGAGATTGAGACATAAGAACCAAACAAGATGAGGCTTTGAAAGGCTAGAAGATGCTATATAAAGGTGAGAGGTTATTTTCAGGAAAAAGGTTCTCTCAGAAAGTGTCTCAACTGCACATTAAAAGCTAGGCTGTTGCTGCTTAGCTATCTGGGAAACTGGACAAGGAGCTGAGTCATTAGTCCAAGGTAGGCAGAAAGGCTGGAGCTGCCCAAGCTGTCAGAACTGTTGTCGTCTGGCCTTTTGGGCACCACCCTCATTCCCCCAACACCCCATTGGGAGTACAGTGACCAAACGCAGCTGCTTCTTTCAAGCTTTGAATCAGTGGACCCCGAATTTAGAGGAAGACCTTTGGCCTGTATTGCAAAGCCTTCGTTAGGCTGAACCATCTTAAATCTCACATGTGCTCCTGTAGGAGGGGCTTCCTGCTCTTAGATGGGTTGATCCTATGGAGAGAAATCTATCTCATTTCAAATAAGAGGAAACCCCTATTAGCAGAACTCTTTGATCTCAGGAGTGATATGTAAATGAAGAGAACTCAGATTAGAAAAACAGAAGTGCTTTGGGCGAAATGTGGCTATATTTTTATCATACAGATAAAGCTGGTGTAAACTCCTCAGGCTTGGTATGGGGGTGGTGGTCAGGGGAGGAGTAGGGCCTGGTGGCCAGGGACTGCTCTGTGTTCTGCTTCTCCTGGGCTAGATGAGGATGATGAGGTGGGCTTGTAACATTATACCAAAGGAAGGTCATTGCTGAGGTCTCCACCAGATCTTGTCTTACAGTAACTTGTCAATTTCATATTCCAAATCCCACTGCCCCCTGATCAGATTTCTTAGCAGGGCAGCTCATTTTGGGAACAGTGTTTCAGTGACAACCAGATGCCCCCTTTGTACTCAAGACACCAGTAGACACTAGATCAGTGCTTCTCAACTGGTAGCCATTTTGCCCTTTAGAGGGCAATAGCTAGAGACATTTTTGCTTATCACAACTGGGGTAAGGGGTGCTACTGGCATCTAGGGGGTAGAGGGAAGGAGGAGGCTGCTAAATATCCTACAATGCACAGGACAGCCCCCGTCCCCACCCCAACAACAAAGAATTATCTGGCCCTCAGTGCCAACAGTGCCAAGGTTGAGAACCTCTGTACTAGAGGAGATTGGGATGCCACTGGAAGGAAGTTTGGCATGGCGCTCTTCTCTTACCAGGCAGAAGTTCGCTGTAGATCATTTTAATATCTTTGCAGTTCTTGGAGTCTTGTGATGAAGTCATTTTGTTAGAAGATGGAGAGATTTGTGAAAAGGGAACCCACAAGGAGTTAATGGAGGAGAGAGGGTGCTATGCAAAACTGATTCACAATCTCCGAGGGTTGCAATTCAAGGTAACTCTTTACACCTGGGTGCAAGAGATGAGGTCCTTCCCTCTCGATCTCTAGCCTGGAAGAAGTCCTGTCCTGTAGCTTTCAGAAGGACTGTCATTTTGTTTCCAGGATCCTGAGCACATTTACAATGCAGCAATGGTGGAAGCCCTTAAGGAGAGCCCCGCTGAGAGAGATGAAGATGCTGGTACAATCCGAGTTCGAACCATTCCTCTCTTATTGCCCATGGCTCACGAGCGGACACAGATCTCTCTTTATTTCTCACCCTAGTTTTGGCTCCAGGAGATGGGAAAGATGAAGGAAAAGAACCTGAAATGGACTCAGAATTTATAGACATAACAGGTATTTGCTATTCGTTTCCTCAGTTATATAGTCTTAAATATTTGTTGAGCATTCTCGATAGAGAAATGTAGGCACATTTTAAGTCCTTTGGGGACAGCTAGAATTAATACAGCTTACTGTCATGTGAGCCTTGGGGTTCAACTGCCTGAGTCCAAACTCTGGCTGAACCACTTACTAGTTTTATGAGTTGGTGCAAGATACTTGTCCACTCTGAATCTTAGTTTCTTAATCCATAAAATGGGGAAATAATAACCAACCTCATAAATTCTTGCAAAGATTGCATGAGAAACTGCACATAAAATGATTAGCCCAGTGTCTGACGTATAGTAACTCTCAACAGTTGTTATTACTGTTATTAGTTAGAGAGGTCAAAGCAGTGCACAGAGATTGGTTAGAGGCAAAAGCACACACAAGAGAGATGTGTTACACTCTTTATGGGGAGCATTGAGCAAGGAATGTGCAGCACTGAAGAGACTGGATGGGAGGACTAACCATTCTGCTATGTGCTGAGCACCACCCTTGTCTGCATAGACAAAAATATGAGATCTCGGGATCTTATGGTCTGGTGGGCAACACACGCAAGGGGGATAATCATGGGAAACTGGGATAAGGGTAATGGGAAGTTGGAGTGGGCATAAAAAGTCAGGGAGGGTCTCACAGAGGTGGCAACCTTGGGACTAGTCCTTCGAAGATATGTAGAAGTTTTCGGGGGGGCACTGTGGTGAGAAGGTGGGGAAGGGGGAGGATTTTGAGGCTGAGGGCAGGAAGGAATTCCAGGGAGGCAGAGAGAAGAGATGTGGGAGATAAGATAAGCCTGGTGTGGGTCAGCCTCGTCAAGCTCCCTCTTCTCCTCCCCACACACTGTTCCCTTCCACCCCTATATCTGTTCAACACTTGTTGAGCACCTATTCTATGCCCTTCCCCAGGGCTGGGCACGGAGAGGGCAGGGATCCAGATCCACTGTCTCTTTCCTCAAAGTGCCATTGGTGGCTTTCCAAGTTAGAGCTCTATTCCTCAATAATGTGTAGCTGAAAAAAAAAAAAAAAACCTCAGTGTATTTCGTCAAATTTAAGATATCATCCATTTTAAGATCACCATCGTTTTATGTACCACTTAGAAAGAAAAATCTCTGCCAATTAGATGATATGGCATACTACCGAATGGAAGGCACATCCTGATTTCAGAGATGTTAAAATGTGAAAAAAAAAATGTGAGTCTTTGAATCGATGAAATTTGGCACCATTAATGGTGCTTGTGACAAATGCATGCACGTTTGGAAAGACAACATATTTTTATCGCTCTGGAGGCGGCCAAGGCTGAAGTGAGGTACCCACCCTCTCTTCCACGCCTTCCCAGGAAAGCTCCAGGCTGCCTAGGATGTGAAGTCCTGTGGAGAAAGTAAACCCTGCTCCTCTTTTTCTCCTCACCCCACTTCTCTGGAGGGGATATTGAGCGTGTGAAATCACCTGCTCTGAAAGCTATAGGAAGGGAGCCAGTTAAAGGCGGCTGTGCCCACCACGCCTGGCATCAGGGCATTTTCTAGAGCACAGCAAGGTGAAGAGCATCATCAGCACTCCTGGCTGGGCTGATGGGCTACAGTGGGATTTGACTAGTTCCCTTTGTGCTCCACAATGCCTTTCATTAGGCTCTGGGGACCCACTGAGGCATCTCCCTCATCTTGCAGGTCTAGAGTGAGATACAATGAGAGGAAGTCAGGCTGAGCACTTTCAAAGAAGCACAAAGGTTCCCAGGCAGAGGGTATAATCGTAGCTCTATTCATGGCACCTTTGAGGTGTGATGGTTATTCCTCTTGGAGCAAGGTGCAGAGAGCCCATGCATGCGCAGGGGCACCCCTGGGTCTAGCTCCATTTATCTCTGTTTATAATAGCCATGTACAGTTTAGGATTCTGCTCTGGAGCTGACATTTTCATGCTTGTCTGTGAAGGAGAGGAAGGAGACAAGTACTCAGTTCTGACTGTTGGGAGCTTCTTGAGCCAGCATCCCTGGACTTCTGGATGTGTTTTCCATGAGAACTTGACAGTCATTTTCCCTTCCCTTTGGAACGTGGAGAGGACTTGGAATAGCCCCATGGTGGCGATCGGGAGTCTAGGCAGCGGCTGACCGAGGAGGATGCCCTGGGTTTATTCTGCAAGGCATGAGCTCTGAGAAGACAGGAGCCACCTCTTTCTTGTTAACCCTTCAGTAGTTGCTGTGGGTGCCTTTAGCACTTCAGTGCCTGAAGCCGGACTCCCAGCTGTATTCTCTTGCCTGGGGGCTCTCTCTGCAAGCTGCCAGCCTCAGGTCAAGCTAGAAGAGCTGGGGAATTAAGCCCCACTGGGAGGAGCCCTCACCCAGGGGCCAATGGGATTTGTAGAAATATCCTCTATCCACCTGTGACGTGTGTGTTCCACACTGGCTCCAACACTTCTCTACATAGGATTAAGTTCCAGTTGCCCACAGGGCTCGCTGGCTTGATGAGATGCCTTCTATTGTTCCCTTTCCCATGCTCTACAGCTCCTGAATAAGCTGCGTGCATTCATACCCCCCTCTTAGGAACTACTTCTGGAGAACTAGACCCAAACAACCCCTGTATCCCAGGGCTGAGCACATAGTAGTTGCTTCATTAATATTGCTGGAAATACTGAAAGCCACCTGCCTTACAGGGCTGTGATAAGGATCAAATCAAATAACATGAGCAAAAGTATGTTGGGAATTTCAAAGTGTAGGACAATGGAAGGAAGGGTGAAAACTGCCCCCGTTGGGGGTGTGGGTATGCAAGAGGGGTGTGCCTGACCCACTGGGCTCCCTCTCGCCCACCGCCAGCAGGTGCCACAGGACTTGTGTCTGTCTCCGTAGTTCCTCTGCACCAGCTCGTCCAGACTGAATCCCCTCAGGAAGGAACCGTGACCTGGAAAACGTATCACATGTACATTAAGGCTTCTGGAGGTTCGATATAAAACAACGGGTTTCTTGATTTAATTTGCATTAAAAAATCCTTTCTCAAACTGTTGGGTTCACATTTTATGATTTCCTTAACAATTACTCCTTTTGTGCTAGAGCTATTTATCAATGCTTTTATTTTTTTTTTTCCATCTGAAGTCTGATAATACAGCCTTTTAAATGGAATCACCCTTTATCTCCATTAAAGTGGCCAGACTCTATTGAAATTGAGTGAGCAGCAGCATGAACCAGCCGTGGTTCTTCCGCACCTCGCTGCCTTTTCACTGAGCACTGCAGCAGTCTGCTCATGGCCTGCCTTAGTGCAAGGTTCCCATCTCGATGTGCAAAAATACCTTCCAGTTTTATTCCCTGTCTCTGCCCAGCAAGACTGAGCTTTTGTTTGTTTTTGAAGAACACTGCGTTGCTTCTATTAAGGTGCATATTGGTAGTTTTTTTTCAATATATTGGCAATTTGGACCCATTTTCCAACCAGGTGGAACACATGTCCCCTTTGGGGTTCAGGGTCACAACACCCAGACTTGTGACAGCAGCCTGAAAGGCAGTTCCCAGGGGTGGGGGCCCTCTTCCTGTAGGCTTTGAATTTTCTATCAGGGTTGGGCCCACTGCAGCCCCCTCCTCTGTCACCCTCTGGACCCCTCCCCTCCTCTTGCAGGGTACCTCCTCTCTCTGTTCGTGGTGTCCCTCTTCCTCCTGATGATCGGCAGCTCTGCCTTCAGCAATTGGTGGCTGGGTCTCTGGCTAGACAAGGGCTCACAGGTGAGTTTCCCTTTGGCATTGGAAAATGATGAGTCAGTTGCTGACAGAGAGCATGAATGCACCCAACACCACACAATTTACCTCCCACTGCCCCTTTCCATGAAGTTGAGATCAGTTGCCTGCACAGTTCAATTCCTGAAATTCCCTTTGATTTTGCAAGACAAGCAGGGCATCTGGATTTTTATGTGCCACCTTCAGATTTTAAAGGATTGACTAAAAAGATTGTGATTGTGCCAGGCAAATGTAGCATGTCTGTGGAGTCATGCCTGTGTAGGATAGAGTCAGTCTTGCAGCCTCCATTGTGAGGCACCTCTGAGGATGTCCTTGGAGGGGCTGGGGAAACCTAGCATGGATTTTAATCTTTCTGCCTCTGAACAGAAACTGACATCTTATTGTTGACACTGTCAGGTGTCAGAGGGTTTCATCTCTCTCTGCCCTCCAAAGTCCCTCTACAGGAACTGGACATGCAAAAGCCAGACTCAGTTCCTGGTTGTGCTGCAGAGCTACCATGTATCTTTCTGAGACACCAGGTATCTGCCCCCCAAGGGTCTCCTCTAGACCAGGGACCCTCCTAGAAAGGACTGATAATTCTGCTCTTGCTGGAGCTTGATAAAAACTCTCCCAGCTTTTGGTCAATGGTTTCTAAGCTTTCCTGGAGCCCCTGGGATTGGTGTGGGCCCATCCTGCAAGATGACATTTTGGTATAGTTCTGTTGCTATGACAACCAAAGTGGGAAGGCACTGGGGAGATGTGGGCAGGGGAACGGTCACCATAGCTCTCCTGGAGGTTGGCACAGCTTCGAGGGCTTTCCCAAGGGGAGAAACCAGTGGGCACTCTTCACTGTGTAGGAAGAGCGCCATTTCTAGAATATTCTCCCAGATCCTCCCTGGCTCATTAAGAGCTCTTTCCCTGGAGAGCCCAAAGTTTCTGGTCAGGATGGAAACTCCTAGGTATGGTGCTTCCCCAGTGGGCTAGTGCCATTGGCTAATTGAGCATGCAGCAGTAATGGCAGACCCGGGCATTTGCCCTGCCCCCAGACACTGTGGGCACAACTTGATGCACAATGAGGCCTCCTCTGTTCAAGCTGGGCCTTTCATCAATTAGCTCCCCAGGGATGCTTTTGCTTTTATGGATGTTCATCCATCAGCCGTCACCTCTGGTTTACATTTCTGCTATTGCTGTAATCAGCAAAATGGCATTTAAAAGAAAGATGCTTGTTTGCTCCCCAAAGGCAGTCTTGACTTTCAGCACATGGCTCAGAGAAAAATGAAGATGCCAATTTCTCAGGAGGAGAAGATGGCCTCTCCCCAGAAATGCTAGCAGAAATATGTGTTCTCCTCCCAGCAGGATGGAGCCGCATGTGGTCTTCTTGAATCTTCCCAGAGCCCTGTGTTTGACCAGGCTCCCTCTGCCCTACCAGGGACTTCAGGGTAGTGGACCAGTGCCTCCCAAGGTGCTTCTTGAAAAAAGGAAAGGGAGGGGACTGTGGGGTTGGCTTGATATCCTGTTCTGTATGGGCTGCCTGAGGGCTCTTCAGCCAGCCTCACCACGGAATCCAGATTTCCTGTGCTTCTGTAATCTTCCTGGCCCAAAATCACCTCTCATCTCCTGATGCATAGTTCGCTTCTGGGACAGAAGCTATCTGGCTGCCCTGTGCCTGCCTAGTTTGTCTGCTTTGCTTGCCCACTGACTGTGCCGAGCCTCGAGCCTTGTAAGTCAGGTGCCCTGGGGGCAGGGAGTCCAGCAGGAGGACCCAGGCAAAGCTCAGAGGTCCTCAAAGGAAAGTGACCTGATTTTACTACCTGGTTCATTCTTTGCAATCATGTACCTCCTTTGTTTCTTCTCTCCGGAAAGATCCTCTGGCTAATTCCCACTTTCCTGACAATTTACCAATTCTTGGTGCTTCTCTTGTTTTTCTCCAAAGATGACCTGTGGGCCCCAGGGCAACAAGAGTGCGTGTGAGATTGGCGCAGTGCTGGCAGACACAGGGCAGCACGTGTACCAGTGGGTGTACGCAGGGAGCATGGTGTCTGTGCTGACCTTTAGTGTCATCAAAGGTTTCACCTTCACCAAGACCACACTGATGGCGTCCTCTTCTTTACATGACTGCATGTTTGACAAGGTACTGCTCCCAGGGGCTGCACACAGTTCCAGTCGTTGAGTCAATAGCATTTACTGAGCACCTATGACACATCAGGCACTGTGCTGGGTTTTGGGCACAGACACATGCTCAAGGCGCTTACAGTATCTACTGTTGACTGTGAAGGCAAACTCCAGGGACTGTGGGGATGTGTCATGGGCCCTTAGGCTAGACTGGGGGTGGAGGTGAAGGTAGTCAGGAAGGTTTCCCTGAGGACACTGCACTGCACAGGAACAGACATGCACCGGCCAGCAGGCCATCTCTAGCTCCAAAGAGCCCTGCGTCCACAGATGGCCTCCAGAAGTGCTTCTGGCCCCCTCCTCATTCCACTGCTGCAGTAGGCAGAATTGATCTATTTTACTGATTTATTGTATTGCCAGGGCCCTGGCCAGAGCCCACGGTGTGGCTCACACTAGTCAGAGAGACACAGGAGAACTTAGCTTTTATATTGCTTCTGGGCACAAAATACCCTCCTCCTCCCAAGGCACCCCAGGCTGCATCCCAGGTTTGGAGGGTGGCCTGACCTGCGGGGTCTCTCACTGGGGCTCCACACACAGGCTGAATTTTTCCCCCACTCTCATTCATGGGGGGCATAAGGATGGGGAGCATCCTCACTTTCCCAAGATGGCCTGGGACACGGTGTTAGGCCCTGGAAAAATGCTCAAGCTGCTCGAAGTATCCCAGCCCCAGCAGAGTGGTCGGTGTTTCCTAAACACACACCTCATTGCGGACTCCCTGATTTATCCACAGATCCTAAAGAGCCCAATGAGCTTCTTTGACACAACTCCCACTGGCAGGCTAATGAACCGTTTTTCCAAGGATATGGACGAGCTGGATGTGAGGCTGCCATTTCACGCAGAGAACTTTCTGCAGCAATTTTTTATGGTGCTGTTTATTCTTGTGATATTGGCTGCTGTGTTTCCTGCTGTCCTTTTAGTCCTGGCCAGCCTTGCTGTTGGCTTCTTCATTCTTTTACGGTAGGTCGATGCACTATTTAAAAAGAAGCACATGAAACCTTTATGTATTGGGTTAACTCTGCCCAATGACGAGGTAGTATCAAGTGATGCAGAATCCTTGCTGTCTTCTCTGAATGTGGGAGCGTATTGATTTTTAGTCTTGATGAAATGCCAGGTGCTACGCTCAGCGCTTTGTATACATCTGGCATTTTAGCCTCAAGTAACCCTGAGAGGTGGGCGTGATTGGGAAGGTTAAGTCAGTGGTCCTAGGCCAGGAAACTAGTAACCATGGTTGCCGTCTGTCTGCTGTTGTGTCCTCAGTCACGGAGCTCTCTCTGCCATCCTGTTGCTGGAGAAGAGAGAGAAGACCAGTCCTTAGTCACTCTGAGCTTTGGGAACTAGCGCCCACCCTAACCGCTGATATGGTTAGAGAAAGGTTTCAGGCAGCTAGGCACTGGGGCGTCCTGCTGAGGCTGTGCCCCATTGCCACTTCCTCACCCACCTTGGAGGGAAGCAGGAGGGTGGATTGACCCCAGCCCTCGAGGAACCCAGTTCTTCCCTGTTGCTGGGGTGAGCTGGAGCCCTCAGCGGGCAGCATGGTAGGTAAGGCCAGATGGTTGGAAATCAGAGAAATTTGCACCAGACCCCCAGCCCTACTGCAAAACTAGCTGGATGACCTTGGGGCAAGCCTGTTTCCTCATCCCTAAAGGTAATCGTTAAAACATACACCTGGCACATGAACCAGGGGGTTATTGAGAGGATCAAATGAGACTATAGGACTCTAAGTGGTTTATAAATTAAAAATGGAATACAGTTGACCCTTGAACAACACGAGTTTGAACTGCTCATGTCCACTTATATGTGGACTCTTTCTTTGATAAATACAGTACCATACTATGAATGGCTTTTCTCTTCCTTTTGATTTTTTTAATGACTTTCTTTTCTCTAGCTTACTTTATTGTAAGAATATAGTATATAATACATATAACATAAAATACGTGTTAGTCGACTGTTTATGTTATTGGTAAGGCTTCCAGTCAACAGTAAGCTATTAGTAGTTAAGTTTTTGGGGAGTCAAAAGTTATATGCAGATTTCCAACCGCATGGGGGATTGGCACCCCTACCCTTGCACTGTTCAAGAATCAGCTGTACAATGTTATAGAAACTTTGAGTTTTCATAAACTCAACAATATGTTTATTATGTTCCTAGATGTGCCAAATTTTGGGCTGGACACTGAGGGTCTCAAAGAGGGTCCCCCAAATTATAGAGGATTCAGCCCCAAATCCTGGACCTGCCTCCACCTGTAAGCAAGTTTGTTTGTTTTCATTCAGGGACACCACACTCAGAGCTGAGTTTTAGAAATATCACTTTGGCCCCAGCATGGAGGATGGATGGAGCTACAGAAAGATCAAGACCAGGGCTATGGGATGAGAGACTCTTGAAATGTAGAGTCTGAATGAGAGATGAGACAGGTGGAAGCAGTAGGGGACAGAAAAGAGGGGTCGATTTGGGAGCCATTTCTGAGATGGTCTTTGGGGTTGGGGGATGGGAGAGGCCAAGGATGGGTCCAAGATGGGGAGTGACGTGAAGAGAGATATAGGTGATATGGGAAGAGAAGCGGTTTGGGTAATCAAGTCTGTGGGCTTACATTTGGATGTTTGTAGTTTGTGGGTCAAGTCCACAGATGGTGCCAGCAGACAGTGGGAAGGGAGGGTATAGGGATGCACTGGGGCAGGAGAGTGGACTCTGTATCCTTGGCTTCTGTGTAGGAGCTGGTGTGACTGTGGGAACTAGCACCAGTGCCCTGGGCTCTCTCTTTGGTCTCCCACTATCTCCCTGGTGACTCCAAGAAAGGTCACATGGACTCACTGTCCAGCCTCAAGGGTTTATTGTGATGACCCAATAAAATACTTTCTTCAGATCCTTTGCAAAGATAAAGATGTCTTGGATACCACTTCTTAAAATGGACTCCTTGGCCTGGTGCTTGTTTTTGTAATCCCTGTGTTTGACCAACCATTGTTCCTGTCTGTTCTCCAGTTTATACTGTTGATTTACTTAGTAAAAGTTTTTCTCTGCTCTGCACCCCTCCTTCTTGCTACAAAGACAGGCCAGACCATGCCTGGCTATGACTGAATCACCTAAATATTTCCAGCTAACTCACTTGAGCTCTGAGCTAATGAGGTTTTCCTTCCTCTCCCCCAGGTAGTTTTAGCTGAGAGTCTGGAGGGCAGATTTGATTTGCTGTCATGGGCCAACCTGCCAATGTGCATGCCTGAGGGCAGTAGTCTGGTGCTCAGCAGGATTCTGGAGCTTCAACACCCAGGGGAGTTGCATGGGTGGAGGGGTTTGGTTCTAAAGTCAGCTCCTGAGGCTATGATTCAAATTACCTTTGAAAATGCCTTTAGAAGACCACACATTGGCAGTTGAGGACCAGATTTTCCTCTAGAATTGGAAAAGATCATTTTTTCTTTGGTTGGGTCCCAAAAAGTGGTTGGCTTGTATTAGGAGCTACACTGTATGAATATTTCTGGTCTTCAAAGACTGGAATCACATCTCCTGCAGTGTGACACACTCATGCCACAAGAAGCACTCAAAACTGAGACCACAGCAAGGAATGGCTCACATTTCTGAGACTTCCTCCCTTCCTCCCTTCCTCCCTTCTTCCCTCCTCCCTCCCTCCCTCCCTCCCTCCCTCCCTCCCTCCCTCCCTTCCTTCCTTCCTTCCTTCCTTCCTTCCTTCCTATGTAATTTCAGGTTTAAATTCCAGTTAGTTAACATATAATGTAATAATAGTTTCGGAAGTAGAATTTAGTGATTCATCACTTCCATACAACACCCAGTGCTCATCACAAGTACCCTCTTTAATGCCCATCACCCATTCAACTCATTCCCCCACCTGTGTCCATCAACCCACAGTTTGTTCTCTATAGTTAAGTCTGTTTTATGGTTTGCCTCTCTCTCTTTTATTTTCCCCCATGTTCATCTGTTTTGTTTATTAAATTCCACAAAGAAGTGGAATCACACGGTATTTGTTTTTCTCTGACTGACTTCACTCAACATAATACAATCTAGCTCCATCCATGTCATTGCAAATGGCAAGATTTCATTCTTTTTTGATGGCTGAGTAATATTCCTGTGTGTGTGTGTGTGTGTGTGTGTGTGTGTACCACATCTTCTTTATCCATTCATCAGTCGATGGACATTTGGGCTCTTTCCATAATTTGGCTACTGTTGATAATGCTGCTATAAATACATCGTGGTGCAAGCATCCATTTGAATCAGTATTTTTGTATCTTTTGGGTAAATACCTAGTAGTGCAATTGCTGGGTAGTTCTATTTTGAACTTTTTGAGGAACCTCCATACTGTTTTCCAGAATGGCTGCACCAGTTTGCATTCCCATGAACAGTGTAAGAGAGTTCCCCTTTCTCTGCATCCTTGCCAACATCTATTGTTTCCTGTGTTGTTAATTTTAGCCATTCTGACAGGTGTGAGGTGATACCTCATTGTAGTTTTGATTTGTATTTCCCTGATGATGAGTGATGTTGAGCATCTTTTCATGTGTCTGTTAGCCATCCCAATGTCTTCTTTGGAAAAATGTTTATTCATGTCGGAGACACATTTCTGAGACTCCATCTGTCCCACAACTGGGATGGCCTGTCCTAGAGGAGAGTGGTGGGCCAATCCCTTCTCCCTAGTTATATGGCATCCATCTGACTTAAACTTTGTCTTGAGTGCATAGTCGGACCTGTGTGTGCTAAGAGCGAGCCCTCTGAGACCCCACTTTGTGGCCCTCTTGATTTACCCACAGCATTTTCCATAGAGGAGTCCAGGAACTCAAGAAGGTGGAGAACATCAGCCGGTCTCCTTGGTTCTCCCACATCACTTCATCCATGCAGGGCCTGGGCATCATCCATGCCTATGACAAGAAGGAGGACTGCATTAGCAAGTGAGTCCAGTGCAGGGCCCCTGTTCCAGGGCTCCCCACTTACCCCTGACCTTGAATGGGAGGTAACAGGAATAGATGGGTTCTCTGACTCTGAGAAGGGAAGTCTGGGATGCTGGGGACTCAGTTGGTGAATTGCTGGCAGAATCAAGAAGGAGCAGTCTAAGGCACTAGGCCTTTCTCCCTAGTATCTGGGGCCCCAAAAGTGGTGAGCTCATTCAATGACAACCTCAGTATGTGAATTTACATGTTTTATTTTTTGCACTAGAAGCAAAATTTGTCCAATTCAGGAAAGTAGGAGAAAGCGGGAAAAAGAAGGAAAAAAATCACTCATAGGTCCCCAATCCAAATTCCATTAGTATGTTCATATATTTCCTTACAGTCTTTCATTTTTTCTATTTCTTAAGTATTCATAATCATGTTTGTCTCATTTTATTTTTAAATGGCATTTTTTAAATGTTATAACATATTTCTCATAAAAATAAATTTTAAAGGCCATATTATATTTTACTTGATGGATACAGCACTTTCCTTCTTTTTAAAATGTGGGGACTAGATGAGTAAATTTCTCTGGAGTCTCCCAGCTCCAAACTTCTAAAATACAGTATAAATTGTATCAACCATGTAGGTTCGCTGTGATAGCAAAGACCTCCAAATTTTAGGGGCTTAACACAGTATGTGTTTATTCTTCCTAGAGTCACATTTTAATGAGAGTCCACAGGGCAGGGGAAAGGGGTGTTGTTCTACCTGGGGCTTTTCCAACCTGAGGGCCTTGGGGGTTTTCTCCAGGATCCTCTGTGTCTAACTGAAAGATAAGGTGAGGAATGGATGCAGAACCTCATGGGAAATTTTTTAACTCCAATGAAGATACTCATCAGTTCTGCACACTCATTGACCAGACTTCATTCACATGGGCTCACCAAACTGCAAGGGAGCCTGGGAAATGGAGTCCAGCTGTGCCCATAGGAGGAAAAGAAAATGAAGTTTGGTGAATCCATAGCGGTATCTGCCATATTGGGTGTTCCATTTTGTTTTGTTTGTTTGTTTGTTTCCCTATATTTTCCCACCTTAAAAACCTAAAGATTGGGGTACCTGGGTGGCTCAGTTGGTTAAGCATCTGACTTCAGCTCAGGTCATGATCTCATTGTCCTTGGATTGAGCCTCACATTGTGCTCTCTATTTAGTGGGGAGCCTGCTTCTCTCTCTCCCTCTGCCTGCTGCTCTGCCTGCTTGTGTGCTCTCTCTCTCTCTGTCAAATAAATAAATAAAATCTTAAAAAAAAAACCCAAAAAACCTAACACACACTCCAAGTTTGGGACTAATTCTCTCTCTGTCTCTTCCCATACTTTGCTACCTAGGATTTCAGTGTAGACTCGGCATGCCAGCTTGCCTTTAGTTCAATCAGTGGCTGTGCTATTCCTAGTTTAACCTGCATGTCATCTGTCAAGAGTCCTGCATCACACATAGACCTTCCCATGTCCTGGTCATGAGGAAAGGCTCCTGTCCATGGAGTCATTCATTGAATTACTCATGACAAACAAAACAGATACAAGCTTTGTCTTCCTGCAGATTCTCATCCAAGGTTTTCAGGGAAATTCTATGGGACAGCTGAGTCCTACATGATTGATGGGGTCCCTGGTCCCCTTCTTTTAATACTTTCTTTCCTGCCGTGGACTTTCCAGAGGGCTTGGGCTTCTGACATGTATTGCTTTTGTCACCAGACAAAAACGCCACAGGACTGAACAGAGTCTTGAGGTCAAATTCCAGTGTTTCTTTTGTTCCTTTGCAGTCTAACCAACCACACAGATAGGACTACACATGACTTCTAAGTCACTTAAACCGTCAGCTGCATTTGTAGGCTTTATAAGCTAAAGGATAGAAACACCACGGTGTTTGGAAGAATATTTTAACTAAGCTCTGGGGAAAATAAGTTAGGGTGGAAATAGAAGGGGGAGGATGTTTCAGGCCCCAGCACGGCTGGTCAGAGGTGCTTCCAGACAGTCTTTTGAGGAGTTCTGGAACAGGATGGAGCAGCAATGCCTGGGGATGATGGTGATTGTACCAGGGGAAGAATCTTAACTCTTTAGGGGTTTAAACATTGAAAGGTTTTCGTTTTATCGCAATAACTTCTACCAGTTGTTCTGATGAAGCCCCTTTCCTAATAGATCAGGGGAACCCCAGTGGCAATTGAACCTGATGTCTCTTGTGGTTAATGGTTCAGCTCAGTTAAAATTTACATCTTGAATGTACAGTTGACCCTCGAACCATGCAGGTTTGGGAGCATCAACCCCCCACACAGTTGAAAATTTGCATCTAACTTTTGACTCCCCCCCCAACTTAACTACTAATAACCTACTATTGATTGGAAGCCTTCCTGATGACATAAACAGTCAATTAACAACATATTTTATATGTTGTATGTATTATATACTGTATTCTTACAATAAAGTAAGCTAAAGAAAGTGTTATTAAGAAAATCATAAGGAAGAGAAAATACATTTACAGTACCACATTGTATTTATTGAAAAAAATCCATGCATAGGTAGATCCATGCAGTTCAAACCTGCACTGTTCAAGGATCCACTGTATTCCCTCCCTAACATACCCAGAGGCTTGGAGTAGTAACACGGTGCTTTGTGTATGAGCTGTGTAGGATGGGGGCCAGGTGTGCTGCTGGGAAACCCCTGATCTATTCTTTTAAACATCCTCTCCCTTTTCTCTAAGCCTGATTCCCTGAAGCTGGTGCATGGGAATGGAGTGGGGGAGGACACATCCTCAGGCCATTCTTTCCTTCCTGCTGCTCATTTCTGCTAGTCCAGCAAATTGTGCCGATGTGGTGTGGCAAGGTGGAGGCCCCAACAGGACCAAATCCCTAGCAGCTCTGCTGGGCATTGCTGATGGGCAAGACCTGCCTGGGTCTTCCAGAGAGCTCTTCCTGGGCAGCCTCACACTGCATTCCTTTGATGTGGGGCCTCTTTGCCTCATGCCGAGGAATACTGCATTAAGACTGCAGCACGAAAAGTCACTTCTCTGCACCCCCAACTGTAGCAACAGCAGGAATGGGCAGGATTTGTCTTCCACACATCTGGGGAATGAGCAACTCCAGGGGCAGGTTTTGCCCTCAACCTTGGTGTTGTCATCGCTCTGTCCCTCTACCCTGTGCCCTTCTCCTCTTTGGCTCAGTGAATACACAGCAAGGGTACAAGATGTCGGCTTTTTCTTCTGAAGGAGACCCCCAGCTTTATAAGCAATTGCCATGAATCTTCTTTCTCTGATTTGAGGAGGGAAGCAAGCATCCTCCTTTTTCTTATTTTACCATCATAAGCATTGATTCTCCCTAAAAGCAACCTCCTCCACAAACCAGCCCTCCCCCCTTTTATGGATCAAGGGGGCCAACTATCAATTCCACAAGGCCTTTGTAGGGAGTGGCTGACTCCAAAATAGGGATCTTCTGATTGTAGAGCATGAGATACTGAGCACCTTTTGTTCTCAGCTGTGAGTTCTAGTTGCCAGTTCTGGGAAAGAGAAAGAACCCACTCAGCACAATACTGTCACATGGGATATGTGCAAATCAAAGATACCTATGGCAGCAGATTTTAGAGTATGGATATTTTCCTATCTTTGTAAGGGATTCCTATGTAAAGTGCATTAGCCCTTGATTAAAAATTCCCCTTGCCTTAATTTTCCAGTGGCCCCAACCCTAAGTTTTGGAAGCACACCTGATCTCCTGTTTTCTCTGATCTTTTAATTTTAGGTTTAAGATGCTAAATGATGAAAACTCTAGCCACCTCCTATACTTTAACTGTGCTCTCAGGTGGTTTGCTCTAAGAATGGACGTCCTCATGAACATCGTTACCTTCATTGTGACCTTGTTGGTGACCCTGAGCTTCTCCTCAATTAGTGCTTCATCCAAAGGCTTGTCTTTGTCTTACATCATCCAGGTAACACCTCATGTAAGGTTAGGCTTGGCCTGGAGGCTCTGGCATAGGGCATGTCAGGGAGGATGGATGTAATAGAAGATCCAACTCAAATGGGTTCAAAGAATAAAGAATTTACTGGCTTACATCATTAAAAGGCCTGGCGGTTATGTGGGCTTCAGGAACAGTTGGATCATAGCCCCTGGCTTTGTCCTTATTCTGTGATGACTTCCTTCATGGTTGTACAATGGTGACTGATAGTCTCTGAGGGCTGTAACAAGAAGGAAGGAGAAACAGAGCTTTTCCTACCCTAGCCACTGAGCAAAAGCCCTGAGCTTTACTCTTACTGGATTAATTTGGGCATCCCAGAATTAGTTAGTGCCTGGATAGAGTTGGGATGATTGGCTTAGGCCAATAGAATTGGAATGATTGGCTTAGGAGTCACACTCCATCTGACCCCCAGGTCACACAGCTGTCCCACAATAGAGAACAGGAAAAGAATGCTGGAGAGGCAACCGTGATGTCCATGACAAATAATACTGACTTCTCATTTTGGTTGCCTTGGTGTTTTTTCTTTTGAAAAGTAACAGTAATAAGGAAACAATAGTAATAGAGAATAATAATAATAATCAGGAAACACATGCCATTTTGGGTACTGTTGTAAGCCTTGTATGTAAATTAATTCATTTATTCCCATAACAACCCTATGAGACAGGTACTGCCATAGTCCTCATTTTATAGATGAGAAGACTGAGGTTCAGAAAGACTTGTACAACATGACACACCTGTCATGTGTGAGAGCTATGCTTTGAACCCACATCATTTGGGTCTGATACCCATCTGAAGATTGGGTATCAGATTGGTAGAAAATAAGGTCTGAGGCGTTGGCAGATGGGTTGGGAGAAAGATGAGGGGAGGGGAATAGATCGGTCTATAGACAGACTACCAATTAAATCAGTCTCTCTGTGGCCCCTTCTCATACCCGGAGCCTGTCTGAGTTCTGCTAGATAGAAGGCTCTGTAAGCCCCTGCAGGACATTCTGCCTCCATTCTGTCAAGAGGCTTTTCTTCCCTTTTCCTTCTTCCAGAAATCTGTGACTCTTTCATTCAAAGATATCTCTTCCCAACCCCCTTGCCCTTAAAGGTCTATTCCTTTTTGAAAATCTCTCTGATATCATTTTAATGGCATTTTGGGAAGGGGAAGGAACAAAAATAATTCTCGGGTCTTTATCCTAAGTGGGAAAAAATGAATTTTTCTTGGGTAGCCAATTTCCCTCATTGATGGATGTTTTTATTTGTTGTTGCCTAGTAAGATAGAAAGCAGATGATATTGAATAGATTCCCATACTTGGTCCAAGAGAAACAGCTTTCCTCAACTGAGGTTGTGTTTTTGGGGATATCATCAGCTTTCCATAAGATTATTTTCAAACATTGCTGTGAGGTTAGAGAATTTGAACACACTGAGATCTAGGGGAACACTTCTCTAGCTGGTTTTGTGGCTTTGTTGAGCATTAGCCCTCTTTGGAGAACACAGAATCCAAATGACAGAGCTTTCCTTGAGAACAGATGAGATTCCCTAGATGTGTGAAGTCCCACAGAGCAGAAAGTGAATGTAAAGTGGCATCACATAACATCATGGAGGAGAATGAGCACTTACTGGGCCAGCACTGTGCTGACAGGGGAGTTCTAAACTTGTGGAGGGCTGCCCAGAGCCTTGAGGGGCTGATACCCTTGAATTTAACAAAACATGTATAAGCCCTTCTCAAGGGCAGGGTTCATTCATTCACTGACTAGATAGCCACTGAGCACCTACCATGAGCCAGGAACTCTAGTAGGTGCTGTGGATTCAGCAGTGAACAGGCTGGATAGGTCCCAGCCCTCATGGAGCTTGTACTCCATAGGATAAAAAGAGATATAACGATCGCTTCTCGGCCTTTTGGCTAAGATCAAGTGTAAAAAGAGATATAACGTGGAATGGAATAAATAAGTCCCCAAGTAAATCAATGAGAAGACTTTGGAAATTGTTTAAGTGTTATGGAGATAATAAAGCAGGGAATGTGACTGTCACTGGGGAAGCAACATTAGATCCTATAGTCAGAGGAGACCTCTGCCAGGAGGTGACTTCCAAACTGATACATGAATGACAAAGAACCAGAGAAGATGGAAGGCAGAATGCTTCAGGCTGAGGGGCCAGGGCAAGGTTTGGGGTAGGCAGGAGCTCGGTGCATTTGAGGAACTCAGAAGGTCATGTAGTTTGAGCAGATTGGTAGAAAATAAGGTCTGAGGCGTTGGCAGAGATAGACTCTGCAGGACTTTGTCACCCATGGCAGAGGAGTTGTTTATATTCTAAGAAAGAGTTCTCAACTGCAGCACTATGGACATTTGGGCTGGATGATCCTCTTTTTGAGAGGCTGTCCTATGTGTTGTAGGATGTTAGCCTCCTTAATCTCTAACCAGGAAATCCTAGTAGAACCTCCCTCCTCCAAGGCTGTGACAACCAAAAGTATCCCTAGACATTGCTAAATGTCTCCTGAAGGGCATAATTACCCAGGTCAAGAGCCATTGCTCTAAGAGAAATGGAAAGCCAGTGGCACGTGTTAAGCCGGGAAGCAGCAAGGGAACCCTGAAAAGGGTCTGGACCTATACCACTCCTCCCCTCATTCACCTGCTTGGGCCACACTGCCTCCTTCCTGTTAAGGCCACTTGATGCTACTCAGGAGCTACCCAAACCCTGAGTTTACCTCGTGGACTTCTTAACTGTAAATGCCTCCAATCACACAGTTCCTTACTTCCCTAACTGAGGCAACCCCACACCCAAACCTGGCCCTCTTTCATGTCATCCTGTTTTATTGGCATTCTCACCATTTCTTGAAATTACCCCTGTCTTATCCTGCCAGCCTACTAGAACATTAGCCTCATGAGGGCAGGGTTCATCATATTCAGCCCTGGAAAACCAGTCCCCCCCAGCAGTGCCTGGCCCACAGTCACTGCTCACCTAGAGAAAGAAGACCTGGTCCTGCCTCGAGCCCACTAGCCCACCTTGCAACTGAGACAGGTGTTGTTGGTGCACCAACCTTCCAGGGCAGGTCAGTTGGAATCCTGCTGCTACAGGAAGGTGATCAGTCCAAGCCCAGAGCAGCCTACAGGTGTGGGGAGTTCCCCCAGCTGGAAGTGGCCCAGCAATGATTGAAGGGGGTCAGTGGAGATGTAGCCCAGCTTCCTCAGGACAACTCAAGTGTGTTCCACGCAGTGTCCCAGAGCTTCCAGTGGGATCAAGTTTCATTTGCCCACACCTGAACCTCTTGTGACTTACCGTCTCTTCTGTGCCCCACTTCTCCCAGCTCCTTCTGGTACTTTTAGGGTCCACCTCCTGGATTAGTTTCCTAGGGCGGCTGTAACCAATTACCATAAGTTAGTGGCTTAAAACCAGAGAAATTTATTTTCTCGCAGTTTTGTAGGTCAGAAGTCCCAAAGGTATAGACAGGACCTTGAGCCCTCTGAATGCTCTAGAGGACAGTCCATTCCTTGTCCCTCCCAGCTTCTGGTGGCTCTTGGCATTCCTGGGCATTCCTTGGCTTGTAGCTGCATCATTTCAATCTTTGCCTATGCCTTCGCATCTTCTTCTCTTTTGTGTCTTCTCTTCCTCTGTCTCTTGGAAGGACACTTGTCATTGGATTTAGGTCCATCTAATCCAGGATGATCTCAAGATCCTTAATTACAATTGCAAAGATCATTTTTTCAAATGAAGTAACATTCACAAGTCTCAGGGATTTGGATGCAAACATACCTTTTAGGGGGACCACCATTCAATCTGCCCTAATATACTTCTTATACTCAAATTTCAGGGTTGGCTTCTGGAGGATCCTGGCCTGAGGTGGGTAACCTTAGCAAGCCACATTCCCCACTCTGAGCCTAGATTTTCTCATGTCTGAAGCAAACAGACGGGCTTAATGGTTTTCTTCTACTCTGATGATCTGTGGTGATTGGATTTCAGTTGCTGTTTGGTTGTGGATAGGTTAAAGCGGGGAGGGCATAGAGGTACAGGACCCCACCAGATGGCAGCAAGAGGGGGAGATACCCAGCAGTTCTGTGGCTCTGGGAGATTCCAGCTCAACAGCATCTTCCTGTCACTCAGACTAAGAGTGATCAAGTGATACTGTGGTAGGATGGTACTTGCCATCTGGAGTGCCAGGGAAAATGTCATTACCCATTTGTTTCTAAATGCACAGGAAATGTTTAAAGGCAAAACACCCCAGCATCTTCACTTCTAAGCACTTGGCTGGGAATGCAGGCCTACTCTCTGTGTGGCCCTGAGTGAGACTGGGGAGAGGTACTTCAACAAGGGCTGCCCCTGAAAGTGGGACAGTGGAATCCAAGGGCGGAAAGGGTTCTAACCCAGCTGCTTGCTTCTCTACAATAGCTCAGCGGACTGCTCCAAGTATGTGTGCGCACAGGGACAGAGACCCAGGCCAAATTCACCTCTGTGGAGTTGCTCAGAGAGTATATTTTGGTAAGAAATTAGTGCATGCCAGAGGAGGGGCTAGTTAGCTCTGGCAAAATTTATATAGGCATTTGATTTTTTAGACATGTGAAAGCCATTTTTTTAAAAAACTAAAATGGGACCACAACCCTCTTCTTAAAACCCATATTTACTCTAAAGTTCTTGAGGTTGAAGAATGTACACTTTTTAAAATATTTTTTTAGGGGGCAGTCTCTGCACACAAGAAGAGAAATCGGTGGCTAACTTTAGTTCCTAAAGATTAATATGTGATTGGCTGAAATTGTAAATTGCAAAAAAAAATGGTTGAACTCTTTTCTAAAAGCTTTTTTTTCAAGATTTATTTATTTGAGAGAGAGAGCAGAGGGATGGGGCAGGAGAGGAAGAAGGGAAGAAGGAGAGAGAGAATCTCATGCAGACTCCCCACTGAGCAAGGGGCCCTATGCAGGTCTTGATCTCATGACCTTGAGACCATGACCCTGAGATCATGACCTTAGCCGAAACCAAGAGTTGGACGCTCAACTGACTCTACCACCCAGGTGCCCGTTCTCTAAATGCTTTTATGTTCAACTTAGAAATCCTTCAATTCTTTGAAAGGAAGTCTAGACAAGTCAAGCAATCACTTTTAAGGGACTCTGAATAGCATTTGGCCCTATTTACAAACTTAATTAATCTCTTTAAAATATTTTAAACTATATTTTAAAATTTAGCGCACTTTATTCCTTTCTTAAGTATCTTGATTATCTGATTTAACAAGCAAACCTTCCAGAGGTTATATAAATCTAATAAATTACACTTATAATACAGTAAGCTTTAAATATGTATAACCATTCCAATGCTGTAGATGAACAGTAAGCTTTTAACTTAAAATCATGTTTAAATAAATTATTCAATTATACATTTTAAATTAGAATCACAGGCCCTTATGTTACTAATATTATTATACTTAAAACACCAAATATGCAGAATCCTTAAACTGATAATTCTACCGTTACAATTTTGCTTCTCTTAAATATATATATATATTTATAAATATATAAATTTAAATATATATATATTTTATTGGGCATGGAGCTCAATGTGAGGCTTGAACTCATGACCCTGAGCTGAAATCAAGAGTCAGACGCTTAACAGACTGAGCCACCCAGGTGCCTCAAGCTTCTCTTAAATATTTTTGTTATGAATTCTAGGTCTCCTGGGGGTTAAAAATATTCACTAAGAATACAGTTATTTTCTCAGTTAATTGTGGTTGCTTATCACAGATTCAGGCTGGTCAACCACCTACAAGGGCACATGAGGGTCTTCTTATCGCTAACAAAGACTCATCACTACAGGGGAAGGGTTGATCTTATAACATAGCCAAGTTGCTCTGCTCCTTACTTAGACTTTGCATTTTTTGGATTTTTGGGCAACTAAAATGTCTTTCCCATGTCACTTTAAAGACCTCTGAACCTGACATTCTGCCTTCTTGTCATCTTCTTACTTCTAACACCATGATGACTCTCACAGATATTGAAATTATATCTCATTGAATTCTGCAAGTCTCAAGATTTGTTCTGGATTTGTCATATAGCTTCAAGGTCACACTGCTGACACTTGCCCAGGCCCACAAGGCCCAATAGGAGCTGTCCCTTATAGTTATCCATCTCTCTATTCACTAAGCTCCAGCCACATGATTTTTCTTTCTATTCCTCAAAGTGACCAAGCTTGCCCTGGCCTCAGGGCCTTTGCACTAGCTGTCCACTCTGCCTAGAAGGCTCTGGACTCAAATCTTCTTATAGCAGGCATTTTTGCAGCATTCCAGGTCTCAGCTTGTATGCCACATCCTCATAGATGCCTTCTTCAACCCTTAAGTTACTTTTATTCCGCCTCCCATTTCCACCACACACATTCTATATTGTTACAATACTCTGTTTTATTGTCTTCACTTCTGATTTCACTTCTTGTTTATCACCTGAGTTCCCCACTGGAATGTAAGTTCTTGACTGAATTTATTGGTTTAGCTCACCACCAAGAACACCAGGACCTAGAATTGTGGGAATGAAAGAATGAATTAAATGGATGGAAAAGGGAATGGTTATTAACCTGTCATTGGTCATTCTGCTTTTCAGACCTGTGTTCCTGAGTGCACTCACCCCCTCAAAGTGGAAACCTGTCCGCATGACTGGCCCAGCCATGGGAAAATAACATTCAGAGACTATCAGATGAGATACAGAAACAACACTCCCCTTGTTCTTGACGGGCTGAACTTGGTCATTCAAAGTGGGCAGACAGTTGGGATTGTTGGAAGAACAGGTTCTGGTGAGCTCTGACTATGCTTTTTTCAGGTTGTTTTCTTTGCATTTCCACTGGGTGTGCTGGTTAAGCCACACCAGAGGGTGGTGTGTGTGTGTGTGTGTGTGTGTGTGTGTGTGTGTGTGTGGTAGATTGGCTGTTTTTTTTCCCCTCAAATCTCTTTACTGTAAATTAGGATTTCAGGTTGAACGGGTGTGTGGAGTTGGAAACAAACACACATCGGTTTTTGAATTAATTAAATGAGAATCATTCTGGTGAAACGAGGCCCAGAGGATGAGTCCTCTGTTAACAGCCCCTGCAGGGATGGGCAGGTTAGAGACGTTAGGGCAGTGGATTGCCTGCACAGAGTGAGGCCTTTCTGTCTGCATGGTCATCTGCATGGAGACATTTCACTGCATTAGAAATTCCCTTGATGAGATACTTGGATATGATGGAAGTGCAAACTGATATTTGATTTGCTGTTCTTGCTTTTATTGCTCCCAGGAAAGTCATCATTTGGAATGGCCTTGTTTCGTCTGGTGGAGCCAGCCGGCGGTACAATCTTCATTGATGAGGTGGATATCTGCACGATTGGTTTGGAAGACCTCAGAACCAAGCTGACTGTGATCCCTCAGGATCCTGTCCTGTTTGTAGGTACAGTAAGGTAGCTGTTTTTTGATCGTTGTGCATTCCTATTTTTTGGATGGTAAAATCAGACCAGCCAGGAGCTTTGTGAAGTGCCCACAGTGGGGATGAGAGAAGCAGCATCCTGAGGTGCTCACGAGCACTACTAGTACCTGCTCTTCAGTGAAGCCTTGGGAGGAGCCAAGGACTAGGGCCCTGAACATTACCTATATCTTATGAGCTATATCACCAATAAGTGAGATGCTTACACGTAGGGTAAGCAGATATCCCAGTTGGTCCTGGAGAGCCCTGGTTTATGCCTATGTCTCAGCATCCTATCATGTTTAACAATGGCCACTCTCAGAAGAGCCCAGTTTGCGAAATAAAATAAGTGGTTACCCTGTGTATGTAGCCATCCATAGGGAAGTGCATCAATTTATTCCCATGAGGAGTGAACAGAAGTTGTTCAAGTATAAGAATGGTAGGGTTGTAACTTCTAGGACTCAAGATCTGATGTTAAGGGACAAGGAGAAAACCAGTTTCTCATTTAGTCCAGCACAATGGCTGCCCCTCTGATGAGAGGAATATTACTCCCATTGAGCACCAGATCAAGTAGTAGGCTGTATACTAGACTCACACCCTGCAAGTGGGATACCCACCTGTGCACGGGCCTGGGAGCTGCAGCTATACCTCTTGCTTCTGAAGGTGGAGTGAATGTAATGGCAGAGTGAATCCCCACCCCTTCACCTCCACCAAGAATTTGCAGAGGGCCAAATGCATTCTGCCATAAACGGCCATTGTGAGGACAAATGTGTCTTCCTGAGTGCCTTGCTCAGTGCTATCTCTCCTGCCTTGGTGGTCTCTGCCCCATCACAGAGCTGTGGGTTCTTGCTCTCTTGGCCTGAGGTTGGTTATTTTACAGACCATTGTCCTGGGCTAAGCACTACTTTTGGAGGCAAAGGAGTCATCACACACCACCTCTTACTCTCTCCCACAGGCTGCAGAAAACATGCTCCCCCCATCCTATCTTCCTCAGAAATCCAGCTCCCTGCTCTTTCCTTTATTGCAGGTATAACTTGGATCCCTTTGAGAACCACTCGGATGAGATGATCTGGCGGGTTCTGGAGAGGACATTCATGAGAGACACAGTAGGTCTCTGGGGCTGTCCAGGATGAACCTGTTTCTCAGCACCAGGGCCCCAGATACCTGGCCCAGGTTTGAACTGGACAAGCACTGGGCCAGCATTTGGCCAGGCTTATTTGTTGGCATCATATATGTCAGTAGAATGTGGTCCTTATTTACTCTCTATTGTTAAAAGCAACAATAGATAATATGTATTAGGCCTCTGCAATGGTCCAGTCAAGAGTTCTGCATGCATTATCTCATTTGGTCCTGTCCTGACTATAACCCTCTGAGGTTGGGACTCCTACCCCGATTTTTAGAGGTACAGTAATGAAGACTCAGGGAAGAAATATGTATAAGCTAGTAAGTGGCAGAATGGAGACTTGAACCCAAGTGCATCTGACTCTAGAGCAGATGGGGCATCCTTCTGCTCTGCCAATAGCCTCATTTGCTTCTGGGAACAGAGAAGCCCCAGGAAGGTGAGGGAGCATGGCATGCTCCAGGAATGGCAAATATGGCCAGTTTCTGTGAGATGGGGTCCTGTCCTATAAGAGCTGCAGCTGGGGTCAACAGGTGAGTGTGGCCACCTCTGCAGCATAGAGGGGATTGTTTCCACCAAGACTTGGTACCAAGGTGAGCATGCCCCAATGCCACCATGACTGTATGAATCAGACACTTCCTTACCTTTCTTTGATGACTAGAAAACTCTCCCATCCCATGTCTATTTTGTCTAGGGAACTAGGGACCCTGGAAGCCATTTACACTTCATTTGTGTTTCTCTGGAGCCATATGTGCACCATTTGTCCTCTTTTGGCAAGGTGTCTACGGGGCTCTATGAATCATACTGTGATTTTACATTATTAATGTCCGCCTACTCCCTGGTCTTTCCCTGGTGCCTGTTTGCGATGAAGTGATTGTTGTTTTGTATTTTCTTTTCCTCAGTAAAATAAAGCCAGCTGATGAATGCATGAGAAGGGGGCAATCAATATAGATGATGCAGGACAATTTTATAGATCATCAGCATAAATGTGACATTTTCTGTGTTTTATAGATAATGAAACTCCCGGAAAAATTACATGCAGAAGTCACAGAAAATGGAGAAAACTTCTCAGTGGGGGAACGTCAGTTGCTTTGTATGGCCCGAGCACTTCTCCGTAATTCAAAAGTAAGGAAACAGCACGGAAAATGGATTGGTCAAATTTTGGATATTTCCCGCAGCGCCACTCAATCCAGGAGGTAGAGCCACGCATTTGTCTTTCAGCAAAGAGAGAACAATTGAGCCATTTAAAAACCAATCAATTTCTTTTAAGACAAAGTTGTAAGGGATAAAAATTGAAAAATAACAGCCATTTACAGCAATAGCACCTGCCTCCCCTGGGCCTCCCCATGGGAAGCCTTGCTTCGGTATTCTCTCTGTCCTCCTAAGTGGTTTGAGTATATGAAATCTGCCTCTTGACTTTTTTTTTTGCCTTGTCCCTGAACAATCCTGAGGCCTGATAAACAACACCCAGGATGTTAAAGAACACCTTCAGAATGCTAAGAAATGAGAATCGTAAAAATTATACTCATTTTTCTTGGTGACTTAGTCATCCTTGGCTACTGATTTCAAGGAATGGGTTGCAGTTGCTTTTGAAATCCCATTCTCTGAACCCTGATCAAAGTGTAACCCATCGTGTATGTTGTGTAGATGTCCTAATGGCAGGGAGGGAGCCAGCCCCAGCATGCATTCCATCTCGACTGAGGCACTATATGCTGCTAAGTGGTTTGTGTGCTGTGTTGTCTTTGTGTTTCGTGCCCCGAAGAAGGTATAACCCTCTTTTACAGATGAGGACATGGAGTCTTGGGGAATTTAAGTAATTTAACCATGGTCAAGCGGAGCTAGAGCTGAGCTCGAGCCCTCTGACTTGCAAACCAGCACTGTGGTCAGCAGAACAGTGCCCTCCCCCTCCAAAGATGTCCACATCCTGATAGCCAGAACCAGTGAATGCACCACCTTACCTGAGAGAAAGGGGCCTTGCAGATGTGACTAAGCCAAGGATTTTGAGGTGGGAGATTTTCCTGCATTACCTGGGTGGGCTTAGTATAGTCGTGCAGATCTGTCTAAGAGGGAGGCAGGAGAGTCAGAAAGAGAAGAGGCGATGTGACCGATGGAAGTATGCATTAGAGCAATGCCAGAAAGGTAGCACGAGCCAAGGAACACAGGCAGGCCGGAGCAGCTGGTACAGGCAAGGGAACAGTTTCTCCCTAGAGCCTGCAAAAGGAATGCAGCCCTGGCAAAACCTTGACTTTAGGACTTCTGACTTCCAGCTCTACAAAACACTAACTTTGTGTTGTTTTTAATCCTCTGAGTTTGTGCTCATTTGTTATAGCTGCGATCGGAAACAAATACAAGTTATTATAGCTCATGCTGATTCATGTTAGCACGATAGATGAAGCCTCCTACCAGTTTGTAAGATAGAATAAACCACTTAAAAAGAGAAGTAAATCATATATCACCTTATTCTTTCAGTCAGTCCCTCTGAAGGAGATGGAGGAGGTGTGAACTGACTTTTACTTTGCTGTTACTTTTCTAACCTTTTGAGATGGACACTTAGCTCATGACTTTTCAGCCTTTCTTCTTCTTCTTCTTTTAATAAGTAGAGCTAAGACCGTGAGTTTCCCTCAGCTGTAGTTTTGGCTTAGTGTGACTTTTACAATGTGCCTTCCTTCAACAGATCATTCTCCTTGATGAAGCCACCGCCTCCATGGACTCCAAGACCGACACCCTTGTTCAGAGCACCATCAAAGATGCCTTCAAAGGCTGCACAGTATTGACCATTGCCCACCGCCTCAACACGGTTCTCAACTGCGACCTCGTTCTGGTCATGGAAAATGGGAAGGTACAGGAAGTTGTTGGCGTAACCTCCCCAGAAGCTTCAGTGGTTTGGACTCTAGGTGAGTGGATCTTTTCTGCCAATTTCAGCTCTTTTTCTCTGACTTGCAGGTGGTCGAGTTTGACAAGCCTGAAGTCCTTGCTGAGAAGCCAGATTCTGCGTTTGCAATGTTACTAGCCGCAGAAAACAAAGTTCGACTGTAGAGGTCCCTGATGGGGCCACATCAGCTGATTTTAGAGGAGGAGGAGGACGCGTCAGATGAGTTGGAGGAGCCTGCAGGAGAAGGGCCTGCCATTTCCACAGGCAGCCCTGGCCCATTGTCCCTTCCATCTCTGACACATGAGCTGGGGCGGAGGTTGCTGTCCTGCCTTACCCAGCCCATGCCTCCCGACCTCACCTGGCAGGCTTGGGGTTGGTTCTGGGTGGTGAACTGAGTCAGAAGAAACTAATGGATTAAAAAACTGCCCCTCACCTCCTAAAACCCCAAGGTCCCCATCAATGTGTCTCCATCAATACCACCTTGGTGCTTGAGACTGGAAACATTGTAACTTTCAGTTAAACCTGATCAAATGGAATGGGAGAATGCCTAAGGATGGAATTTGTAGAAGTTTCCTGCCTTGTTACCGGAGGGGAAAAGAGCAGAGTTTCCTTCCTGTTGAAGTCCTATTCACATCTGTTTTGAGTGTGTGACAAGCAGTAACTACACAGATCTGTAGCATGAAAGATTGATTACAGTGTTTGGTGAAAAATTAAAAAAAAAATCATATTATATGTTCCATTTAATCTATTAGAATAACGAGGAAAACAAAAGGTTGGAGTTTCTCTATAAATGACATTTTTATATCTTCTATATTGGTCACTAAAATGCAGTAGGAAATTAAACTACCCTGAAATGTTGCCTTGCAATTATTTTACTGAAGATCTTCCACCTTCTGTACTACTTCCCTCCACAGACCCTCATTGCTTTCTGGGTAGACTCAGTAATAGACCCCCACAGCATCCCCAAATAAAAGGCTTCCTTTCCAACTTTAAGGTATGCTATGTCAGAAGCAGGAAAGACACGTTTCCAGTAGCCCAGCAGTGAGTGCTGTTAATTCATGGTAACATTTGGAAGAAAATAGGAAAGGAAAGGAAAAGAAAAAAGAAAGGAGAAAAGAGGAAAAAAGAAAAGAAAAAAGATCCAAAGGGTTCTTGTGCAGTGTCTCCCAAGGGCACACCCACAGTCTGATTGTCTTCTTTTACCTTTGAATTCCCCAGTGATGTTTTGGTGAGGTTTTCTGGACTCACCTCCCAGCCCCCCAGCTGAGGGAAACTCACAGTCTTAGCTCTACTTATTAAAAGAAGAAGAAGAAGAAGAAGGGCTGAAAAGTCATGAGCTCTAGATGTGGCACAGGGCAGCCATGGCCAACATAAGCTTCTGTTTGATATCTCCTATACACCTCCCCTTCTTAGTCTTAGTCACATACCTCTCCCCATCCTTCCAAACATGCCTGGCACACATGAGCACTCCAGAATGAGTAGCATGAGTGTGTGAGGTTAATAATTTAGCTACAGAGGCACAGGAAGGAGAGACAGAGATAGTATTTGAACCCTAATCAGGCTGACCCTGGGAGCCCTGCTCCTAACCCCTCTGCAACAGCCTCTCATGTCCCTTCCCCTCAGCCTATAGCAGGGACAGTGATGACTGTCAGCACTGCACACTGGGGAGAGTGACTTCTGGAAGGATGGCTGTTGTTTTCATGTGTAATGACACGAAGTAGTCTTAGTGAGCCCCCCACCACCCACAACTTACTATTGCTGAACTGTTTCCAGGGAGAGACTATGCTGAATAATAGCAACCAACATTTAGCCAGGAGTCCTCAAAACACAGGATTAGTTATTGAATCCTCACCGTATCCCCAGGGGGTAGGCACCAGTGTTATATTACAGATGAAGATACTGAGGGCCAGAGAGTAACATGACCAATGTCACACAGCTAGTGAAATCTCAACCCAGGCAGGCTGACTCTAAAATGTGTGTTCTTCAGTCCATTTAATACTGCCTGGAACCTGAGGTTCTCCAAGTGAGAAGGAGCTCAGCATTTAGTGTTGTACAGCCCATGTATTTGTCAGCATAGACACAGTTGTGCTGTGGTAACAAACAGCCCCAGATCTCAGGGGTATATGCCCGATTTGTGGGACATGTCAATCCCGGTCAGCTGTGCCTGTGCTTTTTATCCTCTTCTCTCTGTGGCCCAGGCTGCCAGGGCAGCCTCTGCCTAGCACATCACCAGTTTTGTGGCAGAGGGCAGACACGCATGACAATCAGAAGTGACTCGTGCCATTTCACCCATGTCCCACTGGCAAAGCAAGTCACATGGCCACTCCTGAGCTCAACAGTAAGGAGGGGCACCACAAACATATGGTGGAATTTGTCCCTGCAGGAAGCTGTATAATCCACCTCTTGGGAGGGGGAGCAGGTATTTTGAATAACACTACAACCTACCACAGCCTGAATTTGGGTCTTGGTTTTGCCACTGGGTAGCTGTGTGATCTGGGGAAATTAGCTTGCCCTCTGAGCCTCCATTCCCTCATCTGTAAAATTTGGGGTTTGGACTGAGTGCTAAGGTTCTTTCCAGTCCTGACTTAACTATGGGAGGAAAAAAAAGGAGGTTATGAAAACACTTTCTGAAGAGTGGAATTTAAACTCTTAGGGGAATTACAGTGAACCCTAAATATAATTAAAACATTTCTGGTAAAGGTTCTATTTGTAAAATAAGTTGAACAAAGTTTAACCAAGTTCTGAGTCTTCCACAGTGCCTCCTTTGATGCTCTTTGCACATAAGAACTTCTTTGAAATCTTGTTCTCACTTTATTTTGGTGGCCCAGTTCTACTGTGCTCTGTTCATCTGCCTACCTATTGAGTGATCTTCTATGAATTAGAACCTCTTGAATATCCTTTCTTGGGTGCCAGCAGAGAATAAACCACTTACAAATATTATTATTATAAATTAATAACAAATTGCCTGTGTCATGTTTCCCAGTTAGTTGTGTCCTGAAGCTAATTGTGAAATGGTTGATCTGAAACAGGGGTGAGCAAACCATAGCCTGTAGGCCAAATCCAGCAAGCCACCTGTCTTTATAAAGAAAGTTTTATTGGAACACAGCCATTCTCATTTGTTAATGCATTACCTATGGCTGCTTTCACATTCCAATGGCAGAGCTGAGTTTTTGCAACCAAAAGCATGTCTTCAAAGCCAGTGATATTTACTAACCTGGCCCTTTACAGAAAATTTGATCACTCCTGGTTTAGGTATTTGTGTGTGATACAATTCAGGTCGATGAGATGTGAGAGGGAAGTCAGCTGGGGCTTGGGGGGGCAGGTTCTGGAAAGCATTCTTTCCCATTGCCTGGTGTGTATTTGGTGTCTGAAGCTGTGGCAGCTCTCTTATGACCACAGAGGAAGTGGAGAGATGGGTCCTTGTTTATAACATTGATCTGCTGGCTTACCAACTCTGCCCTCACTCCACCTCTTATTGTGCCAGAAGATGCATTTTCCTTATTGTTCAAGCCAGCTTGAGTTGACTTACTGTTACTTACAACCCACAATATCATAAACAGTGCAGAGGACAGTGATGTCTTCCTTCCTGGGACATTGTTGATTCTGACTCAAGGGAAAGAGAATCTGGATCCCTGCCTTGGGAGTCACCTGTCTTCCCTACCTTAGATGTGGCCCATATGAGGATTAGGTCATATCTAAGCAAGGAGGAGTTTCCAATTCACATCTCCCCCCCAAAAATCCATGCCATTTATGAATATTTCCCTCAACTTTCCTCCCTGCTGCTTAAGATCAGAAAGACTCAGAAAGAACTCTCAGAGTTTGTTCTTGCTATTCGAGTGAACAGATCTGAAATTGGCCCAGAATTGTTGGTAAAAATGTGAAATATTCTCTGCTAGGAGTTGGGATCGCTTTGGCCAGAACAGCATGATTTAAAATGAATTGAAAAGCGCAGGAGGTCAGTTTGGGGTCAAATGGACTATCAAAGAAATCACTTTTCTTTTGGCCCTGTGTAGAAGGTCACCTCTGGGTGAGCTAAATCCGGCACTAAAGCCTTCAAATAAATGCTGATTTCCATAGAAAAGGTCTGCCTGACTTCACAATGCGCCTGTTCATGGCTCCTGCTGAAAAGCTTTCTCTATGGTGGGACCGGCATTAAAGGGCCAAGCTGAGTCTGTTTTTAGGGTTTCAGCACAAAGCACGGCAGCATGATCTGTACTCTCAGCTCCAGGAGCCACTGGAGCTCTGGGCCTCCTTCACCTGGCAAAAAATTACACCCAAAGGAAACTAATTTTGGTTTTACATTTCTTTAAAACATTAAGTACACTCACATTGTTGTACAACCGTCACCACCACCCATCTCTAAAACTTTCTCATCTCCCCAAGCTGAAACTCTAACCATTGAACAATAACTTCCCATTCCACCCCCCCACCCTGCAACTCTCTGATAGGCACCATTTTACTTTCCTTCTCTGTGAATTTGACTACTCTAGGTGCATCCTAAAAGTGGAATCATAGGATGTCTTTTTGTGACTGGAAGAATTCTTTTAGCATAATGTCCTCAAGGCACATGTCAGACATTCATTCCTTTTTTAATTTTTTAAATTTTATTTTATTATGTTATGTCACCATACAGTACATCATTAGTTTTTGATGCAGTGTTCCATGATTCATTGTTTGCATATAACACCCAGTGATCCATTCAACACGTGCCCTCAATACCCATCATGGGGCTAACCCGTCCCCCCACCCCCTCCCCTCTAAAACCCTCAATTTGTTTCTCAGAGTCCATAGTCTATCATGGTTTGTTTCCCCCTCCGATTTCCCCCCCTTCATTTTTCTCTTCCTACCATCTTCTTTTTCTTCTTCTTCTTTTTTTTAACATATATTATTTGTTTCAGAGGTACAGTTCTCTGATTCATCAGCCTTACACAATTCACAGCGCTTACCATAGCACATAACCTTCCCAATGTTTATCACCCAGCCACCCCATCCCTCCCGCCCCCCACCACTCCAGCAACCCAGTTTGTTTCCTGAGATTAAGAATTCCTCATATCAGTGAGATCATATGATACTAGACATTCATTCCTTTTTAAGGCCATCCTAGTAAGTGTGAAGTGGTATCTCTTTGTGGTTTTGACTTGTCCCTAATGTTTAGTGATGCAGAACATCTTTTCTTGTGCTCATTGACCTTGCATTTCTTTAAAGATAATTTACATAGCATGTAAAAATCTTAACGGAAGAGACAGTGTTCTACCATTTTGCAAAGTTCCTTCTCTAATACAGCATCTTGAATGGATAGTCTGTGTCAGCATCTGGACAGGAATTTAGAGGATATAATTATTAACTATGGGCTTAGCACCTGATGTATATCATTATCATTAAGTCTTTAAAACAGCTCACGAGGTAGAAATGGTTCTTCCTGTTTGCTTGGGGAAATCATGCAACTTGCCCAAGGTTACCTAGATGGTAGGTAGGGGAAAGCTCAGAGCCTACTCTCTCAGCCCAATCCCTTCACTTCACAGATTAGAAAACTAAGGCCCACAAAGCCTAAAACTGATCTAACATCTTCCAGAGAGCTGTGGGGGAAGATTAGTATCCTGAATTCAAACTTAGTGTTATATCCATGACTTCACATTGATTGATGCACAGACTATTCTCAAAAAGGCCAATGGTGGCCCAGTTCTGTGACCCGAGTCATAAAAGAAATAAAAAACAATAGTACTTTCCTGCAGGTAGCTTATAATATTACCGGGGAGATGACTTAAAAGTGCCAAAGAGAATACCATAACATGCTTGAGGACAGCATGTAAGGTTAGATGTGAGCTCATTCAGTCCTCCTTTCATTCATTCATTCATTCATTCATTCACTCATTTACCTGATTCTTCATTCTTTTGATCCATCCTTCCATTTAAAAAAGGGAGAGGTGAATGAAAGTTGGCAGAGATGAAGATGATTCTGGAAATCACCAATGGTCCTTGTAGGGCAAGAAGGGGCCATGAATATGATTCTGGTTGGGGGAATCATCCAGAGACCTAGAGATAAGGATTAGCTTGGTTGAGGGAGACAGCAGGCAACTATCTAACTAGGGCTGATGACTGTTTGGAAAATTGTCAGGTATTTTACTGTCTGAGCCTCCAAACACAGTCGGAGACCACCAATGGCTTGGATACAATTGGTAATGGGAGAACAGTTTGTTGTAGAAACAATTAGGGCAGCACTGGGAAGAACCCATTAGCAGTCATGGGAGTCTGGCCAAGGAAAAGCAGGGCTTCCGACAGTCCCACTACAGCAGAGCCAACAAGTTATGGGGGACAAAAACTGGGTGGTTCCAACATATCACCCCCTTCTCCAGGGCAGGATGGGCATCCCAAGGAGAAACTGCCAGTGTGGCACACAAGGGTCACATGCACCTGTAACATGCACCTTGCCCCCACCAGCAGGAAGCTCTCTCTCAGGCATGCAGTGGAAGAGACAGGAAGGCCAAGTTCCTTCTGTTGCCTCCATTTCAATTGTGTGCCTCTTTGCTTCTGCAATTGGTAAATCAGAGATCATCTGCATAGCAGGATAATTTTGGAAATGATGAGACCACGCTGTGCAGAGAGCACATTTGGCTTGGCAGCCAAAAGGGTTCTTTGGGAAGTGGTCATAATGGCCTTACCACACTAATCAAATTCTTCCATTTTCTCTGATGAGGGGATTTTAGAGCCAAACCTCAGTCTAAGCAAAGGCAACATGTTAACATCTGAATTGGCCAACTGAGGACAGGGACGTGTGGTATAGAGAAACAAGCCTAGGCTTTATGATTCTAGGAAGTGTTGTTAGTACTCTGCCCAGGTCCTTCTTCTTGTTTGTTTCAGCGTGCTTTTGGTCTTTACCTTTAATTCTTCTCAGGATTGCCTTGCACTACTAGAGCCACTCATGAGGAAAACCAGAAAAGCCTAGAAGCAAATCCATCATTTAAAGTCTCCAGCACCTCTTGGGAGACCACTACCCACTCTATTCTTAGCCCAGGATCTAGGCAGTTCAGGCTGACCCCAACAATTACCTCTAGGGGTGAGGCTGTGGACCCAGGCCAGACTGATATGAGTCACATCTCCGTGGTGCTCTGAGAAGTTTGGGGTGGGCACATGACCCAAGCTGGGCCAGTCAAGGTCAAACCCTGGAACTAAGAGGAAAATGGGGAGTTCTCCTTCTTGGATGGTGAAGTCCACAGACCTCTTTAGCTTAGAGCTTCCAAATGCCATTTTCAATATTGAAAGGAGAGTGTCTGCCTGAGAGTGAAGCCAACATAGAAGAAAGAGCCCAGATATGGAGAAGCTGTTACCATGGGTCCTGGGTTTTGCTTATCTGCTATGAGGTAGCATAGTCTCTATTGATGGACTAGCAACTGATGGCCTGCCTGGGTTGCTGACTTCTGGTATCCCCAGAACTTCCTAACCCCCCAAAGACCTAAATGTTCCCACTGTGTCAGAGTCGTGCTATATCATGCCCTAAATGGGAAGAAGGCCCTCACCAGATAGCCCCACCCCAGCACATGGGGCAAGACTAGGAGCTAGATGCTCTTCCAGATCCAGGCCTCCCTTGCATATACCTCCTCCTGCAGATCAGTCCCTGAATCATGGTCTCAGCACAGGGAGGTCCCTCTGTTACACTGTCCTACAGATGTCTTGAAGCATATAAATAATAAGACACTTATTTAGTGCTTGCCATGTGCCAGACATTGTTTCATGAGTTTTGCCTGGCAACCTCATTTACTTCTCACAAGAGCTCGATGAGCACATGTGTTTGTTATCCACATTTTACTGAAGCACAGGCAGGCTGAGTTACTTGCCCAAGGATCTTGCATTTTTAAAGTACCATTAAGTTTTTAAAATGATTTCACATCTTTAATCTACTTTAGTATCACAATAGTTTCCAGAATTGGGATTTTTATCCTTCATTTAGAATTTTTTTAAAAGCATAAAAAGTTGAGATAAATTGCCAATGGTCAAACTGTGACTCTTAAGTCAGCATTCATTCATAAAACCACAGAAGCTCAGAGTTGGCAGGAACTACTAAAGACACCCAATTCTGACTGCTCATCTAACGGGAGGGGAGACAGAGGCTCAAAACACAGAGAGAGGTTTGCCTAAATGCAAGTTGGCATCTAGAGTCTTAATCTCCCAGTTCTTGTATTATACCCTGCTCCTTGGAGAAGTGTGACTCTCTCTCTCTGTGTGTGTCTTTGTCTCTGCATCTCTCTTTGTCTCTGTCTGTCTCTGTCTCTGTCTCTCTCCCTCTCTCTCTCTCTCTCTCACACACACACACACACTGCACCTACCCACCCTCTCAGAAACTACTCCTCTCTACCCTCACCCCCACCTCCCTACCCAGAATGGCCACCCTCTAAATTCAGAAGGAACAGAGGGTCTGTGGTAGTCCTAGTCCTCTGATGAACTAGATCCAAATAGACCCAAATAGCTTTATTTCCCTCAGGAAGTGTCCTCAGTGTCCAAGGGACTTCCAAGTTTCCCTCAATTTTTAGGGGAAGACAAGCGGAAGGGGGAAGAAAGTACATGATGAAGGAACCAACATCTTTTAGGGATGGTCAGGGCTCTCATTATGACATGGCTGCTGAGAAGCTTCTGGCCTTCTTCTGCACCCCCCGCCCCCCGCCCAGACTGAGTGTCTGAGAGAGCCAAGCAGGAGGAGGATGGGAATGGATCAGCCAGACGAGCAGGCCAGTGAGCAGCCACAGCCAGCAAGCCGTGTATCACAGCGCAGAGAAGACATGAGGAAGACAGCCAGGGGCAATCCATAGTCAGAAGGAAAAACCCAAGCAAATGAAAACTATCAACTGCACTTGAGAGGTAATGAAGAAAGTGGATCAGTAGAGGCAATGCAGACTCCACCGCTAGCCAAGCCTCTTTCTTTTCCCTTCGAAAAAACTAACATGTGGATTGTTGGATATCTCCTGAGTCGGAGTCGACAGCACAAGTAGAATTAATGAGGGCAATAGCATAGAAATGCATTGTATTAATAGACCCAAGCAGAAAACAGATTCAAATGACTTTCATAAATGAGTCCAAGCTCAGAACAGAAAGAAGATGCAGAGGACAATAGAAGGTGGGGGAGGGGTCACAGGGAAGGGTGGGAAGACTTTGAAAATGATTACCAAAAGTTATTTATTTGAAGCCCTTGGTAACAGCAACTCAAGAGATGAGCTATCTGATTAAACTGCAATATGAAAACATAACAGTATTCAAGGCATTGGCACCAGAGAGGAATGAAGATGAGCAGAGGAAAATTTGAAAGTCAAGAAAGTGAAGAGCATGACTCCACAAAATTGCATTTGCAACTGTGTGCAAAGTGGAGTCCATGGGGGCAGAGTCCCACTGGACATTGATGGATGCAGTGACAGAGAAGCATCGCTCATTGGGCCTCTGGCACTTGCATTAAGATGGAGCTCTTCTAATGGGGATGGTGACTGTATTGGAGAAGGCCAGGGACCAGTCAGATCTGAACAGTGGTTAGCATTTCCAAAGAAAGATGAATATAACATGAGTGTTTCAAAAACAAAAACAAAAATACCCCCCAAAACATGAGTGTTTCTTAAGGCTTCAGGCTTCACAAGTTCTCTGTGAATTAACTGGAGCCAGGACAATCGGATCTCAGGCCACACTGTGTGGGTTGGTGACTTTCCCCCAATGGTGCCTATTTTCCTAATCTGGTGAAAAAAAGGTGTTGGGGATTTTAGTTTCTACCTGTAGCAGGGTCAGTGGTCTCACCAAACATTCCATCTATGACTCCCTACCCCCTCCTTTCCTGGCTCCCTTGCTATCAGGGAGAGATTTTTGCAATTCTTTTACAATTTTGGTTAATAGGCTTAAATGGAAGTGACACATGTCAAAATAAATTGATGTACGGAAGAGCCAGTGAAAACCCTCTAGATATCTCTTCCATTGTTTTGACCACATTCCAAATGGTGAAGCCTCCACCATCCTGGGTCCCTGAGTAAGTAGGTGAAGAAGAATTTCTCCCACCCTCCCTTTCCTACCACAGGTTGACCTGAATAGATCAGGTGGTATGAGTGAGAAATAAATTTCTGCCATATTAAGTATAAGATAAACCTTTGTTGGGTTGAGATCTTATTACAGTATCATGGCCTAGCATCCTCTGACTAATACACTCCCTAATAGGCACCAACCACTATCCAAATTGATACTTGCAAAAGCTCTATGACATCTGTAAGCTGTCTTAAGATTTGATTGTTTCAACTCAACAAACACTGAGTACCTACTAGGTTCCAGGATTGTGCTAGACCCTGTGGCTACTGAGATGAACAAGACCTAGGGACTTTCCATTTGTCTGGGGAGATAGATTCATGGGTACATAATAATGATGTAGCAGGAGAAGTTTTATTGCATTGGATTCAAAAGTACCATGAGGAAACCAGACAGCTGAGTCCCAGAAGCTGAGGTGGGGTAACGGAGTCAGAAAGACCCTGGAGAGGTGATGTCTAAGCTGGGCTTTGGAGGAAGTATATGGATGTATCAGGTAAAGAAGACTCAAAGAACACTCAAGTCAGAGAATTCAGGAAGATTAGAACACTTTCCTTTTGCTTCTCTTTTGGACTAACCTACCTGCTATCTATTTTTTAAAATCTTCCCAGGCATTGCTCCTTCCAAAAGCCTTTCTCACCTCTACCCCTACCTCCCTCATCACCCACCACCACACACAGAACCCCAACCCCAGGCTAGGTTGTTTGGCTCTTCTCTATGCTTCTGCAACAGCCCCACCAAAATAGCATTTTGTAGTTCTCCACCATCTTGTCTGTCTTCCCAAGTGTGCTGGAACCTTGATGTCAAGGTCTGTCACTATATTCCTAGAGACCAGCAAAGGGATTACTTGTCATACAAAAAAAATTTTTTTAAGTAAATAAAACCAGGAAAAATGAATAATCAAATCAGAAACAACTCAAGATTTCATCACAGACCTAAGGAAATCTGGCTTCTATCTGGCTCCAAGTTCTAGGTGTAATGAGGAGGAGGAAATCAGAGGGGTGGGGCTACAACAAGGCAGGAAGGAGTCTAGGGACCCAGAGAAAGTGCAGTCCAACTGGGAAAAATCAGCTGAACCAGGAAAGGACTGACGTTTAAAAGCAAAAGGAAGGGCAGCAATTTAATGAGGAAGGTCATGGAGATGTCAGAAGCTATTGATTTTGTTCAGTCATTAGTGCATTGACTGTTGACCAGAAAATAGCATCTCTCTTTCCTACAATTTCTAATTTCTCCAGGAGCTTCTCTATCATTCTGGAATTTCTATTAACACATGTAAACATCTCGATGGTAAATTCAAAGTGTCACAGTTGTTACTGGCATTTTCCCCAGACTGAAATCTAAAGATGATCCTGTGTCTGGGAATCAACAGATACTTGATAAGCCCTTGCTCTAGACAAGGTGCAGGGATAGGAGTGTGGAGGACACCATGATAAACCAGACCTATCTGGGGTCTTGAGTAGTTACAGTACTACAGCCAGTAGTTACAGGCTGCTGGGAAAACAGCCATGTTCTACACTATCTAATGACCCCTCAAGGCCAAAGTGGGGTGTGAAGCAAGCCCAGCTAACATTAGGCATCATGGTGGCCCAGGGACTGGAGCCGGGCTGGGCTGGAGCTCATGCTTGAGGCTTAGGATAGGAGAGAGCCAGAAAGGAAAAAAAGCTGTTTCCTGTCGTCAGCAAGGATCAATACCAGGGAAGTCAACTTCTGTGCTCAAGTTCAAGAAAGAAGGGCAGGGCCAAAAATGGGAGAATTGTTGAAAATCAGAAGTCAAGAAAAGATTAAACAGTAAAAGAGTAGAGGAACAGGATGGGAGGAGAGAGAAAATCCAAGACACTAATCTGTAAAGTAGGCTGGAGGTCCCAATGTCCATTTTTATTGGTCATTAGACAAACCTTCTGTGGATAGGTAGATTTATTTATAGGCTCAGGATTTGGGTATACATCTATGTAGTGCTTTAAGCCATGACCCACAAAATCCAGTGCCAGGGTGGTTTAGAGATCCAGAGAAACCACAATCGAGAGTAATTTCAAAGCAGGCACTCCTATCCTTTTGGACCAGATGTCCAAGGAGAGCATGTGTTGAACTTAGTCATCCTTAACACATTTTTGTTTTTTCTCTCATCCTCTTTGCTCATGTGCTACAGCATCCCAGACTTACTATTTTCCAAACCACTCTGAAAAATCTTCATCCTTCCAGCCCTGCCTCCCCAAGACCTCTTGTATTTTCCTCCTTCTCCCTTTCTCCAGATTCTGCGCTACTGAGTCTAAAGAGCCGGCCTGCCGAGTGGTGCCCTTCTTAATGGATAGGGAGAAGTCTCAGCCAGAATGCTCATTAGTGGGTATGGGGTCAGGGAAGACTGGGAACATTCATCTTTTAAATGTTATGTTCCATCACATATCACCGACCACCAAATGCCAAATGTGAAGCCAATGTTTGGTGGAGGCCTAAGGATCTGTGCAGGCTCAGACAGCACTCCTGAGTCATGGAGATTTCCTGGGACAGTGCTGTGAAGTGTCCCAGAGAGAACATTCCAGTCCTTCTAGGGCAAAATTAAGGCTCCCACTTCATGTCAAAATCTAGAGGATGTCTCCCTGTGCCTCTGTGATGGTCCAGACTCCAGATGTAGGTTTGACCAAGCGTTTCATGGTTGATTTCCCCCTTCACTGCTTCCACATTCTCAACCAACATTATTAAATGTCTGTGCTTTGATGGTAGGGCACACCTTAGATTTTCCAACTATAAAATGATCCTATTTTATAACACTGCAGGCACTGTATTGCTTGAATGCTTCTCAGTCCTGGAATCAATCCTGCTCAAGCCAAGTTGTTGAAAAAAACTCCCCAGCCATTTTCCATTCATCTCAAATGTTGAATTTCCTGACATAATTGCCCAAACCTGGGGTGTCTCTGCCTCTTTGTCTCGCAGCTGGAGATTGGTACCATTTCCTTACAGATAGAAGCAGAGCAGGAGGGTTAGTTCCCTCACAGACAGTGAAAATATAATTTTTTCATGAAGTGTGAATTTTCTAGGAGTTAGCCTAGTCCACACACTGCACTTAAAGTGTGAGAATGATAATTCCAAGCAGGTCTTGTAACAACAGATGAACTTGTTTAACGACCACATCAGCCACTTTCTGGCAGACTGGGCTCTGTCCCTGAGGAATCTTAATCTCAGGCATTTCTAGGTGGCTGAATATTTCCTAGCTAGCATCATCTTGCCTTATGCATCCATCCTCAACTTCTTTCCTCTCAACAACAAGTGACAGGTGTGTGTGCTGCCTGGGAATTAGAACAGGGCTTCCTGAAGAAGAGTGTTCTCTGGAACCCTGGTCCTTAAGATGAACTGCGAGAAAAGGGTTCCTTGATTAAACACATTTGTGAAAGGCCTCAGACTATGGAGATTTACGATGCAAGTTGGCTGTGTTTTAATTTGGGCTTCCCAAAAGCATTTACTGAGATAGAGACTCCTGATTCCTGGAAGATGCAGAACAAGAGTGGTGAAGTGAGTCAGGAAAGGGAAAGCAGCCAGTAAAGGGTGAGTTAGAGGACCAGCTACCACTGTGAACTGAAGTTTAATCCCACTGTGGACCTTTGCAGCCAGATAGAACACAGGCTTGTCATCCCACCTGAGGGTGGTACAGGAGAGCTGGGGTAGCTCCACACCACCTCTATCCCTCTTTGCTTGAGGGCTTCTCCTTAGGTGTGTTCATTTCTCGGCACCTCTTACTTGCCTTTGGCTGAGCAAAGTGGGTTCCAAGGATCAAACAAGGCCCTCAGGAACAGAAATGTGTTCACTGACCGTGGAAGTAGGGCTGGTGTGCACTGAAGGAGGGCGAGCGAAGAATATGGATGGATGATGACAGTATTTGCTGAAGATCATCAATTCATACACTGTGACAAATTTTGGATAAACCTGATTCAAATACTTAATAGGTAGACATACAAAATCAGAGCTGAGTGTAGTGCTTATCAGGCTTTTCAGCCAGGAGAAAAGAAGAAATAAACCAATGCATGGAAGAGCCCTTCTTTTCTGGAATGCAGTGGACAGATTTGGCTCAGTGAAAGGAAAAAGTGTAGTGGTTGGACCTGCCACCAAAGGGATGGAGGGAAGCGAACTTCCCAGTGCTGGACATATTCTAAGAGCATCAGGATTCTGTGTGTTGGGGTGGGGTAAGGGGGTTGGGAGAGGGGATATTAAGGGAGGGGACATTTATTAGAAGGCCAGACATTTGGGTTCTGAGTTTGTGGTTTTTAAATTTTGTTTATTTTTAGAGAGGGAGGGAGCGGAAGGGGCAGAGGGAGGAGAGAATCTTAAGCAGGCTCCACATCCAACCTGAGCTTGATGTAGGGCTCAATCTCACAAACCTGAGAATCATGACCTGTGCCAAAATTGAGAGTCAGATGCTTACTTGACAGAGCCACCCAGGTGCCCTGAGTTTAAATTATTTTAAAGTCTTCATTTTCATTCTTCCTCCAGGATTGGAGGGCAGGAAGAAAAAAAAAAAAAGCCAGGGCATTTATCTCTAGTTTCTGTGCTTACTTGGCATCTCTAGCACTAGCTGTGTCTCTCAGTGCCCCCTGGCCAGCCTCAGCCATTATTTGTTTTTTGCTGGAAGGCTCTAGCTTCTGAACTTCAGACAAAAGATGGAAGACTCATTTCTCCTCCCCATTACAGATTTACCCATTGACTGAGGGGAAACCTGCTCTTTCACAGAACTGGGATGGGAAGAGGGCAAAGAAGGGTAATAGCCTGAGGTGCTGATGGCCTGAGGTCATCACCTAGTGTGGCAAAGACCATTCTCTCTCTTCCCTTATCACCACATTAGCAGTCCCACAAGAAACTCAGTCTGTGTTGAGATCCCTAACCAAGTCTCAAGCCTCCAGATTGCTGAGGAGGCGGGGAACTTCCTGTACTCTTAACTCAGAAAGTTGGGCTTTTCTGTTGATAAGAAATATTAGTTGTCTTTTGTTCAAAGAGTCAGAAAAATGGATTAGCCTCTTGGGAACCTCCAGATTTGGTTTAAATTAATCTTCCAAAGATGCATGGAGGACATGAAAGAAAAATCCAAGATTAATAATAAAAAAGAACTGAGACACTTGTCATAAAAAAAATTAAAGGAAACAAGCCAATCAAATTCCCCAAATCCCAGAAGTGCTTGCTTCTCTGCTCTCGGTAGTATTCTATATTCTAACAGAGCAGCCCTGGGTATGCAGTGTGTTTCTAGGGCCCTTCTGATTCAGTTTACCCAGTGCCTCTGACACTTCCCAGGTGAGAGATGCCTTTTTGTATTTTAGTTCATCCAATGAGACAAAGTTCTGTGCTGACTCCAGGGGAAACAAGTGCAGTAGGAATTGCGGAAGGAGGCTATGCTCCTCAGGCACCTGTTTGCTTCCAGATCCGTTCCCTGCATTCTCAAATCCATGTGGTGTCATTGGAAACTACATTTCCCAGACTCCCTTGCTCCCTGGGGTGGGGTGAGAGAAGGAGAAAAGCCAGGGTATTTCTTCTCACCTCCTTCTGCCTACTTGGGTGTAGGTGGCTATGTCTCCTCTGCTGTTTCAGCTTCCACCAGGCAATCCCTCCTTTCATTGTCCTAGATACTTCCCAGAAGCCCCTGCCATGGTTTTAGCTCCTACCAGAAGGCCTAGCTTCTGCACTTTGTGGACCCATCTCTTCCTATCATCCTTCCAGACCTCAGGTGATGGTGACTTGTCCCTGTTGCTAATTTCTGGCTCTCTGCATTGTCCTCTGCATGGCATCTTGGTTTTTGCATTGTCTGTGTCACAGTTTCCCAATATCAAATTGCTTCTGCTTGGAAGACCTGGACTGACTTTTGCTTTTCTGACTGGATCCTCATTACTATAGTGGTCTATCCTGTGAGTCGAGGACAAAAGTGTGCTTATTACCCTCCACTGACCAATGAGATGAGAAGCTGATTCTCCCATTTGAGGAGTGTGATAAACAGAAGCCAGGCTACAGGGAACAAGGATTTGGATCAACATTATTATCACATAATAGTCATAGAGGCTCCTCAGTGCCATAGCTCCCACAATTAGTTCCTTCTGCCCTGACCCAGAACTTTCTAGGATTGTTACTATTACTTACTATTTTTATCCTATTTTACAAATATAGGAATTAAAGGCTAACATGAAGTCAGTTGCCAAAGTTCAGTGTGACTCCAGAGCTTGTACTCCTGACCCATATACTACTCCAAGCCCCTGACATGTTCTCCACATGGTCCCCAAAGTAAGCACTGCCCAAGACCCTCTGTTTCTGATCTATTCAGACCTGTCCTGGTTTCTTCTGGCTTTAAATGGAAGGTGGGCTACAGAAGAAATAAAAACATGTCCGGTTTTTGCATCTTAGATCTCATTTGACTTCTAACCAAGATAAGCCCCTAATCAGCACTGCCATAAAATGGCAGAGACAGCCCCCAGGTCCTGATACTTAGGCTGTAACTATGGGGACTACTTCATAGATACACATGTGCTTTCTAATCTGGCAGTAACCAGCCATCCTCCACACTCTCTTACCATCTATAGGAATGTCTGAGGGCATTTGCAAGATGCTGAGTGAGATCAGGGATGGGCTTCACTCACAGAATGGACAAAGCTCATTACTCTATGAGGGGTTGGAGCCATGACACCAGCCTCATTAGCAAATGTCTCTAAACAACTGACAACAGCCATTGACGCCAACTCCTTTTCTTCCAAGAATGTTTTAGGCCATAGACTAAAAGGCTGTGCCCCTACCTATTCCCTGGGAGCCAGACCTCATTAAGAAAAGAACTTAGATGGGTCCAAAAGTTCCTTGGAATGACAAATTAACTAAACTTTTTATAAACTGCAGCCTTGGGGATGAGGAGGAACTGGGTTATTCCCAGTGAGTCTGCTTCACTGATGCAGGAAGCCTGTTGTCTTGCAAAGAGCCCTGAATGGAGTGACTGGGAAGGCACCAGGCACCTATTAGGGAAGAAAAGAATTTGCGGAGATTGAACTGGGGCTGACCTGATTTCTTGCTGGGTAACTGTTGCCTGGTGCTGCAAGTAGAACACAGAGGGAATTTGTTTCAGGTTTGTATCATCATGACTATCATCATCGTCCTCATCAATGACATTATCATCCTCAACCCCAAACAGTATTTATTAATTAGGTTATTATGGCAGCCAGATATATTTAGGGTAATTAACTATGAAATCTGGGTCCACATCTAGACTCAAGCCAATCAATCAAATATCCATCAACCATTTTCTGAGTATTTTTGATGTGCTGGACCACTAGTTTCCCAGCCTGGTTGTACATTAGAATCACCTGGGCCTGGGCCTCACATCAGAACAATTAAATCTAAATCTCTGGTTGTGGGACATGGCATTTGTATTTTTTAAGAAGCTCCACTGGAGACTCTAATGTACAACTAAAGTTGAGAAGAAATGTGCTAGGAACTGTGGAAAGATAAGCAAAACAAAACCAAACACCTGACCTCTAGGTACTTACTGCCTAGTTAGGGAAATGTATGCAGTTAAATAACAGTGTATGTGTTAACTAAAGAAATGAGACAACAACTCCAAGGGATAAACAAATTCGGAAGGTGTGGAGGGAAGAGTAGTTTCAAGACTTTGTGAGAGCTTTGTGGAAGAATTGCAAATTGAGAAGGGACTGAAGGACAGTCACATAGCAGTTGGATTATTCCAAGCTGAAGTGGCCCAATAGCTCTAGAAAAGGAGATTAAACTTGTTATATTCTGGAAGCAGTGGCTTGATCAAGAATATATTAAATGGTGGGCCACTACAAGAGAAGATTAAAAAGGTTGGTCACAGGCTGGATTGAAGTCAGCCTTGATTATGTTTCCCAGCAAATTTCCAGAACTTATTCATCATGTATAACTGAAATTTTTATACGAATTGAACATAGTGCCTAGTTAACAATACTGTATTGTGCACTTAAAAATATGAAATTTGGGGGTGCCTGGGTGGCTCAGTTGGTTAAGCGACTGCCTTTGGCTCAGGTCATGATCTTGGGGTCCCGGGATCAAGTCCCGCATTGGGCTCCCTGCTCAGCAGGAAGCCTGCTTCTCCCTCTGACCCTCCTCCCTCTCATGCTCTCTGTCTCTCATTCTCTGTCTCTCAAATAAATAAATAAAATCTTTAAAAAAATGTGAAACTTGTTAAGAGGGTAGAGCTTATGTTAAACATTTTTACCACATATACAAAAAGAACACAAGGAAACATTTAGAAGTGTCGGGCACATCTATTACCTCGATTGTGATGATGGTTTCTTGTATGTATGTGTGTGTCCAAACTCATCGGATTGTACACATTAAATATGTACATTCTTTTGTATATCAATTACACTTCAATAAAGCTGTTTTAAAAAAGGAAGAAAGGAGGGGCTCCTGGGTGGCTCAGTTGGGTAAACATCTGACTCTTGATTTTGGCTCAGGTCATAATCTCAGGGTTGTGAGATTGAGTCCTGCATTGGGCTCTGTGCTAGGCATGGAACCTGCTTAAGATTCCCTCTCTCTCTCCCTCTGCCCCTCCCCCACCTCTAAAAAGAAAGAAAGAAAAAAAAAAAAAAAGGATAAAACTGGCCCTGACTGAAAACTAAGGTGCTTGGGTGATGGAGGAACTGTTCTGTTGATTTCTGAGAAGGGGAGTTCAAGACGCAGAGAATTTTTATTTTTGGTCATTCACAGTTTGGATTTATAATGTAATGAAATGTAGTATGGACTGGAGTGGAATGGAAGGACCTGGAGAATGGAAGGGTATTTGGATATCTATTGTATCATCTCAGGAATGAGAACTTCGACCAAGACAAAGACTATATATAGAGAAGAAGCTAAAGAAGATGGTCTGGAAGAAGAGTCACTGGGTCCTAGTGACCAGTAGGATACTGAAGTTCCTGGCTTGGATGCCTGATTGGGTACTGGTGCTATTAACCAAACAGGAAGGCTGACAGACTAGCATAGTAGAGGATCAAGGTTTAGGACAGCTGGCCTGAAGTTCAGCGGTGGGTCAGGCTCTCACTGAACAAATGAGCTTAGACTCTGAGATATAGTTTTCTCATCTGTATAGAGAAGCTTACAATATCTGCCTTGCATGCTAGCTGGGAAGATTAAAAATAATGTATATGTAATGCTACCATAGGGCCTTGCACAGAGTAGTAACCCAGTTGGTGTTATTATTTTTAGTATTGTTACAAAACATAGGGGAAGATGTTAGGATGAGTTGCGCTGTAGACATGTTATACTTGCAGGATATCTCAGCGGAAATGTCCAATAGGCGGTAGGTAGTATGGGCCCAGTACTAAAGTCAGGGCCGAAAATAAAGATAGGAGGATCATCTACTTAGAGGTTATAGCAGAAATTCATGGAGGTGGATGAGATTTCCCAGGGAAAGTATACAGAGTAAGCAGAAAGGGCCTTCAAGAATGGTTTTTGTATCCGTCAATGCTCTGGTTACAAGTGATAGAACCCTAACTCAAGTGGCTTAAGAACAAAAATGCAGAAAGGAGGAACTTTTATTGACTCCAGTAACTGAAGTTACCAGGGGCGGTTCACACGTGGCTTCACACATGGTTACATGTCAATCCACTAGTAAGTTGTAGAATTGTTGAATCACTACGTTGCACACCTGAAACTAATATAACATTGCATGTCAACTATATTTCGATAATAAATGTAAAAAACACACCAACTCTGCTTCAGTTGTATTTAAATCAATTCACATATTTGCAGAGTCCATTGAAGGCAGGATTCCATTCCTCCAAGTGTCACAGATGTCATGGATGTCATGAGGATTCTTCTTTCTGCTCTCCTTCTGTATGGCTTCATTCTCAAGTATGTTCTTCCCATGTAGGGCAAAAATGACCCTGAGGCTTTATTCTATAACTTAGAAATACCAACAGAAAAAGGTCATGTCTTTCTCAGCAGTTCCAGCAAAGGAACCAAGACTGATTCTCATTAGTTCATTATTCTTGTGCCCATCCCTGAGACAATCCCCATGACTCTGAGCCTGGGTTACATGACCACCTTTAGGCCTGAGGAGTGGGCTCAGGGCCACCAAAACAATATGAACTGAGGGTAGAGAAGGTATGTCTGCACAAAGGAAAATTGGAGGTGCTGTCAATCCACTAGAAAAGGGGTCCACAGGCCAAATCCTCCCTCCCACAGCCCATTTTTATAATTAAAGTTTATTTGGAACACAGCTGCATCCACATGTTTATGCATTGTCTGTGGTAGCTTTAGAGTTACAGCAACAGAGATGTGTCATTACTACTGAGACCACCTGGCCTGCAAAACCTGTAATATATACTATCCTACTATTATGTCCCCTTACAAACTAACTAACATTTTCCTCCAATACCTAGAGCTCTGAGCTTCTCTCTATGGGTTTAACATCTTCTGGATCTTTGTAATAAGCCGTGGGGGAATTGTCCTGTGTACATTGTTAAAATTTAAAGAATATACTGGTTCTTTACAGAAAATTTTGCCAAGACCTGCACTAGAACCTAAGTCCATAAGAACAGGAATTTGTCTGTTATATGTACTGCTGTATGCCCAATGCTGGCAGAATGTCTGATAGATGGTAGGTACTTAATGAGTATTTGTGGCATGAATAGGGAAGGGGATACTGGGTTTGTATAAAGATTGGATATCTGCTACCAAACCACAGAGAGCTTTAACACTTAACAGAGGTCAGCTTTAGGGACAGGAGGGAGAACAGAGGAGGAAAGGGCACTTGAGCAGGAGCCATGTCTCCAGAGCTGCATGAGGAGAACAGATCAGAGAGGCAGGCCAACTGCAGGAAGGGGAGAGGAGGCTCATGGATCTGGATGGTAAGAGGGCACTCAACATACTCAACTTCTCCAAAGCCAAGTCAGTGGATGCAGCCTGATGAAGGGTGGGTTGAAGAGGTAGAAACAGTTCAGGCTTAGGGCTTGAGAGAAACAAATGCTGGGCAATGAAGGGTCATGTGGGAAGGGGACAATCTTTCACGTTCAGGTTGATAGGAAGGACAGGCCATGATGGGGAGGCGGCTGGGGTTCTTAAAAATGCCTGGGTCCCTTGGGAAGGCCTTCTCTCCTGATCATGGCTTGGAAGTGCATTCCTAAGAACCCAACCAGCTTGCTCTGACATCCATCCTTCAAACAGCTGGGAAGCATGCCACACCAAGTCCATTATCACACATGGTTAAAATGATCTACTGTCCCCTTACTGACTAACTCACATTTTCTTCCAAGATCCAGAGCTCTGGGATTTTCCCTGTGGATTTAACATCTTCTGAGTCTTTGTAATAAGCCTTAAGGGAATTGCCCTGCATATACTGTTAAAATTTAAAGCAGGAAGTATAAAGCCTGGTCTTTCTTCTTTTTATTCTTGCGCTTAATTCAAAGACCCCTTCTACTAACCTTATCGGAGTATATTAATCAATGTTGAAATCACCCATCTCAGACGTACAAATTTTCAGTTACAAAATAAATAAGTCACAGAGATGAAAAGTACAGCAGAGGGAATATAGTTAATACTATTATAATAATGTTGCATGGCAACAGATGGTGACTACATTTATGGTGGTGAGCAATTAGTAATGTGTAGGATTGTTGAATCACTACATTGCATACCTGAAACTAATATAACATTGCATGTCAACTATACTTCGATAATAAATTAAAAAAAAAAAACACACACACACCAACTCAGCTTCAGTTGTATTTAAATCAGTTCACGTATTTGCAGAGTCCATTGAAGGCAGGATTCCAGTCCTTCAAGTGGCAATTCCCTCCCAGAGGGATTCTTCACATGTTGGTTTCCTCTGTGTGATTCTGAAGTGAGCTAAGGTTTAATGAAAGAAGCATCCAGCAGAGTCTCAGGACTCAGTAGGCACTCACAAATCCATTTCCCCTGTCCTTTCCAGCCCTTCAAAAATGGACCTGGGCAGGGGCTGGTGCTTCCCACAGGCATTTGATCCTAGGAAGGGGAATTTCAGGGGACCTTGACTATTTAGACTCCCTTCAGGGAAAGTACCTGGGGTTGGGAATCCAAGGACACCGTTGGTATGCTGTTTCAAATAAGCTTTTGCATTTAGGTTTTCTTTAAGAAAAGTTGGGTAAGCTGTCCTCCAAGGTAGGAGTTTCAGGTTTTGTTAAGTCATTCCCTGGGAAGAGAGAAGACACTCTGCTGTTAATGCAAGACCCTCTCTCAAAGGTTGCCATTATGCTTTTCTCACCCTGGCTGGTGGCAGCTCCTTGTGTGGGTGTGAGGATAAAGGCAGAGATTGTGAGCCCTGGGTGAGGTCTGGCTTGCCTACCCCTCATTCTTCGACAGCTAATTCCTCTGGACAAAAATCAAGTCAGAGCTGGGGCCCAGCTTCACGAGATACACTGGGCCAGTGAACACAGGAATTTGCTGAGAATCATTCCCTGCCTCACCAATCTCCAGCTCTGCACCCCCCACCCCAGGGACTGGTTGACCCAGATGCTTTCCCAGGCCTCACACAGGGTGTCAGTATGAGTCTACAACTAACCTAGGCCCTAAGAAATAAAATCAATGAAGGTGAGCAGGGAGTCGGGGTGAGGATATTTCAGGCTCCTACTAACATCTGGAGACATATTTAGAGCAATCTAAACTCTAAAGCCCTTCTATTTGGGATCCTTTTGCAGTCCTGTGTGTTGCAGCTTACTGCCACTAGGGGCTGCTGTGGTCAGGGAGTAGAACCAAGAACCTAGAGCTGTTTACAAAAGGAAAAAGAGAAAAAGACAAAGCAATGATTATTTCAGTTCGTGAATATTTTTGTGATTTGGGTAGTGTGCTTGCTCTCTGCCCCCATTTTGCAAGTATGTGACTCCTTTCTTCAGAGTGGCCCTGCCAGGAAGGCCCTATTAGAAGGTCCCCTCCATTTGATCTGCAGACCTTGTGTTGACAGGTGCAGGCTGTTATGGCTGATACAGGCTGGGCTGGACTCCATGCTTCATCCAACACAGTATCTAGGGAGGAAAAGCTCTTCTGAGGATACAGAGCGGAGTTGGATTTTCCATTACAAGTCTGGTAATGAACATGGAAGAGAGCAAACTAGATTGGGGGACAAGGTGTGATCAGTCCTTCTCCCCAGATTCTGTAGTTCTCTATAGGGCTAACACCAAGATAAGAAACTGTCAGTGCTTCAGTTTAATCCCACACAGCATTTACTGGGCACCTATATATGCAGTATACCTGATTTAATTCAAGAGTATTTATATAAGCCCTCTGGAAGAGCCAAGTTAGAAATTTGTAAGGTGGCGTAGGGGAAGAACTGAGAGACTTTTGAAAACAGCTCACAGGAGCGAGGAAAGTAAGAAAAACCTGTAAACTGCATTTATTTAATTTGCCAGGAAACAAATTGGAAGGGGAAAACAGTGAATTAAAGGATAAGGTGTATGCTTTCTTTATTTCTTATGACTAAAAAGCATGAAAGCTGGAAAAATGAATCCCTGCTGAAGAATGATTTCCTCCATATTGCTAAAAGGTCATGGTGGCATTGTTTTATTATTGTTGTTGTTGTTGTTGCTGCTGTTGTTCTTGTTCTTACTGTGGACATTTTTTTGCCAGTGTGAGCAATTGTCTGCAAAGGACAAGCATTGTTACTTATCAGTTTAGCCTCAAAATCAAACCCCATTCCTCTCCTACTGGAAATAGACCTGAAATTGGCAGCATTAATAATGGGATCTTCATGCTTCAGCATTATGGTCTAGGTTTGAACACTCTTATGGTTTGGCACTTCAGGCCCCAGGAAAGGATTTTTGTGAAGGCAGAATCTAGGCAGGACTTCTGCATTTGCTCTCTGCAGCCCTCCCCCAGGAGCAGACAACACTGGAAGGAAATAATGACAGCCTACAGCCACCTTCACTATATTCTTCTCATGCAGCAGTCTGGGCATGCTTTGGTGTCTGTTCTGGCTCTCCAGACACAGTGGGAGATTTTGGGACATAGTCAAAGTCACGATCTGTGTGTAAAGGGACACGGGAGCAGTCTGGGAAATGTGTGATCACCCCCGAAGCCCATGCATATCTGGAAACTTCTTTACCCTCTATTGCTTTGTAACAATGTATAATGAGCAGAGGGAAAATGTATGGAATGAGTCTGGTCCATTGTCTGGCATGTAGCAGGTGCTCAACAAATGTGATTCCCTCCTCTTCTCCCTTCCCTGTTGACTTACTCCCCTGTGTCAACCAGAAGTTGTCAATTTAAGGATTTCTGGTGAGGAAGAACTGGCCTTTTATCTGGTGTTTCAGGAATAGCCAGTGTGGTCCGCTGAAGGGGGGGAGGGCATTTTCTCCTGCTCTCCAAGGCCAAGTAGGGGAGCAGCATCAGGGTGGACGTCTGAATGGAAAACTGGTGACTCAGACACACACCTAATGGAGAGGCTGTTGGAGGGTGAGAGATCATTTTGCTGAGAGTAACAGCAAGGGGCTTTAAAGTGTCTACAGGTTCTGCATGAGTTATGTATTTTCTTCTTATAAAGCATTTGACAGGTTTTTAAATGCATCAAACTGAGCAGATTTGTTGTGAAATGCAGCACACATATGCTGAGCATTTTAGTAGAATCATAGCCACCAGGAATGCTTTTCTCCTGGTGTGAAAATACAAATACCTCCTCCTTCCTTTGATCACAGTTCCCAGCACAGAGATCTCTGGATTTGCATAAATAGAAAGATTAATTTGCTGGAGTGGTGGGGGGTGGGAGGGATGGGGTGGCTGGGTGATAGGCATTGGGAAGGGTATGTGCTATGGTGAACGCTGTGAATTGTGTAAGACTTGAATCACAGAACTGTACCTCTGAAACAAATAATACATTATATGTTAGAAAAAAGAAGAAGAAGAAGAAGAAGAAGAAGATAGCAGGAAGGGAAGAATGAAGGGGGGGAAATCGGAGGGGGAGACAAACCATGAGAGACTATGGACTCTGAAAAACAAACTGAGGGTTCTAGAGGGGAGGGGGGTGGGGGGATGGGTTAGCCTGGTGATGGGTATTAAAGAGGGCATGTATTGCATGGAGCACAGGGTGTTATACGCAAACAATGAATCATGGAACACTACATCAAAAACTAATGATGTAATGTATGGTGATTAACATAACATAATAATAAATAAATAAATAAATAAATAAATAAAAGATTGATTTGTATGTCTGGAAATCACACCCCACCAGATTTCTCAACTTTGTCTTTTTTGTTGAAGCCTCAGCACTCAGGGACTCTTAGGGATGGAGGTGACCTACAATGATTACTGACACTAACCCATCTGAGGAGTTTCATCTATATCCTCCCTGCCCAAAGGGTGGTCTATGAGCAGCAAGCACCAGCATCACCTGGAAACTCACTGACAATGCAGAATCTCAGCTGCACTGCAGACCTAATGAATCAGAATCTGCATTTTAACAAGACCTCCAGATGATTCACGAACAATTGAAGTTTGAGAAGTATTGTTCTCCTTCCGCTCTGACAGATGCCACCCACTTCCCCCTAAGAGAGCCAGCTCTTGGAAACTTTTCTACTCATTAGCTATCATGAGCTTTCTGAAGTGGCATGTAGTATATCAGTCCTCTCTTCTCCAAGCAAAGCAATTAATTGACTCACCCAACAAATATTTATGGTCTGCCAACTCTGTGCTAAGTGTTTGTGGGGGAGGAAAGAAATGTATGTGAAGATAGCAGCTCTGCACCCCATTGCCCTTCCTTCTCCAGAATCCCAGTGTATTCAGCTGGTTCTCAAATGATACGGCTTTCCGACCTAGTTGTCATTCTTTTTCAATTCATCCCAGTTGTCAAAGTAATTCTTTTAACATCAATTCATTCAAAAAATATTTATTGAATCCCTCTTGAAATCTGGCACTTAGACAGGATCATATATTTCTTATTTTTCTAACCTTATAATCCAGCAATCCCACTTCTGTGTATTTTTCCAAAATAATTGAAATCAGGATCTTGAAGAGATACCTGCACTCCCATGTTCATTGCAGCATTATTCACAATAGCCAAGATGTAGAAACTATCAAAATATCCATCAGCAGATGCATGGATAAAGAAAATGTGGTGCATACATAAATGGAAACAGAGGCACTTGGGTGACTTAGTCAGTTAACCGTCTGCCTTTGGCTCAGGTCATGATCCCAGGGTCTTGGGATCGAGCCCCGCATCAGGCTCCCTCCTTGGTGGGGTGTCTGCTTCTCCCTGTCTCTCTTACTCTCTGCCCTGCTTGTGCTCTCTCTCTCAGATAAATAAATAAAATCTTAAAAAAAAATAAATGAAACCTTAGAAAAGGGGGAAGTTCTACAATATGCAATGACAGAGATGAACCATGAGGACGTCATGCTGAGTGAAATAAGACAGTCACAGGAGGACAAACACTGCATGATTCCATTTACATGAAGTATCTCAAATAGTCAAATCCATAGATGCAAAAAGTAGCATGGTGGTTTCCCATGGTTGAGGGAAGAGGGAAATGGGGAATTACTAATCAACAGGTATAAAGTTTCAGTTAAGAAAGATAAAGAAGTTCTAGAGATCTGCTGTACAACATTGTACCTGTCATTAACAATGCTGTATGTACACTTAAAAATTTGTTGAGTGTTAAGTGTTCTTGCCACTATAAAATTAAATTTAAAAATCTCATATTTCTTATATAACCTGAAAAAATTAACAATTTAAGGGGACTTCTGTGGTCTGGACAGAATTGTCTAAAGTCTCTAGTGTGAGTCCCATAGCTACCACTAATTAGCTGGTGACTCAGGGGCAAATGCTTTTATTTCTTCAGGCATCTTCATCCTAAAGTATGGCTATTGGAGTACATCACTAAGATCTCTTCACGTTCTACATTTTATTCCAGATACTCTGAAAAAGAAGAAAAAGAGACCCCCCTGCCACATAGCACCACTTGGTGAGCACCACTTCCTTCCCACCATATTTACTGAGCACGCCTCTCCCTCAGTGCCAGGCACATTCCCAGGCCCTGGAGATGTAGCAGTAACTAGAGCAAACAGCCTCTGCCCTCATGGATCTTCTATTCTAGGAGGGAAAGACCAAAAAAAGAGGGCCCATAAATGAGCTTCTTGTCCAAGAGCTCTGGCCCACATACTGCAGCTCAGGCAGTGTTGCTGGAAAGGCAATGAGAGGAGAGTCAGGAGAGAAGGATTTGCTTCTTCTATTGCTGTCACACTATTGGTTCTTCATCTCTGTTTTGCAAGCAGCCTTAAGACTGAGGGAATGAATAAAGTAAAATAAAAGCTCTTTGTTTCTTGCCAAACCAACTCTTTCCTTTAACACTGACTCCCACCATTAGAACTATGTTGCCTTTCCTATGCAGCAAGAGCAGGCAAAGAGGAGAGAAGCAGAAACCTGCAGCATCAGGGAAACAGTCATCCTTCAGCCCTCAGGCAGCAGGGAAGAGCCTGTGAAGTGGGCTCCGAGGTATGATTTATGGAGGCCTGCTGGCTAGGCCACTCCACTGAGTGCTCTGGAAACAAAGCTCTGCCACAAAATGGAAAATGCATGTTTACAGGCTGCCCCGGTGCTGGTCCAGGGGTGAGTGCTTAAGAGATGACTCACTGACATTTCCCGGCAGGTTCTTTCAAGCATCTCTTCTGCAAATAGTGAGACTTGGAGGATGGCCTTTCTTCAGGACGCCTGCCATTCTGCTGGTGCAGGGAATCATTTGCAGGAGAAAATGACACCTTGAACAAGCCTGGTGAAGGAGACGCATTTCTACATTCCAGAAGAATGTGCCTGTGTCCCTTCCCTCAGGCAACTCCAGCTTAATGCAGACTTCAGTCCCATAGTCCCCCAGGAACTCCTCTGTTTGGGCATGAATCCACCATTCTGGAGATTCCAGGTACTTCTCACTGATTAGACAAGGATTGCTGAACATCTGCCATACAGGATCTGTTCATCTATAGCTTCATGGTCCAAGAAAGACTTAGTTGTCTCTGCTACCTTCCCAATTCCTTGACTGTCCATCTAGGGTCTCTGTGGCCATGTAGGGGGCTGGAGCTTTGAGAAGATTATAAGCCCTGCCAAATCCTTTGTGTCCATTAGGATTCTGGGCTGCACACAACAGAAAACGCCTTTGGTCTCTTTATACAAATGGAGACTGATAGGAAAGATATAACAAGTAGGAGTGATTCTATCTCAACTGTGGATGCCATGGCCACTACCACCTCCACCATTGCCATGATGAATGGCCTCATCATGGGTCATTTACTTTTAAATGGTTTTACTTTTCCTTTCAGCACTTTTTCAAGATTCAAAGTCTGGAGAGAGAGCATCTGCTCTAGCTATCCTGAAGTAGCTCCCTTAGTTTTATAGTGAAAGGTGATCATCTGGAATTGTTTTTCACCAAGACTATCCCCAATGGGGAGCACAGGAAGTAATTTCCCAATAGGAAAGTAGTGGGCCATTGATGGATGTCCATGACATAGTTGACCAGCATCCATCTTGCAAAAGACAACCAAAAGAAAATCCAGAGGAAGATGTCTAAAGCTCTCCCAGTTTTATCCTCTTTGTCTTTTGAATACACCAGAAACATCACAAAGGAACCCCCATTTAGATCAGCGTGTAGGGACCTAGTCCTAGCCCCACCATATCCCAGCTTGGTGTCTTTGTCTGTAAAATGGGGCTAGTCCTGTCAACTTTGCAGTGTTGCTGTGAACTGAATGAGGAAATGAGTATAAATGTTTTTGAAGAGCAGAGCTCATCCTGTAATTGAGAGATATTAAGCTTGTTCTGAATGGGCCAGCTGTGCTTGATCACCAGCTTTTCATTCCTTCCTATACTCACTGCCCCTGTTAATTTGCTTTTGCTCTGATTTATTTAGTTGGTTAGTTTTACTCTGCTTTATCCCTCAGAGGGTTTGGCTTTCAGGTGGCAGAATTTCCTCCTTCATTCCCTGGCAGGCTGGTTTTTGCTCACCATCTCTGCTTCTGTAATTTCGCGAGGGCATTGCTTCTCCTCCTTTGGGTTTCATGTGTAGCTGATAGAAGAGCTGGAACAAGTGTGGGGCTCACCCTTTGATGGGCAGCCTTTCCTTGGCACCCACAAAGGACCAGGGTACCTTTTTCTCATCCAGGTTCCCACAGAATTATTCGCACTCTCCTGCCCCAATACATCTCCCTCTTCCTCCTCTTCCGTTTGCTTCTAAGTGTTACTGCGTTGAGACCACTGGGAGCCAACAGGCTGAGTAAGATACTGTCAAGATCTCTGCCCAAGGTTTTCAGGGTCTGGGACCTTCCTAATCTATTCTACTCCAACAAGATGTCATTTGGCTATAATAGTTGCAGACTGAGATTCTCAGTGGAAAGAACCATAGAAAAACAACCCACCTGAGTCCTCTTGAAAAGAACACCCATGAGAGACTATGGACTCTGAGAAACAAACTGAGGGTTCTAGAGGGGAGGGGCGTGGGGGGAATGGGTTAGCCTGGTGATGGGTATTAAATGTATTAAATGCATGTACTGCATGGAGCATTGGGTGTTATATGCAAACAATGAATCATGGAACACTACATCAAAAACTAATGATGTATGGTGATTAACATAACATAATAAAATTAAATTAAAAAAAGAAAAGAATACCCAATAACAAAATATAGCCAATTAAGAGAGAAGTCAAGGGGCGGAGCAAGATGGCGGAGGAGTAGGAGACCTAGATTTCGTCTGGTCTCAGGAATTCAGCTGAATAGGGATCAAACCATTCTGAACACCTACGAACTCAACAGGAGATCGAAGAGGAGAGTAGCAACAACTCTCTGAACAGAGAAGCGACCACTTACTGGAAGGTAGGGCGTGCGGAGAAGTGAATCCGAGGCGATATTCGGGAGGATAGACAGCGGGGGAGGGGCCTCTGCCAGCCGCTTCTGGCAAGTGCTAGAGCCGCGGAGCACAAAATCGGACCTTTTAGAAGTCCGCTCCGCTGAGGGACGTCGCTCCAGTGGCTAAGCGGGGTGAAACCCTCGCGGGACAGTGGGGTCTCAGGACCCTTGGGGTCACAGAAAGACCGGGGGAGCCTGAGTGCGCCAGAGCTCCCAGGTATCGGAGCGGGGAAGCCGGCTGCAGAGATGGAGCCAAGGCGCGGGCTCTCAGCTCGGGGTGGCCATAAACTGTGATCCGCGGCCCAGTCGGGCCACTGCTCCTGCAGCAGGGACCCAACAAGCGGCAGAGCCGGGGAGACTCCCCTTCCTTCCCGGGGAGGAGCGGCGCGGGAACGCACCGCAGGGATCTGCTGGGTTTGGAGACTCCACACGGGGTCGGGTGCCAGAGATAGCAACGCTCGGTCACAGGCCGGGTGAGCACGGAGTGCGGCCGGAGACCGGGGACAAGGGAGTGACTGCTTTTCTCTGGGGGCGCGCTGAGGAGCGGGGCCCCGAGTTCTCACCTCCTCCGGGTGGAGATTGGGAGGCCACCATTTTTGCCCTGGTCCTCCAAGGCTGTACGGAGAGCTTGCAGGGAACAAAACTCCTGAGATCAAAACCGAGCAGCTTGCTTAGCCCGGACCAACAAGGGCGGGGCAATTCAGCCTCCGGCAAAGACATTTGGAAACCACGGCAACAGTCCCCTCCCCCAGAAGATCAGCACGAACAGCCAGCAAGCCAAGACCAAGTTTACCGATCAAGGAGAACGGGAGAACTCCAGCGCTAGGGGAATACTGCACATAGAATTCATGGCTTTTTTTTACCATGATTCATTAGTTCATCAAAGTTAATTTTTGTTAACTGTTATTTTTTTCTTTTTCTTTTTCCCTTTTTCAACCAACATCTTATCAATCTCTTTTAAAAAAAAAAAAAACAAAAATTTTTTATTTTTCATTTTTAGAGTCATATTTTATCCCTTCATAGTAGGTACCCTTATTTTTGGCATATATATATATAAGTTGTTCTCTCTTTAAAATTTTGAGATACAGTTTCTTCTAACAGATCAAAATATACCTGAAATCACTAGTGTATGGTTCTGTTCTAGTCTCCTGCCTGATCACATTCTCTCCCTTTTTTCTTTTTTTTTTAAATCTTCTTTATTTTTTCAAACAACTTCTTATCTTATCAAGTCCTTTTATAAAATCTTTTATAATTTTTATCTTTACAGTCATCTTCTATCCCTTCATTGTATCAACCCTTATTTTGTACATATAGGTCTCTCTTCCTTTAAAATTTTAGGAGGCACTTTTTTCTGACAGATCAAAATACGCCCAAAATCTAGTGTGTGGCACTGATCTATGCACTAGCCTGATCATATTTGATCACATTCTTTTTTTTTTTGTATTGTTCTGTTTTTGTTTTTATCTTTTTTTTTTTTCTTTCTTTTTTCTTTCTTTCCCTTTCTTTCCCCCTGGTTTCAGGTCTTTTCTGATTTGTAAACAGTATATTTGCTGGGGACGTTGTAAACCTGTTAGCATTTTGTTCTCTCATTCATCTATTCTCCTCTGGACAAAATGACAAGATGAAAAAAACCACCTCAGCAAAAAGAACAAGAGGTAGTACCATCAGCCAGGGACCTACTCAATACGGACATTAGTACGATGTCGGACCTAGAGTTCAGAATCATGACTTTAAAGATACTAGCTGGGCTTGAAAAAAGCGTGGAAGTTATTAGAGAAACGCTTTCTGCAGAAATAAAAGAACTAAAATCTAACCAAGTCGAAATCAAAAAGGCTATTGATGAGGTGCAATCAAAAATGGGGGCACTCACTGCTAGGATAAATGAGGCAGAAGAGAGAATCAGTGATATAGAAGAGCAAATGATGGAAAGTAAAGAGGCTGAGAAAAAGAGGGAGAAACAACTACAGGATCACGAGGGCAGAATTCGAGAGATAAGTGATTCGATAAGACAAAACAACATTAGAATAATTGGGATCCCAGAAGAAGAAGAAAGAGAGAGAGGGGCAGAAGGTATATTGGAGCAAATAATAGCAGAGAACTTCCCTAATGTGAGGAAGGAAACAGGCATCAAAATCCAGGAGGCACAGAGAACCCCTCTCAAAATCAATAAAAATAGGTCAACACCCTGACATCTAATAGTAAAACTTACGAGTCTCAGAGACAAAGAGAAAATCCTGAAAGCAACTCGGGAGAAGAGATATGTAACCTACAAGGGTAAAAATATTAGATTGGCAACAGACCTATCCACAGAGACCTGGCAGGCCAGAAAGGACTGGCAAGATATCTTCAGAGCACTAAACGAGAAAAATATGCAGCCAAGAATACTATATCCAGCTAGGCTCTCATTGAAAATTGAAGGAGAGATAAAAAGCTTCCAGAACAAACAAAAACTAAAGGAATTTGCAAACATGAAACCAGCCCTCCATGAAATATTGAAAGGGGTCCTCTAAGCAAAGAGAGAGCCTAAAAGCAGCAAAGATCAGAAAGGAACACAGACAACATACAGTAACAGTCACCTTACAGGCAATACAATGGCACTAAATTCATACCTTTCAATAGTTACCCTGAATGTAAATGGGCTCAATTCCCCAATCAAAAGACACAGGCTATCAGATTGGATTCAAAAACAAGACCCATCCATATGCTGTCTGCAAGAGACTCATTTAAGACCCAAAGACACCCCCAGATTGAAAGTGAGGGGGTGCAAAACCATTTACCATGCTAATGGACACCAAAAGAAAGCTGGGGTGGCAATCCTTATATCAGACAAACTAGATTTTAAAACAAAGACTGTAATAAGAGATGAGGAAGGACACTATATCCTACTTAAAGGGTCTATCCAACAAGAAGATCTAACAATTGTAAATACCTATGCCCCGAACATGGGAGCAGCCAATTATATAAGGCAATTAATAACAAAAGCAAAGAAACACATTGACAACAATACAATAATAGTGGGGGACTTTAACACCCCCTGACTGAAATGGACAGATCCTCTAAGCAAAACATCAACAAGAAAATAAAGACTTTAAATGACACACTGGACCAAATGGACTTCACAGACATATTCAGAACATTCCATCCCAAAGCAACAGAATACACATTCTTCTCTAGTGCCCATGAACATTCTCCAGAATTGATCACATCCTAGGTCACAAATCAGGTCTCAACCGGTACCAAAAGATTGGGATCATTCCCTGCATATTTTCAGACCACAATGCTTTGAAACTAGAACTCAATCACAAGAGGAAAGTCGGAAAGAACTCAAATACATGGAGGCTAAAGAGCATCCTACTAAAGAATGAATGGGTCAACCAGGAAATTAAAGAAGAATTAAAAAAATTCATGGAAACCAATGAAAATGAAAACACAACTGTCCAAAATCTTTGGGATGCAGCAAAGTTGGTCCTAGGGGAAAGTATATAGCAATACAAGCCTTTCTCAAGAAACAAGAAAGGTCTCAAATACACAACCTAACCCTACACCTAAAGGAGCTGGAGAAAGAACAGCAAATAAAGCTAAACCCAGCAGGAGAAGAGAAATAATAAAGATCAGAGCAGAAATCAATGAAATAGAAACCAAAAGAACAGTAGAACAGATCAACGAAACTAGGAGCTGGTTCTTTGAAAGAATTAACAAGATTGATAAACCCCTGGCCAGACTGATCAAAAAGAAAAGAGAAATGACCCAAATCAACCAAATCATGAATGAAAGAGGAGAGATCACAACCAACACCAAAGAAATACGAACAATTATAAGAACATATTATGAGCAACTCTATGCCAGCAAATTAGATAACCTGGAAGAAATGGGTGCATTCCTCGAGATGTATCAACTACCAAAACTGAACCAGGAAGAATAGAAAACCTGAACAGACCTATAACCACTAAGGAAATTGAAGCAGTCATCAAAAATCTCCCAAGAAACAAAAGCCCAGGGCCAGATGGCTTCCCAGGGGAATTCTATCAGACATTTAAAGAAGAATTAATACCTATTCTCCTGAAACTGTTCCAAAAAATAGAAATGGAAGGAAAACTTCCAAATTCATTTTACGAGGCCACCATTACCTTGATCCCAAAACCAGACAAAGATCCCATGAAAAAGGAGAATTACAGACCAATATCCTTGATGAACATGGATGCAAAAATTCTCACCAAAATACTAGCCAATAGGATCAACAGTACATTAAAAGGATTATTCACCACGACCAAGTGGGATTTATCCCTGGGCTGCAAGGCTGGTTCAACATCCGCAAATCTATCAACGTGATACAATACATTAACAAAAGAAAGAACAAGAATCATATGATCCTCTCAATAGATGCAGAAAAAGCATTTGACAAAGTACAGCATCTTTTCTTGATCAACACTTTTCAAAGTATAGGGATAGAGGGTACCTACCTCAATATCATAAAAGCCATCTACGAAAAAACTACAGCGAATATCATTCTCAATGGGGAAAAGCTGAGAGCTTTTCCCCTAAGGTCAGGAACGCGGCAGGGATGTCCACTCTCACCACTGCTATTCAACATAGTATTAGAAGTCCTAGCCACAGCAATCAGACAACAAAAAGAAATCAAAGGCATCCAAATCGGCAAAGAGGAAGTCAAACTCTCACTCTTTGCAGATGATATGATACTTTACGTGGAAAACCCAAAAGAGTCCACCCCAAAACTGCTAGAACTCATACAGGAATTCAGTCAAGTAGCAGGCTATAAAATCAATGCACAGAAATCAGTGGCATTCCTATACACCAACAACAAGACAGAAGAGAGACAAATCAAGGAGTCGATCCCATTCACAATTGCACCCAAAAGCATAAGATACCTAGGAATAAATTTAACCAAAGAGGCAAAGGATCTGTACTCAGAAAACTATAAAATACTCATGAAAGAAATTGAAGAAGACACAAAGAAATGGAAAAACATTCCATGCTCATGGATTGGAAGAACCAACATTGTGAAGATGTCAATGCTACCTAGAGCAATCTACACATTCAATGCAATCCCCATCAAAATACCATCCACTTTTTTAAAATAAATGGAACAAATAATGCTAAAATTTGTATGGAACCAGAAGAGACCCCGAATAGCCAGAGGAATATTGAAAAAGAAAAGCAAAGCTGGCGGCATCACAATTCCAGACTTCCAGCTCTATTACAAAGCTGTCATCATCAAGACAGTATGGTACTGGCACAAAAACAGACACATACATCAATGGAACAGAATCGAGAGCCCAGAAATGGACCCTCAACTCTATGGTCAACTTACCTTTGACAAAGCAGGAAAGAATGTCCAGTGGAAAAAAGACAGTCTCTTCAACAAATGGTGTTGGGAAAATTGGACAGCCACATGCAGAAGAATGAAACTGGACCATTTCCTTACACCACACACAAAAATAGACTCCAAATGGTTGAAAGACCTAAACGTGAGACAGGAGTCCATCCAAATCCTAAAGGAGAACACAGGTAGCAACCTCTTCGACCTCAGCCGCAGCAACTTCTTCCTAGAAACATCACCAAAGGCACAGGAATCCAGGGCAAAAATGAACTATTGGGATTTCATTAAGATAAAAAGCTTTTGCACAGCAAAAGAAACAGTCCACAAAACCAAAAGACAACCGACAGAATGGGAGAAAATATTTGCAAATGACATATCAGATAAAGGGCTAGTATCCAAAATCTATAAAGAACTTATCAAACTCAACACCCAAAGAACAAATAATCCAATCAAGAAATGGGCAGAAGACATGAACAGACATTTTTCCAAAGAAGACATCCAAATGGCCAACAGGCACATGAAAAAGTGCTCAACATCCCTCGGCATCAGGGAAATCCAAATCAAAACCTCAATGAGATACCACCTCACACCCATCAGAATGGCTAAAATTAACAAGTCAGGGAACGACAGATGTTGGCGGGGATGTGGAGAAAGGGGAACCCTCCTACACTGTTGGTGGGAATGCAAGCTGGTGCAACCCCTCTGGAAAACAGTATGGAGGTTCCTCAAACAGTTGAAATTAGAGCTACCATTCAATCCAGCAATTGCACTACTGGGTATTTACCCCAAAGATACAAATGTAGGGACCCGAAGGGGTACGTGCACCCCAATGTTTATAGCAGCAATGTCCACAATAGCCAAACTGTGGAAAGAGCCAAGATGTCCATCAACAGATGAATGGCTAAAGAAGAGGTGGTATATATACACAATGGAATATTATGCAGCCATCAAAAGGAATGAGATCTTGCCATTTGCAACGACGTGGATGGAACTGGACAGTGTTATGCTGAGTGAAATAAGTCAATCAGAGAAAGACATGTATCATATGACCTCACTGATATGAGGAATTCTTAATCTCAGGAACAAACTGAGGGTTGCTGGAGTGGTCGGGGGTGGGAGGGATGGGGTGGCTGGGTGATGGACATTGGGGAAGATATGTGCTATGGTGAGCGCTGTGAATTGTGTAAGACTGTTGAATCACAGATCTGTACTTCTGAAACAAATAACGCAACATATGTTAAGATAAAAGAAAAAGAAGAAGATAGCAGGAGAGGAAGAATGAAGGGGAGTAAGTCAGAGGGGGAGACGAACCAGGAGAGATGATGGACTCTGAAAAACAAACTGAGGTTTCTGGAGGGGAGGAGGGTGGGGGGATGGGTTAGCCTGGTGATGGGTATTGAGGAGGGCACGTTCTGCATGGAGCACTGGGTGTTATGAACAAACAATGAATCATGGAACAGTACACCAAAACAAATTATGTAATATATGGTGATTAACATAACAATAAAAAAATTTAAAAAAAAGAGAGAGAAGTCAAAATAAAGTAGGGGTGGAAAAGTCATGGAAAGGAGCAGGTTCTGAACACTAGAGTCACTTAATTGTGAACCAGAACTAAATAAATTATAATTGGGAATTAAAATTATAGAATAGTCTGCAAATGTCATAAACCTCGAAAATTAAGAAAAAAAAACAACAAAAATAAGGGTAGGGCAGTGCTGATTTACATATGGAGTAAGTAAATATTTGAAATTGGTATATATAAACAACACCTAAAAATTGATATAGATAGCTAAAAATACCATTAGGCATTTTCAAGTTTTAATTGTTATTATTAATTTATCCAAGGGAGCTCTTTTAGGAATTAATACCTTGATGGTACAGTAACTTTTACTTGAAATTTATAAATTATTTTAGTTTAATGTCAATTTTTTCCTACTAAATTCAAGTAAAATAAATTTATTTTTTTTAGAAGTAACATGTAGGGTATCATCTACTTCATAGAAACATGTTTTACATGATTTATCTGTCCTCCCATCTGTATATATGCAAAAGAAAAAGAGGTATTTGGAATGATATTCTGACAATTTGAAAAAATATTCACGTTATTTTAATAATATCCATTTCTAGGGGTTAGATTCAGTATAATTCTTTTACTTTCTTCTTTATAGATCTGGCATTGCTTAAATTCTTTAAAATAAACACAAACTATTTTTTTAAAGCCCAATACAGTCATTACTCTCAAAAAAAAAAAACCATCTTAAAGTAAAAGACTCTGGGTTCATTGAAAAATCTGCTGTATAGATGAATAATTTAATATAGATTCTTAGGATAATATACATGATTACTCATGTTTACATGGACTGTTTGAGTATATCTATAAATCCCTCTAATTTATAATGCAGATACATATTTTTTAAGCTTAAAGTCTTCCAATTTGGAAATGTTTCTGTATGTTAATATATGTCTATGCCATTGTTGAAGTATGGTACCCATGATTTCTTAATCCATGTTGGGGTGCAAAACTGGTGACAAAGTTGGGGCAGAGGGTAAAGAACAAGCTCCTTTTTAAAAGGCAAATGAATTTATTACAATCAGAACTACCAGAGTGAAGCAAAAAGTGAATTTACAGTGAATTAATGATGTGAGGGAAGCGCTGAAAGGAAAGACTTCCGTCAGAGTGACAGCAAGCTTAACAGTGTGACTTAAGGCTCTCTTTTTATGCCTCCACCACTTCCAGTTTGGGCTTGATATAGAGACAGTCCCATGCTTTAAGACTCTCTCTTGTTCAAGTTATTTTTCCCTGGGTGGCAATTTTTCTGTTCTCAATTCAGGGAGAGTGAGCTGAGAGCAAGTGAATTGGTGGGAGAAGCCTAGCCTGTGGAAATCATGGTGGGGACAGGCTGTTTTTCCTAATCTCCAGCCCCTACTAAGGAAAAGCCCTGGGAGAGTTGATAATATAGTGCCCTCTGTAAAAGTGGGTGGTTTTAAATTTGAATTCATCTGGGAAAATTGCATTTCTCCACATTTATGCCAATATTCTGACCCAAGCTCTGACACTGATACCCCCAGAGCACTGATGTTTAAGCAGGGCCTTCAAAATTTTCCCAAAAAGGAAGGAAACAATGACCCTAGTATCTTTCTACTGAAACTCTGGGAAATATTTGAAATTGCTTGTATAAAAAAAAATCAGCAAATACATGCATATATTTTTTACCATGGAGAAATACGTGGATTTATTTTGTGTGTATTTTAATATAAACTGTATCATACTGTATATCTATATAAATGCATCTAAAAAGGTCTGCAAATCTTACTTCAACAATGAGGGCCTTTAGGGAGAAGGGAGGGGACCAAGGTTGGGCATGAAGAGTAGAGACCTTAGCAAAGAGCTATCTGTGATTTTCTCACATCTCTCTTCTCTCTTCCTCTCTTTCTTTTCCTTCCTTTTGTTTGTCTTTTTAAGAAATAGTCATACTTAACTTTCATAACTAAAAATTACTTTTAAAGATTTGGGAATAATATTTTCCAGAAAGTCCAGTTATACATTTAATAATTGCCTAATCAAATTGTTTATTTGGTTATTTAACTTAATTTAATTAATTAATTTATTTGGCAGAGAGAGAGACACAGTGAGAGAAGGAACACAAGCAGGGGGAGTAGGAGAGAGAGAAGCAGGCTTTCCGCCAGCGGAGAGACCGATGTGGAGCTCGATGCCAGGACCCTGGGATCATGACCTGAGCCGAAGGCAGACGCTTAATGACTGAGCCACCTAGGTGACCCTATTTGGTTATTTTAAAAACCGACCTCTGCATAGTAGCTAGCTATGTCTTGTGATGCAGCTGATTCCATATGGCAACTGAGATGAATGAATATATCAAAGAAATGGGTTTTTTTATTTGATTTTTTTTATCTGAATAAATGTTATTGATGGATGGATGATTGGATACATGGCTGGATGTATGGTTGGATGAAAATGGTTGGATGGATGGATGAATAGGTTGATGAACAGATGGTTGGAGGGATGGATGAAAGAATGGAGGATGTATGGATGACTAGATAGGTGGATGGTTGGATGGGTGGATGCATGGGTGGATGGAAAGATGGATAGATGAGTGATTACTGTGGTGTGAGAGATAATTACTTGTTAGATTAAGGATGACCTTGAGCACAGGTTATATATTTGAAAAAATATGATTTAAAACACATTCTTATTTTCTTCAGGTCAATAACTGAATGTGATAAAGGCATTATTTCTTATCTTTAAAAAATCAGCAAAATAAGGGGTTGGACAATGAAGCTGAGACTTTGTAGAGATGCAATAGGGAGCAATAAACTGTTTCTTCTCTCTCAGTGAAACGAGAGGAAAACATACAAATGAACACCAAAATCATTTAGGAATGTAGAAGGGTGATTACACAAGTTACAGGGAAGACAATAGTGCCCAGAGGTGTAGCAAAGCAGTCAGGAAAACTGGATCTGCTGTACAAATATGGGTTTTATTCCAAAAGGGACAGAAGAAGGAGACAGCCACTGGCAGCAAGCTTGCTCTCCACCCCAAATGTGATAATGGCACCAATAATTCCATAAAAGGAAGCAAGAGACTCATCCTCTCATGGACATTCAGTGAGAGGAGACTAGAAAGTTGCATTTTTGCTTGACAACAGTGATGCTTTTTCCTAAATGATCACCTCCCACTCACTTTCTCCTTCCCAGCTCAGGGTCACTGCCCTCTCCCCCTACCAACAGAGTCTCTTTATATTTTCACAGATCTGGATGTGGAGAAAAATGAAGACTGAATGTGAAGCATAACACCTTCATCCTGTGTTTCCATTACTAGCCTACTCCATCCCAGCCTATCAGGGAAAACAAAATCTTTTCTCTAAGCCCTAGAAGGCTTTTGGCAGGCATCTTGCCAGAAAACACCTCCTGGCTTACACAGCAAATAAACTCCAGGGCCACAGCTTGAAAAGTGTAGTGTCGTACAATGCCCTGGGGCTCGTGGCTTTTCTGGAGCCCCTGGGCATTATTACAAATAGAATGCCAAGGCAGAGAGCTGACCTAGAAATTAGTGGGAACAAGAAAGAAATAGGTTTGCCTATTTCACACAACCATCTAAAAAGGGCAGACCAGGGCTCTGGGTGCAAAGAAGGAGAAAAGAGAGAGAGAAAGTCCCCCTCCCTCCCCACTCCCACCTCACACAAAGGCTGGCAGTGATTGATTTTGGAAGTGCCATATATGCATCTCTGCTTAAAACACATGCTGTCAAACTTGTTTTTCTGCGCCTTGAAAAGTTCTGTCAAATGCCATAAGCCATTCTGTCAAGAAACCTCTTGTTTTTAACTGCCAGATCCTTTGCCTTGCCTTTTTTTTTCTTCAGAGCATTAACCTTCTTCTTTGGCTGTTGGCCAAATATGATGGAGGAAATGAATGCTCTAGTTGGTTGCCCCAATGACGGAATGTGCTATTTGGCAATATGCTAAGCCACAGACCTCAAACTCAAATGCCTACAGGGGCTGGGCAGGTACATAAATGAACAAAGCAGGCCTGATGGTGGCTTTGGAAAGTAGGCTGTCCTCATCCCACCAAAAAGGGGAACCTGGTCCTGAGCTCTAGCTAACTGTTGACCTGCAAGTCGGGTGTTGCCAGATCTGCAGATCCATTCCATCTGTTTCAGGAACAATTATTTTACCCATTCTATTTCTCTAATTTTTATGTTTCTTTGGGAACTGCTGTTCAGTTTACAGTAACTGCACCAGTGGCAAAGCTGTGCTACCACCCCCACCCCACCCCACCCCCATCTTTTAGGGAACTGTTTTGTTTTTCTCTTATTCCATGACTCTAAAATGTAATTTACCAGAAGCTACTTCTGGTAGCTGCACAATGACTGCACGATAACTACACAGTAACTTCACCAAAACTTCTCCAAGAACGGGCACCTAGCCCAGGCTAAACTGATTCTAGTGCCTCACCTTCCTGGCCACAGTGATTGGTCCAGGGACTGGTCATGTGACCCAAGTTGGACAATTAGAATTTTTTCCTTTTTCTTTCCTTTCCCTTTCTCTTTTTCTTTCTCTCTCTTTCTTTCTTTCTTTCTTTCTTTCTTTCTTTCTTTCTTTCTTTCATTCTTCTTTCTTTCTTTCTTTCTTTCTTTCTTTCTTTCTTTCTTTTTCTTCTTTCTTTCTTCTTTCTTCCTTTCTTTCTTTTTCTTCTTTCTTTCTTCTTTCTTTCTTTCTTCTTTCTTTCCTTCATTGAAACTTGGGGGAAAGAACCTTCTTTTCCCTGTGAAGCTGAGAGGGTGTCAGCTAGGAAATAATCGGTGGACCCCACTGCAGCCTTGTGGAAGAAGCTAGCCTGAGGGAAGTATGCAAACACCAGAGATCAGAGATGGAGTCATGAGGGCAGTCATGTTCCCAGCCTCTGTTGTTTCAGAGAGCAGCTCCCTTCCTGTTATTTTCAAGGATTAGTTTATGAAGAAATAAACTCTCCCTTTTTGCCTAGGCAATTTGCATTGACCTTCTGTCATTTGTAAGTCAAAAGGCTCTGACAATTATGTGGAATCGGCTGGACTGCTTGGGTTCGATCTGCATGTGAGACTTGTTAGCTCTGTGATCTTGAAAAAGTTTACTGACTTCTTTGCCTCGTTTCCACAGTTATAAAATGGTAACAAAAACAGAACCTACCTTATAGGGTCACTGTGAGGATTAAAAGAGTTAATACATATAAAGCACCCAGAACATAAGTGTCACTATCAAAGTGTGATCAAGTGGCAAAAAATTATTTGGAGAGACAGAGGGATTCAATCAGTCTGTCTGCAACTGGACCCAAACTTCTGCACTTCTGCTCAAGGAAAAATTTGAAATCTAAAAGTGATTCCTCTTCTCTCAGGTTCTTGCCCTTCAAAGAAACTGCCTAAGAAAGATGTTTCCCTTTTCCCTTCCCAAAGAGAAGGAAGAAAGGGCTTTATAAAATCACATTCATGTTATATCAAGAAATTAGAAGACAAAGTAGACAGGAACTCTAGAACAAGGTGGAATTTATTAATATTCTGAGAGAGACGGAAAGTTGAAGAGAGAGTAGAGTCATTATAAGACATTTAAACACCCACTACAAAGAGAAGTTACTAATGGGTGAGTGTAGGTATAATTTAATGCTTGCATTTATGAGAAAATCCAGGAAATGACAGGCCTGTAATTTTGACTTCAGAGAAGAGGTAATGGAAATGCTGCTCAGGCTTAGAGCAGCAGAATGCTGTGCAAGTTATCATTTAATTAGGAACTGTAAGCACAGATTCAAGGGAATCTGGGAAGAACTCATTTTGCATGCAGTAGGTTCATTGGCATCCTGAAGAAATGAACAGACAGCAGAGAAGTGAGCCACTAACGTCTTCAAGAGGGCCTATCTGAAATGCAGCTGAGGGTGAGAATCTGGGGTCATGAGTCTGAGGGAAACCTTCCTTGCAAGCTGCATTTACCCTCAAGGGCCCTTGGTGCAGTGTCATCTGCAAGAACAGGAAGGAGAAAAACAAAGTTGGGCAGTGATTTCTGTGCTTTAGGAACTGAACTGAGAAAGGAAGAGTTTAATGTTAAAGGAATAACAGTTTTGATAGGAGAATCAGCTTTGTGAAATCTAATGATAAAACATCAAGTTGAGGCTATGGCATCTCCCCTCTTGAAGATCGTCAGGAAGGGATGTGATAGCCATTCGAAGACAAGAAAAGTGAGGGAGACAGGTCCATTTCGGGTGGTTTTATGGCTATTTTGCTCACTTCCACTGCCTGCCCAACACAACATATCACCATTAGTTATACTGACATTAACAGACTGTCATGGAAAGTTTTAGCACTATATCTCTTTTAAAGACAAACGAAGCTTTCATGAAAATTTCAAGTTCCCTGGGAAGCCCTCACTGTTAAAGTGGTGGGGGAAGGCAGGTTAGCACACTGAAGAAACTCGTGGCTCTGTTTGACATCACTGTTTTTCCAAGGATGAACAGCAGCCTTTAAAAAAATGGTTATTTCCACCTAAATGGCCATCAACGGATAAAAAGATTTAAAAAAAGATGTGGTACATATACACTGGAATACTATTCAGCCATAAGAGAGAGTATATCCTGCCATTTGTGACAACATGGATGGCCCTTGAGCACGTTAAGCTAAGTGTGATAAGTCAAACACAGAAAGGCAGGTACTGTATGATATCACTTATACGTGGCATCTCCAAAAGTCGTATTCGTAAAAAACAGTAAAATGGTGGTTAGATGGAGAGGAGGATAAGAGCGATGTTGCTTAAGGGTACAAACATGCAATGAATAGTAAACGAGCCATAGAGATCTGATGCACAGTATAATGAATATAGACAATACTGTATTATAATTATATAATGTGATTGATATTGCTACAATGGCAATCACATTACAATATATAAATGTATCAAAATAACACTTACATAATGTTATTGTCAAAATTATCCAATAATTTTATCCAATATGTCAAATTTTTCCAATAAAAAAGTGGTTATTTCTGGGTCAGATATTTCCTCTCAGAAGATCAGAAAAAGGGTGGATCATAAGCCCCAACATTTATTTCATTCATTCTTATTTAAAAAGGTTGAAAAAATAAAGTGAATCAGAGACTGACTTGGAGAATCCATGGAGAATGCATTTTATGGGTCAGTCTAACTAGTCCCAAAACAACTTAGCCTGGTCACAAAGACAAGGGCCGCCTTACTAAAAGTATTTCTAAATTGTCTCAAAGGACGCCAATCTTAATTCAGAAAACAGTCATGTGTTTGGGGTCTGAAGGCTCATACCACTGTATACTTGTCAGTTCAATCTCTAGGTTATACCCACAGGAGGTGGCCAGGTGCAAAGAAGCAACATTATTTGAACCAGATGACACAGATTCTTGTCTCAACTCTGGCTATGATTCTGGTGACCTTAGGCAATTCACTTTTCCTGTCTAAGCTAAGTTTCCTTTACTATAAACTGAAGAAATGAAGAGTCTTTGACTTCTAATTGCCCTTTCAGCATTAAAGTTCTATGAAATAAATCTTTTCTAGAAAGTGAATCTTTAGACCAGGAAGCAGGAGTAGAATGCGTTATGGGGAGCATGGTGGCAGGGGAAGGGAGTGAAGAGCTTTGAAAGGCAAAGGCAAGAAGGAATTATAGGAAAACAGGGAGTAGAGTCAATGCCTACAGCACTGAGTTCTACCCCAAACTCTGCTCTGAGCTTCAATTCTTCAAAGTCAATTTTTAGATTCACTTTCTTGAAGCCTTTCCAGGCCAATCCCATCTATAGTACTCTGGAAAGATCAGGCTTCCCTCAGAAACCATCAGTCGCTTCTCATGGCCTGGAGAATAAAGTCTAAAATCCATATCCTGTCTCCAAAATTTGTCTTCTACCCCTTTTTCTAGACCTCTCTTTAACCTGCCCCTGGCAAAGGCTGAATACTTTATCCTTTCCAGACTGTTCCTGAATGTCCTCCCCTGTTTCCTTTCTTGAAAGCCTTTTGGCTCCCTCACTACTGGTGGAAATACACTCATCTTTCAAGATCTATGACACTGTTCCTGACTTCAGGAGTATTTTATTCATCAGGCCCTACAGAGTTTTCAGGAGCCTATGACAATCAGATGTGCAGTGAAGGGGAAAAAGAATAATGGTCCTCAAAATATGAAAAACAAAAAATCAAAATAATATTTTAAAAATAAATTTTTGACAATGAAATATATTAATCTGAGAACTGGATGTATTTAAATATGACAACCATGTCTTGGGGTGAAGCCTTCAAAGGAAAAAATGCTTGGGACTTACAGATGCTTCACAAGAGAAGACTCCTGCTGAAACCAACACCTAGAGGGCTCTCTCCCTGTCCTTCCTGCTTCTTTAGTACTTTGGAGATGCATGCATCACACCACTAATTCACTCTGCTCTGTGTCAAAGTGACCTGTGTTTACTGCTGCCTATGCTTCTTGAAGGCCGGAATCCTGCCTCCAACTGGGGGTCCCAGTTAGTAGCCCATAAGTCAATACACAAGTTTTTCAAATCAGAAGGTTTCACCAAATGCCCCAGTTTTTTGCTTCTTTTTTTTTTTTAAGGGGTAGGGATTGGGGGAGGGGCAGAGGGATAGGGAGAGAGAGAATCCCAAGCAGACTCCATGCCCAGCATGGAGCCTGATGCAGGGCTCGATCTCATGATCCTGAGATCATGACCTGAGCCAAAATCAAAATCAAGAGTCGGATACTTAAATGACTGAACCATCCAGGTGCTTAGTTTTTGGCTTCTTTTAAAAATTTAGATGCTATAGTCACACCAGTCTTACCTTTGTGCCAGGTTATAGGTGACTGGAGCTGAGTAGGCAGGGTATGCAGTCTGTTGTTTGTCAAGCTCTCCTGTGCTCACTTCAGCAACTTATGTCAGCAGCCTGGCAACTGGAGGCACTGAGTCTGGGGCCCCTTGTCTTATTCCTTTCTGTGTAAGTCCTCTTACTCCTCTTCATATCCAGCACAATGTCTTGCATAGTTCAGAGGGTTAACGTGTATTTGTTGAGCAAATAAGTGATTACAGGGTTTGGGGGCTTGATGTCCCCAGATTTCACTGTCAGAATCAGACTTGGAGTTGCACAAACTTTAGCCATTTACTAATAACATGAAACTATTTTCCCTTTTCCAGCTGGTCGAGGGAGGGAAACTAATAACAAGCTATGTGGAGTATAATTGGATCATTTTACTGAAAATGATCACAGCAGTAGCAAATTATATCTGTATGATGGATCTTCAGCATTACTGAATTTTTTTGTCAAATTTGCAGGCAAATTATTGTCTTAATTCCAAAATGATGTATCCAAAGATTCGTTAATGCAAGAGTGTCAGATGCAATGGAAATTTGTAATGAAACATCAACTGAAAGCAAGATAAATGTGTACCATCTAGTGCTTCTATTTTTCTTTTATTAAACAAAATTAGCCTTCTCTCCTAAATTGAAAAATACCCTCTACAAGATGAGAAATTCAGCTGAAAAGAATGCTAGAGAAGTTTAAACATTGCTGATCAGAGATTTAAAACCATCATTTCAGAAAACTGAAATTTTTTCAAAATTTCAAATTTGCTTCTGAAATCCAAGCTAGAGATATCAGGGTTGAAAAAACATGCTATTCCATAGCCTCAGTTGTGGAATTTAAGGTGATATTTTCAGCGATGGTTTGACCTGAACCATATGTACACTGTAGTACTGACATGCCTGGTCTATGTCAATATGGGAGAGTATCATAATTTTCCAACCAGATGCTATGCTCCTTGAGGGTAGGGACTGTCTCTCACCACTCAGTCTGTCTTCACTTCCCTGCTGCAAGGCCCTGTGTATAACTGTTGCCTAAATATTTATGATTACTTGGCTAATAAGCATGCCCAACCCATTTGCCATTAAATACAAGAAATCTTCATTCAACTCTCTTAGAAAAATGGCAAGTTCTAAAATCTGGGAGGGCTATGGAAAAGTGAGTAGATCTATAGGAGAGCCTTTGTATTAATAACTCATGCAGGGAGAAAACTGTAATTGGAGAACAGAACACTGCCAATGCTACGGGTAAGTTTCTATAGTATTGCAGTGGAAATGTTCACTTGGTAATGGGAAATGGGACTTATATATTGGCCAATTGCATCAAATCAGATGTAGTTGTTCAGTTTCAGAGACAGAATGTGACCTGTAAAATACTCCAGTTAAGGAAGTAATGAGCTAGTCAAGTAATAGAAATCTATTTTAGCATTATTCCACAAATCAAGAATATACCTAGTATTACCCTTTAAACATGATGTGTGTTTCTATTCCTTGACCAATTGATCATTGAAACCATTAGTAATTGAGATCTAGATAGATGAAAGGATATGGTAGATTACATTATTGTCAAAAAAATATTTTCTTCTACCAACATCATCCAACCTCCATAGGAAGAGTAAATGCCTATGCATCTTGACTTTGAGCTGGGCCATGTGACTTGCTTTGGCCAATGAGGTGTTAGTAGATGAGACTACAGGGACTTGAGGTATGTTTGACTGATTGGTTTACCTGCTTGTGCTTCTGCAACTGACATGAGAAGACCATGCCTGTGTGGCTAATGCCCCTTCCATCAGTCTGGGTCCTGAGCCGAGGTCTGTGAAGCAGGAGCACACCATAGATCTATATACATGTGAATGATTGGCCATTTGGGGGTACTCTGTGGTGCAGCAATAACTGATTGATACAGGTGTTCTACATGCCCAAGGTTAAATAGCTAGTGGGTGGTATTTTATATAAGTATACAAGGAAACTTGAAGATTCACAGCATCTCAGCTCTCCATCTTACAGAGAAACACAAGCAGCTGGGAAATATCATCCTTGGGGACTCAGAAAGCTAGTGGTGGGACAGAGAGAGAGGCAGATATGGGTGTTGATTCTAGAATTTTAGATCTGGTCTCCTGTCACACAGTTGTGCTCTGAAGGAGAGTGCACCTATACTGCTTTGAAAAATTCTATCATTGAAGAATTACATGAGAAAAACAATGAATTACAGACCCCAAAACTCTGTCTCTCCCACTCAACATCTTTCTCTCTTTCTTTCCTTCTTTTTTTCCTCCCTCTCTCCCTCTCTTTCAATTTGAGGATGGAGACAGTGTAATACAGTTGACAGTACACTGGATAAAGAATCAAGAAAATTATGTTCTGGGGCTCTTTCTGCCACTATATCTGAGACTTTGGCAAAGTTACTTCACCTCTGGAGCTTCATTTTCCTCATCAGTAAAGCAGAGTTGGTAATACTACCTGCCTCTCAGAGGCATGGAAAGAATTTATGAAATAACAATTCTAAAGTGCTCATGACAGTGTCTGGCTCAAGGTCTGCCTCTGGGGAGACCTTTCTTACAGCAGAAAAGGTTACATATTTCCCCCCTGACAGGTAAAAATGTGCAGAGCCAGCAGATGCTAGCATCTTCCTGTCAAGAGAATTGGCACAGAACAACCTCCCTGGCTGAGTTAAAACAGGTCACCAGGGTCCTGTGCTTCTTCTCTAAGAGTCCAGTGTTCTTCTAAAACACTTAAGTGAGTTATTCTTCATAGAAAGGTAATGTCATTCACTCTCCAATCTGGTCTTTTGACTTTACTTCCTGATTCACACATCAGGCCCCACCAGGTTTCATTCCTAGAGCTTCACTTAGATTTGGACCTCCCTAATCACCTTTATTCAGCAAACGTGTGCCAGAGGCGACTCTCACCTGTGAGGTAAACAGAAAAATCCCTGCCTTGTCTTCCAGGAGCTCATGATCCCTCTGGGGAAAAGACCTTAAGTAGGAAGTGTTCATTTATTCAACAGTTATTTACTGAGAACCTACTACATGTTAGGTTCTGTGCCAGGTCCTGGGAATGCTGTGGTAAATAAAACAATGCTCCTGGAGACATTTTGTCTGGAGCAGCTTTGTCTGACAGAAATATAATGTGAACCATATATATAATTTTAAGTCTTCTAGCAGCTATATTAAAAAAGTAAAAACAGGTTGGGGGGCGGAGCAAGATGGCAGAGGAGTAGGAGACCTGGATTTCGTCTGGTCTCAGGAATTCAGCTGAATAGGGATCAAACCATTCTGAACACCTACGAACTCAACAGGAGATCAAAGAGGAGAGTAGCAACAACTCTCTGAACAGAGAAGCGACCACTTACTGGAAGGTAGGACGTGCGGAAAAGTGAATCCGAGGCGATATTCGGGAGGATAGATGGCGGGGAGGGGCCTCCGCCGGCCGCTTCTGGCAAGTGATAGAGTCGCGGAGCACAAAATCTGAACTGTTAGAAGTCAGCTCCGCTGAGGGACGTCGCTGCAGTGGCTAAGCAGGGGGTGGAATTCTCCCGGGACAGTGTGGTCTCAGGACCCTCGGAGTCACAGAAAGACCGGGGGTGCCTGAGTGCGCCAGAGCTCCCAGGTATCAGAGCGGGAAAGCCGGCTGCAGAGACGGAGCTGAGGCGTGGGCTCTCAGCTTGGGGTTGCCATAAACTGTGATCCGCGGCTCAGTCGGGCCACTGCTCCTCCAGCAGGGACCCAACAGGCGGCAGATCCGGGGAGACTCCCCTTCCTTCCCGGGGAGGAGCGGCGCGGGAACGTACCGCAGGGATCTGCTGGGTTTGGAGACTCCACACGGGGTCGGGTGCCAGAGATAGCAACGCTCGGTCACAGGCCGGGTGAGCACGGAGAGCGGCCGGAGACCGTGGACACAGGAGGGACTGCTTTTCTCTGTGGGCACGCTGAGGAGCGGGGCCCTGAGTTCTCAGCTCCTCCGGGTGGAGATTGGGAGGCCACCATTTTTGCCCTGGTCCTCCAAGGCTGTACGGAGAGCTTGCAGGGAACAAAAGCTCCTGAGATCAAACCCGAGCAGCTTACTTAGCCCGGACCGACAAGGGCGGGGCAATTCAGCCTCCGGCAAAGACATTTGGAAACCACAGCAACAGGCCCCTCCCCCAGAAGTTCAGCACGAACAGCCAGCAAGCCAAGACCAAGTTTACCGATCAAGGAGAACAGGAGAACTCCAGCGCTAGGGGAATACTGCACATAGAATTCATGGCTTTTTTTTTACCATGATTCATTAGTTCATCAAAGTTAATTTTTGTTAACTGTTTTTTTCTCTTTTTCCCTTTTTCAACCAACATCTTATCAATCTCTTTTTTTAAAAAAAAAACAAAACATTTTTTATTTTTCATTTTTAGAGTCATATTTTATCCCTTCATAGTAGTTACCCTTATTTTTGGCATATATATATAAGTTGTTCTCTCTTTAAAATTTTGAGATACAGTTTCTTCTAACAGATCAAAATATACCCTAAATCACTAGTGTATGGCTCTGTTCTAGTCTCCTGCCTGATCACATTCTCTCCCTTTTTTCTTTTTTTTTTAAATCTTTTTTCTTTTTTCAAACAACTTATCAAGTCCTTTTATAAAATCTTTTATAATTTTCATCTTTACAGTCATCTTCTATCCCTTCATTGTATCAACCCTTATTTTGTACATATAGATCTTTATTCCTTTAAAATTTTAGAGGGCACTTTTTTCTAACAGACCAATATATGCCCAAAATCTAGTGTGTGGCACTGATCTATGCACTAGCCTGATCATATTTGATCACATTCTGCTTTTTTTGTATTGTTCTGTTTTTGTTTTTATCTTTTTTCCTTTTTTTTTTTTCTCTTTCTTTTTTCTTTCTTTCCCTTTCTTTTCCCCTGGTTTCAGGTCTTTTCTGATTTGTAAACAGTATATTTGCTGGGGACGTTGTAAACCTGTTAGCATTTTGTTCTCCCATTCATCTATTCTCCTCTGGACAAAATGACAAGACGAAAAAAACCACCTCAGCAAAAAGAACAAGAGGTAGTACCGTCAGCCAGGGACCTACTCAATACGGACATTAGTACGATGTCGGACCTAGAGTTCAGAATCATGACTTTAAAGATACTAGCTGGGCTTGAAAAAAGCGTGGAAGTTATTAGAGAAACCCTTTCTGCAGAAATAAAAGAACTAAAATCTAACCAAGTCGAAATCAAAAAGGCTATTGATGAGGTGCAATCAAAAATGGGGGCACTAACTGCTAGGATAAATGAGGCAGAAGAGAGAATCAGTGATATAGAAGACCAAATGATGGAAAATAAAGAGGCTGAGAAAAAGAGGGAGAAACAACTACAGGATCACGAGGGCAGAATGCGAGAGATAAGTGATACGATAAGAAGAAACAACATTAAAATAATTGGGATCCCAGAAGAAGAAGAAAGAGAGAGGGGGGCAGAAAGTATATTGGAGCAAATAATAGCAGAGAACTTCCCTAATGTGAGGAAGGAAAAAGGCATCAAAATCCAGGAGGCACAGAGAACCCCTCTCAAAATCAATAATAATAGGTCAACACCCTGACATCTAATAGTAAAACTTACGAGTCTCAGAGACAAAGAGAAAATCCTGAAAGCAGCTCGGGAGAAGAGATATGTAACCTACAATGGTAGAAATATTAGATTGGCAACAGACCTATCCACAGAGACCTGGCAGGCCAGAAAGGACTGGCAAGATATCTTCAGAGCACGAAACGAGAAAAATATGCAGCCAAGAATACTATATCCATCTAGGCTCTCATTGAAAATTGAAGGAGAGATAAAAAGCTTCCAGAACAAACAAAAACTAAAGGAATTTGCAAACACGAAATCAGCCCTCCAAGAAATATTGAAAGGGGTCCTCTAAGCAAAGAGAGAGCCTAAAAGCAGCAAAGATCAGAAAGGAACACAAACATACAGTAACAGTCACCTTACAGGCAATACAATGGCACTAAATTCATACCTTTCAATAGTTACCCTGAATGTAAATGGGCTCAATTCCCCAATCAAAAGACACAGGCTATCAGATTGGATTAAAAAACAAGACCCATCAATATGCTGTCTGCAAGAGACTCATTTTAGACCCAAAGACACCCCCAGATTGAAAGTGAGGGGGTGCAAAACAATTTACCATGCTAATGGACACCAAAAGAAAGCTGGGGTGGCAATCCTTATATCAGACAAACTAGATTTTAAAACAAAGACTGTAATAAGAGATGAGGGAGGACACTATATCCTACTTAAAGGGTCTATCCAACAAGAAGATCTAACTATTGTAAATACCTATGCCCCAAACATGGGAGCAGCCAATTATATAAGGCAATTAATAACAAAAGCAAAGAAACACATTGACAACAATACAATAATAGTGGGGGACTTTAACACCCCCCTGACTGAAATGGACAGATCCTCTAAGCAAAACATCAACAAGAAAATAAAGACTTTAAATGACACACTGGACCAAATGGACTTCACAGACATATTCAGAACATTCCATCCAAAGCAATAGAATACACATTCTTCTCTAGTGCCCATGGAACATTCTCCAGAATTGATCACATCCTAGGTCACAAATCAGGTCTCAACTGGTACCAAAAGATTGGGATCATTCCCTGCATATTTTCAGACCACAATGCTTTGAAACTAGAACTCAATCACAAGAGGAAAGTCGGAAAGAACTCAAAAACATGGAGGCTAAAGAGCATCCTACTAAAGAATGAATAGGTCAACAAGGAAATTAAAGAATTTAAAAAATTCATGGAAACCAATGAAAATGAAAACACAACTGTTCAAAATCTTTGGGATACAGCAAAGGCAGTCCTGAGAGGAAAGTATATAGCAATGCAAGCCTTTCTCAAGAAACAAGAAAGGTCTCAAATACACAACCTAACCCTACACCTAAAGGAGCTGGAGAAAGAACAGGAAATAGAGCCTAAACCCAGCAGGAGAAGAGAAATAATAAAGATCAGAGCAGAAATCAATTAACTAGACCCAAAAGAACAGTAGAACAGATCAACATAACTAGGAGCTGGTTCTTTGAAAGAATTAAAAAGATTGATAAACCCCTGGCCAGACTGATCAAAAAGAAAAGAGAAATGACCCAACTCAACAAAATCATGAATGAAAGAGGAGAGATCACAACCAACACCAAAGAAATACAAACAATTATAAGAACATATTATGAGCCACTCTATGCCAGCAAATTAGATAACCTGGAAGAAATGGGTGCATTCCTAGAGATGTATCAACTACCAAAACTGAACCAGGAAGAAATAGAAAAGCTGAACAGACCTATAACCACTAAGGAAATTGAAGCAGTCATCAAAAATCTCCCAAGAAACAAAAGCCCAGGGCCAGGTGGCTTCCCAGGGGAATTCTATCAGACATTTCAAGAAGAATTAATACTATTCTCCTGAAACTGTTCCAAAAAATAGAAATGGAAGGAAAACTTCCAAATTCATTTTATGAGGCCACCATTACCTTGATCCCAAAACTAGACAAAGACTCCATCAAAAAAGGAGAATTACAGACCAATATCCTTGATGAACATGGATGCAAAAATTCTCACCAAAGTACTAGCCAGTAGGATCCAACAGTACATTAAAAGGATTATTCACCAGGACCAAGTGGGATTTATCCCTGGGCTGCAAGGCTGGTTCAACATCCGCAATTCAATCAACGTGATACAATACATTAACAAAAGAAAGAACAAGAATCATATGATCCTCTCAATAGATGCAGAAAAAACATTTGACAAAGTACAGTATGCTTTCTTGACCAAAACTCTTCAGAGTATAGGGATAGAGGGTACCTACCTCAATATCATAAAAGCCATCTACAAAAAACCTACAGCGAATATCATTCTCAATGGGGAAAAGCTGAGAGCTTTTCCCCTAAGGTCAGGAACGCGGCAGGGATGTCCACTCTCACCACTGCTATTCAACATAGTATTAGAAGTCCTAGCCACAGCAATCAGACAACAAAAAGAAATCAAAGGCATCCAAATCGGCAAAGAGGAAGTCAAACTCTCACTCTTTGCAGATAATATGATACTGTATGTGGAAAACCCAAAAGAGTCCACCCCAAAACTGCTAGAACTCATACAGGAATTCAGTCAAGTAGCAGGCTATAAAATCAATGCACAGAAATCAGTGGCATTCCTATACACCAACAACAAGACAGAAGAGAGACAAATCAAGGAGTCGATCCCATTCACAATTGCACCCAAAACCATAAGATACCTAGGAATAAATTTAAACAAAGAGGCAAAGGATCTGTACTCAGAAAACTATAAAATACTCATGAAAGAAATTGAAGAAGACACAAAGAAATGGAAAAACGTTCCCTGCTCATGGATTGGGAGAACGAACATTGTGAAGATGTCAATGCTACCTAGAGCAACCTACACATTCAATGCAATCCCCATCAAAATACCATCCACTTTTTTAAAATAAATGGAACAAATAATGCTAAAATTTGTATGGAACCAGAAGAGACCCCGAATAGCCAGAGGAATATTGAAAAAGAAAAGCAAAGCTGGCGGCATCACAATTCCGGCCTTCCAGCTCTATTACAAAGCTGTCATCATCAAGACAGTATGGTACTGGCACAAAAACAGACACATCGATCAATGGAACAGAATAGAGAGCCCAGAAATGGACCCTCAACTCTATGGTCAACTTACCTTTGACAAAGCAGGAAAGAATTTCCAGTGGAAAAAAGACAGTCTCTTCAACAAATGGTGTTGGGAAAATTGGACAGCCACATGCAGAAGAATGAAACTGGACCATTTCCTTACACCACACACAAAAATAGACTCCAAATGGTTGAAAGACCTAAACGTGAGACAGGATTCCATCAAAATCCTAAAGGAGAACACAGGTAGCAACCTCTTCGACCTCAGCCGCAGCAACTTCTTCCTAGAAACATCACCAAAGGCACGGGAAGCCAGGGCAAAAATGAACTATTGGGATTTCATCAAGATACAAAGCTTTTGCACAGCAAAAGAAACAGTCCACAAAACCAAAAGACAACCGACAGAATGGGAGAAAATATTTGCAAATGACATACCAGATAAAGGGCTAGTATCCAAAATCTATAAAGAACTTATCAAACTCAACACCCAAAGAACAAATAATCCAATCAAGAAATGGGCAGAAAACATGAACAGACATTTTTCCAAAGAAGACATCCAAACGGCCAAGAGGCACATGAAAAAGTGCTCAACATCGCTCGGCATCAGGGAAATCCAAATCAAAACCTCAATGAGATACCACCTCACACCCGTCAGAATGGCTAAAATTAACAAGTCAGGGAACGACAGATGTTGGCGGGGATGTGGAGAAAGGGGAACCCTCCTACACTGTTGGTGGGAATGCAAGCTGGTGCAACCCCTCTGGAAAACAGTATGGAGGTTCCTCAAACAGTTGAAATTAGAGCTACCATTCGATCCGGCAATTGCACTACTGCGTATTTACCCCAAAGATACAAATGTAGGGACCCGAAGGGGTACGTGCACCCCAATGTTTATAGCAGCAATGTCCACAATAGCTAAACTGTGGAAAGAGCCAAGATGTCCATCGACAGATGAATGGCTAAAGAAGAGGTGGTATATATACACAATGGAATATTATGCAGCCTTCAAAATGAATGAGATCTTGCCATTTGCAACGACGTGGATGGAACTGGAGGCTGTTATGCCCAGTGAAATAAGTCAATTAGAGAAAGACATGTATCATATGACCTCACTGATATGAGGAATTCTTAATCTCAGGAACAATCTGAGGGTTGCTGGAGTGGTCGGGGGTGGGAGGGATGGGGTGGCTGGGTGATAGACATTGGGGAGGGTATGTGCTACGGTGAGCGCTGTGAATTGTGCAAGACTGTTGAATCACAGATCTGTACTTCTGAAACAAATAACGCAACATATTTTAAGAAAAAAGAAAAAGAAGAAGATAGCAGGAGAGGAAGAATGAAGGGGAGTAAGTCAGAGGGGTGACGAACTAGGAGAGATGATGGACTCTGAAAAACAAACTGAGGGTTCTAGAGGGGAGGAGGGTAGGGGGATGGTTTAGCTTGGTGATGGGTATTAAAGAGGGCACATTCTGCATGGAGCACTGGGTGTTATGAACAAACAATGAATCATGGAACACTACACCAAAACAAATGATGTAATATATGGTGATTAACATAACAATAAAAAATTTAAAAAAAAGTAAAAACAGGTGAAGTAATTTTAATAATATGTTTTATTTAAGCCATAGTGTTACTATCTCAACATGTAATCACGTGTTAGCATCTCAACATGTAATCAAGAATTGTACTTTTGGGATGCCTGAGTGGCTCAGTCATTTAAGCGTCTGCCTTCGGCTCAGGTCATGATTCCAGAGTCCTGGGATCGAGTCCCACATCAGGCTCCTTGCTCAGTGGGGAGCCTGCTTCTCCCTCTGTCTGTCACTCCCTGTGCTTGTGTTCTCTTTCTCTCTCCGACAAAAAAAAAAAAAAAAACTGTACTTTTTACTGGATCATATGGTAATTCTATTTTTTTTGAGGAACCCCCCATACTGTTTTCCATCCAAAGAAAATGAAAACACTAATTTGAAAAGATGTAGTCACCCCTGTGTTTGTTGTAGCATTATTTACAATAGCCAAGATATGGAAGTAACCCAAGTGCCCATCCATAGATGAATGGATAAAGATGTGGTACACACACACACACACACACACACAGTGAAATATTATTCAACCATAAAAAGAATGAAATCTTGCCATTTGCATCTACATGGATGAAGGGTACAATGCTAAATGAAATAAGTTAGAGAAAGACAAATACCATATCATTTCACTCATATATGGAATTTAAGAAACAAAACAAATGAACAAATGAAGAAGAAAAGAGAAAAAAACACCCTTAAATATAGAGAATGAACTGGTGGTTGTCAGAGGGGAGGTTGGAGGATGAGTGAAATGATAAAGGGGGTCAAGAGTACACTTATCTTGATGAGCACTGAGTAAATGCAGAAATGTTGAATCATTATGTTGCATACCTGAAACTAACACCCTATGTTTATTACACTTCAATAAAAAAAATAAAGTCTAAAAAGGATTTTTACCTTCTTTTATACATACTCTTTGAAGTCTGGTGTGTGCTTTATAGCACATCTGGATTTGGCCTGCCACATTTCAAGTGCTGAGTGGCCATATGTGGCTAGTGGCTACTATATAGGACAGTGAGAGTATAGAGAAATAGGTGAGCAGTGGGAGGCCTTGGGAACTGGTCTGCAAAGAGGAGTGAGGAGGGCAGGAAGGGCACAGAAGGGAGAGGGGCTCCTCAGGAGGCAGGTGGAGCTGGGCCTCAGGGGTGGGAGGTGGAGAGAGACGGCCAAAGCAACAGCAGATGAGACATCACTGCTGTGCCAGGAGTCAGCTCAGCCAGGCTGATGGGGGAATATGGGAGGAGAGAGCGAATCAGAAGCGCTGGAGAAATTCCAACTCTGGAGTGGCACAAATCATCCCAACCATAAGAAGCATCCTGAAGGGAGTACCAAGAACCTGAACATAATGTTTGGTCTCTGAACATTGACTCATTTTTTTTTCATTCAAATATTTGTTGAACACCTACTATGTGCCAAGTACTGTGAATATAATGGTGAATAAGAGGGTCCCTTCCCCATGGAAATCACATTTTATTGAGAGAGGTAGACAATAAACAAGCGATAAGTAACTACCATAGTTTCAGGTAATGGTGAATGCATGAAGGGATGGGGAAGAAGCGGGGGAAGTGACACACTGATGACAGCTTGGTGGTGAGCTGGGTATTCTCCATTTGCCCCTGCAGACCCACTCTTCACCTTCTCTGCCCTGCCCTGTGTCCTAGGAGGCCAACCTCTGTGGAGTGCAGCAGCAGACTTGTTCCCTGACTCTCTGGCCAATGGGGAACACTGACAGGAGATCAAAGAAGGGGAAGGAAGGTTAATGCCTCCCAGGACCCACCCCTGTTGCAGCTGGCTCCACGGTTTGGGCAGTGGTTGAATTCTTTACCTATGGCCTCAGCTCTTGCCAGGAATGTTTACACCTTTTTCTCCTCTCACCCCTCTAAGCTGGAGATTGGTAATGGCTCCTGTCTGGCTCATTCCTGTGTGCTTCACGTTTCCATCTTGATTTCTGTAACCCATCCTCACCTCTGTAAAATACACCTTAGTTATACTTCCTTCAATCCCTACTCTGAGTGCTCCTGCCACTTCATGCTTGGTCAGGAGGCTTCTTTGAGCCTTGACTTGAAGGACAAAGGTAAGCTAAGGTGATATATGTGCGAGGGTGCCAGGCAGAGGGGCTTAGGAGCAAAGGGCTTGCAGAGAACAAACTAGGTGTGTCATAGGAACAGGAAGAAAGCCAGAGAGATTGGAGCTCAGCAAGAGGCAAGAGAAGAAGGTGTGGAGATGGTGGGTAAGGTCAGAGGTGCCCAGGGGCTCTTGTGAGGGGCAGGGGAGTGGGGAAGAAGTCTGGGGCTCACTCTAAGTATGGTGGAAATGTGTGGGAGGGTTTTGAGCTATAGATTAACATGATCTAATTGATGCTTTATTTATTATTTTTTCATCTTTTTTATTGTTATGTTAATCACCATACATCATTAGTTTTTGATGTAGTGTTCCATGATTCATTGTTTGTGCATAACACCCAGTGCTCCATGCAGAATGTGCCCTCTTTAATACCCATCACCAGGCTAACCCATCCCACCACCCCCTCCCCTCTAGAACCCTCAGTTTGTTTTTCAGAGTCCATCGTCTCTCATGGTTCGTCTCCCCCGCCAACTTACTCCCCTTCATTCTTCCCCTCCTGGTATCTTCTTTTTCTTTTTTCTTAACATATGTTGCATGATTTGATTCAGAAGTACAGATCTGTGATTCAACAGTCTTGCACAATTCACAGTGCTCACCATAGCACATACCCTCCCCAAAGTCTATCACCCAGCCACCCCATCCCTCCCACCCCCCACCACTCCAGCAACTGTCAGTTTGTTTCCTGAGATTAAGAATTCCTCATATCGGTGAGGTCATATGATATATGTCTTTCTCTGATTGATTTATTTCACTCAGCATAACACCCTCCAGTTCCATCCACGTTGTTGCAAATGGCAAGACCTCATTCCTTTTGATGACTGGATAATATTCCATTGTGTATATATACCACCTCTTCTTTAGCCATTCATCTGTCGATGGACATCTTGGCTCTTTCCACAGTTTGGCTATTGTGGACATTGCTGCTATAGACATTGGGGTGCACGTACCCCTTCGGATCCCTACATTTGTATCTTTGTGGTAAATACCCAGTAGTGCAATTGCTGGATCGAACGGTAGCTCTATTTTTAACTCTTTGAGGAACCTCCGTACTGTTTTCCAGAGGGGTTGCACCAGCTTGCATTCCCACCAAAAGTGTAGGAGGGTTCCCCTTTCTCCACATCCCCGCCAACATCTGTCGTTTCCTGACTTGTTAATTTTAGCCATTCTGACTGGTGTGAGGTGGTATCACATTGAGGTTTTGATTTGGATTTCCCTGATGCCGAGCGATGTTGAGCACTTTTTCATGTGTCTGTTGGCCATTTGGATGTCTTCTTTGGAAAAATGTCTGTTCGTGTCCTCTGCCCATTTCTTGATTGGATTATTTGTTCTTTGGGTGTTGAGTTTGATAAGTTCTTTATAGATTTTGGATACTAGCCCTTTATCTGATATGTCATTTGCAAATATTTTCTCCCATTCTTTCGGTTGTCTTTTGGTTTTGGGGACGTGCTGTGCAAAAGCTTTTTATCTTAATGAAATCCCAATAGTTCATTTTTGCCCTTGCTTCCCTTGCCTTTGGAAATGTTTCTAGGAAGAAGTTGCTGTGGCTGAGGTGGAAGAGGTTGCTGCCTGTGTTCTCCTTTAGGATTTTGATGGACTCCTGTCTCACGTTTAGGTCTTTCAACCATTTGGAGTCTATTTTTGTGTGTGGTGTAAGGAAATAGTCCAGTTTCATTCTTCTGTATGTGGCTGTCCAATTTTCCCAAAACCATTTGTTGGAGACTGTCTTTTTTCCATTGGACATTCTTTCCTGCTTTGTCCAAGATGAGTTGACCATAGAGTTGAGGGTCCATTGCTGGGCTCTCTATTCTGTTCCATTGATCGATGTGTCTGTTTTTGTGCCAGTACCATACTGTCTTGATGATGACAGCTTTGTAATAGAGCTGGAAGGCCGGAATTGTGATGCCGCCAGCTTTGCTTTTCTTTTTCAACATTCCTTTGGCTATTCGGGGTCTTTTCTGGTTCCATACAAATTTTAGGATTATTTGTTCCATTTCTTTGAAAAAGGTGGATGGTATTTTGATGGGGATTGCATTGAATGTGTAGATTGCTCTAGGTAGCACTGACATCTTCACAATGTTTGTTCTTCCAATCCATGAGCATGGAACGTTTTTTCATTTCTTTGTGTCTTCTTCAATTGTTTTCATGAGTATTTTATAGTTTTCTGAGTACAGATCCTTTGCCTCTTTGTTTAAATTTATTCCTAGGTATCTTATGTTTTTCGGTGCAATTGTAAATGGGATCGACTCCTTGATCTGTTTCTCTTCTGTCTTATTGTTGGTGTATAGGAATGCCACTGATTTCTGTGCATTGATTTTATAGCCTGCTACTTGACTGAATTCCTGTATGAGTTCTAGCAGTTTTGGGGTGGACTCTTTTGGGTTTTCCACATACAGTATCATATCATCTGCAAAGAGTGAGAGTTTGACTTCCTCCTTGCTGATTTGGATGCCTTTGATTTCTTTTTGTTGTCTGATTGTTGTGGCTAGGAGTTCTAATCCTATGTTGAATAGCAGTGGTGAGAGTGGACATCCCTGCCACGTTCCTGACCTTAGGGGAAAAGCTCTCAGCTTTTCCCCATTGAGAATGATATTCGCTGTAGGTTTTTCATGGATGGCTTTTATGATATTGAGGTAGGTACCCTCTACCCCTATACTCTGAAGAGTTTTGATCAAGAAAGGATGCTGTACTTTGTCAAATGCTTTTTCTGCATCCATTGAGAGGATCATATGATTCTTGTTCTTTCTTTTGTTAATGTATTGTATCACGTTGATTGATTGTGGATGTTGAGCCAACCTTGCAGCCCAGGGATAAATCCCACTTGGTCATGGTGAATAATCCTTTTAATGTACTGTTGGATCCTAATGGCTAGTACTTTGGTGAGAATTTTTGCATCCATGTTCATCAAGGATATTGGTCTGTAATTCTCCTTTTTCATGGGGTCTTTGTCTGGTTTGGGGATCAAGGGAATGGTGGCCTCATAAAATCAGTTTGGAAGTTTTCCTTCCATTTCTATTTTTTGGAACACTTTCAGGAGAATAGGTATTAATTCTTCTTTAAATGTCTGATAGAATTCTGGCCCTGGGCTTTTGTTTGTTGGGAGATTTTTGATGACTGCTTCAATTTCCTTAGTGGTTATAGGTCTGTTCAGGTTTTCTATTTCTTCCTGGTTCAATTTTGGTAGTTGATACATCTCGAGGAATGCACCCATTTCTTCCAGGTTATCTAATTTGCTGGCATAGAGTTGCTCATAATATGTTCTTATAATTGTTTGTATTTCTTTGGTGTTGGTTGTGATCTCTCCTCTTTCATTCATGATTTTGTTGATTTGGGTCATTTCTCTTTTCTTTTTGATAAGTCTGGCCAGGGGTTTATCAGTCTTGTTAATTCTTTCAAAGAACCAGCTCCTAGTTTCGTTGATCTGTTCTACTGTTCTTTTGGTTTCTAGTTCATTGATTTCTGCTCTGATCTTTATGATTTCTCTTCTCCTGCTGGGTTTAGGCTTTATTTGCTGTTCTTTCTCCAGCTCCTTTAGGTGTAGGGTTAGGTTGTGTATTTGAGACCTTTCTTGTTTCTTGAGAAAGGCTTGTATTGCTATATACTTTCCTCTCAGGACTGCCTTTGCTGTATCCCAAAGATTTTGAACAGTTGTGTTTTCATTTTCATTGGTTTCCATGAATTTTCTTAATTCTTCTTTAATTTCCTGGTTGACCCATTCATTCTTTAGTAGGATGCTCTTTAGCCTCCAAGTATTTGAGTTCTTTCCAACTTTCCTCTTGTGATTGAGTTCTAGTTTCAAAGCATTGTGGTCTGAAAATATGCAGGGAATGATCCCAATCTTTTGGTACCGGTTGAGACCTGATTTGTGACCTAGGATGTGATCAATTCTGGAGAATGTTCCATGGGCACTAGAGAAGAATGTGTATTCTGTTGCTTTGGGATGGAATGTTCTGAATATGTCTGTAAAGTCCATTTGGTCCAGTGTGTCATTTAAAGTCTTTATTTCCTTGTTGATCTTTTGCTTAGATGATCAGTCCATTTCAGTGAGGGGGGTGTTAAAGTCCCCCACTATTATTGTATTGTTGTCAATGTGTTTCTTCGCTTTTGTTATTAATTGCCTTATATAATTGGCTGCTCCCATGTTCGGGGCATAGGTATTTACAATTGTTAGATCTTCTTGTTGGATAGACCCTTTAAGTAGGATATAGTGTCCTTCCTCATCTCTTATTACACTCTTTGTTTTAAAATCTAATTTGTCTGATAGAAGGATTGCCACCCCAGCTTTCTTTTGGTGTCCATTAGCATGGTAAATTGTTTTGCACCCCCTCACTTTCAATCTGGGGGTGTCTTTGGGTCTAAAATGAGTCTCTTGCACACAGCATATTGATGGGTCTTGTTTTTGAATCCAATCTGATAGCCTGTGTCTTTTGATTGGGACATTTAGCCCGTTTACATTCAGGGTAACTATTGAAAGGTATGAATTTAGTGCCGCTGTATTGCCTGTAAGGTGACTGTTACTGTATATTGTCTCTGTTCCTTTCTGATCTGTGCTCCTTTTAGTCTCTCTCTTTGCTTAGAGCACCCCGTTCAATATTTCTTGGAGGGCTGGTTTTGTGTTTGCAAATTCCTTTAGTTTTTGTTTGTCCTGGAAGCTTTTTATCTCTCCTTCTATTTTCAATGAGAGCCTAGCTGGATATAGTATTCTTGGCTGCATATTTTTCTCGTTTAGTGCTCTGAAGATCTCATGCCAGTCCTTTCTGGCCTGCCAGGTCTCTGTGGATAGGTCTGTTGCCAATCTAATATTTCTACCATTGTAGGTTACATATCTCTTCTCCCGAGTTGCTTTCAGCATTTTCTCTTTGTCTCTGAGACTTGTAAGTTTTACTATAAGATGCCGGGGTGTTGACCTATTTTTATTGATTTTGAGAGGGGTTCTCTGTGCCTCCTGGATTTGGATGCCTGTTTCCTTCCCCACATTAGGGAAGTTCTCTGCTATTATTTGCTCCAATATACCTTCTGCCCCTCTCTCTCTTTCTTCTTCTTCTGGGATCCCAATTATTCTAATGTTGTTTCGTCTTATCGTATCGCTTATCTCTCGAATTCTGCCGTCATGTTCCTGTAGTTGTTTCTCTCTGTTTTTCTCAGCCTCTTTATTTTCCATCATTTGTTCTTCTATATCGTTGATTCTCTCTTCTGCCTCATTTATCCTAGCAGTTAGTGCCCCCATTTTTGATTGCACCTCATCAATAGCCTTTTTGATTTCGACTTGGTTAGATTTTAGTTCTTTTATTTCTGCAGAAAGGGTTTCTCTAATAACTTCCACGCTTTTTTCAAGCCCAGCTAGTATCTTTAAAGTCATGTTTCTGAACTCGAGGTCCAACATCGTACTAATGTCCGTATTGATGAGGTCCCTGGCTGATGGTACTACCTCTTGTTCTTTTTGCTGAGGTGATTTTTTTCATCTTCTCATTTTGTCCAGAGGAGAATAGATGAATGAGAGAACAAAATGCTAACATGTAACAACGTCCCCAGCAAATATACTCTATATAAATCAGAAAAAACCTGAAACCAGGGGAAAAGAAAGGGAAAGAAAGAAAAAAGAAAGAGAAAGAAAAAAAAAGAAAAAGATAAAAACAAAAACCGAACAATACAAAAAAGCAGAATATGATCAAATATGATCAGGCTAGTGCATAGATCAGTGCCACACAGTAGATTTTGGGCGTATTTTGGTCTGTTAGAGGAAAGTGCCTCTTAAAGTTTTAAAGGAAGTAAGACTTATATATGTACAAAATAAGTGTTGATACAATGAAGAGATGGAAGATGACTGTAAAGATGAAAATTATAAAAGATTTTATAAAAGGAATTGATAAGATAAGAAGTTGTTTGAAAAAAGAAAGAAGAAGATTTAAAGAAAAAAAAGAAAAAAAAAGGGAGAGAATGTGATCAGGCAGGAGGCTAGAACAAAGTCATACACTAGTGATTTAGGGTATATTTTGATCTGTTAGAAGAAACTGTATCTTAAAATTTTAAAGAGAGAACAACTTATATATATGCCAAAAATAAGGGTAACTACTATGAGGGGATAAAATGACTCTAAAAATGAAAAGTTAAAATTTTTTTTTTAAAAAAGGGATTGATAAGATGTTGGTTGAAAAAGGGAAAAGGAAAAATTAAAAAGAAAACTGTTTAAAAAATTAACTTTGATGAACTAATGAATCATTGTAAAAAAAGCCATGAATTCTATGTGCAGTATTCCCCTAGCGTTGGAGTTCTCCCATTCTCCTTGATTGGTAAACTTGGTCTTGGCTTGCTGGCTGTTCGTGCTGATCTTCTGGGGGAGGGGCTGTTGCCGTGGTTTCCAAATGTCTTTGCCGGAGGCTGAATTGCCCCGACCTTGTCAGTCCGGGCTAAGCAAGCTGCTCGGGTTTGCTCTCAGGAACTTTTGTTCCCTGCAAGTTCTGGTACAGCTTTGGAGGACCAGGGTGAAAATGGTGGCCTCCCAGTCTCCACCTGGAGGAGCTGAGAACTCGGGGCCCCGTTCCTCAGTGTGCCCCCAGAGAAAAGCAGTCACTCCCATCTCCCTGGTCTCTGGCCGCACTCCGTGCTCACCCAGCCTGTGACCGAGCGTTTCTATCTCTGGCACCCAACCCCGTGTGGAGTCCCTAACCCAGCAGATCCCTGTGGTTCGCTCCTGCGCTGCTCCTCCCCAGGGAAGAAGAGGAGTCTCCCCAGCTCTGCCGCTTGTTGGGTCCCTGCTGGAGGAGCAGTGGCCCGCCTGGGCTGTGGATCACAGTTTATGGCAACCCCGAGCTTAGAGCCCGCACCTCGGCTCGGTCTCTGCAGCTGGCTTCCCCGCTCCAATACCTGGGAGCTCTGCTGCACTCAGGCACCCCCGGTTTTTCTGTGACCCCGAGGGTCCTGAGACCACACTGTCCCGCGAGGGTTCCACCCCCCGCTTAGCCACTGCAGCGACGTCCCTCAGCGGAGCCGACTTCTAAAAGTTCCAATTTTATGTTCCGCGGCTCTATCACTTGCCAGAAGCGGCCGACGGAGGCCCCCTCCCCCGCCGTCTATCCTCCCGAATATCGCCTCGGATTCACTTCTCCGCACATCCTACCTTCCATTAAGTGGTCGCTTCTCTGTTCAGAGAGTTGTTGCTACTCTCTTCTTTGGTCTCCTGTTGAGTTCGTAGGTGTTCAGAATGGTTTGATCCCTATTCAGCTGAATTCCTGAGACCAGACGAAATCCAGGTCTCCTACTCCTCCGCCATCTTGTTCCGCCCCTAATTGATGCTTTAAAAAGACATGGCTGGGGTGCCTGGGTGGCACAGTTTGTTGAGCAGCCCACTCTTGGTTTTCACTCAGGTTATGATCTCAGGGTTGTGAGATCGAGTACTGTGTTGTGCTCTGTGCTGAGCAGAGTGTGCTCAAGTTTTTCTATCCCTCTCTGTGTGCCCCTCCCCCCCGCTCTCTCCCTCTCTTTCTCCCTCTCAAATAAGTAAATCTTAAAAGAAAAACATATGGCCTGTGCCAAAAAAGAGAAAACAAACCAAACCAAAAGCAACCCCCCAAAAGGATGGGGACACTTTAAAAATTCACAGAAGCCAACCTGAAAGATCTCCCAAGGGTCAAACTGGAACAAATAATAATAGTGTTGAATTATCTCCCAAAGAGGAAAATACTTATTCATAAGCCCATACTGACATAAATAAGTAATTGAATAAGTAAATAAATGGAGAAGAAAAGCTAACTCTTCCTTACAGAAGAATTCCAAGTAATAAGTGGGATGGAATGAGGGGAAATAGAAAATCACCATTAGGGCATCACAGTAATCATTGCTTCAGGCAAAATACGTCAACGAATACTAAAATTAGTGAGGTAAAATTTAAGGAGAAACAGGATATTTGCATAGCCTCAATGTATCTCCCTTCATATACACATTAACTACTGTAGTGCCTTTAACATATACATTCTTTGACACTCCTTCCTCCATCAGGTAAAGCTTAACTCCCTTCCCCTTGAATGTGACTTGATTCCCTGACTCAAGTCTAATGTATAACATACAGAAAGGAAAACTAATAACTTTGGGATGGATACCACTTTAATCTAGTAATGGAAGTTAGCATCACCAGGGATAAGACATGTTGCTCTCTCCTACCCCCTGGTATGATGGGATGAAAAGGGCTCCCTGTCTCTGTGGTATACTTCCCCGAGTCTGTAACCTCAATCTTATCATGAGAAATCATCAGCCAAATTCAAATTAATGGACAGCCTGCAAACTACCTGACCAGCACTTGTCAAAAGTTCCAAGGTCATATAGGACAAGGAAAGACTGAAGAACTGTCACAGATTAGAGGAGATTAAGGAAACATAATGACTAAATGCTATGTGGTGTCCCAGATTGGATCCAGGAACAGAAAAAGGAAATCTGAATAAAGTCTGTAGTTCAGTCAATATTATTGCATCAATATTAATTTCTTAGTTTTGATCATTGTACTATGCTCATGGAAGAGATTAACGTTTGAGGGAGGCTGGATAAAAGGTATATAGAAACTCTGCCCTCCTTGCAACTTTTCTATAGAAAAAGTCTAAATTTATTTCAAAATGAAAAGTTAAAAAAAATACATGTATTAGTTGTGGTTCTCCAGAGAAACAGAACCACGAAGATCTAAAGCTGCATCATCTATAACTATATCTGTATCTCTTTCATCTATAGATCTGTCATCTATATTTATATATGTCATTTATTTCATCTACATCTGTATCTATATATACAGAGGTATTATAAGACACTGGCTCACACAATAATGGAGGCTAAGCAGTCCCATGATCTGCTGTTTGTAAGCTGGAGAGAGAAAGCCATGGGTATAATTCAGTCTGGGTTTGGAGGTCCCAGAACCGGGAAAAGCTGATGGTGTAATTCCTAGACCAAAGGCAGAAGACTGCTGTCTCAGCTCAGGCAAAAAAGGGACACACTTTCCTTTCCTTCTCCTTTTGTTCTGTTCAGGCCTTCAGTAAATTGGAGGATGCCCACCCACATTGTGGAGAGCAATCTACTTTACTGAACCCACTGATTCAAATGCTAATCTCATCTGGAAGCACTCTCACAGAAACACCCAGAAGTAACAGTTAGCCAAATATCTAGATACTCTGTAATCCACTCAAGTTGGCACACAAAATTAGCCATGACAATGATCCAAGATGAAAATACATGTATCGGCAAGGAATTTATACTTAGTCATATCCACAAGAGGATCACTGGAAAATTTTAGTGGCATCATTTTTACCCTGGAGACTATGGTGCTTAAAACCCAACTGTCCCAGCAAGACTGATTAAATTAAGAGATCAAATTAGCACATCCCCAGAGCTTTTTAACGCAGGGGCAGAGGGATGAACTCATCCTCATGCACCTTCCTCACTCTCTATCCCACTGAATTTCAGGAGCTCAGGTTTTGCCTCTCTGAGCCTTGGTGGTTCTATCTATAAATGGAAGTTGGGGCTGTAGTATCTCTAAGGCTTTTTGGGTTTGAGATGTCCAATTCTGAGGGCAGATTTACTCGATGGGAATCACATCCCAAGTCACTGGAGCCAAGTAAAAAGAGCCAGAAAACATGTACTACTTTTTGCATAATAGGCTCACCACAGTAGGAGGCAGTTGTCACAACAGCTCTAAAAATAACTAACACTTGCTGAACTCTTACTGTGTGCTGGGTGCTACTCTAAACGCTTTGCATGTATTTACTTACTAAATCCTCAGCACAGCTATCATCATCATCATCTCCACTTTATAAGTAAGAAAGCTGAGGCACAGGGAGGAGAAGGGAGTTGCTTGGGGGTTACACTGCTCATGAACCACACAGCTAGACTTGATAAAACTGATGATTTCACTGAATGGGTTTTGTCCCCAAACGCTAACATGAGGGGCAGTTTAGTTCAACATTTTACTTGCCCTGAATAACCTAAGTCCTTAAACAATTTACAGCTCCTCACATGAGGTCTCTCTTGGGGCTTCTCCTGAACATAAAGGGCTATTCCTTTCCCCTTCAAGCATATTCTAATTCAAGTCCTTCCTTCTTCACTGAAAGAACATGAAAAGAACCTCCAGGGACTTGGTGAAGACCTTTTTTTCCCCTTTCAAGACAACAGGCATTTCCTAAATTTCAGGGGTGCACCTGTATTAATTGTACTTCCTGCTCATATGTTGCTTTTGTTTGCAATAAAAGAATTCATAGGTTAAAAAAAAAGAACTCTATATTACAATATAAGGGCATGAGTTGTTCTGTGCTGCACAGAGCAGGGATGATGAAGTCCTGGTGAGGTCAGGGACAGAGCCTGCCTCCTATCCCAAAAAGGGGACAGAACCAGCCAGCTGGTATCTGCCTTCATTGAACCCAGGACCCTGAGGAGCCACATTCTCAGGCCTGGCCCCAGTCCTGGCACAGAAATACTCAAGGGAATGAACACTTTAGCAACTTGCTCTCTCCAGAAACAGCTTCCTCTCAGCTGTCTCCCTGAGCATGTGGAGAGTATCTGTCTCTCACATGGACTCCCCCTACATCCTCCTTATCTCCTTCCAGCTTGGCTCTTTATGGATGGTGTGTGCTTATGCGTGCACACAGTTCATTTATTTTGTTTCCTCTGTTGGTTTTATAAAAATTACAATGTGATAAATACTCATTGTGAAATATTCAAATAGCATAGACATGCATAATGGAAGAAGTGAAAACACCCTCCTGTTTTCCCTATACCTCTGTGCCCATCCCTGAATCCCACTCTCTAGGGGTAGCTGGGTACTTGCTATGAGCAGGCATTTTCTGAAGCACATTTTTTTTGGGGGGGGTGCAAAAATAGGGTCCATGAAACCAGGATTATATCTGTCTTGCTCACTGTTGCAATCCCAGGAGAGGGCCCAGGTAGATAGCCAATCATGTTTGTTGAATTCTGGATCAATGAATGAATGAATGTTGTTCAGCAACTTACTTTTTTTTCCCCCTCCAAGAAACAGAGCTTTCAACCTACGTCTCTTTTTAGGGACTATCAAGCATTCCATAATCCAGATGTACCTTAACATATTCAACCATCTCCTTATTGATTGGGTATTTTGCAGGTATTTTGCACCATTACAAACATGGTGCAATGAGCCCTCTTTGACAGGTTTCTTCATTTGCATGAATGAATGTTTCAGTGAGGGAGAATCTCTGTAATGCATCGGATGGGTCAAAGGGGTTGTAGAGTTCAAATTCTGCTCCAGAGATGGGGCAAAGGAATAGAGGGCCCAACAGGGCAGGGTCTCTGAGGCCGTGGCTGCTTCCTGACAAAGGGTTAAATCAACATCTCTGCTCAGTCGTTAGTGGCAGCTTAGAAGGAGAGCAAATTCCTCCTTCAGGACCCTAGTCAACTGGTGACCTGCAGGTGACTGTGGGGCCAGACAAGGGTCACTCTACTTGGGCACTTAGGAGTCTTTCTTATAACTCACAATCTTTTTTTTTTTTTAAAGATTTTATTTATTTACTTGACAGAGAGAGACACAGTGAGAGAGGGAACACAAGCAGGGGGAGCAGGAGAGGGAGAAGCAGGCTTCCTGTGGAGCAGGGAGCCCGACATGGGGCTCTATCCCAGGACCCTAGGATCACGACCTGAGCCAAAGGCAGACGCTTAACAATTGAGCCACCCAGGCACCCCATAACTCACAATCTTTTATAAATGCTTGTGATTTTCAAAATACTTTCACTTCATTAGCTTTTCTGGAACTTAACAATCCCCATGGTGTAGACTGGAAAGCCAACATTATCCTCATTTTATAGGAGAGATAAGTGACAGCCCAAGGTCACACACAGGTCAGCAGGAATTAAAACAACTGTGTGAAAGGCCTAGGAGGACATTTGGAATGTGTTCTTTTCTTAGAGCAACTTTTTTTTTTAAAGATTTTATTTATTTGTTTATTTCACAGAAAGAGATAGCGAGAGCAGGAACACAAGCAGGGGGAGTGGGAGAGGGAGAAGCAGGCTTCCTGCTGAGCAGGGAGCCCGATGCAGGGCTCGATCCCAGGACCTGGGATCATGACCTGAGCCGAAGGCAGATCCTTAATGACTGAGCCACCCAGGCACCCCATCCTAGAGCAACTTTTTAAAGGTGAAAACATCCTCAGGTTACTTGATAGGCACCTTTGAGAGGAGGAAAAGAGAGTGAAGCCTATCTGATATCAAATCTGCAAAAAGTTCTGTTGGTCGCCAAATGAGGGTCTGCACACAGCAACTGTGAAGGGACCCCACAATTGGAGAAGAGACTTCACAAAATAGAAACAAGGTCACAGAGACATCAATAAGAAATGAGTGTCCTTTGCATCTTCTCAGCTTGAGTCTTAGGGAAGTTGAAGTATTGCGTCATATGAAGAGACCACTGATGGTTTAAAAATTATTTAATTTTTCAGGGTTGGTTCTCAATTCAGTTAAATCAAATTATTTAATTTCCTCATCAGAGGATTTAATAACAAGATCAATAGCAACAACAATAAAACATGGCCTAAAGTGGACACCATTTTTGACTGAAATCTCTAGGACACCCTTCCTTGTTCTTCATCCAAGAGAACCCTGAGAGTCAACCCCAGGGCTTTTGCAGGAGTAATCAGCAAATAGGCCAACCCCCACTGCTCAGGGTCACCAAACTGGTATTTGGTAAATCTGGAGCTGTTGAGGCCCTCTGTTCAGCATGCGAGGACAGGCTCCTTGAGAATAAAGTTGGTGTGGTAGGGAGCAGGCTGAGAGAAGAAGAGACATACATAGCCCCTGAATCCAGCTGTTCCTGAAGCCAAACTATTCCTGGACTTTCCAGACAAGACAGTTAATAAATTCCCTTTTTGTTGAATCAAGTTTAGTCTCCACCACTGAAGGACTCCTCGTTAAGATTTCAAAATGTTAGATGGGAGCAAGATGGTGGAGGAGTAGGAGACCTGGATTTCGTCTGGTCTCAGGAATTCAGCTGAATAGGGATCAAACCATTCTGAACACCTACAAACTCAACAGGAGATGGAAGATAAGAAGAGTAACAACACTCTAAACAGAAAAGCAACCACTTTCTGGAAGATAGGACGTGCGGAGAAGTGAATCTGAGGCGATATTCGGGAGGATAGACGGCGGGGAAGGGGGCCTCCGTCGGCCGCTTCTGGCAAGTGATAAAGCCGCGGAGCACAAAATCAGAACTTTTAAGAAGTCGGCTCCGCTGAGGGACGTCGCTCCAGTGGCTAAGCAGGGGGTGGAACCCTCGCGGGACAGTGTGGTCTCAGGACCCTCAGCGTCACAGAAAGACCGCGGGTGCCTGAGTGTGGCAGAGCTCCCAGGTATCGGAGCGGGGAAGCCGGCTGCAGAGACGGAGCTGAGGTGCGGGCTCTCAGCTCGGGGATGCCACAGACTGTGATCCGCGGCCCAGTCAGGCCACTGCTCCTCCAGCAGGGACCCAACAAGTGGCAGATCCGGGGAGACTCCCCTTCCTCCCCGGGGAGGAGCGGCGCGGGAGCGAACCACAGGGATCTGCTGGGTTTGGAGATTCCACATGGGGTCGGGTGCCAGAGATAGCAACGCTCAGTCACAGGCCGGGTGAGCACGGAGTGCGGCCGGAGATCAGGGAGACGGGAGTGACTGCTTTTCTCTGGGGGTGCACTGAGGAGCTGGGCCCCGCGTTCTCAGCTCATCCAGGTGGAGATTGGGAGGCCACCATTTTCACTCTGGTCTTCCAAAGCTGTACCGAGAGCTTGCAGGGAACAAAAGCTCCTGAGAGCAAACCCGAGCAGCTTGCTTATTAGCCCGGACCGACAAGGGCAGGGCAATTCAGCCTCCGGCAAAGACATTTGGAAACCAAGGCAACAGGCCCCTCCCCCAGTAGATCAGCACGAACAGCCAGCAAGACAAGACCAAGTTTACCGATCAAGGAGAATGGGAGAACTCCAGCGCTAGGGGAATACTGCACATAGAATTCATGGCCTTTTTACCATAATTCATTAGTTTTCCAAGTTAATTTTTTAACTGTTTTTTTTTTTTATTTTTCTTTTTCCCTTTTTCAAACAACATCTTATCAATCCCTTTTGAAAAAACATTTTTTATTTTTCATTTTTAGAGTCATATTTTTATCCCTTCATAGTAGTCACCCTTATTTTTGGCATATATATAAGTTGTTCTCTCTTTAAAATTTTGAGATACAATTTCTTCTAACATCAAAATATACCCTAAATCACTAATGTATGGCTTTGTTCTATTCTCCTGCCTGATCACATTCTCTCCCTTTTTTTTCTTTTTTCTTTTTCTTTTTAAATCTTCTTCTTTCTTTTTAAAAACAACTTCTTATCAATTCCTTTTATACAATCTTTTATAATTTTCATCTTTACAGTCATCTGCCACCCCTTCATTGTATTAACCCTTATTTTGTACATATATAAGTCTTTCCTCCTTTAAAATTTTAGCAGGCACTTTCTTCTAAAATACCAAAATATGCCCAAAAGCTACGGTGTGGCACTGATCTATGCACTAGCCTGATCATATTTGATCATATTCTGTTTTTTTTTGTTTTGTTCTGTTTTGTTTGTTTTTATCGTATTCTTTTTCCTTTTTTTTCCCTTCTCTTCTTTCTTTACTTTCTTTTCCCCTCGTTTCAGGTTTTTTCTGATTTATATAGAGTATATTTGCTGGGGACGTTGTTAACCTGTTAGCATTCTGTACTCTCACTCATCTGTTCTCCTTTGGACAAAATGAGAAGATGAAAAAACTCACCTCAGCAAAAAGAACAAGAGGTAGTACCGTCTGCCAGGGACCTACTCAATACTGACATGAGTACGATGTAGGATCTAGAGTTCAGAATCATGACTTTAAAGATACTAGCTGGGCTTGAAAAAAGCGTGGAAGTTATTAGAGAAACCCTTTCTGCAGAAATAAAAGAACTAAAATCTAACCAAGTCGAAATCAAAAAGGCTATTGACGAGGTGCAATCAAAAATGGGGGCACTAACTGCTAGGATAAATGAGGCAGAAGAGAGAATCAACGATATAGAAGAACAAATGATGGAAAATAAAGAGGCTGAGAAAAACAGAGAGAAACAACTACAGGAACATGACGGCAGAATTCGAGAGATAAGCGATACGATAAGACGAAACAACATTAGAATAATTGGGATCCCAGAAGAAGAAGAAAGAGAGAGAGGGGCAGAAGGTATATTGGAGCAAATAATAGCAGAGAACTTCCCTAATGTGGGGAAGGAAACAGGCATCCAAATCCAGGAGGCACAGAGAACCCCTCTCAAAATCAATAAAAATAGGTCAACACCCCGGCATCTTATAGTAAAACTTACAAGTCTCAGGGACAAAGAGAAAATGCTGAAAGCAACTCGGGAGAAGAGATATGTAACCTACAATGGTAGAAATATTAGATTGGCAACAGACCTATCCACAGAGACCTGGCAGGCCAGAAAAGACTGGCATGAGATCTTCAGAGCACTAAACGAGAAAAATATGCAGCCAAGAATACTATATCCAGCTAGGCTACCATTGAAAATTGAAGGAGAGATAAAAAGCTTCCAGAACAAACAAAAACTAAAGGAATTTGCAAACACAAAACCAGCCCTACAAGAAATATTGAAAGAGGTCCTCTAAGCAAAAAGAGAGCCTAAAAGCAGCATAGATCAGAAAGGAACACAAACAATATACAGTAACAGTCACCTTACAGGTAATACAATGGCACTAAATTCATACCTTTCAATAGTTACCCTGAATGTAAATGAGCTCAATGTCCCAATCAAAAGAAACAGGCTATCAGATTGGATTAAAAAACAAGACCCATCAATATGCTGTCTGCAAGAGACACATTATAGACCCAAAGACACCCCCAGATTGAAAGTGAGGGGGTGGAAAACCATTTACCATGCTAATGGACACCAAAAGAAAGTTGGGGTGGCAATCCTTCTATCAGACAAATTAGATTTTAAAACAAAGACTGTGATAAGAGATGAAGAAGGACACTATATCCTACTTAAAGGGTCTATCCACCAAGAAGATCTAACAATTGTAAATATATATGCCCCTAACGTGGGAGCAGCCAATTATATAAGGCAATTAATAACAAAAGCAAAGAAACACATTGACAACAATACAATAATGGTGGGGACTTTAACACGCCCCTCAGTGAAATGGACAGATCATCTAAGCAAAAGATCAACAAGGAAATAAAGACTTTAAATGAAACACTGGACCAAATGGACTTCACAGACATATTCAGAACATTCCATCACAAAGCAACAGAATACACATTCTTCTCTAGTGCCCATGGAACAGTCTCCAGAATTGATCAAATCCTAGGTCACAAATCAGGTTACCACCGGTACCAAAAGATTGGGATCATTCCCTGCATATTTTCAGACCACAATGCTTTGAAACTAGAACTCAATCACAAGAGGAAAGTCGGAAAGAACTCAAATACTTGGAGGCTAAAGAGCATCCTACTAAGAATGAATGGGTCAACCAGGAAATTAAAGAAGAATTAAGAAAATTCATGGAAACCAATGAAAATGAAAACACAACTGTTCAAAATCGTTGGGATACAGCAAAGGCAGTCCTGAGAGGAAAGTATATAGCAATACAAGCCTTTCTCAAAAAACAAGAAAGGTCTCAAATACACAACCTAACCCTACACCTAAAGGAGCTGGAGAAAGAATAGCAAATAAAGCCTAAACCCAGCAGGAGAAGAGAAATCATAAAGATCAGAGCAGAAATCAATGAACTAGAAACCAAAAGAACAGTAGAACAGATCAACGAAACTAGGAGCTGGTTCTTTGAAAGAATTAACAAGATTGATAAACCCCTGGCCAGACTGATCAAAAAGAAAAGAGAAATGACCCAAATCAACCAAATCATGAATGAAAGAGGAGAGATCACAACCAACACCAAAGAAATACAAACAATTATAAGAACATATTATGAGCCACTCTATGCCAGCAAATTAGATAACCTGGAAGAAATGGGTATATTCCTAGAGATGTATCAACTACCAAAATTGAACCAGGAAGAAATAGAAAACCTGAACAGACCTATAACCACTAAGGAAATTGAAGCAGTCATCAAAAATCTCCCAACAAACAAAAGCCCAGGGCCAGATGGCTTCCCAGGGGAATTCTATCAGACATTTAAAGAAGAATTAATACCTATTCTCCTGAAAGTGTTCCAAAAAATAGAAATGGAAGGAAAACTTCCAAACTGATTTTATGAGGCCACCATTTCCTTGATCCCCAAACCAGACAAAGACCCCATGAAAAAGGAGAATTACAGACCAATATCCTTGATGAACATGGATGCAAAAATTCTCACCAAAATACTAGCCATTAGGATCCAACAGTACATTAAAAGGATTATTCACCACGACCAAGTGGGATTTATCCCTGGGCTGCAAGGTTGGCTCAACATCCACAATCAATCAACGTGATACAATACATTAACAAAAGAAAGAACAAGAATTATATGATCCTCTCAATAGATGCAGAAAAAGCATTTGACAAAGTACAGCATCCTTTCTTGATCAAAACTCTTCAGAGTATAGGGATAGAGGGTACATACCTCAATATCATAAAAGCCATCTATGAAAAACCTTCAGCGAATATCATTCTCAATGGGGAAAGGCTGAGAGCTTTTCCCCTAAGGTCAGGAACGCGGCAGGGATGTCCACTCTCACCACTGCTATTCAACATAGGATTAGAAGTCCTAACCACAACAATCAGACAACAAAAAGAAATCAAAGGCATCCAAATCAGCAAGGAGGAAGTCAAACTCTCACTCTTTGCAGATGATATGATACTGTATGTGGAAAACCCAAAAGAGTCCACCCCAAAACTGCTAGAACTCATACAGGAATTCAGTAAAGTGGCAGGATATAAAATCAATGCACAGAAATTGGTGGCATTCCTATACACCAACAACAAGACAGAGGAGAAACAGATCAAGGAGTCGATCCCATTTACAATTGCACTGAAAAACATAAGATACCTGGGAATAAATTTAACCAAAGAGGCAAAGGATCTGTACTCAGAAAACTATAAAATACTCATGAAAGCAATAAAGGAGACACAAAGAAATGAAAAAACGTTCCATGCTCATGGATTGGAAGAACAAACATTGTGAAGATGTCAGTGCTACCTAGAGCAATCTACACATTCAATGCAATCCCCATCAAAATACCATCCACCTTTTTCAAAGAAATGGAACAAATAATCCTAAAATTTGTATGGAACCAGAAGAGACCCTGAATAGCCAGAGGAATATTGAAAAAGAAAAGCAAAGCTGGCAGCATCACAATTCCGGACTTCAAGCTCTATTACAAAGTTGTCATCATCAAGACAGTATGGTACTGGCACAAAAACAGACACATACATCAATGGAACAGAATAGAGATCCCAGAAATGGACCCTCAACTCTATGGTCAAAACTAATCTTTGACAAAGCAGGAAAGAATGTCCAATGGCAAAAAGACAGTCTCTTCAACAAATGGTGTTGGGAAAATTGGACAGCCACATACAGAAGAATGAAACTGGACCATTTCCTTACACCACACACAAAAATAGACTCCAAATGGTTGAAAGACCTAAACGTGAGACAGGAGTCCACCAATACCCTGAAGAACACAAGCAGCAACCTCTTCCATCTCAGCCATAGCCACTTCTTCCTAGAAACATCGCCAAAGGCAAGGGAAGCAAGGGCAAAAATGAACTATTGGGATTTCATCAAGATAAAAAGCTTTTGCACAGCAAAAGAAACAGTGCACAAAACCAAAAGACAACCGACAGAATGGGAGAAGATATTTGCAAATGACATATCAGATAAAGGGCTAGTATCCAAAATCTATAAAGAACTTATCAAACTCAACACCCAAAGAACAAATAATCCAATCAAGAAATGGGCAGAAGACATGAACAGATTTTTTTCCAAAGAAGACATCCAAATGGCCAATAGACACATGAAACAGTGCTCAACATTACTCGGCATCAGGGAAATCCAAATCAAAACTTCAATGAGATACCACCTCACACCCGTCAGAATGGCAAAAATTAACAAGTTAGGAAACGACAGATTTTGGAGGGGATGTGGAGAAACGGTTTCCCTCCTACACTGTTGGTGGGAATGCAAGCTGGTGAAACCACTCTGGAAAACAGTATGGAGTTTCCTGAAACAGTTGAAATTAGAGCTACCAAAGGATCCAGCAATTGCACTACTGGGTATTTACCACAAAGATACAAATGTAGGGATCCGAAGGGGTACGTGCACCCCAATGTTTATAGCAGCAATGTCCACAATAGCCGAACTGTGGAAAGAGCCAAGATGTCCACCGACAGATGAATGGATAAAGAAGAAGTGGTATATATACACAATGGAATATTATGCAGCCATCAAAAGGAATGAGATCTTGCCATTTGCAACGACGTGGAAGGAACTGGAGGGTGTCATGCTGAGTGAAATAAGTCAATCAAAGAAAGACATGTATCATATGACCTCACTGATATGAGGAATTCTTAATCTCAGGAAACAAACTGAGGGTTGCTGGAGTGGTGGGGGGTGGGAGGGATTGGGTGGCTGTGTGATAGACATTGGGGAGGGTATGTGCTATGGTGAGCACTGTGAATTGTACAAGACTGATGAATCACAGATCTGTACTTCTGAAACAAACAATGCAATATATGTTAAAAAAAAGAAAAAGAAGAAGATAACAGGAGGGGAAGAATGAAGGGGAGTAAGTCAGAGGGGGAGACGAACCATGAGAGACGATGGATTCTGAAAAACAAACTGAGGGTTAGAGGGGAGGGGAGTGGGGGGATGGGTTAGCCTGGTGATGGGTATTAAAGAGGGCACATTCTGTGTGGAGCACTGGGTGTTATGCACAAACAATGGATCATGGAACACTACATCAAAAACTAATGATGTAATGTATGGGGATTAACATAACAATAAAAAATTATTTAAAAAAAGATTTCAAAATGTTAAGCAGAAGTAGAATAAAAATTGTGTTTTTTACTGGTAATTTTTTGATGATATAACTTATACACAGTAATACCCAGATTTCAAGTATTCAGTTCCATGAGTTTTGACAAATGCATGCACACCCCTATCAAGACACAGGACAATTCCATCACCCTTGGAAAATCCCTTGTGACCCTTCCTTCTGTCCCTAACTCCCACCTTAGAGGCAACTACTGCTCTGATTTTTTTCACCATAGATTAGTTTTGCCTTTTTAGAACTTTAGCTCAATGAAATCATATGGTATGTGTTATTTTGTGTCTGGCTTCTTTCACTCAACAAAATTTTTCAAGGTTCATCTACACTCCTGCAAATAACACCCAACATTTTTGAACCCTCCTGGGTTGTCAGGCACTGTGTTCTGCACTTTACATTCTTTCAGTTTTTGTAATAATCCCACAGTGTGTTATCCCCATTTTGCAGCTGAGGAAACTAGACTTAGAATGGTTAAGTAACCTGCTCAGAACACATCGCTGGTCAGTGGACCAGGCAGAATTTGAGCTCCTGTGTCTGACTCTAGAGCATGTGGCCCAATGCACCTGGCACTCTGTCCCATGCACTGGGCAGGTCAAAGGCCCAGGCTCCGTCCCCTGCACTGGGCAGGTCGAAGGCCTGGGCTCTGTCCCTTGTACTGGGCAGGTCAAAGGCCAGAGCTATGTCTCCTGCCCTGGGCAGGTCAAAGGCCAAGACTCTGTCTCCTCTACTGGGTAGGTCAAAGGCCAAGGTTCTGTCTCTTGCCCTGGACAGGTCAAAGGCCCAGGCTCTGTCTCCCACATTGGGCAGATCAAAGGAGGCCTGGGCTCTGTCCCCTGTGCTGGGCAGGTCACAACAGGTCAATAACCACCTTACACATGCCCCTCTAGGCCTCTGGACTGCTGCTTCCATCCTCTTTTCAGTCTCCTTGCTTCTGGGCTGGAATCTCATCTTCTATTCCACTCTAGAGGTGGTCACCTTCACCAGCCCTCCATGGCAGTGAGCTTCAGGGAGAGAGAACCAAGTGTGTGAAGGTGGCATGGCTGTTCCAGTGAGTTATTGCTCCATCACCGTCCTCTGAGTGATGATTGTGTGTGAAGCCTGACCCATAAATAGAGTTACATTTCTGGGCCTGTCTATGGAAAGAAAGATTATCTACAGCTATAAAAAGGGTAAGGTGCAGTTAAAAAAAGCAACTGCTACTCAGATAACCCAAATTAAACAAAAGCCTTTTCTGTCTAACGTGACACCTGATCAAAATGGAATTTTGGGAGAGGGTGGAAAGCTATTAGTCATGACTAGCATAAGCCCACCAGACCTAGTGGGTGCTTCCCAGCCCAGTGGCCAGAAGCTGTTTGGGTGGCTGGATGTTACTCAGCACGATGAGGAGGGTAAGCAGCCGGGCTGTTTAGAAAACTTTGTTCAGAAGAGCAAAACCCCTGCTCCTGGTCCTGCGGACTTCCTTCCCAACCCTTCTAGATTTTTTGGCTTCACCTCCTTGAGATCAGGGCCAGGAAAAGATAATTTGGGTTCTCTGGGAGGGGGGTGGGGTAGAGTGGAGAGCAGGCAGCTGTGGGCACATGAAATTGGGAGAAAACTGCGCCAATTAAATTGAGAAAATGTAACAGGCTGGGCAACAACCCTTTTTACAGGCTTTGAAGGACATGGAGTATTTCTTGGCTGTGTGATCTTAAGCAAGTTGCTTAACCTCTCTGTCACTGTTTCCTTAGCTGTGGCATGGGGATAATAGTAGTACATATCTTATCAGTACATATCTTATATATGTTATATATGTTAATACATATACTTAGTATGGTTTCTGGTAGGATAATAGGCACTCCATTCATGTGCATAGTATTGCTATTACTTTTGTTGTTGGGACTGTGGAAAGAGCATTCTGGACTAGGAGTCTGTCAATGCAGATTCTTTTTTCTTTTATGTTCACTTAGCCACTGTATAGTACATCATTAGTTTTTGATGTAGTGTTCAATGATTCATTAGTTACATATAACACCCAGTGCACATGACAACACATGCCCTCCTTAATACCCATCACCCTGTTATCCCCTCCCCCCACCCCCTCCCTTCTGAGACGCTCAGTTCGTTTCCCGGAGTCCATAGTCTCTCATGGTTCATCTCTCTCTCTGACTTCTCCCCCTTCAGTTTTCCCTCCTTTCCCCTGTAGTCCTCCATGCTATTGCTTATGTTCCACATATGAATGAAACCATATGATAACTCTCTTTCTCTGCTTGACTTACTTCACTTAGCATAAATACCCTCCAGTTCCATCCACATCGATGCAAATGGTGGGTATTCATCCTTTCTGATGGCTGAAGAATATTCCATTGTATATACCACATCTTCTTTATCCATTCATCTGTTGAAGGGCATCTCAGCTCCTTCCACAGTTTGGCTATTGTGGACACTGCTTCTATGAACATTAGGGTTCATTTATTTTTTTTAGGGTGCATTTACACTTTCAATGCATCCCTATTAAAATACCATTGGCATTTTTCAAAGAGCTGGAACAAACAATCCTGAAATTTGTATGGAACCATAAAAGACCCCAAATCACTAAGGGAATGATGAAAAAGAAAAACAAAGCAGGGGCATCACGTTGCTCAACTTCAAGCTATATTACAAAGTTGTGATTACCAAGACAGCATGGTATTGATGCAAAAACAGACACATAGACAAGTGGAACAGAATAGAGATTCCAGAAATGGACCCTCAACTCTATGGTCAACTAATCTTTGACACATCAGGAAAAAATATCCAATGGAAAAAAGACAGTCTCTTCAATAAGTGGTGTTGGGAAAATTGGACAGCTACATATAGAAGAATGAAACTGGACCATTCCCTTACACCATACACATAGATAAAATCAAAATGGATGAAAGACCTCAATGTGAGACAGGAATCCATCAAAATCCTAGAGGAGAACATAAGCAGTAACCTCTTCAACTATTGGCCACAGTAACTTCTTTCAAGACATGTCTCCAAAGGCAAGGGAAACAAAAGAAAAAAATGAACTTTTAGGACTTCATCAAGATAAAAATCTTCTGCACAGTAAAGGAAACAGTCAACAAGACTAAAAGACAGCCCACGGAATGGGAGAAGATATTTGCAAATGACATTAGAGATAAAGGGCTGATATCCAAGATCTATAAAGAACTTCTCAAACTCAACACTCAAAAAACAAATAACCCAGTCAAAAAATGGGCAGAAGACATGAACAGACACTTCTCCAAAGAAGACATACAAATGGCTAACAGACATATGAAAAAATGCTCAACATCATTAGCCATCAGGGAAATACAAATCAAAACCACGAGATACCACCTTACACCAGTTAGAATGGCAAAAATTAACAAGACAGGAAACAACAAATGTTGGTGAGGATGTGGAGAAAGGGGGACCCTCTTACACCGTTGGTGGGAATGCAAGCTGGTACAGCCACTCTGGAAAACAATGTGGAGGTTCCTCAAGATGTTAAAAATAGGGCTACCCTATGACCCAGCAATTGCACTACTAGGCATTTACCCCAAAGATATAGATGTAGTGTCAATGCAGATTCTCATCTTGGCTTTGTTACTAACTTGTTGGGTGGCCTTGAGCAAGTCACTTCCCCTTTCTGGGTCGCAATTTCACTATCTTCAAAATTAAAAGCCCATTCCAGCTCGCATATTTTAGAGTCTACACTCCTTGGAAAGACAGCTTTCAAGCAAACCCCTCCAGCTCTTTTCCCTATCCTTCCCCATTGGTCCCTAACACCTGAACCTGTCTGAAGATGTCAGCAGACCCCCTGCATCTCAAGTTGGAAAGCTGGGACAGGCCTCAAGCCTAGTTTGGAAGGCTACCTTTACCCTGATGGAAAATGCTTCTGTTGGCTGCTTCCCTGAGGATGATGCTTTCAGTCAAATTGTCCAAGTCTTTGCTTGGCCACTGACCAGCTGCTTGACATCCCTGAGCCCCAGATTCCTTTTCTGTAAAGTGGGGATAATAGTAACAGCTGTCTCATATGGCTATCATGAAGAGTAAATGTGATTTTGCAATTAAAGAGCTTAGCACCATGCCTGTTGCAAAATAAGTGCTCAGCAAATATCAGTCACCTTTTGAGCACTATGCTCAACATCATTTTCTCCTTTCCCATCCTAGTCCTCAGGGGCAAGAAGCAAATAGTCTAGGAACATAACCGCCTCCTTCACTGCTCTTGGGAGCCATGTGTTTTGCTGCCCTCCATGTAGACGTGTGCCCACACACATTCACACATGTACTCTCATGTGTACACCCACCCACACATCCCTCCCTTGACCACCTGGCTCTCGGAGCACCAGGACTGGCTGTCCTGTGGGGCAAGGGCAAAGGCAAAGGCAAGGGGCTGGCATGCAGCTTCTGGCCTGAACACAATGATTTACAGGCCAAACTGGGCTATTTCTGCAGGTTCACCAGCAATTTCAGCTGCTCAATGAACACAGCCTGTGTCAGGAGTCGGGTAAACTGTGTGCTCAGACCCATATTTAAGATCATCCTTGGACAGTAGTTGGTAGTCAGAAAACCAAGTGTATAATTTTTGATTAGCGCACTGCAAGCTTCCAGGTTTGCCTAGGCTACAGCAATCTCTTCTGGAATGTGTTTTGTGACTGGCTGTAGCTTAAAAGCAAATGAGCCCTGGACTTTTGCAAGGAAGGAAAAATATTTTGTATGTGAGGATTTCTGAGCACCCCCTCTCTGTGCTCCTAACATACATAGTCTTGTGGGAATGGTGCCCCCTTCCAATCCACACTGGGGCTTCCCAAATATTCCCACCCTGTTACTAAGGAAATGAGGATGAGAGAAATGAACAAACTTTGCTGAAATCTCCAGTAGTGACTGGTAATCTTGAACTTGAACCATACCAGTCTGATGCCAGAGTCCAGGTTCTTAACTTCCATGCATCACTGTCTTAAAGAGTATCATGCAGTCTTTGATGATAATCTTCAAATCTTGGCTTGTGACCCATGAAGTCATCTTAGTGAATCACACACCCTTTAAAACAGATTACACTAGGCTATAGCAGGGAGTATCAAAATGCATCATCCACATTAAGGACAAGTACTATTTCATGACACTTTTATTTTAGTTTGATGCATACATGTGTGCTTGTACCTGTTTACAGTGTAAAGTGTATATCCTAAGTTTAGTCACAACCAAAACCAGTTTGAAAGTCTCTGGTCTGTGGAGTCCTTCTGGGAAAATGCTGGATGTTTTGAGTTGAGGTCCTGCCCTCTCTCTTCCCTACCTTTCTTGATTATAATAATATTAACAGCAATGCTTTCTCATGGCTCTGATGAATGTGAAATTACTTAGCAAATCATAAAATCATCACAAATTTCCAGGTTGATTTTTACTTTTGCTGAGTGGCTTTGTTCACATTATCTGGGAGTGGATGGAGAGGGATAGGTATCTGGGACCATCGTCAAGGGCTCCAGGGAATCTCCCATCTCACTGCCTTGTGGCTGTTGCAGCCTGCAGGCCCTGGGGGTACCATTTCTTCCAGTTAGTAGCTCAATGCCCAGAGGTTAGCTGCTTAGGTGACAGGGATGGAAAAGCTTCCAGTCCTTTGGGAAGTGTTTCTAGGAGGATTTCCACAAGTGATTCCTTGTCAGCCTTTCCCCAGACATTAGAGGGCTAGCCAGGGCCTAAACACACCCATCCCAGCAGCTGGCTGTCAGCTTCCTGTGGAGAGCTGGGGCAGGAGTCTGCTGATCCCACCCCCAGTGTCTTTGCTGGCTGCCTTTTCACGGGTCAAAGAAGAGCTTTGGGACTTGATTCCTAAACAATCTCGGAGTTCCCCATCAGCGCCAAGAATGACAACAGTCCTATGGGTTTACACAGGGCCTTTCTTCTAACAAGTTCAAAGTAATTTCTTGAATGTTGTCCTCATTTTTTCCAAGGTCACTGTGGAAGGTGTGGTTTTGTTGCCAGTTCTTGATACTGGAGTGGTAAAAGGCCTTGATTACCAGCAAATGGCTGGGGTTGGATTTGCCTGGAGCTTAGCTTCCCAAATCTTCCCATCTGATTTCTGCTTTCTCAACCTTGTTTTTATTATCACTGCCCTAAAGAGCCTTTTTAGACAATTTTTCATACTTGCCTTCCACCCTCCCTGGCACCCATGAAATGTTAATACCATAGATACACTGAGCACCTATTTATGTGCTGTATGTATCTCTGTGCCCCTTGAGGGTGATTTTGCCCTGTTGGGAATGAATGCTCCAGAGACATAGTGTTGGTAGGACCTAGCCTCTTGAGGTGAGGTGTCAGCTCCTTGTCTGTACACTAATACAAGATAACAAGAGTACCTCCTTGTGGGGTTACTGTAAGGACAGAAGGTCCTTAATAAAGTGCTTAGCACTATGCTTGGCACCAAGTAAGCACTCATAAGTGCTATCTCATTATTATTAGTAGTAATAATCATAACAGTTAATGTGTATTGGGGAATTATTTTAAGATGGAATTTAGAGCTTTTCATAAATTCAGTGACTTAGTTCTCATAGCAACCGTGTGAAGTAGGGACTATTATTGTCATTTTACAAATAAGAAAACTGAGACCCAGACAAGTTGACTTATCCAAGGTCTCAGAGCCAGTAAGTGACAAATACAATATTTGATTCTAGGGAGTCTGGTTCCTAAATTTATACTCTTTACCATGAAGCTGTGTATATTAGTCATGTAAGCACAATGTTAGTAGAAACATCAGGATTAATCATTTAACCTTTTCAACAATGGCAAGTGGCCTCATTGGTACTATGGCTTCAAATGGGTTCTGGCCCATGTAGTCATCTCAGGACTTTGAAATACATTTTTCTGACTCTTCCATTCTAGGCAGAGCTGGCTGAGCTACTAATAAGGATCAGTTATTTGAGTTCTCACTTCCCAGCCTCGGAAAGCCACCCAGGTATCCTCTACAATGATTAGTCTGTCTTTGGAATCAAGATGGCACCAAGTGTGGGCTGTTGCTGTGGAGCTGCATGTTGCTATGGTAGCAGCTCATGCCTCCTTCCTACCCTCTCAGAGGTGCTCTGACACAGGCAGCAGTTTCTATGGTAACAAGCTGAATGGAGGGTCCATGAAGAAAGGACTGTGTGTGTTCTGACTTGGGGGGGATTGAAAATGAATCCTGGGCATTTGGAGGGTTACCCTCTCACACGTCAAAGGCAAACAACATCATCACTGCAGGAATGGTCCCAACAAGTAGAGTATTAGAAATATCAGGGTTTCTTAGCTTATTCTCCTTACAAGTTCACCTTTTGCCTTTCTTTATAAGGACAATTTAAGACTTCAGAAAATAAGATGAAGAGGAGGAAATTGTAGCTGAGAGTGAATTCTCAGAGGTGCATAATTAAATTACTATGCAAGCAATAGATCCACAAATAAACTTTTAAACATGGTTCCAAACCCTTCATAGAAGTTTCAAAGGATGAAAGGATCATTGCTCTGTCCTATTAGAAGCTATTCAATGCCTTGCTACAGAAAACCCTTTCCACTGATTGACAGCATCCACCCTGCAGCCTGCTGGAGCCCCTTTAGAGCCTACACATTTCCTGCTGCCAATAAGGCAGGGCTGCTTCACTTCCCTCCCTGGGGCCATGGCTAGCTGCACCCTGAGATCAGGCCACATATCAATACTCACTTTGTCCTTTGCATGCTTTCCAGGTAACAGGAGGTATGGGAGGAAAGCCAAATTTGTGTCAGCCCAGTATTCTAAGAGTGCGCTCAGCAAGGAGAGACCATTTGGCAGTGGCAAATGCTTTGCATCTCTTCCTGGTTCAGCATATGCAATATGTGATGGCACAAGCCCCCTAATGCTTATTAAGAACTTACTATGTGTTAGGCACCATTCTAAGCAATTGACATCTATTGACTCATTTAATTTTCCCAACAACCTAATGAGAAAAATAGTATTATTATCCCTATTTTACAGATGAGGAAATAAGCAGCGAGAGTTTGAGGAACTTACTCAAGTTCTCACACTTAGTAAAAACCAGAGCTAGGATGCAAACCACATATTAGGACCCTGAATTTAGGTGGTAGCCATGGGAAGCAGACAAGTTAGTATATTCATAGAAAGCTGGGCAGAAAGTGAGCTTGCTGCCAGAAGAGGTGGGAACCAGACTGGGCCCTTTCAGTGACAGAAGTCCACTCAGGCAGTCTTAAGGAACAAAAGGATTTTAGATGGTCACAATACAAAGATGCCGGGGATGCACAGTGAATCCAGCAGGTGCTCAATCTCTCAACCCAGCCCAGGCTCCTCTCTATTGGTTCATTCTTAGACTCTCCCCAGGTAGTGGGAAGGATGGCTGTTGGCAGCTTCAGACTGACATCCTGCTAGCTTAGTAGTCCCTGGATAAAAAGGTGACTTAACCTCCATTATTCCAACAAAATCTTGGAATTGACAGTGTTAATATGATTGGTCACATGTCAACCCCCAACCAATCATTTGGTTGATGCTATATTCACATGGGTCAATCCTGATTTGTATGCCCAATTCTCTCACAATAGGAAGTAGGAAGAATTGATGTGTTCCTAAGGGGAGTTTCCAGCTGAAAATCAGGGTGCTGTGAGCAGTAGAAGAGGGGATGGATGCAAGACTGGCAAAAACAGCAGCTGTCCCTAACCCTCACTCTCTGGTACATACAGAGACAGGGTGACCAGACACTCAGTAACCTGCATCCACGACTTCTGCCCACTCTGACTCCCCAGCTTTATAAGGCACAGATATGAACCAATCTGTTCTCTCCCCAGGAAGAGTGGCCAGCCAGTGACAACTGTGCCAAGCTGGTCTCTGCCGGGCATTCCCCCTTTGCACTTGAGAGGACACCCAGCCCTCTGATACCTGCTCTCCCCCACCTGCACTTGTGCTGCCTCATTACCTTTGCTTTCTGGCCCTTTGCTCTCACCTGCCCCTTTTCACATTCACCTCACTCAGACTCTTTCATCAGAAATGCTTCAGCTCTTTCAGTTTCCCCCTTCTGCCCATCCTTTACCTGGCATTTTCCCACTGTCATTAAAAACCAAAGCCTCGGCATCTCCACCACCTTCTGAGCTTTCCCCCAGCCTGGCACATAAGAACCCAGAAGTGGGTTCTTGGTGGTTCTCTGAGCATTTTGAACATGAGCTTCCGGGAAGTGAGATTCTGGGGACTAAAGCATCTTTTGCTGGGGTTTCTGTTGCTGAGGGAGGGCAGTAGCTGAGAGGCCTGGGAAGCCAAGTTTGATTTTCCTCTTAAACACAGGCACTTCCTCTAGGTTCAGGCCAAGCCATCCCTGAGTGTATATTTACTTCATCCTATGTTGATCCCTTGTTTTTCTGAATTCCCACACAATCTCATGGTTACTTTGGCTCCTAGGACCTATCTTCCTCTGAGGCTCCTAGGGTCCAAAGAAAATAGAAATTAAGGCACATTTGTTTGACTGAAGAATTTTGGCATTTAATTGTCTACAGTATCCTTCATTTTGGGGGAATGAGAGAGTATTCAGAAATAAAGCTGGCTCTGAAAGACCACATGACAGAAGGGGACTATGATAAGCTGAATGTTTGCCCCCTACCCCAAATTCTTATGTTAAAACCCTAACCCCCAACGTGATGGTATTTAATGGTGGGTCCTTTGGGAGGTCATTAAGTTTAGATGATGTCATAAGGGTGGTACTTTCATGATGGGATCAGTGCCTCTTATAAAGAGGAAGAGACACAAGAACTCTTTCTCTTTACAGGAGAGTGCACTGAGGAAAGGCCATGTGAGCACACAGAGAGAAAGTGACCATCTACAAACCAGAATCTTGAATTTCCCAGCCTCCAGACTGGGAGAAATAAATTTCTGTTGTTTAACCCACCCAGTGTATTGTATTTTGTTACAGCACCCTGAGCAGACTAAGACAGGAGTGTTAGCAGCAGAAGCTAGCCTTGCTCTTCTCTTCAGAGAGCTCAGATAGATTATGACCAAACTTCTTGGAGCTCAGTGACAAACTTTCAAAGTTTTTGAGTTCATGTACCAGATAAGAGAGAAATGCAAATTCATTACTTTTCCCACATAAGGGAGTCATTAGTGCTGTTTACTAGACATTTCTCATTCTCCTGATACAGTGTAGGAATTGCACTGCATTACCTCCTTGGAGTTAGGGGTGCACATGTGACATTCTTTGGTTGATAAAATGTGTATCATCTCTTTTCAGGTGAATGCTGTAAGAACCAGTGTGTGATTGGTCGTGTTCTGTCTTCCTCTCTTTCTACCACAAGAACAAGCATTAAGATGCAGGCTGCTCCATCATCCCTCCAATCTGCCGTGGACATGTGCCGTGCATGCCATGTAAGCCTATGTCATTATACATCACTGAGATTGGGAGTCACTTACTATTGTAGCATAATCCAGTCTGATCTGACTGATGGTCAAATCCTATTAAAAGAGGGCTATATGTGGATCAAGGCCTGAAGGCACAGTTGTTTAATGTATATTTCCTAACTCCATTAGCCTTAAGTATCTTCTTCTCTACCCACCAATTCTTCATATGGGTTAGTTTTTATCTTTCAGGTCCTAGCTCAAATGTCACCTTTTCAAGGCAGCTTCCTTGACCAGAATGTGTTAAGAGGCTCCTCCCAGTAACTTCATACCTTCATCCTTCATAGGGCTTATCAAACGATATAATCTTGTTTATTTGCTTCTCCACCAGAATAAAAGTTCTTGAAGGAAAGGACCTTATCTTGTGCACCATTGCATCCTCAGTCCTTAGAATCATGTCTGGGCACCAGGAAATTCCATAAAGTTTGTTGAATGAATGAATGAGTGAATGGGAAAGAAAGTGACCAAGAAAAACCATATATATATATATATATATATGAAACTCCTCTCCTTCAACCTCACTGTATGTACTATTTTTAAATCAGACCTTAATAGAATTGGAATACCCCATGAAAATGTTTCAATAGCAGTTAATTGCCCCAACTCCTCCCCAGTGAACTCACCCCTCCCATGTTATCCTCTCTGAAAGGCTGCCCTGGCCTCCAGTGGGCTCATTATCTGCTTCATTGGGCAACCACACATCTCCACTGCTATAGCTTAGCACACCTTATTGTGGTATATTATGTGTATATGGCCCTTAGACCATCAGCCCCTTGAGTGCAGGGACTGAATATTTGTACCTGCACTTCCAGGGGCTCCTGCAGCACTAGTCCTATACAAGGGGCTGAGGAGATGCTTATTGAAAGAATGAATTATCTTCTATTGCCTGCAATTATTCCCCACATGTTAGTTTAGTCATTATAGTAGGACTGGAGTAAAGTTCCTGGAGGACAGTAATTTGTTTTCTCCTTAGGGCTTCTTTGTGTCAAGCATGTAGTAAATGTTCAATAAATAGTGTCTGATTTTTTTTCCTTTGTCAAGGGTCACTGTTTTTTGTTTTTCCCATTTCACACAGAAACAGGTGTTCACAGAAGGAGCTGATAAGCTTCTTGTGGTCCAAGAAGTCTGTTTCAAAGGCTTAAGACTCACATATAAGTGTGAACACACATGAGCCTAGCATGTGCCCCTCTCAAGCGCCTAAATTGGCACCTGTGTTAATTCTGCCTGTGTAACCAAAAGGAAAAAAAATAAGAATAGACCTGGATCTTGGTTCAGAGAAATATTGGGGAATTATCTCAACAAATGTAGCAGTTATGGAATTCCCTGAATAATCTTTACAAAAACAGAGGTGTGTGAAACAGTTTGGTGCCTTGGAGCCTTTCTGGGAACAGCAGGTAGTTCAGCATTGCTGAAGAACAAAGCATTTCCATGCTGCCTTCAAATCTGCTTTTCATCAAGTTTTTATAGTCTTGCTAGCATATAGCATCAAATGCACACACCCAAATATGTGCACACATGCACAATCATACACACACAAAAAACCCATAAGCAAGGTCTCTGGGCTTCTGAGAGGAAAGATTAAGTTGGGGGAGGAATGCAGATATCACAAATGGGTAATAGAGTAGCCCTTTTTCCCAAAATTTCTAAATCACACATTACAACACTGGATAAAATATTTTATGTCATGTTCAGGTGCATGAGGTAATTTTGGAGTTAAAGTTCAGATGTCCAATAAACGTTAACCGAATGAGTAAATGAACAAAAGGAAAATACTAAGATGACATGCAGAATTAAAACCTCCTGTCTCATACACAAATGGTATGAAGAAAATCAATTTTACCCAGAAGGGAATATCTTCATTTTCTAAAACTCTTCTGTAACATCAAAATATTCTTCAAACAAAATCTGAAATGAACTGATTCTCTCCTTTGGTTTGAGATCTTGTGAAGTCCTTAGAAGTTCTTATAAGTAGCCAGAATGATCCTGGTCACTTCTGTTATGATACTATAGTCAAACACTCAATGCACTCAAATGGCGCCCCACAGATGGGTGCCTGGTCAGTAGGTACCCAGTGTTAGTGTTTTCCTCACAGATGAGTACCTTCATCCTCTGCATATTGTAGACTTGTGGCCATAGGATCATCCCTTGTCTGATATAATACCTGCTCTAACTGAGCCAGTGGGGGAGAGAAACATGTAAGTGAATACTGGTAACAAGATCATCAAGCTTGATGTTTTCCTCCTATCAGAGGAGGCTACAAGGTTTAGTGTGCACCAATGAGGAAATGGTTAATTGCCTGCTTACTGTCAAAGAAAGTTTTGAGCTGAACCTTGAATGACCAATAGGAGAGGACATTCTAGCTTGTAAAGACATGATTACAAAAACAGAGGTGTGTGAAACAGTTTGGTGCCTTGGAGCCTTTCTGGGAACAGCAGGTAGTTCAGCATTGCTGAAGAACAAAGCATTTCCATGCTGCCTTCAAATCTGCTTTTCAAGTTTTTATAGCCTTGCTAGCATATAGCATCAAGTGCACACACCCAAATATGTGCACACATGCACAATCATACACACACAAACACACTTGATGGCATTGACCTAAAATACACTTTGTGTGCTTCTTGTGGTCCAAGAAGTCTGTTTCAAAGGCTTAAGACTCACATATAAGTGTGCACACACATGAGTCTAGCATGTGCCCCTCTCAAGTGCCTAAATTGGCACCTGTTTTATTTCTGTCTGTGTAATCAAAAGGAAAAAAAATAAGAATAGACCTGGATCTTGGTTCAGAGAAATATTGGGGAATTATCTCAACAAATGTAGCAGTTATGGAATTCCCTGAATAATCCTTCGGGTTTTGTTGTTGTTAAATTCAACACTCTGCTCTCCTCCACAACTTTTTTGGTTCAATCAAGTAATGTAGCAATGTCAGCTGCCAGTATGAGACCTTTCTCAGCTACTTGAAGGCCAGACAAAAGCTAACTCCATCACTCTCTTCTTGGAAATAATGATTGCAAGAGCTATCATAGCACATGTTTTACCTGACCAATGATCGGGGTCATTTTGAACAACAGCTTTATGGTTTTTCTTATAAACTCCTACCTTTTATAGAGCTACCATACGATCCAGCAATTGCACTACTGGGTAGTTACCCCAAAGATACAAATGTAGGGATCCAAAGGGGTATGTGCACCCCAATGTTTATAGCAGCAATGTCCACAATAGCCAAACTGTGGAAAGAGCCAAGATGTCCATCAACAGATGAATGGATAAAGAAGATGTGGTATATATATAATGGAATATTATGCAGCCATCAAAAGGAATGAGATCTTGCTATTTGCAGCAATGTGGATGGAACTGGAGGGTGTTATGCTGAGCGAAATAAGTCAATCAGAGAAAGACATGTATCATATGACCTCACTGATATGAGGAATTCTTAATCTCATGAAACAAACTGAGGGTTGCTCGAGTGGTGGGGGGTGGGAGGGATGGGGTGGCTGGGTGATAGACATTGGGTAGGGTATGTGCTATGGTGAGTGCTGTGAATTGTGCAAGACTGTTGAATCACAGATCTGCACCTCTGAAGCAAATAATGCAATATATGTTAAGGAAAAAAAAAAGATAGCAGGAGAGGAAGAATGAAGGGGGGAATTCAGAGGGGGAGACAAACCATGAGAGGATGGACTCTGATAAACAAACTGAGGGTTCTAGAGGGGAAGGGTGTGGGAGGATGGGTTAGCCTGTTGATGGGTATTAAAGAGGGCATGCTCTGCATGGAGCACTGGGTGTTATGCACAAACAATGAATCATGGAACACTACATCAAAAACTAATGATGTAATGTATGGTGATTAACATAACAATAAAAAATTTAAAAAAAATTTTTAAATAAAAAGATGGCAACTGTCAGGGTCAGTGATACAGATATGTATGTCGCCTCAGCATCCAAACAACAGGTTCTGAACTCCTTTTTCTCAGCTTTGCTCTGGTAGGCTATTTCCAT